>NC_090027.1:8145429-9536509 GCF_037176765.1 Anolis sagrei | reverse complement strand
TGTGTATATGCATATATGTGTGTGTATATGTGTGTTTGTGTATATATATGTGGTTTTGCACATGCGTTGTAATTTATTTGGGGTTTTTTGGCTTTTAAGTCCCTTCCGCTGTGTTTTTCAGTGTTTTATGAGTGATGGTCACTCATTGGCCTCAGAGGTGTCTTGTGTCCAAATTTGGTGTCAATTCGTCCAGTGGTTTTTGAGTTATGCTAATCCCACAAACAAACATCACATTTTTATTTATATAGATGGTCTAAGGAACCACTTTAGCAGAAAAGACTGAAGATTAGGCCTGGGCGGTTTCGTTTCGTTAATTCGTAATTCGTTAATAATTCGTTAATTTTTCCAATTACAAAACGATAACGAACCATTCTGGAGCAATCATTAAAAAAACGAATTTTTAAACACGTTTTGTAAATGCTTCGTATTTCATTATTGTATTCGTTTCGTTATTGTTCTGAGGTCGTTTCGTTATTATTTCCGCATGTCTGGGCCAGTTTTATGGTTTAATTAGTGAAAAAAATTATAATATCACACCAACAGTCAAGAACAGAGGGAGAGGGAAGCTTCAGAAGTTTTTGGAGGTTTTTTAGCGTATTTCGCGGTCGCGCCCGCCATTAATGAATCGATTCGTTATTGTTTCGGAAATCGATTCGTTAATTTTTTACCATTTACGAAATTTCGTAAATATCGAACTTTTTAAAAGGAAAATTTTGTAATTATTTTAAATATCGAAACAAAAAAAAAACCCAAATACAAATCGATTTTAGAAACAAATTTTTGCATTGTTACCCAGGCCTACTGAAGATCTCTCTGACTGTCCTTATCTTCCTTTTGGGAAACAGACAGCAAATCTTCCCACCAAAAGCCCTCCTCCTGCTGTGATTGGCTGGACTCTCAGCCAAGGGGAGGGCTGTTTCTGAGACTCCATGTGGGGAGGGGAAAGCAGGCGTGCTCAGCAAATGGCAGCGTGGTGTGGGGGAGGGAGAGCACACAAGGCTGGAGGGAGGCTCGTGGCAGTGAGTACCTTCAAGGCATGGGGGTTCTCTGTGGGAAGCTTGGCCCAGGTCAGGAAAAAGCCCTCTAACTTTAAAACACACCACACGAAGAGTGAAGAAACCAATCTTCTTTTATTGAAGCTTAGTAAATAGCCAGAAGAAAATAAGAAGGTTCCAAAAAGTAATAAGTCCATAAAAGGCAGTAACACAATGCAATGTCCACACAAGGTATAAAAGTAATCCAAGACAGTGTTTATCCAGAGAGGAATCAATAGTATGCAAAGACAGGCATGTAGCCGGGGGGGGGGGGGGTCTTGGGGGGCTTCAGCCCCTCCCCCCCCCTAAATTCTGACGGTGGTTCGCGAGAAGGCCTTACTGGTACATTATTTAAACTTATGTTTATTCATATCATGATCTGATCACCATTCTCAATATATCCCATATGCATGGGGGTATTGGGGTAACGATACAAAAGGTTTGCTAGGGTAGACCCTCTTTCACTCAGACTCAGCCCCCCTCCCCGAACCAAACTCAGCCCCCCTCCCCCGAAACAAAATCCTGGCTACGGGCCTGTGCAAAGACAATCCAAAAGGCTAAGAAAAACTCCACAGGAACAAGAACCCTTGAACAGGATTTGCATGGCACATGAACTTGATTTCCAAATGATGCCTGATCTAACAGGTTTTCCCTTGAAGCAAACCTTATATCCCAAAACCCAGAAATTGACAGTTCAGCAGTTCAAATCTGGGAAGAGCAGGTTGAGCTCCCTCTGTCAGCTCCAACTTCCCATGTGGGAACATGAGAGAAGCCTCCCACAAGGATGGTGAGATATCAACACATCTGGGGGCACCCTGTGCAATGTCCTTGCAGACAGCCAATTCCCTCACACCAGAAGCGACTTGCAGTTTCTCAAATCGCTCCTGACACCGAAAAAAAAATTAATGGGTTGTTTCTTTGGCTTTCCGTTGTCATAAAATAAAGGGTTTGTGTCTAGTCTGGTCCAAAATCCCATATTCAGGCAGATCTTATGAAGGTAAACACTGAACCACGTGAAGGAGAAACAGAATTTCCTTCAGTGTGCAATTATCAAGTGGAAGGGAAGAAATCTCTTTTTTTGCCTCTGTTTCTATCTTATTTATTTATTATTTATTTATTTGCTTCATTTTTATACCGCATTTTCAGCCCTTAACAGGCAACTCAATGCGGTTTACAGTGCAATTAAAACACAACAATACAACAACAGGATCAACGACGTCGATCCACAACAATTAACAATCAGACAGGACAAATCAACAAACAACATATATAACGCCTCAATTGAAATCAGATCCGTTCTCATAGTCGTTGTGCCGTTCCTATGTTCCATTTACCGTCTTCCTTAATTAGTTGCATTGCTTAGCCAAACGCTTGTTCATAAAGCCAGGTCTTGACCATTCTCCGAAACGTCAGCAACGAGGGTGCCTGTCTGATGTCTGCCGGCAAGGCATTCCATAGCCGAGGGGCCACCACTGAGAAGGCCCTGTCTCTCGTCCCCGCCAAGCGCGCCTGTGACGCAGGCGGGATCGAGAGCAGGGCCTCCCCAGACGATCTTAATGTTCTAGTCGGTTCATAGGTGGAGATGCGTTCGGAGAGGTAAGCGGGGCCAGAACCGTTTAGGGCTTTATAGGCTAAAGCCAGCACCTTGAATTGTGCCCGGTAGCGGATTGGCAGCCAGTGGAGCTGGCTCAGCAGAGGAGTGGTATGCTCCCCGAGTGCCGCTCCCGTTAGCAACCTGGTTGCCGAGCACTGGACCATCTGAAGCTTCTGGGCAGTCTTCAAGGGCAACCCCACGTAGAGCGCTTGTGCTTCTGTAGGTTTAGATATAATGTTAAAGAATGAGCCGGCAAACTTATGAACTGAAATGGGAAGAGAAGGGTTTATGTTGACTGTTGTGGCTATGCAGATCTTAAATTGAGTGCAGATGTAATGTGCGACGGATGCCACTTTACCCTCCCCGGAGTTATTTAAAGAGGGTTCCCCATAAAAAGAGGCACACTCTTAAGGCTTTATTGGCAAACTTTCTCGCAAGAAATAAGGACCTCGAATGTAGAATGAAGTCCAAAGTATGCCAATACTTCAAATTCTGTTTTTTACAGCAGCATAAAATGGTCATCGAAGTGCTGTGCTATCGTAAAACTAAATCATCCTCCCTTGTCGTTTCATAGGGTCTACGCCGACAGATTAAAAACTACATGGTGAAATTGTAATTTCCTAAACTGATGGTGGAAAAAGAGCTTGAAATATCTTCCCTTTGTGGGTGCAATTCAGCCAGCCTGGTTGCCTTATGGTAGTAAAGAAAGAGCCACAGCTGGGTACTATTTAACGTTGCTATTTGCCTTGTGGGTACAAGCAACACTTGTCTTAAGACTGCCAGGGGAAGCTCTGGGAAGTGACAGTTACATTAGCAAGCCAAGGTTATCCCCTTCCTCTCCTCTCGCTTTTCTTTTTTTGAAAATTTCTATAGCAACTGTTGTTTTAAAGATGTTAAGCTTTCTGGTTTTAAAGGAAAGGCTCCTAGTAAGGAACGGCACACTGAGATGAATTCATATCTTGAGCAGGTCCATTGAAACCGTTGGGCCATAAATTAGTCTAGCGTGCTGAATCCAAACACAGAATGAGTTTATAAGGACCTTGGAGGTGGCTGGACACACTCAGGCAAATTTGCTATTGCCTACATTGACAGTATGAATACTATTTATTAGGAACTAGCTGTCCCCTGCCACGCATTGCTGTGGCCCACATGGGTGTTCTGTGTGGGAGGTTTGGCCCAATTCTATCATTGGTGGGGTTCAGAATGCTCTGTAATTGTAGGTGAACTATAAATCCCAGCAAGTATAACTTGCAAATGTCAAGATTCTATTTTCCCCAAACTCCACCAGGGTTCACATTTGGGCATATTGAGTATTTATGTCTAGTTTGGTCCAGATCCATCATTGTTTGAGTCCACAGTGATCGCTGGATGTAGGGGAACTACAACTCCAAAACCAAAGGGCACTGCGCACCAAACCCTTCGAGTATTTTCTGTTGGTCATGGGAGAACTGTGTGCCAAGTTTAGTCCAATTCTATTGTCGGTGGGTTCAGAATGCTCTTTTATTGTAGGTGAACTATAAATCCCAGCAACTATAACGCCCAAATGTCAAGTTCTATTTCCCCCAAACTCCATCGGTGTTCATATTTAGGCGTATTGAGTGTTTGTGCCAAGTTTGGTCCAGCTCCATAATTGTTTGAGTCCACAGTGATCTCTGGATGTAGGTGAACTACAACTCCCAAACTCAAGGTCAATGCCCACAAACCCTTCCAGCATTTTATTTGAGAACACAAAAATGCTGGACCACTCTCACAACCACCATGTCAGACTACACAGAGAAGCCATTGAAATCCACAAGCATGTGGACAATTTCAACAGAAAGGAAGAAACCATGAAAATGAACAAAATCTGGCTACCAGTATTAAAAAATTCTAAAATTAAAACAGCAGAGAGAAAAACAGGCAGGGACACCTAATCACCTTTCAAGAAGAGTTTGCTCCAGGCATAGTCAGCTCATTGTATGCTAATCAAGGTGGTCAGTTGAAAAGATTCACACCTAGCCCAACTTACAAAAGCCTTTTGTCTCACCCTGGTCATTCCACAGATATATAAACCCCTTTTTCCCAGCTCCAGCAGACCTCACCTCTGAGGAAGCTTGCCATAGATGCAGGCGAAACGTCAGGAGAAATGCCTCTAGAACATGGCCATATAGCCCGAAAAAACCCACAAGAACTGAGTGATTCCGGCCATGAAAGCCTTTGACAATACCTTCCAGTATTTTCTGTTCATCATGGGAGTTCTGTGTGCCAAGTTTGGTACAATTCCATCATTGACAGAGTTCAGAATGCTCTTTGATTATAGGTGAACTATAAATCCCACAACTACACCACCAAAATGACAAAATCATTTTTTTGAGTGATGGTCACTCCTTGGGTTGGTAGGTGCCTTGTGGCCAAATTCAGCAGCAATTCGTCCAGTGGTTTTTGAGTTATGTTAATCCCACAAATGAACATTACATTTTTATTTATATAGATTACCCTTGCGCTGTGCTACTCTGCTGCTGAGTATGCATGTCCGGTGTGGAACACATCTCACCACGCTAAAACAGTAGATGTGGCTCTTAATGAGACTTGCCGCATTATCACGGGGTGTCTGCGCCCTACACCACTGGAAAAATTACACTGTCTAGCAAAGACCACCAGCATTTATTTATTTTAATTTTATTTCAAGCATTTGTACCCCGCCCTTCTCAACCCCCAGAGTGTGGACTCAGGGAGGCTTATAGCCGGCACAATTCGATGCCACTACATAACAAATAATACATACAGCAATTATCTATGAATAATACATTAAATTAGTTTAAAAATTGCTTAAAAAAAGAAAGTACAATGATAAAAGTACAATAATACTGGCTGTCTAGCCTTATCTAGAAACGAATTCAGCGAACACAAAACAATCGGAAGCCTATCCATAGTCCATTTTCCATAGCCTTATCATCATTGTCATTGTCAATTATCTGCAAGCTACCCAAATGCCTGGTCCCATAACCATGTTTTCAATTTCCTACTGAAGGAGAGGAGGGATGTTGTTGATCTGATTTCGCTGGGGAGCGAGTTCCACAGGCGGGAGGCCATCACCAAGAAGGCCCTGTCCCTCATCCCTGCCAAGTGTGTTTGCGCCAAAGGTGGGGCCGAGAGCAGGGCTTCCCCAGAAGATCTTAAACTTTGAGATTTGACGTTGATGGTCCTCTGCTATCAACTCCACTGGAGCAGCCACATTGTCCGAATGCGTGATCATTATCTCCCAAACTCAAGAACTGAAAAATGTAATGTCGGTGGACAGGCATAGACACTGAAAAACCCTGGCCCTTGAGTGCTCTAGCTGGAGGTCAGCTGTGACCAGCAGTGCTGTAGAATTTCAAGAGGCGTGAATGGAGGGTACAAGAGAGAAACGTGCTAAGAGGAAGGCACATCAAGCCAACCCCAATTGGGACCGCCTTCCATGTGGAAACCGATGTCTTCACTGCGGGAGAATATGCAGGTCAAGAATAGGGTTTCACAGTCACCTACGGACCCGTAAAATCCTGCAAATCTCTTGAGAAGACAAGCAGGCAAACGTCAGCATGCTGGAAGAAGCAAAGACCACCAGTACTGAAGCAATAGTTCTCTGCCATCAACTCTGCTGGGCTGACCACGTTGTCCGGATGCCCGACCACTGTCTCGATAGTCCTCCGCCATCAACTCCGCTGGACTGGCCACATTGTCCGGATGCCCGACCACTGTCTCCCAATGCAGTTGTTCTGCTCCGAACTCAAGAACGGAAAATGGAATGTTGGTGGGCAGGAAAAGAGATTGAAAGATGGGCTCAAAGCCAACCTTAAAAACTCCGGCATAGACACTGAGAACTGGGAAGCCCTGGCCCTTGAGTGCTCTAGCTGGAGGTCAGCTGTGACCAGCAGTGCTGTAGAATTTCAAGAGGCGTGAATGGAGGGTACAAGAGAAAAACGTGCTAAGAGGAAGGCACATCAAGCCAACCCCAATTGGGACCGCCTTCCATGTGGAAACCGATGTCTTCACTGCGGGAGAATGTGCAGGTCAAGAATAGGGTTTCACAGTCATCTACGGACCCGTAAAATCCTGCAAATCTCTTGAGAAGACAAGCAGGCAAACGTCAGCATGCTTGAAGAAGCAAAGACCACCAGTACTGAAGTGATAGTCCTCCGCCATCAACTCCGCTGGACTGGCCACGTTGTCCGGATGCCCGACCACCATCTCGATAGTCCTCCACCATCAACTCCGCTGGACTGGCCACGTTGTCTGGATGCCCAACCACTGTCTCGATAGTCCTCCACCATCAACTCCGCTGGACTGGCCACGTTGTCTGGATGCCCAACCACTGTCTCGATAGTCCTCCACCATCAACTCCGCTGGACTGGCCACGTTGTCCGGATGCCCGACCACCATCTCGATAGTCCTCCACCATCAACTCCGCTGGACTGGCCACATTGTCCGGATGCCCGACCACCGTCTTGATAGTCCTCCGCCATCAACTCCGCTGGACTGGCCACATTGTCCGGATGCCCGACCACTGTCTCCCAATGCAGTTGTTCTGCTCCGAACTCAAGAACGGAAAATGGAATGTTGGTGGGCAGGAAAAGAGATTGAAAGATGGGCTCAAAGCCAACCTTAAAAACTCCGGCATAGACACTGAGAACTGGGAAGCCCTGGCCCTTGAGTGCTCTAGCTGGAGGTCAGCTGTGACCAGCAGTGCTGTAGAATTTCAAGAGGCGTGAATGGAGGGTACAAGAGAAAAACGTGCTAAGAGGAAGGCACATCAAGCCAACCCCAATTGGGACCGCCTTCCATGTGGAAACCGATGTCTTCACTGCGGGAGAATGTGCAGGTCAAGAATAGGGTTTCACAGTCATCTACGGACCCGTAAAATCCTGCAAATCTCTTGAGAAGACAAGCAGGCAAACGTCAGCATGCTTGAAGAAGCAAAGACCACCAGTACTGAAGTGATAGTCCTCCGCCATCAACTCCGCTGGACTGGCCACGTTGTCCGGATGCCCGACCACCGTCTCGATAGTCCTCCACCATCAACTCCGCTGGACTGGCCACGTTGTCTGGATGCCCAACCACTGTCTCGATAGTCCTCCACCATCAACTCCGCTGGACTGGCCACGTTGTCCGGATGCCCGACCACCATCTCGATAGTCCTCCACCATCAACTCCGCTGGACTGGCCACATTGTCCGGATGCCCGACCACCGTCTTGATAGTCCTCCGCCATCAACTCCGCTGGACTGGCCACATTGTCCGGATGCCCGACCACCATCTCCCAATGCAGTTGTTCTGCTCCGAACTCAAGAACAGAAAATGGAATGTTGGTGGGCAGGAAAAGAGATTGAAAGATGGGCTCAAAGCCAACCTTAAAAACTCTGGCATAGACACTGAGAACTGGGAAGCCCTGGCCCTTGACTGCTCCAGCTAGAGTTCAGCTGTGACCAGCAGTGCTGTAGAATTTGAAGAGGCACTAATGGAGAGCGAAAGGGAAAAATGTGCCAAGTGGAAGGCATGTCAAGCCAACCCCAATTGGGACTGCTTTCCATGAGGAAACCGATGTCCTCACTACGTGAGAACATGCAGGTCAAGAATAGGGTTTCACAGTCACCTATGTACCCACCGCCAGGACACCGAACTTGGAGGACAATCTTCCTCGGACAATGAAGGATCACCTAAGTAAGTAAGTAAGTAAAAAGTAAGAAGCCTTCAGAAATGGAATTTATCATTTACCTAGACGAGAGGACATCCGTACATGGCTAGACTGTTTTTCAAAACCAGAAGTGCAGTTTCAGCCACTTGTGATTTGCCTTCTCCTGCTTGAAGTTTTTTCCTCAGTCTATATGCTCTGTAATTGTAGGGTACCATGACAGTCCCAATGACGGAAAAATCCAGATCGGGTATCATTGCTTTATCAATAGCCTTTTCTTCCCTTTCTCTGTCTATATACTTTCTCTTCAGTGACAGTAACAAACTCCCTTCCCTTTCATCGCAGAGGTATGACAGAACAGATGGAGTTTCAAGGGCCCTTCATAGCAGTGCTCTTGTGAGTCGCTTCCCAAATTGGCTTCCCATTGCTTGCTGTATAATACAGTCCATTTTCTGTGAAATAGAAATGTCAAGATATATTGATGAAAAAGGACACAACCTGCTAAACATGTGGTTTATTCACAGCCTTAGCAATGCCTATAGATTGAAGGCAGCTATTATGGGCGTAGGTCATGTCTATACGGCAGATTAATTTGCTTCTTGTTGCTTTTGTGATGCTTCAGTTTCAATTTTATTTCCAGTTGGTCATTCTTTGTATACTTTTTTATTCTTCCCAGAATGAAATACCTGGCAGTGTACATATTAGGTTTGATCCAAAAAAAAAAAAGGTTCAAAACTCGTTTCGGACTGGCGATTCGATTTTGAAATTATTTCCAAAATTTTCTTGAAAAAAGATCGGAAATATCAGGAAATACGAATTGCTTCATTTGCTTCATTAATGGAAGGTGCCCCTCCCTCCAGAACCATTAAAATCTCGCAGTTTCCCTTCTTTCCCTTGCGGCGAGCTGTGATGCAGAGGGATGGGGTGGGCGTGGCTAAGCACAACTCTTCTTGAAGGCCACACCCCCAGCAACCTTCAAGGAGAGATGTTCTTAACCATGCCCACTGTTGGGGTTCAGTCTGATCCTGATCTGTTTGAACCAGATTCTCTGAAAATTTTTCCAACTGAGCAAGCTCTCCCTGATTCTGACAGTGTGGAATCTGTTGTTGATGCAGAGGTCAGCGGGGATGAAAACGAAACCCAACAGCTGGAGGAAAATGTTTTGGAAGTTAGCCGTGATATCACTAGCCGTGATATCTCTCCACCTGGGGTTTTTAATGAGGACCGAAGAGAACAGATAGTTAGAGACAGAAATATTTCCCGGTTTCTACGAAGGTCACAGCGCTTACAGGAGAAAGAGGCCCAGACGGAAAAGTCAAGGGGCGTTACAAAGAATAGCTTCTTTGGTTTAAGAGGCCTCCTGCCGGGTGCCTCTTTAGATCAAGCAACGTTTGGGACTGTGACTGTGCCTTGGCAGAATTCCTGTGTTTCATGGCCGGTAATCCCAGAGGCTTGTATTTATCAAGTTCATGGTTAGTAAAAGACTAACAGGTCCCTGGTTCTTGTTTTGTGGCTCTTGAAATTTTGCTCAAGTTCAGAGATTATAATGACTGCTGTGTTTTTCTGTGGCTTTTTGACTCTGCATTTACCTTTCTTTTGTAACCAATTTTTCATCAAAAAACAAGGATTGCTTTTCCTACAGTCCAGTGTGGTGGATTTAATCTTATGGTCTCATTTCTTGAACTGGGATGCAATACCCACCTCGTCCCTCTTTGCATCAGCGGCTTTGCACGCCCAGCGATGCAAAGAGGGACAAGGTGGGCATGGCTAAGCACAGCTCTCCTTGGAGGTCGCTGGGGGCCTGGCCTCCAAGGAGAGCTGTGCTTAGCCGCGCCCACCTCGTCTCTCTTTGCATCAACGGATTTGCACGCCCGGTGATGCAAAGAGGTACGATGTGGGTGTGGCTATGAACAGCTTTTCCTGAAGGCCACTCCCCCAGTGGCCTTCAGGAAGAGCTGTTCTTAGCCATGCCCACCTCATCCCTCTTTGCATCACTGGGTGTGCAAAGCCAGATCTGAAAATAATTCCGAACAATGGGGAAGTTGTTTCAGTTCGGAATTGCTCCTCCCACTATTCCTGCATGGCTCGAAATTGGTAATTTAATCCGAATTAATTACGATTTTAGAAACTAACGATGAATTATTATTACTAGTATTATATTGTATTACATTATAATATTATAAATATTAGATGTATATACAATATACTATATTATATTATTAGTAAAGACAAGATGGAAGTGTCTTCTGCTCCCTTCTGTCTTTGCTCTGGCCAGAGCAGCCGTTGGTGCCAGAAGGGGGAGGGGCTTCTCAAGTGATGATATAGGCAGAAGACAATGATGGCAATGGCTTCCTCTGTCAATCTGAATAAAATAGAATAGCTTTATTTGTCGTTGTGTTATTGAACAACGAAATTACATGCCTTCCCCCACACACAAAACAACACATCTGAGGATGGCAGGTGAAATGTCAGGAGAGAATGCTTCTAGAACATGGCCATACAGCCCAAAAAACTTACAACAACCTAGTCATTGTGGCCATGAAGGCCTTCAACAACACAAACAACACATCCATCCCTCCACACTCCCACCACCACACAGCACCCAATGCCACATCAGTGCAAAACCACAGCCACAGCTCTAGGATAAAAATGATCCTTCAGTCTGTTTGTCCTTGTCTTTGTCACTTTGTACCATCTGCTAGATGGCAATAATAATAATAATAATAATAATAATAATAATAATAATATCATTAAAAAACACAGTCCAGAGCATAATACCGTAAAAACACAGTCCAGAGCAGAAGTGAAAACTGGCAAAAGAAGGCTCTCCATGGATAGTTCCTGGAAAAAACTGAGAGCCAAATTGACAAAGAAAAAACACAGCTGTGGCTCACAAATGGAGCTCTGAAAAAGGAGACAAAGGAGGGCCTGGCAGCCCAAGAAGAAGCCATTAGAACAAATGCCATCAAAGCCAGAATTGAAAAGTCGACGATCCCAAATGTAGACTCTGCAAGGAAGCAGATGAAAAAATAGATCCCATCCTCAGCTGCTGCAAGAAGATTGCGCAGAGAGACTACAAGCAGAGGCACAACACCATTGCTCAGATGATTCATTGGAATTTGAGCCACAAATACCATCTGCCTGCCACAAAGAACTGGTGGGATCACAAGCCGGAAAAAGTTACAGAAAATGAACACGTCAAACTCTTCTGAGAAGAGGGAGCTCATTTGCGCTCTCCCTGGATTTGAACCTGTGACCCATCGGTCTTCAGTTCTGCCGGCACAGGGTTTTAACCCACTGTGCCACCGGATGATAACATGGTTGTCGAAGGCTTTCATGGCCGGAATCACTGTGTTGTTGTAGGTTTTTTTTGGGGCTATATGGCCACGTTCTAGAGGCATTCTCTCCTGACATTTTGCCTGCATCTATGGCAATCACTACCTCTGAGGATGCTTGCCATAGATACAGGTGAAATATCTGGAGAGAATGCCTCTAGAACATGGCCATATAGCCCGAAAAAGCCTACAACAACCCAGATAACATGGTTATTCCTCCCAACACTGAATCAACAGTTGGATCTTACTTCAAAAAGTAGCTGTAGTATAGCATGAACTTTTGTACCTTAGCATCAGGGTAGTTTAGAGAATTGTTCGTGTGGCATATATGGTTTTATCCTTCAACAAAGGAGAAAGGCTTGGGGTCAAGAGAGACAGTGAAAGAACTCCTCTTGCTGCCCCTTATCATCTGCTACCTGAGGCAAGTGCTTCATTTTGTCAAAGGGTAGAGCCAGTCCTGCCACAAGCAATGAATAAATCTGGAGAGGCGAATACATCATTTTTCGCCCACTACTTCTGTTCAAAGAGGCCTAACAGGAGGCCATGGATAAAGGGAAGATGAGAGAGAAAGGAAAGGTGAGGCATAAATCAAATCAACTGAAATTAATTGGACTGTCTGCAGGTTATTTTATTCTCCATATTTTCAGAAAGGAATTTTTTTTGTCAAACTTACTAGGATATATCAAGGGCTGGACTTTATACACACAGTGTATTCTGTGCTTTGCAGATCTTCCTCAATCCATAATCTAGCCGAACAGAAAACTCTCTGTTTCATTGGATTTATTTATTCATTTTCTGGTTTCTCCCTGCTTAAAACAATCAATTATGTCTTTCTGGCTATTAATTGTGAAATGGATCAGAATCAAAACATATGGAGTGAAGGAAATTATTTTAAAATACTGGTAATCAAAGTTGATGATACATGACTCCAGACAAACTAGCTGCTGTTTCACTCTAGCCTTGGGGACACCTTATCACCTAGCACCACACCAGAGTCCAATAGTATCTATTAGGCTTGGTTGATCCAAAAGTAAAAAATGGCTCAAAGTTCGTTTCGGATGTAGGGGGCACTGGTGGTTCGATTCGGAATTGAATTCCGATTTTTCCCCAAAAAATTTCAGAACTTTCCATAATTTCTGAAATTTCCGAATTGCTTCCTTAATGGCGGACACGATCGCGCAATGTATGGGATTTCTAGTGTCTTCTTAGGCAACTCACGGCAAAAAAAGAGAGAAAAAAACGAAACAGCCCTGCCCTTTTTGCTTTGGAAGATGATTTCACTGTTTTGGGAAAGAGAGTTTGTGTTCAAAGAGTGGCTTGAATTGATGGGAGATCTAGTTCTTTTGAGGCAATGTGCAACACAAACTAAAAAAAACACCGAGGCCAAAAAGACCAGCTACAACGTTGGCTTTTAAACATGTTGGAGTGAGTGCTTTGGTTCCTCCATGTTGCTCCCACCCACGCCACTCTCCCACATACACACTACCCTCGCGGTGCCCGACCCAAACCTCAACAGCAACAACACACAAGTGGCAAGGCAAGCTGTGCCCACAGCCCAGGCAGCCAAGCACGGCTGGCACAGTCTTTCTCCCAGCCCTTCTTCCTTTCTGCTTGCTTACTTGCCCACTGTGCTATTCTTTCAACCTCCCTTCAAAACTACCTCCCTTCCCTTAGACTTTGTCTTTCCCTTTCCCTTTTCCTTTCCCCTTCCCCCTTCTCCCTTCCCTTCCCAGCTCCGAATGAGCCTCTAAGTCATGTGCTCCTCTTTATAAACAGCAATGGCTGCCAGTGCCAAAACCACTCCACTCCCCAAAACTTCTCCGCTGATTGACTGGGAGGCAAGGAGCCTCCCAGCCTCCCAGCAAGCTAGAGGGCTGGAAATTTCTAACTCACTTCCTGAGTCGTAACAAAAATGGTGGAGAAAGCTTTGGAAGGGCAAAGGGACTTCCGGGTTTTTAAAATGCTTCGAAATCGCTTCAAAAAGATAACTTCAATGAAATTATTTTTGGGCATTTCCCAAAAATTAGTACAAAAGGTGTTATAAATTAGCAGTAGTTGTTGCAACCCAGAGCAGGAAACTGGACCCTCAGACAACAATCCACCACACTTGACTTCAGGAAAACAATTCTTTTTTATTGATGAAAGATGCATACCAAAATAGAGGAAATATGCAAAGGTAAAAAGTCACAGTAAAAATCAGCAACAAGAAATGTCCATAAACAAGATCATAAAACCCACAGCAAAACTGCTGAATTCTGGAACCTGTTAGTAATCCACTAACTGTACTTGGAACAACTAGAAAATCTCCGAGGAACAAGGCCACTTAAATAAGGAGACCTGCAAAAGCTTGCCCATGAATCTGGAATGATGCCTGGTCTGAAGCTGCATTCAGGCCAGGCATACTTAAGGCCGAGAAATCTATTGCGAGACACGCCTGAAGTTTTTGTTTGCATTTCTCTCAATCTAGCTGACCTATGTAAACTTTGTGCTTCTCCCCAGCTCTCCCAAATCTGCCCCCGCCTATCCTCATTAGGCAGACCAGGTGTCAGATTCTCTGGAGAACTAAGACTGGGAGGAAAAAGGAGTGAAACTTCTCTGCTCAGCTTGGAATGCATGTTCGCATGGGAATTTTGACTTTCACTTTCCAAGGCTGTAGGATTTTCACTACTCAAACTATCATCATCTAAATTGGTCTCAGAATTCACATTGACATCTACATGGGCATCAGGAAATACAATCAGAGAATCAGGTTCAGGTTCACACCCAGGCTGAACCCCAACAGTAGTCCATATACACAAAGTTCAGTAGTCCAAAATATCAAAGTATGTGGAATCCAGGAAGTCATAGGCTTAAATGCATAAGCATGAGAACAGGAACTTTTCAAAGGCAAAACTCTTTCAGGAACATAGGCAAACAGAGGAGACTTGATCATGAGCATGAGAGCTGGAACAGGAACTTGAATCTATGACAAAGTTGTCTGCTCTGGAGACACCAAGTTTATTTATTTATCGTATCAGGAGAGAGCCAATGTATTTGAGAAAACACAACATTTAAAAACTTGGCATTCTGTTAAATATCCTTTGACCAGTAGCTGACCATTTGGAGTGCCTCTGGTATTGCTGTAAGAAGGTCCTCCATTGTGCACGTGGCAGGGCTCAGGTTATATTGTAGTAGGTGTTCTGTGGTTTGCTGTTCTCCACATTTGCATGTTGTGGACTCCACTTTGTAGCCCCATTTCTCAAGGTTGGTTCTACATCTTGTGGTGCCAGAGCGCAGTCTGTTCAGCGTCTTCCAAGTCACTCTATTTTCTGTGTCCCCAGGAGGGAGTCTCTCATTTGGTATCAGCCATGGATTGAGGTTCTGGGTTTAAACCTGCCACTTTTGGACTCTCGTTTGCTGAGGTGTTCCTGCAAGTATCTCTGTAGATCTTAGAAAACTATTTCTTGTTTGTGGTTTTTCTGTACATTATAATTGTATTCTCAATTCACTTCTGACATTATATATATATATATATATATATATATATATATATATATGAAATTTTATTGTTTATTTATTTATTGTAGTGTCAGGAGATGCAGACGCGGACTGTGGCCAGGAAATCAGAAGACGCTTCCTTCTTGGGAGGAGAGCAATGTCCAATCTCGATAAAATAGTAAAGAGTAGAGACATCACATTGGCAACAAAGATCTGCCTAGTCAAAGCCATGGTATTCCCTGTAGTCACCTACGGATGTGAGAGCTGGACCTGAGGGAAGGCTGAGCAAAGGAAGATCGATGCTTTTGAACTGTGGTGTTGGAGGAAAGTGCTGAGAGTGCCTTGGACTGCGAGAAGATCCAACCAGTCCATCCTCCAGGAAATAAAGCCCGACTGCTCATTGGAGGGAAGGATACTAGAGACAAAGTTGAAGTACTTTGGCCACATCATGAGGAGACAGCAAAGCCTAGAGAAGACAATGATACTGGGGAAAGTAGAAGGTAAAAGGAAGAGGGGCTGACCAAGGGCAAGATGGATGGATGGCATCCTTGAAGTGACTGGACTGACCTTGAAGGAGCTGGGGGTGGTGACGGCCGACAGGGAGCTCTGGCGTGGGCTTGTCCATGAGGTCACGAAGAGTCGGAGACGACTGAACCAATGAACAACAAGTGTCAGGAGTGACTTGAGAAACTGCAAGTTGCTTCTGGTGTGAGAGAATTGGCAGTCTTCAAGGACGTTGCCCAGGGGATGCCCAGATGATTTGATGTTTTTATCATCCTTGTGGGAGGCTTCTCTCATGTCCCCTCATGAGGAGCTGGAGCTGATAGAGGGAGCTCATCCGCCTCTCCCTGGATTTGAACCTGTGACCTGTCAGTCTTCAGTCCTGCTGGCACAAGGGTTTAATCCACTGCGCCATCGGGGGCTCCAGAACTTTTAATTTAAAAAATTACTTTAAAAATAAATAAAAATAACCCAAGTCAACAGGGAAAGAAATCCAGCAGACAACACAAAGCACCCCCAAACCAAACTGTTTTGACAACAGAGCCGCTGTTCTATTCCACTGAGCAATTGAGAACCAAATGATGTTACTTTCCTACCTAATCAAACGGGACTTAACTGGGCTTCTTTCCAGAGGGATTGCTCATAAGTAATTATAAGTAATGTTCTGCTCTGGTAGCTCACCAACTTAGGTTGACAGAATGATGGGACATGAAACTAGTTGTCTTCTACAGATCTTTCAAAACGAAGATTTTCACATGGAAAGGAGGGCAACATAGATGTCAGAATTGCCATACAATGTAACAATGACTGACACAGGATATATATATATATATATATATATATATATATATATATATATACTAGCTGTCCCCTGCCACACATTGCTGTGTTGGTTTCTAATATATGTAATTCCTTTATGCTTGTGGGTAAACAGTATTTCTTGCTGTTTCTTTGTCAGAGTTGATGTGGAGAGTGTCTGGTTTGCCCACCCTTGTCCTTAGAATCATAGAATCATAGAATCAAAGAGTTGGAAGAGACCTCATGGGCCATCCAGTCCAACCCCCTGCCAAGAAGCAGGAATATTGCATTCAAATCACCCCTGACAGATGGCCATCCAGCCTCTGTTTAAAAGCTTCCAAAGAAGGAGCCTCCACCACACTCTGGGGCAGAGAGTTCCACTGCTGAACGGCTCTCTCACAGTCAGGAAGTTCTTCCTCATGTTGTGATGGAATCTCCTCTCTTGTAGTTTGAAGCCATTGTTCCGCGTCCTAGTCTCCAAGGAAGCAGAAAACAAGCTTGCTCCCTCCTCCCTGTGGCTTCCTCTCACATATTTATACATGGCTATCATATCTCCTCTCAGCCTTCTCTTCTTCAGGCTAAACATGCCCAGTTCCCTAAGCCGCTCCTTATAGGGCTTGTTCTCCAGACCCTTGATCATTTTAGTCGCCCTCCTCTGGACACATTCCAGCTTGTCAATATCTCTCTTGAATTGTGGTGCCCAGAATTGGACACAATATTCCAGATGTGGTCTAACCAGAGCAGAATAGAGGGGTAGCATTACTTCCTTAGATTTAGACACTATGCTCCTATTGATGCAGGCCAAAATCCTTCTTTAAGGGTCCCTTTCAAATGTATGATACTACAGCGGTGTGTGTGTGAATCATATCTATCTATCTTTCTATCTATTTATCTATATCTATGGCTGGATGGCTCTTTGTCAGGAGGACTTTGATTACATTTTCTTGCCCTGATGAAGGGAATTGGACTGGATGGCCTTAAGTATTTTCTGTTGGTCATGGGGGTTCTGTGTGGGAAATTTGCCCCGATTCTGTCATTCGTGGGTTGAGAATGCTCTTTGATTGTAGGTGAACTATGAATCTCAGTAACTACAACTCCCAAATGTCAAGGTCTATTTTCCCCAAACTCCATCTGTGTTCATATTTGGGTGTATTGAGTGCTTGTGCCAAGTTTGGTCCAGATTCATCATTGTCTGAGTCCACAGTGGTCTCTGGATGTAGGTGAACTACAACTCCCAAACTCAAGGCCAATGCCCACCAAACCCTTCCAGTATTTTCTGTTGGTCAAGGGAGTTCTGTGTGCCAAGTATGGTTCAATTCAATTGTTGATGGAGTCCAGAATGCTCTTTGATTGTAGGTGAACTATAAATCCCAGCAACTACAACTCCCAGATAACAAAATCCTGATTTTTTAATGATGGTCACTCCTTGTGTTGTGAGACATTTTGTTGCCAAATTTGGTGTGATCTCGTTCATTGGTTCTTTTGTTTTTAAGGTACTCATTATGCACAGAGCATTCATATATATATATATATATATATATATATATATATATATATATATATATATTAGGCCTGGGTAACAACGGAAAAAATTGATTTCTAAAATTGATTTGTATTTGGGGTTTTTTTTTGTTTCAATATTTAAAATAATTACAAAATTTTCCCTCAAAAAAGTTCGATATTTACGAAATTTCGTAAATGGTAAAAAATTAACGAATCGATTTCCGAAACAATAACGAATCGATTCGTTAATGGCGGACGCGACCGCGAAATACGCTAAAAAACCTCCAAAACCTTCTGAAGCTTCCCTCTCCCTCTGTTGTTGACTGTTGGTGTGATATTATAATTTTTTTTCACTAATTAAACCATAAAACTGGCCCAGACATGCGGAAATAATAACGAAACGACCTCAAAACAATAACGGAACGAATACAATATCGAAATACGAAGCATTTACAAAACGTTTTTGAAAATTCGTTTTTTTTAATAATTGCTCCAGAATGGTTCGTTATCGTTTTGTAATTGAAAAAATTAATGAATTATTAACGAATTACGAATTAACGAAACGAAACCGCCCATATATATATATATATATATATATATATGAAAAAGACAGAGATAAATTAAAGTTTAGTAGAATTTGTGTGACTGGAGAAGACATTTTCTCTATTTGGAAACAACAGGTCAGAGAGATACCTAGAGGAAGCAACTGTCTCCAAGGGCCTCCAGGCAGTGAGATGTGATCAATATTTTAACCCGAGCACATTTGTTCTTATATTGACAAAACTGTTTTGTCTTTTAAAATAAAATCTTCCCTTTCTACTCCATCAAAATGCCTGAGGGACCCAACTTGAAAAAGAAAGACGGAAAGGAGTCAAACTTTATGATGAAGCCTGTCTAAAGAGTGGATAGGTGACTTGGCCAGAAGATTTCCCACTTCTAAAACTTTATCATCTCAACGAAGTATGTTAGAAAAAGGATGTGCAGGAGAGAAGCAAAGAAGAGTTTATACCAGTGTTTCCCAACCTGGGAGTCGGGACCCCTTGGGGGGTTGAGAAGGGGTGTCAGAGGAGTCACCAAAGACCATCAGAAAACATAATATTTTCTTTTGGTCAGGGGCATTCTGTGTAGGAGGTTTGGCCCAATTCTATCAGAGGAGTTCATAAAGCTCTTTGATTGTAGGTGAGCTATCAATCCCTGCAACTACAACTCCCAAGATCTATTTTCCCCAAACTCCACCAGTGTTCACATTTGGGCATATTGAGTATTGGTACCAAGTTTGGTCCAGATCCATCATTGTTTGAGTCCACAGTGCTCTCTGGATGTAGGTGAACTACAATTCCCAAACTCAATTCCCTAACCACCAAACCTTTCCATTGTTTTCTGTTGATCATGGGAGTTCTGTCTGCCAAGGTTGGTTCAATTCCATCGTTGGTGGAGTTCAGAATGCTCTTTGATGGTAGGTGAACTATAAATCCCAGCAACTACAACTCCCAAATGACAAAATCAACCCCTTCCATCCCCACCAGTATTCAAATTTGGGTGTATTGGGTTCTGTTGTTGTTCATTCGTTCAGTTGTTTCCAACTCTTCATGACCTCATGGATCAGCCCACGCCAGAGCTCCCTGTTGGCCGTCACCACCCCCAACTCCTTCAAGGGTGTATTGGGTGTTTGTGCCAAATTTGGTCCAGTGAATGAAAATACATCCTGCATATCTGATATTTACATTATTATTTATTTATGATTTTATTTATTCAGAGCTTTTATAACTCGGTCTTCTCGACCTCTGAAGAGGGACTCAGGCCGGCTAACAGCAGAAAATTCAACACAAATATAGTAAACATAATAGCATCATAATACTTTAATACAAAATACATTAAAATACAGATCATACAATATCATACAATTACAAAAGCCAGGTCGTCAGAATAAAATCACAAATTCATCACCATCCGCCGGTGTGGTCAGCCGTTATTGACTCGATTATCATTCTGCAAATGCTATATTCCAAAGCCATGTTTTTACCAGCTTTCTGAAAGTCAGGAGGGAAGGGACAGATCTAATCTCCAACGGGAGAGAGTTCCAGAGTCGAGGGGCCACCACCGAGAAAGCCCCGTCCCTCATCCCCACCAGACGCGGTTGTGAAGGTGGTGGGACTGAGAGCAGGACCCCTCCAGAAGATCTTAAGAATCTTGATGGTTCATAGGGGAGAATCCATTCGGACAGGTAAACTGGGCCGGAGTCATTTAGGGATTACGATTCATAACAGTAGCAGAATTACAGTTATGAAGTAGCAATGAAAATAATTGTATGGTTGGGTATCACCACAACATGAGCATCTCTATTCAAGGGGCTTGGCTTCAGGAAGGTTGAGAAACACTTTTTTATACTTTTAAGAGAATGGTATTTTTTTATATTCTGTGTTTCTCCAAAAGGATTCAAGGCATAGGATTCCTAGCTGATTTTTCATTCGTAGTTGTCTTCAGTGAGACTGCAGCTATAGCCAGTCTGCATTAGCGCAATGACATATCTACTAGGGCTGGGCGGTTTCGTTTCATTAATTCGTAATTCGTTAAAAAATTCGTTAATTTTTCAATTACGAAACAATAACGAACCAGTCTGGAGCAATTTTTTTTAAAAACGAATTTTTAAATCGTTTCGTAAATGTTTTGTATTTCGTTATTGTATTCGTTTCGTTATCGTTTTGAGGTCGTTTCGTTATTATTTCCGCATGTCTGGGGCAAGTTTTATAATTGTTTTTGGTTTTCTAAGGGTTTTTATAGTTGTTTTTGGTTTAATTAAGCTTCAGAAGTTCCCCCTGTCCCATTTGGAGGTTTTTTTAGCGTATTGCGCGGTCGCGTCCGCCATTAACTAATCGATTCGTTATTGTTTCGGAAATCGATTCATTATTGTTTTGTAATTTTTTTCACATTTACGAAATTTCGTAAATATCAAACTTTTTTAAAGGAAAATTTTGTAATTATTTTAAATAACGAAACGCAAAACCCCCCAAAAAACGAATCGATTTTAGAAACAAATTTTTCTGTTGTTACCCAGGCCTAATATCTACATTTACCATAGTCAACAGGAATTGACTTCAAATTGTGAATTTCTTCACATGTGAGTTGAAAAGAATTGGAGACTAGATAAAATCCAGATATCAAATGAAACCATAACTTGTAGATTCATCCATGTGGGTCCAGAAATTTGGATTCTTATCTCTTTAAAATTGAGTTGGAACTCTTGTTTATTCAACTATACTTAATTATCAAGCTGAATTAGAGTTCTCGTGTTGTTACTCCTTAAAGACATCTTTTAACAGCTAGATGGCAGGCAGACACAACAAGGTCCTCTTTGTGTTGGGTAGATATTGAGTTTCCTTGTTGCAAATTAGGAATATTTTGTTTTTGAATAATTCAATAAAATAATAATAATATAATAACAACACTTTATTTGTACCCCGCTACCATCTCCCCAAGGGACTCGGTGCGGCTTACATGAGGCCGAGCCCAACACAACAATACAAGCAATAATAACGACAATACAGCAGTTAAAATAAAAACATAGACAATAAAACACATTATCAATAAGACAACACACAATTAAAACTGTGGGAAGGCCAAATGTAAAGTTAAAAATTGAAAATAATGCTGGAGCATGGACGAAAGATGATAGTGGCGTTTGTGGAGGGCATACGAGCAGGCCTAAAGAAATGTCAAGTGCTTTGGAGGACAAAGTGCTATGGGATCATTATTCCGGGAAGGCACACTGGAACAGCCATGTCTTCAAGCTCCTCCTGAAGACTGCCAGAGTTGGGGCCTGTCTGATGTCTTTAGGGAGTGAGTTCCAGAGTCGAGGGGCCACCACTGAAAAGGCCCTCTCTTTCGTCCCCACCAATCGCACCTGCGATGCTGGTGGGATCAAGAGCAGGGCCTCTCCAGATGAACGAAGAGATCGTGTGGGTTCATACACAGAGATTCATTCACTCTTTTTTGAGTGAAAACAAATCTAACATCCCTAGGCAGGGAGTTCCACAGCCGAGGGGCCACCACTGAGAAGGCTCTGTCTCTTGTCCCTGCCAGACATGCCTGTGAAACAGGCAGATTTCGAGAGCAAGGCCTCCTCAGGCGATCTCAAGTTCCTGGAAGGTTCATAGGGAGAAATGTGTTTGGATAGATAAGCTGGGCCAGAACCATTTAGGGTTTTATAATCTAAAGCCAGCACTTTGAATTGTGCCTGGTAGCAAACTGGCAGCCAGTGGAGCTGGCACAGCAACTGAGTTGTAAGCTCCCTGTGTGCAGCTCCCGTTAGTAACCTCGCTGCCACATGCTGGACCATTTATTTATTATTTATTAACTTTATTTGTACCCCACTACCATCTCCCCAAGGGACTTGGTGCGGCTTACATGAATCAGAGCCCAAGACAACAACAAAAGCAATAAAACATCAATACAAGCAATTAAAAAACATAGACAATAAAATACACAACATTATTAAAAAGCAACACACGATTAAAACAGTGGGAAGGCCAAATGTAGAGTTAAAATTGGAAATAATGCTTGGCCATAAGCAAAAGGTGATACTAGTGTTTGTGGAGGGCATAGAAGCAGACTCCGGGAAATGTAAAGTGTTTTGGAGGACAAAGTGCTATGGGGTCATTATTCTGGGATAGGCCTGGGTAACAACGCAAAAATTTGTTTCTAAAATCGATTTGTAATTGGGTTTTTTTTTTGTTTCGATATTTAAAATAATTACAAAATTTTCCCTTAAAAAGTTCGGTATTTACGAAATTTCGTAAATATTTACAAAACATTTTGTAAAGATGGCACCCTTTTTTTTCAATATTTTTAAAATATTTTTTTAATTTAATTATTAATTCAGTAGAATAGGGAGGAGAAATTAAAATTATTATTAAGGAGGGAAGGCAGGCACTCACTCTGGCGGGCCCTCTCGCTCGCCGCTCGCTCGCCCCTCTCGCTCGCTCGCCGCTCGCCCCTCTCGCTCGCCGCTCGCTCGCCCCTCTCGCTCCCCGAGAGAGGAGAGCTCCCAGCAAGCATCGCCAGGCGGCCATCTTACGTATTTCCAATGGACGGAAATACAAAAATTTTTGGCGCCTGCCGTTTCGATATTTAAAAACACTTCCGGGTTTAAAAATAAGTTTTGTAATCGTTTTGTAATTGCTAAAATTAACGAATATTTAACGAATTACAAAATTAACGAACGAAGCCGCCCAGGCCTATTCTGGGAAGGCACACTGGAACAGCCACGTCTTCAAGCTCCTCCTGAAGACTGCCAGAGTTGGAGCCTGTCTGATGTCTTTAGGGAGTGAGTTCCAGAGTCGAGGGGCCACCACCGAGAAGGCCCTCTCTCTCACCCCCACCAATTGCGCCTGCAATGCTGGTGGGATTGAGAGCAGGGCCTCTCTCGATGATCGAAGGGATCGTGCAGGTTCGTATACAGAGATGCAGTCACGAAGGTAGGCAGGTCCCAAACCGTTCAGGGCTTTGTAGGTAAGAACCTGCACCTTGAATTGGGTCCGGTAGATGAATGGCAGCAGTGGAGCTCCTTGAACAGAAGGGATGACCGATCCCTGTAAGGAGCCCCAGTTAACAACCTGGCTGCCACCCGTTGGATCATCTGAAATTTCTGGGCTGTTTTCAAGGGCAGCCCCACGTAGAGTACATTGCAGTAATCTAGTCTAGAGGTGACTAAGGCGTGGACCACTTTGGCCAGATCCGCCTTCCCGAGGTACGGTCGCAGTTGGCGGATGAGTCTTAATTGTGCAAAGGCCCTCCCGGCCACCACCGACGCTTGAGCCTCAAATATAAGCGAAGAATCCAAACTGCGGACCTGTAACTTCAGGGGGAGTGCAACCCCATCCAGCACAGGTTGCCACCCTATACTCCGGTCTGGTTTACGATTGACTAGGAGGACCTCTGTCTTGTCGGGTTTAATCTTCAGCTTATTCGTCCTCATCCAGACAGCCACAGTGGTCAGGCACTCGTCTAGCACTCGAGGGGCTTCCTTGGAGTTAGGTGGAAAAGAGTAGTAGAGTTGTGTGTCATCTGCATAGAAAATACCCAAATTTCTTCATGTTCTTGACAGAAACTTGGGTTAACAATGGAAGCTCACCAGGTCTTGTGGATTCAAACCACCGGCCTTCCAATCAGCAAGTTCTGCAGTTTAGCGGTTGAACTTGCTGCTCCACCGTGGCCTTAGACAAGGATTTATTCCAAGACCTTTCCTCTTCCAGATTGATGATACCTGAATTTAATAACCGAAGGACCTTTTGAACAAGTGCCCGGTGTCAAGGCAAATCAATCAATTTCTGTCCCTTTCCCAATTGAAAACAAATCACTAGAAATGAAGAAAAAAATCTTGCTTTGATATTATCATCAAGGACTTCAGATCGTTTGGCTGCAGGATTAATTGTTAAATCAACTTTTCTGTCTAACAAATAGCAGCACCTTGCCTCTGAGGTCAGGAACTGCAATAGGGGAGCTCTGGCTTCATTTTCTCTAAAAGGACAATAGACATTATTTTTCCAAACAAGGAGAAATAATATCAGTCTCCCAAGAACCTCTGGTTTCTCCAAAATTGAGTTTAGATGGAGATCTGATGTGGGATTCAATGTCTTTTGTTAAGATGGAGATGAATTCAAAGGACTACAAAGCCAACTCTGCTCCGATTCAGTTCATTTCGAGGCTCCTCTTACTTAATATCAATTCACAGAATAATGAACATGTTTGAATATGAAGAAATAGGACCCCTGAAGACATTTATAGTTTAAAATGAGAAGTCTGAGTCATATTAAAATTACAAATCATAATTAGCAGAACCCCTCCCCCATTATGAAAAATACTAGGGCTGGGCGGTTTCGTTCGTTAATTTCGTAATTCGTTATTAATTCGTATTTAAATTAGCTTAGGATCTGATATTGAGCCATTTTGGAATAGTGTGAGGAGTTAAATAGATTCGAAACAATTTTTTCAATTTATATCGTAATTATTTTGAAATTGTTTCGAAATTGTTTCGAAATTGTTTCGTAATTGTTTTGCAATTGTTTCGTAATTATTTTCGCATGCCTGGTGCAAGTTTTATAGTTGTTGTTTGTTTTATCACACCAACAGTCAACAACAGCGGGAGAGGGAAGCTTCAGAAGTTCCCTCTGTCCCATTTGGAGGTTTTTTCAGCATATTTTTAGCATATTTGGAGGGTTTTTTTAGCATATTGTGCAATCGCGTCCGCCATTAACGAATCGATTTGAAATTTACGAAATTTCTTATTTCGAAATTTTTAAAAGGAAAATTTCAGAATTATTTAAAGAAACGAAATGTGATGGACCCCTTGAAAACGAATCGAGTTTAGAAACAAAATTTTCCGTGGTTACCCAGCCCTACATGATACACATTAGAAACATTAATTGGTACTCCCTATTATTTATTTACTTTATTTGTATACCGCCCCTCTCAGCCTTGCAGCAACTCGAGGCGATTTATATGACAAAATTCAATGCTGCAGAATACAAATACAATTTAAAACATTAACATCAATAAAATCATAACAACAGCAATAAAAACATAAGTCAGAAAATCCTCAATAAACACAATGCCCAATTCCATCGTATAGTTGTTCCGTTTTCCTATGTCTATTACTCAATATTTGTTGCGACCCAGAGCAGGAAACTAGACCCTCTTGACAACAATCCACCACACTTGACTGCAGGAATACAATACTTTTTATTGAAGAACGTTGAATGCAAAGCAGAGGAAGAATCAGAGGTAAATAAAAACCATAGCAAAACAGCAACAAGCAATGTCCATGAACAAGTCCATAAAAAACCACAGCAAACAGTGAGTTACCCTTGATGAATCATGAAATCTGCTAGCTCCCAGCTAACGACACTTGGAACAATTTGAGAAACTACGAGAAACCCAGCCACTTGAATCAGGAGGCCTCCACAGGCTTGCACTTGGAACTAGAACGATTCCTAGTCTGAAGGCAGCTTCCGACCTGGCACTCTTAAAGGAGAGAAATCTATTACGAGACACACCTGAAGTTTTTGTTTGCATTTCTCTCGATCTTTCTGACCTCCGTAAATTTTGTGCTTCTCCCCTGCTCTGCCGAATCTGCCCCCTCCTTCCCTCATTAGGCTGACCAGGTGTCAGATTCTCTGGGGAACTAAGGCTGGGAGAAAAAGGGAGTGAAACTTCTCCGCAAGGGAGTGAAACTTCTCCGCTCGGTTCGGAATGAATGTTCTCATGGGAACTTTGACTTTCACTTTCCAAGGGTGTAGGATTTTCACTATTCAACCCATCATCAGTATTAACATCTACATTGGCCTTAGAATCAACATTGACATCTACATTGGCATCAGGAAATACAATCAAAGAATCAGGTACAGGATCACACAGAGGCTGAACCCAACAATATTTGCAAATGCTTGCTCGAACAGCCATGTCTTGAGTTTTTTCCGAAATGTTAGTTAGTGAAGAAGCCGATCTAATCTCCTTGGGGAGGGTGTTCCATAGCCGAGGGAACACTGCTGAGAAGGCCGCGTCTCTCATCCCCACCAGCCATACTTGTGATGAAGGCGGGACCGAGAGCAGGGCCTCCCCAGACGATCTTAACGTCCTTGATGGACTTGTTCACAGAATTCGTTTCTTCTGTTACTTTCGGTACCTTCGATACTTCGGGAGCTCGTAACGGTAAGGGCCCTCCTGGTACAAGAACCCCCAGCAAACCAAAAGAAAACCCTAATTCCCTGAAAACTACTCCCCTCCTCCAGGAGGTCATCGCTCTTTCTTACCTGGAAGTGCTTTGGAAAGAGTGTGTGGCTGCTGGTGTAGTGCAGCCGAGGAGAGAAAGCGTGTGCACCTGCCTGAAGCTGAGTGCCTCTCCATCTCCTCTAGAGTAGTAAACAGAACTTGCCTCCTTGTCTTGGAAAGAGTGTGTGGCTGCTGGCGTGGTGCAGCCCAGGAGAGAAAACACATGTGCCTGCCTGCAGCTGAGTGCTTTCCATCTCCTCTAGAGTAAGAAACAGAACTTGCCTCCTTGTCTTGGAAAGAGTGTGTGCAGCATGCACACCCAGGAGAGAAAGCGTGCATCTCTGTTTACAGTCAAGCGCCTCTCTGTCTCCTCTAGAGTGAGAAACAGAACTTGCCCCCTTGCCTTGGAAAGAGTGCATGTCGTGTGCAAGCCCAGAAGAGAAAGCACATGTGCCTGCCTGCAGCCAAGCACCTCTCTTCTAGAGTAGAAACAGGTAAGAAGCCATCTTAAAGCATGTGTTTGTCTGCACTTGAGCACCAAATGACAGGAATGGGGGGGGGGGGGCTGGAAAATTGATTTTTCGGCACCCCAGAGTGAAAACAGGTATCTGCCCTCCCAATTTTGGGAGGCTCCCAAAAAATGGAAAGCCAGGACACGAAATGGGTCAAGGTCTACCCAGATTGCACAAGCCTACTCCCTATGTCTTTCCTATCACTCTTTACAAATCAGGGTATCAGAGCAAATTGGTGTTAGGTTTGTGCAGAGTTCTTCTATGTATGTGTTTTTAATTTTTCAATCTCTCCATTAAGACCATTATATATATATATATATTAGGGCTGGGCGGTTTCGTTCGTTAATTTCGTAATTCGTTAATAATTCGTTATTTTTCTTGATAACGAAGCGATATTGAACCATCCAGGAGCAACTAAAAAACGAAATGAATTTTTAAAGCTATTTTGTAATTGTTTTGTAATTGTTTCGTTATTATTTCAGCTCCTGGCTGCAAAGGGGCCCGAGCAGGGGCAAGGAGAAGGGAAGGCAGGCGAGAGAGAGAGACTGAGCGAGCAAGCTCCCTTCCTGGCCTGGCTTCCTCCCCTCGCTCCCTTGGCTCCCCCCACCCCCTTCTTCCCCCTTTTCCCGGCTCACCTGGGCATGCACACCCCACACATGCCTGGCCCGGTGCAGGGGTGGTCCGGCGTGCCCGCTCGGCGGGGCCCTGGCATCCGCCGCCCTGGGAAAGACCCCCGCCCAGCAGCAGCGGCAAGGCCGACGACGCTCCGGTTGCTGACTCCCCCGATCGCCTCCCCCGCCGGGAAAAGGAAACGCAGGAGGAGGCGCAGCAACGAGACGGAGTCGACCGCCCGGTTGGTAGGGAGGGAGAGGGAGGGAGGGATAGAGAGGGGGCGGACTAAAACTATTATTAAACACTATTATTATTAAAACTATTATTTAAAACTAATATTTTCATGTTGCGCAACCGCGTCTGCCATTTTAACGAATTGATTCGTTAATAATAACGAAATGTCGTAAATACCGAACTTTTAAAAAGGAAAATTTTGTAATTATTATAAATATCGAAATGCAAAAAACCCCAAAAAACGAATCGATTTTAGAAACAAATTTTTGCATTGTTACCCAGGCCTAATATCTATATAAATAAAAATGTAATGTTCGTTTGTGGGATTAACAGAACTCAAAAACCACTGGACGAATTGACACCAAATTTGGACACAACACACATATCAGGCCAAGGAGTGACCATCAATCATAAAAACACTGGAAAACACAGTGCAAGGGACTTAAAAAGCCAAAAAAGCAAAAAGACGCTACTGTAGCAATTGGCTTTTGAACAGGACGTGCTCTTTGTGCCCAGCGGGAAGCCAGGGTACCTCAGCTGAGAGGCTGTAAGGATTTTCCTATACAAAAGTCTTTAGAAGCTTGAAAAGTTTAACAAGGTCCTTTATTATTGCTTAGGTCTTCAACAAAACAAACAAATACTTCTCAGATCTTCAACAAATCAAACTAATGCTTCTTAACTTGTCTACAAAGGACAGGCACCTGGCTTGAAGAATTATTTCTTTTCTTTAACAAGGAAAACCCTTTTTAACCCCTCCTTGGGCAATCTACTTTCTAAACTTTCCTGGTGTGGGCTCTACTCCAGCCTTCAAACTGCTTCTTGGGTCCCGAGTAGACCTACCAGTCAAGGCTTTGTAGATTCTCCAGGTGGAATCCTTTGGAACTGTTCCCCCCAGAATTTCGTAAGAAACGAAGCTTCTCTACAGGTGAAGCTGATTCACGTCCTATAGCTAAGCTTTCAACTATAAGACTGAGCTAAAATGGCTCCCTTTCCTTCCTGAACCCTGGGGAAAGGGGCGGAACTAAGCAACATAATGATGATAGGCAGGTGGCAGGCCCCATAACTGCAGCCTAGAAAGAACCACCCAGCTGCAAAAGGCATGGCCAAATCAAACACAAGCAATTAACCATGCAAAGAAAGGAAATTTGAGCTTCTGGTACAGCCGTACCAGCACAGCTCCCACTCCCACTGGCAAACAAAACACACAATAGCATATCCACACTCTCTTCCAAACTACAGTTCCCAGCATCCCCTAGACCAGGTCTTTTAGGAGAGGAAGATGATCCAAATGCGATCTGCAAGCTTTCTTCTCCATGGGTTTCTCTGAGAGCATCCTAATCCCTGCATATTCCCAGTTTCCTATTCCTGGACTGCAACTCCCAGCAATCATCCAAATAGATAGATTAGATTAGATAGTGATACGTAGGTAGATAGATATATGGATCAGGAGGACTGCTGTGAGTTGCAGTCCAAGAATAGGTAGAGAAGGAAAAAAAGGGAGAAAGAGGAAGGGAAAGAAAAGGGGGGGGGCTAGAATGGAAGGGAAGAAGAAGGGAAGGAGAGAAAGACAGAAAAAAGGGAAGGGAAGTGGGAGGGAAGGTTAGCTACAGCAATGTGTGGCGGGTACAGCTAGTAAAATATAAAATAAGATCTCCTGGGATTATTACTTAGCTACAATTTAATCTTGAGCAGACGGAAGAAGACTTTTTTTCTGTTTAACTAGCAAAACAGAGATCGCTGTAGGCATCAAAAAGGCAGTTCAGACAGAAAATGAAAAGAATGACAGTTCAATCTAGCTTTCCACTCTTTTCCTGTTCCTCTTTCTTTACGAGACATTTTTCAGGAAGGAAGGATCCCTGCATTGTTGGTATATGCGCCTACATACTTCTGGGAGGAAGGATTTCTTGAGACTTTTATCAGAGCATGAAGGTCAACGCTTAAAAGACATTTGCACATATGGACCAGCCAAAGGATCAGGGGAGGCTGAACCATTATGCAAAGTAAGCATTTGCAGTATAGTTGATTTTGCCCAGGTGCGCTGTTCTGGTACGGCCGTACCAGGAGCTCCAGCTTACCTTGCCATTTGTTGATTGTTGCATGTATTTTAAAGTTCTATGCTTTTGCAGTTAGATGGCTTTCCTTACTTTGCAGTTATTGGGTCAATGACCTGTCAATTATCATTAGGTTCCCTAGTTCCACACCCTCTTTGGGTTTTGGGGAGAATAGGAGCCATTTTGGCTCAGTCCACACAGAGAAGCCTTCCTTACAGGACTTAAACCAGGGCCTCCTGTAAAAGGCTTCATCATTTACAGCTTAGCCGGGGAGAAATGGCCCCATAGCTTGGCCAGGGATATACAGCCTCACAGCTCTCTTGCTAGGAATCCAGTCCCACAGCGCTTCAGCCAGCCATCACTGGGAAGTGAACATCTTCCTCCTCCTGGACGTTCTGCAAAGTCTCTGTTCAGTAAGGGCCCTTCATGGCAACCATAAAGCAGGTTGGACCGGGTGTAGGGGTCCCATGCCAACAGAAGAGAAAACAGATTGCCCAGGGTAGAGGTCGGGGATTTTCCCAACAGTGAAGGAACAGTTGCCTGCCTTTCGGGGCAAGATTGAGAAAGCCAATAGTTTATTAAGAAAACTTTGAAGCTAATCGTCGAAGATTTGTTATTTGTTCATTAATAAAGATTTTGTTGCATCTTTAAAGACTTTGAAGCCCATCTTTTCAGGAAAATCCCAAAAAACCTCTCTCTGAGGCAACCCCAGTGTCCTGTTGGGCTAACAGAATTTAAGTCCTGTGCAGAAGTCATTGATACTATGTATGTGTTTAACTGTTAGAGTATATGTTTGTGTTTGCAACAGTAGCTAAAACTAGAGTTATCTGGTTTGAATCCACAGTGAGTGTTGCCAAGGGGACCAGACAGGCTAGCTCAGGGGAGTGAGAAGTGGGCGGAGCCAAGCAGGAAAAGTTATAGGCATCTTTAAAAAAGGGGAGGGACTGTGTGAGAGAGTGGAGGCTTGAAAAGCCTGGGGAAAGAGGTGTGTGTGAGCAGTTGGAGGTTTTTCAGTCTAGAAGGGCTGAAGAGAGAAACCTGGCCAGTTTCTTTAGTCAAGGAAGACTAAAGGAAGCTTGTTAAGATCCCTAGTCAAGGAAGGACTAGAGTTCAGAGATTTGATCAAGGAAAGATCAAATTGGAAGGCTAGTCATAGTAGGAAATGTTGTTCACTAAAGAGCTTCACCTCAATAAAAGTTAGCCACGAGCTGTGTTATTTGGAAGAGTGGACTGTATTACAAACCAAGTGATATTCAAAGTTCTATAAGTTACTTAACAACCTGCAACCATATGCTTTGTACACAATAAACTTGTTATCTTTTGTTGAAGACCGTCTCATCTCAATTAATTGTCTGTAAAGCCAGATCTCATCGGTGGTACCTCAAATACCTCACGTTGGTGGCAGTTACCTTAATTTACAAGTAATAATTGGCCTCCTCTATAATATATTCTTATACACAATTGGGGCCTGAGATTAATTCCCTCCATAATCATCCACACCTGTGCAATTGGTTCGTGCAGACCTGCACAAGTCCTGTTTACAGTCTTTTATAGGAGCTCAGCGCGCAACAGCATAGGCGTTCTTGAGGCGCTCTTGGGGGAAAATAGACCTTGACATATGCAAGTTGTAATTACTGGGATTTATAGTTCACCTAAAATCAAAGAGCATTCTGAACTCCACCAATGATGGAATTGAACCAAATATGGCACACAGAACTTCCATGACGAACAGAAAATATATATCAGTGATTGGTTGGGGGGGGGGGGGGGGAAATACTGTTTGCTTACTATTGAAAATTACCTAGGGCCGCCTCTGCAAAGGATACATGTGTCTAGCAGTGAGTTTACTAAAGGTAGACTTGGCACAATGGTGTGTATTTCAGCTTCTGATCAAATGCACACCATTGTGCCAAGGCCACGGTTCATCTCTCTCCCTTTGCTTCCTGTCTGATCGGAAATAAAGTGTGTGTTGTGATATCTAGATACCACAGGATGGAGGTACAGCCCTAACTTTGAGTTGACTTTCCCCCAGCTAAATTGGTAACACTATCGTAATAGAAGTTTGCTTTTTGATGACTGTATTTTTTTTTTAAAAAAAAACTGTTGGATGAATTGCACTCAAGATATCTTTACTCAGACACTTAGTTTGAATGCCTCTGTTGAGGTAGGGTCACTTCATGGGAACTGTGAAGAGGGACTTCGAAAAGCATTGCAGGGAAAAATCAGAGAAGAGTCATTTTTCAAATGCTGGGTACAAGTAAAGGGCTTGTTACGAGGAGGGCCGTTCTTCACTGAAATAATTTTCTATCTGAAGACTCTCCAGGTTTCATAAAATCATAGAATTGTAGAGTTTGTACAAGGGAATAGACACCTCTGACAAAAACACTTGTGCTGGAATTGTTCCACTTGATGGTGTCGCATTGCCATGTCAAAACATGGTCTTCGATTCCATTCTATTTCCAATGAAGAGTCCTCCTTGCTTTCATTCAGCTCTGCTCCTACTCCATTTATTTCTTACACTAGACACATTTATATGTTTTTTCCCTTGCTCTGAATGCATCTGTACATATTTGTAAAAGGAAATTCACATGTCACAAAGAAAAATAATAGCCTAATCTACAAACATGGCCAGATCCAAAGCTTGTTGCATGTAACAAATTCGAGGGTGGAATAAAAAGTAATGCCTCCACCTTCATAACTCCTCAACAGATGGCAGTACTGGTATGCAGCAGGTACTGGCTTGTTCAGTAAACTCTCCTCTACAGTTCCATTTTGGCAGGAAGTCTTAGCACTTAATGGTTGTGAAAGTGCAAAGTATGGAATCCTGCACAGACGATCGGTCAATGTGACTTAAGCAATGTGCAAGTTATTGAATTCTTGACAGCGGAAGGTGTCACCTCAACATCTTTAAACTTACTCTCCCAATGACACACACTATTCACATCAACACAATCACCAAAAACAGCTTGCATTCTCTGATGAATCTCCTTTGGGGTGACACCTTCTGTTGTCAAGAGTTCAATGATTGCATGTTTCTTGTTGCATTGACTGACTGTCTGCACAGGGTTCCATACTTTTCACTTTATCAACACAACTGTTCAATGCTAAGGCTTCTCGCTATAATGGAACTGTAGAGGAGAGTCTACTGAACAAGCCAGTACCTGCCGTATACTAGTAATGCCATCTGTTGAGGAGTTATGAAGGTGGAGGCATTACTTTTCATTCAACCCTCATATATCTGTCTATTCAGGCTGGGCGGTTTCGTTTGTTAATTTCGTAATTCGTTATTAATTCGTATTTAAATTAGCTTACGATCCGATATTGAGCCATGCAGGAGTAATTAAAAATCGAAATGATTTTTTCAATTTATTTCGTAATTGTTTCGTACTTGTTTCGTAATTGTTTCATAATTGTTTCGAAATTGTTTCTTAATTGTTTCGTAATTGTTTCGTAATTATTTTCGCATTTTTTCAGCATATTTTTAGCATATTTGGAGGGGTTTTTGCATATTGCGCAATCGCATCCGCCATTAACGAATCAATCCGAAATTTACGAAATTTCGTAAATTTCGAAATTTTTTAAAGAAAAATTTTGGAATTCTTTTAAAAATTGAAACGCAAAAAACCCCTAAAAATGAAACGAGTTTAGAAACAAATTTTTCCGTTGTTACCCAGCCCTACTGTCTATCTGTTTGTCCACTTTTCTATTGATCTATCTATTTATTTATCTTTCTATCTAGTACAGTGTTTCTCAACTTGGGGGTTGGGACCGCTGTGGGATTGCAAAGGGGTGTAAGAGGGGTCACCAGACCATTAAAAAACACAGTATATTTTGGCCATCACTTTATTAGATCCGCCCTCATAAAGAAATGGGAAAAATACCAGGAAAGATTTCATAACAAGACCCTACTTTGGCTATCACCATAAGAAGCTATTCAAATCAAATCAAAACATTTATTTCGGTCATTGACCAGCACAGGAAATAGTGTCACATTTCCTTACAAACCTGGCATGTTTGGTACATTAAAAATATAAATACAACTACTAAAAACACAATATGGGTGAGGGAGCAGAAGGGGAAACAGGGTGAAAACATACAATGTCCAGATCCATCACCAAATTGTAGATTCAGGGAAGACGATTACTGGACACACAGTTGACTTTTGGAACTAGTCATTCCCTGGCGGATTTTGTATGCTGCTGCACAAAACTTTGCGACATTGTAGGTTGTAGCTGAATTAGCATCCACAAGTAGCAGGGAGGTATAAAATTGTCCTGAATGGCCTGGGTGCTTGTCTATCAGGGGTAAGATAAGCCTGGCACGGGTATCCCTGTAGAACGGACACTGAAGGAGCACATGTTCTATTGTTTCCACATGACCCGAGTCACAGGGGCAGAGTCTCTCTGGGAAAGGGATCTTCCGGTAGCGGCCTTCGAGTACAGCTGATGGGAGAGCGAGGCATCGGGCCAGGGTGAAAGCCCTCCGATGAATAGGAACCTCTAAGTATGTTAAATATGCCATAGGGGAGGCAAGGTATCTGCTGTCTTCACTGACAAGAAAGGTTGGAGCCGAGGCCAGATCTAGTTGGCGCTCTGTGTCTGTGATATGTTGTTTAATAAGTGCTTTGGCTTGATTGTAATCCATAGCTAATAGTAGACCTGGAGAAAATCCCAACGAGGAGATTTTGGATGCTACCGCCTGCTTCCATGTGGATTGGAAGTCATCCTCCATGGTTAGTGGGGCAAGGCCAAGGGGTGCACGGGACAGTCTGAGCCAGAGGTTAAGTATGGCCACCCACACCCTGGCCTCCACTCTCATAAAACCTGTCTCTAGTCGCAGGGTGGCATTAGAAACACATTTAGGTACCTGCAAGGCCGATCTCAGAAACTTGGACTGAACCATCTCTAATGGGGCAAAACTGGGGAAGGGGCCCAGCTGAGCCCCATACAAGAGTTGGGCTAATGACTTGGCTTCAAACAGCTTGAGCGCTGCCGGTGTGAAGTGACCCCCTCTTGTCCTGAGATATTTAAGAATGGCAATTGAGCTCCCCTGCGCGGTGTTGGATACTTGATCCCCATGAGCTCTTCTGCTACCATTAGATTGGAAAACTACACCTAGATATTTGAAGGATGTAACTTGTTCAATTTTATGACCATCTATGCTCCAAGAGTAAGTCCTGGGCCTATTAGCGAAAGCCATGATTTTGGTTTTATTGTAATTGAGTTGGAGCTGTTCATACAAGAGAAAATCCACAAAAAAACATGGCTAACATATAAAGATATCCTGAAAAAACAAGGTACTGAACTGGTATTAAAAACACAAGAAGAATTAAAAATATTAGATGCAAGCATCTCATGGTTCCAATATGCATAAATTAGAGAATCTTACCTAAAGGATAAGAAGATTGGCTTTGTGGAGAAAGATTCCCTATGGGACAAAATCCTGACTTCAGAAAACAAATTAATAACAAAAATTTATAAGCAACTATTAGAATGGTCTATGGAGCCCGAAGTGATTAAAGATTGCATGATCAAATGGGAAGAGAATATCGGCCACCCAATCAACCTTGATAATTGGGAAAAAATTTGGAACAAAAAGATAAGATACACCTACGCAATGCATCTAAGAGAAAATTGGATGAAGATGATGTACATCACACCCCAAAAATTGGCCAGATATTACCCAAGTGTAAGAGACCTGTGCTGGAAATGCAAAGAACAACAAGGCTCCTTTTTCCACATGTGGTGGTCATGCAGAATTGCGAAATCCTACAGGATAGAGGTCCATGGAATAATTGAAAAGATACTGGAAACAAAGATTGAACTGAAGCTGGAACTCTTTCTATTAGGAATTACAGAGGCAGATTTGGAAACTAATAAAGAAAAACTCTTTAACTATCTAATAACTGCGGCCAGAATCTGTTATGCGAGATTTTGGAGAACTAAGGAGATCCCAACACAAGAACAGTGGCTACTTAAGTTAATAGATATTATGAATATGGACAGATTAACTCAGCTGATGAAGGCGAATCAAAAGATGAAGATAATAAGAACAGGTTGGTCCCGGGTAACTATTTAATTAAAAAAAACTATAAATGGATAATAAATACATAACAACAAGTTAAAATGTAATAATATTACAACCAGATAAGACACAAATGGGTCGGCCACCCTTCCGAAAATCCAACCAGAGAGACTTGAAGCCAAAGATGGAGACGACTGGAAGCCAGTACCTTTCTTCCCACATACCCTCACCCCTCCTTCCCACCTTATCCCCGCCCCCAGACCATCCTCCCTTTCCCCCAAACCCCACCCTCCCAACATGATCCCAACCCTCCCTCTCCCCTCACTTCTCTTACCCTATTCTTTTCTACCTACCCATTATTTCTTTTAACCATCACTGTAAAAAATCTTTTTTAAAAAAATTTAAAAAACGCAGTATATTATGTTAGACATGTGTGAGAAGTTTGGTTCAATTCCATTGTTGGTGGGGTTCAGAATGCTCTCTGATTGTAGGTAAACTATAAATCCCAGCAACTGCAACTCCCAAATGCCAAGTTTATTGCCCCCAAACTTCACCACATTTGGGCATATTGAGTACTCATGAAATGAACGCTATGGTAAATGACACATGTCAATTGCAACGCAATGAAATCAAAATGAAACTAAACAGAAATCTATGAAAATTCAGTGTAGCAATGTATTTGGAAAGAGTGAAATAGAATTGTAAAATATGTAGTATAGTGTGTGTTGCTTTGACATCCAGCAGATGGCACTGTTTTTGAAAAAAAGTCATATTTTTACCTGTCACAGGTGTGACATCTATATAATAGTAGGTATGTGAAAACAAAAAAAAAAACATGTGCCTATTCCAGTGCTAGGTTATGTCAAATTTTCAAAGCGATTGTCCAAGTATTCTGGGAGATTTGAGGCTTTGAACAAATGGACATTTACATTTTTATCTATATAGATTTAACTGAATGGTGGAAGCATTTTTTAAAAGTATGAGTAGATGTCACATTTCAGTTGAACACCAAATGTGCTCAACCATCTTCTCATTCTTTTCATTAATGAACTTTAAAATATCTAATTGCATATTAATTTATAAAGGCCATTCCATCAAGGAATATCTAAGATATATTCCCTAAATAGAACTACTGCTGTTCCTGTTTGGCACCGTCATTGGAAATACTGCTTGCATCTTTGGAAAATAACATTTTCAATGCCTCCCACCTAATTTGCAGGAAAGCTGTTGCACTATTTGCATTCATTTTCAAACTGAGGGATACATTTATAAAGGTTACTCTGTTTGCTTGACGCATTGGTAGAAGAAACTTTTAGCTAGGACTGAATGTGGTATTCTTTTCAAAATGAAGGAATGAATACTACGATTTTTATTGCATCAAGCAAAAAGTGTGTGCTAGAAACAATATCATACAAAAGCTCTGGCACAACCTGGGGATCACAACCAGACACAGTGAAGACATCTGCCCTTGCGCTAGGCTACTCTGATGCTGAGTATGCATGCCCAGTGTGGAACACATCTCACCACGCTAAATCAGTGGATGTGGTTCTTAATGAGACATGCCGCATTATCACGGGGTGTTTGCGCCCTACACCACTGGAGAAATTACACTGGCTAGCCAGTATTGCACCACCTGACATCCACCGGGAAGTAGCAGCCAATAGTGAAAGGACCAAGGCAGAGACATCTCTAGCCCATTACTTGTGTGGGTATCAGCCAGCACGTCAGTGACTTAAATTAAGAAATAGTTTTCTAAGATCTACAGAGACACTTGCTGGAACACCTCAGCAAGCGAGAGTCCAAAATTATTATTATTATTATTATTATTATTATTATTATTATTAACTTTATTTGTACCCCGCTAGCATCTCCCGGAGGACTCGATGCGGCTTACACAGGCCGAAGCCTCAGAACACAATACAATAAAAACAAAACACAACAATAAACAAAGCAAATCAAATAATTAAGCAAATAACAACAAAGCAAATCAAATAATTAAGCAAGTAACAACAATAACAATACATCAAGACACCTTAAAACTAGGCCGGCTAGTGCAATGGGGTACAGGGTTAAAAGTGCTGGAATGGCAGGAGGAACGTAGGATTAAAATAGTGTGGTGTGCAAAATATTAATTGTACTAAAGTGCTTCTAGGACTTGGGATGGGGGATTCCTAATCTGAGAAGGCACATCGGAACAGCCAAGTTTTTAGGTTCTTTCTGAAAGCTGCCGAAGTAGGGGCCTGTCGAAGATCTTTTGGAAGGGCATTCCAAAGTTGGGGGGCCGCCACAGAGAAGGCCCTGTCCCGTGTCCCCACCAAGCGCTTGCGACGTGGGTGGGATCACGAGCAGGGCCTCCCCAGATGACCGGAGCGAGCGTGTGGGTTCGTAGATGGAGATGCGGTCACGCAGGTAGGCTGGTCCCAAACCGTTCAGGGCTTTGTAGGTGAGCACCTCCTGCACCTTGAATTGGGCTCGGAAAATAAATGGCAGGCTCAAACCCGGAACATCAATCAATGGCTGATACCAAATGAGAGACTCCCTCCTGGGCACACAGAGGACTGGGCGACTTGGAAGGCGCTGAACAGACTGCGCTCTGGCACCACAAGATGCAGAGCCAACCTCAAGAAATGGGGCCACAAAGTGGAATCCACGACATGAGAGTGTGGAGAAGAGCAAACTACAAACCACCTGCTGCAATGCAACCTGAGCCCTGCCACATACACAATGGCGGACCTCCTTGCGGCAACACCAGAGGCACTCCAAGTGGCCAGCTACTGGTCAAAGGACATTTAATGAACTACCAAGCTTGTGTTTTGTCTGTTTGTTTGCTTGTTTTTGTTTAAAATGTAATACAAATGTCTGGTTGCTGATGACACGATAAATAAAAAAAAAATGCTTGAACTGCTCAATGCTATGGAATCAAGGGAGTTGTTGTTTTCCCAACCTTTTCTGGCAAAGAGTAATGTCCTAGTTGGAAGGGATAGCCAATAGTCCAGAGGACAGGAGCAGAATTCAAAACGATCTTGAGAGATTAGAGAGATGATGGGCCAAAACTAACACAATGAAGTTCAACAGTGACAAATGCAAGATACTCCACTTTGGCAGAAAAAATGAAATGCAAAGATATAGAATGGGAGACAATGATGCCTGGCTCGAGAGCAGTACGTGTGAAAAAGATCTTGGAGTCCTCGTGGACAACAAGTTAAACATGAGCCAACAATGTGATGTGGCGGCAAAAAAAGCCAATGGGATTTTGGCCTGCATCAATAGGAGCATAGTGTCTAGATCTAGGGAAGTAATGCTACCCCTCTATTCTGCTTTGGTTAGACCACATCTGGAATATTGTGTCCAATTCTGGGCACCACAATTCAAGAGAGATATTGACAAGCTGGATTGCGTGTGCACGGGCGATACACCTCCCCCCGCCAACCCAAGAAAAGACCACTCACACAAGGTATTGGGATGAACAATGGCCACAACTCATTTATTGATAACAGGAACAAGGGTTGGCAGCCATGCATGGGTCCTGGATCAAGATCGGGCAGCCCACTGCTGTCCGATACCGCAAGCCACACAGGGGTGCCGCCGGCACAATACCGGGCCCAATGCACTCGGCACCCCTGAGACACCAGGCGTTCCCCCTTCACCGCTGAGGGGGGGATACCAAACCGGATCCAGGGCCCATGCCCACGCCAACCAGAGTTGTGACGAAATGCATGAACAACAGCAAGAACAGGTAACTGTGACAACTGACAAAACAAACTAACAACAAACAGTTCCCGAAACCATGCAGGGTGGGCGGGTGGATCAGCTGCTGCCGGCCCAGTGCTGGTGGTGGGCACAAGGGCAGCCTTAAGTAGGGTGCCCACGAGGGAGGAGAGGCCAGCTGTGGGCTCTCCTGCCAGGAGGCGTGGCCGGCAGCTGATAGGGCCACCTATCTAAACCGCGGGAACTTTCCCGCTGGGTGAGGGGGCTTCTGGGAAGAAGAAGCCCCCCTCAGGCCAAATGGCGGGGGGGGGAACACCCCACACCGCAACCTCCATGGCCTGGTAAGTCAGGCCATGCCATATGTGTCCAGAGGAGGGCGACTAAAATGATCAAGGGTCTGGAGAACAAGCCCTATGAGGAGCGGCTTAGGGAACTGGGCATGTTTAGCCTGAAGAAGAGAAGGCTGAGAGGAGATATGATAGCCATGTATAAATATGTGAGAGGAAGCCACAGGGAGGAGGGAGCAAGCTTGTTTTCTGCTTCCCTGGAGACTAGGACACGGAACAATGGCTTCAAACTACAAGAGAGGAGATTCCATCTGAACATGAGGAAGAACTTCCTGACTGTGAGAGCCGTTCAGCAGTGGAACTCTCTGCCCCGGAGTGTGGTGGAGGCTCCTTCTTTGGAAGCTTTTAAGCAGAGGCTGGATGGCCATCTGTCAGGGGTGATTTGAATGCAATATTCCTGCTTCTTGGCAGGGGGTTGGACTGGATGGCCCATGAGGTCTCTTCCAACTCTTTGATTCTATGATTCTATGAACTTCAACTCTCATAATCCCATAGCACTGAAGTTAAAGTGGTGTTGAACTGCATTCATTCCATAGTGTAGAGGCACTCATAGAAGGATACAGTATGTCTGGTAGAAAGACTATGGAGCTAGCAAAATTTAATTTCAATTTTTCCAGCTTGTTTGGTATTGGTGAAAATAATATGGGAACTGCTTATGACTAGTTGATTCTGTTTATCTTTCTGTGCACCATTTCAAGTGAAAGCTAACGTACCATATAATATCCATCCATGAATTGTATTATCCCCAATTGTTTGGGGTCACTTATGTCAAGAGTGGGGAAGTGACCTTCCTGATATTATTGGACCCTCATATTACCCTCAGCCTTTACCAATATAGCCAATGGTGAAGGGAAATGGGATTTGCAGTCCAGTGCCATATGGAGGCTCACGTCATCTTGCATCACTGACTTTAGCAATTTATTTATATATTCCCAGCCTGGGAGAAAGGTGGGATATAAATAAAGTGATGGATGGAAGGATTTATAGTAATCATCTGTCATTTTCCTGCCTTCCAGGGTCTCCAAAGTAAAATGCTACAAGATATATTAGGACAATATTTAAAAGCAGATTTTTTTTTTTCTAAAAAAAGGAAAACAGCTTGAAAAACAGAACAAAATAGTATTGTCGAAGGCTTTCATGGCTGGAATCACTAGGTTCTTGTGGGTTTTTTTCGGGCTATAGAGCCATGTTCTAGAGGCATTTCTCCTGACGTTTTACCTGCATCTATGGCAAGCATCCTCAGAGGTAGTGAGGTCTGTTGAAAGTAGGGCAATGGGTTTATATATCTGTGGAACGGCTGGGGTGGGGCAAAGAGCTCTTCCCTGCTGGAGCTAGGTGTGAATGTTTCAACTGACCACCTTCATTAGCATTTGAAGGCCTGGCTGAGCCTGGGAAAATCCCCTGTTGAGAGGTGTTAAGATGTGCCTGGTTGTTTCCTCTCTGCTGTTTTGCTGTTGTAATTTTAGAGTTTTTTAATACTGGTAGCCAGATTTTGTTCATTTTCATGGTCTCTTCCTTTCTGTTGAAATTGTCCACATGCTTGTGGATTTCAATGGCTTCTCTGTGTAGTCTGACATGGTGGTTGTTGGTGTGGTCCAGCATTTCTGTGTTCTCAAATAGTATGCTGTGTCCAGGCTGGTTCATCAGGTGCTCTGCTATGGCTGACTTCTCTGGTTGAAGTAGTCTGCAGTGCCTTTCATGTTCCTTGATGCGTGTTTGGGCAAGGCTGCGTTTGGTGGTCCCTGTGTAGACTTGTCCACAGCTGCATGGTACACGGTAGACTCCTGCAGAGGTGAGAGGATCCCTCTTGTCCTTTGCTGAACGGAGCATTTGTTGGATTTTCTTGGTGGGTCTGTAGATATTGTGTATGTTGTGTTTCCTCATCAGTTTCCCTATGCGGTCAGTGGTTCCCTTGATGTATGGCAGGAACACTTTTCCTCTGGGTGGATCTTCATCTTTACTCTCGTGGCTTGGTCTTGCAGCTCTTCTGATGTCTGAGGTGGAGCATGTGGACAATTTCAACAGAAAGGAAGAGACCTTGAAAATGAACAAAATCTAGCTACCAGTATTAAAAAACTCTAAAATTACAACAGCAAAACAACAGAGAGGAAACAACCAGGCACAGATTAACACTTCCCAGCAAGAGATTTTCCCAGGCTCAGGCAGGCCTTCCAATGCTAATGAAGGTGGTCCGTTGAAACATTCACACCCAGCTCCAGCAGAGAAAAGCTCTTTGCCCCACCCCAGCCATTCCACAGATATATAAACCCATTTTCCTATTTCCAACAGACCTCACTACCTCTGAGGATGCTTGCCATAGATGCAGGTGAAACGTCAGGAGAAATGCCTCTAGAACATGGCCACATAGCCCAAAAAAACCCACAAGAACCTAGAACAAAATAGTTTTAATAACTTACCAGAAATTAAACAGGGAGGGATGCAGACAAGCTATCGTCCATGGAAGTGAGATCCACAACCTTGTCAACACCAAAACCAACACCAGCAACAAAAATCCACCACCGCCTTGAATCCAGTTCTTGTTGTCTAGTCATTACATGGTGACCTTCAGTGAATATCCAGTTTTCTATCCTTAACCCAACTTTGCTTTACTTGAGGTCAGACATAGTCTGGAGTTTGCAAGAAACAGCAGCTTATCATGGCTGGCATGGGGCCCCATCTATACTTCCATATAGTGCAATATGGAACTGCATAAAATGGTCATTATAGAGCAGGCATGGGCAAACTTTGGCTCTCCAGGTGTTTTGGACTTCAACTCACACATTGTGGAACTGCATTAATTCTACAGTGTAGATCAGCCATAGGTAAACTATCTAATAGGCTTGGGCGATCATGAAAAAAATGGTTCTAAACTCGTTTCGTACATAGGGGGCGCTGGTGATTCAATTTTAAAATTATTTCTGACATTTTCTAGAAAAAAAGATTGGAATAGCAGGAAATCCGAATTGCTTCATTTGCTTCGTTAATGGAAGGAAACTGCGAGATTTTAAAACTAACAGGGAAGGGAAACTGCGAGATTTTAAAACGTGGCCTTCAAGAAGGGAAACCGCAAGGCTTTGCCAAAGTTGCTTAATTGTTCTAAAAATCAAAATAACTGTGGGAGACATCCGAAAATAATTCCGAACAATGGGTAAGTGGTTTAAATTCGGAATTACTCCTCCCACTATTTCTGCATGGCTCAAAATTGGTTCAAAAGGGATTTTTTCCGAATTAATTACGATTTTGGAAGCTTCCGAACTAACTTGCCCAAGCCTACTATCTAACTTGGGGGCTGCATGCTAGTACTCCCTGCTAGGAGGACTGGCTTCCTGGTGACAGAAGGAAGGAAGGGAAGGAGGGAGGAAAGAGAGAAGGAAGGATGAAAGGGAGGAAGAGAAGAATGGAAGGAGAAAGAGGGAGAGGGGGAAGGAGGGAGGAAAGAGGGAAGGAAAGATAAAATGGCAGAAAGGAAGGATGAAAGTGTGGAAGGGAAGGGAGGGAGGGAGGGAGGAAGGGAAGGAAGGAACAGAAGGATAAAGAGAGAAAAGACAAAAGGGAAGAAAGGAGAAAGATGGAGAAAGGGAGGAAAGAAGGAAGGAAAGATAAAAGGAAAGGAAGGAAGGATGAAAGCATGGAAGGGAAGAAAGGAAGGAAAAGAAGGGAAAGAAGGAAGGAAGGGAAGGAGGAAGAGAAGGATGCAAGGGAGGAAGAGAAGGATGGAAGGAGAAAGAGGGAGAGAGGGAAGGAGGGAGGAAAGAGGGAAGGAAAGATACAAGGGCAGAAAGGAAGGATGAAAGTGTGGAAGGGAAGGGAGGGAGGTAGGAAGGGAGGAAGGGAAGGAAGGAACAGAAGGATAAAGAGAGAAGGAAAGACAAAAGGGAAGGAAGGAGAAAGATGGAGAGAGGGAGGAAAGAGGGAAGGAAAGATAAAAGGAAAGAAAGAAAGGATGAAGGCATGGAAGGGAAGAAAGGAAGGAAAAGAAGGAAGGGAAAGAAGGAAGGAAGGGAAGGAGGAAGAGAAGGATGGAAGGAAGGAACAGAAGGATAAAGAAAGAACGAAAGATAAAAGGGAAGGAAGGAGAAAGATGGAGAGAGGGAGAAAAGAGGGAAGAAAAGATAAAAGGGAAGAAAGGAAGGATGAAAGCATGGAAGGGAGGGAAGGAAGGGAGGGAGGGAGGGAGGGAGGGATGGAGGGAGGAAGAGAAGGATGGAAGGAAGGAACAGAAGGCTAAAGAGAGAAGGAAAGACAAAAGGGAAGGAAGGAGAAAGATGGAGAGAGGGAGGAAAGAGGGAAGGAAAGATAAAGGAAAGAAAGGAAGGATGAAAGCATGGAAGGGAAGAAAGGAAGAAAAAGAAGGAAGGGAAAGAAGGAAGGAAGGGAAGGAGGAAGAGAAGGATGGAAGGAAGGAATAGAAGGATAAAGAGAGAAGGAATGATAAAAGGGAAGGAAGGAGAAAGATGGAGAGAGGGTGGAAAGAGGGAAGGAAAAATAAAAGGGAAGAAAGGAAGAATGAAAATGTGGAAGGGAGGGAAGGAAGGAAGGGAAAGAAGGGAGGGAGGGAGGAAGCGAAGGAAGGAACAGAAGGATAAAGAGAGAAGGAAAGACAAAAGGGAAGGAAGGAGAAAGATGGAGAGAGGGAGGAAAAAGGGAAGGAAGGTCCAAAAGGTGGAAGGGTAGGATGGAAGGAGAAAGGGAGGGAAGGGAGTGAGGTAAGGAGGAAGGAAAGACAAAAAGGGAGGGAAGGAGGGATGGATAAACGAGTGGAAGGGAAGGAGAAAGAGGAGGAAGGAAAGATAGAAGGAAGGATGGGATGGTGAGAGAGAGGAGGGCCTGAGAAAAGATCCCAAGGGTTTGCCCACATCTGGTGTAGATCCACCCTAAGTCATCCATCATGACTCTTGAGCTAGAAGTCCTTCATTACCAATGTGTTCAATATTATGCATAGTTTTGTATATTCCGATAGATGTGAGGGTTGTACTGTAAAACTGATTATAATTCAATATCATTGGCAAAAAACGTTTCTGTGAGTTGCGCGACATTGGATCCTGCATCTGCCTAGGAAAAGGAATGATAGTGAAAAGACAACAGTTTATTTTGCATTGGTTATCTCCAGCTTCTGGATGGATTTGGATAGCATGTATGGGGCAATATATAGAGCAGTGGTTCTCAACCTTTCCAATGCCGTGACCCCTAAATAAAGTTCCTCATGTTGTGGTGACCCCCAACCATATTTTCGTTGCTATCCCATAACGGTAATTTTGCTACTCTTATGAATCATAATGGAAACATGTGATATGCAGGATGTATTTTCATTGTTAGAAATTGAACATAATTAAAGCATAGTGATTGATCACAAAAACAATATGCTCAGGGAGTATGGATGATGGATGATGGGATTTGCAGTACCTTCAACCGATTCAGCTCTGACTTCCACAGACCACTGAGACCCCCACAAATTATAGACCTGGAACAAACTTGGCACACAGAACCCCAAGGATCAACAGAAAATACTGGAGGGGGCTGGGAGGAATTGACAATAATTGACAGGAGATGTAGTTCACCTACAAATGGAGAGCACTGTAAACGACTGTGCATTTGGACCCAACTTGGCACAAACACTCAATATGCCCAAATATGAACACGGATGGAATTTGAGGGAAACAGATCTTAACATTTAGGAGGTACAGTTATGGGATGTATAGTTCCCCTGCCACCAAAGAGCATTCTGAACTCCAACAACAATGGAATTGAACCAAACTTTTGGAGGGGGCAGGGCCAGCCAAGGCAGCTTCACGACCCCCCGAAAATGGCCTAACGACCCTCTTGGGGGTCATGACCCCCAGGTTGAGAACCGCTGATCAGAGGTGGCCCTAGGTAATTTTCAACGGTAAGCAAACAGTATTTTGCCCCCCACCCCCAACCAATCACTGATATATATTTTGTGTTTGTCGTGGGAGTTCTGTGTGCCATATTTGGTTCAATTCTATCATTGGTGGAGTTCAGAATGCTCTTTGATTGTAGGTGAACTATACATCCCAATAACTACAACTCGCATATGTCAAGGTCTATTTCCCCCCAAGAGCGCCTCAAGAGCACCCCTAGGCAACGTTAACTATACTGCAAATGCTTACGTTGCGTAATGGTTGAGCCGCCCCTGCCGCTGATATAGAGAGAATTGCAGCAAAGATCACTGAGTCAGAATATTCTGGAAAGCCTGCCTTTGCAATCCTGGGGGAATGAACGGAGTCTGTTATTAATCTTGGCTTTCCTCTTACAGATTGCATTTTTTTTTCCTGTAAGAGAGCTTGCTTTGCACAGATCGTGCATGGATGGAGCAATCACTTAATACATTAACATTATCCGTGTACATCACGCCTTGAAATATACATGTTGCATTTTTGCGGTGGCAGGGAAAATACACCGTTTCTAAAAATTTCCCAGCATGAACCTCATACAAACTACTGAAGCAGAAGCGTTAAGGCAGAGTAATGGCTAACATGATTGCGCTGCTATCGAAACATCTGAGCCTTGCCTGGTTAGTTTATGCTCCATTGCGTCTGACTGCAGTTGTGCTCTTGGCAAAAAAAAAAAGTACAGGGGGAATCTATTATTCGAGCCAGATGCTCAACTGGTGGCATCCAATGTCATCCACTCCGCTTGACAAATAAAGGTTCGTTCAGTTACAACCATTGAGCATCAAGAGAGGGAAGACAGCAGAACTATATCTGCATTCCTGCTTTAAACCTTCAGCCAATTGTCACCACTAGAAGCTTTTTTTTAAAAAAAAAGGAATCAGAAGATTGATAAATAATACAGCAAAAAATAATAATATTGGGTTGTTATTAGGGCTGGGCAACCACGGAAAAATTTGTTTCTAAAATCGATTCGTTTTTTGGGGGTTTTTGCGTTTCGATTTTTAAAAGAATTCCGAAATTTTTCTTTTAAAAAGTTCGATATTTACGAAATTTTGTAAATTACAAAACAATGCGAAACAATTACGAAACAATAATGAATCGATTCGTTAATGGCGGACGCGACCGTGCAATACGCTAGGCCTGGGTAACAACGGAAAAAATTGTTTCTAAAATCGATTTGTATTTGGGGGGGGGGGGGGTTGTTTTGATATTTAAAATAATTACAAAATTTTCCTTTTAAAAAGTTCGATATTTACGAAATTTCGTAAATGGTAAAAAATTAACGAATCGATTTCCGAAACAATAACGAATCGATTTCCGAAACAATAACGAATCGATTCGTTAATGGCGGACGCGACCGCGAAATACGCTAAAAAACCTCCAAAAACTTCTGAAGCTTCCCTCTCCCTCTGTTCTTGACTGTTGGTGTGATATTATAATTTTTTTCCACTAATTAAACCATAAAACTGGCCCAGACATGCGGAAATAATAACGAAACTACCTCAAAACAATAACGAAACGAATACAATATCGAAATACGAAGCATTCACAAAACGTTTTTGAAAATTCGTTTTTTTAATAATTGCTCCAGAATGGTTCATTATCGTTTTGTAATTGAAAAAATTAACGAATTATTAACGAATTACGAATTAACTTAACGAAACCGCCCAGCCCTACAATACGCTAAAAACCCTCCAAATGGGACAGGGGGAACTTCTGAAGCTTCCCTCTCCCTCTGTTGTTGACTGTTGGTGTGATATTTATAATTTTTTTTCACTGATTAAACAAACAACAACTATAAAACTTGCCCCAGACATGCGGAAATAATAACGAAACGATTTCAAAACGATAACGAAACGAATACAAAACGAATTCGAAACAATTACGAAATGAATTTAAAAATTCATTTCATTTTTTAGTTGCTCCTGAATGGTTCGTTATCGCTTCGTTATAAAAAAAAATAACGAATTTTTAACGGATTACGAAATTACGAAACGAAACCGCCCAAGCCCTAGTTGTTATAGGTTCTAAACAATGATGGATCTGGACCAAACTTGGCACAAATACTCAATATGCCCAAATGTGAACACTATTGGTGTTTGGGGAAAATAGATGTTGATATATGGGAGTTGTAGTTGCTGAGAATTATAGTTCACCTACAAACAAAGAGCATTCTGAACCTCACCGACGATAGAATTGGGCCAAACTTCCCACTCAGAAACCCCATGACCAACAGAAAATATTGTGGGTTGTTGTAGGTTTTTCGGGCTGTGTGGCCATGTTCTAGAACAGTGTTTCTCAACCTGGGGGTCGGGACCCCTGAGGGGGGTCGCGAAGGAATGTCAAAGGGGTTGCCAAAGACCATCAGAAAACACAGTATTTTCTGATGGTCATGGGGATTCCATGTGGGAAGTTTGAGCCAATTTTATCGTTGCTGGAGTTCAGAATATTCTTTGATTGTAATGAACTATAAATCCCAGCAACTACAACTCCCAAAAATCAAGGTCTATTTTTCCCAGGCTCCACCAGTGTTTGCATTTGTGCATATTGATTATTTGTGCCAAGTTTGGTCCAGATCCACCGTCGCATGAGTCCACAGTGCTCTCTGGATAGGTGAACTACAACTCCCAAACAAAAGGTCAATACCCACCAAATCCTTCCAGTGTTTTCCGTTGGTCATGGGAGTTCTGTGTGGCAAATAAGGTTCAAATCCATCGCTGGTGGAGTTCAGAATGCTCTTTGATTGTAGGTTAACTATAAATCCCAGCAACTACAACTCCCAAATTACAAAATCAATCCTCCCCCAATCCCACTAGCATTTACATGTGGTTGCATTGGGTATTTGTTAGGCCTGTCGGTTTTAGTTCGTTAATTCGTTAATTCGTAATTAAATCGTTATTTTAACCATATCCGAAGCGATTTCAAAACATATTTTTAAACCCGGAAGGGTTTAAAAATATCGAAACAGCAGCCCCATTTTTTTTACGAGCTTCAGCTCGTGTCGTTAATGGGATGGAGGCTGCTGTGCTGACTGAGTGCTGCTGGTGCCTGGGAGCCAATCCGGCGCTCCCAAGCACCCCAGCAGTGCACCGCGCCCCCCTCCTCCTCCTCACAAGCTCACAAGCCAGCGGCCTCGCACTTCCTCCAGGAAGTGCGAGGAGGAGAAGGAGGGGGCAGAAGCTGGAGCCCCCGCGCGCCATCCGGCTTCTGCGCCCTCCTCCTCCTCCTCCTCGCACTTCCTGCAAATCAGCTGGGAGGAGGAGGAGGAGGGGGCAGAAGCCGGAGCCCATTGGATGGCGCGCGCGCGCTCACCCGAGGAGGAGGAGGAGGGCGCAGGAGCCGGAGCCGGATGGCGCGCGGAGGCCGCTTGTGTGAGTTTTCAGGGCTGGACCATGTTCCAGAAGCATTCTCTCCTGACATTTTGCCCACATCTATGGCAGGCATCCTCAGAGGTCTGTTGGAACTAGGCCTGTTTGATCAAGAAAAAGTTTCGATATTTAAAATACTAGGGCAAATGGAGTTTAAAAAATGTTTTGTAAATATTTACGAATTTTCGTAAATAACAAAACATTTTTTTGAAAAGTTTTGTAAATATTTTAAATATCGAAACAAAAAAACACCCCAATTACGAATCGATTTTAGAAACAAATTTTTTCTTGATCAAACAGGCCTAGTATTTGTGCCCAGTTTGATCCAGTGAATGAAAATACATCTTGCATATCTGATATTTACATTATGATTTATAACAGTGGTAAAATGACTGTTATGAAGTAGCAACAAAAACAATGTTATGGTTGGGGGTCACCACCACATGAGGGACTGTATTAAGGGGTCACGGCATTAGGAAGGTTGAGAACCACTATTCTAGAAGCATTCTCTCCTGACATTTCACCTGCATCTGTGGCAGGTCATCTTCAGAGGACCTCACAACCTCTATGAATGCTTGCCATAGATGCAGGCGAAATGTCAGGAGAGAATGCTTCTAGAACATAGTCATATAGCCCAAAAAAACCTACAACAACCCAGTGATTCCAGCCATGAAATCCTTTGACAATACAAAAATAATATTGTTTTACTATCAGTTGGCAATTTCCCCCTTATCATTTCAATTATGCCCCCATGTAATGAGTTCTATATACTTTTTGCAATATTACCATAAAGCTGCCTGTACTAAGACAAGAATATATGCTATGACGTTATAGTCATTCCATAATACTGCAAAGTAATTAGAACATAAAATTGAACTGGAACTCCAGAATACATTTCGGCTCCCTTTCCCATATAAGCGTTCTTTGGCACCAAAGAGAGTAAATTAATATTGACTTTTTACTATAAGATTACCATACAATCTAAATGCTAATGACAATTAGGGTTCCGTATGGTGGCTAACAAATTTTTAGTATGTATAATGCAGCAGTAATAAATAAGGGGAGAAAAATCTTGCATTTTTTTAGGAAGGAAGTTGTAAAATTATGAATGAAATATGTTGAACGTAAAGGAAATGAGAGTCTAACGGAGTGATAGATTTCTTCCCTTTTCAATGCTAGATTCCACATTTAATCCCAGACTGAAAATTCAACCCCATTCGTTACATTGGGTGTCTTTAAGGAGAGGCTGGATGGACATCTTTGAGGGACATTGTGTTTCTAAGATCTCTATATCAAACAGAGCTAGACTAAATGATCCCCAGTTTGCATTCCAGCCAGAGGCGGCCCTAGGCAATTTTCAATGGTAAGCAAACAGTATTTTGCCCCGTCCCCCCGCCCAACCAATCATTGATATATATTTTCTGTTCATCGTGGGAGTTCTGTGTGCCATATTTGGTTCAATTCCATCATTGGTGGAGTTCAGAATGCTCTTTGATTGTAGGTGAACTATACATCCCAGTAACTACACTTGCCGCACATGCTCCCTTGCCTGGCCCGCTTTGGGTCTGGAGACATGCCTGAAGGCCCTGGTGTGTGCACCAAAAGTCACCTCCTAATTTTCTCCTCAGCCATTGGGACCAAGAGAGAGAGAGAGAGAGAGAGGTGGAGTTGCCCACCTTTCCTGAAGGTAGGCGCAAAAACAAAGGAGGGAGCGGAGGTGAGAGATACCTCCAGCCGGAGGGGCTCTCTCTCTCTCTCTCTCTCTCTTGGTCCCAATGGCTGAAGAGAAAGTCAGGAGAAGAGGCAACTTTTGGTGTGCACGCTGGGGTCTTCAGACACGCCTTCGGGCCCAAAGCGAGCCAGGCACGGTGGCTCCGCCCCTTGGCCCACCTGTGGATTGGGGAGAGGAGGCGGGTGGAGCGCCGGGGGATCATGAAAGGGAGCCGGTCATGGGGAAGGGATCAAACATGGAGAACAATTGAGTGCTGGCTCTGCTCGCGTACCCGGTGGCCGGGTGGAGCAGGAACGAGAGGGGCTAGGCGAGGCTCAAGGACCCGGCCCCTTTGGGAAGAGGATCGCCCGGCAGCGAGGCAAGAAAGCCGAGACTCCCCCCGGACTGCTAGGGCTGTTGTGAGCTGAGGAGGCGCTCCTCAAGTGGCGGTTGAGGGGCATTTACAGAGGCGCCTCTGCGCCCCTGGCAAAAAAAAGTGTTCTGCGGCCATTTACTTCGTGTAATGGATGAGCCGCCCCTGATTCCAGCTTTATGAATATAGTTGCGTGCATTTAAATAATTTCTGATGTATAGCAATCCTAAAACAAACCTATCACATGGTTTTCCTGGCAAGATTTGTTCAACTAAGGGTTGTTTTTGCTTTCATCTGAGGCTATTTATTTATCGTGTCAGGGGCAACCAGACCATTGTATTGCATTTCTAACAGAACAAAACAAACAAACCGATTAAAAAAAACCACAAAGTTTGCAAGCTTGGTAGTTGATTAAATGTCCTTTGACCAGTATCTGGCCACTTGGAGTGGCTCTGGTGTTGCCACAAGGAGGTCCTCCATTGTGCATGTGGTAGGGCTCAGGTTGCATTGCAGCAGGTGGTCAGTGGTTTGCTCTTCTCTACATTCGCATCTTGAGGATTCCACTTTGTGGCCTCATTTCTGAAGGTTGGCTCTGCATCTCGTGGTGCCAGAGCGCAGTCTGTTCAGCGCCTTCCAAGTCGCCCAGTCTTCTGTGTGCCCAGGGGGGAGTCTCTCATTTGGTATCACCCATTGGTTGAGGTTCTGGGTTTGAGCCTGCCACTTTTGGACTCTCGCTTGCTGAGGTGTTCCAGCAAGTGTCTCTGTAGATCTTAGAAAACTAATTCTTCATTTAAGTCATTGACGTGCTGGCTGATACCCAAACAAGGGATGAGCTGGAGACGTCACTGCCTTGGTCCTTTCACTGTTGGCTGCTACTTCCCAGCGGATGTCAGGTGGTGCAATACCAGCTAGACAGTGTAATTTCTCCAGGCACCCCGTGATAATGCAGCATGTCTCATTAAGAGCCACATTGTTGGGGTTCAGCCTGAGTTTGAACTTGAACCTGATTCTCTGTTTGTTCCTCCTGTTGCTAATGAAAATATATTTACTGATGCTAATGGAAATGTACCTTTTGATGCCAATGCTCCTGAAATTAGTGAGGAAGAAACTGCTGTAGGTTTGGAAAATGCCAATGTTCCTGAAATTAGTGAGGAAGGAACTTCTGTAGATTTGGAAAATGAAAGTACCAGTGTTCATGAGAATGTTTCAGAGGGAGACCTTGAACTTTCCCTCCCTTCTGCACCTGTTAACTGTAATGACAACAGAAGGGGCCAAATTTGGGAAGACAGAAGTAAATCACTCAGTTTGCGTCGATCCTCCCAAATTCAAGAATTAAAAACATTGGCTTCAAAAAAGAAGGGCGGTTCATGGAACCAATTCTTGAATTTTAATTGCCTTACGCCAGGCTGACTGTCTCAGTTCAGGCATCGTTTCAGAATTGATGAAGACCTTGGCAGTTCTCCCGGTTCCCTGGCCATAGTTTGGGAAGATTTCTAGGATATCAAGTACGGTTAGTGGATTGCTAACAGGTTCCAGTATTTCACAGTGAGGCTTTTGGTTTTGCTTTGTCCATTTAAATTCATGTTTGCTGATTTTGCTGTGGCTTTTGACTTGCATTTTTCCTTTATTTTGTAACCATTTTTCTTCAATAAAAAAGGATTGTTTTTCACAGCCAAGTGTGGTGGATAGTTATCTTAGGGCCTCGTTCCCTGCTCTGGATTGCAACACACATCCACTGTTTTAGCGTGGTAAGATGTGTTCTACACTGGGCATGCATACTCAGCAGCAGAGTAGCATAGCGCAAGGGCAGATGTCTTCACTGTGTCTGGTTGTGCTCCCCAGGTTGTGCTAGTCAGCTTTCATATAATGATCTGAGGCTGAGAGACCGTGACTCAGGGGGTCTTCTCCTCTGTGCCCTCTGACTCTGGAACTCATTGCCCGCTTAGATTAGGAAGGCCCCCACCTTAGAAATTTTCAAGAGGGATTTCAAAACCTGGCTTTTCCGATGCGCTTTTGGAGAGTAGCCATATTATCATGCATAGTTGCTCCCCCTCAATGGTTTTTGTCCCCAGAGTATATTTCCCCACTTGTACGAAGGTCTATATTTATGACCCCGTTCCTTTATGAGTTTCTCCCCCACAAACAATCTGCTCCATCCCTGTCTCATCCTGATTTTAGTATTTTTAGTATCTTAGTTTTATCATGCACATGCGGACTGCTCATTGTTATGTCATTATATTTTATTTTATTGTGTATGATTTTGCTTTATCGTTTTTGCACTCATATGTTGTATGTATTTTACTGTGTTGTTATTGTGTTTTGGTTTTACTTTATTGTAATATGCTGTTGGGCTTGTAAGCCGCCCCAAGTCCCCATTGGGACAATAATAAAAGTTTTTATTATTATTATTATTATTATTATTATTATTATTATTATTATTATCATCAGCTAGTGAGTTTCTAAGGCTAAGAGAGGATTGAAATCCTAGTCTCCAGTGACATAGTCCAACACTGAATGCCATGCTGGCTCTCTGTTAGTCCATGATGCACCGGGACTGTGGCACAGCTGGCTGGGAGTCAGCTGCATTCAGATCACTACTGACTAAAAGGTCATGAGTTCGAAGCCAGCCCAGGTTGGAGTAACCATCCAACCAATTTATGTAGCTTGCTGTTGACCTTTGCGGCCCGAAAGACAGTTGCATCTGTCAAGTAGGAAATTTAGGTACTGCTTATGCAGGGAGGCAAATTTAACTAATTTCGAGGCCATAAAAATCTCCATCAAGCATGCAAAGAGTGAGGTAGTACTTCATCAATGTCACAAATGGTTGGTGAAGCAACAGCTCCCTGATGGTCACAATACCCTCGAGACAAAAGCTGGAATGTTAAATTGCCTCTGTGTCTATCTTTATATGTTTTGTGTCTATGGCATTGAATGTTTGCCATGTAACATTGCAATCCACCCTGAGTCCCTTGCAGGGTGAGAAGGGCAGAATATAAATACTGTAAATAAATAATAAATAATGATATTTAGTAGGAATCTAAGTTAGCAGGCTGGATGAGGGTGAGAAGTTCTGAAAGAATGGAAGGGCTAGATTGTATTTGATTTTGAATGCAACTTTAGAAGCAGGATGTGCATTAGGCTTGTGCAATCCAGGTAAACCTTGGCCCGTTTCATGTCCCAGCTTTCAATGGAGTCCCTGATACATGTTTTTTGGGAACCTCCCAAAATCAGGAGGGCAGATATCTGTTTTTGTTCTGGGGTGCCAAAAGTTCCATTTTTATCAGCCTATTATGGTGGTGGTGGGGAGGTCTTCCCAGGCTCCCCTTCCCATCATTTTAGGCATTTAAGCCATTTCTACTCTAGAGGAGAGGCGCTCAGCTGCAGACAGGCACACACTTTAAGCAGGCTTTTTACCTGTTTCTTGCTCCAGAGGAGAGGAACTCAGCTGCAGACAGGCAGGCACTTTAAAGAGGCTTTTTACCTGTTTCTTGCTCCAGAGGAGAGGAACTCAGCTGCAGACAGGCAGGCACTTTAAAGAGGCTTTTTACCTGTTTCTTGCTCCAGAGGAGAGGCACTCAGCTGCAGACAGGCAGGCACTTTAAGGAGGCTTTTTACCTGTTTTTACTCTAGAGGAGAGGCTCTCAGTTGCAAGCAGGCACACACTTTAAGGAGACTTTTTACCTGTTTCTTGCTCCAGAGGAGAGGTGCTCAGCTGCAGACAGGCAGGCACTTTAAGGAGGCTTTTTACCTGTTTCTACTCTAGAGGAGAGGCGCTCAGTTGCAGACAGGCACACACTTTAAGGAGGCTTTTTACCTGTTTCTTTTTTTGGATGAGAGGTGCTCAGCTGCAGACAGGCACACACTTTAAGGAGGCTTTTAATCTGTTTTTACTCTAGAGGAGAGGCACTCGGTTGCAGGCAAGCACACACTTTAAGGAGGCTTTTTACCTGTTTCTTGCTCCAGAGGAGAGGCGCTCAGCTGCAGACAGGCAGGCACTTTAAGGAGGCTTTTTACCTGTTTCTACTCTAGAGGAGAGACGCTCGGTTGCAGGCAAGCACACACTTTAAGAAGGCTTTTTACCTGTTTCTTACTCTAGAGGAGAGGCACTCAGCTGCAGACAGGCAGGCACTTTAAGGAGGCTTTTTACCTGTTTCTACTCTAGAGGAGAGGCGCTCAGTTGCAGACAGGCACACACTTTAAGGAGGCTTTTTACCTGTTTCTACTTTAGAGGAGAGACGATCGGTTGCAGGCAAGCACACACTTTAAGGAGGCTTTTTACCTGTTTCTTGCTCCAGAGGAGAGGCACTCAGCTGCAGACAAGCAGGCACTTTAAGGAGGCTTTTTACCTGTTTCTTGCTCCAGAGGAGAGGCGCTCAGCTGCAGACAGGCAGGCACTTTAAGGAGGCTTTTTACCTGTTTCTACTCTAGAGGAGAGACGCTCGGCTGCAGGCAAGCACACACTCTAAGGAGGCTTTTTACCTGTTTCTTTTTCTAGAGGAGAGGTGCTCAGCTACAGACAGGCAGGTACTTTAAGGAGGCTTTTTACCTGTTTTTACTCTAGAGGAGAGGTGCTCGGTTACAGGCAGGCACACACTTTAAGGAGGCTTTTTACCTGTTTCTTACTCTAGATGAGAGGTTTCGGTTGCAGTCAGGCACCTGCTTTCTCTCCCAGGCTGCACCACGCTAGCAGCCATGCACTCACTCTTTCCAAGGCATTTTAATGAGGCCTCTCACTTTCAGGTAAGGAAGAGTGATGACCTCCTGGAAGAAGAGAATAGGTTTCAGGAAATGGGGATTTTCTTTTTGTTTGCTAGGGGATTAATAAAAAAAAGATTAAACTGTGATGCCGAAAAGAAGAGGTCTTGCTTTCACTGTGAGCAGGTTTTTGTACCGGGTTAGGGTTAGTATATATTGCAACTCCCTTCATGCTTAATCAAGTACAATTAGGTGCAATTTTTACTTTGGGAAATAGAAATCCATTTATCAGTCACACTATTTTATTAGAATGTAACATGTTAACATAATAATAATAATAATAATAATAATAATAATAACAATAACAACAACAACAACAACAACAACAACAACAACAACAATGTATTCATTTATTTATGTTCTCCCCTTCTCCCTGAGGGGAATCAGAACAGATTACAGTATATGAACAGACACGGGCAAACATTCAATGCCTTGTTACATACAATGACAAATACACAGACAAAGGCAAAGGCTTCTCCTTTCATTTCTGGCTCTGAAGCAGTGCTCATTGCCGGCTCTGGGGGAGGTCTCTTTTCCATTTCCAAGGAACCTGTGTTGTTTGTAGACACCTCCTAGTCATGTGGACAGCATGACTCCCTGAGGTGTCTTTTTGCTTTTTCTCGCCGGAGCAGTACCTATCAATCTACCCACATTTGCATGGAGCTAGGGCTAACAACAGGAGCTCACCCCGTTCAGCAGATTTGAACTGCTAACTTTCAGGTATGCAGTTCAGCAACACAAGGGTTACAAAAAGAAATGGTTACTCATTTCTTTTTGTAATAAGTGGCAGCATTGTTATTTTAATGCATTTCAACAAAAATGAAGCAGGTTGGCTAGATCAGGAATGGGTGACTATCAAATATTTTTGGACTGTAATACTCATCATTCTTCACTATTGGCATTTCTGGGTATATGTGATAGGAGCTACAGCCCAGCAACTACAAATTCTGGCTACCAGTATACCAGAACAAAATCTGGCTACTAGGCCTGTTTGATCAAGAAAAAATTTGTTTCTAAAATCGATTCGTAATTGGGGTGTTTTTTTGTTTCGATATTTAAAATATTTACAAAACTTTTCAAAAAAATGTTTTGTTATTTACGAAAATTCGTAAATATTTACAAAACATTTTTTAAACTCCATTTGCCCTAGTATTTTAAATATCGAAATTTTTTCTTGATCAAACAGGCCTAGTTCCAACAGACCTCTGAGGATGCCTGCCATAGATGTGGGCAAAATGTCAGGAGAGAATGCTTCTGGAACATGGTCCAGCCCTGAAAACTCACACAAGCGGCCTCCGCGCGCCATCCGGCTCCGGCTCCTGCGCCCTCCTCCTCCTCCTCCTCCTCGGGTGAGCGCGCAGCGCGCGCCATCCAATGGGCTCCGGCTTCTGCGCCCTCCTCCTCCTCCTCCTCGCACTTCCTGCAAATCAGCTGGGAGGAGGAGAAGGAGGGGGCAGAAGCCGGAGCCCCCCGCGCGCCATCCGGCTTCTGCGCCCTCCTTCTCCTCCTCCTCGCACTTCCTGCAAAACAGCTGGGAGGAGGAGGAGGGCGCAGAAGCCGGATGGCGCGCGGGGGCTCCGGCTTCTGCCCCCTCCTTCTCCTCCTCCCAGCTGATTTGCAGGAAGTGCGAGGAGGAGGAGAAGGAGGGGGCAGAAGCCGGAGCCCCCGCGCGCCATCCGGCTTCTGCGCCCTCCTCCTCCTCCTCCTCGCACTTCCTGCAAAACAGCTGGGAGGAGGAGGAGGAGGAGGGCGCAGAAGCCGGATGGCGCGCGGGGGCTCCGGCTTCTGCCCCCTCCTTCTCCTCCTCCCAGCTGATTTGCAGGAAGTGCGAGGAGGAGGAGAAGGAGGGGGCAGAAGCCGGAGCCCCCGCACGCCATCCGGCTTCTGCGCCCTCCTTCTCCTCCTCCTCGCACTTCCTGCAAAACAGCTGGGAGGAGGAGGAGGAGGAGGGCGCAGAAGCCGGATGGCGCGCGGGGGCTCCGGCTTCTGCCCCCTCCTTCTCCTCCTCCCAGCTGATTTGCAGGAAGTGCGAGGAGGAGGAGAAGGAGGGGGCAGAAGCCGGAGCCCCCGCGCGCCATCCGGCTTCTGCGCCCTCCTTCTCCTCCTCCCAGCTGATTTGGCGCGCGGAGGCCGCTGGCTTGTGAGCTTGTGAGGAGGAGGAGGGGGGCGCGGTGCACTGCTGGGGTGCTTGGGAGCGCCGGATTGGCTCCCAGGCACCAGCAGCACTCAGTCAGCACAGCAGCCTCCATCCCATTAACGACACGAGCTGAAGCTCGTAAAAAAAATGGGGCTGCTGTTTCGATATTTTTAAACCCTTCCAGGTTTAAAAATATGTTTTGAAATCGCTTCGGATATGGTTAAAATAACGATTTAATTACGAATTAACGAATTAACGAACTAAAACCGACAGGCCTACTGGCTACCAGTATGAAAAAACTCTAAAATTACAACAGCAAAACAGCAGAGAGGAAACAACCAGGCACATCTTAACACCTCTCAAGAAAAGATTCCCCTAGGCTCAGCCAGGCCTTCAAATGCTAATGAAGGTGGTCAGTTGAAACATTCACACCTAGCTCCAGCAGAGAAGAGCTCTTTGCCCCACCCCAGTCATTCCACAGATATATACACCCATATTCCTAATTCCAACAGACCTCACTACCTCTGAGGATGCTTGCCATAGATGCAGGCAAAACGTCAGGAGAAAATGCCTCTAAAACATGGCCATATAGCCCGAAAACCCCCCACAATAACTACAAATTCATTAATTCTGGTATTAGAAGGAGATATATTTTCACCCCTATGAAACAAGAACTGCCAAAAGAAGTTATGCCAATGTTGCCCACTCGTTTTGCTTATGGATGTCCACTCCTTCCAGCAAATGTTCATCTGATAACCTTTAGCTCAGGGTTAAACGTTGTTCATTTCATATTCTTAAACACCGGCCATGGAAATCTCATCTGTCATGTCCCGATCATTTATCTTCCGGCAAAATACAAAGCCTTCTATTTCTGCTTTTGGAAAAAGAAAATTGACACAACTTGTTAAGTCTAGAAAGCGTAGAGGCAGCCAGAATGCAGCTATAATTACCTGTCACATAACATGCCATTCAATCCAAGAAAGGATGTTGGTATATGGCCTTACAGGAACAGTTCTGTAAGCTCTCATTTTCAGACATTCCAATAGACAGCATTGGTTATATAGTTAACATAACCATTTTCTCTTTATTTAAACATTTATAGAAGTACAATGTTATCAATTAGGCTGGACTCTGATAAGGGTGCATCACTCATGTAATCGATCATTAAACATGTGGTTTGATACTCCATATTTGTTCAGGGAGAAGGAGGAAAATGGCTTTGGTGGTGCTGGACATCTGTGCAAAACCATATACGAGAGGCGTTCATTAAAGATTTCTGCTGACCCACTTTTTTTGGACTGAGAGCAATGAAACTTGGCACAGTTATTAGGTCTGGGTGGTTTCGTTTCGTTAATTCGTAATTCGTTAATAATTCGTTAATTTTTCCAATTACAAAACGATAACAAACCATTCTGGAGCAATCATAAAAAAAACACGAATTTTTAAACACGTTTTGTAAATGCTTCGTATTTCGTTATTGTATTCATTTCGTTATTGTTCTGAGGTCGTTTCGTTATTATTTCCGCATGTCTGGGCCAGTTTTATGGTTTAATTAGTGAAAAAAAATTATAATATCACACCAACAGTCAAGAACAGAGGGAGAGGGAAGCTTCAGAAGTTTTTGGAGGTTTTTTAGCATATTTCGCGGTCGCGTCCGCCATTAACGAATCGATTCGTTATTGTTTCGGAAATCGATTCGTTAATTTTTTTACCATTTACGAAATTTCGTAGATATCGAACTTTTTAAAAGGAAAATTTTGTAATTATTTTAAATATCGAAACAAAAAAAAACCCAAATACAAATCAATTTTAGAAACAAATTTTTGCGTTGTTACCCAGGCCTAACAGTTATGAGTCCTTCTCTCCATCGGTGCCATCTAGGGACACACACTTCTCCTATCTTTTTAAGCAACTGTAAACAATTCACTTGTAGAAGTCGACAGGTTGCTCCAAAAGCCATATTGTGACTTCAGAAATCAGAGTTTCATCATCTGAAAAATGCTTGCCCTTCAAAAATAGCTTCATTGTTGGAAAGAGGTGGAAGCCCAATGGTGTGAGGTCAGGTGAATAATGTCAGGATTGTATTGCAAATATGGATGCCACTGAAAATGGAAAATGCTGTGCTGAAATGTTTAGAGTTGAGGCTGTGATTATGTGAACTTGATAACTTGAGATAAGCTGTGTTCTGATGAGAATGATATCGAGCTGCTTTTAGGAGGGTCTCCTCAGCGGGGGGGATCCCTGAGGACTGCACCAAAGAGAGTCCTTAATAAACCTTGGTGAGGCCAGGCAAAGCCAATTTCAGCGATAAAAATATTAGTATTTAAAATAATAAATCCTCACCAAAGTGGAAGCAGTTTTTCAAGTGACCGAGGTGTTTTATTAGCGATTCAGCTGATATCAGATGCATTGCAGGAATCATTCCACCACAAGCATATCGCTAGTGATTTTACAGACATATTTATAGCGAAAATACAAAGGAAAACAATTCAAAACTCCAGCCCACCCTCTGCCTCTGGAGGGCCAATCAGCAGGCTTTCCTTGCTTCTGAGGATGGACGAATCAGAAGCAGGCAAGGCGGGACAACTGCAGACAATGGGGAAATGATGGGATTACAGATATCCTGCCAGCTGTGATGATTGTCTTTGTTTCTGGCCGGCAAGATACAATCTCTGTAAACAAAGGTTGTCCTGTCCATGATGAGTTTCGGTTGAGAATGACAACAGGATGGACAGCGGACCTCAGGGGGTCAACGCTGCCCCTTTGTAATTTCAATCATTTTTTCCTTGTCCTCAGGAACTTCCTTCTCTCACCAGACAGGCTCAGAAAATTAGAGAAAGAAGACATGGCTATTGTTTCATGCAGATGAGTTAATCAACAAAAAAGAGGATCGGGGGAGGCAGGGAGTCTCCCTCGGGCATTTCCACATTTCCTGGTCACTTTTAGTAGGGCAAAAGTCAAGGGGGAAAGGGGGAAACAAACTACATTTCATACAATAATTTCTTTATACAAAGTTCATATAAAATTTCCTTTCCCACCCCACATCTTTATTTTATTACAATATTGATTTATTAAAAAGAAACTAGAAGTCCCATGCCTCTGGGGAAGGTTTGTGGAAGCGGAGGTGGCTTGCGATCCAAATCAGGCAGCAAAGAGTTATTTCTCTTGGTAGAAGTCAGCGGATGGGCACTTAGTTGATAGATAACATGATCCATCGCTCGGTCCTTGGGGGAACTACAACTCTCACAAAGGGCAGAAGTCCCAAGATCCAGCCATTTCCCAAAAGCCTCGAGGGGTCCTTGTTGTTGTCAGTGCCTTGGCAATGTGACCAAGACTTAACCCTTGTTGTGTAGTCCGGTGCCCTTGCCCTTTGCAGAACTATAAGTCACTATCCCTTATTTGGGGGGGGGGGGTGCTCGACATCAAGAACTTCATGGGAGTTGCCAGCTCAAAGCTAGAGAAAGATAAACAACTGTGAAGGAGTGTTTTAGTTTTCGGTTTTACTGTCCTCTTCCTGTATGTCGCTCGCTGAAGTAGGATGTATTAGCTGTGTGCTTAGTAAACTGAGTTTTCTTTTGTAACTTAAGCTTCCAGAGTCCTTATTTTGCAAAGCAGTGTCTGTCAGATCTAGCATTCCTTCCGTCAAGCTGTGCCTAAGCTTGACAAATAAGAGGGATGGGATAGAATTTCCAAACCACAGGAGCATGCTTCCATTTGGGCAATAGGTGAGTTGTGAACTGGTGCGTTGTCTTGCAGAAGATGGGCACCTTTGGTGAGCATGCCACATGGTCTCTTGGTTTTGATGGCCCCCTGCAATTCCCGCAGCAGTGAAGCATAGTATGCCCCAGTGATCATAGTCCCCTTTGCTAGGAAATCCATTAATCCTACTCCGTGCTGGTCCCAAAATACTGTGAGCATGACTTTGACATGCCTTCTTTGGAGGTGGTGAGTCATGATGCTCTCATTGTCTCGACTGGACTTTAGTCTCAGGATCAGAGTGATGGACCCAGCTTTCATTCTGTGTGATCAGTCTGTAAAAAAATCCTCCTGGGGATATCCAGCAAGCGGATACCTTATGCATGTGAAGATGATCTTGGATGATTTTTTTTCCCACACTAATCTTGACATTTTGGGTTAGATGGCAAATGGTTACACAGCAATTTTCCAAAATGGCGACCTCCACTTGCTGGATGGTGTGTTCCTCAATAGCAGAGTGGAGTTGCCCTGGAATTGGAGCTGTTTCCACCAAAGTCCGACCACATTTATTTCATAGAATCATAGAATCAAAGAGTTGGAAGAGACCTCATGGGCCATCCAGTCCAACCCCATTCTGCCAAGAAGCAGGAATATTGCATTCAAATCACCCCTGACAAATGGCCATCCAGCCTCTGCTTAAAAGCTTCCAAAGAAGGAGCCTCTACCACACTCCGGGGCAGAGAGTTCCACTGCTGAACGGCTCTCACAGTCAGGAAGTTCTTCCTAATGTTCAGATGAAATCTCCTCTCTTGTAGTTTGAAGCCATTGTTCCGCGTCCTAGTCTCCAAGGAAGCAGAAAACAAGCTTGCTCCCTCCTCCCTGTGGCTTCCTCTCACATATTTATACATGGCTATCATATCTCCTCTCAGCCTTCTCTTCTTCAAGCTAAACATGCCCAGTTCCCTAAGCCGCTCCTCATAGGGCTTGTTCTCCAGACCCTTGATCATTTTAGTCGCCCTCCTCTGGACACATTCCAACTTGTCAATATCTCTCTTGAATATCTCTCTATTTATTTATTTATTTATTTATTTATTTCATGCACTTTTACCCTGCTCTTCTCCCCCCAAAGGGGGACTCAGGGCAGCCTCACACAAGCTCCATATGATGCTGTCAACAAGTAAATAATTCGAAGTAGAATTAAAGCTTTAAAATCATTAAAACATTTAAAATCAATAAAACACATTATACAATTCATTAAATAGTAGATTATATATGTCGGTAAAACCAAATCCAAGTCTAGGCAGATTCAATGTCGTAAATATCCCAGGTCTTTTTTCCAATTGCTGCTATCAGATTAATCAAATGCCAGGTCCCAGAGCCAAGTCTTCACTTGTCTTCTAGGGCTGGTCGGTTTCGTTTCGTTAATTCGTAATTCGTTAATAATTCGTTAATTTTTTTAATTACAAAACGATAACGAACCATTCTGGAGCAATTTTTTTAAAAAACGAATTTTTAAACACGTTTTGTAAATGCTTCGAATTTCGTTATTGTATTCGTTTCGTTATTGTTCTGAGGTCGTTTCGTTATTATTTCCGCATGTCTGGGGCAAGTTTTTTGTTTAATTAGTGAAAAAAAATTATAATATCACACCAACAGTCAACAACAGAGGGAGAGGGAAGCTTCAGAAGTTTTTGGAGGTTTTTTAGCGTATTTCGCGGTCGCGTCCGCCATTAACGAATCAATTTGTTATTGTTTCGGAAATCGATTTGTTAATGTTTTGTAATTTTTTTCACATTTACGAAATTTCGTAAATATCGAACTTTTTAAAAGGAAAATTTTGTAATTATTTTAAATAACGAAACGCAAAAACCCCCAAAAAACGAATCGATTTTAGAAACAAATTTTTCCGTTATTACCCAGGCCTATTGTCTTCTAAAGAACAGGAAGGAGGTGGCCAACCTGATGTCCCTGGGGAGAGAATTCCACAGACGGGGGACCACTGCCGAGAAGGCCCTGTCTCTCATCCCCACCAACCGCATTTGCAATAATGGTGGGATCGAGAGCAGGGCCTCTTTTGAAGATCTTAAACTTTGTGATGGTTCGTGGGATGAGATACATTTGGACAGGTAGTCTGGACCAAAACCGTTTAGGGCTTTTGAATTCACGATGACAGTTCTTGATTCCATCATATAATGGGGAATCATCACTATAAACCTCTTTCATCTCATCGAACGTCTCCTTTGCTGTGTGGCCTTTCAAGTACAGGAACTTGATGACTGCTCTGTATTCTGCTGGGTCCATTATCAAACCTGTACAATCAAGACTGTTCTCAGTTCTGAGTTGTAAATTGGCACATAACCTATAGAGACATGTCATTACACACCTGCAGTTTCAGCATCCTGTGATAAATAGAAGTGGGTCAGGGAAAATCTTTAATGAACGCCCCTTGTATATTCACGTATAGGTCTATCTCATATATACCAGTGTATAAGTCTATCTAGGTTTTGAGGTCAAAACTAGGGATTTTGCTATCGCCTGCAGATATCAAGAAAAAAAGGTTAGGAGCATGTCACAAACAAATCTTTTCCTTTCCTTTTAAATATGCATAAAGGAAACATGGTTTAGTTTTCTGATTCAAAAAACTTAGAAGCTGCCAGGGTTGCAGTTTCCTTTCTTCTTCCTCCTTCACCACCACCCTCCTTTTCTGTTGTTGTTGGGCAAAGAATAGGGTAGATTCGTATAGTTCCAGAAATATAGCAATATCTAAACCTTTCAAAAGGCTTTTGTGAGAGTTACCCTTTAGCAATCCTTTCTCCACTCCTTGCATTGTGTTTTCTATGCCAAGGACACCTACGATGTCAGGACTTGCTTGTATTTTTCCAATATACCTGCTCATGCAGTTAGCTTGTGAGTAATGGAGCCCTTAGTAGTTTATCAATCTTCAAAAACAGGGCATAGGCGTTGCTAGTGTTCCCACTACAAAGCAAACGGCTTTTCTGGCACAATTATATATATATATATATATATATATATATATATATATATATATAGGAGCAGCAAGACTGAAAGGTGTTATATGTGCAGTAAAATAGAAAGAGAACAACTTAACTTTCTCTTCTCTTGGAGCTTGGGAAAATAATCAGCAGAGAAGATGTGATCTATTGCTTCTATTCTATTTTATTATTTTCATACTCAACTGTCACAGTTTTTCAGGTGGCGTTTCAATGGTCACACAATGTATTTGTTGTGCTGTGAAGGTTATTTAAGCCACACATTTCTTCCCTTTAACTTGAGGTCTCTTCCTCTCATTGCAGGTTGGATCTCCCCTAATATTTGCTAGACACAGATGGGAAGCTGCAGAAAAAGAAACTAGAAATTAGGCCTGGGTAACAACGGAAAAATTTGTTTCTAAAATCGATTTGTATTTGGGTTTTTTTTTGTTTCGATATTTAAAATAATTACAAAATTTTCCCTTTAAAAAGTTCGATATTTACGAAATTTCGTAAATGTGAAAAAAATTACAAAACATTAACTAATCGATTTCCGAAACAATAACGAATCGATTCGTTAATGGCGGACGCGACCGCGAAATACGCTAAAAAACCTCCAAAAACGTCTGAAGCTTCCCTCTCCCTCTGTTCTTGACTGTTGGTGTGATATTAAAAATTTTTTTTCACTAATTAAACAAAAAACTTGCCCCAGACATGCGGAAATAATAACGAAACGACCTCAGAACAATAACGAAACGAATACAATAACGAAATACGAAGCATTTACAAAACGTGTTTAAAAATTCGTTTTTTAAAAAAATTGCTCCAGAATGGTTCGTTATCGTTTTGTAATTGAAAAAATAACGAATTATTAACGAATTATGAATTAACGAAACGAAACCGCCCAGCCCTACTAGAAATGGATTAACAGAAGCTAACACTGTTTTTTGAGTTGTGGGTACAGAAATGGAAACGCTCATAGTGGAATGGGACCATTAAGTCTGAAGGTTGCATGTCTAGACACATGTAGAGCTTTAAATGCTATAGGAAAGAGAATCCACAGAAAAAAATAACATGACAGAAGGAAGATCTAACCCTTTCTCCTAATGTTCTGGATGTTAATTGGCAGCCATCTCCTCCATCCATCCATATGTACTGTGCTGGTATGGCTGTACCAGGAGCTTCAGCTTCATTTTCTTTGTATTGAGTGTTTGCATATATTCCAAGGTCCCATGCATTTGCAGTAAGGTGGCTTCCCTTGGTTTGCAATTATAGGGCCAATGACCTGTCTATCATTGTTAAGTTTTGGTTCCACCCCTTTTTCCAGGGCTCTGGGAGGGCAAGGGAACCATTTTTAGTTCAGTCTTATAGTGGAAAGCTTAGCTACAGGACGTGGATCGGCTCCATCTGTAGACAAGCTTCATTTCTCACAGCATCCGGGGGAAACAGAAGCATCCGGGGGAAACAGCCCTAAAGCATCCAGGGGAAACAGCTCCACATCTTTCGTGGAAAAGATCCAAAAGAACTCCAGCTGGAGAATCTACAAAGTCTTGGCTGGTAGGTCTACTCAGGTAACCAGAAGCAATTGGAGCCGGGAGTAGAGCCCACAGCAGCAAGCATAGAAAGTAGATTGCCTGGGAGGGGTTAAAAAGGGTTTTCCATTTAAAGAAAAGAAACAGTTCACGAAGCCAGTTACCTGTCCATTGGGGCAAGTTAAGAAGCATTTGTTTGACTTGTTGAAGATCTGAGAAGTGTTTGTTTAAATTGTTGAAGATCTAAGCATTACTAAAGGACTTTGTTAAACTTTTCAAGCATCTAAAGACTTTTGTATAGGAAAATCCTTAGAACCTCTCAGCCAAGGCGACCCGGCTTCCCGCTGGGCACAAAGAGCACGTCCTGTTCAAAAGACAGCACATGTACAGAGAGGAAATTTAGTAGGAAAGTTCTAATGTGTCATCAAAGGCCTTCATGGCCGGAATCACTGGGTTACTGTGAGTTTTCTGGGCTGTAGGACCATGTTCCAGAAGCATTCTCTCCTAATGTTTCACCCACATCTATGGCAGGCATCCTCAGAGGTTGTGAGATCTGTTGGAAACTAGACAAGTGAAGTTTATATATAACTCTTGTCTGTTGGAGGCAGGCGTGAATGTTGAAATTGGTCACCTTGATTGGCATTGAATGGCCTTGCAACTTCAAAGCCTGGCTGCTTCTTGTCTGTGGGAATCCTTTGTTGGGAGGTGTTATCTGGCCCTGATTGTTTCTTGCCTGGAATTCCCCTGTTTCTTTGCATCATATCTACAGGGTGTTCAGCTATTTCACTTAAGCTAAATATGATGAAAGGATATTGCCTACTGGGATGTGTCAAGGACCACCACAGGTTTCTGAAGGTCCATGTTTCTTTCTGTTCATCTACAGGAAAAATGTGGGCAATGTAAATATGATGCAAGGATATTGTCTACTAGGATGTCTCAAGGACCACCACACGTTTCTGGAGGTCCATGTTTCTTTCTGTTCATCTACAGGAAAAATGTGGGCAATGTAAATATGATGCAAGGATATTGTCTACTAGCATGTCTCAAGGACCACCACACGTTTCTGGAGGTCCATGTTTCTTTCTGTTCATCTACAGGAAAAATGTGGGCAATGTAAATATGATGCAAGGATATTGTCTACTAGCATGTCTCAAGGACCACCACACGTTTCTGGAGGTCCATGTTTCTTTCTGTTCATCTACAGGAAAAATGTGGGCAATGTAAATATGATGCAAGGATATTGTCTACTAGCATGTCTCAAGGACCACCACACGTTTCTGGAGGTCCATGTTTCTTTCTGTTCATCTACAGGAAAAATGTGGGCAATGTAAATATGATGCAAGGATATTGTCTACTAGGATGTCTCAAGGACCACCACACGTTTCTGGAGGTCCATGTTTCTTTCTGTTCATCTACAGGAAAAATGTGGGCAATGTAAATATGATGCAAGGATATTGTCTACTAGCATGTCTCAAGGACCACCACACGTTTCTGGAGGTCCATGTTTCTTTCTGTTCATCTACAGGAAAAATGTGGGCAATGTAAATATGATGCAAGGATATTGTCTACTAGGATGTCTCAAGGACCACCACATGTTTCTGGAGGTCCATGTTTCTTTCTGTTCACCTACAGGAAAAATGTGGGCAATGTAAATATGATGCAAGGATATTGTCTACTGGGATGTCTCAAGGACAACCACAGGTTTCTGGAGGTTCATGTTTCTTTCTGTTCATCTACAGGAAAAATGTGGGCAATGTAAATATGATGCAAGGATATTGCCTATTGGGATGTCTCAAGGACCACCACAGGTCTCTGAAGGTTCATGTTTCTTTCTGTCCATCTATAGGAAAATAGATGGATACATTGGGCCGGGCCATAGCACAGGTGGTAAATCACCACCAGCAGCAATAAGATCTACCAACCAAAAGGTTGCCAGTTCAAAACCCAGGTTGGAGTGAGCACCTGACTGTCAGCCCAGCTCACAATTTACCTAAGCAGTTTGAAAACAGATTAGAGCTGTAAAGTAGAAAAATTAGGTAACGCTAAAAAGCAGGGGAAGTATTTTACAACACCATAAAAGATAAAGATCAGAAAATGTGGCAAACAAAAGGAAGGAGGAGGTCCCGATGGCTCTTTGTCATAGAGGATGGGGTGACAGCACTCCCTGTGGGTGGATTGAGCAGGACCTCCAAGATGCTGAAAAGCTGGACATCAACACATTATACCTCCTTTCTGTTGGTTCTGTCCTTGTTTGTCCAAACGGCATTGAATGTTTGCTGTGTATGTGTACTGTGATCTGCTCTGAGTCCCCTTGGGGAGATAGGGTGGAATATAAATAAATAAATAAATAAATAAATAAATAATAATTATCATTTGAAACACAACAAGTTGAGTCCACAGCAAATAAAATCACTCTGTTGGCTGTTGTATTGGATCACATGTCAGACATTTCCCAAGTGTCTAGGACTGTGTGATGTATCGGCTAGGGCTGGGCGGTTTCGTTCGTTAATTTTGTATATCTTCCCCCCCCCCCCCCGTTAATTTCCCATATACGAAACGATATCAAACTTTTTTCCAAACCCGGAAGTGTATTTTCAAAATCGAAACAGCATGCGCCAAATATTTTTGTATTTCCGTCCATTTCGGAAATACGTAAGATGCTTGCTGGGAGCTCTCCTCTCTCTCCTCTCCTTAGCCAGTCAGAGCCTGAAAGAGGAGGAGGAGGAGGAGAGGGCGGGGAAGGCGCCGGCTGAGCAAGCGAGCGAGAGGGCGAGCGACCCTCAGCGGGAAGGCGGCCCCCTCCCTCCTTCCTCACCTTTGCGGTGGGTGTGCTTCGGAGGAGCCGGGCCCGACTCGGCGGCAGCGCTTGAGGGCTGTGAGTGAGTGCCTGCCTTCCCTCCTTTCCCTTCCTCTTTTCTTTCTTCTCCTTTCCCTCCTCTTGGTGGAGAGAGAAAGAGAGAGAGAGAGAGCCCGCAGGACTCAGGAGGGTGGGACGGAGCTGGGAGCAGCGGGGAGGCTCAGTCTGTTTGCCCTGTGGCTCTTTTTGGAAAGCATTTTCTGCCAATTTTTTTTTATTATTAAAAAAAATTAATAATTAAATTAAAAAATATTGAAAAAATATTTCGTTGATGCTTTGCGCATGCGCAACCGCGGGCGCCATCTTTACATAACGTTTTGTAAATATTAACAAAATTTCGTAAATACCAAACTTTTTTTAATGGAAAATTTTGGATATATTTTTAAATACAAAACGCTGAGGCACCCTAAAAACGAAACGATATTAGAAACAAATTTTTCCGTTGTTACTCAGGCCTAGTATCGGCAAATAATGCATGCAGATCCCAGTAAGGTGGACTTCTGCAGCTGGCAGATGGTAATTTTGTCAGCGCCGATTGTGTTTAAGTGCAGGACAAGGTGTTTAGGCACTGCACCCAGTGTGCTGATCACCACTAGGATCATAGGCCTGGGTAACAACGCAAAAATTTGTTTCTAAAATCGATTTGTATTTGGGGGGTTTTTTGTTTCGATATTTAAAATAATTACAAAATTTTCCTTTTAAAAAGTTCGATATTTACGAAATTTCGTAAATGGTAAAAAATTAACGAATCGATTTCCGAAACAATAACGAATCGATTCGTTAATGGCGGACGCGACCGCGAAATACGCTAAAAAACCTCCAAAAACTTCTGAAGCTTCCCTCTCCCTCTGTTGTTGACTGTTGGTGTGATATTATAATTTTTTTTTCACTAATTAAACCATAAAACTGGCCCAGACATGCGGAAATAATAATGAAACGACCTCGGAACAATAACGAAACGAATACAATAATGAAATACGAAGCATTTACAAAACGTGTTTAAAAATTCGTTTTTTTTAATGATTGCTCCAGAATGGTTTGTTATTGTTTTGTAATTGGAAAAAATAACGAATTATTAACGAATTATGAATTAACGAAATGAAACCGCCCAGGCCTATAGGATCACCTTTACTGGCTTGTGCCAGAGTCTTTGCAGTTCGATCTTTAAATCCTCATATTGTGTCAGCTTTTCCATTATTATTATTATTATTATTATTATTATTATTATTATTATTACATTGCCACTGAACCCTCATTCCAGACAACTAGGAAAGAGTCATTTTTGGGCAGGTTGAACAGTTTTGTTGTGTGAAGACTGAATACATTTTCATCCATTAATTATTTTTGTATTAATTGCACAAAAACTCATTACAGGCTTCTATATAAATATACATTACATTTCCATCCTAAAACCTTTGCCAGAACAAAGGTGAAAAATCCAGTTCATGATTATACTCTTGCACTTGTCCCAGATTTGAGCTTGGAAGAAAAAAGAAATTGCTGCATGAATTTTTAAAAACCCTATTTTTCCACCTCATTCAATAAAAGAATAAGTGAGATTAAAAGTCAAGAGACAAACACATACATTGGAAGAGGCAATACACATACAGAAAAGGCATCTGTGGATAGCAAGATAGCAATGAAAGGAATTCTGGGCCCAAACGGGATTCCCATCACCAAACAATTAATATAAACCCAATATTAAATTAAGCTCAGTCAAAACTGTCAACAACCCCCAAGCAACTGATGTAATACTCGAAGAGCAAGTAGCAGCTCCAAACACAGTGATCCAGCTATCCTCGTTTATTGGTTCAATCCTTGCAGAGTTTTTACGGGAGAGGTCATACGAGTATGTAATAGGCATGGATAGAGTCACATCGGATAACTCATTGCTCGTAATAATTTAGTTTACCTTTTGGAAGCAATAATGAAGCTTTTTTAATAACCAGAAGTCCCTTTGCCCTTCCGAAGCTTTTTTGGCCATTTTTGTTATGACTCAAAAAGTGAGTTGGAAATTATTCAGCTTTTCCCCGCTTCTGGTCCCTCAGCTCAAGCCAGAGAAGCCAGCTTTAAACCCAGAGAAGCCAGTTTTAAACTAGAAAAGGAAGGAATTTCGTCCGTTTGCTTTTCCCTGCTTCTGGTCCCTGGCCTTGGTTCAAGCCAAAGAAGCCAGTTTTAAACCAGAGAAAGAAGGAATTTCCTGGCCTCGCTCAAGCCAGAGAAGTCAGTTTTAAAGCCAGAGAAGCCAGTTTTAAACCAGAGAAGGAAGGAATTTCCTGGCCTGGGCTCAAGCCAGAGAAGCCAGTTTTAAACCAGAGAAGGAACTAATTTCCTCAGCTTCCTTTCCCCCCGCTTTTGGTCCCTGAACTCGGCTCAAACCAGAGAAGCTTGTTTTAAACCAGAGAAAGAAGGAATGTCCTGGCCTCACTCAAGCCAGAGAAGTCAGTTTTAAAGGCAGAGAAGCCAGTTTTAAACCAGACAAGGAAGGAATTTCCTGGCCGGGATCAAGCCAGAGAAGTCAGTTTTAAAGGCAGAGAAGCCAGTTTTAAACCAGAGAAGGAAGGAATTTCCTGGCCTTGGCTCAAGCCAGAGAAGCCAGTTTTAAACCAAAGAAGGAAGGAATTTCCTGGCCTCGCTCAAGCCAGAGAAGTCAGTTTTAAAGCCAGAGAAGCCAGTTTTAAACCAGAGAAGGAAGGAATTTCCTGGCCTGGGCTCAAGCCAGAGAAGCCAGTTTTAAACCAGAGAAGGAACTAATTTCCTCAGCTTCCTTTCCCCCCGCTTTTGGTCCCTGAACTCGGCTCAAACCAGAGAAGCTTGTTTTAAACCAGAGAAAGAAGGAATGACCTGGCCTCACTCAAGCCAGAGAAGTCAGTTTTAAAGGCAGAGAAGCCAGTTTTAAACCAGAGAAGGAAGGAATTTCCTGGCCGGGATCAAGCCAGAGAAGTCAGTTTTAAAGGCAGAGAAGCCAGTTTTACACCAGAGAAGGAAGGAATTTCCTGGCCTTGGCTCAAGCCAGAGAAGCCATTTTTAAACCAAAGAAGGAAGGAATTTCCTGGCCTGGGCTCAAGCCAGAGAAGCAAGTTTTAAACCAGAGAAGGAACTAATTTCCTCAGCTTCCTTTCCCCCCGCTTTTGGTCCCTGAACCCGGCTCAAACCAGAGAAGCTTGTTTTAAACCAGAGAAAGAAGGAATGACCTGGCCTCACTCAAGCCAGAGAAGTCAGTTTTAAAGGCAGAGAAGCCAGTTTTAAACCAGAGAAGGAAGGAATTTCCTGGCCTTGGCTCAAGCCAGAGAAGCCAGTTTTAAACCAGAGAAGGAACTAATTTCCTCAGCTTCCTTTCCTCCGCTTCTGATTCCTGAACTTGGCTCAAACCAGAGAAGCTTGTTTTAAACCAGAGAAAGAAGGAATGTCCTGGCCTCTCTCAAGCCAGAGAAGTCAGTTTTAAAGGCAGAGAAGCCAGTTTTAAATCAGAGAAGGAAGGAATTTCCTGGCCTTGGCTCAAGCCAGAGAAGCCAGTTTTAAACCAAAGAAGGAAGGAATTTCCTGGCCTGGGCTCAAGCCAGAGAAGCCAGTTTTAAACCAGAGAAGGAACAAATTTCCTCAGCTTCCTTTCCTCCGCTTCTGGTTCCTGAACTCGGCTCAAACCAGAGAAGCTTGTTTTAAACCAGAGAAAGAAGGAATGTCCTGGCCTCACTCAAGCCAGAGAAGTCAGTTTTAAAGGCAGAGAAGCCAGTTTTAAACCAAAGAAGGAAGGAATTTCCTGGCCTTGGCTCAAGCCAGAGAAGCCAGTTTTAAACCAGAGAAGGAACTAATTTCCTCAGCTTCCTTTCCCCCCACTTTTGGTCCCTGAACTCGCCTCAAACCAGAGAAGCTTGTTTTAAACCAGAGAAAGAAGGAATGTCCTGGCCTCACTCAAGCCAGAGAAGTCAGTTTTAAAGGCAGAGAAGCCAGTTTTAAACCAGAGAAGGAAGGAATTTCCTGGCCTTGGCTCAAGCCAGAGAAGCCAGTTTTAAACCAGAGAAAGAAGGAATGTCCTGGCCTGGGCTCAAGCCAGAGAAGCCAGTTTTAAACCAGAGAAGGAACTAATTTCCTCAGCTTCCTTCCCCCCCGCTTTTGGTCCCTGAACTCGGCTCAAATCAGAGAAACCAGTTTTAAAGCCAGAGAAGGAAGGAGTTTCCTCCACTTGCTTTTCCCCTCTTCTGGAGTAAAACAACTACTTTCAAAGTAAAGACCACCCAATGAAACAGTAAATAACACTTTCAAACCACACATGCACACCATGCTGCCATGCACTGAGCATGCCTGCTCTCCCTTCCCCACTTGGCATCACAGAAACAGCCCTTCTCTTGGCTGAGAGGCTGTCCAATCGCAGTAGAGGAGGGCTTTTGGTTGGAGGATTTGCCCTTTCCAAAAAGGAAGAGAAGGACAGGTGGAGAGATCTTCAGCCTTCTCTGCCAAAGGGGTTTCTAAGACTACCAGAAATATATATTTTCTGATGTTCTTTGGTGACATTTCTGAAACTCTTTTGTGACTCCCCCCCAGGGATCCTGGCCCCCAGGTTGAGAAACACTGATGTAAAGCAAAAAGGAAAGCAAAACAAAAAGGATATTCCAAAACATCATTGGAAAAACTAAAGCATAATGGGCAGGAAGAATACAAGAAAGTTAACTTCTTTTTGGAGCTCAAGCTACATTTATAGAATCATAGAATCAAAAAGTTGGAAGAGACCTCATGAGCCATCTAGTCTAACCTCCTGTCAAGAAGCTGGAAAATCCCATTCAAAACACCCCTGATAAATGGCCATCCAGCCTCTGTTTAAAAGCCTTCAAAGAAGGAGCCTCCACCACACTCTGGGGCAGAGAGTTCCACTGCTGAACGGCTCTCACAGTCAGGAAGTTCTTCCTCATGTTCAGGAGGAATCTCCTTTCTTGTAGTTTGAAGCCATTATTCCGCATCCTAGTCTCCAGGGCAGCAGAAAACAAGTCTCCTCCCTCTGACTTCCTCTCACATACTTATATATGGCTATTAGGCCTGGGTAACAACGGAAAAATTTGTTTCTAAAATCAATTCGTTTTTTGGGGTTTTTTGCGTTTCGATATTTAAAATAATTACAAAATTTTCCTTTTAAAAAGTTCGATATTTACGAAATTTCATAAATGGTAAAAAAATAACGAATCAATTTCCGAAACAATAACGAATTGATTCGTTAATGGCGGACACGACCGTGAAATACGCTAAAAAACCTCCAAAAACTTCTGAAGCTTCCCTCTCCCCCTGTTCTTGACTGTTGGTGTGATATTATAATTTTTTTTCACTAATTAAACCATAAAACTGGCCCAAACATGCGGAAATAATAACAAAATGACCTCAGAACAATAACGAAACAAATACAATAACAAAATACGAAGCATTTACAAAACGTGTTTAAAAATTCGTTTTTTTAAAAAATTGCTCCAGAATGGTTCGTTATCGCTTCGTAATCAACAAAATTAACGAATTATTAACGAATTACGAATTAACGAAACGAAACCGCCCAGCCCTAATGGCTATCATGTCTCCTCTCAGCCTTCTCTTCTTTAGGCTAAACATGCCCAGCTCTTTAAGCTGCTCCTCATAGGGCTTGTTCTCCAGACCCTTGATCATTTGAGTCGCCATCCTCTGGACACATTCCAGCTTGTCAATATCTCTCTTGAATTGTGGTGCCCAGAATTGGACACAATATTCCAGGTGTGGCGTAACCAAGACAGAATAGAGCATGGGGAGCATGACTTCCCTGGATCTAGACACTAGGCTCCTATTTATGCAGGACAAAATCCCATTGGCTTTTTTGGCTGCTGCATCACATTGTTGGCTCATGTTGCCCACATTGTGCCAGAAGAAGGGGACAGGAATACCCCCCCCCCCCAATGCAAATAGCAGTACAGAGAAGACAAAAACACACCACTCCTCCTTCATCTTTCTTCTTATCCATCCACTCTCTTCTCTTTCTGTTGCTCACTCTGTTGGATTTCTTTCCCCATGTGCATCGAACCATTGAAGCAAGATGCCACGGGCTTACTTTTCCTGATCCTCCCCTTCTCATTCGGGTTTCCATCTGCTGTACTTTGGACCATTCACAGCTGTTGCCCAACACAGAGTAATACGGATTTTTAATTAGGAGGAATTGAATAAAATTAACAAGGTCGTTCTTTCTGAGTGGGCACACAGGGAAGCCCTTCTTTTCTTCATTGGAAGCCTAAAGTATTCCAGCCTGGAAAGGACTTTCTTGAAGGTATGGATATATTTTTCAAAGGATGTTAATAATCTACCTACCTACAATTGATTCAGGATCTGGAGCAAAAGGATGTGATCTAATTATTTCCTTTAACCTGAATGGAATCCTGTAAAGCAGTGGTTCCTAATCTTTTTTTGACCAGGAACCACTTTGACCAGGGACCACTCTCCAACATTAGTACCAAAAGGTTTATGAATCAGTTTTTGGTCAACTTTAGATTTGGTTTGGTTATTTGGGGTGCTGATTCAGAAAAATGCATTGGATAGAGCACATCAGTTCTAATTCCTGATACAGAACATATGCCAGCCAGTCATAGAATCATAGAATTGTAGAGTTGGAAGAGACCTCATGGGCCCTCCAGTTCAACCCCATTCTGCCAAGAAGCAGGAATATTGCATTCAAATCACCCCTGACAGATGGCCATCCAGCCTCTGTTTAAAAGCTTCCAAAGAAGGAGCCTCCACCACACTCCGGGGCAGAGAGTTCCACTGCTGAACGGCTCTCACAGTCAGGAAGTTCTTCCTCATGTTCAGATGGAATCTCCTCTCTTGTAGTTTGAAGCCATTGTTCCATTGCGTCCTAGTCTCCAAGGAAGCAGAAAACAAGCTTGCTCCCTCCTCCCTGTGGCTTCCTCTCACATATTTATACATGGCTATCATATCTCCTCTCAGCCTTCTCTTCTTCAGGCTAAACATGCCCAGCTCCTTTTTTGTATAATAATCTTTATTAACATTTTCATAATACATAAGCAATCAGAGAATGCAGATAAAAAAACAGAAAGGGGGGGGGAAGGAGTAGAAAGGGAGTGACGAGAGGAAAAAGATGGTGAGGATTTACGGGCAGGGGGGTATTTGGCGTGGTTTTGGTAGGATGGGGGGGGCAAGATATAAGGTATGGGATAGATTCAAGATTAAAAAAGAGGTATAAGTTAAAAGAAAAGAATTCAAGATAAAAGGGGATTTTCTTGTCCATCTCTGTGACTTCCAGGATTCTTCAAGGTTGGTTTTTTCCTTTTCCTTCTTTCCTCTTTCTCTCTTCGTCTCATTAGTTATATATTTAGGTTTGACTAGTATTTTTATTTAATTAATGTTTTATTCTGCTTCGTTCTGTCTGTGTGTGCTTCATTACCTATTACTTAATTTTTTATTTTAAGGTATTTCTTAAATTTTGTCCAGTCAGTTCCTGCTTCTGTTACTCCTTTACTCCTTTGTATTAGATGATTTAGACTGTCCATGTTTCTGACATCCAATATTTTTCTTTTCCAGTCTTCAATTTTGGGTGTTTCTTTTTTCCTCCACAATCTTGCAAAGCACATCCTGGCAGCTGTAGTGGAGAGAAACAGCAGTTTGTCTGTATTTTTGTCTAGCTTCATCTTTGTAATGCCTAGTAGGAATATTTCCGCTTTCAATGGTATATTAATCTTCAAAAATTTTTGCAATGCCTTCTGGATTTCCTTCCAGTATTCTCTAGCTTTTTTACATTGCCACCACATGTGGTGTAGTGTCCCCTCCACTACACCACATTTCCAACACTTTGAGTTTAGGTTTTTATAATATTTGTTTAATTTGCAGGGTGTCAAGTACCACCTAAAAATATTTTTGACCAATTTTCTTGCATGTCGTAAGCTTTTAAATATTTTATTTTTTTCTTCCAGATTGTTTCCCATTCGTCTAACTCAATCGTTCTACCCAAGTTTTTGGCCCATTTTACCATACATTCTTTTATTCCTTCTTCCTCAGTACTCCATCTTAATAGTTCTCTGTATATCTTAGATATCTTCTTTTTCTCTGTTTCCCAAATTTTGTCCCATATGTTTCCTTTTATTTCAAATCCTATTTTTCATCTTTCCAGTAGAATTCCTGGATCTGCCTATACTGTAGCCAGGTCATATTAGGATAATTTGTTTTTAGTTCTAATAGGGGTCTTAGTACTATTTCTTTCTTTTCCTCTTTTATTAATTCTTTATAATTTGGCCAATTGATCCATCCTAATTCCTTTCTTTGGCATGATTCCAGCGGGGAGGTCCATGTCGGTGTTTTGTTATACATCCTTTTTTTGTATTTATTCCATGTTTTGATAATCGCAGCCCTGATGAAATGATTCCCAAAATTCTTTTCTAATTTTGTTTTTTTCATAGCCAAACAAGCTTGCTCCCTCCTCCCTGTGGCTTCCTCTCACATATTTATACATGGCTATCATATCTCCTCTCAGCCTTCTCTTCTTCAGGCTAAACATGCCTAGCTCCTTAAGCCGCTCCTCATAGGGCTTGTTCTCCAGACCCCTGATCATTTTAGTCGCCCTCCTCTGGACACATTCCAGCTTGTTAATATCTCTCTTTGTATTCGCCATCTGCTTGCCCACAGAAAACAATATTTATTTAATAATCTAGAGCTGATGTGGTCTATCCAATTCAATTTTCCGAATCAGCACTCCCAAATAACCTCAGGAACAGGCCTAAAAACGAAGACACCAAGAAAAAAATGTTTTGTGCTGTGTTATTATCTGTGGATTTTGTTAATGCCTAACACTTTGAGAGGATTCGTGACACCAGTCATTCTTGTTGCAACGATGTAGTAACGGTAAGGCCTCCAACCATATTTTAGTTCTTGTGGATCACTGGTGGTCCATGGACCAGGTTGGGAACTACCGCTGTACAGGGACAAGACCAGATTGTTAACTGGAGCAAGTTACAGGGAGCAGTCAAACAGCTCCACTGGCTACTGAGAAGTTTCCAGTCCCAATTCAAGGTGCAGCTATAAAGCTGTTGCAACTCAGAGTAAGCTTCACTTTGCTTCCAAACACCACCACACAAGAGCTGTAGTTTTATAGTTTATTGAGGAAAAAATCCAAGTCAAAATAAAGAATAAGCATTGAAAAGTTCCAGAGATTAAGGTTAAATGCAGAATATAGTTCCAAAGATCTTCAGGTAAAAACCGGAGACACAGTCCTATTGGCAAAGTTCAAACCAGAGTCCCAGGTACAAGCTCTATTCCTATGCTACTAGACATTCTATCCAACTTATTGACCAGCCTATCCTTTAACTCATTTCGCATATTGCTCCCCCCCCCCCAAAATGAGTCTGTTGTTGCTTATTGTTTGTTTATTGTTGTTTATGCTGTTTTTATGCTATTTGAATATGTTATTTCTGTTTTTAATTGTATGTTGCCTGGGCTTGGCCCCATGTAAGCCGCCCCGAGTCCCCTCGGGGAGATGGAGGCGGAGTAGAAAAATAAAGTTGTTGTTGTTGTTGTTGTTGTTGTTGTTCTCCTCCTCCTTCTCCTCCTTTTCAATGCCTCTTGGTAACTGCATCTCATTAATCCCTCTTTATATTATTTCTTGAGTAATTGAGGTGCACTTAAAATGCTGGATGTTTCTTTAATAACTGCTGTTTATTATTTTATTTATTTATCGTGTCAGGCAACCGAACAGTTGTATTACATTTTTGACAGAACAAACATACAAAAGACAGAGTTTGCAAGCTTGGTAGTTGATTAAATGATTAAATGTCCTTTGACCAGTATCTGGCCACTTGGAGTGCCTCTGGTGTTGCTGCAAGAAGATCCTCCATGGTGTATGTAGCAGGACTCAGGTTGCATTGAAGCAGGTGGTCAGTGGTTTGCTCTTCTCCACACTCGCATGTCGAGGATTCCACTTTGTAGCCCCATTTCTGAAGGTTGGCTCTGCATCTCGTGGTGCCAGAGCGCAGTCTGTTCAGCGCCTTCCAAGTCGCTCAGTTTTCTGTGTGCCCAGGGAGGAGTCTCTCATTGGGTATCAGCCATTGATTGAGGATCTGGGTTTGAGCCTGCCACTTTTGGACTCTCGCTTGCTGAGGTGTTTCAGCAAGTGTCTCTGTAGATTTTAGAAAACTATTTCTAGATTTAAGTCATTGATGTGCTGGCTGATACCCAAACAGGGGATGAGCAGGAGATGTCACTGCCTTGGTCCTTTCACTATTGGCTTCTACTTCCTGGTGGAGTTCAGGTGGTGCAATACCAGCTAAGCAGTGTAATTTCTCCAGTGGTGTAGGGTGCAGGCACCCCATGATAATGAGGCATGTCTCATTAAGAGCCACATCCACTGTTTTAGCGTGGTGAGATGTGTTCCACACTGGGCATGCATACTCAGCAGCAGAGTAGCATAGTGCAAGGGCGGATGTCTTCACTGTGTCTGGTTGTGATCCCCAGGTTGTGCCAATCAGCTTTCCTATGATATTGTTTCTAGCACCCACTTTTTGCTTGATGTTCAGGCAGTGCTTCTTGTAGGTAAGAGCACAGTCCAGAATGACTCCCAGGTATTTGGGTGCGCTGCAATGCTCCAGTGGGATTCCGTCCCAGGTCATCCTCAGAACTCAGGATGCTTGTCTGTTCTTAAGGTGAAAGGCACATGTCTGTGTTTTAGATGGATTAGGGATCAGCTGGTTTTCCCTGTAATAGGCAGTAAGAGCACCTAGAGCTTCGGAGAGCTTCTGTTCAACCATCTCAAAGATCCCTGCTTGAGCCGTAATGGCACGATCATAAGCATTAATCATCAGCATTAATAACTGCTATTAATGGTAAAGATAAATGTTTCCCCTGACATTAAAGCTAGTTGTTTCCAACTCTCAAGGGTGGTGCTCATCTCCATGTCTAAGCCGAAGTGCCAGCGTTGTCTGTAGACACCTCCAAGGTCATGTGGCCAGCATGACTGCATGGAGTGCCATTACCTTGATCAGTAAGAACTGACCACGGAACAACAGACTGGTTCAAGATTGGGAAAGGCGTACGACAAGGCTGCATCCTCTCACCCAACCTCTTTAATTTGTATGCAGAACACATCATGCGATGTGTGGGGCTTGATGAATGCAAAGCTGGGATGAAAACTGCTGGAAGAAACATTAACAACCTCAGATATTTGGATGACACCACTCTGATGGCCGAAAGCGAGGAGGAGCTGAGGAGCCTTCTAATCAAGGTGAAAGAAGAAAGCGCAAAAGCCAGGTTGCAGCTAAACATCAAAAAAACCAAGATTATGGCAACAAGAATGATTGACAACTGGGAAATAGAGGGAGAAAATGTGGAGGCCGTGACAGACTTTGTATTTCTAGGTGCAAAGATGACTGCAGATGCAAACTGTGGCCAGGAAATCAGAAGACGCTTACTTCTTGGGAGGAGAGCAATGTCCAATCTTGATAAAATAGTAAAGAGTAGAGACATCAGACTGGCAACAAAGATCCGCCTAGTCAAAGCCATGGTATTCCCTGTAGTCACCTACAGATGTGAGAGCTGGACCTTAGGGAAGGCTGAGCGAAGGAAGAGAGATGCTTTTGAGCTGTGGTGCTGGAGGAAAGTTCTGAGAGTGCCTTGGACTGTGAGAAGATCCAACCAGTCCATCCTCCAGGAAATAAAGCCCGACTGCTCACTGGAGGGAAGGAGACTACAGACAAAGTTGAAGTCCTTTGGCCACATCATGAGGAGACAGCAAAGCCTAGAGAAGACAATGATGCTGGGGAAAGTAGAAGGTAAAAGGAAGAGGGGCCGACCAAGGGCAAGATGGATGGGTGGCATCCTTGAAGAGACTGGACTGACCTTGAAGGAGCTGGGGGTGGTGACGGCCGACAGGGAGCTCTGGCGTGGGCTGGTCCATGAGGTCACGAAGAGTCGGAGACGACTGAACGAATGAACAACAACAGGTTGGCAGAAGCTGAGGCTAACAGCGGGAGCACACCCCACTCCCTGGATCAGAACCACCAACCTTTCGGTCAGCAAGTGCAGCAGCTTAGCGGTTGAACCTGCTGTGTCACCAGGAGGGCTGCTATTAGCATTGCACAAAGATCCAGCCCATTATGATGCACCCGCAATATCTAAGAGGCACCAAGGATTATAAGGAAACACACATTTTATGGTTTGTTGGTGACCCTAAATAAATAGCTTCCAGCCATTTCTCTTACGAATATGCAGGCAGTAATGTCTATCAGCAAATCTGTTATGATGAGGAAGAGCACTTATGTTGAAGGATAAGCAGCTGAGGCACATTTCATCATAGATGATCTATGTCTGCCCTGACAGCCATCATCCCTCCAGCCGGCAACAATGCTCCATCAGAGCAAAAAAGCTTTTCTCCATTTGTTTGCATTGGGCTGGCACACAGTGTTCTTTGTCACTACTGTCCTTTACCGTTACCCTTCAAGGATACTTATGCATCGTATCAAGTTCACAGCCATAGCACCACATTAAATCCCATTCAGTCCAGTCCAGAAGGAAAGTTAGAAAAAAATTGTTTCCAATTTTTTCCATTTAGCGATCATAATCATAATTCTCATCCCTTTCAAGGATCTGTAAGGAAATAATGGAATTGAATCTCTCCTATGTCTTTCTATTGTTTATTTTTAAACTTTTGGAATAGATGCATGGCAGGCTAACTCTTTAGGGACATCTAGGTTAAGAGGCAGCAATTGGCTCATGATCACCTAATTAACTTTTGCATTAATACCTCGTATAAAGGTATTATTCAACACTAGCCGTCCCCTGTCATGCGTTGCTGTGGCCCAGTCTACATATATGTGTTGTGTGTGCATGTATGCGTATATATGTGTGTTTGTGTATATATGTTGTTTTGCGCATGTGTTGTATTTTTTTTGCTTTTGTTGCTTTTTTTGCTTTTTAAGTCTCTTCTGCTATGTTTTTCAGGGTTTTTAATGAGTGATGACCACTCATTGGCCTGATAGGTGTATTGTGTCCAACTTTGGTGTCAATTTATCCAGTTCCTTTTGAGTTATGTTAATCCCACAAACGAACATTACATTTTTATTTATATAGACTAGCCGTCCCCTGCCACGTGTTGCTGTGGCCCACATAGGGGTTCTGAGTGGGAGGTTTGGCCCAATTCTATTGTTGGTGGGGTCGGAATGCTCTGTGATTGTAGGTGAACTATAAATCCCAGCAACTACAACTCCCAAATGTCAAGATTCTACGAGGGGTATTTTTTAAGTAAGGTCCGTTTGAACATAAGTACACAATGAAAGTTTATTTCAAAAAAGTAAATTTATTTTCAGAAAGTACATACTTTACTCTAATTTTTGACATAGTTGCCAAGTTTGTTCAAACACTTATCATACCTCTGAACCAATTTTAAAATACCTTCTTCATAAAACGTGTCGCCTGCTCCTATAACCAAGAGTTCACTGTAATCAAAGAAGGGCGACCGGAGTGGTCCTCATCATGGACGTTGTCACGGCCATCTTTGAATTGTCGTACCTACTTATGCACTTTGCCTTCACTCAAGGGTTTGGTGGGCAGTGTCCTTTGGTTTTGGAGTTGTAGTTCACCTACATCCAGAGATCACTATGGACTCAAACAATGATGGATCTGGACCAAACTCTACACGAATACTCAATATGCCCAAATGTGAACACTGGAGGAGTTTGGGGAAAATACGAGGGGTATTTTTTAAGTAAGGTCCGTTTTGTTGTAGATACTAGTAGTTCGTGCGCATACTGCAATGAGTGTGAGCGTCGTGTACCGGCATGCCTCGGTTCTATTCTGTGCTTTAAAAATGTTTTTTTGCTTTTTTTGCTTTTTAAGTCTCTTCTGCTATCACTGTACACTTCACAAATCTGTCGATGAATTTCTGCAGCAGGCATGTTCCTTGCTGACAAAAACGTATCACTGAGCGAACCTCACATGCGGAGGGTGAGTTGATAGTCTTAAACATTTTTAAAGCACAGAACAGAACCGAGGCATGCCGGTACACGACGCTCACACTCATTGCAGTATGCGCACGAACTACTAGTGTCTACAACAAAACGGACCTTACTTAAAAAATACCCCTCGTATTTTCCCCAAACTCCTCCAGTGTTCACATTTGGGCATATTGAGTATTCGTGTAGAGTTTGGTCCAGATCCATCATTGTTTGAGTCCATAGTGATCTCTGGATGTGGGTGAACTACAACTCCAAAACCAAAGGACACTGCCCACCAAACCCTCTCAGTATTTTCTGTTCGTCATGGGGGAACTGTGTGCCAAGTTTGGTTCAATTCTATCATTGGTGTGGTTCAGAATACTCTTTGATTGTAGGTGAACTCTGAATCCCAGCAACTACAACTCCCAAATGACAAAATCAATTTTTTTGAGTGAAGGACATACATCGGGTTGTTAAGTGTATCGTGTCCAAATTTGGTGTCAATTGCCCCAGTGGTTTTTGAGTTCTGTTAATCCCACAAACAAACATTACATTTTTATTTATATAGATTATAGCCATCATCATGCGCTATCACTTATGGGTGCGTAAGATTGCCTTCCAAGTGAAGGGTCTTAGCAGTGGGTCTGTAGGCTTCCTCCAAACTAGGTAGTGCTGCAAGAACATCCCTCATTTGTTGTTGCAGGATTTGCGAGAATCTTCACAGTTCACAACTTATTCTGCGCAAACCAGATAGTTGATTGTATCAAACCAGCGTTTTCTGTACAGAAAATAATATTTCTAACCAATAATGTTGTTTGATATGCCAAAATAGCTTTTTTTCCATGCAAAAGAACAAGGTATGACATTTTGTGTGGAATAAGAATATCCCAAATTGCAAATAGCCTCTGAAAATGTGTGCTTTTCAAATACTTCCTTGTAGCAGGAAGAAAATGGCTAATTTCAGCTATTGTGTCCTTCAAGAAAAAACTTAATGAAGAATGACATTTGTAAACACAGGGCTCATGAGTTCATCCCAACTCTTCCTTTCTCATCTGAGACTAGAACTCCTATAGAAGACTGGGGAGCAATGGGCAGAACTTGTGTACGCAACACAGGTTGTAAATGGTTCCAGCCCAGCTTATATGTCCGAAAGTATCTCCTTCTATGAACCATCATGGGGATTAAGATCATCTGGGGACGCCCTGCTCTCAGAGCTGCCTCTGTAACAGGTGCCTCTGGTGGGAACGAGAAACAGGGCCTTCTCAGTAGTGGCCTCTTGGCTATGGAACTCCCCAGTGATATTAGAGCAGCTCCCCCTCCCCCCCCCCCCAATCCTGGCCATCAGAAGGAAAGTGAAGTAAGACTTTCAAACCAAGAACAAATGTTGTTAGTCATGTTATGATTCCAGGGCATGCTTTCGAAGGGGGAGGAGGATTATAATATAAATAAAATAAGTTAAATACCACATTTGATTGAATTGTGCGAAGACACTCTGTCCCCCACTACAGTTCTAAATCCAACAATGTGATGCTGCAGCTAAAAAAGCCAATGGGATTTTGGCCTGCATCAATAGGAGTATAGTACCAGGGAAGTCATGCTTCCGCCTTGGTTAGACCACATCTGGAATATTGTGTCCAATTCTGGACACCACAACTGAAGGGAGATATTGACACTGGAAGTGTCCAGAGGAGGGCGACTAAAATGATCAAGAGTCTGGAGAACAAGCCCTATGAGGAGTGGCTTAAAGAGCTGGGTATGTTTAGTCTGCAGAAGAGAAGGCTGAGAGGAGACTTACCTTAGCCTTAGGCGATCCCTCATAGTTTGAGGACCGGGACATCTGTAAGGATATCAAGGTGCTTGTTTATAAAGCTGTTGTCCTCCCAAACCTGCTATATACCTGCGAGACGTGGACTATCTACAGACGTCACATGCAACTCCTAGAACGATACCATCAGCCTTGCCTCTGAAAAATCCTGCAAATCTATTGGGAAGACAAGCAGACAAATGTCAGCGTGCTGGAAGAAGCAAAGACCACCAGCACTGAAGTGATGGCCCTCCGCCATCAACTCCGCTGGACCGGCCACGTCATCCGGATGTCTGATCACCATCTCCCAAAGCAGGGCGAAAGAGAAAAATGTGCCAAGAGGAAGGCGCATCAAGCCAACCATGACCAGGACCACCTTCCACCTGGAAACCAGTGCCCACACTGCAGGAGAAGATGCAGGTCAAGAATAGGGCTCCACAGTCACCTACAGACCCATTGCCAGTACACCGATCTTGGAAGACAATCCTATTCGGACAACGAGGGATCGCCTAAGTAAGTATGAATTGGTCCATGTCCAGAGATTGGATGTGATTGCATCATGCATGGTGTGTGCATATGAAGAGGACTCAAAGTAACAGATGTCTTAAAATATCCTTCTTATGAAATCATTTTTAATTTGTGCTAGCAGTGTCTCAAACTACATTTGTCCATTGATTTAAAATAAAATGCCCCAGGATTTTTTTTCCAGTATTGACAAAAAATCTTTTAAACCGATATGTATAACCCAAACATGGACCAGTCATCTGACTATGCATTAGGAATCTCCATATGCTCTTAAGGCATTTGCTCTAAACATTTAACAATAAATTATAATATGTAGAAGCGTCATGAGTGGAAAGCTGCCACCATTTTATCAGCACTTATTGAGATTATATTTGTTGCAGCTGAAAAGCTGTCACCACTCTAACAACAGCCATATTTCTGCTGCCTAATATGAATTCAAGATACAATCTCTCCTACAAGCTTTTGAAGAAAGGAATAGCTTGATCCAGTTTTGTGAGCCTGAGTAAAAATCACCATGGAGTAAAGAGTGAGCAAGGTCTATTATTATTCCTTCCTTTGCCTCGCAGTGGAGTCCTTTTCTCCTTAAGATGATTTGGTCTTTGTGTTCTTGAAATTCTAGTAAGCCATCCATATCTCATACTAGCACTAAAGTAGCTTCATCTATTCAAGCTACCCAAACTGATGTGAAGGCTGGAAGTTGTTTGTTCTCTAGTACAGAGGGGCCTGCATTTTAAACCACTCTGTGTAAAACATTCAAGTAAATCAGCCATAAATACTGGAGCAAGAATGGTAAAGAGTAGACTGAAGAGTGTGGCCAAGACATAACTCTTAATTTGGAGTAAGCTTTTCCTATTGTCATCTCTCAAGTGCATCTGTATAGGTTCTTGCGAAAGCATTTCTCCCTATAAAGATAACTCTGAAAGGGCTATCCATGAAACATATCATCATCATCATCATCATCATCATCATCATCATCTGCCTTGGGTCCTGTGCTGGAACAAAGACCAGAGGTAAAATAAATGAATAAATAAATAATCACAATCTTCTTCAATGCACCACTTTTCCTATGGAAGTAGTTGGACATTTTGATCCAATGGATTCATTACAAGGCCAAGGAAGTCCAGTTACACATATTTATTTATTTATTTGTTTGTTTGTTTATTTACAACATTAATATGCCGCCCTTCTCACCTTGAAGGGGATGCAGAGCAGCTTACAAGACATTTATTTATTTATTTATTTATTTATTTACTTTGCTTGTATACCGCAGTTTCTCAGCCCGTAGGCGACTCAACGCGGTTCACAACAAGAGCAAAAAGACAATCATAACAACATAGAATTTAAAAACCATCAACAGCATAGTCTACAAAGTAATGACACATCAATAACAACACATTAATGTCTCGTAACTAGAATCGTGATCCAATTCGTCGTCCATAATTCCGTTCCTATATTCATCATATTCATTGCACTGTTTATCCGAATGCCTGTTCAAACAGCCAGGTTTTTAGTTTTCTTCGAAACACCATTAACGTAGGAGCTGATCTAATGTCCATGGGAAGGGCGTTCCACAGCCGAGGGGCCACCACAGAGAAGGCCCTGTCCCTCGTCCCCACCAGCCGTGCTTGTGATGTAGGCGGGGTCGAGAGCAGGGCCTCCCCAGAAGATCTTAGAGTCCTGGTGGGTTCATAGGCAGAGATACGTTCGGATAGGTAGCTTGGGCCCGAACCGTTTAGGGCTTTATAGGCCAACGCCAGCACTTTGAATTGAGCCCGGTAGCAGATTGGCAGCCAATGGAGCTGGTGCAGCAGAGGAGTTGTATGCTCCCTGCGCTCCGCTCCTGTTAGTATCATGGCTGCCGAGCATTGGACTAGTTGGAGCTTCCGAGCCGTCTTCAAAGGCAACCCCACGTAGAGAGCGTTGCAGTAGTCTAAACGGGATGTAATTAGAGCGTGGACTACCGTGGCCAAGTCAGACTTCCCAAGGTACGGGTGCAGCTGGCACACAAGCTTTAACTGTGCGAATGCTCCCCTGGTCACCGCCGAAACCTGGGGTTCCAGGCTCAGCGATGAGTCCAGGATCACACCCAAGCTGCGAACTTGCTTGCGAACCTATATATATATATATATATATATATATATATATATATATATAGACACACACACATACATATTATATTATATTATTAGCATAGTACAATATCAGTATTATATATTACTGTATTGTACTAAGCCATCTATATATATATAAATGCTCTGTGCATAATGAGTACCTTAAAAACAAAAGAACCAATGAACGAAATCACACCAAATTTGGCAACAAAACGTCTCACAACACAAGGAGTGAAATCTTATGATTTTGTCACTTGGGAGTTGTAGTTGCTGGGATTTATAGTTCACCTACAATCAAAGAGCATTCTGAACCCCACCAACGATGGAATTGAACCAAACTTGGCACACAGTTCTCCCATGACCAACAGAAAATACTGTTGAATCAGCTCCACCTGTAGAGAAGCTTTGTTTCACCAGAAATTCTGGGGGAAAACAGTTCCAAAGGACTCCAGCTGGAGAATCTACAAAGCCTTGACTTGTAGGTCTACTCGGGACCCAAGAAGCAGTTTGGAGCCAGGAGTAGAGCCCACAACAGCAAAGTTTAGAAAGTAGATTGCCCAAGGAGGGGTTAAAAAGGGTTTTCCTCTTAAAGAAAAGAAACAGTTCACAAAACCAGTTGCCTGTCCCTTGTGGACAAGATTAAGAAAGCCACCAGTGGATTCAAAGCCTTGAAGTATTTGTTTGACCTGTTGAAGTTCTGAGAAGTATTTGATTGTTTTGTTGAAGACCTAAGCAATAATAAAGGACCTTGTTAAACCTTTCAAGCTTCTAAAGACTCTGTATAGGAAAATCCTTAGGGCCTCTCACTCGAGGCATCCCGGCTTCCCACTGAGCACAAAGAGCACGTCCTGTTCAAAAGCCAATTGCTATAGGCCCAGTGTGTGACAGCACAGTCTGATTTCACAAACTATAAATGCACAATGGAGTTTGAAAGGGGGAAAAGAATTAACAGTACAAAGAGCTCAGCACCTGGATCCAGCAAAAGAAAAATATATATATAAAGGTATGTGTCTTGCTGCCGATCCAACGGTATGCCACATTCAAACAACATTCAATCCAAGCAACCATTTCCTTCTTTCTAAGCATAGCTCCTCATTAGTTTCGTTCACTTCCATTGTTGTCTTCCTCCTTTGCCAAAGAAATGATATGACAAAGAAACCCTTCTGATACACTTTGATGCATCAACTCTCTTTTAATTAAACCTGATTTCAAGATGCACTGACAGCCGGCTGCACAATCACATTTTAGAGAACAGCAAAAAGTATTACAGGGAATTCCATCACCCATAGTTATTGTCACCAGAAAACACCAGGGAACTTCCTCTCCGAGTGGTTTAATTGCTCAGTAATTGCCAGACAATAAGTCTATCACATCTGGATATGTGTCAATTCCTTTCCTGATCTCCCTTTCCTTTGGCAATCAACGTCATCAAGCTTGACAGGGTCCAGTACTCTGTCAAGCTTGATGTTCAGTGATCATGTTCACCAGTTTTTTGGAAGCTGCATTATATTGTGATGGACTTATACGAGGGTTGGATGAAAAGTAATGCCTCCACCTTCGTTACTTGGGTTTGGATAGGAATATTTTAATAAATCAAATGCAGAAATAATCCTTATAATGTGCTCTTTAACTACCACTATTCACTTTTCCACATAGTCACCAGACAATTGGATACATTTCTGCCAATGATGAACAAGTTTTCTGAAGCCGTCATGGAAGAAGTCAACACTCTGTTTCCGCAACCAGCATCTCACGGTTCTCTCAACGTCTTCATCAGAAGCGTAATGATGTCCCCACAGATCTTCTTTCATTATCAGGAACAGATGGAAGTCAGGCAGTGCTAAATCTTGACTGTATGGAGGATGACATACGGTGGTGAGATCCAGTCTCTGAAGTTTCAAGTCTGTGCGCTTTTATTTCAGGTGTCAGCATCCTGGGTACCCATCGTGCACAGATCTTCCGATAGCCAAGCAAAGCAATAATGTGACCCACATGTTCTTGTGAAATGCCGATTATGCTGGAAATTGCTCTCTGAGTGATATGATGGTCAGCCTGAATCAATCTGTCCAACTTTTGTTTGTGAAACTCGGTGGTTTCTGTCACAGGACATCCAACTCTTTGTTTGTCACACAAGTCAGATGTTCCCACCTCAACATCTTTAAACTTACTCGCCCAAAAACACACAGTCAGGGGCGGCTCGCCCATTACGCGAAGTAAGCTGTCGCAGAACACTTTTTTTTGCCAGGGGCACAGAGGCACCTCTGTAAATGCCCCTCGACCACCACTTGAGGAGCGCCCCCCCAGCTCACAACAGCCCTAGCAGTCTGGGGGGGGGGCTCGGCTTTCTTGCCTTGCTGCTGGGCGATCCTCTTCCCAAAGGGGCCGGGCCCTTGAGCCTCGCCTAGCCCCTCTCGTTCCTGCTCCACCCGGCCACCGGGTGCGTGAGCAGAGCGGGCACTCAATCGTTTTCCACGTTCGATCCCTTTCCCATGACCGGCTCCCTTTCCCAATCCCCTGGCACCACTCCACCCGCCTCCTCTCCTCTCCCCAATCCGCGGGTGGGCCAAGGGGCAGAGCCACCGCGTCTGGCCCACTTTGGATCCAGAGGTGTGTCTGAAGACCCCAGTGTGCGCACCAAAAGTTGCCTCTTCTCCTGACTTTTTCTTCAGCCATTGGGACCAAGAGAGAGAGAGAGAGAGCCCCTCCAGCTGGAGGTATCTCCCACCTCCGCTCCCTCCTTTGTTTTTGCGCCTACCTTCAGGAAAGGTGGGCATCTCCACCTCTCTCTCTCTCTCTCTTTCTCTTGGTCCCAATGGCTGAGGAGAAAGTCAGGAGAAGAGGTGACTTTTGGTGCACACACCTGGGTCTTCAGGCACGCCTCCGGACCCAAAGCGGGCCAGGCAAGGGAGGAAGTGCGGCAAATGTAGTTACTGGGATGTATAGTTCACCTACAATCAAAGAGCATTCTGAACTCCACCAATGATGGAACTGAACCAAATATGGCACACAGAACTCCCATGACGAACAGAAAATATATATCAATTATTGGTTGGGGGGGGGGCACAGCAAAATACTGTTTGCTTACCGTTGAAATTTACCTAGGGCCGCCTCTGCGCACAGTACTCACATCAACACAATCACCATCAACAGCTTGCATTCTCTGATTAATCACCTTTGTGGTGACACCTTCTGCTGTCAAGAATTCAATGACTGCATGTTGCTTAAGTCGCATTTACCAACCATCTGTGCAGGGTTCCATACTTTGCATTTTAACAACACAGCCGTTCAATGCTAAGGCTTCCCGCCAAAATGGAACTGTAGAGGAGAGTCTACTGAACAAGCCAGTACCTGTCACATACCAGTACTGCCATCTGTTGAGGAGTTACGAAGGTGGAGGCATTACTTTTCATTCAACGCTCGTAGCAAGCTAGACAGTTTCAAATGGCAATATTTGAGGCAACCCATCTGAGAAACTGTTTTGAAATTGGTGGAAAGTGGAGGTGGATTGTAGCTAAGCCTAGGTCTGCTCTCTTTTAAATGCTCAGCTGCAGGGATGCACTCAGGAGAAATATCGTGCCTTCTCTGGATGGTATGATGGATTGTTGAACATCCAGGACCTGAGGCAAAATGATACCTACTGGCTTTTATTAATCTATGTTGTGGGATACCTGCAATCCCAAAGCAGTGGCCCAAGGGCAAAGATAATTGCTCTTGCATAGCTAGGAAAAGAAACCCCAGCTGTACAAATCTGCACTGCCCCATAACACCATTGACACAAAAACCATTAATTGTTAGTCCCCAGACATTTCAAGTCTGGCAGATTAAGTTCAACGCTGTATTGTTGCAGGAGCTAATTTTTCCCCCAAAGATTTTATTTCTTTCTAACAGCTTTAAGTGATACAGCTGCTATTCCCCTTCACTTCTCAAATAATATGTCCAGTTGAGTGCACAGAAAACCATTGCAGCCCAAGAGAATGGGATAGGGAGAGTCTGACATGTAAGGCAAATGTAACAGGCTAAGCATTTCAGTTCCTGGTGGCACAGCAGGTTAAACTGCTGAGCTGCTGAACTTGCTGATGTCTTAGGTGGAGTAGATATCTACATAAAAACTCCAACCATCACCCAAGTCAAAAAAGAAGCACAATTAAAGCCTTGGCAGACAGTGCAAAAAGAATCTGCGAAGCCCACCTTCTCCAAGATGAACTGAACCACCTAAACCGGGCTCTACAGGCCAATGGAGACTCCACCTCAGACATCAGAAGAGCTGCAAGACCACCGAGAACAAGCCACGAGAGTAAAGATGAAGATCCTCCCAGAGGATAAGTGTTTTTGCCATACATCAAGGGAACCACTGATCGCATAGGGAAACTGATGAGGAAACACAACATACAAACCACTTACAGACCCACCAAGAAAATCCAACAAATGCTTCGTTCAGCAAAGGACAAGAGGGATCCTCTCACCTCTGCAGGAGTCTACCATATACCATGCAGCTGTGGACAAGTCTACAGAGGGACCACCAAACGCAGCGCCCAGACACACATCAAGGAACATGAAAGGCACTGCAGACTACTTCAACCAGAGAAATCAGCCATAGCAGATTTTCTTGGTGGGTTTGTAGATAGTTTGTATGTTGTGTTTCCTCATCAGCTTCCCTATGCGGTCAGTGGTTCCCTTGATGTCTGGCAAGAACACTTTTCCTCTGGGTGGATCTTGGTCTTGACTCTCGTGGCTTGTTCTTGGTAAAGATGAAGATCCACCCAGAGGAAAAGTGTTCCTGCCATACATCAAGGGAACCACTGACCGCATAGGGACCACCAAACACAGCGCCCAAACATGAATCAAGGGACATGAAAGGCACTGCAGACTACTTCAACCAGAGAAGTCAGCCATAGCAGAGCACCTGATGAACCAGCCTGGACACAGCATATTATTTGAGAACACAGAAATGCTGGACCACTCTCACAACCACCATGTCAGGCTACACAGAGAAGCCATTGAAATCCACAAGCATGTGGACAATTTCAACAGAAAGGAAGAAACCATGAAAATGAACAAAATCTGGCTACCAGTATTAAAAAACTCAAAAATTACTGCAGCAAAATAACAGAGGGGAAACAAACAGGCACATGAAATCACTCTCAACAAAAGATTCCCCCCAGGCGCTTCCAAGCCATTGAATGCAAATCAAGGTGACCAGCTGAAACATTCACAACAAGCCCCAGCAAACAAAAGTCCTTTGTCTCACCCTGGTCATTCCACAGATATATAAACCCATTTTTCTTAGTTCCAACAGACCTCATTACCTCTGAGGATGCTTGCCATAGATGCAGGCGAAACGTCAGGAGAAAAATTGCCTCCAGAACATGGCCATATAGCCCGGAAAAACCTACAACAACCCATTTATTGTTTTGTTTTATGAGTTTATGAGTTTATTTATTGTTGTATTTGTTATTCTGTTGTTTTATTGATGTGTTGGGCCTCAGCCTCTTGTAAGCCGCACCGAGTCCTTCAGGAGATGTTAGCGGGGTATAAATAAAGGATTATTATTATTATTATTATTATTATTATTACATCAACACAATCACCATAAACATGCCCCTACCCTGGCAGTCTTTAGGAAGAGCTTGAAGACCTGTCTGTTCCGATGTGCCTTTCCAGAATAGGAAAACTCCAGCAATATGTCCCAGAAGCACTTTATCAGAGTTTTAAGATTGCCTGCACACTGCACTTACCCTAAAATCCGACATACCACCTGTCACACCCAGCATTTTTAATCTGTACCCATTACATTTGGCCCGGCCTTAGTTTTATTGTGTTATGGTGTATTGTTTTTGTTGTTTTTGTTATTGCTTTAACGTTTTGATTTACTTTAAGTTGTGTATTTGTTATGCTATTGTTTTATTGAGACCTTGGCCTTTGTAAGCTGCATCGAGTCCTTTGGGAGATGTTAGTGGGGTACAAATAAAGATAATAATAATAATAATAATAATAATAATAATAATAATAATAATAATCAGCTTGCATTCTCTGATAAATCTCCTTTGGGGTGACACTTTTTTCTGTCAAGAATTCAATGACTACACATTGTTTAAGTCGTATTGACAGACCATCTACACAAGGTTCATACTTCACACTTTAACAACACAACCGTTCAATGCTAAGGCTTCCCACCAAAATGGAACTGTAGAGGAGAGTCTGCTGAACAAGTCAGTACCTGTGGCATGCCAGTACTGCCATCTGTTGAGGAGTTATGAAGGTGGAGATATTACTTTTCATCCAACTCTTGTGTATCTGCAGGCTATTAAATGCTAATCAAGATTTTTTTTTTCGTATCAGAAGCGACTTGAGAAACTGCAAGTCGCTTCTGGTGTGAGAGAATTGGCCGTCTTCAAGGACGTTGCCCAGGGGACGCCCGGATGATTTGATGTTTTTATCATCCTTGTGGGAGGCTTCTCTCATGTCCCCGTATGAGGAGCTGGAGCTGATAGAGGGAGCTCATCCACCTCTCCCCGGATTCGAACCTGCGTCCTGTCCTGGGACAGGGGTTTAACCCACTGTGCCACTGGAGGCTCCTCGCTAATCAAGATGGCAAACTGCAACATTCACACTTGCCTCAACAGACAAGAGTTCTTTTCCCCACCCTGGACATTCCACTTGTCTAATTTCCAACAGACCTCACAATCTCTGAGGATGCCTGCCATAGATGTGGGCACAGTGTCAGGTGAGAATGCTTCTGGAACATGGCCATACAGCCTGCAAAACTCACAGCAACTTATTGTAGTGGAGTTTCACCCCTTATCCCAAATGCAGATGTTCTGTCTTGGCCCCATTCCTATAGGCCAGTAGTTCTCAACCTGGGGGTCGGGACCCCTGGAGGGGGTGTCAGAGGGGTCGCCAAAGACCATCACAGGCAATATTTTTTGTTGGTCAAGGGAGTTCTTTGTGGGAAGTTTGGCCTAATTCTGAATGCTCTTTGGTTGTATTTACCTCGAACTATTTTCCTCGAACTTCACCAGTGTTCACATTTGGCCATATTGAATATTCGTGCCAAGTTTGATCCAGATCCATCATTGCTTGAATCCACAGTGCTCTCTGGGTGTAGGCAAACTACAACTCTCAAGGTCATTGCCCACCAAACCCTTCCAGTATTTTCCTTTGGTCATGGGAGTTCTGTGTGCCAAGTCTGGTCCAATTCCATCGTTGGTAGAGTTCAGGATGCTCTTTGAATGTAGGTGAACTATAAATCCCAGCAACTACAACTCCCAAATGACAAAATCAATCCTCCCATAACACTCCAATAAGAATACATCCTGCATATCAGATATTTACATAACAATTCATAACAGTAGCAAAATTACAATTATGAAGTAGCAATGAAAATAATTTAATGGCTGGGGGTCACCACAACATGAGGAACTGTATTACGGGGTCGCGGCATTAGGAACGTTGAGAACTACTGCTATAGGCGGTCCCTCTTCTCTGAAACAGCCCAAAGAGGTTGTGTCTCATCTCAGACCAATCATTTCAAAGTGGATGGTCCTTCAGGCTCTTCCAGTAACTTAATTGCAATGCCCTAAATTTGTCTTATTAACAAATCTTGTCTTTGAACTAAGGAATTTAAAAGGGGAAGAAATGTTCACCTTGTTTGTCACATGCCATTGCTCTTTATTGCCCTTAATCTTTTGTTGTTGCTGCAGACTGTGCTCGCTAATTGAATAATAAAATTTACTTAATTTAAGGTTAACCCATTTGCTTTTCTTTAAGTGAACTTCAACAAGGTGCTAATTTGGACTTCGTAAATTGGATTTGACTATTGCATCCATTTACCTTATTATGTCTATTAATTTGCCTGGTGGAAATATTTTTTGAAGATGAATGTGGCTGCGTGCTTTTTCATATGCTAGGTTACATTTATTTTTTGAAGAAAAAAAACCCTGGACTTTTAGAGCATGTGGTTTTTCTAATTGATAAACATGCACACTCAAGAGCTTGCATTTATGAATGCTAATTAACTTGGCTTTTTCACCTCCTAAGCAGGAAAATACATTTATTCAAGCACAGATTAGAAGGCTTCCAGGTCATGGACACTTGCTCTATGGTTTAAGCCAGTCCATCTACTTCTCAAAGCATGGAGCTAAATGAACTGTTGAATATAGTATATGGGAGTATATCCATGTAGTGCCTCTTAGCTGTAAACCAGCAGTCAGGATTTATTTATTTCTGCCTGCTCCTTCATTAGAATTTCAGAGAAATTTTATTTTTCTCCTGTTTGTTCTCAGGCCATACCAAATAGCCTTAAGTGCTGCATTCCCAAGACATCATCATCATCATCATCATCATCATCATTTACACAAAAGCACAGTATGTCACAGCAAACGAGATCTCTATGCTGGATTTCGTATCACAAAATCTCAAGTCGAACACTTCCCAAGCATCTAGGACTGTGTGATGTATTTTCGAATGATGTGCGCAGATCCAAATCAGGTGGCCTTTTGCAGTTGACAGATCGTGATTTTGTCGATGTTTATTGTTTCCAAATGCCAGCTGAGATCTTTTGGTACGGCACCCAGTGCGCCAATGACCACTGGGACCACCTGGACTGGTTTATGCCAGAGCCTTTGCAGTTTGATTATTATTATTATTATTATTATTATTATTATTATTATTATTATTATTATTTGAAACACAACAAGATGAGTCCACAGCAGACAAGATCACTCTGCTGGCTGTTGTATTGGATCACACGTCGGACACTTCTCAAATGTCTAGGACTATGTGATGTATTTTCGAATGATACGCGCAGATCCAATCCAAGTCAGGTGGCCTTTTGCAGTTGACAGATCGTGATTTTGTCGATGTTTATTGTTTCCAAATGCCGGCTGAGATCTTTCGGCACGGTGCCCAGTGTGCCGATGACCACTGGGACCACCTGTAATGGTTTATGCCAGAGCCTTTGCAGTACGATTATTATTACTACTACTACTACTACTACTACTACTACTATTACTTGAAACACAACAAGATGAGTCCACAGCAGACAAGATTACTCTGCTGGCTGTTGTATTGGATCACACATCGGACACTTCTCAAATGTCTAGGACTATGTGATGTATCGGCTAATAATGTGTGCACAACAGTAGGGCTTCATTAAGGACAACACAGAAGAAATGGGATATATGGACACTCTCCAAAGGCACATCGGAAGAGCCAAATTTTTAGACCTTTCTTAAAGGCTGCTATCTCACCAGATAGTGAGTTCCAAAGCTGAGAGGACACGGTGGAGAAGGCTCTCTCTCTCATCCCCACAAATCGTACTCGTGATGGAGGAGAGCCTCCCCAGAGGATCAAAGAGGTCATGCAGGATTATGGTAGGAGATGCAGGCACAAAGGTAGGCAGGTCCTAAACTGTTCAGGATTTTATAGGTGATATCCTGCACCTTGAATTGGGACTGGAAGATGAACAGAGCCAATGAAGCTTCTTAAACATGGGGTAGACCTTTCCCTGTAATTTGTCCCATTTAGTAGTCTGGCTGCCGAACGTTGGACCAATTGGAGTTTCCGGGCTGTCTTCAAGGTAAGTCCCACATAGAGTGCATTGCAGTAGTCCAGTCTAGAGGTAGCTAAGGTGTGGGCCACCATGGTCAAGACTTCACGGGAAAAGGTCACAGCTGGCACATGAGTTTTAATTGTGCAAAGGCCCTCCCAGCCACCGCTGACACCTACCTATCAAGCGTCAGTGCTGAATCCAGAAGTACCCCCAAGGGTGAGTGCTACCCCATCAAGCACCCTATACTCCGGTCAGATTGACTTGGTGGACTTCTGTCTTGTCGGGATTAATCTTCAGCTTGTTTGCCCTTATCCAGATTGTCACAGCAGCCAGGCACTGGTCCAGTACAAAGGGCTTCCTTGGATTCTGGTGGAATAGAGTAGTGGAGTGGGTGGAGATGGCACTGAACCCCAAAACTCTGGATGACCTCTCACAGTGGTTTAATGTAGATGTTAAAGAGCGTGGAGGACAGAATGGAACCTTGAGGGACTGCACAGGTCAAAGGCCAGGGGTCTGAGCAGGTGTCCTGCAGCTTCATCAACTGGGAGCGACCCCAAATCCTGCAAATCTCTTCGGAAGACAAGAGGACAAATGTCAGCGTGCTGGAATAAGCAAACACCACCAGCATTGAAGCGATGGTCCTCCGCCATGAACTCTGCTGGACCATCCACGTTGTCCGGATGCCCGACCACCGTCTCCCAAAGATCTACTCTGAACTCAAGAACGGAAAATGGAATGTTGGTGGGCAGGAAAAGAGATTTAAAGATGGGTTCAAAACCAAGCTTAAAACTCTGGCATAGACACTGGGAAGCCCTGGCCCTTGAGTGCTCCAGCTGGAGGTCAACTGTGACCAGAAGTGCTGTAGAATTTGAAGAGGCACAAATGGAGGGCGAAAGAGAGAAATGTGCCAAGAGGAAGGCACATCAAGCCAACTCTGACCGAGACCCCCTTCCACCTGGAAACCGATGCCCTCACTCTGGGAGAAGATGCAGATCAAGAATAGGGCTCCACAGTCACCTATGGACCAGCCAGTACATTGATAATTGAAGACTATCCTACTCGGACAACGAGCCATCGCCTAAGTAAGTAAGTTCTCAAATAATATGTTGTGTCCAGGTGGGTTCATCAGATGCTCTGCTATGGCTGTCTTCTCTGGTTGAAGTAGTCTGCAGTGCCTTTCATGTTCCTTGATTCATGGTTTGTTGGTCCCTATGTAGAGTTATCCACAGCTACATGGTATATAGTAGACTCCGGCAGTGGTTACGGCAGTGGTTCTCAACCTGGGGGATGGGACCCCTAGAGGGGTCGCAAGGGGGTGTCAGAAGGGTCACCAAAGACCCTTACAGGCAGTATTTTCTCTTGGTCATGGGAGTTCTGTGTGGGAAATTTGGCCTAATTCTATCGTTGGTGGGCTTCAGAATGCTCTTTGGTTATAGGTGAACTATAAATCTCAGCAACTACAGCTCCAAAATATCAAGTTCTATTTTCCCCGAGCTTCACCAGTGTTCACATATTGAATATTCATGCCAAGTTCATGCCAGATCCATCACTGTTTGAGTCCACAGTGCGCTCTGGATGTAGGCGAACTACAACTCCAAAACCCAAGGTCAATGCCTACCAAACCCTTCCAGTATTTTCTGTTGGTCATGGGAGTTCTTTGTGCCAAGTTTGGTCCAATTCCATCGTTGGTGGAGTTCAGCATGCTCTTTGAATGTAGGTGAACTTTGAATCCCAGCAACTACAACTCCCAAATGACAAAATCAATTCTCCTATCCCAACCCCACCAGTATTCAAATTTGGGCATATTGGGTATTTGTGCCAGATTTGGTACAGTGAATGAGAATACATCCTGAATATCAGATATTTACATAACAATTCATAACAGTAGCAAAATGACAATTATGAAGTAGCAATGAAAATAAGTTAATGGCTGGGGGTCACCTTACTTACTTACTTTCTTAGGCGATCCCTCGTTGGACGAGTAAGATGGTCTTCCATTATGCGTTTCCGTGTGGGTTTGTAGGTGGCTGTGGAGCCCTATTGTTGACCCGCATCTTCTCCCACAGTGAGGGCATTGGTTTCCAGGTGGAAGGCGGTCCCAGTCGGGGTTGGCTTGATGCGCCTTCCTCCTGGTATGTTTCTCTCTTTCACCCTCCACTCGTGCCTCCTCAAATTCTGCAGCACTGCTGGTCACAGCTGACCTCCAGCTGGAGCGCTCAAGGGCCAGGGCTTCCCAGTTCTTAGTGTCTATGCCAGAGATTTTAAGGTTGGCTTTGAGGCCATCTTTAAATCCCTTTTCCTATCCACCAATGTCCGTTTTCCATTCTTAAGTTCAGAGTAGAGCAACTGCTTTGGGAGACGGTGGTCGGGCATCCGGACAACATGGCTTGCCCAGCAGAGTTGATGGCAGAGGACCATCGCTTCAATGCTGATGGTCTTTGCTTCTTCCAGCACGCTGACGTTTGTCCGCTTGTCTTCCCAAGGGATTTGCAGGATTTTCCGGAGGCAGCACTGATGGAATGGTTTCAGGAGTTGCATGTGACGTCTGTAGACAGTCCACATTTGGGGGTCACCACAACATGAGGAACTGTATTAAGGGGTCGCGGCATTAGGAACGTTGAGAACCACTGGGTTAGGGGATCCCTCTTATCCTTTGCTGAACGTAGCATTTGTTGAATTTTCTTGGTGGGTCTGTAGATTGTTTGTAGGTTGTCTTTGTTCATCAGCTTCGCTATGTGGTCAGTGTTTCCCCTGATGTATGGGAAGAACATTTCCAAAGTATCCTTGCAAAGCTTCTTTCCTTCTTTACAGCCAGGGAGTACTGCAGCACCAGACTCTGCTATTCAGTACTCAATACCATTTCATTGCATACTCATAAAAAGGACGCCAAACTGTTAACAATATATGACTTCTTTCTCCTCAGCTGTTCACCTCCTACCACAACATGTGATATGCAAGAATCCTCCACCTTTGACTGCTTTTAGAGCTGACAGATGTTCATTATGCTCATAAATTGTCAAGTGTCTCGCACACAGCCATCACAGTTCAAGAAGTCAATCATTAGAGTTCAAAAGCGTCTGAGCCTGTTTCCCTTATGGCACAACTCTTGCTAGAAGTACCAATTGACATTCTGCTGGAAGACAGACATCTGAGACAAGGTATTAGAAGGATGCATGTGTTATGCAGTGAATCGAGTTTGAGAGGGACGATCAGCAAACGGAGCGAGAATGCCCAATGACCTGCAGCCTTAAACGCTCCATTGTAACTGATATGAATGCTTTCCCTTTCTTTGCTCAACATCTGAACCTTGCTAAGTGACACAGGCCATGTCACCTTGAACTTCCCAGTTGGATACTAAATGTCTGCAGGGCAAGAGGAGATATCCACATTGCTTTGGGAGAGAAATGTAAAACAGTACAGTGATCTTCTTTTCATTAGTGTCATGCTGATGAATTATTTAACCAAATATTTAACGTTCTGTGTCTGATTTTATTATGCTGTTTTATATTATTGATTTTATTAGTTATTGCATATTTTGTTATGATGTATTTTGTTATTGTGTGTCTACTACATTGTATTATTTTGGGTTTGGCCTCATGTTAGCCACCCCGAGTCCCCCTGTTGTGTCAGCTCCACTGGCTGCCGATCCAATTCCGAGCACAATTCAAAGTGCTGGTTTTGACCTACAAAACCCTATACGGTTCCGTCCCAGTGTATCTGTCCGAACGGATCTCCCTCTACATCCCACCTCGGAGTCTAAGAGTCTAAGATCCCCTGGGGAGGCCCTGCTCTCGACCCCGCCTCTATCACAAGTGAGATTGGCGGGGACGAGGAGCAGGGCCTTCTTGGTGGTGGCCCCTCACCTGTGGAATTCACTCCCTGGGGAAATTAGATCAGTGACATCCATCCTTTCCTTTAAGAAAAAAATTGAAAACATGGATTTGGGACCAGGCATTCGGACAATCTGGCAGATAAAGAAAGGACTTTGACGATGGACAGGAATTGACTAAGTGGATTGGAATTATGGAACTCTGAAAGACGAACGCTGAGCATTAGATTAGTTATATTGATTGTGTTATATACCGATTGTTTTGACTGTGATAATTGTTTTAACTGCTATTTTGTACGTATGTGTATTTTGTGAAGGCATCGAATTGTGCCTTTTTGTAAGCCGCCCTGAGTCCCCCCTCGGGGGTTGAGAAGCGCGGGGTAGAAGTATTCGAAATAAATAAATAAAATAAAATGGTGGCGGGTTAAAAATAAAGTTGTTTATTATTATTATTATTATTATTATTATTATTATTTGAAACACAACAAAATGAGTCCACAGCAGACACTCTGCTGGCTGTTGAATTGGATCACACGTAGGACACTTCCCAAGTGTGTAGGACTGTGTGATGTATCGGTGAAGAATGCATGCAGATCCCAGTAAGGTGGCCTTCTGCAGCTGGCAGGTGGTAATTTTGTCAGCGCCGATTGTGTTTAAGTGCAAGCCAAGGTCTTTAGGCACTGCACCCAGTGTGCTGATCACCACTGGGACCACCTTTACTGGTTTGTCCCAGCGTCTTTGCAGTTCGATTTTTAAATCCTCATATCGTATCAGCTTTTCCAGTTGCTTCTCTGCAATCCTGTTGTCACCTGGGATTGCAACATTGACAATCCATACTTTGTTTTTTAACTCGATTGTGAGGTCAGGAGTATTACGCTCCAAAACTCTGTCTGTCTGAATCCGGAAGTCCCAGAGGAGTTTGACATGTTCATTCTCTGTAACTTTTTCCGGCTTGTGATCCCACCAGTTCTTTGTTGCAGGCAGATGGTGTTTGTGGCACAAGTTCCAATGAGCAATGGTGTTGGGCCTCTGCTTGTAGTCCGTCTGCGCAATCTTCTTGCAGCAGCTGAGGATGTGATCTATTGTTTCATCTGCTTCCTTGCAGATTCTACATTATTATTATTATTATTATTATTATTATTATTATTATTATTAAACTTTATTTGTACCCCGCTAGCATCTCCCGAAGGACTCGATGCGGCTTACACAGGCCAAGGCCTCAACACACAATATAACAATACAATCTAAGCAAATTAAAACAATTAAAGCAAAAATAAAACAAAATCAACAACAGGCAATAAACAATACACTAAAACACAATAAAACTGGGCCAGGCCAGAGTAATGGGTACAAGATTAAAAGTGCTGATGTGACAGGTGATATATATAAGGCTTATAGGGCAAGTGCGGTGTGCGGCAATCATTAGTTCTAGTAAAGTGCTTGTGGGACTTGGTGGTGGAGATTTCCTAATCTGGGAAGGCACATTGGAACAGCCAGGTCTTCAGGTTCTTTCTGAAGATTGCCAATGTAGGGGCCTGTCTAAGATCTTTGGGGAGGGTGTTCCAGAGTCGGGGGGCCACCATGGAAAAGGCCCTGTCCCGTGTCCCCACCAAGCACGCTTGCGACGCAGGCGGGATCACGAGCAGGGCCTCTCCAGATGACCGAAGTGAACGCGTGGGTTCGTAGATGGAAATGCTGTCACACAGGTAGGCTGGTCCCAAACCGTTCAAGGCTTTGTAGGTAAGCACCTGCACCTTAAATTGGGCTCGGAAAATAAACGGCAGCCAGTGGAGCTCCTTGAACAGGAGGGTTGACCTCTCTCTGTAAGGGGCCCCAGTTAGCATCCTGGCTGCTGCTCATTGGACCAGTTGGAACTTCTGAGCCGTCTTCAAGGGCAGCCCCACATAGAGCACATTGCAGTAGTCCAATCTGGAGGTGACCAAGGCATGGACCACCCCAGCCAGATCTGCCTTCGCGAGGTACGGTCGCAGTTGGCGCACGAGTCTCAGTTGTGCGAAAGCCCTCCCAGACACCGCTGACGCCTGAGCCTCAAACGTAAGTGATGAATCCAAGAGGACTCCCAAACTATTGTGTGTATCATCAATACAGGCTGGCATTCATTATTGCAATTAAAGACTCATAAACAAGAGGTATAGATCCATAATGGCTCTGCGTTCAGTCAATGTTCTGTCATACATCCTTACTTACTCTTGGGATACTTCATCATTTCTGACATTCCTCAACAAAGGTGTGTTAACAATATTTATTTATTTACCTTACTAGCCGTTCCTTGCCACATGTTGCTGTGGCCCAGTCTGTGTATATGTGTTTGTATATTTACGTTATGTGTATTTATGTGTGTTTATACACAAATATATACACACACAAATACACATAATACATATGTGTATAGTTATGTGTATACGTGAGTGTATATATCTGTGTATATGTGTATATATGTGTGTTTGCGTATATATGTGGTTTTGTGCATGTGTTGTAATGTATTTTTTTTGTTTTTTTGGCTTTTTACATCCCTTCAGCTGTGTTTTTCAGTGTATTTATGAGTGATGGTCACTCGTTAGCCTGAGAGGTGTCTTGTGTCCAAATTTGGTGTCAATTCGTCCAGTGGTTTTTGAGTTATGTAATCCCACAAATGAACATTACATTTTTATTTATATAGATTTATACCTGCCTCTCTCTACCCTGAGGGGGACTCAAGGTGGCTTATAATCACACTTCTGTGGTGACTTAAAACATACCACATCAGTTAAAATAAGTTAAACATTAAAACAAAATAAGCATAATAAGATACATTTCAATGAATCACATCATCCAGAGTCATAGTCTTAAGGCCAATCCATAGTCAAATCGCACATATTCCGTACTAACATTCCTGCACTGCTCTATTTTCCAAACGCCTTCTCCCAGAGCCAGGTTTTGACTCTCTTTCTAAGCACTAAGAGGGAGGGGCTGTCTGGTTATCACTAGCAAGGGATTCCACAAACAAGGGGCCACCACTGAGAAGGCCCTGTCTTTCATCCCCACCAACCACATTTGCGAAGAAGGTGGGACTGAGAGCAGGGCCTCCTCAGACGATCTTAATCTCCATGATGGTTCATAGGAGGGCAATACATTCAGACAGGTAGGCTGGACCATAATCATTTAGGGCTTTATAGTATTCCCCATAGTAACCTATGGATGTGAGAGCTGGACCATAAGGAAAGGAGAGCGAAGGAAGATAGATGCTTTTGAACTGTAGTGTTGGAGGAAAATTCTGAGACTGCCATGGACCACGAGAAGGTCCAACTAGTCCATACTTCAGGAAATAAAGCCCGACTGCTCATTGGAGGGAAGGCTGTGAGAGGCACAGATGAAGTCCTTTGGCCTCATCATGAGAAGAAAGGAAAGCTTAGAGAAGACAATGATCCTGGGGAAAATGGAAGGAAAAAGGAAGAGGGGCCAACCAAGGGCAAGATGGATGGATGGCATCCTTGAAGTAACTGGCTTGACTCTGAAGGTGCTGGAGGTGGACACGGCCGACAGGGAGCTCTGGTGTGGGTTTGTCCATGAGGTCACAAAGAGTCAGAAGCAACTAAATGAATAGACAACAACAACAACAGGCTAAACCAGCACTTTGAATTGTGCTCGGTAGCACATTGGCAGCCAGTGAAGCTGACACAACAGGGGGGTGGTACAGGGTGCCCCATTGAGCAGCCTGGCTGCCGCCCATTGGACCAATTGTAGCTTTCGAGCAGTCTTCAAAGGCAACCCCACATAGAGTGCATTGTAGTAATCTATACGGGATGTAACTAGGATGTTGACCACCGTGGCCAAGTCAGAATTCCCAAGATACGGGCTGTATTGGGTTAGTGTTTCTTCCAAGGCATTATTTCAAGTTCAGACATTATTGTTTCTCAGTATAATAAAAATAAAACTTTGTTTATATTCCGCCCTATCTCCCCAAAGGGACTCAGGGCGGATTCCAGTCAGAAAGCAATGTGGGTACTGTTCTGTCGCCGCTGGGCTTGAAATGAAGTGCTTTTAAAACAGGATGTGCAACTTGAGCCCAACGGGAAGCCAGGGGCCCCAAAGAGAAGCCCTTAGAGATTTCCCTCCATAAACAGTCTTTAGAAGGCTTGAGCTTAAATACAACGAAGTCTTTTATTGATGAACAATCAAACAGAAACTTCTTTTGTCTTCAAAGGTTAAACAAATGCTTCAAACAATTAGTGGCTTCTAACTGTTTCTTTGCTTTACTTCAAAGGAAAATCCCTTTCTAGCTCCTCCCAGGCTAACTGTGAACCTAAACCTAATTGATGTGGATCCACTACCGGGCTGAACTGTGTCTCAAAACCGAGTGGATCTACCAGAAGGCCTGTAGTCACTTAGCTGGAGTTCTTGATGTTTAAAGCTGTTATTCCCTCCGAAATTCCTCGGGGCTGTAAGGCTGTTTCCCTGGAACCTTTGGGAATCTTTAGATGCTCTTAAGACTGTTCTCCCCCGGGAAGTCTTAAGGGTTGAAGCTTTTGCACAGGAGACCTGGATACATCCTGTACATTAGTTTCTTGCTGAGACTAACTAAAAAATGGCTCCATTCCCTTCTCTAAACTCAAAAGGGGGCGGGTGTTCTGTCGCCGCTGGAGCTGAAATTAGATGCTTCTAAGAGAGGATGCAAGGCTTGCATCCAGCGGGAAGCCCAGGGCCCCGAGAAAGAACCTTTAGAGGAATTTTCCCTATTAAACAGGCTTTAGGAGACTTAAACTTAAATTACAACAGTCTTTATTAATGAACAAGCAGGAATTGTAAAATTTCTAAATAGTCTATTGGCTCTTGCAGTCTTGTTTACAGGAAACAGGCACTATCTTCAAGAAACTTTGTTTAACAGAAAAATTCCCCTTTTTAGCTCCTCCCAGGCTGCTGTGAACTTAAACCTAACTCGTTTGAGTCTGCTACCGGCTGAACTGCATCTCAGAACCGAACAGACGTACCACCAGGCTTGAAATCACTTAGCTGAAGATGAAGAGCTGTTATTCCCCCCGGAGGTCCTCAGGGCTGTGAAGCTGTTCCCTGGAACCCTTTGGGAATCTGTAGAGGCCTTTGATCTGTTCTTCCCCAGGAAGTCTTAAAAGACGAAACCTTTGCACAGGAGGAGCGTCTGTATGCATCCTCTGCCTTGGCTTCCCTTGCTGTGACTAACTGAAAAAATGACCCCTTCCCTCCAAAAAACAAAAAGGGGGCGGGACCAGGGATCCTCACTATAATTGGCAGGTGGCCTACCCTATAAATGCAAATTATAACAGGAAACCTCTTGCTGCAAAATCCCAAGCATGGGATTGCACACAAACATTTAAACACAGCAAATAAATCTGGAGCTCCTGGAACAGCTGTTCCAGAACAGCAGGACTAGAGAACCTAATGATGATGGACAGGTGGCCTGCCCTATAACTGCAAACTTTAACAGGAAGCCACCCTGCTGCAGAATCCCAAGCCTAGGATTGCAAGCAAACATTTAATACAAAGCAAATAAAGTTGGAGCCCCTGGTACAGCTGTACCAGAATGGGTACCTACTAGGGCTGGGCGGTTTCATTTCGTTAATTCGTAATTCGTTAATAATTCGTTAATTTTTTTTAATTACAAAACGATAACGAATCATTCTGGAGCAATTTTTTTAAAAAACGAATTTTTAAATAGTTTTGTAAATACTTCGTATTTTGTTATTGTATTCGTTTCGTTATTGTTTTGAGGTCGTTTCGTTATTATTTCCGCATGTCTGGGGCAAGTTTTATGGTTGTTTTTTGTTTAATTAGTGAAAAAAAAATATAATATCACACCAACAGTCAAGAACAGAGGGAGAGGGAAACTTCAGACGTTTTTGGAGGTTTTTTAGCGTATTTCGCGGTCGCGTCCGCCATTAACGAATCGATTCGTTATTGTTTCGAAAATCGATTCGTTAATGTTTTGTAATTTTTTTCACATTTACGAAATTTCGTACATATCGAACTTTTTAAAAGGAAAATTTTGTAATTATTTTAAATAAAGAAACGCAAAAACCCCCAAAAAACGAATCGATTTTAGAAACAAATTTTTCCGTTGTTACCCAGGCCTAGTACCTACTTTTGCCCTGCAGTGGAGTGCATTACAGTAATCCGGCAGAGAAAGGCGGCATATAAATGAATAAAATGATAAAATAATAATAATAATACTTTAGCTCATTGCTGCTTTTATCTCTGAGCTCCAAGAGAGAGGAATAGGATAAAAAAAAATACAACTGTCTAGAGAAATTAAAAAAGAGTGTATATTAAATGGGTAGCACTAAAGGCCTGGAGGCAGTTGCAGATCAGCAGACTGCTAAACAAAATAACCTCTAATTTATACAAGAATCTGTGATCAAACATGAGAAGTTAATGTTAAGCAAAATGTAAAAAATATAAAACGGGGAAAACTAATTAACAATAAATCAGGCTATACTCATTAGGCTTTTTAGATTTCCGTTTTCACTGCAGCATACCCAAAAAATACCAGCAAACTCTCAACAGGACAATAATTAATTAACTTGTCCCCAAATCTGGAAGGCAGCATTTGCATGGGTGTTATGAAGCAGCTGATGTATGAAAGTGAAATGGCAAATACAACAGTAGCAATGTTTAACAGAGACAAAATCAGTTCAACAGAGATAAAATTGGATTGGATTTGGTTTCTGGCTTTGACAATGGATCTATATTATTTCCAAAAGTGTGGGATCTGTGGGGCGGACAGTGAAATACAGCAACATATGCCATCCGTTCATTGTCATACGCAATGAGCAATCCATCAAAATTAAATGGTGCAGTACGACCCCCATAGCTATTAGACCCATACCCGTGGCTTCATCTACACACAAAATATGTCTTGTATAACAATTTTCCAGGACCTCTAGGAGACTGTGTGATAAGCTTCTGTTAGTTGTTAATTTCAGTGTGTTGTTTATTCATTGTGTCGTCGTGCTTGGGGGCTATTATTCTTAATGAAGGAGGGAAGGATGTGGCATCTTTCCCCCAGGGGATTGCTTCTTGCCCTCCTATAGGAAACTGGAACTCTCAAAAACCCAAAACGCTGTAAATAAAAGTTTTATTGATCACAAAGAGTTATTTCTTCAAAGCAATGAGCTGGAAACTTCAGAGGGGTGAAGGAAAATATATGTTACAATCTCAGTTAGTCCTGGATCCAAGGTATTTGAAGCTGAGAAGCCTCACCAAGTTTCCTCTTTCCTCAGTGGCTGTGAATGCCGGAGCAAACCACAACCCCAGTTCAGATGGCCTATGTTTTGAAGACTCAGGATCTTCCTTTGGTGCCAAAAGAACCGGTTTGAAGGCGCTTGAGACTTTCAACGTTGTTCAGGTTGGTCTGAACATGAAGCACAAGTCTCAAGGGTAAAAAACCTCAGAACTGGTGCTGAGAGGTAATTTAAATCAGGGTCTTTTAGAGTCAAGTCTCTTACTCACGTCCATATGGTTGAAACTCTGATGGCAGAATGAAAAAGAAAGGAAGCACTCCCTTCCTGGAGGAAGAGGTGGAGCCAAACAGTACTGATTGACAGCTATAAGTAACCAATCCATACAACTATACATAAGCAGGGTAAAAGGGGCAGGATTAAGCATGATACAATAGTTTAAATCTTGCAACTAACAGTTCTACACATAGGTGGCACCACTCGCGCCGTCACATTCATTCAGTTTTTTCCTACTCTTCATGATCTCATGGACGAGCCCACGCCAGAGCTCCCTGTTGGCCGTCACCACCCCCAGCTCCTTCAAGGTCAAGCCAATCACTTCAAGGATACCATCTTACCCTTGGTCAGCCCCTCTTCCTTTTTCCTTCCATTTTCTCCAGCATCATTGTCTTCTCCAGGCTTCCCTGTCTTCTCATGATGTGGCCAAAGTACTTCATCTTTGCCTTGGACTGCAAGAAGATCCAGCTGCGACTGTACCTCATGAAGTTGGATTTGGCCACAGTGGTCCATGCCTTAGTAGTTACCTCTAGATTGGACTATTGCATTGCGCTCTACATGGCGCTGCCCTTGAAGATGGTCCGGAAATTCCAACTGGTCCAACGATCAGCAGCCAGATTACTAACTGGTGCAAATTAAAGAGAGCGGTCAACCCTTCTGTTTAAGGAGCTCCATTGGCTCCCATTTATTTTCCGGTCCCAATTCAAGGTGCAGGTTCTTACCTATAAAGCCCTGAATGGTTTGAGACCCGCCTACATTGCACGACCGCATTTCCTTCTACAAACCCACACGATCTCTTCGATCTTCCGGAAAGGCCCTTCTTTCACACCTGCCTTCATCGCAAACACAACTAGTGGGGATGAGGGAGAGGGACTTCTCTGTGGTGGCCCCTCGGCTCTGGAATTCACTCCCCAGAGATATTAGGCAAGCCCCCACTCTGGCAATCTTCAGGAAGAGCCTGAAAACTTGGCTATTCCAATGTGCCTTCAGTGATTGATTAAATGATAATCTCTGACCAAACTCTGCATAAAATGCCCTCAGAAGCACTTTATTCTCTTGTTGTGCAATTAAATCCTACCTCATTCCCCGGAGCTCCTCCCTGATATTTTACACTGTCCTATCTCCCAGTGTTTTAAAATTTTAATCCTTGTATTTGGCCCTGCCCATGGTGATCATTTTTAATGTTGTAATGAAATGTCATAATGTTTTGACTTTTTATTGTTGTGTTGCTTATATACATTGGTTTTGTATTTTAGGTTATTTTTTTATTTTCTGTTGTGTTTTTGTGTTATTTTGTGTATATTGTATTGATGGGCGTGGCCTAATGTAAGCCGCCCCAAGTCCCCTTGGCGAGATGGTGGCGGGGTATAAATAAAGTTTTATTATTATTTTATTAATGTCCTTCCCTCCAATGAGCAGCCGGGCTTTATTTCCTGGAAGATGGACTGGTTGGATCCTCTTGCAGTCCAAGGCACTCTCAGAACTTTCCTCCAAAAGCATCTCTCTTCCTTCACTCAGCCTTCCTTATGGTCCAGCTCTCGCATTCATAGGTTACTACGGGGAATACAATTGCTTTAACTATGCGGAGGGACTTGCAATTTCTCAAGTCGCTCCTGACATGAAAAAAAAACCCTCCAAAAACAAACAAATATTTGGATCTTCATTGCTATAGACCCAGCGCGTGACAGTACAACAACTGCTGGTGTGTTCTTTTGTGTCTTAAGCAAGGTTGTCCTACTCTTGAGGTGCGATAGTGCATGTGTTACAATGTGGTTTTTTTTTAATTTTTATGTCTCTTATGCTGTGTTTTTCAGTGTTTATGAGTGAAGGTCACTTGTTGGCCTGATATGTGTCTTGTGTCCAAATTTGGTGTCAATTCATCCAGCGGTTTTTGAGTTCTGTTAATCCCACAAACGAACATTACATTTTTATTTATATAGATTGGTCATTGCTCTCTTCCCAAGAAGTAAATGTCTTCCAATTTCCTGTCTGCAGTCTGCATCTGCAGTAATTTTGGTGCTTTGAACTACAACTCCTGTCTCTGCCTCCACGTTTCCTCCCTTTATTTTCCAGTAGGGCTGGGCGGTTTTGTTTCGTTAATTCGTAATTCGTTAAAAATTCGTTATTTTTTTTTTATAATGAAGCGATAACGAACCATTCTGGAGCAACTTAAAAATGAAACGAATTTTTAAGTTCGTTTCGTAAATGCTTCGGATTCGTTATTGTATTCGTTTCGTTATCGGTTTGAGGTCGTTTCGTTATTATTTCCGCATGTCTGGGGCAAGTTTTATAGTTGTTTTTTTGTTTAATTAGTGAAAAAAAATTATAATATCACACCAACAGTCAACAACAGAGGGAGAGGGAAGCTTCAGAAGTTCCCCCTGTCCCATTTGGAGGTTTTTTAGCGTATTGCGCGGTCACATCCGCCATTAACGAATCGATTTGTTATTGTTTCGTATTTGTTTCGTTAATGTTTCATAATTTTTTTTAACATTTACGAAATTTCATAAATATCGAACTTTTTAAAAGAAAAATTTCGGAATTCTTTTAAATATTGAAACGCAAAAAAACCCAAAAAACGAATCGATTTTAGAAACAAATTTTTCCGTTGTTACCCAGGCCTATTTTCCAGTTATCAATCAGGCTGGTTGCCATAATCTTGGTTTTTTTTATATTTAACTGCAACCCAGCTTTTGTATTTTCATCTTTCACCTTGGTTAGAAGGCTCTTCAGCTCCTTCTCACTTTCAGCCATCAAAGTGGTATCATCTGCATATCTAAGGTTGTGAAGGTTTCTTCCAATTATTTCAACTCTAGCCTTGGATTCATCAAGCACGTCACATGATTTATTCTGCATACGGGAATTTAAGTGTAGGAATTTATTCTGTATACTCTCACCCTACCTGTTTAATAGGTAGGGTGAGAGTATACAGACCTACCATATTGCTTTCCTAATCTTGAACCAGTCTGTTGTTCCGTGGTCTGTTTTACTTTGCAGGAGAATAATAATAATACTTTATTTATATTCCGCCCTATCTCCCTGAGGGGACTCAAAGTGGATTCCAGCATACACAAACACAATGGCTAACATTCAGTGCCTAGAAATAGCAAAACACACAAAAAAGGTAAAGGCTTGCCTTTCCGGCTCTGGGGGTGATGATCATCTCTGGCTCTGGGGTGGTGCTCATCTCCATTTCTAAGCAGAAGAGCCTGCATTATCCATAAACACCTCCTAGGTTTTGTGGTCAGTATGACTGTATGGAGCACCATTTACCTTCCCCTAAGGTGGTACCTATTGATTTACTTACATCTGCAGTTGGCAGAAGCTATGGCTAACAACGGGAGCACACCCTGTGCAGTGGATTCGAACCACCAACTTTTTGCTTAGCAAGTTCAGCAGCTCAGTGGATTAACACATTGCGGCACCATAGTCCCTTTTCATTTATTTTAGACATTTCATTGTGTACATAAAGTTGTTAGGCGATCCCTTGTAGTTGGAGGATGATGGTCCTCCAAGGGAGATGCCTGCTCAGACCCCTGGCCTCTGACTTGTGGAGTCCCGCAAGGCTCTATTCTGTCTCCCATGCTCTTTAACATCTACATGAAACCGCTGGGAGAGGTCATCCAGAGTTTTGGAGTTAGGTGCCACCTCTATGCAGATGACACACAACTCGATTACTCATTTCCACCCAATTCCAAGGAGGCCTCTCGGGTGCTGGATGACTGCCTGGCCGCTGTGTCTATCTGGATGAGGAGGAACAAGCTGAAGATCAATCCCGACAAGACAGAGGTCCTCCTGGTCGATCGCAAACCTGACCGGGATATAGGGTGGCAACCTGTGCTGGACGGGGTTACACTCCCCCTGAAGCCACAGGTCCGCAGTTTGGGAGTCCTCTTGGATTCATCGCTCACGCTTGAGGCTCAGGCGTCGGTGGTGTCCGGGAGGGCTTTTGCACAACTGAGACCAACCTGAAGACCAATAAAGCCCCAGGAGAAGATTACTTACCAGCTGAGCTATTTAAAACACATCTAGACTGGTGGGCCCCCCTGTTACCAGGCTTATTTACACACATAAATAATATCTGCCAGGTTCCAGTTGGATGGAAGATGGCAATAGTTGTCCCTGTTTACAAAAAAGGGAACAAAAAAGACCCTGGTTCCTACAGGCCAATTAGCCTAATTGATATTGTGGCCAAGATATATGCCAGATATCTCCTGAACAGAGTTGAATGTTGGGTAAAAGAAAAACATATCCTCGCCGAAGAACAGGCTGGCTTTAGACAGAGCAGATCAACTATTGACAATTGCTTTGTTTTAAATCATACAATTGCAAAATATGTCAGCAGAGGGAAACAACTGTATGCCGCCTTTATAGATCTTAGTGCAGCATTTGACACTGTAAATAGAGAGACGTTATGGAAGAAACTAACGGGTCTCAATGTGGAACCCAGACTGCTGGCACTAATCAAGGCACTTTACACGAGCACTTACCTGAAAGTGCGACTTGGGATGCAAGGAGCCATGACAAATAGTATAGAAACATACAAAGGGGTCAGACAAGGGTGTATATTAGCACCACTGTTATTCAGCTTATACGTAAATGATCTCCCCGAACAGTTGAAGGACCCAGAGGTACACATGCAATACACATTTCAACATCCTTCTATATGCCGACGATATGATTTTACTATCATATTCGCAAGTTGGGCTACGTAGACTGCTGAGAAGGTTTAATTCCTATTGTCATAACAACGCTCTAACTATTAATAAATCAAAGTCAAAAACAATGGTATTTGGCAAACGACGTAACAGACACAGATGGTTCCTGGATGATGAACCAATAGAGCAAGTTTGCACTTTCACATATCTGGGAATTGTTTTTTCTGAGACCGGCTCTTGGCTACCACACCATCAAAAAAGTTCAGTTAGGGCAAGAGTACGTGCAAATCAACTACTTAAACTGACAAATCACAGCCAACCAGGATCCTTAGACCCACTTCTCAAAGTATATAAAGCAAAGGTTACTCCCATGCTCTTGTACGGAGCTGAAGTTTGGGGTCTAAACCAGGTACCATTATTAGAGCAATCACAATCACAGCACCTGCGATGTTTCCTAGGAGTGGACAGGACGACCCCAGCTGCCGCAGTAAGAGCGGAACTGGGAGTACACACAGTGGATGGCTTATCCAAAATCAGGGCCTACAACTACTGGGCAAAACTGATGGCCATGGAAAATGATAGACTCCCCAAACTGTGCCTGTTAGAGCAGATAGAAAATCAACATCAGACCTCTTGGTTAGTTCTCCTGACAAAATACATCAGGAGCTGTGGACTTCCGACTCGGTATCCGAATCTCTTAGAAGAGTTAGACCCAAAAATAGTTGCTCAACGAGTATTGGATATAGAAGGCCAAAAAGATATCGCTACCCTCAGTAAAGCTGGCTCACTGAAATGGTTAGGCCGCTTTAAACATACTTTCCAAACAGCTCGATATCTAAAAACAGAAATGCCTAAACACCTTAGGAGGGTATTTACCAGAGCTCGTTTTGAACAGCTGGATACAATGGACAAGCACGGAAGGTTTAATCAAGTCCCATACAACGAACGATTTTGTATTTGTGGAGCACCAGAGGTGGAGGATATCACACATGTATTGTTCAACTGTGAGCTGTATAAGAAAGAGAGAGACCATTGCCTTGGACCATACATTACTCAAAAAACACACTGGGACCCATATATTAAAACCTCATTTTTGTTGGCCGGCCAGAACCCTAAAATAACACACAAAACAGCCCTTTTTCTATTCAAAGCAACACAGCTGAGAATTGCACATTTAGAATCAATTGGGGTAAACTGTGGAGGTGACGCAGACATTTGATCTGAACGAGATCCTGTTGACAGCTTGTTTATTTTAACTCCTTTTATACCGAGGGTTGTATGTTGTATGTATGACTATGTATGACTATGTGTTAACTGTGTTATGTGTTAAATGTTTTGATACGGCCAATAGGCCAATCAATAAAACGTATCTATCTATCTATCTATCTATCTATCTATCTATCTATCACAACTGAGACTCATGCGCCAACTGCGATCGTACCTCGCAAAGGCTGATCTGGCCGGGGTGGTCCATGCCTTGGTCACCTCTAGATTGGATTACTGTAATGCGCTCTACGTGGGGCTGCCCTTGAAAACGGCTCAAAAATTCCAACTGGTCCAACGGGCGGCGGCCAGGATGTTAACTGGTGCTCCTTACAGAGAGAGGTCAACCCTCCTGTTTAAGGAGCTCCATTGGCTGCCGCTTACCTTCCGAGCCCAATTCAAGGTGCAGGTGCTTACCTACAAAGCCCTAAACGGTTTGGGACCTGCCTACCTGCGTGACCGCATTTCCGTTTATGAACCCATGCGCTCGCTTCGTTAATCTGGAGAGGCCCTGCTCATGATTCCGCCTGCGTCACAGGCGCGTGTGGTGGGTCCGCGAGACAGGGCCATTTCTGTGGTGGCCCCTGACTCTGGAACACCCTCCCCAAAGATATTAGACAGGCCCCTACGTTGGCAGTCTTCAGGAAGAACTTGAAGTCCTGGCTGTTCCGATGTGCTTTTCCAGAATAGGAAAACTCCAACAACAAGTCCCAGAAGCACTTTAGTAGAACTTTAGATTGTTGGCACACTGCACTTACCCTGAAATCCTACATATCACCTGTCACATCAGCACTTTTAATCTGTACCCATTACTCTGGCCCGGCCCCGGTTTTTATTGTGTTTTGTGTATTGTTTTATTGTGTTGTTATTTTAATGTTGCTTTAATTGTTTTTGATTTGCTTTAAGTTGTGTATTGTTTATGTTATGTTTGAGGCCTTGGCCTTTGTAAGCCGCATCGAGTCCTTCGGGAGATGCTAGCGGGATACAAATAAAGTTAATAATAGTGTCTTGGCGGTGGGTCCATAGGTTGCATGTCTTGATCCGCATGTTTTCCCACAGTGAGGACACCGATTTCCAGGTGGAAGGTGTTCCCGGTCAAGATTGGGGTTAGCTTGACACATGTTCCTCTTGGCACGTTTCTCCCTTTCACCCTCCATTTGTGCCTCTTTGAATTCTGCATTACTGCTGGCCACAGCTGACCTCCAGTTAGAGTGCTCAAGGGCCAGGGCTTCCCAGATCTTGGTGTCTATGCCACAGTTTTAAGGTACATAAAGTATAATTAAAGTGAGGATGAAGATTTATAACCCAAAAATCACTGATAGCCAAAATGGTGCTGATGATACCTGCCTGGATGCAGATACCTGTGAAAAAGTGTACATCTTTCCCTCTTTAAACCTCATGCCCGTGTGCAATTAATTTATGGTATCTGGTGCCTCATCGGTTGCTGTTTGGCTCATATCGCGTATAGCAGGTGTCACTTGGGAAAGTGGATCCCAGATACAAGATGACATTTATACCTCTGCCATTCATCACAATTCAAGTGTTCATTTAAATTGCAAAGTTGTGCCCAAAAGGAGGGGGAAAAAACACGAGGACTGTCATTGGTGCAGGCTTTTTTTCTGTTTCCTGTACTGAACTTTCTTCCTCTGTGAAGATAAATAATCGCAGCGTTCCCTGATGTTTTATGTGCAGACATTTTAATCTGGAGGACTCCGGAGAATGGCTTCAGGAAACCTTATCAAACTTCTCTCTGATATGTAATTCACTTCCTGAGAGGTTGATTCATTTCAGAGGGGAATGCAGCTCCTTTGGTGAGAAGCAGTCCTGTGCATATATCCTGATGCTCTTTGATTAGAGACTTTGCAACAAGTTGCACATTTTAAGGTTTACGGAGTGTGCCGTTCTTGGAATGTCTGAAACCTTTCCCCAGGATTAAGAAACAAATAAAGGCTTCAACATCCTAAAAAAATGAGATAGGGTTAAGAAGAGGCACTGGTGTCAGAGGCGGCCCTAGGTAATTTTCAACTGTAAGCCAACAGTATTTTGTTGCCCCCCCCCCCACCCCCGCCCAACCAATCATTGATATATATTTTCTGTTCGTCGTGGGAGTTCTGTGTGCCATATTTGGTTCAATTCCATCATTGGTGGAGTTCATGCTCTTTGATTGTAGGTGAACTATACATCCCAGTAACTACACTTGCCACACTTGCTCCCTTGCCTGGCCCGCTTTGGGTCCGGAGGCGTGCCTGAAGACCCCGGCGTGTGCACCAAACGTCACCTCTTCTCCTGACTTTCTCCTCAGCCATTGGGACCAAGAGAGAGAGAGAGAGAGAGAGAGAGAGAGAGAGGTGGAGATGCCCACCTTTCCTGAAGGAAGGCGCAAAAACAAAGGAGGGAGCGGAGGTGGGAGATACCTCCAGCCAGAGGGACTCTCTCTCTCTCTCTCTCTCTCTCTTGGTCCCAATGGCTGAGGAGAAAGTCAAGAGAAGAGGTGACTTTTGGTGCACACACTGGGGTCTTCAGGCACGCTAAATAAATAAAATACATATCGGACACTTCCCAAGTATCTAGGACTATGTGATGTATCGGTGAATAATGCATGCAGATCCCAGTTAGGTGGCCTTTTGCAGCTGGCAGATGGTAATTTTGTCAGTGCCGATTGTGTTTAAGTACGGGCCTAGACCTTTAGGCACTGCACCCAGTCTGCCACTGGGACCACCTTGACTGGCTTGTGCCAGAGTCTTTGCAGTCCGATCTTTAAATCCTCATATCATGTCAGCTTTTCCAGTTGTTTCTCTTCAATCCTGCTGTCACCTGGGATTGCAACATTGAGAATCCATACTTTGTTTTTTAACATGATTGTGAGGTCAAGAGTATTGTGCTACAAAACTCTGTCTGTCTGAATCTGCAAGTCCCAGAGTAGTTTGACGTGTTCATTCTCTGTAACTCTTTCCGGCTTGTGATCCCACCAGTTCTTTGTCGCAGGCAGATGGTGTTTGTGGCACAAGTTCCAATGAATCATCTGAGCAACGGTGCCTCTGCTTGTAGTCTGTCTGCACGATCTTCTTGCAGCAGCTGAGGATGGGATCTATTGTTTCATCTGCTTCCTTGCAGAGTCTACATTTGGGATCTCTCGTTGACTTTTCAGTTCTGGCTTGGATGGCACTGGTTGTAATGGCTTGTTCTTGGGCTGCCAGAATCAGGTCCTCCCTTGTCTCCTTTTTCAGAATTCCATTTGTGAGCCACAGCCATGTTTTTTCTTTGTCAATTTGGCTCTCAATTTTAGCCAGAAACTGTCAATGGAGTGCCTTCTTTCGCCAGTTTTCTCTTCTGCTCTGGATTGTGTTTTTACGGTATTCACTCTTTGTCTTTTGCACTTTAAGCAGTTATATTATTATTATTATTATTATTATTATTATTATTATTATTAATAATAATAATAATAATAATAATAATAATATTTATTTAAATTATTTAAATTATTATTATTAATTTCAGGTCAACCCAAAAATACTTTTGAAGGTCATTTAAAAAAAATTCAGGAGAACTCCACAGGTGACCAGATGGTGCCTCCAGACGATGGGGGAAAGCCTCTGGAAATAGTCAAAGTTTCCACTTCTGTTCTGCTTTGGTTGTATGTTTTTATTCATGAGTTGCCTTTGCGTTCCTTCTTGACAATATGCTGGGTTTTCTCATTCTCTCCTTCCCTTGGGTTCTTCCCTTCCTCTTCCCACTGATTATGTGTCACATCCAGTTTCATGCAACATTTCAGAAACCGATTTTCACCGGTTTCCACTGAGACTTTTTAATTAATATTCAGGAGTTATAGCCAATGTGCTAATGTGTGCTTTGTTTTACTACTAACAGCCCTCTTTCCTTCACTTGATCTCCATTGAATCTATGGTTTGGAAGGAACAGCTGTTTTTATTGGGGGCTGGTATCTTATTTTGTTTTTGCAAGGTGGAAACATAGGAGGTAAGTACGGATTTCACTTTGGAAAAATTCTGGGTTAATTTAAAGCGACTTACGGATAAAGAAAACATTGGCGTTTTCTATATTGGGCAGTTTAGCCTGGTACAAATAAGCCTTGGAACATATTTCCAGATTCAACACAAATACTTTTCCAATGAGAACCAGCTAGGGAATTAAAATCACTGAGATCTCTAATTAATAATATCCTGCCATGGACATATCTATATATATATAAATATTCTGTGCATAATGAGTACCTTAAAAACGAAAGAACCAATGAACGAAATCACACCAAATTTGGCAACAAAACATCTCACAAGACAAAGAGTGACCATCACTTGAAAAATTATTAGTTTGTCATTTGGAAGTTGTAGTTGCTGGGATTTATAGTTCACCATTGCGTGAGTCCACAGTGCTCTCTGGATATAGGTGAACTACAACTCCCAAACTCAAGGTCAATACCCACCAAACCCTTCCAGTGTTTTCCGTTGGTCATGGGAGTTCTGTGTGGCAGATTAGGTTCAAATGCATCGCTGGTGGAGTTCAGAATGCTCTTTGATTATAGGTGAACTATAAATCCCAGCAACTACAACTCCCAAATTACAAAATCAATCCTCCCCAACCCCACTAGCATTTACATATGGGCACATTGGGTATTTGTGCCCAGTTTGGTCCAGTGAATAGGGCTGGGCGGTTTCGTTTCGTTAATTCGTAATTCGTTAAAAAATCGTTATTTTTTTGTTAACGAAGCGATAACGAACCATTCTGGAGCAACCTAAAAACCTAATTCGTTTCGTAAATGCTTCATATTTCGTTATGTATTCATTTCGTTTTTGGTTTGAGGTCGTTTCGTTATTATTTCCGCATGTCTGGGGCAAGTTTTATAGTTGTTTTTTGTTTAATTAGTGAAAATTTTTTTATAATATCACACCAACAGTCAACAACAGAGGGAGAGGGAAGCTTCAGAAGTTTTTTTAGCGTATTGCGCGATCGCGGCCGCCATTAACGAATCGATTCGTTATTGTTTCGTTATTGTTTCGTTATTGTTTTGTAATTTTTTAACCATTTACGAAATTTCGTAAATATCGAACTTTTTTTTTAAAAAAAATTCGGAATTCTTTTAAATATCGAAATGCAAAAAACCCCAAAAAATGAATCGATTTTAGAAACAAATGTTTCCGTTGTTACCCAGGCCTAGAAAATACATCTTGCATCTATATAAATAAAAATGTAATGTTCGTTTGTGAGATTAAGAGAACTCAAAAACCACTGGATGAATTGACACCAAATTTGGACACAAGACACCTAACAAGCCAATGTATGTCCTTCACTAAAAAAATGATTTTGTCATTTGGGAGTTGTAGTTGCTGGGATTTATAGTTCACCTGCAATCAAAGAGCATTCTGAACCCCACCAACGATGGAATTGAACCAAACTTGGGACACAGTTCTCCCATGACCAACAGAAAATACTGGAAGAGTTTGGTGGACATTGACCTTGAGTTTTGGAGTTGTAGTTCACCTACATCCAGAGAGCACTGTGGACTCAAACAATGATGGATCCGGACCAAACTACACAAATACTCAATATGCCCAAATGTGAACACTGTTGGAGTTTGGGGAAAATAGAATATTGACATTTGGGAGTTGTAGTTGCTGGGATTTGTAGTTCACCTACAATCACAGAGCATCCTGAACCCGACCAATGATAGAATTGGGCCAAACGTCCCACCCAGGACCCCCAGGACCGCCAGAGTGGGCCACGTGGCAGGGGATGGCTAGTATCTGATATTTACATTATGATTTATAACAGTAGTAAAATGACTGTTATGAAGTAGCAACATAAACAATGTTATGGTTGGGGGTCACCACAACATGAGGGACTGTATTCAGGGGTCACGGCATTAGGAAGGTTGAGAACCACTGCTGTATTGTCTCCACCTGCAAAAGTAGGGCTGGGCGGTTTCGTTTCGTAATTTCATAATTCATTAAAATTCGTTATTTTTTTTTATAACGAAGTGATAATGAACCATTCAGGAGCAACTAAAAAACGAAACGAATTTTTAAATTCGTTTCGTAATTGTTTCGAATTCGTTTTGTATTCGTTTCGTTATCGTTTTGAAATTGTTTCGTTATTATTTCCGCATGTCTTGGGCAAGTTTTATAGTTGTTGTTTGTTTAATCAATTCAAAGTGCTGGCGTTGGCCTTTAAAGCCCTAAACGGTTCTGGCCCAACTTATCTATCCGAACGTATCTCGGCCTATCAGCCCACCAGGACCCTAAGATCTTCTGGGGAGTCCCTGCTCTCTATCCCGCCGGCTTCACAAGTGCGGCTGGCGGGGACGAGAGACAGGGCCTTTTCTGTGGTGGCCCCTCGGCTTTGGAACGCCCTCCCCATAGAGGTAAGATCAGCCCCCTCGTTGATGGTGTTTCGAAAAGGACTGAAGACATGGATGTTTGAACAAGCATTCGGTTAACCCGGTGCAATGAATTCTGATGATTAAAGGATTGGTAATCATGGACGATGAGATTGGATTGCGATTTTAGTTACGAGATGCAATTGGATTGTTATTGGTGGCCCAATAATTTGTATTGTATATGTGTTTTTGATGCTTTTAAACTGAATATTGTGATTTTTGTAGTGTTGTAAACTGCATTGAGTCGTCGATTTAGGCTGAGAAATAGTGGTATACAAGCGCAGTAATAAATAAATAAATAAATAAATAAATCAGTGAAAAAAAATTATAAATATCACACGAACAGTCAACAACAGAAGGAGAGGGAAGCTTCAGAAGTTCCCCCTCTCCCATTTGGAGGTTTTTTAGCGTATTGCGCGGTCGCGTCCGGCATTAACGAATCGATTCGTAATTGTTTCGTAATTGTTTCGTATTGTTTTGTAATTTACGAAATTTCGTAAATATCGAACTTTTTAAAAGAAAAATTTCGGAATTCTTTTAAAAATCGAAACGCAAAAACCCCCAAAAAACGAATCGATTTTAGAAACAAATTTTTCCGTGGTTGCCCAGACCTAGCAAACAGGGCTGAGTGTTTTGGGACGCTATTTCACTCCCACCCACCTAGAGTACAGTTTGAGTTGATCATCTGGACAACCTTTTCTTAAGGTAAAATATTAAAACTTAACTTTGAAGAACTTTAAAGAGATTGATGTTTCCCAGCAGTGCTGTAAGCCAGGGATGGTTTTATGACAACGCAGCACTTTTCCCTCATCTGCATCTGAATAGATAAATCATTTAATCTCAATGATCATTATGACCTGGTTGGAATATTTAATGCACCATTAGCCATGCTAGCATTTGACTTGAGAAATCCAATCACTGTATTTAAGCAGCACATCTTTTGGAGGAGGTAGGTAAATAAATAGTTGGCTTCGTTTAAGGTGGTACTCTGAGTTTTATCAATGGAATTGTGTTCACAAGAAGGCAGAGGAAGGGAAGCTGCTTGGCAAAGCCCTTGAAGATCAGGCATGGCATTTGAAATTTGAATATGGAGAAAGAACGCTTTGGATGTGCTCATTAACTTCAAAGTAATTGGATGTGTTGGTTTGTGCTTTGCTTATGTATTGCTGCCACTGCAATATCTCTGATTCATTTGCCTTGAACATGTTGGCACTCATGACTCCATTGCCAGGGAAGGGAAATGGGATTCCTGATTCTGGAGTTGCAAATCATAGAATCATAGAGTTGGAAGAGACCTCATGGGCCATCCAGTCCAATCCCCTGTCAAGAAACAGGAATATTGCATTCAAAGCACCCCTGACAGTTGGCCATCCAGCCTCTATTTAAAAGCTTCCAAAGAAGGAGCCTCCACCGCACTCCGGGGCAGAGAGTTCCACTGCTGAACAGCTCTCACAGTCAGGAAGTTCTTTCTAATGTTCAGATGGAATCTCCTTTCTTGTAGTTTGAAGCCATTGTTCTATTGCGTCCTAGTCTCCAGGGAAGCAGAAAACAAGCTTGCTCCCTCATCCCTGTGGCTTCCACTCAGCCTTCTCTTCTTCAGGCTAAACATGCTCAGCTCTTTAAGCTGCTCCTCATAGGGCTTGTTCTCAAGACCCTTGATCATTTTTGTCGCCCTCCTCTGGACACATTCCAGCTTGTCAATATCTCTCTTGAATTGTGGTGCCCGGAATTGGACATAATATTCCAGGTGTCGTCTAACCAAGGCAGAATAGAGCATGGGTAGCATGACTTCCCTAGATCTAGACACTATGCTCCTATTGATGCAGGCCAAAATCCCATTGGCTTTTTTTCCCGCCACATCACATTGTTGGCTCATGTTTAACTTGTTGTCCACAAGGACTCCAAGATCTTTTTCACACATACTGCTGTCGAGCCAGGCATTGTCCCCCATTCTGTATCTTTGCATTTCGTTTTTCCTGCCAAAGTGGAGTATCTTGCATTTGTCACTGTTGAACTTCATTTTGTTACTTTTGGCCAATTATCTCTCTAATCTGTCAAGATCGTTTTGAATCCTGCTCCTGTCCTCTGGAGTATTGGCTCTCCCTCCCAATTTGGTGTTGTCTGCATACTTGATGATCCTGCCTTCTAGCCCTTCATCTAAGTCATTAATAAAGAACCTGAACAGGACTGGGCCCAGGACGGAACCCTGCTGATGGCACTCCACTCATCACTTCTTTCCAGGATGAAGAGGAAGCATTGCTGAGCACCCTCTAGGTTCGTCCATTTAACCAATTCCAGATCCACCTCACCGTAATTTTGCCTAGCCCACATTGGACTAGTTTGTTTGTCAGAAGATCATGGGGGACCTTGTCGAAGGCCTTCCTGAAATCCAGGTGGAGCTGGAGCAACAAAGGAGTTTGTTGGATTCTGAATGCTAGTAATTTTCAAACAAAGTATCATAACTATCTTACAGCTTAATAAAAAAAAGGTTATAGTGTTTACTATAGGATAAATTTGGAAGTTTTTTCACATCTTTCTGCTATCTTGAAATTTCTTATTTTCTTTTCTTTTACAGTTTATGTCAGTTTTAATGCATTTTCAAACTTGCATTAAAACAAAAAGCAAATCAAAAAATAGAATTTGTTTTTTTAAACTTTCTCACAGTAGGAAGAAAATTATTAAAATTGCTCATTATTTCCTTTGAGAATAAAATTACATTCTTAGAATACACAGAGATTCAAAGTCAGACTATAAAATGCTCAATGGCATCTGCCTGGATAGGAGAAATCTGTTTTCTCACATTCACTTGGAAAGACAACAACATTGAATTGATGGAGGAATGTGTGGGTGTGACAATGTTCTTGTCAAAAAATAGGAACCAAATTAAATGCTTATGTTTTACTATTCTGTAGCAAACACCGTTTGTTTTCAAAACTGGGTGAATATGTTACACTAGATCCGCCTAGTCAAAGCCATGGTATTCCCTGTAGTAACCTACGGATGTGAGAGCTGGACCTTAGGGAAGGCTGAGCGAAGGAAGATCGATGCTTTTGAGCTGTGGTGTTGGAGGAAAGTGCTGAGAGTGCCTTGGACTGCGAGAAGATCCAACCAGTCCATCCTCCAGGAAATAAAGCCCAACTGCTCATTGGAGGGAAGGAGACTAGAGACAAAGTTGAAGTACTTTGGCCACATCATGAGGAGACAGCAAAGTCTAGAGAAGACAATTATGCTGGGGAAAGTGGAAGGCAAAAGTAAGAGGGGCCGACCAAGGGCAAGATGGATGGATGGCATCCTTGAAGTGACTGGACTGACCTTGAAGGAGCTGGGGGTGGTGATGGCCAACAGGGAGCTCTGGCGTGAGCTGGTCCATGAGGTCACGAAGAGTCGGAGACGACTGAACGAATGAACAACAACAATGTTACACTAGAGATGGATCTATACTGGTTACTAAAGGTGGGGTCAGTTCTGAACAGTGTGATGTGACCATGATGGTGGCCACATATACTAGGCTGAACTCACTGCAGTGTTGCATTGGTGTCTAGATGGTCTAGCCATTTGGAGATCACATTGGCTTCTTGGAGTAACTCAACCTCCATGACACTGTCATCACTCCTTGCTGGCCATGTTGCTCCACCCAAGTGTGAAAATGTCCTCTGACACATCTGTGATATCATAACAGTAGGCATGGATAGTCACTCAGATAACTCGTTACTCATAATAATTTTGTTAAAATTACCTTTTTGAAGTGATATCGAAGCTTTTTAAAAACTGTAAGTCCCTTTGCCCTTCCGAAGCTTTTCCCACCATTTTTATTACGACTCAGGATATGAGTCAGAAATTATTCAGCTTTTCTCCGCTTCTGGTCCCTGGCCTCAGATCAAGCTAGAGAAGCCAGTTTTAAACCAGAGAAGGAAGGAATTTCCTGGCCTCGGCTCAAGCCAGAGAAGCCAGTCTTAAAGCCAGAGAAGCCAATTTAAACCAGAGAAGGAAGGAACTTCCTCCACTTGCTTTTCTCTGCTTCTGGTCCCTGATTTCATCTCAAGCCAGAGAAGCCAATTTAAACCAGAGAAGGAAGGAATTTCATCCACTTGCTTTTCTCTGCTTCTGGTCCCTGGTTTCATCTCAAGCCAGAGAAGCCAATTTAAACCAGAGAAGGAAGGAACTTCCTCCACTTGCTTTTCTCTGCTTCTGGTCCCTGGTTTCATCTCAAGCCAGAGAAGCCAATTTAAACCAGAGAAGGAAGGAATTTCCTCCACTTGCTTTTCTCTGCTTCTGGTCCCTGGTTTCATCTCAAGCCAGAGAAGCCAATTTAATCCAGAGAAGGAAGGAATTTCCTCCACTTGCTTTTCTCTGCTTCTGGTCCCTGGTTTCATCTCAAGCCAGGGAAGCCAATTTAAACCAGAGAAGGAAGGAATTTCCTGGCCTCGGCTCAAGCCAGAGAAGCCAGTTTTAAACCAGAGAAGGAAGGAATTTCCTCCACTTGCTTTCCCCAGCTTCTGGAGTAAAACAACTACTTTCAAAGTAAAGACCACCCAATGAAACAGGAAATAACACTGTCAAACCATAAATGAAAGAATTCAGAAGTTTCGAATTTATTTTCTGTGAAAATCGGAATTGATTTTAGAATCGAACCACCAGCGCCCCCTACATCTGAAATGTGTTTTGAACCAATTTTTTTTAATCAAACAAGCCTAGTGGCCACATATACTAGGCTGAACTCACTGCAGTGTTGCATTGGTATCTAGATGGTCCAGCCATTTGGAGATGACATTGGCTTCCTGGAGTAACTTAACCTCCATGACACTGCCATCACTACTTGCTGGCTATGTTGCTCCAACCAACTGTGATAATGTCCCCTGTCACATCTGTGATATCATAACAGGACACCCATGTAACCAGCAAACCAATTGACCCATAATTGCCCCGTTATAAGTGTGTTGGTACGGTTGTACCAGAAGCTCCAGCTTTATTTGCTTTGTATTAAATGTTTGCTTGCAGTCCAAGGTTTCAGGGACTCTGCAGATAGGTGGCTTCCTTTGGTTGCAGTTGTAGGGCAAGTCACCTGTCCATCATCGTTAAGTTTTGGTTCTGCCCCTTGCTCAGGGCAATTGGGAAGGGAAGGGAGCCATTTTTAGTTAGTCTCAGCAAGGAAAGCTAATGTACAGGCCGTGTGCAAGCTTCCCCTGTACAAAAGCTTCAACCCTTAAGACTTTCTAGGGGAGAAAAGTCTTAAGAGCTTCCAAAGATTCTAAAGATTTCCAGGGAAACAGCCCTAAAGCTTTGAAGAATTTCAGAGGGTAACAGATTGGAAGACCAAAGAACTCCAGCTGGAGAATATCTAAGCCTTTACTGGTAGGTCCACTCGGTGCTTCGTGACGCAGTTCGACCCGGTAGTGGAGCCCACATCAGCAAGGGTTAGATTAAAGTCAGCCTGGGTGAAGTTAAAAAGGGGATTTTCCTTTAAAGTAAAGAAGAAGTTATTGAAGACAGTTGCCTGTCCTTCGTGGGCAAGTTTAGGAAGCCACCAGTTGCATAAAAGCCTGGAAGCATTTGGTTAACTTTATTGAAAACAAGAAAAGTCTCTGTTTGATTGTTCATTAATAAAGGACTTTGTTATACTTCTGATGATCATTTGTGGTGGAAAATTTCTATTTATTTATTTATTTATTTATCGTGTCATCAGTAACCATACCATTGTGTTACAATTCTAGCAGAACAAAACAAACACACAGATTAAAAAAAACAACCACAGATTTTGCAAACTTGGTAGTTGGTTAAATGCCCTTTGACCAGTATCTGGCCACTTGGAGTGCCTCTGGTGTTGCCGCAAGAAGGTCTTCCATTGTGCATGTGGCAGGGCTCAGGTTGCATTGCAGCAGGTGGTCAGTGGTTTGTTCTTCTCCGCACTCGCATGCCGAGGATTCCACCCTGTAGCCCCATTTCTTAAGATTGCCGCTGCATCTCGTGGTGCCAGAGCATAGTCTGTTCAGCGCCTTCCAAGTCGCCCAGTCTTCTGTGTGCCCAGAGGGGAGTCTCTCATCTGGTATCACCCATGGATTGAGGTGCTGGGTTTGGGCCTGCCACTTTTGGACTCTCACTTGCTGGGGTGTTCCAGCGAGTGTCTCTGTAGATCTAAGAAAACTACGTCTTGATTTAAGTCGTTGACGTGCTGGCTGATACCCAAACAGGGGATGAGCTGGAGATGTCTCTGCCTTGGTCCTTTCACTATTGGCTGCTACTTCCCGGTGTATGTCAGGTGGTGCAATACTGGCTAAGCAGTGTAATTTCTCCAGTGGTGTGGGGTGCAGACACCCTGTGATAATGTGGCATGTCTCATTAAGAGCTACATCCACTGTTTTAGTGTGGTGAGATGTGTTCCACACTGGGCATGCATACTCAGCAGCAGAGTAGCATAGCGCAAGGGCATATGTCTTCACTGTGTCTGGTTGTGATCCCCAGGTTGTGCCAGTCAGCTTTCGTATGATGTTGTTTCTAGTGCCCACTTTTTGCTTGATGTTCAGCGCACGATTCTACAACCCCCATATGAAAACCTCTGAGAACGTCTCTTTGGGTCCCCTGGCTTCCCGCTGGGCAAAGGTTGCACGTCCTGTTCTAAAGAAAATTCTTTACTGGCCCAGTGCACGACAGAACAATAAGATTCCACCACAATAATATCATCATCAACATACTGATGCAAAACCAATGATTTAAAAGTAGGACAAAAGGTCAAATTTTGAGTCTTTGGTGGGCTAAAATTTTAACTGAATTTCTTAATTTGCTGAATACGCTATGGATACTTCTTAAAAACAATAGGCCCCAGCAAGTTAGAATGCTTTAAAAAGGGTGGAACCAGAATTTGAGATTCTTAGTGCACGGTTCTACAATCCCCAGATGAATAAAAACATCTGAAATAGCAAAAGATACGTTAGAGTCAGACAGACATCAAAGGGTCCATGTCAGTGTGAGCATTAAGTATTCCTTAGATTGCTTTTGAGCCTTAAATTGCAATGATATATATGAAATTTGGAAAAAAGTTCACACAGGCATATGCCTTACTTGATCTTTCTCATCAGGCATTTATTCAATGCTGAGATGAGTATATGAAAAATCACCATAGTCTTTGATATTTCATGGTATGGAAGCTCAGTCACCAAAGACTCCATTGTGATGGCACATTTGAGCATGCAAAGGATCAACCTGGGATGAATAAACATTAGGAACCAACCTGACACCCAGACTAAAAATAATGTCCATAGGCGTTCAAGTGTTTCGAATGCACAGCTATAGGTTAGAACAGTTGTTCTCAACCTTCCTAATGTCGAAACCCCTTAACACAGTTCCTCGTGTTGTGGTGACCCCCAACCATCAAATTATTTTCATGACAACTTCACAACTATAATTTTTCTACTGTTATGAAGCATAATGAAAATATCTGATATGCAGGATGTATTTTCCTTGACCAAATTTGGCAAAAATACCTGATACACCAAATTTGAACACTGGTGGCATTGGGTGGGGGATTGATTTTGTCATTTGGGAGTTGTAGTTGCTGTACCAGGAGCTCCAACTTCTTTTTATTTCTTTGAGTATTTGCATGTATTCCAAAGTTCCATGCATTTTGCAGTAAGGTGGCTTCCCTTGGTTTGCAGCCACCTGCCTATCATTGCTGGGTTTTTTAGTTCCGCTCCTTTCCCCAGGATTCAGGAAGGAAAGGGAGCCATTTTAGCTCAGTCTTACAGTTGAAAGCTTAGCTACAGGACGTGAATCAGCTCCACCTGTAGAGAAGTTTCGTTTCTTCCGAAATTCCGGGGAGAAACAGTTCCAAACGACTCCAGCTGGAGAATCTACAAAGCCTTGACTGGTAGGTCTACTCGGAACCCAAGAAGCAGTTTGGAGCCGGGAGTAGAGCCCACAACAGCAAAGTTTAGAAAGTAGATTGCTCAAGGAGGGGGTTAAAAAGGGGTTTCCTCTTAAAGGAAAGAAACAGTTCACGAAGCCAGTTGCCTGTCCCTTGTGGACAAGATTAAGAAAGCCAACAGTTGATTCAAAGCCTTGAAGTATTTGTTTGACCTGTTGAAGATCTGAGAAGTATTTGATTGTTTTGTTGAAGACCTAAGCAATAATAAAGGACTTTGTTAAGCTTTTCAAGCTTTTAAAGACTCTGTATAGGAAAATCCTTAGGGCCTCTCACTCGAGGCACCCCGGCTTCCCACTGGGTACAAAGAGCACGTCCTGTTCAAAAGCCAATTGCTATAGGCCTAGCGCGTGACAGCACAGTTCACCTACAATCAAAGAGCATTCCAAACTCCACCAATGATTGACAAACTTGGCACACAGAATTCCCATTACCAACAGAAAATACTGGAAGGGTTTGATGGACATAGACCTTGAGTTTTGGAGTTGTAGTTCACCTACATCCTGAGAGCACTGTGGACTCAATAATGGATCTGAACCAAATTTGACATGACAATCAATATGCCCAAATGTGAACTCTGCTGGAGTTTGGGGAAAATAGACCTTGACATTGGGAGTTATAGTTACTGGGATTTATAGTTCACCTACAATCAAAGAGCATTCTGAACCCCACCAAGGTTAGAATTGGGCCAAACTTCCCATACAGAACCCCCATGAGTAACAGAAAATACTGTGTCTTTGGCGACCCCTCTGACACCCCTTCGCGACCCCTCAGGGGTCCCAACCCCCAGGTTGAGAAACGCTGGGTTGGAATGATGTGTGAAGATTTGGATGCTATCAGACTAATAGTCATAAAGCAATCTTTTTATTCAAAGCACCTGGTACATTTAAGTCAGTTTCCAACATTTCTAAACTGAGCCTGTATTCCCTAACCAGTTAGGCAGCCCCAGGTTGAACAGGCATCTTCTCTATAGTCTTACCAAGGGGAAAAATATTATTTCAAGGAGGAGGAGAAAGCTTACAAGACTTTCCTGAGCTGTAAATCATACATTGCTGTATTCCCACACAGCATTTTAGGCTCTGGCTGGAGATGGTTTTGTTGATTGGCCAGAAGGGAAATGGTGCCAGGTTGCATCAACATGTTGATACATACTTATCACATTGAGCTGAAAATTTTCTTCTATCAGGAGCCCCACCTACACTGCCATGTAATGCAGTCTGAAATTGTATTATATGGTCAATGTAAACTCATATAATGCTTGCAATTCAATGTAGTTAAACTGCAATATAAGAGTCTGTACGGATCATATAATGCAGTTACACACTGCATTACATGGCAATGTGGATAGGGCCATGGACAGGATTATCTGGTCCAATAGATTTTTTGTTCCAACAGCAAATTGATATATGAACGTATTAACAAGTATTTTCTTATGTTTAGTTTTGGTTCTTATGGTCAATTGATATATCTGTTGAAGATCATAAACAGCTCCCTTGAGCAAGGAGTTTTTCCAGAGGGTTTAAAAGAGGCGGTGGTGTCTCCCCTGCTGAAAAAACCAGATTTAGATCCTTTGGTTCCCTCCAGTTACCGCCCAGTTTCGAATCTCTCATTCCTGGGCAAGGTGATTGAGAGAGCAGCAGCGGAGCAGTTGCAACAATTCCTAGATAACACAGCGGACTAGATACCTTCTAGTCCGGCTTTCGTGCGGGGCACGGGGCAGAGACTGTGCTGGTCTCCATCATGGATCACCTTCGATGCCAGCTTGACCAGGGCGGGTCAGCGCTGCTTGTGTTATCTCACAGCAGCATTTGACACAGTCGACCACAATCTTTTGACCCACTGCGTTGCTGCTGTTGGAGTCAGGGGGACAGCTTTAAACTGGCTGTCCTCCTTCCTTCACAACCGTGGAGAGCGAGTGAAGAGGGGCGGCCTGGTCTCTGAGAGGTCCCCTCTGTCTTGTGGGGTTCCTCAGGGGGCCATTCTCTCCCCTCTGTTGTTTAACATCTATATGCGACCACTTGCTCAGCTGGTTCGAGGTTTTGGGCTTGAGTGTTACCAGTACGCTGTACCCGATTATTTTCATCAGTACCTTGATGCCATTATTGGATGGCTGCGTGCCAGCAGGTTGAGGGTGAATCCAGCAAAGACGGAGATCCTATGGCTGGGTCAACCGGGCAGTGGGGATATCCAGCTGCCTACCCTGGATGGCGAGGCGCTATGCCCGTCATCATTGGTAAAGAGTTTGGGAGTCCTTTTGGACCCTCTGCTGACAATGGAGGCCCAGGTCTCTGCCGTTAGCAGAACCGCCTTCTTTCACCTGCGGCAGGCTAGACGGCTGGCCCCGACCTGTCCAGGGACGACCTAGCTACGGTGATCCAGGCCACGGTCATCTCAAGACTGTAACACCCTCTACATTGGCCTTCCTCTGTCGGTGATCCGGAAGCTCAATCTGGTACAAAATGCAGCTGCTCGGCTTCTTGCAGGAATTCCGATGAGATGCCACATAACACCAATCTTACTGCAGCTGCATTGGTTACCAATTGAGCACCGGATCACTTTCAAAGGGATGGTACTCACCTTTAAGGCCTTGCATGGTCTGGGGCCGATGTATCTGAGGGACCACCTCACCCCCTACCAACCCCAGAGATCCCTCCGCTCTGAGGACCAAGAGATGTTGGAAATTCCTAGTGTCAAGACCTTGCGTCTAACAGCAACCAAACGCAGAGCCTTTACAGCAGTGGCACCATCACTCTGGAATGCTCTGCCACCCGAAGACCGTGCCTTGCGGGACTTATCAGCTTTCCGCAGGGCATGTAAGACATATCTGTTTTGACAGGCCTTTGACCTTTGATATTGCTGTTTTTAAATTGTTTTAAATTGTTTTTAAATTGTTAGATTTTAGCCTGTTCTTGTAAGCCGCTCTGAGCCCCAGGGGAGTGGCGGCATATAAGTCTGAATAATAAATAATAGGCTTGGGCAATCCATGGTTCTAAATGGTTCTAAAGTACTTACAAAACTAAAGTTCTGGTGGTGAAAATTTCAGAACTCTAACAAAACTTTCAAAATTTAATTATTATTTCATTATTGGTGATTTTAATGACAGAACCAATTAGGAACTGCCTTTTATTATGAAATTTTGAGAGTTTTGTTAGAGTTCTGAAATTTTCACCACCAGAACTTCAGTTTTGTAAGTACTTTAGAACCATTTAGAACCATGGATTGCCCAAGCCTAATAAATAAATGAATGAATAAATGAATGAATGAATAAATAAATATGGTTCACATTTGGGGTAGTGTTCCTAAGGAAAAGACACTACTCAGTGCATATTTGAAGGTTTATTTATTTATTTATTTATTTATTTACAGTGTTTATATTCCGCCCTTCTCACCCCGCAGGGGACGCAGGGCAGACCCCAATACACATATACATGGCAAATATTCAATGCCATAGACACACAACATATATAGACAGACACAAAGAGACTATTTAACTTCCAGCTTCATGAGGGTATGTTCGAATTCTGGCCACCAGGGGAGCTGTTGCTTCAAAAGTCCAATTGTGACACCAATGGAGTACTTCCTCATTCTTTTGCATGCTGCTGGAGATTTTTATGGCATCGTAAATTAGTTACATTAGACTCCCCCCATAAAAGGTACCTAAATATCCTGCTTGACAGATGCAACTGTCTTTCAGGCTGCAAAGGTCAACAGCAAGCTAGAAAAATGGTTGTGAGCTTACTCTGACCCAGGCTGGGTTTAAACTCATAACTTTTCGGTCAGTACTGATTATAATGCAGCTGACTCTCAAACAGCTGTGCCACAACCCAGTCCTTACAACCCGGTGATGGTTTCTGATCATCAGAGTCATTATTTATTAGAATTGTGTACAGAATTTGTTTCTTCCATTTCCTTCATTTCATTTCCTTCGTTACTTTGGAAGCATGAAACGGGAAGCCCCCTCCTCACACAAAAATAAGCTCAACAAAAGCAAGCTGGAGCTGATCCTAGCTCCAAGCTTGCTTTTGCTTGCAGCTGACGCCTACCAGAATTTACCCTCTTGTCCCCCCCCCCCCCATAATTGTCCAATAGAAAACATATCTTTTGAGGTCCTAAACGGTTCTGGCCCTGCTTACCTGTCTGAATGTATCTCTCCTTACAAACCCTCTAGGAATGTAAGATCTTCTGGGGAGGCCCTTCACAGGCTTGATTGGTGGAGATGAGGGATAAGGCCTTCTCAGTGGTGGCCCCTTGGTTGTGGAATGCCCTCCCCAGAGACATTAGATCAGCCCCCACCCTCTTAACGTTTCGCAAAAAAGTTAAAACCTGGCTATATGACCAGGCCTTTCCAAACACAGTGTAGCTATGAAACTCTGATCTTGGAATGGTTGGACAATGTGACTGGACAATGACGATTAATGACATGCGTAGGATTTATGGTTTTTTATTATGTTTATTGATGTGAATTATAATGATTTTTTTATCTATGTTAAATGTTTTTCATGTTTAAATTATTTTTGTACTGTTGTGGGCATCAAATTGTGCCGTTTTGTAAACCGCCATGAGTCACCCTCGGGCTGAGAATGGCGGCATAGAAGCATAGTAAATACAAATAAATAAAATAAAATAAATAGAGCAAAAACAGATATCCACTCTCCCAATTTTGGGAGGCTCCCAAAAATGAATTGGGGCCCCCACTGGAAACCGGGACACAAAATGGGTCAACATTTGCCCTGAACACACAATCCTATTATTTAGGACTAGCCGTCCCCTGCCACGCGTTGCTGTGGCCCACATGTGGGTTCTGTGTGGGAGGTTTGGCCCAGTTCTATCGTTGGTGGGGTTCAGAATGCTCTGTGATTGTAGGTGAACTATAAATCCCAGCAACTACAACTCCCAAATGTCAAGATTCTATTTTCTCCAAACTCCACCAGTGTTCACATTTGGGCATATTGAGTATTCATGTGGAGTTTGGTCTAGATCCATCATTGTTTGAGTCCACAGTGATCTCTGGATGTAGGTGAACTACAACTCCAAAATCAAAGGACACTGCCTACCAAACCCTTCCAGTATTTTCTGTTGGTCATGGGAGAACTGTGTGCCAAGTTTGGTTCAATTCCATCGTTGGTGGGGTTCAGAATGCTCTTTGATTGTAGGTGAACTATAAATCCTAGTAACTACAACTCCTAAATGTCAGGGTCTATTTTCCCCAAACTCCATTTGTGTGCATAATTGGGAATATGGAGTATACATGCCAGGTTTGGTCCAGATCCATCATTGTTTGAATCCAAAGTGCTCTCTGGATGTTGGTGAACTACAACTCCCAAACTCAAGGTCAATGCCCACCAAACCCTTCTAGAGTTTTCTGTTCAGCATGGGAGTTCTGTGTCCCAAGATTGGTTCAATTCCATCATTGGTGGAGTTCAGAATGCTCTTTGATTGTAGGTGTACTATAAATCCCAGCAACTACAACTCCCAAATGACAAAATCAATGTTTTGAGTGAAGGACATACATTGGGTTGTTAGGTGTCTTGTGTCCAAATTTGGTGTCAATTCGTCCAGTTGTTTTTGAGTTCTGCTAATCCCACAAATGAACATTACATTTTTATTTATTTATTTATATAGATTGTGGGACTTGTGGCTTGGTGCAAACGGCCATCAAGATTAGCAAGAATTGTATTGTCGAAGGCTTTCATGGCTGGAATCACTAGGTTCTTGTGGGTTTTTTCGGGCTATATGGCCATGTTCTAGAGGCATTTTTCTCCTGACGTTTCGCCTGCATCTATGGCAAGCATCCTCAGAGGTAGTGAGGTCTGTTGGAATTAGGACAATGGGTTTATATTAGGCCTGGGTAACAACGGAAAATTTTGTTCCTAAAATCGATTCGTTTTTTGGGGGTTTTTGCATTTTGTTATTTAAAATAATTACAAAATTTTTGTTTTAAAAAGTTCGATATTTACGAAATTTCGTAAATGTAAAAAAATTACAAAACATTAACGAATCGATTTCCGAAACAATAATGAATCGATTCGTTAATGGCGGACGCGACCGCGAAATACGCTAAAAAACCTCCAAATGGGACAGGGGGAACTTCTGAAGCTTAATTAAACCAAAAACAACTATAAAAACCCTTAGAAAACCAAAAACAACTATAAAACTTGCCCCAGACATGCGGAAATAATAACGAAACGACCTCAAAACGATAACAAAACGAATACAATAACGAAATACAAAACATTTACGAAACGATTTAAAAATTCGTTATTTTTAAAAATTGTTCCAGACTGGTTCGTTATCGGTTTATAATTGGAAAATTAACGAATTTTTAACGAATTACGAAATTAACGAACGAAACCGCCCAGCCCTAGTTTATATATCTGTGGAATGATTGGAGTGGGGCAAAGAGCTCTTCTCTGCTGGAGCTAGGTGTGAATGTTTCAACTGACCACCTTCATTAGCATTTGAAGGCCTGGCTGAGCCTGGGGAAATCTTTTGTTGAGAAGTGTTAAGATGTGCCTGGTTGTTTCCTCTCTGCTGTTTTGCTGTTGTAATTTTAGAGTTTTGTAATACTGGTAGCCAGATTTTGTTCATTTTCACGGTTTCTTCCTTTCTGTTGAAATTGTCCACATGCTTCTGGATTTCAATGGCTTCTCTGTGTAGTCTGACATGGTGGTTGTTGGAGTGGTCCTAATTCCTAATTCCAACAGACCTCACTACCTCTGAGGATGCTTGCCATAGATGCAGGTGAAACGTCAGGAGAAAAATGCTTCTAGAACATGGCCATATAGCCCGAAAAAACCCACAAGAACCTAGCAAGAATTCTTCTGGAATTATGGGGCTATGATTGGAATAGCTTCTATGGGACTTCGTTTCCCTTCCTATCCTTTCTACTGGCTTGGATGAATCTGAGTAGGTGACTTATGGTTTCGGATAAACATTCTGGATATTTTCCTCTTTTGTTGAGCATTTTGCTGTGTCCAAATAAAGTTGGTCCTTGTCCATTCAGGCTCTTCTTGTCTCACCATTTCCTTTCTGGTTTTATCTGGGGGGAAAAAGGTCATTTAGAAAACTATATCCTTTTGCTATCCCCAAAGGTAACAATTTGCACATTACTACCTCTGCAGTTCCTTTTTTTAATGTACTTTCACACTTTATAATGTACTTTCTGTGCGCAGAATAGCCAAAGCTCTCTTGGCAATTCACAAGATAATATTAAAGTTAATAACGTTAATGGATAGAGGTAAGGATAGGAAAGAAAGAAGGAGGAAAAGCGAGAGAGATGTTTTTCATCCAGCAGAATGAAAATTGATAGGTGGCCAAGTTTCCTCCTCAACTCACATGCCCATTATTATTTCAATATGCAGTGCGTTCCATTATCTCTAATTCTTTTATCAAAATGCCACATCTATGTTAAATAATGGTTTCTGTCCCCCACGGTGGAACAATGTCAAATGGACATTTTGTAAACAGAATTCCCATTTGTGTGAGCTCGGCTGGAAGAACATTTGGTTAAATGAATTGAACACTAAATTTAAATGTTTACTGTACCAGAGGTATAGTCATGCTCAATTCATAAATTGCCATCCATTATTGGATGGCAACATTAGGAAGAACTTCCTGACTGTGAGAGCCGTTCAGCAGTGGAACTCTCTGCCCCGGAGTGTGGTGGAGGCTCCTTCTTTGGAAGCTTTTAAGCAGAGGCTGGATGGCCATCTGTCAGGGGTGATTTGAATGCAATATTCCTGCTTCTTGGCAGGGGGTTGGACTGGATGGCCCATGAGGTCTCTTCCAACTCTTTGATTCTATGATTCTATGATTGTTATCCAATGCACTATACATTTTGCTTGTCTCTAGATCATCATAACTTTAGAGCAAAAATGTAATGCTTGGGCTAAAATCATAGAATCATAGAATCATAGAATCAAATAGATGGAAGAGACCTCATGGGCCATCCAGTCCAACCCCATTCTGCCAAGAAGCAGGAATATTGCATTCAAATCACCCCTGACAGATGGCCATCCAGCCTCTGTTTCAAAGCTTCCAAAGAAGGAGCCTCCACCACACTCCGGGGCAAAGAGTTCCACTGCTGAACGGCTCTCACAGTCAGGAAATTCTTCCTCATGTTCAGATGGAATCTCCTCTCTTGTAGTTTGAAGCCGTTGTTCCGCGTCCTAGTCTCCAAGGAAGCAGAAAACAAGCTTGCTCCCTCCTCCCTGTGGCTTCCTCTCACATATTTATACATGGCTATCATATCTCCTCTCAGCCTTCTCTTCTTCAGGCTAAACATGCCCAGTTCCCTAAGCCGCTCCTCATAGGGCTTGTTCTCCAGACCCTTGATCATTTTAGTCGCCCTCCTCTGGACACATTCCAGCTTGTCAATATCTCTCTTGAATTTTGGTGCCCAGAATTGGACACAATATTCCAGGTGTGGTCTAACCAAAGCAGAATAGAGGGGTAGCATTACTTCCCTAGATCTAGACGCTATGCTCCTATTGATGCAGGCCAAAATCCCATTGGCTTTTTTTGCCACCACATCACATTGTTGGCTCATGTTTAACTTGTTGTCCACGAGGACTCCAAGATCTTTTTCACACGTACTGCTCTCGAGCCAGGCATTGTTCCCCATTCTGTATCTTTGCATTTCGTTTTTCCTGCCAAAGTGGAGTATCTTGCATTTGTCACTGGTGAACTTCATTTTGTTAGTTTTGGCCAATCATCTCTCTAATCTGTCGAGATCATTTTGAATCCTGCTCCTGTCCTCTGGAGTATTGGCTATCCCTCCCAATTTGGTGTCGTCTGCAAACTTGATGATCCTGCCTTCTAGCCCTTCATCTAAGTCATTAATAAAGATGTTGAACAGGACCGGGCCCAGGACGGAACCCTGCGGCACTCCACTTGTCACTTCTTTCCAGGAAGAAGAGGAAGCCTTGGTGAGCACCCTCTGGGTTCGTCCACTTAACCAATTCCAGATCCACCTCACCGTAGTTTTGCCTAGCCCACATTGGACTAGTTTCCTTGCCAGAAGGTCATGGGGGACCTTGTCGAAGGCCTTCCTGAAATCCAGGTACGCTACATCCACGGCATTCCCCGCATCTACCCAGCTTGTAACTCTATCGAAAAAATGTATAATTTTAATCCCCCCTCTTCTTTGCCTCCAATTCTTTCCAAAGGGTAGGCATAGCGAACGCACAATCAGATGCCTCCGTGGCTTACGTCTATTGATGTTTTCTATTAGGACTGAATTAGCCTCATAACTGGGAAGGAAAATGATTAACTTCACTATGAGCAATGTGTACATACCCATTTGTGGATTAATTGAGGCTGCCCTGAAGTCACCTCCTATTGAAACACCAGCATTATGGTCACAAATAGAGTCATTTCATATGGAAAATGTTGCCATAGTAATGCCGAACATTTTATACTCCCAGGAGAATGTCAAGATCCTCTTCTTTCCCCTCCCAATATTTAGGCACTCGGTGTTGTTCTATTAGCCGAGCATTTTTGCTATTTAGCAGAAATAATGTGGAGCAGAGATTAAAACAGAGGAAGGGAATTCTAACAGTAGGTTCTTGTGGGTTTTTTCGGGCTATAGGGCCATGTTCTAGAGGCATTTCTCCTGACGTTTCGCCTGCATTTATGGCAAGCATCCTCAGAGGTAGTGAGGTCTGTTGGAATTAGGACAATGGGTTTATATATCTGTGGAATGGCTGGGGTGGGGCAAAGAGCTCTTCCCTTCTGGAGCTAGGTGTGAATGTTTCAACTGACCACCTTCATTAGCATTTGAAGGCCTGGCTGAGCCTGGGAAAATCTTTTGTTGAGAGGTGTTAAGATGTGCCTGGTTGTTTCCTCTCTGTTGTTTTGCTGTTGTAATTTTAGAGTTTTTTTTTAATACTGGTAGCCAGATTTTGTTCATTTTCATGGTCTCTTCCTTTCTGTTGAAATTGTCCACATGCTTGCGGATTTCAATGGCTTCTCTGTGTAGTCTGACATGGTGATTGTTGGTGTGGTCCAGCATTTCTGTGTTCTCAAATAATATGCTGTGTCCAGGCTGGTTCATCAGGTGCTCTGCTATGGCTGACTTCTCTGGTTGAAGTAGTCTGCAGTGCCTTCCATGTTCCTTGATGCGTGTTTGGGCAATGCTGCGTTTGGTGGTCCCTATGTAGACTTGTCCACAGCTGCATGGGATACGGTAGACTCCTGCAGAGGTGAGAGGATCCCTCTTGTCCTTTGCTGAAGGGAGCATTTATTGGATTTTCTTGGTGGGTGTGTAGATTGTTTGTATGTTGTGTTTCCTCATCAGCTTCCCTATGTAGTTAGTGGTTCCCTTGATGTCTGGCAGGAACACTTTTCCTCTGGGTGGATCTTCATCTTTACTCTCGTGGCTTGTTCTTGAAAATCTGGCTACCAGTATTTAAAAACTCTAAAATTACAACAGCAAAACAACAGAGAGGAAACAACCAGGCACATCTTAACACCTCTCAGCAAGAGAATTTCCCAGGCTCAGCCAGGCCTTCAAATGCTAATGAAGGTGGTCAGTTGAAACATTCACACCTAGCTCCAGCAGGGAAGAGCTCTTTGCCCCACCCCAGCCATTCCACAGATATATAAACCCATTGTCCTAATTCCAACAGACCTCACTACCTCTGAGGATGCTTGCCATAGATGCAGGCGAAACGTCAGGAGAAATGCCTCTAGAACATGGCTCTATAGCCTGAAAAAACCCACAAGAACCTAGTGATTCCAGCCATGAAAGCCTTCGACAATACATGGAATTCTAACATATTTTCTACATTCATCCAAACATGAAACCACTATTTAGTTGGCTGATATTACACAATAGCTAAGCAGTAGGCTTGGGTGATTAAGAAAAAAAATAGTTCTAAACTCGTTTCGTATATAAGGGGTGCTGGCGTTTCGATTTTGAAATGATTTCTGAAATTTTCTTGTAAAAAAGATCGGAAATAGCAGAAATCTGAATTGCTTCGTTTGCTTTGTTAATGGAAAGTGCCCCTCCCTCCAGAACCATTAACTTTGACAAAGTCAGAAAGCCTAAAAACAGTTTATCTCGAAGTTTTTTCTGAACAAAAATGTGTTGTTGGTTTGAAAAGCATTTTCAATATGCCAAAAACCTGGGTGGCAGCGAACGGCGATGGATTGCAGAGCCGTCGATGCAAAGAGGAGCATGGCCTTCAGGAAGAGCTGTTCTTACCAAAGCCTACCTCGTCCTGCTTTCCATCGGTGGCTTTGCACGCCCAGCGATGCAAAGAGGGACGAGGTGGGAGTGGCTAAGAACAGCTCTTCCTGAGGGCCACCATCTTACCACACTAAAACAGTGGATGTGGCTCTTAATGAGACATGCTGCATTATCATGGGGTACCTGTGCCCTACACCACTGGAGAAATTACACTGCCGGGAAGTAGCAGCCAATAGTGAAAGGACCAAGGCAGAGACATCTCCAGCTCATCCCCTTTTTGGGTATCAGCCAGCACGTCAACGACGTAAATCTAGAAATAGTTTTCTAAGATCTACAGAGACACTCGCTGGAACACCTCAGCAAGCGAGAGTCCAAAAGTGGCAGGCTCAAACCCAGAACCTCAATCAATGGCTGATACCAAATGAGAGACTCCCTCCTGAGCACACAGAGGACTGGATGACTTGGAAGGCGCTGAACAGACTGCGCTCTGGCACCACAAGATGCAAAGCCAACCTTCAGAAATGGGGCTACAAGTGGAATGAGAGTGTGGAGAGGAGCAAACCACAGACCACCTGCTGCAATGCAACCTGAACCCTGTCACATGCACATTGGAGGACCTTCTTGCAGCAACACCAGAGGCACTCCAAGTGGCCAGATACTGGTCAAAGGACATTTAATCAACTACCAAACTCACAAATTTTGTATTTTGTCTGTTTGTTTGCTTTGTTCTGTTAGAAATGTAATATAATTGACTGGCTGCCCTGACACGACAAATAAACCTCGTCCCTCTTTGCATCGGCAGCTTCTCTTCAGACAGAGCTGTTCTTACCCACGCCCACCTCATCCCTCTTTGACTTTGGACACCCGGTGATGCAAAGAGGGACGAGGTGGGCATGGGTAAGAACAGCTCTGTCTGAAGGCCACTGAGGGCATGGCTTTCAGGAAGAGCTGTTCTTAGCCACGCCCACCTCGTCCCTCTTTGCATCGGCAGCTTTGCACGCCCGGCATTCTGAACTCCAACAATGATGGAATTGAACCAAACTTGGCACACAGAACTCCCATGACCAACAGAAAATACTGGAAGGGTTTGGTGAGCACTGACCTTGAGTTTTGGAGTTGTAGTTCACCTACATCCAGAGAGCACTGTGGACTCAAACAATGATGGATCTGGACCAAACTTGGCAAAAAACCTCAAGTGACTGGTGGAGTTTGGGGGAAATAGACCTTGACATTTGGGAGTTGTCCTTGCTGGGATTTATAGTTTACCTACAATCAAAGATCATTCTGAACCCCACCAACGATAGAATTGGGCCAAACTTCCCACACAGAACCCCCATGATCAACAAAAAATATTGTGTTTTCTGATGGTCTTTGGTGACTCCTCTGACACCCCCTTGCAACCTCCACTCAGGGGTCCTTACCCCCAGGTTGAGAAATGTTGCAATAGATGTTCTGGAACGGCTGTTCCAGGGGCTCCAATTTTGTGTTTTGCACTGAGTGTTTGTTCATAGTCCTAAGTTGCAGGGACTTTGCAGATAGGTGGCTCCTTTGGCTGCATTCATAGGGCAAGCCACCTGTCAATAATAGTTAGGATCCCTGGTCCCGCCCCTCTCTGGTTTTTTGGAGGGAAGGGGGCATTTTTCAGTTAGTCTCAGTAAAGGAAGTCTATGCAGAGGATGTATACAGATGTCCTCCTGTGCAAAGGATTCGTCCCTTAAGACTTTCCAGGGGAGAACAGTCTTGAGAGCCTCTGAAGATTCCCAAAGGTTCCGAAGAAACAGCCTTACAGCCCTGAGGAATTCCAGAGGGAATAACAGCTCTAACCATCAAAGCAGCTAAGTGATTCGCTCGGCGTTGAGACGTAGTTCAGCCCGGTAGTGAATCCACATCAATAAGGTTTAGGTTCACAGCAGCCTGGGAGGAGCTAGAAAGGGGAATTTTCCTTTAAATTTTTAAATTTAAGGTTTTTGAAGATAGTGCCTGTTCCCTGTGAACAAGATTGCAAATGCCAAGAGATTGTTAAGCAAGTTTTACAATTCCTGTTTGTTCATCAATAAAAGACTGTTATATTTAAGCTCAAGCCTTATAAAGACTGTTTAATAAGGGAAATTTCTCTAAAGGCTTCTTTTCGGGGGCCCTGGCTTTCCGCTGGATCCAAGCCATACATCCTCTCTTAAAGGCACTTCATTTCAGGTCCAGCGGCGACAGAACAATAGACATTTAATCCAGCTAAAAGAATTGGAAGTCAAACAAATTTTCCTCTAAACATTTCCTCCCCTTTTAACGTCTTTTTTCACTCAACCTATTCAATTTTCTACTAAGGGGAAAGCCCTTCTTTTTTTTTTTTTTTTTGAAAACCATTTATTTTCATTTTCATTTTCAGTTTTTCTTTCTTTCTTTTATTCTTCTTTCCAATGTATACCCTCACTCCTATCCCTATTCTAGGCCTGGGTAACAACGGAAAAATTTGTTTCTAAAATCGATTCGTTTTTTGGGGGTTTTTGCGTTTCGTTATTTAAAATAATTACAAAATTTTTCTTTTAAAAAGTTCGATATTTACGAAATTTCGTAAATGTGAAAAAAATTACAAAACATTAACAAATCGATTTCCAAAACAATAACGAATCGATTCGTTAATGGCGGACGCGACCGCGAAATACGCTAAAAAACCTCCAAAAACTTCTGAAGCTTCCCTCTCCCTCTGTTGTTGACTGTTGGTGTGATATTATAATTTTTTTTCACTAATTAAACAAAAAACTTGCCCCAGACATGCGGAAATAATAACGAAACAACCTCAAAACAATAACGAAACAAATACAATAAGGAAATACGAAGCATTTACAAAACGTGTTTAAAAATTCGTTTTTTAAAAAAATTGCTCCAGAATGGTTCGTTATCGTTTTGTAATTAAAAAAATTAACGAATTATTAATGAATTACGAATTAACAAAACGAAACCGCCCAGCCCTACCCTATTCCCTTATTTTCAGGGATTAAAAACTATTATTTAGAAAAAGAAAAGATAGTTTTTTGCCATGAAGATGTAAAAGGGCTTTTCTGCATGAGCCAGTTGGTCTCAGAAATCATAGAATCATAGAATCAAAGAGTTGGAAGAGACCTCATGGGCCATCCAGTCCAACCCCATTCTGCCAAGAAGCAGGAATATTGCATTCAAATCACCCCTGACAGATGGCCATCCAGCCTCTGTTTAAAAGCTTCCAAAGATGGAGCCTCCACCACACTCCGGGGCAGAGAGTTCCACTGCTGAACGGCTCTCACAGTCAGGAAGTTCTTCCTCATGTTCACATGGAATCTCCTCTCTTGTAGTTTGAAGCCATTGTTTCGCGTCCTAGTCTCCAGGGAAGCAGAAAACAAGCTTGCTCCCTCCTCCCTGTGGCTTCCTCTCACATATTTATACATGGCTATCATGTCTCCTCTCAGCCTTTTCTTCTTCAGGCTAAACATGCCCAGCTCCTTAAGCCGCTCCTCATAGGGCTTGTTCTCCAGACCCTTGTTCATTTTAGCCGCCCCCCTCTGGACACATTCCAGCTTGTCAATATCTCTCTTGAATTGTGGTGCCCAGAATTGGACACAATATTCCAGGTGTGGTCAAATCGGTCTCTGCTAGTTTTGCATGGAGGTCTATCACATTTTTTATTTCCACTTTTCATGTATATTTTAGGTGCCAGAACCTTTCCTGTCTTACCTTTGATCAGCACTGAATTAGAAGGAAGAAATGATTCTGAGATATAGTTCAAAAGGAATTTTTAAAATCCTAAATGGAGACAAATATACCGTATTAGATTCCTCTCTTTCTTCAACTCCAAATAGATGATGCTGGTTCTGAATATAAACTACCTCTTGTTTCTATATTATGTAATGCATGGTGTTTTAACTCATATTTTATTAATAATAACGACGGATAGCTGGACGTAAAATCCTTGAGGAGATACAAGACAATGTCTGTCCCCCACAGATTTAATATATGACTCACATAAATGAGTCGAATCGCATTAAATATATGGGACGTGATAGAGCTGTACTGCCTGAATGTATGGAGATAGGTTATGTTGATATGAGTTTGTCTTTCAGGATTACCATAAACAGAGCTATAAACAAGATATTAATTAATATATGATTATTCGTGAGTGGGTAGAGCGTGCTGGAAGAAGCAAAGACCATCAACATCGGAGCAATGGTTCTCCGCCATCAACTCCGCTGGACCGGCCACGTTGTCCGGATGCCCGACCACCGTCTCCCAAAGCAGTTGCTCTACTCCGAACTCAGGAACGGAAAGCGGAATGTTGTTGGGCAGGAAAAGATGGGCTCAAAGCCAACCTTAAAAACTCTGGCATAGACACAGAGAACTGGGAAGCCCTGGCCCTTGAGCACTCTAATTGGAGGTCAGCTGTGACCAGCAGTGCTGCAGAATTTGAATAGGCACAAATGGAGGGCGAAAGTGCCTAAAGACCTTGGCCTGCACTTAAACACAATAAGCACTGAGAAGATTACCATCTGTCAGTTGCCAAAGGCCACCTTAATGGGATCTGCACGCATTATTTGCTGATATATCACACAGTCCTAGTCACTTGGGAAGTATCCGACGTGTGATCCAATACAACAGCCAGTAGAGTGATCTTGTCTGCTGTGGACTCATCTTGTTGTGTATCTAATTAATAATAATAATAATAACAATAATAATAATAATAATAATAATAATAATAATAATATGATTCATTGGAAGCTGTGCCACAAATACCATCTGCCTGTGACAAAGAACTGGTAGGATCACAAGCCTGAAAAAGTTACAAAAATGGACACGTCCAACTACTCTGGAACTTCTGAATTCAGACAGATAGAGTTTTGGAGCACAAGACTCCTGACCTCATGATAGTGTTAAAAAAGTATGGATTGTCGATGTTGCAATCTCAGGTGACAGCAGGATTGGCAGAGAAACAACTGGAAAAGATGACACGATATGAGGATTTAAAGATCGAATTGCAAAGGCTCTGGCACAAACCAGTCAAGGTGGTCCCAGTGGTGATCGGCACACTGGGTGCAGTGCCTAAAGACGTTGGTCTGCACGTAAACACAATCGGCGCTGACAAAATTACCATCTGCCAGCTGCAGAAGGTCACTCTACTTGGATCTGCATACATTATTTGCTGATAAATCACACAGTCCTAGACACTTGGGAAGGGTCCGACGTGTGATCCAATACAACAGCCAGCAGAGTAATCTTGTTTGCTGTGGACTCATCTTGTTGTGTTTCAAATAATATAACTTTATTTATACCTCGCCACTATTTCCCCAAAGGGGACTTGGGACGGCTAACATGAGGCCAAGCCCAAAATTACCATCAAAATAAATACATGAAATAAGAAAATAAAATAAACAGTTACTGTTCTGTCGCGCGCTGGGCCTGTAAAGAATTTCCTTTAGAACAGGACGTGCAACCTTTGCCCAGCGGGAAGCCAGGGGCCCCAAGGAGAAGTTCTCAGAGATTTTCCACCACAAATGATCTTTAGATGGCTTGTGAAGTATAACAAAGTCTTTTATTAATGAACAATCAAACAAAAACTTCTCTTGTCTTCAATAAAGCTAAACAAATGCTTCCAGGCTTTTATGCAATTGGTGGCTTTCTAATATTGTCCTCGAAGGACAGGTGTAAAGAAGTTGATTGTAAATTGTATGATTTTAACTGTATTTGTGTTTGGATTGGTTGCACTAATGCTGGAGCGGCCTAGCTGAGAGGAGTGCGTTACCATGGAGACGATGCTGTAGAGAAGTGGGAGGAGCTTAGAGGGGAGAGTTTGGAGGATGACAGTTTAAGTTCAGTCAGAGTTAGGGTTTAGCAGTGAGGAGTTAGAGTGAGGAGTTGAGAGAGAAGGAGAGGAAAAGGTGGCTGAGTGACTTCTGAAGCAAAGTTTCGAGGCTTTGGAAAGCCGGGTCTGGCTATTGAAAGTTTCTCTGGCTAGGGTAGCCGAAAGGGGGAAACATAGCCGGAATTCTTTAGTCCAAGGAGAGGCTAAAGAATAGCTTATTTAGAATTTGATCTAGGAAGGATCAAATAAGGGAAATATCCCTGTATTGATACTTTGTCCGAAGCAAGTGCTCTATGTCAAGAAGATACTGTATAACCTGAAAGAGTGTAACATTCATCTAACCAAGCATTATTCTGAGTTCCATAAGAAAAGTTACCACTTGCAACCACACGCTTTGTGCTCAATAAACTTGTTAACTTTTGCTTAAAGACTGCCTCACCTCCATTAATTCTGTGTCCAGTGTGCCATTTCTCCCAATAATACCTCACATCACACATTGGTGGCACCATTAAGAGAAATAAATAATAAATCGTCCCTCCTCTCTCCTAACACGTTACAACAGGCAATTGTCTTCAATAACTTCTTCTTTACTTTAAAGGAAAATCCCCTTTTTTTTTATTGAAAAGTTTTTCTGAGAAAATACATTACAACATGGGAAAGGGGAAGGGGAAATAGATTATACAAATAGTTAAAAAGATCTGGGAGGGGGGGGAGAGGGAGGGGGGGTGGGAAGGGGTGGGGAGAGGGGATTGGGGAAGGGTTTGGGTAGGTGGGGGACTGGGGGGAGGGGAGTAGGGGGGGATTAGTGGGAGAAGGGGAGGGAGGTAGAGGGAGGGTGGACTTCCTGGTCCATCTTCTCCACGTTCTCTGATGGATTTCTTCTAAGAGATCTTCTAGTTGCAGCCTATCTCTTTGTGTTCCTTGTTTTCCCATGTTTGGAATATCCACTCCTATGATTTGTTTTTATAGTAGACTTTCTCTTAAAGTAAAAGGAAGTCATTTAGAAGCTTCCAGTTTGTCCTCTTCAGAGGGCGTCCGTTCGATTCTTTCAACGCGTAGGTCAGTCTATCCATTTCCCTGATGTCCATTAATTTATCAATCCAGTCTTGCTCTGATGGGATTTCCTTTGATTTCCATTTTCTGGCATAAACCAGTCTTGCCGCCGTTGTCATGTATGTAAGTAATATGTCTTCGTTTGCCCCAAGATCCCATTCTTCTTTGAAGATACCTAGTAGGTAACATTCTGCTCTGTCCTTGATCTTAATTTTGAAAATCTTTTCACAAATTTCATTGATTCTCTTCCAGTATTTTTGGGCCTGGGGGCAGGACCACCATTGGTGGAAGAAGGTGCCCACCTGGTCTGCACATTTCCAACATTTATTGTTGGCTTTTTTGTACATCTGACCTATTTTCTGGGGCGTCATATACCAACGATGGAACATTTTGTACCAGTTTTCCTTTAGTACAGTGGCATAGGTATATTTAATCTTCTTCTTCCATATTTGTTCCCACTCTTCTAATCTTATTGGCCTCCCGATGTTTCTCGCCCATTTAATCATACACTCTTTTACCCTTTCTTGCTCTGTTTCCCTTTCTAGAAGTAGATTATATGTTGATGTTACATTTTTTTTGGTTTTCCGTAGAACCCTTTCCCAAAATATATCTTTTTCCATAAAGCCCTCTCTTTTATCTTTATTGAAGTGTTCTCTTAACTGAAAATAATGAAGCCACGAGAATGATGCAAATTCCTTGGTCAGCTCTTCTTTTGATTTCAGTTGGAGTGTGCCATCTTTCTTCTTGGTTGCTGTCCTGTAGGAGGGCCAATTTCTCCAACCCAGTAACCTTCTTTTCTCCCCTTCTAGGGGGGATAGCCACATGGGTGTTTGTCCTGGATATAGGTTTCTTTTGTATTTATTCCAGATTCTCAGGAGAGGTCTCCTTAATGCGTGGTTGTTAAAAAAATTTTCCTTCCTGGTTTGGTTCTGCCATAGGTAGGCGTGCCAACCTACTCTTAGATTAAATCCTTCGAGCGTTAGCATTTTGTCTTTTTCAAGGAGGATCCAATCCTTGATCCAGGTTAAGGCACAGGCATCATGGTAGAGGGTTAGGTCCGGGAGGCCTAGGCCTCCTCTGGTGGTTGCATCAACCATGTGGATGTGTTTTATCCTGGGTTTCTTCCCACTCCAGATAAATGCTCTTTTTATCTTATTCCAGTTTTTAAATGGAGTTTTGTTTTGTATAATCGGGAGGTTTTGGAAGAGGAAGAGGACTCTAGGTAGGATGTTCATTTTTATAATAGCGATTCTCCCAAGTAGAGATATTTTTAGTTTGGACCAGTTCTTCAGGTCTTCTTTAATCTTTTTCCAGACTGGTTCATAATTATTCATAAAGAGCTGGGAGTTATTGGCAGAGATGATTATACCTAAGTATCTTAGTTTTGAGACTATAGGCATACCTGTCTGAGATTGGAGTTCTTCCTGGTGTTCTTTTTTAATATTTTTTGTTAGGATTTTTGACTTCTCCTTGTTGATCCTAAAGCCTGCTAAGGATCCGTATTCCTCTATCTTTGAGAGCCATAAATGAGCCTGTTTTCTTGGATTTTCTATGACGCATATCAAGTCATCTGCGAAGGCTCGGAATCTTAGTGCATACTTGCTGACGCTTAATGGTGAGATAGATTTATCGGATCTGAGGTTTCTTAATAAAATCTCTAAAGATAAGATAAAAATGAGAGGGGAAAGAGGGCAGCCCTGTCTAGAGCCTTTCTTTATGGTTATCTTTTTTGAAGGGCATCCATTTATCCATATGATGGCATGTTGGTCTTTATAAATTGCTTTCAAGGCGTTGATGAAGTTATGCCCAAAGTCCATCTCTTCTAAGATTGATAAGAAAAATTCCCATCTCAAGTTGTCGAACGCCTTCTCGGCGTCGACCGCGATAAAAGCTACCTCGATCTGGTGATGGTAATCGTAATATTCGATTAAATCCAAGATGTTTCTTGTGTTCTCATTCATTTGTCTCCCTGGGAGGAAACCTGTTTGTTCTTCGCCTATCCATTTAGATAGGTAGGTCTTCAATCTCTCACTTAATATTGATGTAAATATTTTGTAATCTTGGTTAAGTAAAGAGATAGGCCTATAATTTTTCACTCCCGATGCGTCCGTATTTTCTTTATGTATGACCGTGATGTTGGCTTCTTTCCATGAGTCGGGGATCGTCCTTTCCGACATTGCTGTATTCATGGTTCTCTTCAGATAGGGGATGATTACCTCGCTCAAGGTTTTATAATAGGTAGCCGTGAACCCATCTGGGCCTGGAGCTTTCGATGGTTTCTGTTTTTTGATCGCTTTTCTTAACTCTTCTTCGGTGATCTCTTTGTTAAGTTGGTCTCTATCTTGGTCAGACATCTTCTCTAATTTCTGGTGTCCGAGGTAGGTCATAATCTCATCTTTCTTGTTTTGTTTCTCGTCATATAGTTGCTCGTAGTAGGTGCCAAATTCTTGTAAGATGTCATAGTCTGTAGTTGCGTCTTTCTTGTTAGTGGATATTTTCACAATGTGGCTCCCTTGTTTTTTCTTTCTTATTTTCCGTGCCAACCACCTCCCAGGTTTGTTGGCCTGTTGAAATTCTTTCTGTCTTATAAATTTTAGTTGTTTCTCCATCTCTTCTGTTTCTAAGGCGTTTCTCTGTTTCCTTAGGGCATCCAGTTCTTTCTTTACTTTCTTATCTTCCACATTCCTTTTAAATTTTTGCTCCGTTTTTTCCAATGCTTTTTTCAGATCCTCGAGTTTTTGTTTTCTCAGTTTATTCTTTATGGCTTTCTGTTTTATGAGGTGGCCCCTCATAACTGCTTTACCCGCATCCCATAGGATATCTATTGTAGTGTTTCCTATGTCATTCAGATCGAAATACTCTTTTAAGAGATCAGAGTTACTCTTTATATCTTTTTCCTCTTTGAGGAGATTATCGTCCAAACGCCATCTAAAGGAGTCTTTTCTCTGATTGAGTGTTAGTTCAAGGGCACAGTGATCTGACAAGTCTCTAGGGAGTATTCTAATTTTAGAGATTTGAGGATTGACGGATTTTGAGGACCAGATCATATCTATTCGGGACCAGCTATTATGCCTTCCCGAATAGAAAGTAAAGTCTCTGCCCTCTTTATTTAGGGTACGCCAGGAATCCTCTAGGTCCCATTCTTCCTTAAATCTAATGAATTTCTGAGGGAGGGTATTAGATTTATCTCCTCTACTTTTTTTCACCATTCTACTTTTGTCCCATTTGCTGTTTATAACTCCGTTGAAGTCACCCATCAGTATTAAATGATCAAATTGGGTCTCTTGAATTTTATCATTCAATTCTGTTATAAATTTTGTTTTTGGGCCGTTAGGCGCGTACAAATTGCATATTAGAATGGTTTTGGGTCCTTGTCTTATGGTTATGCCTATTATTCTCCCTTCCGTGTCCTTAAACGCCATTTCCGGAGCTAGCTTCTCTTTGGCATAAATTATGACCCCTCTCTTCTTAGGAAAATCCCTTTTTATTAGGCCTGTCGGTTTCGTTTCGTTAATTCGTTATTTTCGTATTAAAATCGTTTTTTTTTGCATATCCGAAGCGATATCAAAACATATTTTTAAACCCGGAAGGGTTTAAAAATATCGAAGCAGCAGCCCCATGTATTTTACGAGCTGAAGCTCCGCTCGTTAATGGCATGGAGGCTGCTGCTGAGTGGTGCTGCAGTGGGAGGAGGAGGAGGAGGAGGAGGAGGAGGAGGGGGGCGAAGAAGCCGGAACCCATTGGATGGCGCGCGCGCGCTCACAAGCGGCCTCCGCGCGCCATCCGGCTCACAAACTTCCCCCGCGCCACTCAACTCGCGGCCTTTGTTACCGCGCCGCGAATAAAAAAGGGGGGGGGGGGCGATCGGCAAAGTAACTGCCGCAAATTGTGACGTAAGGCGCGGCCACAAGCACACGCGCCGCTCGCGCTGCGCTCCCACAGCTCGGCACCGGAGGCCTTCCCGACTAGGCCCCGCCGCTCGCTACCCGGCCGGGACCAAGCACAGAGGCGAGCTGCTTCAAACTGGGGCCGAGAGCCGCCCAATCGCCGGCGAACCGGAGCGACCCACGCCGAGGCTCCTGGCTGCCCACGCGGCGAACCGGAGCGACCCACGCCGAGGCTCCTGGCTGCCCTCGCAGGGGAAGGAGGAAAAGCACCCTCCTTCCCAAAGTGCTCCCCACCGACCTGGAGCACAGCCGAAACGCGTCTTGCCAGATGGGAGGAGGAGGAGGAGGAGGAGGAGGAGGAGGAGGGGGGCGCAGGAGCCGGAGCCCATTGGATGGCGCGCGCGCGCTCACAAGCGGCCTCCGCGCGCCATCCGGCTTGTGTAACTTTTCAGGGCTGTATGACCATGTTCCAGAAGCATTCTCTCCTGACATTTTGCCCACATCTATGGCAAGCATCCTCAGAGGTCTGTTGGAAACTAGGCAAATGGTGAGTTATATATCATCTAATACTATGGAATGTCCAGGGTGGGAGAAAGCCATTCAATGCTAATCATTACTGCAACATTCACACTTAGCCTGTTTGATCAAGAAAATTTTTTTTTCTAAAATGTTTTGTAAAATATTTACGAAAATTCGTAAATAACAAAACATTTTTTTGGAAAGTTTTGTAAATATTTTTAATATCGAAACAAAAAAACACCCCAATTAAGAATCGAATTTAGAAACAAATTTTTTCTTGATCAAACAGGCCTACTTTTTATCTTCTCCCAGGCTGACTGTAATCTAATCCCTACTGATGTGGGCTCCGCTACCGGGTCCAACTGCGTCTCGAAGCACCGAGTGGACCTACCAGTAAGGCCAGTAGATTCTCCAGCTGGAGTTCTTTGGTCTTCCAAAACTGTTTACCCTCCGAAATTCCTCAGAGCTTTAGGGCTGTTTCTCTGGGAATCTTTGGAGATCTTTGGATGCTCTTAAGACTGTTCTCCCCCGGAAAGTCTTAAGGGTTGAAGCTTTTGTACAGGGGAAGCTTGCACACGTCCTGTACATTAGCTTTCCTTGCTGAGACTAACTAAAAATGCCTGAGACTAACCCTGAGCAAGGGGCGGGACCAAAACTTAACGATGATGGACAGGTGATTTGCCCTATAACTACAGCCAAAGGAAGCCACCTTTCTGCAGAGTCCCTGAAACCTTGGACTGCAAGCAAACATTTAATACAAAGCAAATAAATTTGGAGCTCCTGGTACAGCCGTACCAGCACAGTTACAAAATAACATGATAGAGAAATAGAACACAGTGGGAAGGCCAAATGCATTAGTTTAAAATTGATAAAATTGATAAAACCCTGGATGAGATAGGTAGTGGGAGAATGTGTTTCTGAAGGAGGAGCTCAAAAGGAACAAGCAATGGGGTTTGGGCGGGGGAAAGTGCATCATGAGGATGGAACTGTAGTTGGGACAGACAAAATAAAATGTCCTCTGAAAAGAGAAAGACTTGGAGTTCCATTATGCAGCAAGGAAGTGCTTACCTGGAATGGCACCCTCTAGTACAGTGTTTTTCAACCTGAGGGTCAAGACCCCGGGGGGGGGGGGGTCACGATGGGGTGTTGGAGGGGTCGCCAAAGAGCATCAGGATACACAGTATTTTCTGCTGGTCATGGGAGTTCTGTGTGGGAAGTCTGGCCCAATTCTATCGTTGGTGGGGTTCAGAATGCTCTCTGATTGTAGGTGAACTATAAATCCCAGCAATTGCAACTCCCAAATGTCAAGGTCTATTTTCCCCAAACTCCCAACAGTATTCACATTTGGGCATATTGAATATTTGTGCCAAGTTTAGTCCAGATCTATCATTGTTTGAGTCCACAGTGCTTTCTGGAGATAGGGGAACTACAGCTCCCAAAACTCAAGGACACTGCTCACATAGAATCATAGAATCAAAGAGTTGGAAGAGACCTCATGGGCCATCCAGTCCAACCCCCTGCCAAGAAGCAGGAATATTGCATTCAAATCACCCCTGACAGATGGCCATCCAGCCTCTGTTTAAAAGCTTCCAAAGAAGGAGCCTCCACCACACTCCGGGGCAGAGAGTTCCACTGCTGAACGGCTCTCACAGTCAGGAAGTTCTTCCTCATGTTCAGATGGAATCTCCTCTCTTGTAGTGTGAGGCCATTGTTCCGTTGCGTCCTAGTCTCCAGGGAAGCAGAAAACAAGCTTGCTCCCTCCTCCCTGAGGCTTCCTCTCACATATTTATACATGGCTATTATATCTCCTCTCAGCCTTCTCTTCTTCAGGCGAAACATGCCCAGCTCCTTAAGCCGCTCCTCATAGGGCTTGTTCTCCAGACCCTTGATCACCTAACCCTTTCATTATTTTATGCTGGTCAGGAGCATTCTGTGTGCCAAGTTTGGGTCAATTCCATCTCTGGTGGAGTTCAGAATGTTCTTTGATTGTAGGTGAACTATAAACCCCAGCAACTACAACTCCCAAGGTCCAGAGAATGAAAATACATCCTGCCTATCAGATATTTACATGATGATTCATAACAGTAGCAAAATTCCAGTTATGAAGTAGCAACAAAAGTAATTTTAAGGTTGGGGGTCATCACAACATTAGGAACTATATAAAGAGGTCGCGGCATTAGGAAGGTTGAGAACCATTGCTCTAGTATGTATTAAGATCTGTCTAGTTGCTATAGTTATTGCCTTGATAGAGTTATCTAGATTATGCAAGGAATGAATCCATAGACTCCCTGTTTCAATTAAAACAAGGGGAAGAAAGCAAAAGGAAGAAAGTTTGCCAGGGGAATTATTCAGCAGCAATAAAAACAAGCATTTTTGTCTTCATAATTAATACAAAACTACCGTCTTCAAAATTCCTGTCCTTGAGCAGATTTTCATGTGACTTTAATCAAATGCCATTTAAACTTGAGTCCCATTCAACAAATCTCTAGTGAATTTATATTAATTTTCAATTAAACTTCAAGTAAACCAATTAGCATTTTCATTTTTAAAGAGCAACAAAAGCAGAATCTGTAATGAGTCTCCTCAGTTGGCCACGCAGGAATAAATGGACGGGAGTTTCTACTCTTGCAGCTCTCTGCACAACTTATTTCTTTTCGTTCTATATAAACTTTATCCCGAGTTCCTTCACCACCAAAATTCAATTTCATTTAGCATCTTCCTTTTTCTCCCCAGTTGTCTTGTCTCCATGCAGAGCTGAAATTACCCTGTAATGAAGGTCCAACCCATCTTAAAGTCTTTCCAGGATCAAAACATCAGTAATCATAGAATCATAGAGTTGGAAGAGACCTCATGGGCCATCCAGTCCAACCTCCTGCAAAGAAGCAGGAAAATTGCATTCCTAGCACCTCCGACAGATGGTCTTCCAGCCTCTTTTTAAAAGCCTCCAAAGAAGGAGCCTCCACCACACAGAGAGTTCCACTGAAACCAAAGACCAGATAACATCAATTGATCACATACCCAGGACTGGAGATTATCGGGGCTTGGCATCCGTGCCAGGCACAGATGTTTATTTCCCCTGCATGAAACAATACAAAGCTGGCTTAAGGACTTTTAGGGTTATCGCCCGCAATCGGACAGAACATTAAGTCTAGATGAGGAGGAACAAGCTGAAGATCAATCCTGACAAGACAGAGGTCCTCCTGGTCGATCGAAAACCTGTGTTGGACGGGGTTACACTCCCCCTGAAGTCACAGTTTCGCAGTTTGGGATATGCTCTTGGATTCATCACTTACGCTTGAGGCTCAGGCATCAGCGGTGTCCGGGAGGGCTTTTGCACAATTGAGACTCGTTCACCAACTGCGACCGTACCTCGTGAAGGCTGATCTGGCTGGGGTGGTCCATGCCTTGGTTACCTCTAGATTGGATTACTGTAATGCGCTCTACGTGGGGCTGCCCTTGAAAACGGCTCAGAAATTTCAGCTAGTCCAACGGGCGGCGGCCAGGATGTTAACTGGTGCTCCTTATAGAGAGAGGTCAACCCTCCTGTTTAAGGAGCTCCATTGGCTGCCGTTCATTTTCCGGTCCCAATTCAAGGTGCAGGTGCTCACCTACAAAGCCCTAAATGGTTTGGGACCTGCCTACCTGCGTGACCGCATCTCCGTTTATGAACCTGCACGCTCCCTTCGCTCATCCGGAGAGACCCTGCTCATGATCCCACCTGCGTCGCAAGTGCGGTTGGTGGGGACGAGGGACAGGACCTTCTCTGTGGTAGCCCCCCCAACTCTGGAACTCCCTTCCCAAGGACATCAGACAAGCCCCTACGCTGGCAGTCTTTAGGAAGAGCTTGAAGACATGGCTATTCCGGTATGCCTTTCCAGAATAGGAAATTCCAGCAATATGTCCCAGAAGCACTTTATTAGAGATTTTAAGATTGTCCGCACACTGCACTTACCCAAACGTCCTTATATTTCATTTAGCATGTTGTTGTTCATTCGTTCAGTCGTCTCCGACTCTTCGTGACCTCATGGACCAGCCCACGCCAGAGCTCCCTATCGGCAGTTACCACCCCCAGCTCCCTCAAGGTCAGTCCAGTCACTTCAAGGATGCCATCCATCCATCTTGCCCTTGGTCGGCCCCTCTTCCTTTTGCCTTCCACTTTCCCCAGCATAATTGTCTTCTCTAGGCTTTGCTATCTCCTCATGATGTGGCCAAAGTACTTCAACTTTGTCTCTAGTATCTTTCCCTCCAGTGAGCAGTCGGGCTTTATTTCCTGGAGGATGGACTGGTTGGATCTTCTCGCAGTCCAAGGCACTCTCAGCACTTTCCTCCAACACCACAGCTCAAAAGCATCTATCTTCCTTTGCTCAGCCTTCCCTAAGGTCCAGCTCTCACATCCATAGGTGACTACAGGGAATACCATGGCTTTGACTAGGCGGATCTTTGTTGCCAGTCTGATGTCTCTACTCTTTACTATTTTATCGAGATTGGACATTGCTCTCCTCCCAAGAAGTAAGCGTCTTCTGATTTCCTGGCCACAGTCTGCATCTGCAGTAATCTTTGCACCTAGAAATACAAAGTCTGTCACGGCCTCCATTTAGCATACTCAGCACTTTTTAATCTGTACCCGTAACACTTGGCCCGGCTGTAGTTTTATTGTGCTATGTGTACTGTTTTTACTGTTTACTGTTATTGCTTTCATGTTTTGATTTGTTTTATGGTTTATGTGTATCTGTTATATCGTTGTTTTATTGAGGCCTTGGCCTTTATAAGCCACATCGAGTCCTACGGGAGATGCTAGCGGGGTACAAATAAAGTTAATAAATAAATAAATAAATAAATAAATAAGTCATTTTAATCCACTCATCTTTTCCTCCCAGTTCATTGTTTCCCACTCGGACTGCCTCCTCACTCCCTATTGGCTGAGAAGCCGAAGCGGCGCTGGCTTTCCCATTGGCCGAGGTGCGCCTGAGCCGGGAGTGCCTCCCCTCCAGCTGATGACTTCAACCAATCAGCGTGAAGCCGGCAAAGGGGGAGGGGAAATTTGAATTTGACAGCTCTGTTTCTCAATAAAAATGTACTGTTCTGCCTTGCAAAACATGTCAGTTTTTGGCAAGGGATTGCAGCTTGACATCCGTACCAGCTGGGACGAAATAAAGGCGACTTGGTGGCATTTTCTTCAACTTGGTAAGACTTTTATTGGGAAAAATCAGGGAAAATTCTTTGGTGCTTCCTTCTATCTCGCCAGGCGAATGGACTCTCTTTGGTGGGTCTGATTGGTCTCTGCCTCCTGGCAAAGATCCCTAAATTCTCGCTCGATACCACAGCGTTGCAGACAACAAGCTTTCTCCTTCCTCCCCATGACTTCCCCTCACATATTTATACATGACCCTCATAATAATAATAATAATAATAATAATAATAATAATAATAATACTTTATTTGTACCCCGCTACCATCTCCCCAAGGGACTCGGTGCGGCTTAAATGAGGCCGAGCCCAAATACAACAATACAAGCAATAACAACAATACAAGCAATTAAAATCAAACAAAGACAATAAAACAATGACGCAAGCGTTAACAATAAGACAACACGCCATTAAAAACTATGGGAAGGCCAAATGTAAATTAAAATTTAAAATAATGCTGGGACATGTCTCCTCTCAGCCTTCTCTTCTGCAGGCAAAACATGTCCAGCATCCCTCATTCTGTATCTTAGCATTTCATATTTTCTTGTATTTGTCCCTATTTGACTTCATTTTAGCCAATCATCTCTCTGATCTCTTAATCCAATATTCCTACATTGCAATGCTGGACAACTAGGTATTACAGATGCCACCACATTTCTTACAAGCACATTTTTCTAGGTACATATTTTAAACCCAATGCTTGCCAATGTATACATTTTTTTATGTTAACATTTTATGATTGTAATTGTACATCACAACATTTGAAGAAGTTCAGAAACCCAAGGATTATTGTGTTCTGCTGAGTTATAAGTTCAAATGTGCACATTAATAATAATAGGAATAATAATAATCACCACCATCATCATCTTTATTTATATTTCACTCTATCTCCCCGAGGGAACTCAGAGCGGATTACAGCTACATATATGGCAAACATTCAATGCCATTATACAATTGACAATGACAGACAATACATAAACAGAGGCAAGGCTTCTCTCTTTTCATCTCCGCATCCGCCTGTGCTCAACTCAGCCATGGGGAGGTGCTGTTGTTTCATTTTTCCATGCCGAGGAGTTTGTCGTCCATGGACACCTTTCCTGGTTGGATTTTTTGCCAGCATGTTTTTTCAGGGCACCTTTTACCTCCCCCTGGTGGTGCAGCGGGTTAAACTGCTGAGCTGCTGAACTTGCTGTCTGAAAGGTAAGCAGTTCAAACCTGGGGAGTGGGGTGATGTCCCAGTGTTAGACCCATCTTCTGCCAACCTAGCACTTTGAAAACATGCAAATGTGAGTAGATCGATAGGTACTGCTTCTGTGGGAAGGTAACAGTACTCCATGCAATCATGCTGGCCACATGACCTTGGAGGTGTCTACAGACAATGCTGGCTCTTCTGCTTAGAAATGGAGATGAGCACCAACCCCCAGAGTTGGACACAACTGGACTTAATGTCAAGGGAAACCTTTACCTTTACCTTCCCCGCCAAAGCGGTACCTATTTATCAACTTACATTGTTATTTTAGAACTACTAGGTGAGTAGAAGCTGGGCTGATGGCAGGAGATCACACCAACCAAGGCTTGAAGTGCCAACCTTCCGGTCGGCAGGCTCTTCTATAACAGGAGGTTTAACCCACTGTGCTAGCCCTTATTAAATTGATTTATATAAAATATTAAAAGATGGAAACCTTCTGCAAACCGTATTTACCTCCATCTACAATCAGGCACACCACTACATTGTCCTTGCATGCCTTATGAAGAAGAAGTGATAGCGGCAGCCAGGTTACTAACAGGAGCGGCACTCAAGGAGCATACAACTCCTCTGTTGTGCCAGCTCCACTGGCTGCCAGTTTGCTACCAGGCACAATTCAAAGCTTATAAAGCACTAAATGGTTCTGGCCCAACTTACCTGTCCAAACGTATCTCCTCCTATGAATCAGCTAGGATGTTAAGATCGTCTGGGGAGGCCCTGCTCTTGATCCCGCCTGCATCACAAATATGTTTGGTGGGGACTAGAGACAGGGCCTTCACAGTGGTGGCCCTTCGGCTGTGGAACGCTCTTCCCAGAGACATTAGTAGATCAGCCCCTTCTTTGATAGCCTTTTGTAGGAAGGTTAAGCCCTGGTTGTTTGAGCAGGCATTCTAAAAGGCAGTGTAACAAATATTGGAACATGGAACGACTGGATGACAAGATTAGATCTTGATTTTATCTAAGAGATGCCATGAGTTATGTAGTATTGACTTTGAAATGTTTGTATATTGATGCCATGGTTTTTAATTGTTTTAATCTATTTTATGATGTTCAAGGAGCCCCCGGTGGCGCAGTGGGTTAAAGCGCTGAGCTGCTGAGCTTGTCGACTGAAAGGTCGCAGGTTCGATTCCGGGGAGCGGCGTGAGCTTCCACTGTCAGCCCTAGCTTCTGCCAACCTAGCAGTTCGAAAACATGCGAATGTGAGTAGATCAGTAGGTACCACTCTGGCGGGAAGGTAACGGCGCTCCATGCAGTCATGCTGGCCACATGACTTTGTCTATGGACAACGCCGGCTCTTTGGACTTAGAAATGGAGATGAGCACCACACCCCAGAGTCAGACATGACTGGACGTAATGTCAGGGGACACCCTTTACCTTTACCTTTATGATGTTCAAGCATTGAATTTTGCTACTGTAAACCGCTTTGAGTCGCCCGAGGGCTGAGAAAAGGGGTATATATAAATGGAGTAAATAAATAAATAAATAGTCTAAGGGGGGGGGGGGGTTGTGATTGTGTAGTAGTAAAGACTGGTTTTATCTGATACCATGGTGTAACTATGCATGTTTACTAAAAATTCATAAATTCCTCCAACATGATTGAATTTTCTTCTCTTCAACAAGAAAAGAGGTATCAGCATATTGAGAAAAATATGGCCACCACAATATAACTTTGTATTTTGGAACAGATTTGTGAAAGAAATGTGTCTGTAGAAATGAAAAAAAAATCCTTGGTTTGGACACACTGTTGGGTTTTGTTTTGGGTTTTTTGCACAAACAAGCATGCTGTTTGTATAAACACATTATTTGTGAAAGTTCAATCTGAGTAAATTTGGAAAAATATATTCATCCTTGCCTTGGATTTCTGCCTAGCCTTCCCCTCAAATCTGTTGTACTAAGAAAGAAGCTTGTGACGTATATAGAACTTTAATTTGAAAGGGTTTAAACTGTATAACATGCCCATACTTGCTTATTTTGTAAATGTATAGTTGGATTGATTGGTTATTTGCAGCTGTCAATCAATGTTGTTTGCACCAGTTGAATTGCTCCCTCAGCTCAATTGTTTGGCCCCACCTCTTCCTAGAGAGCAGGACAGTGTTTCCTTTTACATTCCACCATCAAACTTTCTATCAGATGGACGTGAGAGAGAGACTTGGCTCTAAAACCCCTTGATTAAGTTACCTCTCAGAATCAATTCTGAGGTTATTACCCTTGAGACTTATGCTTCATGTTCAGATCAACCAGGACGACATTGAGAAGTCTCAAGCGCCTTCAAACCAGTTCTTTGGCATCAGAGGAAGGCTTTGTGCCTTCAAAATATAGGCCATTGGAATTGGGGTTGTGATTATTCCGATATTCACAGCCATTGAGAAAGAGGGACCTGGAAAAGCTTCTCAGCTGCAAAACTCCTTGGACCCAAAACAACCAGAGACTGTAATGCATATTTTCCTTTACCCCTTTGAAACTTCCAGCTTATTGCCTTAAAGAGATAACTCTTTGTGAAAAATTAAACCTATTTTGGGTTATCCACAGTGTTTTGATCCTTGGGAGATCCAGTTTTCCTAAAGGAGGGCAAGAAGCAATCCCCTGGGGGAAAGATGTCACGTCCATGCCTCTTTCACTAAGAGTTATAGCCCCCAGGTGCGATGGCACAAAGCTTCTTTCTGCAATATACAGGTAAGATAACTTGGTGAAGAGATGGAAGAGACTCATCAGCTTGAAAACAACTCACTGCATATCCGGTGCATATTGCTGAGTCTCTAAATCAATCTAATTTATATAATTGAATGAACGGATCACTCAAAACAATCAAGGAACAAACAATTGCAATTACACCAAAATCAACTAACCAACTAATTGAAGTGAATGATGTATCAACACAATTTATCATTTTTAACACTACATTGCATGAAACAGCTGCAGATAGTTTTTTTTTTTTTGGCCAACACCAGCATTGCTTACAGTGCATAATTACATGAGAATGAACCTCCAAATGTGCACTTATCTCATGATTTATTTTTAATTTGCTAAGAAAGATAAATCCATGCTCAAGTTGATCTGTAAAGACCCACTCTCGTGGCTGTGTGCATTACCTTCTGGTGATATACTGTAGACACCCTCCGAGTATGATCACAAGCATTTCAGCTTTTCTATTAGAGCCGTATGTTACACATTTTATAGCTTTCCAGAGTGTAGGACATTTACATGTGCATGATGTTCATGGTTACAAAGGCCCAATCTACACTGCTATATAACTTAGTTTCTGAATGGAGATTAACTGCATTGAACTGGATTACACAGAAATGCAGATTGACACAATTAGTTCAAAGCAGCTCCTTTGCATTCTGAAACTGGATTATATGACAGTGTTTTAGACTTAACCGATGTCAACTTTCCATCAGTCTTCTCTCCCACAGAGAATACGGAATTGCCCAAGTCCGTTCCAGAGGTAAAGGCCTGTAAGACGACCACAGAAATCCAGTTGGGCCAAAGGTCTTGCCTGGAACCACACCGTTTCGAGCGTTTTTCGGAGTGGCATAGTCTTCAGAGAGAAGTTGCTAGACTCATACATCATTTAGCTTGCAAAGATAATGAGCCTTTACAGGTCCAGGACATGATAAAGGCTAAGAGAGTCATACTCAAATCTGTCCAGAGGCATGATTTCAAGCAGGAAATAGCTAGGTTAAAATAAGGTTCAACACATCTAGCCAGAGTTTTCTTCATGAGTTAAACCCATTTTTGGACAAGGAGGGTATTTTGAGAGTTGGAGGAAGGTTGTTATTGTTGTTGTTGTTGTTCATTCGTTCAGTCGTCTCCGACTCTTCGTGACCTCATGGACCAGTCCACGCTAGAGCTCCCTGTCGGCCATCACCACCCCCAGCTCCTTTAAGGTCAGTCCAGTCACTTCAAGGATGCCATCCATCCATTTTGCCCTTGGTCGGCCCCTCTTCCTTTTGCCTTCCACCTTCCCCAGCATAATTGTCTTCTCTAGGCTTTCCTGTCTCCTTATGATGTGGCCAAAGTACTTCAACTTTGTCTCTCGTATCCTTCCCTCCACTGAGCAGTTGGGCTTTATTTCCTGGAGGATGGACTGGTTGGATCTTCTCGCAGTCCAAGGCACTCTCAGAACTTTCCTCCAACACCACAGCTCAAAAGCATCGATCTTCCTTCGCTCGGCCTTCCCTAAGGTCCAGCTCTCACATCCGTAGGTGACTACAGGGAAGACCATGGCTTTGACTAGGCAATGGATCTTTGTTGCCAGTCTGATGTCTCTACTCTTTACTATTTTATCAAGATTGGTCCTTGCTCTCCTCCCAAGAAGGAAGCGTCTTCTGATTTCCTGGCCACAGTCTGCATCTGCAGTAATCTTTGCGCCTAGAAATAAAAAGACTGTCACGGCCTCTACATTTTCTCCCTCTATTTTCCAGTTGTCAATCATTCTTGTTGCCAGTTGTCAATCATTCTTGTTGCCATAATCTTGGTTTTTTTTTTGATGTTTAGCTGCAACCCAGCTTTTGCGCTTTCTTCTTTCATCTTGATTAGAAGGCTCCTCAGCTCCTCCTCGCTTTTGGCCATCAGAGTGGTGTCATCTGCATATCTGAGTTTGTTAATGTTTCTTCCAGCAATTTTCACCCCAGCTTTGCATTCATCAATCCCCGCACATCCTCGCATGATGTGTTCTGCATACAAGTTAAAAAGGTTGGGTGAGAGTATGCAGCCTTGCCGTACGCCTTTCCCAATCTTGAACCAGTCTGTTGTTCCGTGGTCAGTTCTTACTGTTGCTCCTTGGTCCTTGTACAGATTCCTCAGGAGAGAGGGAAGGGGGCTTGGGATGCCCATCCCACCAAGAACTTGCCACAATTTATGATGATCCACACAGTCAAAGGCTTTAGAATAGACAATGAAGCAGAAGTAGATGTTTTTCTGAAACTCTCTGCCTTTCTCCATTCTCCAGCGGATATTGGCAATTTGGTCTCTTGTTCCTCTGCCTTTCCTAAACCCATACTGAACGTCTGGCAACTCTCACTCCATGTATTGCTGGAGTCTTCCTTGCAGGATCTTGAGCATTACCTTACTGGCATGAGAAATAAGGGCCACTGTACAGAAGTTTGAGCAGTCTTTTGCATTTCCATTTTTTGGTATGGGGATATACGTTGATTTTTTCCAGTCTGATGGCCATTCTTGTGTTTTCCATATTTGCTGGCATATGGCATGCATCACCTTGACAGCATCATCTTTTAAGATTTTAAACAGTTCAGCTGGGATCCCGTCGTCTCCTGCTGCCTTGTTGTTAGCAATGCTTCTTAAGGCCCATTCAACCTCACTCCTCAGGATGTCTGGTTCTAATTCATTCACCACACCGTCAAAACTATCCTCAGTATTAATATCCTTCCTATACAGATCTTCTGTATAGTCTCGCCACCTTCTCTTGATCTCTTCAGCTTCTGTTAGGTCCCTGCCATCTTTGTTTCTTATCATACCAATTTTTTCCTGAAATTTGCCTCCAATGTTTCTAATTTTCTGGAAGAGGTCTCTTGTCCTTCCTATTCTGTTGTCTGCTTCCACTTCCATGCATTGCTTATTTAAAAATAGGAAGGTTAGCTAAGGCTAAACTCAAGGTGTGCATAAGAAACTCCATCATCATACACCCTAATAGCCTCATTGCACTGTTGCTCGTTCGTCATTTCCATGAAAGTATCCATCATCAGGGTAGAACACTAACTGAGGCAGCCCTTAGAAACGAAAGTCTATGGGTAGTTAATGCCAAAAGGTTGGTCAACAGTGTCATTTTCAAATGTGTCAAATGCAGGCGACTTAGACGAAACTGTCAGAGCCAGTTAATGGCAGATCTACTTCAAGATAGGACTTTGACAGACCCAGCCTATTCCCATGTGGTAATTGATGTGTTTGGTCCATGGGAAATTGTTACCAGGAAAACCAGGGGTGGTGTTGTAAATCCCACAATATCAGCTTTGAAGTGGGCTATACTTTGAACTGTGTTATCTGAGTCTACACTCAGATAATGTGGGATTTCCTGCCTTGATATTCTGGGATATAGTACTATGTGGAAGGGCCCTCAGTCTACATTTGTAAATCAAAACTATAATTCATTTTAAAAACTCTGTATGGTGTTGCAATTGTTTAGCATTGTTACTTTATTGCATTGCTTTAGTGACATTTAAAAATATGTAACCTTTGTATTACAAACCTCTGTACTATGTGATGTGGTGAATAAATGTTTTAAGTAAATACCAGTAAGTATGTATTTATCTTTTTTTGCTTTGTTTCCTTTGAGCACAGGAAAAAGTAATCTGCAACCTGATGGCACAAAGTGTGTGCTAAATCACATTTTCTGAACAAGTTGCACAAATGCATTTAACTTATTTACAGAATAAGCATGTCTCGGGAAAGCTCTGAGTTATGCTGTTGACTTCCACTACACTACAGAGAAGCGACAAAAAGGATATCAAGGACGAGTTTGTGATGAAATATTTATTTCTGGGAAGAAAGATATTCTTTTGTACAGTTTTCCTTTCCTAGTTGCCTTAATTCTTGTAATACAAATTGAAAACTTTTTTTTTTAGAAAAATGAAACTTTTCTCCCCCTGCCGCTGATAGTTTTTAAGTATTAGACAAACATCAAATCATCTGCTTTTGCCCTTTCACTTATAGCACCTGGAGCAGTTATCTGTGATGTGTTAGTGCAGTGGTTTTTCAGCCTGGGGGTTGGGACCCCTGGAAGGGTCATGAAGAGGTTTGAAAGGGGTCGCCAAAGACTATCAGAAAACACATATTTCTGATGGTCTTAGGAACCCCTTTGGCAGAGAAGGATGAAGATCTCTTCACCTATCCTTCTCTTCCTTTTTGGAATCCTCCCACCAAAAGCTCATTTGCTGCTGTAATTGGCTGGCCTCTCAGCTGTCCTTTCAGCCAAAGGGTGTTTCTGAGATTCCATGCGGGGAGGGGAGAGCAGGCTTTCTCTCCCCTAAAGCTCTGTCAATTCCTCCCAAATCTTTCCAGTATTTTCTGTTTGTCATGAGGGTTCTGTGAAGTTTGGCCCAATTCTATCATGGAGGGATTCAAGGAGCTCTTTGATTGTAGGTGAACTGAAAATCATAGCGACTATAACTCTCAAATGTCAAGGTCTATTTTCTAGGCTTGGGCGGTTTCTTTCGTTAATTTCGTAATTCGTTATTAATTCGTATTTAAATTAGCTTACAATCAAATATTGAGCCATGCAGGAATAGTGTGAGGAGTAAATTAGATTCGAAACATTTTTTTCAATTTATTTCGTAATTATTTTGTAATTATTTCGTAATTATTTTGTAATTATTTCGTAATTATTTAGTAATTATTTTGTAATTATTTTCGCATGTCTGGTGCAAGTTTTATAGTTGTTGTGTGTTTTATCATACCAACAGTCAACAACAGAGGGAGAGGGAAGCTTCAGAAGTTCCCCCTGTCCCATTTGGAGGTTTTTTTAGCATATTGTGCAATCGCGTCCACCATTAACGAATCGATTCGTAATTATACGAAATTTTGTATATTTCGAAATTTTTAAAAAGAAAATTTCGGAATTATTAAAAAAAACGAAATGCAAGGGCCCCCTAAAAACAAAACGAGTTTAGAACCAAATTTTTCCGTGGTTACCCAAGCCTACTATTTCCCCCAAACTCCACCAGTGTTCACAACAGGCACAATAGCACTTTGGATGTGGGATTGGACTGGAATGGCTATATGGTTGACAAATATTAATTGTTAGGCTTGGTTGATCAAAAATAGGTTCAAAACCCGTTTCAGATGTAGGAGGCGCTGGTGATTCGATTTTGAAATGATTTCTGAAATTTTCTTGAAAAAAAGATCGGAAATATCAGAAATCCGAATTGCTTTGTTAATAGAAGGTGCTTCTCCCTCCCCTGTTTTTCCAGCTGATTTTAACATTTTTGTCCCTGACGGGGATTCGAACAGTTCTGTTTGCAAGGTGGGAGCACTGCCAGTAGGCTATTTCCCAGCCATTGAGTTGCATGGGAAAATAGGAACCTTTATCTTCTCTTGATCTTTGCACTGTTTCTTTGTATACGTGGATGCGAGAGTGGTCAGAGGTTGTGAAGTCTGCTGGAATCTAGGCAAGAAGAGCTGTGCTTAGCCCCGCCCACCTCATCCCTCTGCATCGCCGCTCGCTGCCAGGAAAGGGAAACCGTGAGATTTTAAAACCATTTGTTAGGCTTTGCCAAAGTTGCTTAATGGTTCTGAAAATCAAAATAACTGTGGGAGATATCCGAAAATAATTCCGAACAATGGGTAAGTGGTTTAAATTTGGAATTGCTTCTCCCACTATTCCTGCATGGTTCGAAATTGGTTCAAAAGGGAATTTAATCCGAATTAATTCTGATTTAAGAAGCTTCTGAACAAACTTGACCAAGCCTATTAATTGTTTTTAATTTAATGAATTATTTATTGTTTTAAACTGTCTTTATATTGTTGTATTTGCTTGTATGCTGTGGCATCGAATTGCTGCTGAGTGTGAGCCATCCTGAGTCCCCCCTCGGGGGTTGAGAAATGCTGGAAATAAATAAATAAGTTTAGTACAGATTCATGTGTGGGAAGTTTGGTCCAGTTCTATTGTTGTTGGTGTTCAGAATGCTCTTTGATTTTTGGTGAACTATAAATCTCAGCAGCTACACCTTCCAAATCCATCCCCAAACTCCATCAGTGTTCACAATTGGACATATTGAGTATTCGTGCCAAGTATAGTTGTGCTGGTACGGCTGTACCAGGAGCTCCAACTTCCTTTTCTTTCTTTGAGTGTATTATTATTATTATTATTATTATTATTATTATTATTATTACTTTATTTGTACCCCGCTAGCATCTCCCAAGGGATTTGATGTGGCTTACAATGTATTCCAAAGTTCCATGCATTTTGCAATAAGGTGGCTTCCCTTGGTTTGCAATTATAGGGCCAATGACCCATCAATCATTGTTAAGTTTTGGTTCCGCCCCTTTCCCCAGGGCTCTGGGAGGAGAGGGAGCCATTTTAGGTCAGTCTTGCATTGGAAAGTTTAGTTACAGGATATGGATTAGCTCCACCTGTAGAGAAGCTTCGTTTCTCACAGCATCCGGGGGAAAACAGTTCCAAAGGACTCCAGCTGGAGGATCTACAAAGCCTTGACTGGTAGGTCTACTTGGGACCCAAGAAGCAGTTTGGAGCCGGGAGTAGAGCCACACCAGCAAAGTTTAGAAAGTAGATTGCCCAAGGAGGGGTTAAAAAGGGTTTTCCTCTTAAAGAAAAGAAACAGTTCACGAAGCCAGTTGCCTGTCCCTTGTGGACAAGATTAAGAAAGCCACCAGTTGATTCAAAGCCTTGAAGTATTTGTTTGACTTGTTGAAAATCCGAGAAGTATTTGATTGTTTAATTTGTTGAAGACCTAAGCAATAATAAAGGACCTTGTTAAACCTTTCAAGCTTCTAAAGACTTTGTATAGGAAAATCCTTAGGGCCTCTCAGCTGAGGCACCCCGGCTTCCCACTGGGCACAAAGAGCATGCCCTGTTCAAAAGCCACTTGCTATAGGCCCAGCGCGTGACAGCACAATGGTCCAGATCCATCATTGTTTGAGTCCACAGTGCTCTTTGGATGTAGGTGAACTACAACTCCCAAACAAGGTGAATGCCCACCAAACCCTTCCAGGATTTTCTGTTAGTCATGAGAGTTGTGTGTCCCAAGTTTGGCTCAATTCCATCATTGGTGGAGTTCAGAATGCTCTTTGATTGTAGGTGAACTATACATCCCAGCAACCACAACTCCCAAATGATAAAATCAACCCCAACCCCACCACTATTCAAATTTGGGCGTATCTGGTATTTGTGCCAAATTTGGTGCAGTGAATACATCCTGCATATCAGATATTTACATGGTGATTTATAACAGTAGCAAAAATAATGTTATGGTTGGAGGCCACCCCAATATGAGGAACTGTATTAAAGGGTTGCGGCATTAGGAAACACTGTGTTAGTGGATTATTCCAAAAATATAACATTGAAGTTTGCCACATTCGCAGTTGCAGCCCAAAAAATTTGAGCTTATTTATTTATTTATCCTGTCATCCGCAACCAGAACATTGTATTACATTTCTAACAGAACAAAACAAACAAACAGATAAAAAACAACAACACAAATTTTGCAAACTTGGTAGTTGATTAAATGTCCTTTGAGCAGTATCTGGCCACTTGGAGTGCTTCTGGTGTTGCCGCAAGGAGGTCCTCCATCGTGCATGTGGCAGGGCTCAGGTTGCATTGCAGCAGGTGGTCAGTGGTTTGCTCTTCTCCACACTCGCATGTCGAGGATTCCACTTTGTAGCCGCATTTCTGAAGGTTGGCTCTGCATCTCGTGGTGCCAGAGCGCAGTCTGTTCAGCGCCTTCCAAGTCACCCAGTCTTCTGTGTGCCCAGGAGGGAGTTTCTCATTTGGTATCAGCCACGGATTGAGGTGCTGGGTTTGAGCCTGCCACTTTTGTACTCTCGCTTGCTGGGGTGTTCCACCGAGTGTCTCTGTACATCTAAGAAAACTATTTCTTGATTTAAGTCGTTGACGTGCTGGCTGATACCCAAACAAGGGATGAGCTGGAGATGTCTCTGCCTTGGTCCTTTCACTATTGGCTCCAACTTCCTGGCAGATGTCAGGTGGTGCAATACCAGCTAAGCAGTGTAATTTCTCCAGTGGTGTAGGGTGCAGACACCCCGTGACAATGCGGCTTGTCTCATTAAAAGCCACATCCACTGTTTTAGTGTGGTGAAATGTGTTCCACACTGGACATGCGTACTCAGCAGCAGAGTAGCATAGCGCAAGGGCAGATGTCTTCACAGCATCTGGTTGTGATCCCCAGGTTGTGCCAGTCAGCTTTCGTATGATATTGTTTCTAGCACCCACTTTTTGCTTGATGTTCAGGCAGTGCTTCTTGTAGGTCAGAGCACGGTCCAGAGTGACACCCAGGTATTTGGGTGCGCTGCAATGCTCCAGTGGGATTCCTTCCACTGAGCTAAATTTGTAAAATTCACAGCGGAGGCTAGAAATGGAAACAGAGATAGTTTGGGATGATACAAATCAGATATTGGCAATGTCCTTGCAGATGGCCAATTCTCTCACACCAGAAGCGACTTGCAGTTTCTCAAGTCACTCCTGACATGAAAAAAAACTATGTCACTGTTTTAAAGATCCAGTATATAGAATAATTTTTAATGTTTATATTGGAAAGTCCTTTTTGTTCTCTTAAAGGTTGTATATTATTTGATGTCATGGCGTATAGCTGGTACACTAAACCATTCTTTCATATAGCACCTGGATAACAAGTCTGAAAAAAATATGAATTTTCTAGGATAAAGACCACTTCCAGTCTCAAGGTCATCAACATACTTGTACATCATTACACATCCTATTGTGGGAAATCATATTTTTCATATTTTTATCTTGGTCCTTCCATTCAATTGTAGTACTTCAATACCATGCTTAGCTGAATGGGACATTAATTACCCTTTTTTGTCTTCTCATCTTGTTGCTTAGTTACTCGCTAGTCAGGTTGAGCTCTCTATCCTTCACTCTCTGTACAGGTTAAATAGACAAAAGAGTTGTTTTGTTCCTTTACTGTCTTATACGAGGGGTATTTTTAAGTAAGGTCCGTTTGAACATAAGTACACAACAAAAGATTATTTCCAAAAAGTAAATTTATTTTCAGAAAATACATACTTCACTCTATTTTTGACATGGTTGCCAAGTTTGTTCAAACACTTATCATACCTCTGAACCAATTTTAAAATACCCGCTTCATAAAAACTTGCCGCCACCAAAAGCCACCAAATTGTCTGTAATTAAAGAAGGGCGACCAGAGCGGTCCTCATCATGGATGTTGTCACGGCCATCTTGGAATTGTCGTACCCACTTACGCACTTTGCTTTCACTCATAACAGTATCACCGTACACTTCACAAATCTGTCGATGAATTTCTGCAGCAGGCAGGTTCCTTGCTGACAAAAACCGTATCACTGAGCGAACCTCACATGCGGAGGGTGAGTTGATACTCTTAAACATTTTGAAAGCACAGAACAGAACCGTACAGGTTAGCTACAGAGCGGAAATTGAGCACAGTTGTTCCCGAGGCATGCCGGTACACGACGCACACGCTCATTGCGGTATGAGCGTAAACTACTAGTGTCTACAACAAAATGGACCTTACTTAAAAAATACCCCTCATAGGTTTGCTCTGCTCTAAGACTTCTGTTGGTGTGAAATGGTCTGTATGGCTGACATGAAAGTAAGAAGGTAGCTAGCCCTCAAATTTCATACTTGCCAGCAGATGTTATCAGAGAAATGTTATTTCACAAATGTATCAAAATGTCTTTAGAGGTGCCTATAAAACCAATCAAAAATATCCATTTTCAAAAATTACCTTGAATTTTATATCCAGCTAGCTGTACCCACCACACATTGCTCTGACCAACCATCCCTCCTTCTTTCTTTCTCACCTTCCTTTTCTTTCTTTCCTTCTTTCTCCCCTTCCTCCCCCCTTTCTTTCCCTTCCTTTTTTCCTTCTCTACCTGATAGATCTACCTACCTACCTCCTATTTATTTATCTAATCTATCTATCTGGAGGATTTCTGGGAGTTGCATTCCAGGAATGGGAAATTGGAAACATGCAGGGATTGGGATGTTCTCAAAGAAATCCAAGGAGAAGAAAGCTTGCATCTTGGAAGCAGTGCATTTGGATCACCCTTCTCTCCTAAAGGGCCTGGTCTAGGGGATGCTGGGAGCTGTAGTCTGGAAGAGAGTGCGGATAAGCTATTGTGTGTTTTGTTTGCCGGGGGAGTCATTTTTGTGCATGCACTGTAGCATCTTTTTGCTTTTTTGGCTTTTAAGTGCCTTCTGCTCTGTTTTTCAGTGTTTAGTGACTAGCCATCCCCTGCCACAGGTTGCTGTGGCGCAGTCTGTGTATATGTGTATATGTGTTTTGTGTGTGTATGTATGTGTTTATGTGTATATATTGTTGCAGTTTATGCAAAAGCTAACCAGCAGACTTCCCAGCCCTCTGTTGATCCACACAGAGTAAATGAGTCAGAGGGTCTTTGAGTGAAATTTGCAAATGCTAAGCAAGGGGCTTTGAATGAAATTAACAGCAAAAGAGAAATATACCCAGAGCAACATGGCAGAAAATGTTTTTAAGAAACAAGATGTGACATGTAGCGGTCATACAAAGTTCAAGCTTACATAGGAAGTTGTGTTGTGGTTAAGCCAAAGGTTGTGGTTAAGCACAGAGTCTGCAGGTACAAGAAGGTACTTTCCATCAAAAGGTCAAGGGAAGGGGGCTGGAAAGAGAGCACTTTCCATGACCTATAACTTGAGTATAAAGGTCAGCAGAAACAGAGGAGGGGGTGGCAGTCTGTGGAAGCTCATACAGAAATGCTGACTGTCCGTCTCATGCTGATCAGCTTGAATAAATGGTGTCTTACATGAACCAATTGGACTCTGTGGATTTCTTCGAAAAGGGACCCCACACCCTAAGCCCGTGATCCCTTACAAGAGTAAATGGAAAAACAAAATTTACTCTTGAGTAACAGAGTTAAATATGCAGGTTTTACAAAAATATCCAGCCTTGAAATATAACTCAGTCTATTGCAGAAAATAACTCACACAAAATCCAATGCATTCAAACCATGCATTTTCTGTTTCCTCAATGGTGCAAGGAGTCTTGAAGTAAATGGTCCAGGAACTTCAGCAAGTCCTGTAGTAAGTCCATGATAGAAGTCTCATCATCATGGAAGTCCCATAATAACACTGTTCTACAAATTTTCAGTTTTTCTCAGTTACGGAAACGAAATGCGCCGTTTCTTAATAAATTTAACATGCTGAATTCAAATACAATAATTAAATGTGTTAATTGGCTCTGGTTTTTATGCAACAGCTATTTCAATTTTCTCCACAATAGGTAATACTTTAATAATTATGATAATGCGCCTAACCTTACTGCATGTATATAAACCGTGAACATTTACTAAATTTTAGTCAAATTATATTGCCAATAGTTTATACATGAGAAATATTTAATTAGTCTATTGTTATGTTTGTGCAGCAAGAAACTATATTAGTAGGCCTAATGCAGTTGAAAAGTCTGAAAGTTTAAATGTCGCTTTAATCGTGACTTTAGTTTTTATCCTGTTTGCTTCTCTTGAATTTTCTTTTGTATTCAAGGAAAGGATTCCCTCTTCCAATGCTCCAGCAGTAGTCTGACAGCATTGACGGAGTCCATTTGCCTTGATATCTTTTTTCCATAGGGCTTTATTTACACATGTGCAAGGCATAACTACTAGGGCTGGGCGGTTTCGTTTCGTAATTTCGTAATTCGTTAAAAAATCGTTATTTTTTTTATAACGAAGCGATTTTGAACCATTCAGGAGCATTTTAATAACGAAACGAATTTTTCAATTCGTTTCGTATTCACTTCGTATTCGTTTCGAAATTGTTTCGACATCATTTCGTTATTATTTCCACATGTCTGGGGCAAGTTTTTATGCTGTTGTTTGTTTAATCAGTGAAAAAAATTATAAATTTCACACCAACAGTCAACAACAGAGGGAGAGGGAAGCTTCAGAAGTTCCCCCTGTCCCATATGGAGGTTTTTTAGCATATTGCACGGTCGCGTCCACCATTAACGAAGCGATTCATATTCGTTTCGTATTCGTTTCGTATTGATTCGTAATTTTACAAAATTTTGTAAATATCCAATTTTTTTAAAGAAAAATTTCGGAATTCTTTTAAATATCGAAACGCAAAAAACCCCAAAAAACGAATTGAGTTTAGAAACAAATTTTTCCATGGTTGCCCAGCCCTAATAACTACAGTAAAAAGAACAATGTAAAACGATGTTTAACGATACTGTCTCAGTCTTCAACTGACTGACCCTCACCGTTCAAAAGTCTGGCCTTATATAGGGCTTTCTGGCTTTTGCACATGGCACTAATACTGCATCATCAAACTTTCTAGAACATTCTAGAATCTTCCATAGTGTAAGTCGCAACATGCATTTTTTCAACCATACGTGATCACGTGATTGCTTATATCATAAAAACTAGAGCCAATATACATTTTTAAATGTCATTTTTGTTTTCAGCACCCCAAAATCATAAAAGAACAACTATTTTCACGCCCGAAACTTTTTCTCCGTTGAACAGTGTAATCAATCAAATCATTCAATAACCTGAATCCACCAGGAAACACTCCTCGTGATATACTCCATGCAGGGAGTGGCTCAATCCTAATTGCTTAATTGTCCACGTGTTCTTCCTCAACACACACCCACACAGGAGATGATCCTTGCAAAAACTTAACCATAGCCCCCAGGCGCGACGGCACATTTACTCCAGGTTGTTTCAAATAGTTTCAAATGACCTTATGCATATGCTATCTACTGATAGCAATAGTTTAATTAATAACTAAAATAGAAATTCCACAAAAGCTTGTGAGAATAGATAGGTCCTGAAAGGGCCACGACATTCTTTGTCATTTCAGTTACGAAACGGTAAGCGAGAGTTATGGTGGAAATTGGACTTCTTGTACGCTCTGTCAATTCAATCTTTCTTTCAAAGAGACATCTGCGGTTTTCTCATCTGTCTCAGAAGTGAAAACCTTTTATGAAGTGGAAATTTTAATTCGCATTGGAATCTATTTCCCTGGGAAATCTTCATCTCATTTTGATGTATGTCATATCCTTACCAGCAAAAAGCAGAGGTTCTCTGTACAGCAACTGATTTGAGTTCTCTTTAATATTGAATGTTCTTTTGTCCGTTTTTTTGCAACATATCAGCGTGCATTAATCGAGTAAGCCTGTTTACTTTAATCAAATCACCTGCTTACAGGCTTTAATTAAATATTTCATTATGAGCTCTTTCATGTGGAGATCCCCAACATGATGTATTGTGTGAGATTTGCTTTTCTGGCTGGACGTGTTTTCTTCCCGAAGTACAGATAAAGGGTGTTGTTGTTTTTTTCTCCATTCCCCGTGCACAGGAGAAAAGAACCCAAGAAAATCCCCAACCTTTAATATCTGGAAGCCCCACAGTTTTCAATTATTGTCGGAACTGCACGGCAGGACCAGATTGGGACCCCAGCTAATTTAGCCTTCACAACGTCTCACTTGGGATGCTGTGCTTTGTGGCCTGGCAAAGCATTCAGCCGTGGGCACCGAGCATCTTTGCAAACGGGGGGAAAAAAGAGAGAGAAGAACATCCAGCCACAAATTGAGCATTGGGGTTAAGGCAGCTTTGCACATTCTCTCCCCCTCTGTTGATAATTTCAATGCCTAATCACATGAAAAGCAATAACAGATCCAACGCTGATGCCAAGAATAGCAAATGAGGATGGCAGGCACAAACCATCAGGCGCTGCCGCTTCCATTTATTAGGAGGACAGACTTGTGCATTTGTTGTGGTGTGAGTCCTATTGATGGAGAAGCATCGCTCAAATCCGGCAGCCGTTTTGGCTGAGCCCACAAAATCTATATGAACAGTGAGGTGAGCTTTTGAATTATTCATTTGGTTTTATCCGCTTCTGATATTCTGAGAAAACTATGGAAACAAAATTTATTTATTTATTTATGACATTTATATGCCACCCTTCTCACCCTGAAGGGGACTCAGAGCGGCTTATATATATATATTAGGCCTGGGTAACAACGGAAAAATTTGTTTCTAAAATCGATTTGTATTTGGGGTTTTTTTTGTTTCGATATTTAAAATAATTACAAAATTTTCCCTTAAAAAAGTTCGATATTTACGAAATTTCGTAAATGGTAAAAAATTAACGAATCGATTTCCGAAACAATAACGAATCGATTCGTTAATGGCGGACGCGACCGCGAAATACGCTAAAAAACCTGCAAAAACTTCTGAAGCTTCCCTCTCCCTCTGTTGTTGACTGTTGGTGTGATATTATAATTTTTTTCACTAATTAAACCATAAAACTGGCCCAGACATGCGGAAATAATAACAAAACGACCTCAAAACAATAACGAAGCCTTTACAAAAGTATTTAAAAATTCGTTTTTTTAAATAATTGCTCCAGAATGGTTCGTTATTGTTTTGTAATTGAAAAAATTAACGAATTATTAGCGAATTACGAATTAACGAAACGAAACCGCCCAGGCCTAATATATATATATATATATATATATATATATATATATATATATATATTAGGCTTGGGTAACTACGGAAAAAATTGGTTCTAAACTCGTTTCATTTTTAGGGGGCCCTTGCATTTCGTTTTTTTAAAGAATTCTGAAATTTTCCTTTAAAAAAGTTCGAAATATATGAAATTTTGTAAAATTACGAATCGATTCGTTAATGGCGGACGCAATTGCGCAATATGCTAAAAACACCTCCAAATGGGACAGGGGGAACTTCTGAAGCTTCCCTCTCCCTCTGTTGTTGACTGTTGGTGTGGTGATTTATTTTTTTATCACTGATAAAACAAACAGCAACTATAAAACTTGCACCAGACATACAGAAATAATTTTGAAACAATTTCGAAACAATTTCGAAACAATTACGAAACAATACGAAATAAATTGGAAAAATGGTTTCGATTTTTAATTACTCCTCACAGTAGTCCTGCATGGCTCAATATTGGATCATAAGCTGATTTAAATACGAATTAATAACAAATTACGAAATTAACGAACAAAACCGCCCAAGCCTAATATATATATACACACACACACACATACACACACACATAGAATGCAATACATTATGTTATTAGCATAGTACAATATCAGTAGATATTAAGCATCCAATAAAAATTATCTATATAAATAAAATGTCATGTTCGTTTGTGGGATTAACATAACTCAAAAACAACTCTATGAATTGGCACCAAATTTGGACACAACACACCTAACAGTCCAATGACTGTCCATCACCCCTAAACACACACACACAATCCCAGCAGAACAGACTTAAAAACCCAAAAAGATACACAATATATACATATACACATACACACATTCGTACAGCTGTGACCAGCAGTGCTGCAGAATTCGAGGAGGTACGAGTGGAGGGTGAAAGAGAGAAACGCGCCAGGAGGAAGGTGTGTCAAGCCAACCCCGACTGAGACTGCCTTCCACCTGGAAACCAATGCCCTCACTGCTGAAGAAGATGCAGAGCAAGAATAGGGCTCCACAGCCACATACGGACCCACAAGGAAACCCATAATGGAGGACCATCTTACTCATCCAACGAGGGATCGCCTAAGAAGAAGAAGACACATACACACATTCGTACACACACGTATATATATGCACAAACACACACAAATATACACGCACATAAATATGCACATGCACACATACATATATACACACACATATACATACACACAAATATGCATATAGACAAGCACACACATATACGCAATATGTATGTATACATATAAACACACAAATACACAAATATATACACACACATATACACATGCACATAAATATACATATACACATATTCATATACACATACATACACACATATACACACAAATATGCATATAGAGAAGCACACACATATACACAATATGCATGTACACATATAAACACACAAATACAAACACATATATACACACATATATACACCCCCCCACACATATATATATACACAAACACACACATATACACAAATAAATACAAACACATAAACACATATATACACACAAAAAACACATATACACAGACTGGGCCACAGCAACCAGAGAAGTCAGCCATAGCAGAGCACCTGATGAACCAACCTGGACACAGCATTTTATTTGAGAACACAGAAGTGCTGGACCACTCTCACAACCACCATGTCAGACTACACAGAGAAGCCATTGAAATCCACAAGCATGTGGACAATTTCAACAGAAAGGAGGAAACCATGAAAATGAACAAAATCTGGCTAAAATAATAAAAAAACTCTAAAATTACAACAGCAAAACAACAGAGAGTAAACAATCAGGCACATCAAATCACAACAAAACATCCCCCCAGACACTTCCAAGCCATTAAATGCTAATCAAGGTGGTCAGTTGAAACATTCACACCTAGCTCCAGCAGACAAGAATCCTTTGTCTCACCCTGATCATTCCACAGATATATAAACCCTTTTTCCTTTTTCCAACAGACCTCACTACCTCTGAGGATGCTTGCCATAGATGCAGGCGAAACGTCAGGAAAGAATGCCTCTAGACCATGGCCATAAAGCCCGAAAAAAAACTACAACAACCTAAAGCTGCTGCTGCTGCTTAGAATCATAGAATCATAGAATCAAAGAGTTGGAAGAGACCTCATGGGCCATCCAGTCCAACCCCATTCTGCCAAGAAGCAGGAATATTGCATTCAAATCACCCCTGACAGATGGCCATCCAGCCTCTGTTTAAAAGCTTCCAAAGAAGGAGCCTCTACCACACTCCGGGGCAGGGAGTTCCACTGCTGAATGGCTCTCACAGTCAGGAAGTTCTTCCTCATGTTCAGATGGAATCTCCTTTTTTGTAGTTTGAAGCCATTGTTCCGCGTCCTAGTCTCCAGGGAAGCAGAATACAAGCTTGCTCTTCCCTGTGGCTTCCTCTCACATATTTATTAGGGCTGGGTAACCACGGAAAATTATGTTTCTAAACTTGATTCTTTTCCAGGGAGTGCTAGCATTTCCAAATTCTAAATACTTCTGAAATTTTGAGATTTCAAAGTTTTGTTATTTACGAAATTTCGTTAATTTCGAATCGATTCGTTAATGGCGGACGCGATTGCGCAATATGCTAAAAAAACCTCCAAATGGGACAGGGGGAACTTGTGAAGCTTCCCTCTCCCTCTGTTGTTGACTGTTGGTGTGATGAAACAAACAACAACTATAAAACTTACACCAGACATGCGAAAATAATTATGAAAAAATTACGAAATAATTTCGAAATAATAACAAAATAATTACAAAATAATAACAAAATAATTACGAAATAAATTGAAAAAATTGTTTCGAATCTAATTTACTCCTCACTCTATTCCAAAATGGCTCAATATCGGAGCGTAAGCTAATTTAAATACGAATTAATAACGAATTACGAAATTAACGAACGAAACCACCCAGCCCTAATATTTATACATTGCTATCATATCTCCTCTCAGCCTTCTCTTCTTCAGGCTAAACATGCCCAGCTCCTTAAGCTGCTCCTCATAGGGCTTGTTCTCCAGAATCTTGATCATTTTAGTTGCCCTCGTCTGGACACATTCCTTCTCCTTCTCCTTCTCCTTCTCCTTCTCCTTCTCCTTCTCCTTCTCCTTCTCCTTCTCCTTCTCCTTCTCCTTCTCCTTCTCCTTCTCCTTCTCCTCCTCCTCCTCCTCCTCCTCCTCCTCCTCCTCCTCCTCCTCCTTTCCCTTGAATGGAAATTTCATATTTTTGAAAAAAAAGACTACTAACTGAGACTTGGATTGATGCAAATCATTAAAGATTATTTTTTTATTTCTACAAAAGCATTTTGTTATTTCAGCCTCTTGCCACACCTGCGTTATGCGACTGGACATTTTAGAAAAGAAAAGGTGAAGGAGGGAAGGAAGGGGGAGGTAGCTCTGCTTATATATTTTGATAAGTAAAATGAAAAATGGCATTCCCATCAGTGTCAGATAACTGGAGGCCAAGCGAACTATTTAGAGACACTGAACATCCTGTTTGCTAGAATTATGCCCAGCAGAGCGCAAGGTTTCTCAGCGAGATTGTATTACTTCTGTTTTGGCAAAATCCTGAGTGGAAAAATGTAATGAACTAAAAAAAAAATCCGTACCTGCTAAAAAATATAATCAAGCTTGCTCATGACCTAGGGGGGAAATGAGCTTATGAATTCATAGATTAAAGATATAAGATTGGTCGATGCTGTCTTTCACGGACAAAGTCTAATTTCGCTGATAGGGAATTCCATCTGAACAGTTATGAAAGTTGTTTGTTTTTGTTTCCCCATGCAAAACTAACTTTTTCTTCCCTGGCAATCTTTGGAAGGACATCAATTTCTTTTCCAATCATGAATTCATTATTGCTTATGCAAATAGAACACATATTTGTGCATACGTTTTAAATATAATCCAAAGGAAGATGCGGAAGGCTTCAAAATCTGAACAAGGTTTCAAAGCGGAGCGAGAAACATTAACAAAACACTGTAATGGCTTTTAAAAGAAATTGGAGAGAAATCTTCAGCATTCAGTGTAAGTGTATCGAGATTTATTTTTCTGTTCTTTTTAGCTATTTGACAACACAATGCCAAATTGTGTGTTTTTTTTTTTAGATAGCTTACCAGCTAGGAATAGTTACTATTACAGCAGTAATTTTCCTGGAACTGAATATGCCACTTAAGAGTCCATGCTTCGGTAATTGCAGTAGAGTATTAAATCCATCTAAATTATTAGGCAAGTTCTGGGACTATGTAAGGAGTATCAATGTCTCCATTTAGAGATAATCCTCAACCATAAAGAAGTGTTATGCGTACAACCTGGGAGTGGGTTACCCTCGCTACATGTCTTTTCCTCTTCCTCTACAGCAGTGTTTCTCAACCTTCCTAATGCCTCAACCCCTTAATACAGTTCCTCATGTTGTGGAGGAGCCCTCGGTGGCGCAGTGGGTTAAACCCCTTGTAAAGGTGCGTAAAATTACTGCCACCAAATTTGTGAGGAAGCCCTGTAATTCTCAGCATCAACTTAGGAGCTGGTTTATAAAGGGACTATTAGTTACATGCCGCATTATCACGGGGTGTCTGCGCCCTACACCACTGGAGAAATTACACTGCTTAGCCGGTATTGCACCACCTGACATCCGCCGGGAAGTAGCAGCCAACAGTGAAAGGACCAAGGCAGAGACATCTCCAGCTCATTCCTTGTTTGGGTATCAGCCAGCACGTCAACGACTTAAATCTAGACATAGTTTTCTAAGATCTACAGAGACACTCGCTGGAACACCTCAGCAAGCGAGAGTCCAAAAGGGGCAGGCTCAAACCCAGCACCTCAACCAATGGCTGATACCAAATGAGAGACTCCCTCCTGGGCACACAGAAGACTGGGTGACTTGGAAGGCACTGAACAGACTGCACTCTGGTACCACGAGATGCAGAGCCAACCTTCAGAAATGGGGCTACAAAGTGGAATCCTCGACATGCGAGTGTGGAGAAGAGCAAACCACTGACCACCTGCTGCAATGCAACCTGAGCGTAAAGGTGCGTAAAATTACTGCCACCAAATTTGTGAGGAAGCCCTGTAATTCTCAGCATCAACTTAGGAGCTGGTTTATAAAGGGACTATTAGTTACATGCCGCATTATCATGGGGTGTCTGCGCCCTACACCACTGGAGAAATTACACTGCTTAGCCGGTATTGCACCACCTGACATCCGCCGGGAAGTAGCAGCCAACAGTGAAAGGACACAATGCACAATGGAGGACCTTCTTGCAGCAACACCGGAGGCACTCCAAGTGGCCAGATACTGGTCAAAGGACATTTAACCAACTACCAAACTCACAAGTTTTGTATTTTTCTATTTGTTTGCTCTGTTCTGTTAGAAATGTAATATAATGGACTGGTTGCTCTGACACGACAAATAAAATAGTTACAGAAGTATTTATTTATTTGATAGCGTAGCGTTTAATGTCCCTGGTTTGGTTTTTCTACTTATGCAGGCTGTTTGACTTAGGAGAAACTGTATCAGGCAAGGCTTGAGGAGAAGAGTAACAATTTTATTGGATCAAGCAAGGTATAACACATTCGATTGTTTCTTCACAAGAGGCACAAATCTTGATAGGTTACATTAGTAAGGTTTCATGAGTAACTTTAGGTACAGACTTTGAGAGGTTTCTATAAGCAGATGTATCTTTCCTGGACAACTGTCCTAATAAAACAAATAAGCTAAAAGGCTTATTTAACAGAATTGGCTCCCAGCCAAACCCTGATTCTTAATATTAAAGAACCAGTCTTCCCTATAGTTCACTAACTATAGTATTCCTGATGGTTTTCCACACAACACAGGATCAACTACCTTCTCCTGTAACTCTTTGGTCACAGACTAGTTCCCTGTTTCTCCCACTAGAGAAATCAGTCTTCCCTGTAACTCTACCGGTCACAGACTGCCACTTTCAAACAGCTGCCCTATGAAGTGACAGTTTGATCCGCCCCCGTTGCTATGGCAACTCTGCTCAAGCCAAACCAGCCACTATCTCTAACAAAATATAATCCTACATACTTACCGTTTATTAACTACTGTTTAAACTACACATAACCATAGAAATAAAATTTCACATCGTCACACCCCTGTGTTCTGGTACGGCTGTACCAGGAGCTCCAATTTTGTTTGCTTTGCATTGAATGTTTGTTTGCAGTCCCAGGTTTCAGGGACTCTGCAGATAGGTGGCTTCCTTTGGTTGCAGTGACAGGGCAAGTCACCTGTCCATCATCATTAAGTTTTGGTCCCACCCTTTGCTCAGGGCAATTGGGAAGGGAAGGGAGCCATTTTTTTTGTTAGTCTCAGCTAGGTTAACCAATGTACAGGACGTGTGCAAACGCCCCCTGTACAAAAGCTTCAACCTTTAAGAATTTCCAGGGAAAGAATTTCCAGGGTTACAGAAATTCCAACAGAAACAGAAGGAAAAGAGTCTCCAAAGCCTTTCCAGGGAAACAGCCCTAAAGATCAAAGAACTCCAGCTGAAGAGACTACAGGCCTTGCTGGTAGGTCCACTTGGTGCTTTGAGACGCAGTTCAACCCGGTAGTGGTGCCCACATCAGTCAGGTTTAAATTTACAGTCAGCCTGGGAGAAGTTAAAAAGGGTTTTTTTTTCCTTTAAAGAAGAAGTTATTGAAGATAGTTGCCTGTCCTTTGTGGGCAAGTTTAGGAATTCACCAGTTATCTAAAAGCTTGGAATCATTTGCTTAATTTTACTGAAGACAAGAGAAGTTTCTGTTTGATTGTTCATTAATAAAAGACTTTGTTGTACTTCTCAAGCTATCTAAAGACTGTTTGTGGTGGAAACCTCTGAGAACTTCTCTTTAGGCCCCCTGGCTTCCCGTTGGGCAAAGGTTGCACGTCCTGTTTTAAAGACAACTATTTACAGGCCCAGCGCGCGACAGAGCACCCTGTGCCTGCAGGACTGAAGACTGACAGGTTGCAGGTTTGAATCCGGGGAGAGGCAGATGAGCTCCCTCCATCAACTCCAGCTCCTCATGCAGGGACATGAGAGAAGCCTCCCACAAGGATGATAAAAAACATCAAATCATCCGGGCGTCCCCTGGGCAACATCCTTGCAGACTGCCATTTCTCTCACACCAGAAGCAACTTGCAGTTTCCCAAGTCACTCCTGACACGACAAAAAAAATGTTGTGGTGACCACCAACCATAAAATTATTTTTATTGCTACTTCATAATTGTAATTTTGCTACTGTTATGAATCGTCATGTAAAATATTTGATGTGCAGGATGTATTTTCATTCCCTGGACCAAATTTGGCAGAAATACCTGATACGCCCAAATTCAATACTGGTGGGGTTGTGAAGGGGAATTGTTTTTGTCGTTTGGGAGTTGTAGTTGCTGGGATTTACAGTTAACCTACAATCAAAGAGAATTCTGAACTCCATCAACAACGGAATTGAACCAAACTTGGCACACAGAACTCCCGTGACCAACAGAAAATACTGGAAATTTTTTCATGAGTGTTGACCTTGAGTTTGGGAGTTGTTGTTCACCTACATCCAGAGAACACGGTGGACACAAACAATGATAGATCTGGACCAAAATTGGCACGAATACTCAATACACCCAAATGTGAACACTGGTGGAGATTGGGGAAAATAGACCTGGACATTTGAGAGTTGTAGTTGCTAGGATTTATAGTTCACCTACAATCAAAAAAACATTCTGAACCCCACCAGCAATAGAAATGGGCGAAACTTCCCACGCAGAACCCCCATGACCAACAGAAAATAGTGTGTTTTCTAATGGTCTTTGGTGATCCTCTGATGGCAAAAAGAGGAGAAAAGTGCAGGTAACTCTGTCAGAGCTATCCAAACTACACTTTCCTCTCTGTAGTGGAGGAGAAAGTGCTTTGTGGTGCTTCTCCTCTCCTTTGGGTGGAATATGGGCAGGGCCTGCCATGCATTGTGTGATGGTGCATGGCAGTCCCTGTTTTTGCTGTGCAAAAATGTCCCATGTGAAGAGGTCCATATTCACCCCTTTTATAAATTACTAGCTGTCCCCTCCCACGCATTGCTGTGGTCCAGTCTGGTGATCTGGAAAATAAAGTAATGAGAAAGTGTTGGGTTGTTGTAGATTTTTCGGGCTATATGGCCATGTTCTAGAGGCATTTTCTCTTGACGTTTCGCCTGCATCTATGGCAAGCATCCTCAGAGGTAGTGAGGTCTGTTGGAAGTAGGAAATGGGTTTATATATCTGTAGAATGACCAGGGTGGGGCAAAGGACTCTTGCCTGCTGGAGCTAGGTGTGAATGTTGCAACTGACCACCTTAATTAGCATTTGATGGATTGGCAGTGCCTGGGGGAATCTTTTGTTGAGAGGTGATTAGATGTGCCTGGTTGTTTACTCTCTGTTGTTTTGCTGCTCTAATTTTAGAAAGTGTTGGTTTCTAATCTATGTAATTTCTTTATACTTATGGGCAAGCATGTAGCCGGGGGGGGGGGGGGGGGCTTGAGGGGCTTTGGTCCAGATCCATCATTGTTTGAGTCCACAGTGCTCTCTGGATGTAGGTGAACTACAACTCCCAAACTCAAGGTCAATGCCCACCAAACCCTTCCAGTATTTTCTGTTGGTCATGGGAGTTCCGTGTGCCAAGTTTGGTTCAATTCCATCATTGATGGAGTTCAGAATGCTCTTTGATTGTAGGTGGACTATAAATCCCAGTAACTACAACTCCCAAATGACAAAATCATAATTTTTTGAGTGATGGTCACTCCTTGTGTTGTGAGACATTTTGTTGCCAAATTTGGTGTGATTTCATTCATTGGTTCTTTTGTTTTTAAGGTACTCATTATGCACAGAGCATCTATATATATAAATTTGTTAGGGGCATCCAACGGAGAAACAATACTCAAAAATCCCCCAACGAAACTTAACCAAAATTCCCATGCCCATAACACAACCCACAAGGTACAAACATATCTACTCAAAATGAAAAACAACACAACAACACACTCACAAAATGGCAAAAGAACAAAACTCAAAAAAACCCCAACGAAACTTAACCAAAATTCCCATGCCCATAACACAACCCACAAGGTACAAACATATCTACTCAAAATGAAAAACAACACAGCAACACACTCACAAAACGGCAAAAGAACAAAACTAAAAAAACCCAACGAAACTTAACCAAAATTCCCATGCTCATAACACAACCCACAAGGTACAAACGTATCTACTCAAAATGAAAAACAACACACTCACAAAACGGAAAAACAACAAAACTAAAAAAAACCCAACGAAACTTAACCAAAATTCCCATGCCCATAACACAACCCACAAGGTACAAACATATCTACTCAAAATGAAAAACAACACAACAACACACTCACAAAACAGCAAAAGAACAAAACTAAAAAAAACCCCAACGAAACTTAACCAAAATTCCCATGCCCATAACACAACCCACAAGGTACAAACATATCTACTCAAAATAAAAAACAACACAACAACACACTCACAAAATGGCAAAACAACAAAACTCAAAAATCCCCCAACGAAACTTAACTAAAATCCCCGTGCCCATATCACAACCCACTAGGTACAAACATATCTACTCAAATTGAAAAACAACACAGCAACACACTCACAAAACGGCAAAAGAACAAAACTCAAAAAAAAAACCAACGAAACTTAACCAAAATTCCCATGCTCATAACACAACCCACAAGGTACAAACATATCTACTCAAAATGAAAAACAACACACTCACAAAATGGCAAAACAACAAAACTCAAAAAAACCCCAACAAAACTTAACCAAAATTTCCATGCCCATAACACAACCCACAAGGTACAAACATATCTACTCAAAATGAAAAACAACACAACAACACACTCACAAAATGGCAAAACAACTGAGCATGCGCATTGGCGCCCAGCCGCATGTTCCCTGGCGCGCGCACATGGCCTTCCGGCCAACGTTCCCTCTGCAGAAACCATGCCTACTCCAAGCCCCGCCGTGCCGCTTCCCACACACACACACACCCTGCCGCACATACACACGCAACCCCACGCTCCATCACTCCCCCCACCGCTGCACACACACACGCAACCCCACACTCCATCACTCCCCCCCCGCCGCACATACACACGCAACCCCATGCCCCATCACTCCCGCCGCCGCCGCACACACACACGCAACCCCACGCTCCATCACTCCCCTGCCCCAATCTTACCTCCTTTTGCTTCACGCCACCTCCAAACCCCACCCCGCCCCTTCCCGCCCTGTCAAAATCTAGGAAAGACAGGAAGGAAGGAAAGAAGGAAGAAAGAGAAAGGGAGGTAAAGAAAAAGGGGGAAGGAAGGAAAGTTAGAGGAAGAAGAAAAGGAAAGAAAAGGAAAGATGGAAGAAAAGAAAAGAGAGACAGCAGAAAAGAAAGAAAAAGGGGGAAGGAAGGCAAGAGATAGAGAAAGAAGAGGAGAAGGAAAGATGGGAAGGAAGGAAGGAAGGAGGGAAAGAAGGAGAGAAAGAGGGAAGATTGGCCACAGTAACGCGTGGCGGGTAAAGGTTGTTATTTCTATTATTATTATTATGCTATTCTTCCTATGAGACCCTTTTAGGGGGAATGGGAGAGGTGTCAGGTCCCAGAGGCAATGCATTGCATTATTGTTATTGTTATGATGGTGTTAAAATAAAAGGAAATAAAAAGTGAAAGAAGGAAGCAAACAGGGGGGGAAGAAAGGCAAAGGAAGAAAGGGGGAGGGAATGAAGGAAAGAGAGAAGGATGAAACCAAGTAGTGAAAGAAGGAAAGAAAGAGGGAGAGAAGGAAGAAAGGAGAGAAAGGGGGAGGAAAAGGGGGAAGGAATAGGTAGGGACCTCTCTTTCATAATAGTCCAGATATCTACCTCAACTTTGATAAGTTTTACTATAGGCCACAGCAACACATGGCAGGGCACAGCTAGTTTATATATATATAGATATCAGTGTGGAAAAAACTGGTGTGGCCATTTTTTATGGTTCAGCCTCCCAAAAGCTGAATATGTGATCAAATCCTCTTTGGTGCATTAGCTTCTAAACATATGAACATGCACTGCAGAACCTGCCCTTTTATGCACTGCAGTTGATAAAATTTATATCTGAACTTATAGCAGCACATTATTGAAAAGACTCTAATATATCTTAAACCAAAAGATCAAACACTTTCTAGTTCAGTGAAGGACGGGTTATTGCGGTCTTTATTAAAAACTAGAGCTTTTGGAAACGCAAGTAGGAGGACAGGGATCAACGATAGTAACTGATAAAGTAAAGTAGTATAATAATAACATAGTAATGGTGAGTACAAACATTTTATGGCATTAGCAGTACAATGTATTGTCGAAGGCTTTCATGGCCGGAATCACTGGGTTGTTGTAAGTTTTTCCGGGCTATATGGCCATGTTCTGGAGGCAATTTTTCTCCTGACGTTTCGCCTGCATCTATGGCAAGCATCCTCAGAGGTAGGGAGGTCTGTTGGAAGTAGGAAGAGGTTGCGTTCCAGGCGGTCATAGATCCGATGAGCCTGTGGTGTTTTGAAAGTCCTTTTGGCTGCGAGAAATTGTGGGATGGTATCTGTGTCTCTGCAGCGTAGAAGTAAAGTCAGGGAGCACAGTAGATGTGCTTTCCTGGTCCTTAGTTTTTCCAATTTCCGTGTGTCTTGGAACAGTTTCTCCCCGTAGAGATGTTCAATGTATTGTCGAAGGCTTTCATGGCCGGAACCTCTGAGGATGCTTGCCATAGATGCAGGCGAAACGTCAGGAGAAAAATTGCCTCCAGAACATGGCCATATAGCCCGGAAAAACCTACAACAACTCAGTGATTCCGGCCATGAAACCGTTGACAATACATTGAACATCTCTATGGGGAGAAACTGTTCCAAGACACACAAAGATTGGGAAAACTAAGGATCAAGAAAGCACTTCTACTGTGCTCCCTGACTTTCCTTCAAACAACACATCACAGCTTTAAGAGACTGGCACTGACTTGGATTAACTGTACTTTCTCAGCATGAGGAAGAACCCTTTATAATCTCTCCCAGGCTGTCTATTATCTGGGCCTCACTGGTCTGGGTTTTACTACCGATCCCAAATGCGTCTGGACATCAAGTAAACCTACCAGCTAAGGCTTGTAGATACTTCAGCTGGAATTCAGTGGTTCTGTAATGCTGTCCAGTGGGAACTTCAGGGCTGTTTTCCGCTCTGGTGCTGTGAGGCTGAGAGGCTGTGAGCTCTCAGCCAGAGCCTTTGGGAACTTTTCCTTCTGTTTCTATTTCCCTGGATGATCCCTGGATGAGCCCGGATGGTCTTGAGGAATGAAGCTTTTCCTACGGGACGAGCTGTCTGCGTCCTATAGACTAGCTTCCTTGTGTGTGACTGACTAGAAATGGCTCCCTTCCCTTCTCTAAACCCAAAAGGGGGCGGAACTAGAGAACCTAATGATGATGGACAGGTGGCCTGCCCTATAACTGCAAACTTTAACAGGAAGCCACCCTCCTGCAAAATCCGAAGTCCTGGGCTGCAAACAAACACTTAATACAAAGCAAATAAAGTGGGAGCTTCTACCAGCAGTCTCTGTAGATCTTAGAAAAATATTTATTGATTTAAGTCATTGGTGTGCTGGCTGATACCCAAACGGGGTGGGCCGGAGATGTCACTGCCTTGGTCCTTTCACTATTGGTTGCTACTCCCCGGCGGATATCAGGTGGTGCAATACTGTCTGAACAGTGAACAGTACAGGTTGGAATGAGTTTTCTGCATAGTTCCTCTTCACATTTATGTTAAAATTCTATCAGAAATGGGATTCTGCTCTGACTTTCCTCCTCTGGCTGTAGTGGCACTAAATTATTCTGTGACATCTCTCATAGCTTCTTACATTGAAAGGGTCTTTGAGCAAAATTTGCAAATACTAAGCAAGGGGCTTTGAATGAAATTAACAGCAAAAGAGAAATATACCCTTTCTCTGTAGAAAAAGAGCAACACGGAAGAAAATGTTTTTAAGAAACAAGATGTGACATGTAGAGGTACAAGAAGGTACTTTCTTACACAGGATGTTGTGTTGTGGTTAACTTCAAAGGTTGTGGTAAAGTGCAGAGTCTGCATGTACAAGAAGGTACTTTCCATCAAATGGTCAAGGGAGAGGGGCTGGAAAGAGAGTACTTTCCATGACAAAAAAAATGTTCTTGTTTACTTGAGGTTATATAACGGTGGTCAAAAGCCAAGGAGGCACGGCAGTCACTTGAAGGGTAGCATCTGCGCATGCTACCAGGCTGTCCATCTTCTTCTTGAAGAAATTAAAAATAAACCTTGTTTTTTAATCTCTTTTGGGACTGTCTCCTTCCTTACATGTTCCCGTGACTGCACGGACCTAAGAAAACCCAATATAGGGTCTCTAACAACATATTTGGAAACATGTAGAGTTTGTTCTGGGAGCAAGCCAGGGGAATCCAGTTACCCTAACAATCCTGCAATAATTCAGATTGCAGGTTGCAAACCACATTTTGGATCCTTAGTAATATAATAAATGTCTGCATATGGGATGGAGGACGTGATGGCCCAACACTCCGCATAACATTAAAAAAGAACGATGAAGAACGGCCACTGGAGGCTCAGATCAAGAATAAAATCATGGCTGGCATCCTATTCAATGCACATCGTGTCATAAATCTGCATAACAGTATCACAATTCACTTTTACGATCCTTCAGTGATCTTCACCCTTTTCAGCAGTGCAGTTCCCTGCTCACAGCCACTATCAACTGGCAAGCGCATCTATTTCCCAGATTTGCTGGGACTATTCTCCTCCCAATCCATACATTGGCCATTAATCCATGCTCTCATTGTTATTTTATTTTTTTTTTCTGGAGGAAATGCACAACCCCAAAGATCAAAATGCTTCATTGGAGCATTGTCAAAAATAAGAACACCAAGTTCACCCAAGAATGCTGACCTTTCTATCATTGCCAGTTAAAGCAAATGGATTGGACTGTGTCTCTGTGTGTACATCAACAAAAGAGGCATGGCAGAGGTTGTCCACATATTTGGACACATCCAATTTGGCCCTAATTCAATAGAAATATTCAAGAAGAGTAGGTTGTTGTAGTTTTTTTTTGGGGGGGGCTATATGGCCATGTTCTAGAAGCATTCTCTCCTGACATTTCACCTGCATCTGTGGCAAGCATCCTCAGAGGTTATGGTCACCTCACCTCACAACCTCTGAGGATGTTTGCCACAGATGCAGGCGAAACGTCAGAAGAGAATGCTTCTAGCACATGGCTATATAGTAGGCTTGGGTAACCACAGAAAAATTTGGTTCTAAACTCGTTTTGTTTTTAGGGGGGCCCTTGCGTTTTGTTTTTTTAAAGAATTCCGAAATTTTCCTTTAAAAAAGTTTGAAATATACGAAATTTCGTAAAATTACGAATCGATTTGTTAATGGCGGATGCGATTGCGCAATATGCTTAAAAAACCCTCCAAATGGGACAGGGGAAACTTCTGAAGCTTCCCTCTCCCTCTGTTGTTGACTGTTGGTGTGATAATTTATTTTTTATCACTGATAATACAAACAACAACGATAAAACTTGCACCAGACATACGGAAATAATTACGAAACAATTTCGAAACAATTTTGAAACAATTACGAAACAATACGAAATAAATTGGAAAAATTGTTTCGATTTTTAATTACTCCTCACAGTAGTCCTGCATGGCTCAATATTGGATCGTAAGCTAATTTAAATACGAATTAATAACAAATTACGAAATTAACGAATGAAACCGCCCAAGCCTACTATATAGCCTGAAAAACCTACAACAACCCAGTGATTCCAGCCATGAAAGCCTTTGACAATACATTTAAGAAGAGTTCTTATCATAATTTCGGAGACCCTGGTTCAAATTTGCACTAAATCAGAGTTCCATTTGTGAGCCACAGCCATGTTTTTTCGTTGTCAATTTGGCTCTCGATGTTATTATTATTATTATTATTATTATTATTATTATTATTATTATTAAACTTTATTTGTACCCCGCTAGCATCTCCCAAAGGACTCGATGCGGCTTACCAAGGCCAAGGCCTCAACACACAACACAACAAAACCTAAAGCAAATTAAAAACAATTAAAGCAATGTAAATAACAAGCAATAAACAATACACTAAGACACAATAAAACTGGGCCAGGCCAGAGTAATGGGTACAGGATTAAAAGTGCTGATGTGACAGGAGGTATGTAGGATTATAGGGCAAGTGCAGTGTGCGGTGTGCAACAATCTTAGTTCTAGTAAAGTGCTTGTGGGACTTGAAATTGGAGATTTCCTAATCTGGGAAGGCACATCGGAACAGCCAGGTCTTCAAGTTCTTTCTGAAGACTGCCAATGTAGGGGCCTGTCTAAGATCTTTGGGGAGGGTGTTCCAGATTCGGGGGGCCACCACAGAAAAGGCCCTGTCTCGTGTCCCCACCAAACGCACTTGTGACGCAGGCGGGATCACGAGCAGGGCCTCTCCAGATGACCGAAGTGAGCGCGTGGGTTCGTAGATGGAGATGCGGTCACTCATGTTTCCCAGGAACTGTCCATGGAGAGCCTTCTTTTGCCACTTTTCTCTTCTGCTCTGGATTGTGTTTTTACAGCATTTGCTCTTTGTCTTTTGCACTTTAAGCAATTATTATTATTATTATTATTATTATTATTATTATTATTATATGGCAGGGTATATATATAGAGACCAGTTCAAAGCAGGTAACATGTCCATACAGCTCGGAAAACTCACAACAACCCAGTGATCCGGCCATGAAAGCCTTTGACAATGCAAATCCCATTACCATAAGACAGAAAGGACTAGAAAGCACATAGAAACAGCAAAGGGAAAGAGATACACTATCTCAAATTCTTCAGAGGAAAAGTGGAACAGAAACGCAATGAATAGTATTCTGGAGGAACATTTCAGGATATGGCTTGAATCCTATTAATGTGAGTTACAATAGACTAATTGAATTAATTGTTCTCTTTCATCTCTTTCGTCTTCCATTATTTATCATTGCTACCAACTCCCCCTTTAGTTTTTTTTATCATCAATTGAAAACAATGAGATGAGCTTGAGATGGAGACCCATCGGATTAAATCTGCAAAACTCAATCGCTCAAGAAAGAATAAGCTTAACCGAAAGTTTCAATTTCTGTTTGGTCTTCCTTGTCCCCTCTTAACCCACCATTAGTCAAGCGACGCCAGTTGCTGCAATCAGATGTTGCACAAACAAAAGTAAATGAGCAGATTTTAATTTTGTGTCGATTACTCAGATGACTGCATCTGTTGTTTGTATTACTTGATAACCAGTCTGCTACAAATCAACAATAATGCGGATTGGACGCTTGCTAGTTCAAATGACAGCAGATGCCTTGATAGGAGAATATCAAACAGCATACACCAACTGGTCTATTTTTCTCTGTGATGTACTTTCATGTTACATCAATGGGGAATCTGCCATAGACAGCGGTTCTCAGTCACATGAGGAGAAAAAGGCAGTCTGTAATTCTGCTCAAATGAAGGAGAACGGAGAGTCCTAATTGTTACAGTAAGTCGTAACAGGATCAAGTGTGTGTGTGTTAAAGAAAACCTTATGCTGTTAATTATTATGTGCAGCTGCTAATGTAGGTCAGCTAGTAAATTTTGACCTCACCTGGTGGGGTATAACTGTATGGTTTTTAGAATACAGTTTAGCTTTTACTCTGAGGAGTCTTTGCTCAGGCATTTTGCTTAACCATTTCTACTGCTCTCTCATTTGGATGGAGATGAAGAAGCCTTATTCTGTATTGCTTACGATGACTATGTAATAATAATAATAATAATAATAATAATAATAATTTATTTGTACCCCGCTACCATCTCCCCAAGGGACTCAGTGCGGCTTACATGAGGCCGAGCCCACAGTACAACTATAGACAATAGCAACAATAATACAAAACAATAAATAAACTCATAAGCAAAAAAAAATAAGCAATAAACATTAACAATAACACGACGTGTTTAAAAGCCTATGGCTGGGCCAAATGTAATAATTAAAAAATTAAAAAATAATGCTGGGCATGACAAGGTGACATATAACTGGGTTAGAAGTTTTGGAGAGGGATGAAATATGCAGACGATCTTAGATCACTAATAAAGTGCATTTAGGGACATATTGCTGGGAGTTTCCTTATTCTGGGAAGGCACACTGAAACAACCATGTTTTCAGGCTCCTCCTAAAGATTTGGGGCTTGCCTAATGTCATTGGGGAGTGAGTTCCAGAGTTGAGGGGCCACCACCGAGAAGGTCCTCTCCCTCATCCCCACCAATCGCACCTTACACTACTGCTCCCTTCAATGTTTTGTCCCTGGAGTACACTCAACCCCCGTCCCCCCCCCCCCCTTGTATGACAGCTCGTTTTTTACAACCTCGTTTCTTTATGAGTCCTCCCTTGCAAATAATTTGCTCCTTTTGTCTCACCCTGAGTTTTAACATTTTATCTTGCACATGCGGCCCGCGCATTGTCATTGCGATTGTGGATATTGTATTTATATATTGCTCACTGTATTAATATGTTTCTTTTTTTGTATTTACTGTGTTGTTGCTTGTGGTTTTGGTTTTTATATTGTTATAATTTGTTGTTTGGGCTTGGCCTCATGTAAACCGCCCTGAGTCTCCATTGGGGGAGATGGTGGTGGGGTATAAATAAAGTTTTTTATTATTATTATCTATATAAATAAAAATGTAATGTTCATTTGTGGGATTAACATAACTCAAAAACCACTGTACGAATTGACACAGAATTTGGGCACTACACCCCTAACAGACCGACAAGTGTCCATCACTCATAAACCCCACCCAAAAAATAGCGGAAAGGACTTAATAAGCCAAAAAAGCTAAATGATGATACAGCTCATGTGAGAAAACGACAGCTCCCAGCATCCCCTAGACCAGGAGGATGCTCCAAATGCACTGCTTCCAAGCTGCAAGCTTTCTTTTTCTTGGATTTCTTTGAGAGCATTCCAATCCCTGCATATTTCCAATTTACTGTTCCTGGACTGCGACTCCCAGCAATCCTCCAGATATAGAAGATAGATAGATTAGCTAGAGATAGACAGATCAATCAGGAAGACTGCTGGGAGTTACAGTCCAAGAAGAGTTAAAGAAGGAAGAAAAGAGAGAAAGAAAAATGGAGGGGAAGGAAGGGAAGAGGTAGAAAAGGAAGGAGAGAAGGAAAGACAAACAGGGAAGGAAGGAAAGAAGGAGAGAAAGGGGGAGGGAAGGTCGGCCACAGCAATGCATGGTGGGTACAGCTAGTTCATAATAATAATAATAAAAATAATAATAATAATAATAAACAACAACAACAACAACAATAATAGCTTGGGTGCTGTCACACCCAGCTTGAGATTCCCAGCAACTGAGGCTACTACAGGCTTTGAACATCAAAACAGAATATTTATTTCTCAAAGTTCTTCCAGACTTGGCACAGCTTGTTAAAGTTACAAACAAAACAGTCAATTGGTGAAACAACAGAGATGTTCTTTCTTTCCTTTTTCCTCTAGTTGCTGAACTGCCTTCATCCAAATGGTAGAAAAAATCCTGAGATCTTTTTACCCCAACCCTGAGCCACTATCTTTTAAAAAGCGTAGGCCTTCCCTATTCCAGCCCAAGGTTACTTTGGAGATGAAGCAAATAGTGCTCAATAACTATTTCTCAATAACTCAATATCTATCTCAATCTATAGTATCTCAATAGGTTTCTCTATATATCTTTCTATCCATATAACTCAGTTGGCTTTTCTATATCTTAATAAGCTTTTTATATCTCAATCGTTCTTACAATGGTTTTTTCAGAGTTACCTGCCTGACCAACAACAACACAAACAGTCAATTTGGGAAACCATAGAGATGTTCTTTCTTTCCCTTTTTCTTCAATTACTAAGGTAACCTTTCTCCAAATGGTGGAAAAAATCCTGAGATATTTCACCCTAACCCTGAGCTGCTATGGTTAGAAAGAACAGGTCTTTCCCTATCTAAGCACAAGATCAGTTTTGGAGATGAAGTAATGCTCAATAGTACTCAATAACTATTTCTCTCTATTTCTCAATAACTCAATCAGCTTCTCTATCTTAATTGCCTTTCTTAATAACTCAATAAGCTTCTCTTTATCTCTATATTAGGCCTGGGTAACAACGCAAAAATTTGTTTCTAAAATCGATTTGTAATTGGGGGGTTTTTTTGTTTCGATATTTAAAATAATTACAAAATTTTCCAAAAAAAAAGTTTGGTATTTACGAAATTTCGTAAATATTTACAAAACATTTTGTAAAGATGGCGCCCTTTTTTTTCAATATTTTTAAAATATTTTTTTAAATTTAATTATTAATTTAGTAGAATAGGGATTAATTATTATTAATTATTATTAAGGAGGGAAGGCAGGCACTCACTCTGGCGGGCCCTCTCGCTCGCCGCTCGCTCGCCCCTCTCGCTCGCCGCTCGCTCGCCCCTCTCAGCAAGCATCGGCAGGCGGCCATCTTACGTATTTCCGAAATGGACGGAAATACAAAATTTTTTGGTGCCTGCCGTTTCGATATTTAAAAACACTTCCAGGTTAAAAAAAAAGTTTTGTAATCGTTTCGTAATTCAAAAATTAACGAATTTTTTAACGAATTACGAATTAACGAAACGAATTGCCCAGCCCTACTCTATATCTATCTATAACTCAATATCTCAATTGCTATTCTATCTATCTCAATTCTACTCAATTGTACTCACAATGGGTTTTTCAGAGCCCCCTGCCTGACCAACAGCACATTTGAGGCTCTTTTCTCAACTGAAGGAGGCAGGGGAGATTCCAAAATGGAGATCTCAAGCCAGGAAAAAGGGTGTACTCCAAACCCAAAGAGATACTTTCTAAACCAATAGCTGCAAAAAAGGCCTGCAGGCTGGCTTTCCAGCCTCTGATAATGTTAACTTTCAGAGTGCAGCTGAGATTGTAGCAACCCTGGGGAAATGCAAAAGAATGCTATCTCATACAACTAAAAGGCAAATGGAAACCATGCTCCTGGAAGATGGAACAGCTAGAGATGAAAGAAAGGAGAGTGTGAAAAAGGGAGGGGGAGGAAGGAAAGTGGTAGAGAAGGAAGGAAGGAATGAAGGAAGGAGAGAAAGAAAGAAGGAGAGAAAGAGGGAGGGAAGGTTGGCCACAGCAACATGTGGTGGGTACAGCTAGTATATCATATAGCAACAATTAGGATAAGAGCAATTAATCATTATTGCTTTGGTTACAACAATAGTAAAGTGTGATGACAAGATTTTTTTGGATCCTAGCTGGGACCAGCAATCCAGGGAATTGCCTACTCAAACGCACAGCAGAACAAGAAAAGTCAGCACCCAGGTCCCTTTTCTCAGAGCTGTAGAATAAGAAGGGGAAGAAATCTTTTTCATCCGTAGTTCTTTCTCCTGCCAAATAACTTGCGGAAACAAAGGAACATCAAGAAGAGATCAATACCTCCCCGCCCCCAGGAGAATCCTTCAATCTTAGAAAATCATTATCATTCTGGCAAAAATCACAGTGTACTTGTGAGCCTTCATGCGGCCCATGATAAAGATTTGGGAATTAATCAGCTACAGAGAAAACATTGGGATTCTGATTATCTTATCAACAGAATATGTTCTGTTCTCCCTGATCTATACTCCCAGAAGAATGTGTTTGGAAACTCCCCCTCTTTATTCCTCAAACTATCATACAAACAAATGAAAACAAGAAGAAACAGTTTGACTTTTTTTACAAACACAGACACTTGAAGATGCCTTTGAGAAAGCTTTTTGACTTTGATATTATCAATCAGTCGACTTCATAATGATCATAGATCAATTAGAAAAAGTCCAAGGGCAGAAAATAACAAATACACATGGTAAAAAAATGTCTCCCAGGTACAAGAACACAGACATAAGTCAGTTAAAATCAGGGAAACTAGATCAGACAGAATATGTTTCAATGTAAGAATAGATGATTATGAGAGAACACATGAAGAAAAAGGCTAAACGAGACTCAAAGCAAGCTATAGTTTCCCAGGATTTGCCACCTAAGGTAACTATCAGATTCGACCTAAGAGTAAGGCATAGTTCTGCACATGTTTTAAGGCAGCGTTTCTCAACCTTCCTAATGTCATGACCCCTTAATACAGTTCCTCATGTTGTGATGACCCCCCAACCATACAATTATTTTCGTTGCTACTTCATAACTGTCATTTTGCTACTGTTATGAATTCTAATGTAAATATCTGATATGCAGAATGTATTTTCATTCACAGGACCAAATTTGGCACAAATACCCAATATACCCAAATTTGAATACTGGTGGGGTTGGGGAGGGGGGTTGATTTTTGTCATTTGGGAATTGTAGTTGCTAGGATTTATAGGTCATACAAGCAAAGAGCATTCCAAACTCCACCACCGATTTTTTTTAAAATTATCTTTATTGAAAGACAGAATTTTTTCCATTTTGTGCAGAGAAACAATAGTGGAAAGAAATATGAAAAACAAAAAACAAATATACACAAGCAACAGATCTCAAAGAAAATTGGATCAAAGTAGCACACAGATGGTACATGACACCTAAGAAACTCGGAAAATGTTATAAAAACAAACACTAAATTTTGGAAATGTGGAAAGTTAGAGGGGACGTACTTCCATATGTGGTGGTCATGTACCAAGGCCAAGATATATTGGAGAAAAATACAGAAGACACTACAGGAAATGCTAAGTATAAGAATTCCATTTGACCCAGAAACTCCACCACCAATTGAATTGAACCAAACTTGGCACACAGAACTCCCACGACGACCAACAGAAAATACTGGGAGGATTTGGTGGGCATTGACCTTGAGTTTTGGAGTTTTAGTTCATCTACATCTAGAGAGCATTATGGACTCAAACAATGGTAGAGCTGGACCAAACTTGGCACAAATACTCAATATGCCCAAATGTGAACACTGGTGGAGTTTGAGGGAAATAGACCTTGACATTTGGGAGTTGTAATTGCTGGGATTTATAGTTCACCTACAATCAAAGAGTATTCTGAATCCCACCAATGAAAGAATTGGGCCAAACTTCCCACACAGAACCCCCATGACCAACAGAAAAGCCTTTGTTTTCTGATGGTCTTTGGTGACCCCTTTGATAACTCTGCATGACCCCCCCCCCCCCCCGGGGTCCCAACCCCCAGGTAGAAAAATGCTGGTCTTACATTTTTATCTATGCACTTTAACTGTGTTGGATTTAAATGAGCCCAAAACACCTTGAGCTATGAGGAGAAGTAACTTCCATGACCAACTGAAAATACTGGAATGGTCTGGTGGGCCTTGACCTTGAGTTTGGGAGTTGTAGTTCTCTCACATCCAGAGAGCACTATGGACTCAAACAATGATAGATTTGGACAAAATTTGGCACGGATACTCAATATGACCAAATGTGAACACTGGTGGAGTTTGAGGGAAATAGACCTTGACATTTGGGAGTTGTAATTGCTGGGATTGTTGGGGTTCAGCCTGAGTTTGAACTTGAACCTGATTCTCTGTTTGTTCCTCCTGATGCTAATGAAAATATATTTACTGATGCTAATGAAAATGTACCTCTTGATGCCAATGCTCCTGAAATTAGTGAGGAAGAAACTTCTGTAGTTTTGGAAAATGCCAATATTCCTGAAATTAGTGAGGAAGGAACTTCTGTAGATTTAGAAAATGAAAGTACCAGTGTTCATGAGAATGTTTCAGAGGGAAGCCATGACCTTTCACTCCCTTCTGCACCTGTTAACTTTAATGAGAACAGAAGGGGCCAGATTTGGCAAGACAGAAGTAAATCACTCAGCTTGCAGAGGTCTTCCCGATTAAAAGAAATACAAACAATGGCTTCAAAGCAGAGGGGCGGTTCACGGAACCAATTCTTCGGCTTGAAGTGCCTTCCGCCGGGCTGACTTTCTCAGTTCAGGCATCGTTTCAGATCGATGAAGACCTTGGCAGTTCTCCCGGTTTCCCTGGCCATGGTCTTGAAAGATTTCTAGGATATCAAGCACGGTAAGTGGATTGCTAACAGGTTCCAGTAGTTTACAGTGTGGCTTTGGGTTTTGCTTTGTCCATTTAAATTCATGTTTGCTGATTTTGCTGTGGCTTTTGACTTGCATTTTTCCTTTATTTTGTATTCTTCAATAAAAAAGGATTGTTTTTCACAGTCAAGTGTGGTGGATAGTTATCGTAGGGCCTCGTTCCCTGCTCTGGATTGCAACAGGGATTTATAGTTCATGTACAATCAAAGAATATTCTGAATACCACCAATGATAGAATTGGGCCAAACTTCTCACACAGAATTCCTATGCCTTGAAGCTACTTGTTGGCATGGCATGAGCCTCCCTCCCGCCTTCCACACTATCCCTCACCCATACATGTGCACCAAGTTTCCATGTGCCGAGCACGCCTGCTCTGCCCTCCCCACTTGAAGTCTCAGAAACAGCCCTCCCCTTGTCTGAGAGGCTAGCCAATCACAGCAGAGGAAGGCTTTTGGTGGGAGGATTCACTGTCTGTTTCCAAAAAGGAAGAAGACAGACAAGCGGAGAGATCTTCAGCCTTCTCTGCCAAAGAGGTTCCTAAGACCATCAGAAATATATGTTTTCTGATGGTCTTTGCTGACCCCTCTGGCACCCCCTCATGATCCCCCCAGGGGTTCGGAACCCCAGGTTGAGAAACGCTGGTTTAAGGTTTAAGAATATGGACTTCTGGCTCCCTTCCCATTCCCAAGTTGGCCACTGGCTGAGTTCAATATACAAGTCCCGCAATTCTAAATATCCAAATCAAGACTCCAGGGAGTTGATTAGACAGCTTTTGGCCCACTCAAAAGCCTAGGCACTCGAGAAGACATAATGCTGAATGAAAATGTGTTCAGCCAGTAGAAATCCATTATATATGAGCATTTGAGGCAATCTGAATCCCATTTCGCAAAACAAAAAGAGGTGGTCTCCTGTGAGTTTGAATTTAAATGAGCCCAAAACATCTGTGGGTTTGGCAGTGTTATATCCCACAAAGTTCCAGTTCAAGGCTCTGGGTAAAGAGTTTGCTTATTGAAGCTGAATAAATAATAGAAGAAAACAGACATCGAATTATATTCTGAAAAAAGTGATTTAAATGCTATTTGCGACTGTCTTTGGGGGATAGTGGTTATTTCTGGGGAAAATACAGGTGAGTTTTTAATGAGTAGATATTGATTATTAAGAATCTGCACCAAGCTTCCTTAGTTTTGTGCCTTCCGTCCATTTTAGAGTCCAGCTCCCAGGATTCCTGACCACTGGTCATTCTGGTCAGAGATTATGGGAGTTGGAGTGATACCATCTAGAAGGCATGGCATTGAACAAGCTTATATCCTCCATAATAGTGACTCCGTTGGTGTGCTGGCCAATACCCAAACAGGGGATGACCTGGAGATGTCTCTGCCTTGGTCCGTTCAGTATTGGCTGCTACTTCCCGGCAGATGTCAGGTGGTGCAATACCGGCTAAGCAGTGTAATTTCTCCAGTGGTGTAGGGCGCAGGCACCCCATGATAATGCGGCATGTCTCATTAAGAGCCACATCCACTGTTTTAGTATGGTGAGATGTGTTCCACACTGGGCATGCATACTCAGCACCAGAGTAGCACAGCGCAAGGGCTACTTAAATCTAGACATAGTTTTCTAAGATCTACAGAGACACTCGCTGGAACACCTCAGCAAGCGAAAGTCCAAAAGTGGCAGGCTCAAACCCAGCACCTCAACCAATGGCTGATACCAAATGAGAGACTCCCCCCTGGGCACACAGAAGACTGGGCGACTTGGAAGGCATTGAACAGACTGCGCTCTGGCACCACGAGATGCAGAGCCAACCTCAAGAAATGGGCCACAAAGTGGAATCCTCGACATGCGTGTGTGGAGAAGAGCAAACCACTGACCACCTGCTGCAATGCAACCTGAGCCCTGCCACATGCACAATGGAGGACCTTCTTGCAGCAACACCAGAAGCACTCCAAGTGGTCAGATACTGGTCAAAGGACATCTAACCAGCTACCAAACTCACAAGTTGTGTATCTTTCTGTTTGTTTGCTTTGTTCTGTTAGAAATGTAATATAATGGACTGGTTGCTCTGACACGACAAATAAATAAATAAATAGTGACTCCGTGGACCACCACTGGTCCACAAGAATGAAAATATGATCCGCGACCTCACTGTTACTATACTGTTGCAACACCCCATGGACCACACCCCCTTCCTCGTGGCCATGCATCCGTGGTGAGGAGGCAAGAGAAAGCAGTTAGGGTCAGTTTCTTGGGTCCCATGCTCCGCTTTTCATATTGTTTACAACCTCAGCCACCTTTCCTTCTTTGTTTTTTACATGAGCATTGACAAAATCCATGGACAAGCAAAATAACACAGTCCAACCATTTTTTTCTTGGTGTCTTCATTTTTAGGCCAGTTCCTGGAGTTATTTGGGGTGTTGATTCAGCAAATTGCATTCGATAGACCACATCAGTTCTAGATTATTAAATACTAGCGGTCCCCTGCCACGCGTTGCTGTGGCCCAGTCTGGTGATATGGAAAATAAAGTAATTAGAAAGTGCTGGTTTCTAATCTATGTAATGTCTTTATGCTTGTGGTATTTCTTGATGTTTCTTTGACAGTGTTGACGTAGAGATTGTCTGGTTTGCCTACTCTGGAACATGCAACATATAATTGTCCATCTTTAGGAGTCCCTTTCAAATCTATAATACTTTATCTCTCTGTGTGTGTGAATCATATATATTAGGGCTGGGCGGTTTCGTTTTGTTAATTCGTAATTCGTTAATAATTCATTAATTTTTTCAATTACAAAACGATAACGAACCATTCTGGAGCAATTATTAAAAAAACGAATTTTCAAAAACGTTTTGTAAATGCTTCGTATTTCGATATTGTATTCGTTTCGTTATTGTTTTGAGGTTGTTTCGTTATTATTTCCGCATGTCTGGGCCAGTTTTATGGTTTAATTAGTGAAAAAAAATTATAATATCACACCAACAGTCAACAACAGAGGGAGAGGGAAGCTTCAGAAGGTTTTGGAGGTTTTTTAGCGTATTTCGCGGTCGCGTCCGCCATTAACGAATCGATTCGTTATTGTTTCGGAAATAGATTCGTTAATTTTTTACCATTTACGAAATTTCGTAAATATCGAACTTTTTAAAAGGAAAATTTTGTAATTATTTTAAATATCGAAACAAAAAAACCCCCCAAATACAAATCGATTTTAGAAACAAATTTTTCCGTTGTTACCCAGGCCTAATATATATGTTGTTACCCAGGCCTATATCTATGGGTGGATGGCTCTCTGTCAGGAGGGCTTTGATTATGTTTTCTTGCCCTGGTGAAGGGAGTTGGACTGGTTGGCCTTAAGTATTTTCTGTTGGTCATGTGTGGGAAGTTTGCCCCAGTTCAATTCCATCGTTGGTGGAGTTCAGAATCCTTTTTGATTATAGGTGAACTATAAATCCCAGCAACTACAACTCCCAAATGACAAAAATCATAATTTTTTAGTGATGGTCACAGATGGGGACTACTGGATGGCATATGTTCTGTATCAGAAACTAGAGCTGATGTCCCAGGCTTGCCAGGGACATTAAAAACAAAAAAAGGGGCTTATTTTCTTATGTCAGTAGAAAAAGGAAAAACAAGGAGGCGATAGGGCCTCTTCGAGGAGAAGATGGGGCAATGCTGACAGGGGATGATAGGGAAAAGGCAGAACTACTAAATACCTTCTTTGCCTCGGTCTTCTCACAAAAAGAAAATCATCTTCAACCTCAGCAAGACGAAGTGGATGAGGGATTTGAGGACATTCAACTCCAAATTGGGAAACAAGTCGTACAGGAATACTTGGCCGCTCTAAATGAGTTCAAGTCCCCTTTCAGGGCCAGATCAACTACACCTAAGAGTATTGAAGGAACTAGCGGAAGTCATTTCGGAACCTTTGGCAATCATCTTTGAGAGTTCTTGGAGAACGGGAGAAGTTCCAGCAGATTGGAGGAGGGCCAATATGGTCCCAATCTTCAAGAAGGGAAAAAAGGATGACCCAAACAACTACCGTCCGGTCAGCCTCACGTCGATACCGGGCAAGATTCTGGAAAAGATTGTTAAGGAAGCGGTCTGCAAACACTTAGAAACAAATGCGGTCATCGCTAATAGTCAACATGGATTTATCAAAAACAAGTCATGCCAGACTAATCTGATGATGATGATATTTTTTTTGTCGTGTTAGGAGCCACTCCTGTTGTGAGAGAATTGGCCATCTGCAAGGACGTTGCCCAGGGGATGCCTGGATGATTTGATGTTTTTATCATCCTTGTGGGAGGCTTCTCTCATGTCCCCACATGAGGAGCTGGAGCTGATAGAGGGGGCTCATCCGCCTTTCCCCGGATTAGAACCTGCGACCTGTTGGTCTTCAATCCTGCCGGCACTGGGCTTTAACCCACTGCGCCACCGTGATAATAATAATAATAATAATAATAATAATAATAAGGAGAAGAAGAAGAAGAAGAAGAAGAAGAAGAAGAAGAAGGCAGTCAAGAACCAACATTGAGGGAAGTCAAGTGCAAAAGACTAAGAGTGAATACCATAATACCACAGAGATGTCTTCATTTCTGTCTCAAAGCTGCTTGAGCCTGTGGTCACCACTGTGCTTTGTGGCCGTGACTTCTAACAAATTATATTAGGCCTGGGTAACAACGGAAAAATTTGTTTCTAAAATCGATTCGATTTTTGGGGGTTTTTGCGTTTCGTTATTTAAAATAATTACAAAATTTTCCTTTTAAAAAGTTCGATATTTACAAAATTTCATGAATGTGAAAAAAAATACAAAACATTAACGAATCGATTTCCGAAACAATAACGAATCGATTCGTTAATGGCGGACGCGACCGCGAAATACGCTAAAAAACCTCCAAAAACTTCTGAAGCTTCCCTCTCCCTCTGTTGTTGACTGTTGGTGTGATATTATAATTTTTTTCACTAATTAAACAAAAAACAACCATAAAACTTGCCCCAGACATGCGGAAATAATAACGAAACGACCTCAAAACAATAACGAAACGAATACAATAACGAAATACGAAGCATTTATTATTTATTTACTTTGCTTATATACCGCTGTATCTCAAGCCCGAAGGCGACTCACAGCGGTTCACAAACAGTAAAAACAGTAGAAACAGCAGTGGTTCCATGCAACATATAACAATTGACTTAACACATTATCCATAAATTACCAATAAGCAATTACAATGCACAATTATTACGAAAAACAACCGTACCCAATCTTCTCATCATCCAAGCGTAGTCCAGGTTCGTCGTCCATTGTTCCATTCCTATGTTCCATTACCAGATTGCACTAAATTACTCAAACGCCTGCACAAACATCCAGGTCTTCACCTTTTTGCGGAATACCATTAGAGATGGTGCTAGTCTAATGTCCGTAGGAAGGGCGTTCCACAGCCGAGGAGCCACCACCGAGAAGGCCCTATCTCTCGTCCCCGCCAGCCGAGCTTGAGAAGCAGGCGGGATCGAGAGCAGGGTCTCCCCGGAAGATCTCAAACTCCTGGTGGGTTCATAGGCAGAGATGCGGTCAGATAGGTAGCTTGGGCCGGAACCGTTTAGGGCTTTAAAGGCCAACGCCAGCACTTTGAATTCAGCCCGGTAGCAGATCGGTAGCCAGTGGAGTTGGCACAACAGGGGGGTTGTATGCTCCCTGCGCTCCGCTCCTGTTAAAATCATGGCTGCCGAGCGTTGGACTAGTTGGAGCTTCCGAGCTGTCTTCAAAGGTAACCCCACGTAGAGAGCGTTGCAGTAGTCTAAACGGGATGTAACCAGAGCGTGGACTACCGTGGCCAAGTCAGACTTCCCAAGGTATGGGCGCAGCTGGCGCACAAGCTTTAGCTGTGCAAATGCTCCCCTGGTCACCGCCGAAACCTGGGGTTCTAGGCTCAGCGATGAGTCCAGGGTCACACCCAAGCTGCGAACCTGCATCTTCAGGGGGAGTGCGGCCCCATCCAACACAGGCTGTAACCCTATGCCCTGTTCGGCCTTGCGACTGACCAGGAGTACCTCTGTCTTGTCTGGATTCAATTTCAATTTGTTTGCCCTCATCCAGACCGTCACAGCGGCCAGCGGTTCAGGACCTGGACAGCCTCGTTTTTTTAAAAAAATTGCTCCAGAATGGTTCGTTATCGTTTTGTAATTTAAAAAATTAACGAATTATTAACGAATTATGAATTAACGAAACGAAACCGCCCAGCCCTAAATTATATGGTATACAAAAATGAACCGATCTGCAGTGACTTCATTACAGTCATTTATGTGTAACATGTAGTTTGCCCTTAGCAATAAAATGAAAGCAGCTTTGTTAAGGGCAGCCAGCCTCAATGTCCTTAGCATTCTGAAGATCGCAGCATGACTCCAACTTTACATTAACTATTATAATTTTCTGTTAATTACACATAATTGATTATAAAGCTACTAAGCAGTTTTTCTTTTAATAAGCACAGCTGCTTGCCATCCAGCCTTTGACAAGGAAAATTTTCTCATCTCAAATTTAAAAGTAATACACTGAGAGGGGGATTTAGAAAAAAAAACACCTCCAAAGGGCTGTTTGGACTCATGCTGTTTAATGTGTTTTGACACACGTAGACCTTTACTCACCCTTAAACAATACTTAAAAGACATTTTACCCCCATTAGACAGATCTCGATGAGTAATGAACTTTTAATAGAGTTAAGAAAAACAACAAGAAAGCCAAGCAATTCAAAAAATGCCCAACCTTATGCCTTAGAAAGAGTTTGATTGAAATGGTTCGCTTTCCAAACATTAAACATATTAAGGAAAATTGTGGTTCACTGCATTGTGATTACCACATTGCAACCAGGATGTTTTGTATAATGTGAGCTAATGAGTCGGTCTTCTCACAAAAAGAAAGCCATCTTCAACTTCAGCAAGATGGAGTGGCTGAGGGATTAGAGGACATCCAACCCCAAATTGGGAAACAAGTTGTCCAGGAATACCTGGCCGCTCTAAATGAGTTCAAGTCCCCTTTCAGGGCCAGATCAACTACACTCAAGAGTATTGAAAGAACTAGCGGAAGTCATCTCGGAACCATTGGCAATCATCTTTGAGAGTTCTTGGAGAACAGGAGAAGTTCCAGCAGATTGGAGGAGGGCCAATGTGGTCCCAATCTTCAAGAAGGGAAAAAAGGATGACCCAAACAATTACCGTCCGGTCAGCCTCACGTCGATACCAGGCAAGATTCTGGAAAAGATGGTTAAGGAAGAGGTCTGCAAACACTTAGAAACAAATGTGGTCATCGCTAATAGTCAACATGGATTTATCACAAACAAGTCATGCCAGACTCATCTGATCTCTTTTTTCGATAGAGTTACAAGCTGGATAGATGCGGGGAATGCCATGGATGGAGCGTACCTGGATTTCAGTAAAGCCTTCGACAAGGTCCCCCATGACCTTCTGGTAAGGAAACTACTCCAATGTGGGCTAGGCAAAACTACGGTGAGGTGGATCTGTAATTGGTTAAATGGACGAACCCAGAGAGTGATTCTCCCCAATGCTTCCTCTTCATCTTGGAAAGAAGTGACGAGCGGAGTGCCACAAGCAGGGTTCCGTCCTGGACCCGGTCCTGTTCTACATCTTTATTAATGACTTAGATGAAGGGCTAGAAGGCAGGATCATCAAGTTTGCAGACAACACAAAATTGGGAGGGATAGCCAATACTCCAGAGGACAGGAGCAGGATTCAAAATGATCTTGACAGATTAGAGAGATGGGCCAAAACTAACAAAATGAAGTTCAACAGGGACAAATGCAAGATACTCCACTTAGGCAGAAAAAATGAAATGCAAAAATACAAGAATGGGGTACAAGGCTTGGCTCGAGAGCAGCACGTGTGAAAAAGATCTTGGAGTCCTCGTGGACAAGTTAAACATGAGCCAGGAATGTGATGTGGCGGCAAAAAAAGCCAATGGGATTTTGGCCTGCATCAATAGGAGCATAGTGTCTAGATCTAGGGAAGTCATGCTACCCATGCTCTATTCCGCTTTGGTTAGACCAGATCTAGAATATTGTGTCCAATTCTGGGCACCACAATTCAAGAGAGATATTGACAAGCTGGAATGTGTCCAGAGGAGGGCGACTAAAATCATCAAGGATCTGGAAACAGGCTCAGGCAGGACTTCAAATGCTAATAAAGGTGGTCAGTTGAAACATTCACACCTAACTGCAGCAGGGAAGAGCTCCTTGCCCCACCCCAGCCATTCCACAGATATATAAACCCATTGTCCTATTTCCAACAGATCTCACTACCTCTGAGGATGCTTGCCATAGATGCAGGCGAAACGTCAGGAGAAATGTCTCTAGAACATGGCCCTATAGCCCGAAAAAACCCACAAGAACCTAGTAATCCAAGTCTCACTTAGTAGTCTTTTTTTTCTTCAAAAATATGAAATTTCCATTTAAGGGAAAGAAGGAGGAGGAGGAGGAGGAGGAGGAAGAGGAGGAGGAGGAGGAGGAGGAGGAGCAGGAGCAGGAGCAGGAGCAGGAGAAGGAGCAGGAGCAGGAGTAGGAGCAGGAGAAGGAGAAGGAGAAGGAGAAGCTGGAATGTGTCCAGAGGAGGGTGAATAAAATGATCAAGGATCTGGAAACAACAAGCCCTATGAGGAGCGGCTTAAGGAGCTGGGCATGTTTATCCTGAAGAAGAGAAGGCTGAGAGGAGATATGATAGCCATGTATAAAGATGTGAGAGGAAGCCACAGGGAGGAGGGAGCAAGCTTGTTTCCTCCTTCCCTGGAGATTAGGACGGGGAACAAGGGCTTCAAACTACAAGACAGGAGTTTCCATCTGAACATTAGGGAGAACTTCCTGACTGTGAGAGCCGTCCAGCAGTGGAACTCTCTGCCCCGGAGTGTGGTGGAGGCTCCTTCTTTGGAAGCTTTTAAACAGAGGCTGGATGGCCATCTGTCAGGTGTGATTTAAATGCAATATTCCTGCTTCTTGGCAGAATGGGGTTGGACTGGATGGCCCATGAAGTCTCTTCCAACTCTTTGATTCTAATGACTATGAGAGCTGTTCAGCAGTGTGGTGGAGGCTTCTTCTTTGGAAGCTTTTAAGCAGAGTCTAGATGGCCAACTGTCAGAAGCGCTTTGAATGAGCTTTTCCTCTTCTTGGCAGAATGGGGTTAGACTGGAAGACCAATGAGGTCTCTTCCAACCCTAGGATTCTATGATTATGTTCCTTGATGCGTGTCTGGGCAATGCTGCTGCATTTGGTGGTCCCTATGTAGACTTGTCCGCAACTGCATGGTATACAGTAGACTCCTGCAGAGGTGAGAGGATCCCTCTTGTCCTTTTCTGAACATAGCATACATTGGATTTTCTTAGTGGGTCTGTCGGTAGGTTGTGTTTTTTCATGAGCTTCCCAATACTTCTATATTTATTATTTATTTGCTGTATTTGTATACTGCCTTTCTCAGTCTATCGGCGACTCAAGGCGGTTTCCATCAAAACAATATACACAGTATCATAGAACAAATTAACACATTACAATTACATAAATCACAACAACAATAAGAACAACATCATTAGCGTCTCCTTATTGTCAAGCATTGTCCAGTTCCATCGTCAATCTCAAAGAGAGCTTTGAGACGGTAGAACAGAAGCTCTCCGAAGCTCTAGGTGCTCTTACTGCCTACTACAGGGAAAACCAGCTGATCCCTAACCCATCTAAAACACAGACATGTGCCTTTCATCTAAAGAACAGAGAAGCATCCCAAGCTCTGAAGATCACCTGGGAAGGAATCCCACTGGAACATTGCAGCGTACCCAGATACCTGGGAGTCACTCTGGACCGTGCTCTTACCTACAAGAAGCACTGCCTGAACATCAAGCAAAAAGTGGGTGCCAAAAACAATATCATACGAAAGCTGACTGGCACAACCTGGGGATCACAACCAGATACAGTGAAGACATCTGCCCTTGCGCTGTGCTACTCTGCTGCTGAGTATGCATGACCAGTGTGGAACACATCTCACCACACTAAAACAGTGGAGGTGGCTCTTAATGAGACATGCCACATTATCACGGGTTGTCTGCGCCCTACACCACTGGAGAAATTACACTGCTTAGCCAGTATTGCACCACCTGACATCCGCCGGGAAGTAGCAGCCAATAGTGAAAGGACCAAGGCAGAGACATCTCCAGCTCATCCCCTGTTTGGGTATCAGCCAGCACGTCAACGACTTAAATCTAGAAATAGTTTTCTAAGATCTACAGAGACACTCGCTGGAACACCTCAGCAAGCGAGAGTCCAGAAGTGGCAGGCTCAAACCCAGAACCCCAACCAATGGCTGATACCAAATGAGAGACTCCCTCCTGGGCACACAGAGGACTGGGCGACTTGGAAGGCAGTGGACAGACTGCGCTCTGGCACCACGAGATGCAGAGCCAACCTTCAGAAATGGGGCTACAAAGTGGAATCCTCGACATGCGAGTGTGGAGAAGAGCAAACTACAGATCACCTGCTGCAATGCAACCTGAGCCCTGCTACATGCACAATGGAGGACCTTCTTGCAGCAACACCGGAAGCACTCTAAGTGGCCAGATACTGGTCAAAGGACATTTAACCAACTACCAAACTCACAAGTTTTGTATTTGTCTGTTTGTTTGCTTTGTTCTGTTAGAAATGTAATGTAATGGACTGGTTGCTCTGACACGACAAATAAAAAATCATCAATTGTCCATTCCTATATCATTTATCCATATCTGTTACTCTGTGTTTGAGAACGCTTGCTCAAACAGCCATGTTTTGACTTGCTTCTGAAACGTGAAGAGGGAGGGAGCAGATCTAATCTCTCTAGGGAGGGCATTCCATAGCTGGGGGGCCACCACTGAGAAGGCTCGTCCCTGCCAAACGTACCTGAGACGAAGGCGTTACCGAGAGCAGTGCCTCCCCGGACGATCTCAAGGTCCTTGATGGTTCATAAGGGGAGATACCTTCGGATAATTGTAAAATATACAATTCCAGTCTGCTCTCCATATCCACGTATTCAACCGTCTACTTTATGTAAGGATCACAATTTCTCTATATCATAGGGTTTGAGCATCTATGGATTGTAGTGTCAACAAGAGGTCTTGGAACCAGACCCAGTTTATCCCAAGGGTCTATTTCACATATTCGTTGGCAAGGAAAAAGAACAAAATCTCCCGATATGAACAAAACAAGGATGGAATGAGAATATAGTGGTATTGCCCAGAAACCCAATGGAATCAAGGCTGAATGAGTTTCACATTTCGTATTCAGTTTTGTGATAGCTATTGACACCCTTTCCAGCATTTTGCATATGAAAATAAGGACATGCTTATTTGAACTGCACAACAGATGAAATTCTCCATCCTTATACCTCAGCAAATTTGTATAGGCTTTCATTGCTAATAAGGACAAGCACAGAGAACAATTTGCCAGGGAAACACACCAGAAAACAGAGGCTGTGCCTGTGAAAAGGAAACAGTTGAAACATATGCATTAAGTAGGGGGTATCAGAAGTCTGTGCCATTGCCAACTTATTTTTCCTCTGGCAGAGCTTGAGCCTTTCACAGCTGCCTGCAAATGCAGCGAAGAGGAAAAGGCGAGCTTTCTCTTTGTCACACAGCTGTGCAAGGCACCGGAGCCCTGCCAGAAAGGGAAGGTCACCAGCAAAAGCACACCTGCCTCTTTGGCTGATCTCGCCCATTCTTCATCCCATTTCCCAGCCTACTTCCCATCTGTAGGATGAATCAGAATTTTGATCCCTGTCCATTTTAATTTCCAAATAGTTTTCAAAGGCATCTCTAAATGGGCCACAGTCCAATCATTTAACAGCAATATAGTGCCAGCATGCATCACTATGTTGGGTCAGATCAGATACCTTCAGGAGCAGGAATGATAAGTTCATGAATCTCTAGCTCAGTGTCTCTCAACCTTCCTAATGCCATGACAGTTCCACATGTTATGATGACCCCCAACCATAACATTATTTTCACTCCTACTTCATAACTGTAATTTCGCTACTGTTGTGCCATTACACCCAGATGCTGTAATGTTAAAACTAGGGCTGTCCAACCACGGAAAAATTTGTTTCTAAACTCGATTCGTTTTTAGGGTTTTTTTGCGTTTCGTTATTTAAAAGAATTCCGAAATTTTTCTTTACAAAAGTTCGATATTTACGAAATTTCGGAAATTACGAAACAAATACGAAACAAATACGAATCGATTCGTTAATGGCGGACGCGATTGCGCAATACGCTAAAAAAACCTCCAAATGGGACAGGGGGAACTTCTGAAGCTTCCCTCTCCCTCTGTTGTTGACTGTTGGTGTAATAATTTATTTTTTTATCATTGATAAAACAAACAGCAACTATAAAACTTGCACCAGACATACGGAAATAATAACGAAACAATAACGAAACGATTTCAAAACAATAACGAAACAATTTCGAAACAATTACGAAACAATTACGAAACGAATTGAAAAATTAATTTCGTTTTTTAGTTGCTCCTGAATGGTTCAATATCGCTTCGTTATCAAAAAAATAACGAATTAATAATGAATTACGAAATTAACGAACGAAACCGCCCAGCCCTAGTTAAAACTAAGATGTGCTTCTCTCTGGGCGAACTGCTGGGGGTCTTTCTTTGAAGCAATAACTCAATACTTTCAGCAACTGCTGCCAGTCAAGATATGAACATCAACAAAATATTTATTTCCAAAGTCCTTGGCAGACTTGGCACAGCTTGATAAAGTTACAACACAGTCAATTTGAGAAATCATAGAGGTGTTCTTTCTTTCCTTTTCCTTCAATTACTGAGGTAACTTTTCTCCAAAAGGTAGAAAAAATCCTGAGATAGTTCACCCTAACCCTGAGCTGCTATGGTTAGAAAGAACAGGCCTTCCCCTGTCTAAGCACAAGGTTAGCTTTGGAGATGAAGTAATGCTCAATAGTACTCGATAACTATTTCTCTCTATTTCTCAATATCTATCTATAACTCAATCAGCTTCTCTATCTCAATTGTCTTTCTTAATAACTCAATAAGCTTCTCTTTATCTCTATATCTATCTATAACTCAATAACTCAATTGCTATTCTATCTATCTCAATTGTACTCAATTGTACTCACAATGGGTTTTTCAGAGCTCCCTGCCTGACCTAACAGCACATCTGAGGCTCTTTTCTCTACTGAAGGAGGCAGGGGAGATTCCAAAATTGAGATCTCAACCCCAGGAAAAAGGTCGTACTCCAAACCCAAAGAGATACTTTCTAAACCAATAACTGCAGAGGGCCTGCAGCCTGGCTTTCCAGACTCTGATACTGTTTAAATTCCAGGGTGCTGCTGGGTCTGTACAACCCTGGGGAAATGCAAAGGAATGCTATCCCGTGCAGCTAAAAGGCAATGTAAACCATGCTCCTGGAAGACAGAACATCTATTTATTATTATTACATTTATTATTTTACTCTATTTATTATTAGTTCATTTATTATTTTACTCGATTATTACTGTTAATATTGCATTTTGATTATTTTATTCTTTGTATTATTGTTATTACTACATTATTTTACTCTCTTTATTATCATTGGAAGGTTACATAAAGCACATTTACATTGAAGAAGGTTAGAATAATGGTTTAATCAGAGTTGGGCAGTCATATCTTAAATTACAACTTTATGTAAATATTGAAAAACGTTTAACCTACTTGTTCCATCTCCCAGGAGCCTGATTTACCTTACTTTATAGTTGCTTCCTCTTGCATTTTTTCCCAGGGCTGCTGCATCTTTGCAAGAGTCCTAAAAGCTAATAGTATCAGAGTCTGCAGGCCTCTTTGCAACTATTGGCTTAGAGAGCAGCTCTTTGAGTTTAGGGACCGCCTTTTCTCCCAGGGAAAGATCTCCATTTTAGTTTCTCCCCTGCCTTTTCAGTTTGAGGAAAGATTTCAGACGTGCTGATGGCTAAGCAGTTAGCTGTGGGAGAACCATTGCAAAAACTATAAATTGAGTTATAGATAAGTATTAAGCTATACATTATAAACTGAGTAAGATATATTAAGCTATAGATAGTATATTATACTCTAGAGATAAGTATTAAGCTAAACTAAGTAAGATATATTAAGCTATAGATAGTATAGATAATCTGAGTAAGCTATATTGAGTTAATATAGATAGTATATTGTGTATTGAGCTGTATTGAGATATTAAGATGGATAAGCTTAGTTGAGAAGATTGAGTTATATAGTTATAGAGAGAGAGTCGTGACTGCTTTGTCTCCAGGACCGACCTTAAGTTATAGATAGGGGAAAAACCTGCCTTTTTCTAAACCACAACAGCTTTAGGTTAGGGTGTTAAGATTCCAGGATCTTATCTGCCATCTGGAGAAAGGGTTGCTTCTGTAACTATAGGAAAGAAAGAATATTTTTGTAGCTTCATCTATTGACTGTTTGTTTTCAACTGTATGATCTGTGCCAAGTCTTCAAGGACTTTGTGTAAATAAATATTCTCTTTTGATGTTTAAACCAGTACTAGTCTCAGTTGCTTAGTATCTTAAGTTTTCAAGATAGACAACTGCAGTTCGCTCAGCTATAGAGAGAAGCATGTCACAGTCTTATTTTTTATAGCGTCTGGGCGGACGGCACACTACTGCTGCCTCAATTAATGTAATTTTATTGGTATCTATTAGGCTTGGGTAACCACGGAAAAAATTGGTTCTAAACTCGTTTTGTTTTTAGGGGGCCCTTGCGTTTCGTTTTTTTTAACAGTTCTGAAATTTTCCTTTAAAAAATTCAAAATTTACAAAATTTCGTAAAATTACGAATTGATTCGTTATTGGCGGACGAGATTGCGCAATATGCTAAAAAAAACCTCCAAATGGGACAGGAGGAACTTCTGAAGCTTCCCTCTCCCTCTGTTGTTGACTGTTGGTGTGATAAAACAAACAACAACTATAAAACTTGCACCAGACATGCGAAAATAATTACGAAATAATTACGAAATAATTACGAAATAATTTCAAAATAATTACGAAATAATTATGAAATAAATTGAAAAAATTGTTTCGAATCCTTATTACTCCTCACACAATTCCTGCATGGCTCAATATTGGATCGTAAGCTAATTTAAATATGAATAAATAACGAATTACGAAATTAATGAACGAAACCGCCCAAGCCTAGTATCTATGTTTGTCTTGAAATTTACCAGTAACTGCTGCATTTCCCATCCTTGGTTTACGCCCTCCCCATAGAGGTAAGATCAGCCCCCTCGCTGATGGTGTTTCGAAAAAGACTAAAGACATGGATGTTCGAACAAGCATTTGGTTAACTCGGTGCAATGAATCCGATGATCAAGGACTGGTAATCACAGACGATGAAATTGGACTGCGTTTTTAGTTAAGAGATGCATTGGTTCGATATTGGTGGCCCAATATTGTATATTATGTATGTGTTTTTATGCTTTTTATATTGAATATTGTTGATTATTGTAGTGTTGTAAACCGCGTTGAGTCGCCAATGTAGGCTGAGAAACAGCGGTATACAAGCGCAGTAATAAATAAATAAATAAATAAATAAATAAAATTGGTTTATACTCCAGTCAATACATTTTCCCAGTTTTTTGTGGGAAAATTAAGCACCTTGGTTTATATTCGGGTCGGCTTATACTAGAGTATATACGGTATTTTTCGCCAAGAACCTATTATATCTACTTATTCTCCGGTTACATTTGCAGAACTTCCTATAAGCTCCAGCAATAATTATTATTGTACCTTCAACCTGTACTACATGTTTAAAGCTAGGATTTTGTTTCAAATTAGTTCCTTATTCTTTCCGTTCCATTGGCTTAGAATGACCCTCTAGCATCCTTTCAAGAACACACGGTCAAACTTAAAATCCGCTAAAGTGGGTCAGGAGTTGAACTGGAGCATTTCTCTAACTCATTAATGTTTCTAACCCATTAGATTTTAACAAGGGTAATTATGTAGCCAATCTAATTATCTAAGCAGAAGTGTTATGCATATAAATAAGTTTAAGGAAGAAATCCTGACACAACTGGAGTTTAGGGACACTTTCCCCTTACTGACACCCTTTGAGTGAAGTTTCACATTCTGACAATGTTAAAATATACCCGTCATTCTAGTGGAAAATTTGAGAACATGAGCAAACTATAGTTATCTTACTAAAGTCTTATTTTATTATTATTATTAATTCATTAATTACTTAAAAGAGTTAATGGAAGAGGCACAGTTAGTGGACTGCTCTGGTGAGAATTAATGGTTCATTAGCTTAAATTGTAGTCGCTTGCCAATAAATTGCAACAGGATGGAAGAATAATGAATGTTATTTCTAGAAACAATAGAGAGGGCTATGGCTGTGTATTTCAATGCTCACTCTTATGTGCGTGTGTAATAGATACCAATCGGAGGAGAGTGGAAAACACATGACCCTCCAGATGGATTGCTGCTGCAAATCCTACAACTCTTTGCAGTATGTAAACTAGGAGGCCCGCCCGGACAGTACCTTTATCCCAGGAGTGATCACAGCAAACAGTAGGGTGGCCAGACACCATTCCCTGTAAACGTGGAAGCAATTGCTACTAAAGGCAAAAAACTCGAGATTTCCAAGTGCAGAAATATTGTGGTTTTGAGTCTAATATTGATTTATTTACCATATTTATATACCGCCATTCTCAGCTCGATGGTGACTCAGGGTGGTTTACAAACAGCACGATGCGATACCTGCAATAACTTAAAAACAATTAAAACATTTAGCACAAATAACATTAAATAAAATATTAAAACTGATAAAAATATAGATCCTCAGCATCTCATTACTAAAAACTTTATCCAATTGCATTGGCCAGTCGTTCCAAAGATCAGAGTTTCCCTGCTACACTGCATTTGGGAAAGCTTGCTCAAAAAGCCAGGATTTAACTTTTTTTGTGAAATGTTAAGAGCTGTGGAATGCCCCTAGGGAGGGCATTCCACAGCTGAGGGGCCACCACTGAGAAGGCCCTGTCTCTTGTTCTAGCCAAACAAATCTATGAAGAATGCGGGACCAAGAGCAGGGCCTCCCCAGAAGATCTGAGGGTCCTAGATTATTATTAATTTTTTGTCGTGTCAGGAGCAAGTTGCTTCTGGTGTGAGAGAATTGGCCGTCTGCAAGGACGTTGCCCAGGGGACGCCTAGATGATTCGATGTTTTTATCATCCTTGTGGGAGGCTTCTCTCATGTCCTCACATGAGGAGCTGGAGCTGACAGAGGGAGCTCATCCGCCTCTCCCCGGATTCGAACCTGCGACCTGTTGGTCTTCAGTCCTGCCGGCACAGGGGTTTAACCCACTGCGCCACCGGGGGCTCCAGGGTCCTAGATGATTCATAAGGAGAGATACATTTGGACAGATAAGCTGGGCCAAAACCATTTAGGGCTTTATAGGCTAAAGCCAGCACTTTGAATTGTGCTTAGTAGCAGACTGACAGCCAGTGAAGCTGCCACAAAAGAGGAGTTGTATGCTCCATGAGTGCCGCTCCTGTTAACAACCTGGCCACCACCTGTTGGACCATTTGAGCCTTCCGAACAGTCTTCAAAGGCAACCCCACGTAAGAGCGTTGCAGTAGTCTATACGGGATGTAACCGGTGCGTGGACTACTGTGGGCAAGTCAGAATTCTCAAGGTATGGAATATGTAGATTTTCGCATGTCTGTATGTCCCTGCAATTGGAAATCACGGGATTTTTTATCTGGGTTTGTTCCCAGGGTTTAAATGTTTGTTCCTGATTGGTTGGTTCCTAAAAAGAAGGTGAAACTTGAGTAGAAGGCAAAAAACTTGTTTGTGTGCCAGAAACTTTGTGAAACATGTGATGGGCACAGTTTCTCTGGCCAGGACAAACAAAACTTTTGCAGTGAGTCTCCGCATATCCGCATCTTGAGGATTTTTTTTATTAAAAAAAAAAACACCAAAGTTTCCCGTGAAAGTCCTGCGGCAACCATCTTGGGAGCCTCTAAATCTCACAACAAAACAAGTCTGGAGAACAGGCGAAGAAGTCCCGGGACCAACAAATCTGTATGTGGACCTCTTCTGAAATCCAAGGATTTTTTTTGCCCCTGTTTAAAACCTGTGATTTAGTGCTGTCTTGAAGTGCCCAGTGTTAGGCATAGTGCAGGACAATAACATGGAATATATGTTGTCCATTAGGGCTGGGCGGTTTCGTTTCGTTAATTCGTAATTCGTTAAAAAATTCGTTAATTTTTCAATTACAAAACGATAACGAACCAGTCTGGAGCAATTTTTTAAAAAAACGATTTTTTTAATCGTTTCGTAAATGTTTTGTATTTCGTTATTGTATTCGTTTCGTTATCGTTTTGAGGTCGTTTCGTTATTATTTCCGCATGTCTGGGGCAAGTTTTATAGCTGTTTTTGGTTTTCTAAGGGTTTTTATAGTCGTTTTTGGTTTAATTAAGCTTCAGACGTTCCCCCTGTCCCATTTGGAGGTTTTTTAGCATATTGCGCGGTCGCGTCCGCCATTAACAAATCGATTCGTTATTGTTTCGGAAATCGATTCGTTATTGTTTTGTAATTTTTTCACATTTACGAAATTTCGTAAATATCGAACTTTTTTAAAGGAAAAATTTGTAATTATTTTAAATAACGAAACGCAAAAAAACCCAAAAAAACCAAATCGATTTTAGAAACAAATTTTTCCGTTGTTACCCAGACTTATTGTCCATCCCTCTTTTGAGCTTATTGCCATCAGACAATTTAACTGGTGACATTTCAGCGTTCATGTATCAAATAATTCCTGTACCAATCATTAGTTTAGAATATATATATATATTAGGCTTGGGTAAGTTTGTTCATTAGTTTCTAAAATCGTAATTAATTCGGATTAAATTACCTTTTGATCCAATTTCAAGACATGCAGGCATAGTGGGAGGAGCAATTCTGATCTGAAACAACTTCCCCATTGTTCGGAATTATTTTCGGATGTGGCTTTGCACGCCCAGTGATGCAAAGAGGGACGAGGTGGGCGTGGCTAAGAACAGCTCTTCCTGAAGGCCACTTCCCACAAAAATAGTCATCAAGGAAGACCATCTTACTCGTCCAACGAGGGATCGCCTAAGTAAAGTAAAAGTAAGGTGAACTACAACTCTGAAAGTCAAGGTCAATGCCCACCAAACCCTTTCAGTATTTTCTGTTGGTCATGGGGGTTCTGTGTGGGAAGTTTTGGCCTAATTCTATCATTGGTGAGGTTCAGAATGCTCTTTGATTGTAGGTGAAGGAAGGGAAACTGCAAGATTTTAATGGTTTTGGAGGCAGGGAGGGGCACTTTCCATTAACGAAGCAAACAAAGTGATTTGTATTTCCTGATATTTCCGATCTTTTTTTCAAGAAAATTTCGGAAATAATTTCAAAATCGAATCTCCAGCGCCCCCTACATCCGAAATGAGTTTTGAACCTTTTTTTGATCACCCAAGCCTAATGTGTGTGTGTGTGTGTGTAATGTTCGTTTGTGGGATTAACATAACTCAAAAACCACTGGACAAATTAACACCAAATTTGGACACAATACACCTATCAGGCCAACGAGTGACCATCACTCATAAAACACTGAAAAACACAGCAGAAAATAAAAAATACATTACAACGAATGCACAAAACTACTCACACATATATACACAAACATACATATATACACAAATATATACACACACAAAACACATATACATAGTCTGGGCCACAGCAATGCATGGCAGGGGATGACTAGGGTGTGTGTGTGTGTATAATGTTTGTTTGTGGGATTAACATAATGCAAAAACCACTGGACGAATTGACACCAAATTTGGATACAATACACCTATCAGGCCAATGAGTGACCATCATTTTAAAAAAACACAAAAACACAGCGGAAAGGACTTAAAAAGCCAAATAAATAAATAAATACATTACAACACATGTGCAAAACCAAATATATCATATCGTTTCCTCCCAATTTTTCTTTGGCAGCTTGGAGTTGAGATCCATTGCCTGGATTTTATCCTTATAGCAATTATCTGCCAAAGAATCAAAAGATCAAGAGTGACTCGGCACAAGAGCTCCGCAGCTGATCAAGAATTCTGTTTGTGCAAAAGGTTAATTTAGTTTAAATCCAGTTTAACAAAAAGTCTTTAACATCATTTAATCCCTTCATTGCTTAGAGTCAGCAGGAGTCAGTTCATATTATTTTAAACCAGTATCTGTAGCGGTAAATACATGAAAGGCCAAGACATTCAAAGATCAAGGGTACAACTCTGTGCACATATAACTGAGATGTAGAATCTATTGAGCACAGTGGGACTAAATTTTGAGCAGAGCTTGGAAGGCAAAATTTAAGGCAAATGAACGTAGTCACATGCTGAGACATAACTAAGGCATAACTGAGCAGTGATGATACTTTAGTCTATTTGTGCATTGGATATCGGTGCCAAAAATGGAAATTGTGGCATTAGTTTTACTACTCGCAGTCATACCTACTGTTTTCATCAAAGGATGCTAGACATTGTATAAAATATGGATGTAACACAGTAGCTGCATCATGACCTACACTATACTGAGAGAAAGGGAAATTTTGGAACACATCTCACCACACTAAAACAGTAGATGTGGCTCTTAATGAGACATGCTGCATTATCACAGGGTGTCTGCGCCCTACACCACTGGAGAAATTACACTGTCTAGCCGGCATTGCACCACCTGACATCCGCCTGGAAGTAGCAGCCAATAGTGAAAGAACCAAGGCAGAAATATCTCCAGCTCATCCCTTGTTTGGGTATCAACCAGCACGTCAATGACTTAAATCTAGAAATAGTTTTCTAAGATCTACAGAGACACTCGCTGGAACACTTCAGTAAGCGAGAGTCCAAAAGTGGCAGGCTCAAACCCAGAACCTCAACCAATGGCTGATACCAAATGAGAGACTCCCCCCTGGGCACACAGAGGACTGGGCGACTTGGAAGGCGCTGAACAGACTGCGCTCTGGCACAACGAGATGCAGAGCCAACCTCAAGAAATGGGGCTACAAAGTGGAATCCACAACATGCGAGTGTGGAGAAGAGCAAACCACTGACCACCTGCTGCAATGCAACCTGAGCCTTGCCACATGCACAATGGAGGACCTTCTTGAAGCAACACCAGAGGCACTCCAAGTGGCCAGATACTGGTCAAAGGACATTTAATCAGCTACCACGCTTGCAAATTTTGTGTTTTGTCTGTATGTTTGTTTGTTTTGTTCTGTTAGAAATGTAATACAATTGACTGGTTGCCCTGACATGACAAATAACGGAAATTTTGCAAATGTTTAGGATCATCAAAAAACATGTTGTAGTACAAAGAACAAAGCAACAACAGCAGCTTCCTTGTGACCCTAAAATGGCTCAGGGAAAGCCCAAATTAGTGGTGAAAATACACCCCATGCCTCTAGAACAGGGGTCCTCAAACTAAGGCCCGGGGGCCGAATGCGACCCTCCAAGGTCATTTACCCGGCCCTCGCTTAGGGTCAACCTAAGTCTGCAATGACTCGAAAACACACAACAATAATAACAACAATCCTATCTCATCAGCCAAAGCAGGCCCACACTTCCCACTGAAATACTAATAAATGTATATTTATTATTTATTTATTTACTTTATTTGTATACCGTTGTTCTCAGCCCGTAGGCGACTCACAGCGGTTAACAACAGAACAGCAAAAATTCAATGCTACAATGACACAGTAAAAACCACAGTTAACATCCTAACACATTCTACGGTAATATACAATTAACAACAATAGCCATTCACTAGCGCCTCATCACTAACAACATGATCCAGATCCGTCATCCATTGTTCCATTCCTATGTTCATTACACTCATTGCACTGACTATTCGAACGCCTGCTCAAACAACCAGATCTTCACTTTTTTGCGGAATACCATTAGTGATGGAGCTAATCTAATATCCGTGGGAAGGGCGTTCCACAGCTGAGGGGACAACACCAAGAAGGCCCTATCTCTCGTCCCCGCCAGCCGTGCCTGTGAGGCAGGCGGGATCGAGAGCAGGGCCTCCCTGGATGATCTTAAAGTCCTGGTGAGTTCATAGGCCAAGATTCGGTCGGAAAGGTAGCTTGGGCCGGAACCATTTACGGCTTTAAAGGTCAACGCCAGCACTTTGAATTGGGCCCGGTAGCTAATCGGCAGCCAATGGAGCTGGTACAACAAGGGGGTTGTGTGCTCCCTGCCTCCTGCTCCTGTTAGAATCATGGCTGCCGAGCATTGGACTAGTTGAAGCTTCCGAGCTGTCTTCAAAGGCAACCCCACATAGAGAGCGTTGCAGTAGTCTAAATGGGATGTAACCAGAGCGTGGACTACCGTGGCCAAGTCAGACTTCCCAAGGTACGGGCGCAGCTGGTGCACAAGCTTTAGTTATTTGTTAAAATTTTCTTCATTTTAATTATCCTATTGTTTTTAAGTGGTTTTTGCACTACAAATAAAATATGTGCAGTGTGTATAGGAATTCATTCATGTTTTTTCAAATTATAATCTGGCCCTCCAACCGTTTGAGGGTGTAAAGGATCTCCGCCAATGGTAATGAAGCTGCCACCAAAGTGTAAAGAGACGCTACCAATTAGTGAGGAAGCGCCTAGGTTTAGGAGAGAGGAGCCACTGATTTGTAAAAGGCTCTGGTATTAAAAGCTCTGTTTGTGAGGTGAGGTAATTTTGGTAGAGTGGGTGCACAGAACGTAAAATTAATGGAGATGAGGCAGTTTTAAAAACCAAAGAGAACAAGTTTATTTTTTAACAAAGCGTATGGTTGCAGTATGAAGATGTTAAGCTTGGCAAATACTTGATGGTTACATATAACTTGGTTGCGATACAATTCAGACTTTCGATGTTACAACTTATGAACTCTTGCTGTGGTGAAGCGCTTTATTAACCAGTGTTCCCTACAGTGAATAGTCTCTCTGTTTGATCTATACTTGATCAAATCACAGATCTCCAGTCTTCCTCCGACTAGCGATCCTAACAAGCCTCTGTTAGTTCTTTCTAACTAAAGCAACTAACAAGGTTTTCCCCTTCAGCTTCCTAGCTGAAGAAATCTCTACTATTCACGAACACTAAAACCTGACTCTTCACTTCTTCACTCCCCAGAGTCTAAAACTGACTCTGCTGCTCTCTCAGAGTCTCTCCCCTGACTGACTCTAACTGTCACTTTTTTAAAAAACCTTTACTCTCTAAGCTCCTCCCACCTCCTCTTCTGCCTCGTTTCCATGGTAACACATTTCTCACAGCTAGGCCGCTCCAGCCTTAGGGCAACCAATGCAAACATAAATACAGTTATAAGCATATTATTATAAACACTTCTGTACAGAGGGTCTGTGACCTGGCCCTCTGTTTAAAAAGTTTGTGGATCCCTGCTCTAGAACATCTTGGAATATGTGAGGACAACACACACATGTCACAAGAAATGTAATGTACAGATAATATACCACAAGAAATATAATGTGCTGTGCTGGTACGGCTGTACCAGGACCTCCAACTTCTTTTCCTTTCTATTGAGTGTTTGCATGTAGTCCGACGTTCCATGCATTTTGCAATAAGGTGGCTTCCCTTGGTTTGCAATAATAGGGCCAATGACCCATCAATTATCATTAGGCTCTTTAGTTCCACCCCTTTCCCCAGGGTTCTGGGAGGTAAAATTCAGTCTTACAGTTTAGAAGCTCAGTTACAGTACATGAGAGCTTCTCCCACCTGTAGAAAGCTTCGTTTCTCACAAACTTTGGGAAAAAGCAGTTCCACAGCTTTACTAAGAAATACAGCCAGCTTTGCTGGAAGGTAAAGGACACCAGCTGGAAAATCTACAAAATCTTGGCCGATAAGGTCTACTCGGGTTACCCATAAAGCAAATTGTAACCGGGAGTAGGGCCCCACGCCAGCCTAAGAACAGATTGTCCAGGGAATGGTCAAGGATTTCCTTTATAGAAAAAAGAAACAGTTCTTGAAGCAAGTTGCCTGTCCTTTGTGGACAGATTAAGAAAGCTACCAGTTTTCAAACAAATGCTTCTTAACTTGTGTACAATAGACAGGCACCTTGTTTGGAGAACTATTTCTTTCTTTAACAAGGAAAACCCTTTCTTAACCTCTCCCAGGCTGTCTACTATCTAAGCTTTGCTGATGTGGTTTCTACTACCGGATCCAAACTGCTTCTTGGGCGCTGAGTAGACCTACCAGTCAAGGCTTGTAGATTCTCCAGCTGGAGTTCTTTCGGTCTGTAAAGCTGTTTTCCCCCGGATGCTGTAAGGCTGCAAGGCTGTAAGCTCCCAGCCAAAGCTTTGGGACTTTCCCCCCGGAAATTCTTAAGAAATGAAGCTTTTTTATTAAAAAAGAATACAGGCAATCCAATCAAACAGACTAACTGGTCAATAATTGATGATTATAAAGAAACTAATTATAAGGACTTATAACAGTACTGAGGATATAATGATGGTGTAAATCGGATTAAATTTAAGACATGGATTAAAGAGAAGACTGAACGGGCAGAATCAGAAGGAAGTCCAATTTTTATTTTTATTTTTATTTTTTGTTTGGTGTTTGATTTTTTTTTGGATTTTTTGACTTTTTGATTTTCTTTTTATTTTAGGTATATTTTTTTTAGTATTTTTTCCTTTCCTTTTCTTTTTTACTTTTTCACACGGGGGTTATTGAAACTATCTTCTTAATTTTCCTACTTTTCTATTCTCTTGAATTATTCCCCCACTTTCACTGTAATCTTTAAAACTCAATAAAATTTATATAAAAAAAGAAAGAAATGAAGCTTTTCTACAGGTAAAGCTGATCCACATCCTATAGCTTAGTTTCCTTTTGTAAGACTGAACTAAAAATGGCTCCCTCTCCTCCCCAGATCCCTGGGGAAAGGGGCAGAACCAAACACAACAATGATAGACAGGAAGCTAGCCCTATAACTGCAAACCAAGGGAAGTCACCTTTTTGGAAACCCTCTGAAACCTTGGAATGCATGCAAACATTAAATAGAAAGAAAATGAAGTTGGAGCTCCTGGTACGGCCGTACCAGCACAAATTTATTCATTTTTTTTTTAAATTATAACCCGACCCTCCAACAGTTTGGAGGACTGTGACCTGGCCCTCTTTTTAAAAGTTTGAGGACCCCTGGTCTAGAGGATGCTGGGAGGTGTCATTTTTGTGCATGCACTATATTAGCTTTGGGGTTTTTTAAAGTCCTTTCCACTATTTTTGAGAGGGTTTATCAGTGATGGTCACTTGTTGGTTTTTTAGGGGTGTGGTGTCCAAATTTTGTGTCAAATTGTCCAGTGGTTTTTGAGTTATATTTATTAGGCTTGGGTAACCACGGAAAAATTTGGTTCTAAACTCGTTTCGTTTTTAGGGGGCCCTTGCGATTCATTTTTTTAATAATTCCGAAATTTTCCTTTCAAAAATTTCAAAATTTACAAAATTTCGTAAAATTACGAATCGATTCGTTAATGGCGGACGCGATTGCGCAATATGCTAAAAAAACCTCCAAATGGGACAGGGGGAACTTCTGAAGCTTCCCTCTCCCTCTGTTGTTGGCTGTTGGTGTGATAAAACAAACAACAACTATAAAACTTGCACCAGACATGCGAAAATAATTACGAAACAATTACGAAACAATTACGAAATAATTTCAAAATAATTACAAAATAATTACGAAATAAATTGAAAAAATTGTTTCATAGAATCATAGAATCATAGAATCATAGAATCAAAGAGTTGGAAGAGACCTCATGGGCCATCCAGTCCAACCCCCTGCCAAGAAGCAGGAATATTGCATTCAAATCACCCCTGACAAATGGCCATCCAGCCTCTGCTTAAAAGCTTCCAAAGAAGGAGCCTCCACCACACTCCGGGGCAGAGAGTTCCACTGCTGAACGGCTCTCACAATCAGGAAGTTCTTCCTCATGTTCAGATGGAATCTCCTGTCTTGTAGTTTGAAGCCATTGATGCGCGTCCTAGTCTCCAAGGAAGCAGAAAACAAGCTTGCTCCCTCCTCCCTGTGGCTTCCTCTCACATATTTATACATGATATACATATCATATCTCCTCAGCCTTCTCTTCTTCAGGCTAAACATGCCCAGTTCCCTAAGCCGCTCCTCATAGGGCTTGTTCTCCAGACCCTTGATCATTTTAGTCGCCCTCCTCTGGACACATTCCAGCTTAGAGTCAATATCTCTCTTCAATTGTGGTGCCCAGAATTGGACACAATATTCCAGATGTGGTCTAACCAAAGCAGAATAGAGGGGTAGCATTACTTCCTTAGATCTAGACACTATGCTCCTATTGATGCAGGCCAAAATCCCATTGGCTTTTTTTGCCGCCACATCACATTGTTGGCTCATGTTTAACTTGTTGTCCACGAGGACTCCTCACAGTAGTCCTGCATGGCTCAATATTGGATCGTAAGCTAATTTAAATACGAATTAATAACGAATTATGAAATTAACGAACAAAACCTCCCAAGCCTAATATATACCCCACAAATGAACATTACATTTTTATTTATATAGATGGAAGCCTGCCAGGGTTGCCCCACAAGATCAGTTGCCGAACTCGGCCTAAAGCATAAGGCTGACGTGGAAGGAGAACTAAGTAGCAGTGGGAAAAACCCTATATATGCTTAATCTTGAACCATTGCTACACTTATTATACTTGTTCCTCTTTAAAGAACAATGAAGTAATATAACTCCCTCCTGCTTTCCCCACATTAATAATGAAGAAGCCGAGGAACAAAAAGCAATCCATCATTTTTGTTGAAATTGCCTGCATAGTGGGGTCCAAACCTCATTCCTTATGTTGCATTCCTTTTTATTATTCATTAATGAAGTTGCAAATAAATTACAGAAAGCTTTTTATAAGCTGGTTTCTTATTAATTCCACATTTTCTGCAACAAGTTGTTAAATTAATGAATCGAGGAAATGAAAATGTCTGCTAATTTAATTACATGATTATGACTGCACCAATATTTGTTTTAATAACATATAATCATCAGAACAGTTGTTTTATTTTGAGCCTTTTTATGTAAATGACTTTACAATAAATATTTACATAATGTTTTCATTGCAGCTTCATTTCCCCCCTCTTGGCATGTGTATAACATTTGGTTTCTAATTTTCTTTGAAATATTAGTTAAAAGAAGGAAAGAAAACATTGACGCCATTAATTTTTTTTTGCTCCTTATTGCTAATTATTCATAATGCCAAGAAAATTAGTTTGGAGATATCTGGATAGAATATGCAAGCAGTCTTCCATATTTTTGGGTTTGGCTTTTGAAGATTTGATTACTCACAGATTTTATTTATTTATTTATTTATTTATTTATTTATTTATTATTTAAACTTATATGCCGCCACTCCCCTGGGGCTCGGAGCGGCATACAAGAACAAGCTAAAATCTAACAACATTTAAAAGCAATTAAAAACAATTTAACAACAACACTATCAAACATTAAAAGCCTGTCGAAACAGGTATGTCTTACATGCCCTGCGGAAAGCTGGTAAATCCCGCAAGGCACGGACTTCAGGTGGCAGAGTATTCCAGAGTGATGGTGCCACTGCTGTGAAGGCTCTGCGTCTGGTTGCTGTTAGACGCAAGGTCTTGACACTGGGGACTTCCAATAGAACTTGGTCCTCAGAACGGAGGGATCTCTGGGGTTGGTCCCTGAGATACATCGGCCCCAGACCATGCAAGGCCTTAAAGGTGAGTACCATCACTTTGAAAGTGATCCGGTGCTCAATTGGTAACCAATGCAGCTGCAGTAAGATTCGGGTTCTGTGGCATCTCATCAGAATTCCCGCAAGAAGCCGAGCAGCTGCATTTTGTACCAACTTGAGCTTCCGGATCACCGACAGAGGAAGGCCAATGTAGAGGGCATTACAGTAGTCCAGTCTTGAGATGACCGTAGCCTGGATCACCGTAGCTAGGTCGTCCCTGGACAGGGAGGGGGCCAGCCGTCTAGCCTGCCGCAGGTGAAAGAAGGCGGTTCTGCTAACGGCAGAGACCTGGGCCTCCATTGTCAGCAGAGGGTCCAAAAGGTCTCCCAGACTCTTTACCAATGATGACGGGCGTAGTGCCTCACCATCCAGAGTAAGCAGCTGGATGTCCCCACTGCCCGGCCGACCCAGCCATAGGATCTCCGTCTTTGCTGGATTCACCCTCAGCCTGCTGGCATGCAGCCATCCAGTAACGGCCTCGAGGCACTGATGGAAACAATCAGGTACAGAGTCCGGTCGACCTTCCATCTTCAGCACCCGCTGAGTGTCATCGGCATACTGATAACACTCAAGCCCAAAACCTCGAACCAGCTGAGCAAGTGGTCGCATGTAGATGTTAAACAACAGAGGGGAGAGAATGGCCCCCTGAGGAACCCCACAAGATAGAGGGGACCTCTCAGAGACCATTTGATATATAACATTTGATTATAATGTTTTCTCTGAGAATCTCTAGATCCTCAAGTGTGACTCAATGGCCAACATTGGCTACCTTGGCAGCCACATCTCCACAAAAGTGTGTAATGCACAGGTATCTATGGCAACAACCAACAAAACAACAATGATGAACCAACCTGGACACAGCATATTATTGGAGAACACGGAAATGCTGGACCACTCTCATAACCACCATGTCAGACTACACAGAGAAGCCATTGAAATCCACAAGCATGTGGACAATTTCAACAGAAAGGAAGAAACCATGAAAATGAACAAAATCTGGCTACCAGTATTAAAAAAATCAGGAGAGAATGCCTCTAGACCATGGCCATATAGCCTGAAAAAATCCTACAACAACCCAATACAAGTAAAATCACATCAACATATTAGACAAAGACAATATCAGTCATTACAAAAATAAAAAAAAATGATCCCAAGAAAAATCAATAAAACATATTGCTAATTGGCATTAAAAAGAATAGTACAACATCCCAGCCAAAGCCCAAATTTGACCATTAAAGTTCTAGTGTCAATATTATATAGTTGGTCCTAGGGCTGTCCAACCTCGGAAAAATTTGTTTCTAAACTCGATTTGTTTTTAGGGGGTTTTTGCGTTTCGTTATTTAAAAGAATTCCAAAATTTTTCTTTTAAAAAGTTCGATATTTACGAAATTTCGGAAATTACGAAACAATTTCGAAACAATAACGAATCGATTCGTTAATGGCGGACGCGATTGCGCAATATGCTAAAAAACCCTCCAAATGGGACAGGGGAAACTTCTGAAGCTTCCCTCTCCCTCTGTTGTTGACTGTTGGTGTGATAATTTATTTTTTATCACTGATAAAACAAACAACGACTATAAAACTTGCACCAGACATACAGAAATAATAACGAAATAATAACGAAACAATTTCGAAACAATTTCGAAACAATTTCGAAACAATTACAAAACGAATTGGAAAAATTCGTTTCGTTTTTTAGTTGCTCCTGAATGTTTCAATATCGCTTCGTTATAAAAAAATAACGAATTAATAACAAATTACGAAATTAACTAACGAAACCGCCCAGCCCTAGTTGGTCCTTAGATTAGCAGTTGTCTTAATCATTTCCAAAAACCCATAGGAAACTGTTATGAGCAAAATTACCCTGAGAGGCAGTCGGGGCATAAAGCTTTACTAGTATTTCAATAGTCCTGTTCTAAAAAGTATTTTCTTCCAACCCAGGAAGTGATGCCATTCAATGTGGACTGCACAATGTGAAGGGGGGCAGGGGATTAAACAGTGTCACCCATTAAACACATTCATTTTAATTATGGGATCCAATTACAGTTACATCTCCAAATCAGCTGTGGGCTTTGATCAGTTGCTTTTATGCTGAAAGACGTACGTTGCTGAAAGAGAAACTTTGCTTCTGCTGTGGAAGATCTTATTGCTATTAATCTATTTAATTAGGGAAGAAAACACAACAAATTACTCTTAATAAGCCTTTTAGACAGGATTTGTTTTTAATCTATGGATTCATTTATACCTATTCACATTAATTATTTCCCAAATTAAATTAGTATTCCAGACACACTTTGAAATGACCTCTATTTCTTAACTAAGACATGTAGTGCAGAGGTTTGGATCTCATCTTTCTTACCCTTTCTTTCCTACATTTACCTTTCCTCTCCATCGTTCCGACATTCCCAAAGGTTTGTTCCATGAGTTTGGCTGAGATTTGGGAATACGGTGACCTATGGTGCAAAGGGAAGAGATGAAAAAAGGAAGGGAAAGAAAGGAGAAGCAATTTTCACCCCAGCTTTGCATTGATCAAGCCCCGCACATCCTTGCATGATGTGTTCTGCATACAAGTTAAAAAGGCTGGGTGAGAGTATGCAGCCTTGCCCAATCTTGAACCAGTCTGTTGTTCCGTGGTCAGTTCTGACTGTTGCTACTTGGTCCTTGTACAGATTCCTCAGGAGAGAGACAAGTTGGCTTGGTATGCCCATCCCATCAAGAACTTGCCACAATTTATTATGATCCACACAGTCAAAGGCTTTAGAATAGTCAATGAAGCAGAACGGTTCCGGCCCAAGCTACCTATCCGACCTCATCTCTGCCTATGAACCCACCAGGACTTTGAGATCTTCCGGGGAGACCCTGCTCTCGATCCCGCCTGCTTCTCAAGCACGGCTGGCGGGGACGAGAGATAGGGCCTTCTCGGTGGTGGCTCCTCGGCTGTGGAACGCCCTTCCTACGGACATTAGACTAGCACCATCTCTAATGGTATTCCGCAAAAACGTGAAGACCTGGCTGTTGGAGCAGGCGTTCGAATAATTAGTGCAATGATTGGTTAATGAACACTGGAATGGAACAATGGATGACGAATCTGGAACATGTTTTTGATGACGAGACGACAGTGAATGGGTATTGTAGTAACTGTTTATTAATTGTGTAATGTGTTAGGTTAACTGTTAACTGTTTTTATACTGTAGCACTGAATTTTTGCTGTTTGTATTTGTTGTGAACCGCTGTGAGTCGCCTTCGGGCTGAGAACAGCGGTATATAAGTAAGGTAAATAAATAAATAAATAAATAAGTAGATGTTTTTCTGAAACTCCCTGCCTTTCTCCATTATCCAGCGGATATTGGCAATCTGGTCTCTCATCACACCCAGACCCTATAAAATTAAACTAAGATGTGCTTTTCTCTTTGTCTGGGCGGACCGCGGAGGTTTTTCTTTAGAAGCTTGAGATTCCCAGCAACTGAGGCTACTCCAGGCTTTGAACATCAAAACAGAATATTTATTTCTCAAAGTCCTTGCAGACTTGGCACAGCTTGTTAAAGTTGCAAACAAAACAGTCAATTGGTGAAACAATAGAGATTATCTTTCTTTCCTTTCCTTTAGTTACTGAGATAACTTTTCCCTAAAAGGCAGAAGAAAATCCTGAGATCTTTTCACCCGAACCCTGAGTTGCTATGGTTTAGAAAAAAGCAGGTTTTTCCCCGATCTATAGCTCAAGGTTAGCTTGGGAGATGAAGTAATGCTCAATATATAACTCAATACCTATTCTATCTATCTATCTCTATAGTACTCAATAGCTTCCCTATCTAAATCTCAATATGCTTCTATATAGCTCAATAGTTCTTACAATGGTCTTCTCAGAGTACCTGCCTGACCAACAGCACATCTGAGGCTCTTTTCTCTACTGAAGGAGGCAGGGAAGATTCTAAAATGGAGATCTCAGCCCAGGAAAAAAGGTGGTCTCTAGACCCAAATAGATACTTTTCTAAACCAATAGCTGCAAAAGGGCCTGCAGGCTGGCTTTGCAGACTCTGAGACTGTTTAACTTCCGGCTGCTGCTGGGTCTGTAGCAGCCCTGGGGAAATGCAAAAGAACACTATCCCATGCAACTAAAAGGTAATGCAAACTATGCTCCTGGAAGACGGAACAGGAGGAGAGAAAGAGGGAGGGAAGGTTGGCCAGAGCAATGAGTGGTGGGTACAGCTAGTATATGATAAATTGCACTTACAGGCAACAACAACTTATATATGAATGCTAGCTGTCCCCTACCACGTGTTGCTGTGGCCCAGTCTGGTGATCTGGAAAATAAAGTAACGAGAAAGTGTTGGTTTCAAATATATGTAATTCCTTTATGCTTGTGGGTAAACAGTATTTCTTGTTGTTTCTTTGTCAGTGTTGATGTGGAGAGTGTCTGGTTTGCCTACTCTTGAATATGCAACATATCATAGTCCTTCTTTAAGGGTCTCTTTCAAATCTATGATACTATATCTGTGTGTGTGTGAGAGAGAATCATATCTCTCTATCTATATTTATGACTGGACGGCTCTTTGTCAGGAGGGCTCTGATTCCATTTTCTTGCCCTGGTGAAGAGAGTTGGACTGGATGGCCTTAAGTATTTTCTGTTGGTCATGGGGGTTCTGTGTGGGAAGTTTGCGCCATTTCTATCATTTGTGGGTTTCCGAATGCTCTTTAATTGTAGTGAACTATAAATCCCAGTAACCACAAATCCCAAATGTCAAGGTCTATTTCCTCCAAGCTCCATCTGTGTTCATATTTGGGCATATGGAATATTTGTGTCAAATTTGCTCCACCAATGATAGAATTGAACCAAACTTGGCACACAAAACTCCCATGGCCAACAAAAAACATTGGAAGGGTTTGGTGGGCATTGACCTTGAGTTTTGGAGTTGTAGTTCACCTATATCCAGAGAGCACTGTGGACTCAAACAATGATGAATCTGGACCAAACTTGGCACGAATACTCAATATGCCCAAATGTGAACACTGGTGGAATTTGGGAAAATAGAGTTTGACATTTGGGAGTTGTAGTTGCTGGGATTTATAGTTCACCTACAATCAAAGAGCATTCTGAACTCCACCACCAATGAGAGAATTGGGCCAAATTTTCCACATAGAACCCTCATGACCAACAGAAAATTCTGTGTTTCCTGATGGTCTTTGGCGCCCCCCCTGACACTCCCTGACGACCCCTGCAGGGGTCCCGACCCCAAGGTTGAGAACCACTGCCTTAAACTCCATCTGTGTTCATATTTGCGCATATGGAATATTCGTGCCAAGTTTGGTCCAGATCCATCATTGTTTGAGTCCACAATGCTCTCTGGATGTGGGTGAACTATAATTCCCAAACTCAAGGTCAGTGTCCACCAAACCCTTCCAGTTTTTTCTGTTGATCATGGGAGCCCTGTGTGCTAAGTTTGGCCCAATTCCATCATTGGTGGAGTTCAGAATGCTCTTTGATTCTACACTGTAAACTATAAATCCCAGCAATGACAATTCCCAAATGACAAAATCAATTTTTTTGAGTGGAGGACATAAATTGGACTGTTAGGTGTCCTGTGTCCACATTTGGTGTCAATTCCCCCAGTGGGTTTTGAGTTCTGATGGTAGCACGAACTAACATTACATTTTTATTTATATAGATGTATCTGATTTAATAGACGGTGAAATACTTCATGGAGACACTTAAAAGCTGCACATTCCAAGACTGTTTCCTTCTTGAGCAACCATCCCAGCTATACATTTTAAGGACAAAGAAGATGGAAAAAAGTAGAAAAAAGGGACTTTCCCAGGAGCAAGATATGTAAATTGTCTGACTCTGCACTCCTTTCCCTTCCATAGATTGAAAGCAGCAGATGATGGATGGTTGTGAGTATGTTTCATTCTTTCTGCTTCCTCTTCTCCCATTAGCAAAAATGGTAGGTATGGAGTGTCAGCAAATCATTACAGAGTTTCTACACACACACACATAGGAACACACTCATTTTAGAGTACTGGCAAAGCATCTGCAACATTCTGGAAACCTCTCTTATTCACATTTATCACTGCCAGTTTGAAATTGAAAAGAATACAACCAGGGCCAAGAGGAGTTTTTGAAAAGCTATAAAAAGAGAAGGGTAGAAGAGGACAGAGGAACAGGGGAAAAGGTTTAAAATAAACTTTTCGAAGCAGAATTTCTGGAGTGTAGATTGGATTCCTGCCCTATATTCACGCTGTATTCAAAGGCAAAGACTTCTGACCTGATTTTAGATTATCTCCATTTGATTCAAAGTAGTAAACTATGAACCTCACCACATTGCTAGGGGAAAGCGGGGGCATCAGTGGGGCAGCATGGCAAATCCGGTGGGCAGTTGGCAAAGCAATCACTCCCATTCTCCACATAATCTACAATGCCCCCTTCCCCAACCCACAGAGAAAACTATTGTTGTACGAGGGGTTTTTTTTTAAGTAAGGTCCGTTTTGTTGTAGACATTAGTAGTTTGCGTGCATACAGGGGCGGCTCGTCCATTACGCGAAGTAAGCGGTCGCAGAACACTTTTTTTTGCCAGGGGCGCAAAGGTGCCTCTGTAAATGCCCCTTGACCGCCAGTTGAGGAGCTCCCCCTCAGCTCACAACAGCCCTAGCAGTCCGGGGGAAGCCTCGGCTTTCTTGCCTCGCTGCCTGGCGATCCTCTTCCCAAAGGGGCTGGGCCCTTGAGCCTCGCCTAGCCCCTCTCATTCCTGCTCCACCCGGCCACCGGGTGCGCGAGCAGAGCCGGCACTCAATTGTTCTCCGCGTTCCATCCCTTCCCCATGACCGGCTCCCTTTCCCGATCCCCCGGCTCTCCACCCGCCTCCTCTCTTCTCCCCAATCCACGGGTTCGCCAAGGGGCGGAGCCGCCACACCTGACCTGCTTTGGGTCCGGAGGCATGTCTGAAGACCCCAGTGTGTGCACCAAAAGTCGCCTCTTCTCCTGACTTTCTCTTCAGCCATTGGGACCAAGAGAGAGAGAGAGAGAGAGAGACCCTCTGGCTGGAGGTATCTCCAACCTCTGCTCCCTCCTTTGTTTTTGCGCCTACCTTCAGGAAAGGTGGGCATCTCCACCTCTGTCTGTCTCTCTCTCTCTTGGTCCCAATGGCTGAGGAGAAAGTCAGGAGAAGAGGTGACCTTTGGTGCACACGCCGGGGTCTTCAGGCACGCCTCCAGACCCAAAGTGGGCCAGGCAAGGGAGCAAGTGCGGCAAGTGTAGTTACTGGGATGTATAATTCACCTACAATCAAAGAGCATTCTGAACTCCACCAATGATGGAATGGAACCAAATATGGCACACAGAACTCCCACGACGAACAGAAAATATATATCAATGATTGGTTTGGGGGGGGGGGGTCAAAATACTGTTTGCTTACCGTTGAAAATTATTTAGGGCCGCCTCTGCGTGCATACCGCAACGAGCGCATGCGTTGTGTACCGGCATGCCTCGGGAACAACTGTGCTCAGTTTCTGCTCTGTAGCTAACCTGTACGGTTCTGTTCTATGCTTTAAAAATGTTTAAGACTATCAACTCACCCGCCGCATGTGAGGTTCGCTCAGTGATACGGTTTTTGTCAGCAAGGAACCTGCCTGCTGCAGAAATCCATCGACAGATTTGTGAAGTGTATGGTGATACTGTTATAAGTGAAAGCAAAGTGCGTAAGTGGGTACAACAATTCAAAGATGGCCATGACAACGTCCATGATGAGGACCACTCAGGTTCCTTGCTGACAAAAACCGTATCACATGCGGTGGGTGAGTTGATAGTCTTAAACATTTTTAAAGCACAGAACATAACCATACAGGTTAGCTACAGAGCGGAAACTGAGCACAGTTGTTCCTGAGGCATGTTGGTACACGACACACATGCTTGTTGCGGTATGCGCGCAAACTACTAGTGTCTACAACAAAACGGACCTTACTTAAAAAATACCCCACGTATTTATTTATTGAGATGGGTGGTAACCTTGAAGTGACTGGCTTGACCTTGAAGGAGCTGGGGGTGGTGACGGCCGACAGGGAGCTCTGCCGTGGGCTGGTCCATGAGGTCACGAAGAGTCGAAAACGACTGAACGAATGAACAACAACAAGAGGAGTAACTCGCTTTCCAACTTTTCTACCACATTCCTATCTCAATCTAAAGAATGATAGGTTATTATTAGAGGCAATACAGCTATTCAATCACTGGTTTTGCTAGCTGAATCATAAGCTGGGTGAATGTACTGTACTTTCAAGTCACCTTTCCACTTATGGTGACCCCAAAAATTTCATAAGGTTTTCATAGGCATTAAATATTCTGAGGTAGTTTTGCTAGTAAATGTAACAAACAGTTGGCAATCTTCCATCCAGATATTAACCAGAGCTGGTCCTACTTACCTTCCAAGATCAGGTTTACTTTGGAAAGCTTGGAGAAGATAATGATGCTTGGGAAAATAGAAGGAAATAGGGCCAACCAAGGGCAAGATAGATGGGTGGTAACCTTGAAGTGACTGGCGTGACCTAGAAGGAGCTGGGGGTGGCCACAGCCGACAGGGAGCTCTGGCGTGGGCTGGTCCATGAGGTCACAAAGAGTCGGACGCAGCTGAATGAATAAACAACAACAAAATACCCACGGGCCTCAAAAAGACCAGAAGTCCATGTGATGAAGTCATAGGTGTCGTTCAGAATGCCTCCAGAACCATATATTGGCACCAATAAGAAATGCTCTGCCTGATTAGAGAGATGATTGGCCAAAACTAACAAAATGTAGTTCAACAGGGACAAATGCAAGATACTCCACTTAGGCAGAAAAAATGAAATGCAAAGATACAGAATCGGGGACGAATGGCTTGAGAGTAGTACGTGTGAAAAAGATCTTGGGGTCCTCGTGGACAACAAGTTAAAAATGAGCCAACAATATGATGTGGCAGCAAAAAAAGCCAATGGGATTTTGGCCTGCATCAATAGGAGTATAGTGTCTAGATCCATGGAAGTCATGCTATCCCTCTATTCTGCCTTGGTTAGACCACACCTGGAATATTGTGTCCAATTCTGGACACCAAAATTGAAGGGAAATATTGACAAGCTGGAATATGTCCAGAGGAGGATGACTAAAATGATCCAGGGTCTGGAGAACAAGTCCTATGAGGAGTGGCTTAAGGAGCTGGGCATATTTAGCCTGAAGAAGAGAAAGCTGAGAGGAGACATGATGAGCTCCATGTATAAATACATGGAAGTCATAGGGAGGAGGGAGCAAGCTTGTTTTCTGCTGCCTTGGAGACTAGGACGCGGAACAACGGCTTCAAACTACAAGGAAGGAGAAGAATTTCCTGACCGTGAGAGACGTTCAGCAGTGGAACTCTCTGCCCTAGAATGTGGTGGAGGCTCCTTCTTTGGAAGCTTTTAAACAGAAGCTGGATGACCATTTGTCGGGGGTGGTTTGAATGCAATTTTCCTGTTTCTTGGCAGAAAGAGGTTGGACTGGGTGGCCGATGAGGTCTCTTCCAACTCTATGATTCTATTATTCTATGTTGAATCTCAGCCTTTAAGGCAGGGGTCCTCAAACTACGGCACTTATCCAGCCCGCGGAGGAGGAGCGCCCCCCCCCCCACACACAGTGCCCCTCCCTTGGCTGGCTCACACTATCCGTCAGGCCCGATGGGCAGCGTGAGCCAGCCAAGGGCAGCTGCTCCGCGAGGACTACTCGCGCATAAAGCACCTCACGAGGTGCTTAACGCGAGTGTAGGCCGCACGGTGCTGCTCCTCTCTTGGCAGGCTCACGCTGCCCATCAAGCCCGATGGACAGCATGAGCCAGCCAAGGGAGGCTGCCCCGACGCTCCATGCAGTCATGCCAGCCACATGACCTTGGAGGTGTCTATGGACAATGCCGGCTCTTCGACTTAGAAATGCAGATGAGCACCACACCCCAGAGTCAGACACGACTGGACTTCGTATCAGAGGAAAACGTTTAACTAGGAAAATTGTGGAAGATCCAGGGTGGGAGAAAGAACTCTTGTCTGTTGGAGGTAGGCATGAATGTTTCAATTGGCCACCTTGATGACCATTTCGTAGCCTGACAGTTTTTAGGGAGAATCCTTTGTTGAGAGGTGATTAGCTGGCCCTGATTGTTTCTTGTCTGGAGTTCCCCTGTGTTTGAGTGTTGTTCTTTATTTACAGTTATAATTTTAGAGGTTTTTTTTTAATACTGGTAGCCAGATTTTGTTCAGACTAGAAATAGGAAGATTTCCCATTCTCTGCTACTGGAATTACTGCCTAAAGAGGGCTGGAAAGAACCCCTCTAAGGGCCCCTCCACACAGCAAAATCAGATATGTGCAATGTGCATAGGCATTTTTAATTGATTTTTTTTTTAAAAAAACTATAGTCCGGCCCTCCAACGGTCTGAGGGACCGTGAACTGGCCCCTGATTTAAAAAGTTTGAGGACCCCTGTGTAACGTCTTAGGAGAGAGGAGGGACGATTTATTATTTATTACTCTTAATGGTGCCACCAATGTGTGATGTGAGGTATTATTGGGAGATAAGGCACACTGGATGCAGAATTAATGGAGGTGAGACAGTCTTCAAACAAAAGTTAACAAGTTTATTGAGCACAAAGCGTGTGGTTGCAAGTGGTAACTTTTCTTATGGAACTCAGAATAATGCTTGGTTAGATGAATGTTACACTCTTTCAGGTTATACAGTATCTTCTTGACATAGAGCACTTGCTTCGGACAAAGTATCAATACAGGGATATTTCCCTTATTTGATCCTTCCTAGATCAAATTCTAAATAAGCTATTCTTTAGCCTCTCCTTGGACTAAAGAATTCCGGCTATGTTTCCCCCTTTCGGCTACCCTAGCCAGAGAAACTTTCAATAGCCAGACTTGGCTTTCCAAAGCCTCGAAACTTTGCTTCAGAAGTCACTCAGCCACCTTTTCCTCTCCTTCTCTCTCAACTCCTCACTCTATCTCCTCACAGCTAAACCCTAACACCTCACTCCTCGGAACCTAAAACCTAACTCTGACTGTTCACTCCTCTGAACCTAAACCCTCACTCTGACTGAACTTAAACTGTCGTTTTTCAAACTCTCCCCTCTAAGCTCCTCCCACTTCTCTACAGCATTGTCTCCATGGTAACGCACTCCTCTCAGCTAGGCCGCTCCAGCATTAGTGCAACCAATCCAAACACAAATACAGTTAAAGTCATACAATTTATAATCAACTTCTTTACACCCTGCTTTAAGGGTTGTGCCAGATGGAGCTATGAATAAAGTGCAGCCTCAAATGCTACGTTCAGCAAAGGACAAGAGGGATCCTCTCGCTTCTGCAGGAGTCTACCGTATACCATGCAGCTGTGGACAAGTCTACATAGGGACCACCAAATGCAGCATTGCCCAGACACGCATCAAGGAACATGAAAGGCACTGCAGACTACTTCAACCAGAGAAGTCAGCCATAGCAGAGCACCTGATGAACCAGCCTGGACACAGCATATTATTTGAGAACACAGAAATGCTGGACCACTCTCACAACCACCATGTCAGACTACACAGAGAAGCCATTGAAATCCACAAGCATGTGGACAATAGGCCTGGGCGGTTTCGTTTCGTTAATTCGTAATTCGTTAATAATTCGTTAATTTTTCCAATTACAAAACGATAACGAACCATTCTGGAGCAATTATTAAAAAAACGAATTTTTAAATACGTTTTGTAAATGCTTCGTATTTCGTTATTGTATTCGTTTCATTATTGTTCTGAGGTCGTTTCGTTATTATTTCCGCATGTCTGGGCCAGTTTTATGGTTTAATTAGTGAAAAAAAATTATAATATCACACCAACAATCAAGAACAGAGGGAGAGGGAAGCTTCAGAAGGTTTTGGAGGTTTTTTAGCGTATTTCGCGGTCGCGTCCGCCATTAACGAATCGATTCGTTATTGTTTCGGAAATCGATTCGTTAATTTTTTACCATTTACGAAATTTCGTAAATATTGAACTTTTTAAAAGGAAAATTTTGTAATTATTTTAAATAACGAAACGCAAAAACCCCCAAAAAACGAATCGATTTTAGAAACATTTTTTTCCGTTGTTACCCAGGCCTAGTGGACAACTTCAACAGAAAGGAAGAAACCATGAAAATGAACAAAATCTGGCTACCAGTATTAAAAAACTCTAAAATTACAACAGCAAAACAACAGAGACGAAACAACCAGGCACATCTTAACACCTCCCAGCAAGAGATTTTCCCAGGCTCACGCAGGCCTTCAAATGCTAATGAAGGTGGTCAGTTGAAACATTCACACCTGGCTCAAGCAGGGAAGAGCTCTTTGCCCCACCCCAGCCATTCCACAGATATATAAACCCATTTTCCTATTTCCAACAGACCTCACTACCTCTGACGATGCTTGCCATAGATGCAGGCGAAACGTCAGGAGAAAATGCCTCTAGAACATGGCTCTATAGCCCGAAAAAACCCACAAGAACCTAGTGATTCCAGCCATGAAAGCCTTCGACAATACATTGCAGCCTCATTCTTGAAATTATGAATATGAAAGCATTTGCGTTATTTTAAAAAAAGATGCTCCTTTCTTAATATTGGGGCTGGTGAAGCCATTATTCATCTCATGGTATCAGTAAAGACTGGTTGCCCCTCCTTGTATTATTTTCTTGAGCAGGCATTAACCTTGCTGGCCATAACACTTATTTAATCTTCTTTTGTTTTGCTTTCCTTGCTCAATACCTTGGTTTAAGAATCTCCAGGGGCAGCAGATTAATGGACCTTCAGTGTTCCATCTTGAGCGCTGAAATGGATCACAAATTTCTGTTTTATTTGATTCGTTATAATTTACAGCTATCTCCTCACTATTTGAGGATTCTCTTTATGCTTTTCTCCACCAGTGTGAAATTGTGTTTACAAATACTTGCTCTCTGCCAGGCTGAAAGGAGACCGTCAATGCAAACTATCAGGATGTCTGCTGTTCCAAAGTCACAGATCCAGCTCCAGTTTTGAAGTGAAAGACATGCAAAGGGTCATAGAATCATAGAATCAAAGAGTTGGAAGAGACCTCATGGGCCATCCAGTCCAACCCCCACCAAGAAGCAGGAATATTGCATTCAAATCACCCCTGACAGATGGCCATCCAGCCTCTGTTTAAAAGCTTCCAAAGAAGGAGCCTCCACCACACTCCGGGGCAGAGAGTTCCACTGCTGAACGGCTCTCACAGTCAGGAAGTTCTTCCTCATGTTCAAATGGTATCTCCTCTCTTGTAGTTTGAAGCCATTGTTCCGCGTCCTAGTCTCCAGGGAAGCAGAAAACAAGCTTGCTCCCTCCTCCCTGTGGCTTCTTCTCACATATTTATACTCTGCTGCTGAGTATGCATGCCCAGTGTGGAACACATCTCACCACACTAAAGCAGTGGATGTGGCTCTTAATGAGACATGCCGCATTATCACAGGGTGCCTGCGCCCTACACCACTGGAAAAATTACACTGCTTAGCCGGTATTGCACCACCTGACATCCTCCGGGAAGTAGCAGCCAATAGTGAAAGGACCAAGGCAGAGACATCTCCAGCTCATCCCTTGTTTGGGTATCAGCCAGCACGTCAACGACTTAAATCTAGAAATAGTTTTCTAAGATCTACACAGACACTCGCTGGAACACCTCAGCAAGCGAGAGTCCAAAAGTGGCAAGCCCAAACCCAGAACCTCAACCAATGGCTGATACCCAATGAGAGACTCCCCCCTGGGCACACAGAGGACTGGGCGACCTGGAAGGCACTGAAAAGACTGCGCTCTGGCACCACGAGATGCAGAGCCAACCTTCAGAAACGGGGCTACAAACTTGAATCCACAGCATGCGAGTGTGGAGAAGAGCAAACCACTGACCACCTGCTGCAATGCAACCTGAGCCCTGCCACATGCACAAGGGAGGACCTTCTTGCAGCAACACCAGAGGCACTCCAAGTGGCCAGATACTGGTCAAAGGACATTTAATCAACTCTCATACTCACAAATTTTGTAATCTGCTTGTTTGCTTTGTTCTGTTAGAAATGTAATATAATTTGACTGGTTGTTCTGACACGACAAATAAATAAATTTATTGGCTATCATATCCCCTCTCAGCCTTCTCTTCTTCAGGCTAAACATGCCCAGTTCCCTAAGCCGCTCCTCATAGGGCTTGTTCTCCATACCTTTTATCATTTTAGTCGCTCTCCTCTGGACACATTCCAGCTTGTCAATATCTCTCTTGAATTGTGGTGCCCAGAATTGGACACAATATTCCAGATGTGGTCTAACCAAAGCGGAATAGAGGGGTAGCATTACTTCCCTAGATCTAGACACTATGCTCCTATTGATGCAGGCCAAAATCCCATTGGCTTTTTTTGCCGCCACATCACATTGTTGCTCATGTTTAACTTTGATACCTTCTGAATATGAGTGAGTCCTGGAAAATTCACCAGATAGAATTCACCAGGCAGCAATAGCACTCTGACCAGAGGACAGATGGGATTTCAAATTGGCAGTCAGTCTCCCATGTACCGTAATAAATTGTAGATTTGACTGGATTCCCAGCATGTGGCTTTACTGGGAATGGTGAGTAAGTACACAACTAATCAAGAGAGTACAATAGCTTTCCTCTATTGGCATAGAAATTCCAGACATGGAAATTCCAGGGTTTTTTTCAATGTGGTTTGAATGTGGTTTGAATGACTGCTAGATGTTGACACAGGGATTTGTAAACTGAATACACCTGGAATGCTTTGATTAGAAAGAATGGGATCTATGAAGTGTGTACAAATACTTTGATATGACGTACATTTTTGTTACAATGTAAGTTATATCAAATTAGTTAAATTTGTGATATCTGATATGTGGACATGGCCCACGCCAAAAAATTTAAGAATCGAAACTTACCTCATACTTTTTCATTTTAGTTTTGAAAGTCTTGGAAGGCTCCCAAAGTCAGTTTCATATTCAGCACAAAGAAGGAAAGCTGAAAGCAAAGCCAAAAAGGCTACCTTAGTGCCTTGCCTTTATTACAATAACACGCTGCTCTACCAAATTATAATGCAAAGCAGCAATGTAAGAGAGAGCTAAGAGAGATTTTCAATTTAAATAAACTGATGGGAATATAGGTATATATAAAGATAATAATCCCAACTGTTGCGTCATCAAATGACAACGATGCTTCATCAAATTACAATGATGACACCACCACTATAGACTAGCTCACCAAAATATAGAGGGAGTATGGTTGTTGATGGAACCCCCGGTGGCACTGAGCTGCTGAGCTTGTTGATCGAAAGGTCGCAGGTTCAATTCCGGGGAGCGGCGTGAGCTTCTGCTGTCAGCCCTCGCTTCTGCCAACCTAGCAGTTCGAAAACATGCAAATGTGAGTAGATCAATAGGTACCACTCCGGCGGGAAGGTAACGGTGCTCCATGCAGTCATGCCGGCCACATGACCTTGGAGGTGTCTATGGACATCGCTGGCTCTTCGGCTTAGAAATGGAGATGAGCACCACACCCCAGAGTCAGACATGACTGGACTTAATGTCAGGGGAATACCTTTACCTTACCTATGGTTGTTGATAAACCAACTGTATATTTAAAAGCTAGGAACTGCGAACCACTGGAACTGAGAGACTTAAAATGATTCTTCAAAAAGATTTCCACTGCCGCCATATTAAGAATAAACAGGCTGAGGTATTATTGAGAGGTTGTTCAGTAACACACTCTGTATTACTATAGTTTTCTTAGAGGCTGTTAAAAGCTGACTTGAATACGGCTTTGACCACAAAGGTATTCACACTGAGGTTTATAGAAGTTGATAAAAATAACAAGAACGTTTATCGAACAGGCTTGAATTATTCAGGTACAAATGCTTAATGGTTTCAGTAAAAATCTGGCATACAAAGCTTGTGGTTACATTTGAGAAAATATCTTAAAAACTTCTGGGTTACAAGTGTGATGAAGTGTAATTTTTTATCTACAGTTATGTATTGTTATATATAAGTGTTTGTAAGGGTAAGTATATAATGTTGCATAATATTGGGGGATGGTAGCCAGCTTAGCTCGCTTTGAGATGAGTTGCTATGGAGATAGGGGCGGAACCAACTGCCACTTGGCAGAGCAGCCATTTTAAAGCAGTCAGTCTGTGGTCGGTGAACTGCAGAAGTGGCTGGTTCTGTTGTGTGTGGAGAACCAGTGAGGATTCTGTAGTCAAAGAACTACAGGGGAAGGCTGATTCTTTGGTATTAAGATCAGGCAGGTTTTGGCTTTGAGCCAATATAGTTTAGATAAGTCGAGTGACTTATTTATATTGAAAGTTGTGGGAAAAGAGGGGAAGCCCTAATAAGCATCTTTATTGTAACAGAACCATCATAAAGAAAGGATAAGCGTGTGCCTGAAACAATCTGTTAAAGAAAGAAACATCTTTTTAAACTTAGGGGACGGAGGAGCCATTGGGGTGACACAAAATCATGAAGAAAAAAAAGGAGTCTAAGTAGTTCTGGAGTTCTGAATTCAACCAACAGATATTTTAATGGAGAAGAAGGAAGTCGCATTAAATGGAAAATGTAATAGTTAAATTTATATAAATAAAAATGTAATGTTCGTTTGTGGGATTAACATAACTCAAAAACCACTGGGCGAATTGACACCAAATTTGGACATAAGACACCTATCAGACCAACAAGTGATCATCACTCCTAAAAACACTGAAAAACACAGCAGAAGATACTTTAAAAAGCCAAAAAATAAAATAAAAATACATTACAACGCATGCACGAAATCACATATATACACATATATACATATATATACACACAAAACACATATACACAGACTGGGCCACAGCAACGCGTGGAACAGGATGGCTAGTGAAATATAGAAAAGTAAGCTTTATAACTCACAAGGTAGCTTCCCCTGGCATGAAAAGCAGTAAAATACTTGGAGCTTTATGGGACAGGGGAAGACAATATACTAGGGCTGGGCGGTTTCGTTTCGTTAATTCATAATTCGTTAAAAAATTCGTTAATTTTTTAATTACAAAACGATAACAAACCAGTCTGGAGCAATTTTTTTAAAAAACGAATGTTTAAATTGTTTCGTAAATGTTTTGTATTTCGTTATTGTATTCTTTTCGTTATCGTTTTGAGGTCGTTTCGTTATTATTTCCGCATGTCTGGGGCAAGTTTTATAGTTGTTTTTGGTTTTCTAAGGGTTTTTATAGTTGTTTTTGGTTTAATTAAGCTTCAGAAGTTCCCCCTGTCCCATTTGGAGGTTTTTTAGCGTATTGCGCGGTCGCGTCCGCCATTAACGAATCAATTCGTTATTGTTTCGGAAATCGATTAGTTATTGTTTTGTAATTTTTTCACATTTATGAAATTTCGTAAATATCGAACTTTTTTAAAGGAAAATTTTGTAATTATTTTAAATAACAAAACGCAAAAACCCCCAAAAAACGAATCGATTTTAGAAACAAATTTTTCCGTTGTTACCCAGGCCTACAATATACATCTAGGACTTTTTAGGACATTATTGCATGAAGCTGCTATCTCATGGCAATTGCATGATCACTGATTCCTTTACCACGTGGGAAAGGAAAAACATATTCTACTTGAAGTATGAAAACATGCAGAATATATTTTCAGTTTGCTCAACAATTCAGAAGTTACTGATGAGAAAGTATCAACTTGGTCTGTCATTTACTGGCAAAACTTCGAAACAACACTGAAACAAAACAAGAAACCCCTAAAGACTCGTGAAGAATGACAAAAGCTTTCTGGAAGCCATCCGATTTGATCCAAATGTGTGGTAAGGGCTTTTACTTTTAAATTAATAATCACTGTGTTATAAGAGTAATTGAAAGCTGCATAAAATATGGATTTGGGTCTTTGCCTATAAATAATGGAGATATGGGTTTGATGGAGGTTTTCATGTATTCTATAGCAAGCATTACTCCTGTGGTTACTGTAAAATTAAAATACGTAACATTTGTCATGCAATCCCATCACATGATTAGGATTAGCAGGAAGGTCCTATTTTCTAAATTGTCATGTCAATGATTCACGGTTATTAAAAATGGATTAGAAAGTTGCCTGTCAGAAGAGGAGTTCAAATCCCAGTGTGAAGTGCAAGTTTCTTTGCAAATTGTTTCCTTGAGCTGTTCTTGTCTGGCATACGGTGTGCAAATATTCACCAGTGAAGAATTATAGTAAAGAGATGGGTGAGGCAAGAGACTATTGGTTTATATTGGTAAAAAATGGGGGGGGGGGGGGAATGCATTTTCAGACTGTTAATTGAAATTGCACTTGAGGCCATAAAAAGTTTCCCAAATCTATTTATTATTGTATATAATTCATATCCAACTTTTGTTGTTGTTTATTCATTCAGTTGCTTCTGATTCTTCATGACCTCATGGACCAGCCCATGCCAGAGCTCCCTGTTGCCCATCACCACCCCCAGCTCCTTCAGAGTCAAGCCAGCCACTTCAAGGATACCATCTGTTCTGTTGCGCGCTGGGCTTGAAACAAATTGCCTTTAAAACAGGACGTGCAACTTTAGTCCAGCGGGAAGCCAGGGGGCTCGAAGAGAAATTCTTAAGGATTTTCACCATAAACAGTCTCTGGAGGGCTTGTAAAATACAGGGTTAGTCAAAATGCATAGGCCAATAAGCCATTCAATTGAATGGCTTATTGGCCTATGCATATTGACTAACCCTGTATAAGAAAGTCTTTTATTGGTGAACAATCAACAGAAACTTCTTTTGTTTTCAAAGGGTTAAACAAATGCTTCCAGGCTTTTGTGCAACTGGTGGCTTCTAACTGTTACTTTTACTCTAAAGGAAAATCCCTTTCCAAACTTCTCCCAGGCTAATTGTGATCCTAAACCTAACTGATGTGGATCCACTACCGGGCTGAACTGTGTCTCAAAGCACCGAGTGGACCTACCAGTAGGCCTGTGGTCACTTAGCTGGAGTTCTTGATGTTTAAAGCTGCTATTTCATCCGAAATTCCTCGGGGCTGTAAGGCTGTTTCCCTGGGAACCTTTGAGAATCTTTAGATGCTCTTAAGACTTTTCTCCCCCAGGGTTGAGGCCTTTATACAGGAGAAATCTGTACACGTCCTGTACATTGACTTTCCTTGCTGAGACTGACTGAAAATGGCTCCCTTCCCTTCTCAATTGTCCTGAACAGGGGGCGGAACCAAACTTAACGATGATGGACAGGGGGGCTGCCCTATAACTGCAAACTTTAACAGGAAGCCACCCTTCTGCAGAATCCCAAACCTTGGGATGCAAGCAAACACTTAATACAAAGCAAATAAAGTTGAAGCTTCTGGTACAGCTGTACCAGCACACCATCCATCCATCTTGCCCTTGGTCAGCCCCTCTTCCTTTTTCCTTCCATTTCCCCCAGCATCATTCTCTTCTCCAAGCTTTCCTGTCTTCTCTCTTCCCTCCAATGAGCAGGCGGGATTTATCTCCTGAAGTATAGACAGAAGAAGAAGAAGAAGAAGAAGAAGAAGAAGAAGAAGAAGAAGAAGAAGAAGAAGAAGAAGAACTTTATTTTTCTACACCGACTCCTTCTCCCCGAAGGGACTCGGGGCGGTTTACATGGGGCCCAGGCCCGAGGCAGGATATAATTAAAAACAAAGCAAAAACAATTAAGACAGCATAAAACAGCATAAAAACAACATAAAAATAATAGCTAGCAACAACAATAACAATTGACAGGTTGGATCTTCTCATGATCCAAGGCACTCTCAGAATTTTCCTCCAACACCACAGTTCAAAAGCATCTATCTTCCTTCGCTCAGCCTTCCTTATGGTCCAGCATTCATAGGTTACTACAGGAAATACCATTGCTTTAACTATGTGGATCCAGTAATCATCAGAAAAGTGCCTCAAGGAGAGTCTACATGAGCAAGAAAAATTGGACTCATATGGATTCCACTGCTAGCTGTCCTCATGACACACACCAGTGGGTATTGTAGGTTTTCTTACTTTATTCTGACTTTATCCTTTATTAGGGTTCACAGTTCAAGAGCGTCTATTTTGCTTCACTCAGTCTTCCTTATGGTCCAGCTCTCACATCAATAGGTTACTACGGGGAATGCCATTGCTTTGACTATGCGGATTTTTGTTGCCAGTCTGATGTCTCTACTCTTCACTATTTTATCAAAATTGATCATTGCTCTCCTCCCAAGAAGGAAACGTCTTCCGATTTCCTGGCTGCAGTCTGCAGTCATCTTTGCACCTAGAAATACAAAGTCTGCCTCTGCCTCCACGTTTTCTCCCTCTGTTTGCCAGTTATCAATCCATCTGGTTGCCATCATCTTGGGGTTTTTTTTTAAAAAAAAAATTAACTGCAACCTAGCTTTTGCACTTTTTTCTTTCAGCTTGGTTAGAAGGCTCCTCAGCTTCTCACTTTCATCAAAGTGGTATCATCTGCATATCTAAGGTTGTTAATGTTTTGTCCAGCAATTTCAACTCCAATATTGGATTCATCAAGCCCCGCACGTCGCAAGATGTGTTCTGCATGCAAGTTGAATAGGTGGGGTGAGTGTATACAGCCCTGCCATACTCATTTCCCAATCTTGAACCAGTCTGTTGCTCTGTCTTTGTTCTTACTGTTGCTACTTAGTCGTTATGCAGATTCATCAGAAGAAAGACAAAGGTGACTTAGTATCTTGCCACAATTTATTATGATCCACACAGTCAAAGGCTTTAGAATAGTCAATAAAAGAGAAATAGATGTTTTTCTGAAACTCCCTGCCTTTCTCCATTATCCAGGGGATGGGTTGTTGTAGGTTTTTTCGGGCTGTATGGCCATGGTCTAGAGGCATTCTCTCCTGAAGTTTCACCTGCATCTATGGCAAGCATCCTCAGAGGTAGTGAGGTCTGTGGAACTAGGGAAAAGGGTTCATATATCTGTGGAATGACCAGGTGAGACAAAGGACTCTTGTCTGCTGGAGCTAGGTGTGAATGTTTCAACTGACCACCTTGATTAGCATACAATGGGCTAACAATATCCAGCATACAATATCCAGGGGATATTGACAATTTGGTCTCTTGTTCCTCTGCCTTTTCTAAACCCAGCTTGTACATCTCGCAACTCTCTCTCCATGTCTTGCTGGTTTCTTCCTTGCAGGATCTTGAGCATTACTTTACTGGCATGAGAAATAAGGGCCACTGTACGAAAGTTTGAGTAGTCTTCAGCATTTCCCTTGTTCAAAAAACCCAGCTTGGGAGAACCAAAAAGAAGTCACCCAAAGTGGCTTAAGGACTAGAAAACAAGTAAACAAATAAACAGAAATTATTTTTAAGAACAAACCCAATGCTTCAACAAAGATAAAAATAACAATACAAACATTCAGCAGTAACACACTCAAAGATGGCGCAGTGGGTTAAAGCACTGAACTGCTTAACTTCCTATTCAAAAGGTCACAGGCTTAAATTTGGGGAGTGGTGTGAGCTCCCACTGCTAGCCCTAGCTTCTGCCAACCTAGCAGTTTGAAAACTTGAAAATGTGAGTAGATTAATAGGTACTGCTCTGGCGGGAAAGTAATGGCACTTCATGCACTCATGCTGGCCACATGACCTTGAAGGTGTCTGCAGATAATGGCAGCTATTCGGCTTCGAAATGGAGATGAGCACCAAGCCCCAGAGTCGGACACATCTGGACTTAATGTCAGGGGAAAACTTTAACCTTTACCCTAAAATATAAAGAGAAATTTCTGCACTTGCTAGCAGGATGCAGACAATGGGTGCATCCCGACTGTAGAGTTTGATACTACTTTAATTTCCATGGCTCAATGCTATGAAATCCTGGGACATGTAGTTTTACAAGTTCTTTAGCCTTCACTGCCCAAGAAGTCTGGTGCCTCACTAAACTACATCCCCCAGGATTCCAGGTAAAGTGATGGCAACCTGCATTAATTCTAAAGGCACTTGTTGAATAGCACAGGTCATAAAAATAGAGAAACATGGGGCTCACTTCCCCCCAATGCGAAAAATAATCAGATTGTTTCTTTCTTTCCATCTTCTGATTTCTCATACTTTAGCCTGTTATCTATTCATGAGTGGCCCTGTCCTCTTATTCTCAGTCTGTGAAGTTTATGTGGAATCTTGGAACTGTGGTGCAGCTGGCTCGGAGTCAGCTGCATTAAGATCACTACTGACCAAAAAGTCATGAGTTCGAAGCCAGCCTGGGTCGGAGTGAGCTTCCAAACAATTGTCTAGCTCACTGTTGACCTTTGCAGACCAAAAGACAATTGCATCTGTCAAGTAGGAAAGTTAGGTACCACTTATGTGGGGAGGCTAATTTACAACACCATAAAAATCTCCAGCAAGCATGCAAAGAATGAAGAAGTACTTCATCAGTGTGACAAATGGACAGTGAAGCGACAGCTCCCCTGGTGGAATGTGTGTCTGTCTATTAGGATTGGTTGATCCAGTTCGTTAATTTCTTATCTCGTTATTAATTTGTTAAATAATTACCTTTAGAAGCGATATCGACGCCTTTTGGCAACCCGGAAGTGTTTTTGTCATATCAAAGCTGTGTCTGCCATCTTCCTTACAACTTCCGCCAGTGAATCGTAAATGCTGGGGGCATGGCCTTCAGGAACAGCTGTTCTTACCCACACCCACCTCCTTCCTCTTTGCATCGGTGGCTTTGCGAGGTGGGCGTGACTACCTCCCTGGTGACAAGCGGTGATGCAGAAGAGCTGGGCAGAGCCACGCCCACCTCACAAAGCCACTAATGCAAAGAGGAAGGAGGTGGGCATGGCCAAGCACAGCCCTCCTTGGAGGCCTCGCCACCAGCAACCTCCAAGGAGTGCTGTGCTTGGCCATGCCCACCTCTCCCTTGGACAGCTTGCCGGGGAAGAGAAAGAAAGGTGGGAGATTTTAAAAGTGTTAGTTTTAAAATCTCCAAGGAGCACTGTGCTTGGTCGCTGGGGGCGAGGCCTCCAAGGAGCGCTGTGCTTGACCACGGCCACCTCTCCCTTCTGCATGGAAGCTCGCCGCAAGGGAAGGAAGGGAAACTGCGAGATTTTAATCCATTAACGAAACAAAGGAAACGATTCGTATTTCCTGGTATTTCCTATCTTTTTTAAAAGAAAAATTTGGAAATAATTTAAAAATCGAACCTCCAGTGCCCCCTACATACGAAACGAGTTTAGAACCATTTTTTTCTTGCTCAACCAAGCTTACTGTCTTGTTGCCCAAGCTTACTGGGCAACCACGGAAAAATTTGTTTCTAAACTTGATTCGTTTTTAGGGTTTTTTTGCGTTTTGTTATTTAAAAGAATTCCAAAATTTTTCTTTAAAAAAGTTTGATATTTACGAAATTTCGGAAATTACGAAACAAATACGAAACAATTACGAATCGATTCGTTAATGGCGGACGCAATTGCGCAATATGCTAAAAAAACCTCCAAATGGGACAGGGGGAACTTCTGAAGCTTCCCTCTCCCTCTGCTGTTGACTGTTGGTGTGATAATTTATTTTTTTATCACTGATAAAACAAACAGCAACTATAAAACTTGCACCAGACATACGGAAATAATAACGAAACAATAACAAAATGATTTCAAAACAATTACGAATCGATTACGAAACAATTACGAAACAATTACGAAATGAATTGAAAAATTGGTTTCGTTTCTTAGTTGCTCCTGAATGGTTCAATATCGCTTCGTTATCAAAAAAAATAACGAATTAATAACGAATTATGACATTAACGAACGAAACCGCCCAGCCCTACTGTCTAGATATGTTGTGTGTCTATAGCATTGAAAATTTTCCATGTATATGTACATTGTAATCTGCCCTGAGTCCCCTGCGGGGTGAGAAGGGCAGAATAGAAATACTGTAAATAAATAAATAAATAATGTCTTTTTCTGAATACATTCTCCACTTTCTCTTCCCTACCCCAACTATGGTTGGATTCCTCAAAGGTCATTTTGACAGATATCTGTTCTATCCCTGGGCAAATGTGCTTTTTAAAGAAAATAAACCTTGCAATTCCTGGCTATGGTTGATTTATTGGGCCGGGGTTTATGAGCAAGGTTATTGTTCTGCAAAGTGGATCATCATTTTTTTTAAGTCAAAGACAATTTCATCATTCAATGACAATGAGCATATTCTAACATAGCATCTGCCAGGTAAAGTGCATATTTGGAGGGATGCAAATTTGACATCTGCACTTGTAATATTTCCAGTCCAAATTACATTTAGAAATCTATTTTTAGCAGCAAAACAGCTCACCTCAACATGTATTCTTGTGAATTTGTGACAGGGAGAGGGATCTTTATAAACTGATTCCCAGCATGCTCTTTTTGACCTACGTGTCTCTTAGGCATCTTCTACACTGCCCTATATCCCAGGATCTGATCCTAGATTATCCCAAATTATCTAGCAGTGTTCTACCTGAACTTAAGCAATAATATGTTTACTGTAAGAACTGTTTGACAGTGAAATAAATTGCCTTGAAGTAGGAAAAACCCATTTTTCCTACTTCCAACAGACCTCACTACCTCTGAGGATGCTTGCCATAGATGCAGGCGAAACGTCAGGAGAAAAATTGCCTCCAGAGCATGGCCATATAGCCCGGAAAAACCTACAACCACCCTGCCTTGAAGGTGTTGAACTGTTTCCATGTATCAATGGCCATCTTTCAGGAATGCAGTTATGCATTGTTGCATGGCAAGTGGGTTGGAATAGATTCTAAGACTCTAAATCCCTAAATATAATATGGGTTGTTCTATTACTTTAGAACAGTATTTCTCAACCTGGGTGTTTGGACCCCTGGGGGGTCACGATGGGATGTCAGAGGGGTCACCAAAGACCACCAGAACACACAGTATTTTCTGTTGGTCATGGGGGTTCTGTGTGGGAAGTCTGGCCCAATTCTATCGTTGGTGGGGTTCAGAATGCTTGAAGATGAACTATAAATCTCAGCAACTACAACCCTCAAATCTCAAGGTCTATTTTCCTCAAAGGCCACCAGTTCACATTTGGGTATATTGAGTATACGTGCCAATTTTGGTCCAGATCCATCATTGTTTGAGTCCACAGTGCTCTCTGGATGAAGGTGAACCACAACTCCAAAACTCAAGATCAATGCCCACCAAACCCTTGTAGTGTTTTCTGTTGGTCATGGGAGTTCTGTGTGCCAAGTTTGGTTCAATTCCATAGTTGGTAAAGTTCAGAATGCTTTTTGATTGTAGGTGAACTATAAATCCCAGCAACTACAATTTCCAAATGTCAAGGTCTATTTTCCCCAAACACCACAAGTGTTCATATTTGGGCATATGGAGTATTCGTGCCAAGTTTGGTCCAAATCCACCATTGTTTGAGTCCCCACTGCTCTCTGGAATTAGGTGAACTACAACTCCAAAACTCAAGGTCAATGCTCACCAAACCCTTCTAGTGTTTTCTGTTGGTCATGGGAGTCCTGTGTGCCAAGTCTGGTTCAATTCCATAGTTGGTGGAGTTCAGAATGCTCTTTGATTGAAGGTTAACTATAAATCTGGTTATGGTTCACGAACGGAACCATGAAGAAGGAGACAGAAGAAGGCCTGATTCTTGCAGTCCAGGAGAACCAATGCAGTTAAGGCCAGGATTGAAAAATCAGTGGATGACCCAAAATGCAGACTGTGCAAGGAAGCTGATCAAACCATGGACCATATTCTCAGCTGTTGCAAAAAATCGCACAGATGGAATACAAACAGAGGCACAACTCTGTGGCCCAAATGATTCACTGGAACTTATGTCACAAGTAGTACCTGCCAGCAGTAAAGAATTGGTGGGATCATAAACTCACAAAGGTAATGGAAAATGAACATGCAGTGACGGCACGAGTGGCGCCACCTATATGTAAAACTGTAAGTTGCAGGATTTGAACTGTTGTATCATGCCCGATTTTGCCTTTTTACCCTGTAAATGTATAGTTGGATTGATTGGTTATTTATAGCTGTCAATCAATGTTGTTTGCACCGGTTGAATTGCCCCTCCTGCTCAATTGTTTGACCCCACCTCTTCCTAGAGAGCAGGACAGTGTTTCCTTTTCCATTCCACCATCAAACGTTCTATCAGATGGACGTGAGAGAGAGACTTGGCTCTGAAGCCCTTGATTAAGTTACCTCTCAGCACCAATTCTGAGGTTCTTAACCTTGAGATTTATGCTTCATGTTCAGATCAACCTGGACAACGTTGAGAAGTCTCAAGCACCTTCAAACCAGTTCTTTGGCACCAGAGGAAGGCTTTGTGCCTTCAAAATATAGGCCATTGGAATTGAGGTTGTGATTATTCCAATATTCACAGCCATTGAGAAAGAGGGACCTGGAAAAGCTTCTCAGCTGCAAAACTCCTTGGACCCAAGACAACCAGAGACTGTAATGTATATTTTCCTTTACTCCTTTGAAACTTCCAGCTTATTGCCTTAAAGGGATAACTCTTTGTGAACAATTAAACCTATTTTGAATTATCTACAGTGTTTTGGTCCTTGGGAGTTCCAGTTTTCCTAAAGGAGGGCAATAAGCAATCCCCTGGGGGAAAGATGTTATGTCCATGTCTCTTTCACTAAGAGTTATAGCCCCCAGGCGCGACGGCATACATGCAAAAATACTATGGGACTTTCAAGTCCAGACTGACAAAGTTTTGGAACACAATACACCAGACATCACGATTGTGGAAAAGAAAAAAGTCTGGATTATTGATGTTGCCATACCAGGTGACAGCCGCATTGAGGAAAAACAAGACCTATCAAGACCTCAAAATTGAACTGCAAATGCTCTGGCATAAACCAGTCCAGGTGGTCCCAGAGGTCATTGGCGCACTGGGTACTGTGCCAAAAGATCTCAGCCAGCATTTGGAAACAATAAATATTGACAAAATCACGATCTGTCTGCTCCAAAAGGCCACCTGTCTCGGATCTGTGCACATCATTTGAAAATACATCACACAGTCCTAGATGCTTGGGAAGTGTTCGACTTGTGATTTTGTGATACAAAATCCAGCATAGATCTCATTTGCTGTGACATACTGTGTTTTTGTGTTAGTAAAATCATCATCATCATCATCATCATCATCATCATCATCATCTTTTAGAAGTATTTGAAGGAGAGGAAGGGAAGGAGCAAAAAACTAAAAGGGTGATTCTCCCAAGCCCCAAATATGTTTGTGCACCCCACCCACCCATCTCCACATGTCTCCAATGCCCAGTCAGTGCCATTAAATAAAAAAGAACCAAGAAAATAAAGGAAAATCTAAAAGATTAAACTGTGGTGCTAAATGGGGGTTGAGATCGACTGCCACATGGTCCCATTATAGAATCATAGAATCAGAATCAAAGAGTTGGAAGAGACCTCATGGGCCATCCAGTCCAACCCCCTTCCAAGAAGCAGGAATATTGCATTCAAATCACCCCTGACAGATGGCCATCCAGCCTCTGTTTAAAAGCCTCCAAAGAAGGAGCCTCCACCACACTCCAGGGCAGAGAGTTCCACTGCTGAATGGCTCTCACAGTCAGGAAGTTCTTCCTCATGTTCAGATGGAATCTCCTTATTTATAGTTTGAAGCCATTGTTCTGCGTCCTAGTCTCCAGGGAAGCAGAAAACAAGCTTGCTCCCTCCTCCCTGTGGCTTCCTCTCACATATTTATACATGAATATCATATCTCCTCTCAGCCTTCTCTTCTTCGGGCTAAACATGACCAGCTCCTTAGGCCGCTCCTCAAAGGGCTTGTTCTCCAGACCCTTGATCATTTTAGTCACCTTCCTATGGACACATTCCAGCTTGTCAATATCTCTCTTGAATTGTGGTGCCCAGAATTGGACACAATATTCCAGGTGTGGTCTGACCAAGGCGGAATAGAGGGGTAGCATTACTTCCCTAGATCTAGACACTAGGCTCCTATTGATGCAGGCCAAAATCCCATTGGCTTTTTTTGCTGCCACATCACATTGTTGGCTCATGTTTAACTTGCTGTCCACAAGGACTCCAAGATCTTTTTCACACGTTCTGCTCTCGAGCCAGGCATCATTGTCGCCCATTCTGTATCTTTACATTTCGTTTTTTGGATGGGAATCTGTGACAGCGGATCCCTTGCCATTACAGACATCTGAACTTACAGAAGAAGCTGGATTGGCCAAACGAAGCGGCTAAAAACAGGTCCGAGCTCAAGCTTATAAGAAACATTTTGATGACAACTTGCACAACAGTTCTGCTTCAAGAGTATTCTCAGCAATCCATTGGTTTCATTTGAAACAAGCATTTGGGCATTTATTGAATTAGCCAGATGAGCTGTGTTATTCCGATTAGGCCTGGGTAACAACGGAAAAATTCGTTTCTAAAATCGATTCATTTTTGGGGGGGTTTTGCGTTTCGATATTTAAAAGAATTCCGAAATTTTTCTTTTAAAAAGTTCGAGATTTATGAAATTTTGTAAATGTTAAAAAAAATTACGAAACATTAACAAAACAAATACGAAACAATAACGAATCGATTCGTTAATGGCGGACGCGACGGCGCAATATGCCAAAAAACCTCCAAATGGGACAGGGGGAACTTCTGAAGCTTCCCTCTCCCTCTGTTGTTGACTGTTGGTGTGATATTATAATTTTTTTTCGCTAATTAAACAAAAAACAACTATAAAACTTGCCCCAGACATGCGGAAATAATAACGAAACGACCTCAAACTGATAATGAAACGAATACAATAACGAATCCGAAGCATTTACAAAACGAATTTAAAAATTCGTATCGTTTTTAAGTTGCTCCAGAATGGTTCGTTATCGCTTCGTTATAAAAAAATAACGAATTTTTAACGAATTACGAATTAACAAAACGAAACCGCCCAGCCCTAATTCTGATCTATCAAAAGAAAATAAATAAATTTAACTGCTTTTCCAAAGCCAATGGAGACTTGCTGTGATGAGTATAATATAGTTTGAGGATTCACTGCGATTAAAGGAGAAATCTTCCGTTGCCCGTAATGAGCAAGTTCAAAGTCCATTCATGTTGCTCTTGATCCACAATATCAGAGGACTTGGTTGTTGTAGCACAGACTAGTTTTACAATCATATTTGTGAGCAAGAACAAAGAGAACGGTTTTGTTAGTGCTTTCCTCAGACATTCAATTCCATTCAAAAACAACCACCCTTTGCTAATTGACACTGAATTTTCATCTAGCGCAATTTGTCTGGAATTTAAGATTAAATTAATTTAAATAATATCTGACAGACTCTCGTTGGAATCTATTCTCTTGTAAGTTTCCCACCAAAGTAAATCACTTCCCATTGAATTATTTACAAGACAATTTCATAGGGAGAGATTCAAAAAACTCCTTTAGGCAATAATAACATGTTCTTCACTGTTACAGACACAATTTGTTCTGGATAATTGCTTTTCCGTTCCCATTGGGGAATAGCTTTGCTTAAATAGTAGTTAGGTGCCGTTTTCTATAGATTCAAAGGTGGCAACAAACTATTCCATAGGCTGCTTTTCACTTGTGAGGAGTCACTCCGTCAGGAGGTGGTCCTTTCCTTCTTTGAGTTGTTTTTAATTCCAAGTGGCAATTATTACAAGAGCTAAGAAATTAGTTAAAAATAGTTCCTGAATTGTCCTTCCTCCTGTTTGCTTGCAGATGTTTTCCCTTCTGTTTTTTAGAGGTTGTAGGAGTTGTCTAATTGATGACATCTGAAAACTGTATGATGTGGGAATTTCTCAGCTGAATATTTGGCTAGAAATCCCAAGAAGGAAATGTCTTCTGATTTCCTGGCTGCAGTCTGCGTCTGCAGTATTTATTTATTTATTTGTCATGTCAAGGCAACCAGTCAATTGTATTACATTTCTAACAGAATAAAACAAACAAACAGACAATACAAAAATATTGCGAGTTTGGTACCTGGTTAAATGTCCTTTGACCAGTATCTGGCCACTTGGAGTTCTTCTGGTGTTGCCGCAAGGAGGTCCTCCCTTGTGCATGTGGCAGGGCTCAGGTTGCATTGCAGCAGGTGGTCTGTAGTTTGTTCTTCTCCACACTCGCATGGCGTGGATTCTACTTTGTGGCCCCATTTCTTAAGGTTGGCTCTGCATCTCGTGGTGCCAGAGCGCAGTTTGTTCAGCGCCTTCCAAGTCGCCCAGTCTTCGGTGTGCCCAGGGGGGAGTCTCTCATTTGGTATCAGCCATTGATTGAGGTTCTGGGTTTGAGCCTGCCACTTTTGGACTCTCACTTGCTGAGGTGTTCCAGCGAGTGTATCTGTAGATCTTAGAAAACTATTTCTTGATTTAAGTCGTTGACGTGCTGGCTGATAGGAGGATGAGCTGGAGATGTCTCTGCCTTGGTCCTTTCACTATTGGCTGCCACTTCCCGGCGGATGTCAGGTGGTGCAATACCAGCTAAGCAGTGTAATTTCTCCAGTGGTGAAGGGCGCAGACACACCGTGATAATGCGCCATGTCTCATTAAGAGCCACATCCACTGTTTTAATGTGGTGAGATGTGTTCCACACTGGGCATGCATACTCAGCAGCAGAGTAACATAGCGCAAGGGCAGATGTCTTGACTGTATCTGGTTGTGATCCCCAGGTTGTGCCAGTCAGCTTTCGTATGATATTGTTTCTAGCACCCACTTTTTGCTTGATGTTCAGGCAGTGCTTCTTGTAGGTAAGAGCACGGTCCAGAGTGACTCCCAGGTATTTGGGTGCGCTGCAATGCTCCAGTGGGATTCCTTCCCAGGTGATCTTCAGAGCTCGGGATGCTTCTCTGTTCTTGAGATGAAAGCACATGTCTGTGTTTTAGATGGATTAGGGATCAGCTGGTTTTCCCTGTAGTAGGCAGTAAGAGCACCTAGAGCTTCAGAGAGCTTCTGTTCAACCATCTCAAAGCTCCCTGCTTGAGCAGTAATGGCACGATCATCAGCATAGATGAAGCTCTCTGTCCCTTCTGGCAGTGGCTGGTCATTTGTGTAGATGTTGAACATGGATGGAGCGAGCACGCTCCCCTGAGGCAGGCCGTTCTTCTGTTTCCACCATCTGCTTCTCTGGCCCTGGAACTCAACAAACAAGCTCCTGTTTTGTAGCAGGTTTCCTATGAGGCGGGTGAGGTGGTAGTCCTTTGTGATATTATACTTTTTTCCCAGGAGGAGGCAGTGGTTCATAGTATAATAAGCTGCGGACAGGTCTATGAAGACAGCTCCTGGGATGCTGGGACATGCAAAGGACGAGGACCATGCAATTCTGACTGCAAAATGTTACTGTCTTCTCATATAATGCATCACTGTCTCAAATAAATCCTAAATTATGAGATGTCACAATCCATCTGTGATAGCAAAACTAGGGAAATCCTCACTGTAGGGATCAGCAAAGGAAAAATCACAGCTGCTTAACAGAGTGTGAGGAATTAAGAACTACACTAAATGTGTGATTTACAGTTATGGCCAAGAGCTGTTTCTCTCAAGTATCAAGGTTTCATTTCAGGGCTGTCAGTACTGTCAGGTCCCCAGGAACCATTTCGGAATGAAATTTGGTAGTTGCATGCACCTTGTTGCTGCCTCTACATTGTAAATGTAAATCTTTGCTGATTTAGTGCATGAAAACAAAAATCCAGAACATTTTCTCCCCATTGTAATCTAATGGTGGACATTCGATGCATGCAGAAAGGCAATTTAATAGCAGGTATTCATTAAATGCTGGAAACATGATTGGTTTCCAAAAAGTGGCCATTTTCAGTCACATTTCCTTTTATCAAATTATATTGCCTGCCAATCTATTCCTCCCTCTCAATGTATAAGAGAAATAATAAGTTTTAAAAAAAATTAAAGTGTGCTATATATACTATAATTTTATTGTAGTACTTAGCTGTACCCGCCATGTGTACCTTCCCTCCCTCTTTCTCTCCTTCCTTCCCTCCCTCTTTCCTTCCCTCCCTCTTTTTCTTTCCCTTCTTCTTTCTTCTTTCTCTGCCAGTTTCTTTCCTCCTTCCTTTGCTCTTTCCTTCCATCCTTCCTTGGCTCTTTCCTTCCTTCCTTCCCTCCTCTTTCGCTCTTTTGTTCCTTCTCTCTTTCCTTCCCTCTTTCACTTTTATATTTCCTTCTCTCCTTCCTTCCCTTTCTCTTTCCTTCCTTCTTTCACTTTTTTATTTCTTTCTCTCCCCCCTTCCTTTTCTACCTTTCTTTCCTTCCTTTTCTCCTTCCCTCCTTCTTTCCCTCTTTCTCTTCTTCCTTCTTTCCTTATTTATTTATTTACAGTATTTATATTCCACTCTTCTCACCTCGCAGGGGACTCAGGGCGGATTACAATGTACATATATGGCAAACATTCAGTGCCAATTTTGACATACAATTTTAACGTATACAGACATACACAGAGGCTATTTAACTTTTTCTGGCCACCAGGGGAGCTGTCACTTTCATTGTCCATCTGCGACACTGATGAAGCACTTCCGCATTCCCCGCATGTTTTCGCTGGAGTGCTTTTTGCTGGAGTCTTTTTATGGTTTCATAAATCAGTTAATTTAGCCTCCTCACACTTTAAGGTAGTACCTAATTTTCCTACTTGACAGATGCAACTGTCTTTCGGGTGGCAAAGGTCAACAACAGGCTACACAATTGGTTGGAAACCCACTCTAACCCGGGCTGGCTTCAAACTCATAAGCTTTTGGTCAGAGTGGTCTTAATGCAGCTGACACTCAGCCAGGTGCCACAATCTCTCTCCTTCCTTCCTTCCTTCCTTCCTTCCTTCCTTCCTTCCTTCCTTCCCCCTTTCTGCTTATATGTGTTTTGTGTGTGTATATATGCATATATGTGTGTATATATTTGTGTAGATGTGTATATATGTGTGTTTGTGTGTATATTATGTGGTTTTGCGCATGCATTGTAATGTGGGGTTTTTTGGCTTTTAAGTACCTTCTGCTGTGTTTTTAGTGGGTTTTTTTAATAAGTGATGGTCACTCATTGGCCTGATAAGTGTATTGTGTCCAAATTTTGGGTCAATTTGTCCAGTGCTTTTGATTTATTTATTTATTTAGAGTTTTTATAACCCGGTCTTCTCGACCTCTGAGGAGGGACTCAGGCCGGCTAACAGCATAAGATTCAATACAATAAGAAAAAACAGTATAGATCATCAATATAAAATACATTAAAATACAATTCATACAATTCGTACAAGTTACAAAAAAGTCAGTTCGTCAGAGTGAACCACAAATTCATTGCCATCCACCAGAAGGTCAGCAGTTATTGACTCAGCCATCATTCTGCAAATGCATTTTCCCAAAGCCATGTTTTTACCAGCTTTCAAAAAGTCAGGAGGGAAGAGGCAGATCTAATCTCCATCGGGAAGGAGTTTGAGAGCCGAGGGGTCACCACCGAAAAGGCCCTGTCCCTTGTCCCCACCAGACGCGATTGTAAAGGAGTGTGATCGAGAGCAGGGCCCCTCCAGAAGATCTTAACAACCTTGATGGTTCATAGGGGAGAATCCGTTCAGACAGGTAAATAGGGCCGGAGCCGTTTAGGGATTTATAGGTCAACACCAGCACTTTGAATTGTGCACAGAAACTGATTGGCAGCCAGTGGAGCTGACGCAACAGAGGAGTAGTATGCTTCCTGTACACCGGTTCCGTTAGTAATCTGGCTGCTGGTCATTGGACTAGTTGAAGCTTCCAGGCAGTCTTCAGAGGCAACCCCATGTAGAGAGCATTGCAGTAGTCTATACGGGATGTAACCAGAGCATGTACCACTGTGGCCAAGTCAGACTTCCCAAGGTATGGGCGCAGCTGGCGCACAAGTTTTAATTGTGCAAAAGCTCTCCTGACCACCGCCAAGACCTGGGGTTCCAGGCTCAGTGATGAGACCAGGATCACTCCCAAACTGTGAAGTTTTTGAGTTATGTTAATCCCACAAATGAACATTACATTTTTATTTATATAGATTTACTTTAAGGATATTAAGTGCGGGTCGTTTCTGCGTTATTAGCATTTGGTACAGGACTGATGCTCTTAAAATCTCTCGAACATTTTTTCTTTCCTCAGAAAAACCCAGCAAAAATAAGAACAGATGGACACCATGTGTTGTGTGAATTTTGTGTCAAAAATTACCATTTTGAGCATATTTTCATAAATAACCCTTAAGGCATGGCGTCATCATGGTGCAACATATGAATGGTTATTTCTGTTCTAGACCTTTCATTATGACCACTGGCCTTAAAGGTTTATTGGCTCATTTTTTTATGGAATTCTAATATCATATTTTACAAGTTTGAAGGGATATTTTTTAATGGGATTGATCATACTTAAGACTTGCAAAATCCTTGTCCTCATTCATTCTTACAACTTTCTCCCTTCTCTCCGTTTCCTCGCTGATATTATGATGGTGACAGGCATGTAGACGGGGGGGGGGGGGGGGGGGGGGGCTTGGGGGGCTTCAGCCCCCCCCCCCCTGAAATTCTCAGGGTGGTCCGCGAGAAGGCCTTACTGGCGCATTATTTAAACTGTTATGTTTATTCATATCATGATCTGATCACCATACTCAATATATCCCATATGCATGGGGGTATTGGGGTAACGATACAAAAGGTTTGCTAGGGTAGATCCTCTTTCACTCAGACTCAGCCCCCCCCCCCCCCCGAATCAAACTTAGTCCCCCCCTCCCCCAAATCAAAATCCTGGCTATGGGCCTGGATGGTGAAGTCTTTGAATATTGGCCTGGGTTATGAAATCGATAAATGAGATGCCAAGCTGTTAAAGGTGTATTATTCTTTTAAATTGATTATTTCTGACACTTTTTTTAAAAAAATCGTGCTTAGTGGCTTAAAAATCACCATGCTGGTAAGGTTAGATGTTCCTTCATTCCTTAAGGAAGGATGTTCCTTCCTTCCTTCCTGTATAAATATGTGAGAGGAAGCCACAGGGAGGAGGGAGCAAGCTTGTTTTCTGCTTCCTTGGAGACTAGGACGCAGAACAATGGCTTCAAACTACAAGAGAGGAGATTCCATCTGAACATGAGGAAGAACTTCCTGACTGTGAGAGCCGTTCAGCAGTGGAACTCTCTGCCCCGGAGTGTGGTGGAGGCTCCTTCTTTGGAATCTTTTAAACAGCAGCTGGATGGCCATCTGTCAGGGGTGATTTGAATGCAATATTCCTGCTTCTTGGCAGAATGGGGTTGGACTGGATGGCCCATGAGGTCTCTTCCAATTCTATGATTCTATGAAACCTGCTTTGGAAAGTAAAATGGCTATTAGTTCTCCCCCCCTTCTTTTAATGTGACAACCGCTTTAGGTAACAAGCTAATGTGAAATCTATCCTTCCCTCAAAAACATCAATTTTATTTGGCAAATATGATGTTCATCATATATATCATCATACTCATTCAGATATCCTGGTGAACGTCCTATTCTATACCCTATAGCAGTGATTCCCAACCTTTTTTTGACCAGGTCTCACTGTGACCAGTCCCACTTTACCAGGTCTCACTTTGACCAGGGCCCACTTTACCAAGACTCACTTTGACCAGGGCCCACTTTGACCAGAAACCACTTGACCAGAAACCACTTGACTGGGATCATTTTGACCAGGGACCATTTTGACCAGGAACCACTTGATGGGAACCATTTTGACCAGACACCACTTTGACCAAGACCCACTTTGACCAGGGCCCACTTGACCAGGAACCAATTGATGGGAACATTTTGACCAGGGACCACTTTGACCAGGACCCACTGTGACCAGGGCTCACTTTGACCAAGGCCCACTTGACCAGGAACCACTTGATGGGACCATTTTGACCAGGCACCACTTTGACCAGGACCCACTTGACCAGGGCCCACTTTGACCAGGACCCACTTGACCAGGAACCACTTGATGGGACCATTTTGACCAGGCACCACTTTGACCAGGACCCACTTGACCCGGGCCCACTTTGACCAGGGCCCACTTGACCAGGAACCACTTGATGGGACCATTTTGACCAGGGATCACTTTGACCAGGGCCCACTTGACCAGAACCCCCTTTGACCAGGGACCACTTGACCAGGAACCACTTGACTGGGGATTACTTTGACCAGGGTCCACCTTCCAGCATTAGTACCAAAAGGGGTGGGGCTGGTTAGTTCTGCGGAAAAGAGCAGAAATAAAATAAAATAAAGGGGAAGGAGGTTCATTAGGTGCTCTGCTATGGCTGACTTCTCTGGTTGAAGTAGTCTGAAGTAGTAGTAGTAGCCTTTCATGTTCCTTGAGGCACTGCAGACTAATTTCCTTGTTTCTAACAGACCTCACAACCTCTGAAGATGCCTGCCATAGATGCAGGCGAAACATCAGGAGAAACGTCATGGCCATAGAGCCTGAAAAACCTACAACAACCCAGTGATTCCGGCCATGAAAGCCTTCGACAATACATTATTATTGTTATTGTTGTTGTTGTTATTATTATTATTATTATTATTATTATTATTATTATTATTATGTGCAGCAGTATCAGTGTCAGAAAACCGCCTGAGACTCCTACCATTGTTTTGTGGAATTGGTCAGCAGTGAACTGTCCAAACCCTGATCCGGAACCAATGCATGGCCACCAACCCTATTTGCATTGTGACTAACAAACAAGTTGTGGTCTTTGATTATCTATTTGTGTGGGGAGAGTGGGCGGAGGGTGGTCGCCCCTGCCCATGTGACATGCTATTCTGAGAATTCATCATGGAGGTGGCATAATTGTTAGCTATGAAGTAAAAAGGTGAAATCATGGTGATTGCTTTGGACAACTGAGTTTACTGATGCTCAAACATGACTTGACATGAAGACGTGTTTATTATTATTATTATTATTATTTCTTTCCAAAGGTATCTTTGTGTCTAGAGAGAAAATTACCCCACTGTGTTGTGAACGAGACAGAATAATGGACAGGTGCAATGCAACAACCTGTCTATAACACTGGGCACTGACATGTTCCCCCTTCCCTCCCTTCAACTGCATTTTGAACACTGATTCTAACTCACTGCTGGTCTGACAGTTTACCTCTGCGTTAGGAAAACATTTCATGCCGGAGCGGAACAAGGATGGCAAGAGGGACTACTTAAAGGTCAATGCTAATAGTCATCTAAGTATGTCAGTGTAAATTGCTATGAGCAGGACCCCCCCCCCCCCACACACACACACACACAAAATGAAGTAGACATTTATGAGAAAATAACAAAACCATACTGTGCTGGTACAGCTGTACCAGAAGCCTAAATTTCCTTTCTATGCATGTGTTTGTTTTGGCCATGCATTTTGCAGTTGGGTGATTCCTTCCTGCAGCCATAGGGCCAGCCACCTGCCTATCATCGTTAAGTTCTTTAGTTCCGCCCCTTTCCCCAGGGTTCTGGGAGGGGAAAAAAAGTTTTTAGTTCAGTCTTACAGTTTAGAAGCTCAGTTATAGGACGTGAGAGCTTTTCCCACCTGTAGAGAAGCTCCGTTTCTTACAAACCTCTGGGGGGAAATAGTCCCAAAGCTCTGGCTGGGGAACGTACAGCCTCACAGCTCTACAAGCCTCTGGGGAAGACAGCCCTAAAGCTTCTGAAGAAAACAGTTTTACAGATCCAAAGGTCTCCAGCTGGAAAATCTCTAAAGTTTTGGCCGGTAAGGTTTACTCGGGTACCCAAAAAGCAAACTGGAACCGGGAGTAAGGCCCCACGCCAGTCACTCTAAAGACAGATTGCCCAGGGAGGGGTCGGAGGGTTTTCCTTGTAAAAGAAAGAAATAGTTCACGAAGCAAACTGCCTGTCCTTTGTGGGCAAGTTAAGAAGAATTTGAGTATTTTATTGAAGATCTAAGCAATAATAAAGAACTTTGTTAAACTTTCCAAGTTTCTAAAGACTTTGTTTAGGAAAATCCATAGGGCCTCTCAGCCGAGGCACCCTGGTGTCCTGCTGGGCACAAAGAGCACGTCCTGTTTTAAAAGACAATTGCTATAGGCCCAGCGCATGTCAGCACACATACATTATTTTGATTTTTCTTATTGTCGGCAGTGGACACATATACCTGCCATTTTGTTTCTGCCATGATTGCCATTTCCAAAACATTTTATTATCCCTTCCAGACAGTAGAAGAATGACAAAGGTGGGATTTGACAAAACTTTTTCCCACTGTTAATTCACTTGTTTGCTTCATGCACATAGACTCGATGCTCTACATTTTCATCTGTTCAGTCTGTACCTTACATTTAGGGGAAAGGTCTGTGGTGGAATGAAAATCATACGTAGTTCACGCTTTACCAGTTCATACACTGTCTTGCCAGAGAAAGAAAATATGCCACACAGATGATCAGTAAAGAACAAGAAATTTACTCATTGTAATGCAGAGCAACATACGAGAATTGAATGAAAAGTAATGCCTCCACCTTCGTTACTTGGGTTTGGATGGGGATATTGTAATAAATCAAATGTAGAAATAATCCTTAGAATGTGCTCTTTAACTTTCTTGAAATCAACATGGATAACACCATCTGCACCCCAGAACACTATTACCAAGATTTTTCCAGGTGAGGGCTGTGTCTTAAATTTCTTCAATATTCCATAGACTGACGTTTCATCTCCGGATCATAATGGTGTATCCACATGTTGTCTCCTGTCACAATAGAATGGAGAAAGGCATCACCTTCATTCTCGTAAAGTGAGAGGATTTCCTGGCAAATTTCAAGTCTGTTCACTTTCATTTCAGGCGTCAGCATCCTGGGTACCCATCATGCACAGATCTTCCGATAGCCAAGCAAAGCAATAATATGACCCACACATTCTTGTGAAATGCCAATTATGCTTGAAATTTCTCTCCGAGTGATACGACAGTTGTCCTGAATCAATCTGTCAACGTTTTGCTTGTGAAACTCAGTGGTTGCTGTCTGTCACAGGACGTCCAACTCTTTGTTTGTTACGCAAGTCAGATGTTCCACCTCAACATCTTTAAACTTACTCGCCCAACGACGCACAGTACTCACATCAACACAATCACCATAAACAGCTTGCATTCTCTGATGACTCTCCTTTGTGGTGACACCTTCTGCTGTCAAGAATTCAATGACTGCACGTTGCTTAAGTCACATTGACCGACCGTCTGCACAGGGTTTCATATTTTTCACTTTAACAACACAACCATTCAATGCTAAGGCTTCCCACCAAAATGGAACTGTAGAGGAGAGTCTACTGAACAAGCCAGTACCTGCCGCATACCAGTACTGCCATCTGTTGAGGAGTTACGAAGGAGAAGGTGTTACTTTTCATTCAACTCTTGTATATACAGTCATCTGAACAGTTGCACTGATTCACACAATGTCCTAACAGAGATATTTAAATGGTCTTTGGGAGTCCAAGTGGAAGATCTCCTTCCTGTAGCCAATGAAGCAAGGACTCAAGCTGTCTCTCTCTGCAAGCTCCTGCACATCTCTAGCCTCAAAATGTAACTGTTGCCAAAACTCCCAGGCTCAGCTAGTCCCCTGGGTGTGGCTCAACCAATCATCTTAATGCTTTGCATTTTCCGTTAACACACTCACCATCTGATCCTTTTTGCATGCGCTAACAAGGTCTTCTACTCAAACATGAAGGTTAACATATGTGTAGAGTCTTGCTTCCTCTCCCCTGTTTCATCCAGATGGGCAGAACATATATCAGACAGGCAGAACAGATTGTGTCAGGGTATTAGATTTTGCAAAGCTGATGGCGCGAGTGGCACCACCTATGTATAGAACTGTTAGTTGCAGGATTTAAACTGTTGTATCAGGCTTAATCCTGCCCCTTTTACCCTGCTTATGTATAGTTGTATGGATTGGTTACTTATAGCTGTCAATCAGTACTGTTTGGCTCCACCTCTTCCTGCAGGAGGGGAGTGCTTCCTTTCTTTTCATTCTGCCATCAGAGTTCCTACCATATGGACGTGAGTAAGAGACTTGACTCTAAAAGACCCTGATTTAAGTTACCTCTTAGCATCAGTTCTGATGTTTTTACCCTTGAGACTTGTGCTTCATGTTCAGACCAACCTGAACGACATTGGAAGTCTCAAGCGCCTTCAAACCGGTTCTTTTGGCACCAAAGAAAGATCCCAAGTCTTCAAAACATAGGCCATCTGAACTGGGGTTGTGGTTTGCTCCGGCGTTCACAGCCATTGAGGAAAGAGGAAACTTGATGAGGCTTCTCAGCTTCAAATACTTTGGGCCCAGGACTAATTGAGACTGTAACATATATTTTCCTTCACCCCTCTAAAGTTTCCAGCTTATTGCTTTAAAGAAATAACTCTTTGTGATTAATAAAACTTATTTTGAGTTATTTACAGCGTTTTGGGTTTTTGAGAGGTCCAGTTTCCTATAGGAGGGCAAGAAGCAATCCCCTGGGGAAAAGATACCACGTCCATCCTTCCTTTATCAAGAATAATAGCCCTCAGGCGCAACGGCGCAATCCCCATCATTGCTTGGTTTAAAACTGGACATTCCTGTACTGAGTTGTTGTTTTTTCAAGACTTCCAACATAAACCCTGTTGTGCAAAAACAGTGATGTGATGTACTTTTAGGGTAGCTATTAGGCCTGGGTAACAACGCAAAAATTTGTTTCTAAAATCGATTTGTATTTCAGGGGGTTTTTTTTGTTTCGATATTTAAAATAATTACAAAATTTTCCTTTTAAAAAGTTCGATATTTACGAAATTTCGTAAATGGTAAAAAATTAACGAATCGATTTTCGAAACAATAACGAATCGATTCGTTAATGGCGGACGCGACCGCGAAATACGCTAAAAAACCTCCAAAAACTTCTGAAGCTTCCCTCTCCCTCTGTTCTTGACTGTTGGTGTGATATTATAATTTTTTTTCACTAATTAAACCATAAAACTGGCCCAGACATGCGGAAATAATAACGAAACGACCTCAGAACAATAACGAAACGAATACAATAACGAAATACGAAGCATTTACAAAACGTGTTTAAAAATTCGTTTTTTTTAATTGCTCCAGAATGGTTCGTTATCGTTTTGTAATTTGAAAAATTAACGAATTATTAACGAATTACGAATTAACGAAACGAAACCGCCCAGCCCTAGTAGCTATCTCTCTACTGACTTGTGCTCATGGGAGAAAATCCTCCACAGAGAGCCAAGAAGATGGGAAATGCTGCATCAGAGTATACATATTTCATGCAAGGAGATACAGCTTCAAATATCTGAATTACATTGCAATTTATAAAGATCATCCTTGTTACAATGGTATGAGGAGGAAGGCAAAAAAACAGTTCTTGGAAGCTTTGTTGTGGTTGTCAGCTGGTCACACTGAGTCACAGATATGAGTTAAATCTGTAATATATATTCACAGACAGATCCCTGGTTGAAAGTGCGTGTTCTTTAATGCTTTACTACCAGCCAAGGCTAACAACAACAACACCCACAAAAATCACTGGGACAGAAAATAGAGAGGAGAGATGGTAGGGTAGAGAAAGTTAAATCTTTTGGGTGGTGGGAATTTTTTAATATTTCATTAGCATGTCACCTTCAGAGTGTAAATCTATATTTTTTTAAAAAAAAGGAAATCTTAGCCTGACCTTTATAGGGATGTGAAAAACCTCTGTGTGTGTTTGATTGTGGATGTTCACATCTGTTCAAGCAAATGCAGAGGTTTGTAGCTGGCATTTAGTTACCTTTAAACGTTGCAGGTGCCAAAGGCCACATTGGGAGGCATATTCCAAATGCAAAATAGTTATTAGAATGACCTTGAAAGAGTAAAACACATTCTGGAAAAAGAAGACTGGATAAACAAAGTGTTAGAGCAGTGGTTCTCAACCTGGGGGTCGGGACCCCTGGGGAGGTCGCGAGGGGGTTTCAGAGGGGTCGCCAAACACCGTCAGAAAACAAAGCATTTTCTGTTGGTCATGGGGGTTCTGTGTGGGAAGTTTAGCCCAATTCTATCATTGGTGCAGTTCATAATTCTCTGATTGTAGGTGAACTATAAATCCCAGCAATTACAACTCCCAAATGTCAAAATCTATTTTCCCCAAGCTCCACCAGAGTTCATATTTGGGCATATTGAATATTCATGTGAAATTTGGTACACATGATATGGATCTAAAATATTGTGAGAGAAGGATCTCTTATTGAATCCTAGGCTTCCATAAGATTTGAGATCTCACTGAAAACCAGAAATCTCACAGGGTGGTGTTTCTCAATCTGGAGGTGAAGACTCCTGGGGGGGGGGTGCAAGGGGGTGTCAGAGGGGTTGCCAAAGACCATCAGAAAACACAATATTTTTATTTATTCTGTTAGTTGCGGGGTTTCTGAGTGGGAAGTCTGGCCCAATTCTATCATTGGTGGGGTTCAGAATGCTCTTTGATTGTAAGTGAACTATACATCCCAGCAACTACAACTCCCAAATGTCAAGGTCTATTTTTCCCAAACTCCACCAGTGTTCACAATTGGGCATATAGTGCCAATTTTGGTCCAGACCCATCATTGTTTTACAGTGCTCTGTGGATGTAGGTGAACTACAACTCCAAAACTCAAGATCATTGCCCACCAAATCCTTCCAGTATTTTCTGTTGACCATGGGAGTTCTGTGTGCCAAGTTTGCTTCAATTCCGTCATTGGTGGAGTTCAGCATGCTCTTTGATTGTAGGTGAACTATAAATCCCAACAACTACAAATCTCAAATGACAAAATCAATCCCCCCAACCCAACCAGTATTCGAATTTGAGTGTATTGAGCATTTGTGTCACTTTTGATCCAGTGAATGAAAATACATCCTGCATATCAGATATTTACATAACAGTAGCAAAGTTGCAGATATGAAGTAGCAATAACAATAATTTTATGCTTGGGGGGTCACCACAACGTGAGGAACTGTATTAAGGGGTTGTGACATTAAGAAGGTTGAGAAACACTGTGTTAGATTAATATATTTTTTTTAAAAAAATTGTGTGTGTGTATATATATATATATATATATATATATATATATATATATTAGGGCTGGGCGGTTTCGTTTCGTTAATTCGTAATTCGTTAATAATTCGTTAATTTTTTCAATTACAAAACGATAACGAACCATTCTGGAGCAATTATTTAAAAAAACGAATTTTCAAAAACGTTTTGTAAATGCTTCGTATTTAGATATTGTATTCGTTTCGTTATTGTTTTGAGGTCGTTTTGTTATTATTTCTGCATGTCTGGGCCAGTTTTATGGTTTAATTAGTGAAAAAAAATTATAATATCACACCAACAGTCAACAACAGAGGGAGAGGGAAGCTTCAGAAGGTTTTGGAGGTTTTTTAGCGTATTTCGCGGTCGCGTCCGCCATTAACGAATCGATTCGTTATTGTTTCGGAAATCGATTCGTTAATTTTTTACCCTTTACGAAATTTCGTAAATATCGAACTTTTTAAAAGGAAAATTTTGTAATTATTTTAAATATCGAAACAAAAAAAAAACCCCAAATACAAATCGATTTTAGAAACAAATTTTTCCGTTGTTACCCAGGCCTAATATATATATATATATATATATATATATATATATATATATAAGGTAAATACCGACCAGATTATTAATGTCTTCCTTGAAGTTAACTTTATTTATTTTCGGTCTAACCAAAGTTAAGTTAGCCTTGTGTAAACCAAAAATGTTCAACTTTTGCTCACTTTTGAACATTAAAGGACACATTTATTCCCCACGTTGACACTTCCAAGATGTATAATCAGATGCCAATTAATTAACATCAGCATGTCAGGTATTAATTAGAATAACTGACTAATGTATTTTCTCATCACAATCTGCTCCCTCCCTTCTTAATTCACTGCACTTAGTTAAATGGAAAATGTGATGAAAGCAAGAGAGAAGACCTTTTGGGTCACCCTTGTCCCTTCCTCTGCCAATGGAGGCTAGTTGACTGCCATCCATTTCTGAATTCTTGGGCGTGTCTGTTCCGTGGGATGGAAAAAAGTTCTTCCTTTACTTAATTGCCAGTAATATAAGTTCTAGGTAGGGCCCAGCTAAAAACATGTTCTCTATAAAATAGTTTTTAGAAATAAATCCTATATTTGATATATTTCCTGAATATATTTATTTATTTATTTGGCCAAACTTATGGGATACTTCCCCATAACTAAGTCTTATTGTGGAGAGAAAAGACAATAAATAAATAATAGTAATAATAATAATAATAACAACAATAATAATACCCCCCCCCCCCCGTGGTGCAATGGGTTAAACCAGCGGGTCACCAAACTAAGGCCCCTGGGCCAGAAGTGTGTTGTGGCTGAGCTAGTTTCTGACAATGAGGATGATGGGTTTCAGCTTCCTAGTTCTTTGTCTGTGCCTCAAATCTCTGAGCCTGCTTCCGAGGCTCTCACAGACAGTGCAGTGTCAACACAGCTGTTTTCACCAGAAAAGAATTTTAACGAAGGAAATAGCGAGCAGGTGCCTTCCCACGATGATATCAAAAGTGTAGATAAGGATTTGACTCGAGAAGCTCGACTTGATCTCCGGGTCAGGCGCAGTTCGCGTCTGGCAAGCAGACGGAAGGCTAGCCCGATGCAAGGTCATCGCAATGCTTTTATGATGCTGAGAATCTAATGTTTTGATGTTGGGAAGGTATTTAGGCCTCCTGGAAACTCTGTGAAAGCGTCAGTTCAACATAGCTTATTAGCCTGAAAGCTTCATGGAATAACCTTAGCCTGGAAAGTAGTACGCTTGGGATTTCTTGCATTGTGATTCTTGGGGCAAATGTTTCCTTGCTTGTACCTGGGACTCTGGTTTGAACTTTGCCGATAGGATTATGTCTCCTGCTTTTACTTGAAGATCTTTGGAACTGTATGCTGCATTTAACCTTAATGTTTGGAACTTTGCAATGCTTATTTTTTCTTTTGACTTGGATTTTTTCCTCAATAAACTATAAAACTACAGTTCTTGTGTGGTGGTGTCTGGAAGCAAGGTGAAGCCTACTCTGAGTTGCAACAAAGTGGCCCTTCAAGGCCCTTGACCCAGCCCCCACCCTAAACTTTAGACTGATCTTCTCCCTAAGTCTGAAATGACTTGAAGGCACACAACAACAACAATAATCCTATCCAACTTGTCTCCTTCATCAACCAAAAGCAAACCCACACATCCCATTGATATACTGGGAAGTTTATGTTGGTTAAAATTGTTCTTCATTTTAAATATTGTATCTTTCTTTCTTTCTTTCTTTCTTTCTTTTTTTGCTCTTCAAATAAGATATGTGCAGTGTGCACAGGAATTTGTTTTTGTTTTTTCAAACTATAATCTGGCCTCCCAACTGCCTGAGGGAATGTGAACTGACCCTCTACCTAAACGTTTGAGGACCTCTGGGTTAAACCCTTGTGCCAGCAGGACTGAAGACCAACAGGTTTGAATCTGGGGGAAGCATGGATGAGCTCCCTCTGTCACCTCCAGCTCCCCACACAGGGACATGAGAGAAGCCTCCGACAAAGATGGTAAAATATCAAAACATCCAGGCATCCCCAAATTTGGAAACAATATACCTATCAGGCAAACGAGTGACCATCACTCATAAAAACACTGAAAAACACAGTGGAAGTGATTTAAAAGGTCAAAAAGGAAAAGCAAAAAGATGCTACAATGGATGCACAAAACTGTGTGTGTGTGTTTGCATATATATATATTAGGCCTGGGTAACAAAGATCCGCCTAGTCAAAGCCATGGTATTCCCTGTAGTAACCTACGGATGTGAGAGCTGGACCTTAGGGAAGGCTGAGCGAAGGAAGATCGATGCTTTTGAGCTGTGGTGTTGGAGGAAAGTGCTGAGAGTGCCTTGGACTGCGAGAAGATCCAACCAGTCCATCCTCCAGGAAATAAAGCCCGACTGCTCACTGGAGGGAAAGATACTAGAGACAAAGTTGAAGTACTTTGGCCACATCATGAGGAGACAGCAAAGCCTAGAGAAGACAATCATGCTGGGGAAAGAGGAAGGCAAAAGGAAGAGGGGCCGACCAAGGGCAAGATGGATGGATGGCATCCTTGAAGTGACTGGACTGACCTTGAGGGAGCTGGGGGTGGTAACGGCCGACAGGGAGCTCTGGCGTGGGCTGGTCCATGAGGTCACGAAGAGTCGGAGACGACTGAACGAATGAACAACAACAAACAACGCAAAAATTTGTTTCTAAAATCGATTTGTATTTGGGGTTTTTTTTTGTTTCGATATTTAAAATAATTACAAAATTTTCCTTTTAAAAAGTTCGATATTTATGAAATTTCGTAAATGTTAAAAAATTAACGAATCGATTTCCGAAACAATAACGAATCGATTCGTTAATGGCGGACGCGACCACGAAATACGCTAAAAAACCTCCAAAACCTTCTGAAGCTTCCCTCTCCCTCTGTTCTTGACTGTTGGTGTGATATTATAATTTTTTTTCACTAATTAAACCATAAAACTGGCCCAGACATGCGGAAATAATAACGAAACGACCTCAGAACAATAACGAAACGAATACAATAACGAAATACGAAGCATTTACAAAACGTGTTTAAAAATTCATTTTTTTAATGATTGCTCCAGAATGGTTCGTTATCGTTTTGTAATTGGAAAAATTAACGAATTATTAACGAATTACGAATTAACGAATTAACGAAACGAAACCGCCCAGGCCTAATATATATATATATATATATATATATATATGGCTTGGGTAACCACGGAAAAATTTGGTTCTACACTCGTGTTGTTTTTAGGGGACCCTTGCATTTCATTTTTTTTAATAATTCCAAAATTTTCCTTTTAAAAATTTCGAAATATACGAAATTTTGTATAATTACGAATCGATTTGTTAATGGCGGACGCGATTGCGCAGTATGCTAAAAAAACCTCCAAATGGGACAGGGGGAACTTCTGAAGCTTCCCTCTCCCTCTGTTGTTGATTGTTGGTGTGATAAAACACACAACAACTATAAAACTTGCACCAGACATGCGAAAATAATTATGAAATAATTACAAAATAATTACGAAATAATTACAAAATAATTACAAAATAATTACGAAATAAATTGAAAAAAATGTTTCGAATCTAATTTACTCCTCACACTATTCCTGCATGGCTCAATATTGGATCGTAAGCTAATTTAAATACGAATTAATAACGAATTACGAAATTTACGAACGAAACCGCCCAAGCCTAATATATATATATGCAGGCAAATGCACACATATAAACATATACCCAAATATATACACACACATATAAACACACAAAACACAGATATACAGACTGGGCCATAGCAACGGGTGGCAGGGGATGGCTAATGACAACAACAACAACAACAACAACAACAACAATGCTGGTTTACAATACAAATTTGGAAGTGGAAGAGAAATCAATATTTTGTCATGAATATCTATTTCATAATGGAAACCAGAGTTACTTATCAACATACTGATGTGCCAAGTCACTAATGTATGCAGCAGGGATTTATTTATTTATTTATTTATATCACCTTTCTTCCCCGGGGGGGGGGGGCACTCAATGAAGTTTGCAACATAGTAAAGGCAAAAACTCAATGCCAACATACAGCCAATCAAAGAACAATAACTAATCACTACATAAAACTATGACTTAAAAACATTAAACATAAGACATAAACAAAATGTAAATGTTCCGACAACACATTAAAATCATTCTAGTATCAATATTAAAATCACATAATCCAAAATCATACACCATAGCCATTTCAAACTGCAATTGGACATGTTCCATTAATTATTCTTTGTACTGCATTATTTTACTAGCCAAGAACTTGATCCCACAACCACATCTTTGTTCTGTCTCTAAAGGTCAGGAGCGAGGGCACTGATCTAATCTTGCTGGGGAGGGAGTTCCAGAGCCGAGAAGCCACCATTGAGAAGGCCCTATCTCTCATCCCCAGCAGTCATGCATGTGAAGGAAGTGGGACCAAGAGCAGGGCCTTCCCAGGAGATCTTAACCTTTGTGATGGTTCATAGAGGGAGATACGTTCAGGCAAGTAAGCTGGGCTGGAACTGTTTAGGGCTTTATAGGTTAGAGCCAACACTTTGAATTGTACTTGGTAGCAGACTGGCAGACAGAACTGACGTAACAGAAATTGAGAATATTTGCCTTACTGGCTTGTGATGGCTCGAGTGGCACCACCTGTGTGTAGAACTTTAAAGTGCAAAGGTTTAAACTGTATAACATGCCCATACTTGCTTACTTTGTAAATGTATAGTTGGATTGATTGGTTATTTATAGCTGTCAATCAATTTTGTTTGCACCAGTTATATTGCTTCCTCAGCCTAATTGCTTGGCTCCACCTCTTCCTGGAGGAGGGCAGAGCTTTTCTTTTTCCATTCTACCATCAAACTTTCTATCAGATAGACGTGAGAAAGAGACTTGGCTTTAAAGCCCTTAATTAAGTTACCTCTCATCACCAATTCTAAGGTTTTTACCCTTGGGACTCATACTTCATGTCCATCACCCTGGACAACGTTGAGGAGACCCAAGCGCCTTCAAACTGGTCCTTTGGCATCAAAAGGAAGACTCTGTGCCTTCGACATAGGCCATTGGACTGGGGGTTGTGTTTTTTCCGACTTTCACAGTCACTGAGAAAAGAGGGAACAGGAAAAGCTTCTCAGCTGCAAAATCTCCTTGGACCCAAGACAACCAGAGACTGTAATGTATATTTCCTTTACCCCAGCTTATTGCCTTAAAGGGATAACTCTTTGTGAACAATAAAACCTATTTTGAGTTATCTACAGTGTTTTTGGTCCTTGGGAGTTCCAGTTCTTTAAAGGAAGGCAAAAAGCAATCCCCTGGGGGGAAAGATGTCACGGCTATGTCTCTTTCACTAAGAGTTATAGCCCCCAGGCACGACGGCACATGGCTTTACACTTCATAACAAACAATAAATCTCATTAGCCCCCATCATTAGCTATGCTCTTTAAGGCTGACGGAAGTTGAAGTTCACCAACATCTGGAGGTTTATGTATTAATCATCTCATGCAATCGATTAATCCCTGGATTAAAAGAAAAGACCACCCCTTAAGATAAGGCTGAGAGGAGATATGATAGCCATGTGAGAGGAAGCCACAGGGAGGAGGGAGCAAGCTTGTTTTCTGCTTCCTTGGAGACTAGGACGCTCAGCAGTGGAACTCTCTGCCCTGGAGTGTGGTGGAGGCTCCTTCTTTGGAATCTTTTAAGCAGAGGCTGGATGGCCATTTGTCAGGGGTGATTTGAATGCAATATTCCTGCTTCTTGGCAGGGGGTTGGACTGGATGGCCCATGAGGTCTCTTCCAACTCTTTGATTCTATGATTCTATGAAGCACTGATTAGATGGTAAAGGAGATACGAGGAAGGCACATCTCAGATTTGAAGAATGAGATTGTTGAGAGGACAATAGAGCACATAATCTCAGATCCACTGTTTGTCTTTGAACATTTTCTTATGAGACAATATAAAACAATCTGATCTGGATGCCTGCCAGCCTCTGTGTGCCAAAGGTTCCTCCAAAGCTGTCTCTGCTCATCATTGTTCAGCCAAGTGAACTGCTCCTTTGTCAGCAGGGAGCAAAAGAAGTTGTCGTGTTTGCCAGTTTGCTAACTCCTATGGGCACAAATACTCCCAGTGGCGAGGATTTCAGCATGGAATGCTGATAAGTTGCAAGAGAAAATCCCTTGTCATTGCTGCACACTTCCTACTGAGAGTTTTCTTTATTCTTTTCCAGTTTAGGAGGAGAGTTTAGAATAAACATCATGTCTATACACCTCCACTAAATTCCTATAAAACATATGAAGATTTCATTCATGGGTTTGATCTCTTATGTCTTATGCTTTACAGAAGAAAAAAAAACTGCTACAAATAGCAATTATTTTATTTATTTATTTCCCGCATTTCTACCCCATCCTTCTCAATCCCTGGAGGGGACTCATAGAATCATAGAATCAAAGAGTTGGAAGAGACCTCATGGGCCATCCAGTCCAACCCCATTCTGCCAAGAAGCAGGAATGTTGCATTCAAATCACCCCTGACAGATGGCCATCCAGCCTCTGTTTAAAAGCTTCCAAAGAAGGAGCCTCCACCACACTCCAGGGCAGAGAGTTCCACTGCTGAACTGCTCTCACAGTCAGGAAGTTCTTCCTCATGTTCAGATGGAATCTCCTCTCTTGTAGTTTGAAGCCATTGTTTTGCGTCCTAGTCTCCAGGGAAGCAGAAAACAAGCTTGCTCCCTCCTCCCTATGGCTTCCTCTCACATATTTATACATGGCTATCATATCCCCTCTCAGCCTTCTCTTCTTCAGGCTAAACATGCCCAGCTCCTTAAGCCACTCCTCATAGGGCTTGTTCTCCAGACCCTTGATCATTTTAGTCGCCCTCCTCTGGACACATTCCAGTTTGTCAATATCTCTCTTGAATTGTGGTGCTCAGAATTGGACACAATATTCCAGGTGTGGTCTAACCAAAGTGGAATAGAGGGGTAGCATGACTTCCCTAGATCTAGACACTAGGGCTGGGCGGTTTCGTTCGTTAATTTCGTAATTCATTAATAATTCGTATTTAAAGTGGCTTACGATCCGATATTGAACCATTCAGGAGCAACTAAAAATCGAAACGAATTTTTAAAATTTATTTCGTAATTGTTTCGAAATTGTTTCAAAATTGTTTCGTTATTATTTCGTTATTATTTCCGTATGTCTGGTGCAAGTTTTATAGTTGTTGTTTGTTTTATCAGTGATAAAAAAATAAATTATCACACCAACAGTCAACAACAGAGGGAGAGGGAAGCTTCAGAAGTTCCCCCTGTCCCATTTGGAGGGTTTTTTAGCGTATTGCGCAATCGTGTCCGCCATTAACGAATCGATTTGTTATTGTTTCGAAATTGTTTCGTAATTTCCAAAATTTCATAAATATCAAACTTTTTTAAAGGAAAATTTTGGAATTCTTTTAAAAAACGAAACGCAAAACCCCCCTAAAAACGAATCGAGTTTAGGAACAAATTTTTCCGTGGTTGCCCAGCCCTACTAGACACTATGCTCCTATTGATGCAGGCCAAAATCCCATTGGCTTTTTTTGCCGCCACATCACATTGTTGGCTCATGTTTAACTTGTTGTCCGCAAGGACTCCAAGATCTTTTTCACACATACTGCTCTCAAGCCAGGCAGTGTCCCCCATTCTGTATCTTTGCATTTCGTTTTTCCTGCCAAAGTGGAGTATCTTGCATTTGTCACTGTAGAACTTCATTTTGTTAGTTTTGGCCCATCTCTCTAATCTGTCAATATCATGTTGAATTCTGCTCCTGTCCTCTGGAGTATTGGCTATTCCTCCCTTCCTTAAGAGAACTGGAACTCTCAAGGATCAAGACACTATAGATAACTCAAAATAGGCTTTGTTGTTCACAATGAGTTATCTTTCTTAAGCATTAAACTTGATATTTCAAAGGGGGTAAAGAAAACATACATTACAGTCTCTGGAGTCTTGGGTCCAAGGAGTTTTCCAGCTGACAAGCTTTCCAAGTTCCCTCTTTCTCAATGGTTGTGAAAGTCGGAACATTCACAACCCCAGTCCAATGACCTATATTGAAGGCACAAAGTCTTCCTCTTGATGACAAAGGACTGGTTTGAAGGCGCTTAAGATTCCTCAACGTCCTCCAGGTGAACTGGGCATGAAGTATGAATCTTAAGGGTATAAACCCGAGAACTGGTGATAAGAGATTACTTGACTGAGGGCTTAGAGCCAAGCCTTTCTCACGTCCATCTGTTGAGTTGTTTGATGGTGGAATGAAAAAGAAAGCACGGCCCTCTTCCTTAGGAAGGGGTGGAGTCAAGCAATTGAGCTGAGGGAGCAATTCAATCGGTGCAACACAACATTGATAGAAAGCTGTAAATAACAAGCAATTCAACTATATATTTACATACAAGTGGCACCAGACGCACCATAATAATAATAATATTAATAATATTAATAATAATATTAATAATAATAATAATAATAATAATAATAATAATAATAATAATAACTTTATTTATACCCCACCTCCATTTCCCCCAAGGGGACTCGGGGCACCTTACATAAGGCCATGCCCATCAATACAGTAAACACAATATAAACACAAAAACACAACAGAAGATCAGAAAATAAATGATATAAAATGCAAAACCAATATCAATAGCGACACAGCAGCATAAAATCAAACATTAAAACACAAATGATCACACTGGGCAGAGCCAAATTCAAAGATAAAATTTAAAACACTGGGAAATAGGACAAACTAAAAATCAGGGAGGGGATGTTAATAAAACCATATAACCATTTTCAGTCCAAATCATCATCTAAAGTGCTGTCATGCCTGCTGTTCAAAAGCCTGGTTCCAGAACCATGACTTAAGCATCTTCCAAAAAGAAAGGAAGAATGATGCTGACCTAATCTCGCTAGGAAGTGAGTTCCACTGGCACGGGGCCACCACTGAGAAGGCCCTGTCTCTCGTCCCCACCAAACGTGTTTGCGAAGCTGGTGGGATCACGAGCAGGGCCTCCCTGGACGATCTTAAACTACGAGGCGGAACATAGAGGAAGATACGTTCGGACAAATAAGCTGGGCCGGAACCACATAAGGTTTTATAGGCCAAGACCAGAACTTTGAATTGTGCTCGGAAGTGGCCGGCAGCCAGTGGAGCTGAAACAACAAGAGGGTGGTATGCTCCTTGTATGTTGCTCCAGTTAGCTATCTGGCTGCTGCCCGTTGGACTAGCTGGAGTTTCCAAACAGTCTTCAAAGGCAACCCCACGTAGAGCACATTGCAGTAGTCTATTCAGGATGTAACAAGAGCGTGGATCATGGTGGCCAGATCAGACTTCCCAAGCTGCAGGCGCAGCTGGCACATGAGTTTTAACTGTACGAATGCCCCCCTGCCCACTGCAGAGGAGCATTCCTCTGCAGTGGGCAGGGGAGTATGGTTGCTGAACCAACTGTATATTTAAGAAGAGGGAGTATGGTTGCTGAATCAACTGTATATTTAAAAGTTAGGAACTGGGAACCACTGGAACTGAGAGACTTAAAATGATTCTTCAAATGAATTCCGCTGCCACGATTTCAGGCTGAGGTAATATTGAGAGTTTGTTCTGTAACACACACTGTGCCACTACACTTTCTTAGAGGCTTCTGTGAAGCTGACTTTTAGTAATACTTTGACAACAAAGGTATTCACTCTGAGGCTTGTATAAGTTGATAAAATAACTAGAACGTTTATTGAACAAGCTTGAATTATCCAGGTACAAATGCTTAATGGTTTCAGTAAAACACTGGCATAAAAAGCTTGTGGTTGCATTAAAGTCAACATCTTTAAATCTTCTGGGTTACAAGTCTTCAAAATTCCACCACAGAAAATTACTTCAGGAAATGAATCTAGCCAAAAATACCCTGAACTAGACTTCCTTAGGAATTCAACAGACCACTAACGGGATACTGCTCCACAAAACAGTATTCTAGCTATCTACTCAATAGCTACTCTGAATACTTCACAAAAGACTAACCAACTCTTCTTCCTTAAACTCAAACTCGCTCTGACTAACACCCACACTTCTTCTCTCTAACAGTTCCAAACTCCAACTGACTCAAACTGGGACATCAAGCCTCAGTTTAAAAGAGACTTTTTCCCTCTAGACCACTTAGGCTCTGCCCCCATCTTTCTAGCCAATCCTAGCCTTCTGATTTTCCCTCCAAGACTTGAGCATGCCCCTCAAGGCAAACCTAACTAAAATGGCTTCTTCCTATCTCCTAAAATGGATGCCATGGCTTCGCCGGGCCCACTTCCTTAGGCCTCAGGCAGCCAGTTAAGGTAAAGGGATTCATTACACCTTCCCTGTCAGTGGAAGTACAATAGTGAGAGATTAAACAAGGGCATATGTTTACCAACAAGTCAACCAATCAGGCTGAAATTTAAATTATTAATTTCAGACCTGAGCACAAGGTACCCATAGGCAGAGGTTGGGCTCCTACTCCTCGTTGTATCACTTTCTGAAAGGAAGGCTGTCCCAAAACAAGGAAATAGGGAGGCTTGCTGACCATTAACAAGCTCTCTTCCCTTGAGTCCTGGCAAGGCTAGCTTCGCTAAACCGCAGACAGTAATCTTGCCAGTTAAAGCTAAGATTAAGGCCTTTACACTGCATTGCATTGTGAAGCCAGCTGATTCTATCACATCTTTGATGACCTTGGATATTTCCTCTACATTGCCAAGCTGTAAATGTTCATTTTCTACTTCTGAACCCTTTTCTTTCCCGTTGTTTCCCTCATTCCCTCCCCTGCTTTTGGTTCTGGTTCCACTTCCACCTCCCCAGGCACTAGGAAGGCTACTGACACAGCAGCTTATAAATCTTGTTTGTTCAGCAGTGAAAAGAAAATACATACAGAGACTGATAAAGCTGAACTAATGCCTTCCATGTCCCTGATTTATATACTAAGAGCGCACAAAGGAAAAACAGCAAGCTGCACACCACTGACCAACTCAGATATAAATTATGACAATATTTCCAAATCAAAGCAACCAAGAGCCACACATATTGTTGATACAGGACCAAGATTCAAGATAGATTGCCTAAGTGGGGGAAATGATTTAAGCACACACATGCACACAAAATGAAAAAAAGGGGGGAACAAATGTTTTTTTAAAACCTGGGGATGAAGCATAATAGATTGAATGTCACTCAGATTGAAGGTTTCTGAGATATAACTGAGTAGTGCTAGTCACTGGGAGGCTAAAAAAATGATAACTACACACACTGCAGTTAGACCTTACTTGGAATAACGTGTCCAATTCTGGGCACCACATTTATTGACAAGCTGGAAGGTGTCCAGAGAAGGGCGACTAAAAGGATTAAAGGTCTGGAGACCGTACCCCATGAGGAGCATCTTAAGGAGCTGGGTATGTTTACCTGCAGAAGAGACATGAGAGGCATGTATATGTGAAAGGATGCCATAAGGAAGAGGGAGCAGGCTTATTTTCTGCTTCCCTGGAGACTAGTAACCTTATCATACAGATGAGCTCCCGCTCCCCCCCGTTTTGTTCCATTTTGCCAGCAATTGCCACAAAGCTGGTGCTGAAGATGGAAGGCCGACCGGACTCTGTACCCGATTGTTTCCATCAGTGCCTCGAGGCCGTTACTGGATGGCTGCGTGCCAGCAGGTTGAGGGTGAATCCAGCAAAGACGGAGATCCTATGGCTGGGTGGACCGGGCAGTGGGGACATCCATCTGCCCACCCTGGATGGCGAGGCGTTACGCCCGTCATCATTGGTAAAGAGTCTGGGAGTCCTTTTGGACCCTCTGCTGACAATGGAGGCCCAGGTCTCCGCCGTGAGCAAAACCGCCTTCTTTCACCTGCGGCAGGCTAGACGGCTGGCCCCCTACCTGTCCAGGGACGACCTAGCTACGGTGATCCAGGCCACGGTCATCTCAAGGCTGGACTACTGTAACGCCCTCTACATTGGCCTCCCTCTGTCGGTGATTCGGAAGCTCAAGCTGGTACAAAACGCAGCTGCTCGGCTTCTTGCGGGAATTCCGATGAGATGCCACATAACACCAATCTTACTACAGCTGCATTGGTTACCAATTGAGCACCGGATCACTTTCAAAGGGATGGTACTCACCTTTAAGGCCTTGCATGGTCTGGGGCCGATGTATCTCAGGGACCAACCCCAGAGATCCCTCCGCTCTGAGGACCAAGATCTATTGGAAGTCCCCAGTGTCAAGACCTTGCGTCTAACGGCAACCAGACGCAGAGCCTTCACAGCAGTGGCGCCATCAGTCTGGAATGCTCTGCCACCTGAAGTTCGTGCCCTGCGGGACTTACCAGCTTTCCGCAGGGCATGTAAGACATACCTGTTCCGACAGGCTTTTAATGTTTGATACTGTTGTTTTTAAATTGTTTTAAATTGCTTTTAAACTTTGTTAGATTTTAGCTATTCTTGTAAGCCGCTCCGAGCCCCAGGGGAGTGGCGGCATATAAGTTTAAATAATAAATAAATAAATAAATAAATAAATAAAAATGCAAAGCACGTGGGGTGACTCACAGTGACCCACATGCTCTCCCTTCTTCCCCCACCACATGGGGGCATTGGGATGTGTTGCTGCGTTGCCATTTCCCCTATCTGTCAGAGCTACCCACAACATGGCTTACCTCGGAAGCCATTGCACTATATCAGGGGTCCCCAAACTATGGCCCACGGGCTGGATCTGGCCCCCCGAGGGCATCTATCTGACCCGTGGGCTGTGGAGAAGGGTGAGAGGTGGGCAAAGGGGGAGGGAGGTGGTGGGTGAAGGGGGGGGGGCGCCGGGCAAAGCGACTTGGTCCCTCTTTGCCCTCCGCCTCCGTGGGCCCAGGCTCTCCTGCCTTCAGGATCCCGGAGGCAGGAGAAGGGGGGGGGGGGCCTTAAATCCAGTCATGTCCGAATCTGGGACTCTGCTGCTCATCTCCATTTCTAAGCTGAAGAGCCAGTGTTGTCCATAGACACCTCCAAGGTCATGTGGCCGACATGACTGCATGGAGCGCCGTTATCTTCCTGCCGGAGCGGTATCTATTGATCTACTCACATTTGCATGTTTTCAAACTGCTAGGTTTATATTTATTCTAAACTGTGAAGTTTATATTTGTTAAAATAGTTTTTCATTTTAATTATTGTATTATTTAAAGTGTTTTTTGCACTACAAATAAGATATGAGAGGTGTGGATAGGAAATCATTCATGTTTTATTTGTATTTTTCAAATTATAATCCGGCCCTCCAACAGTCTGAGGGACTGTGACCCGACACTCTGTTCAAAACGTTTGGAGACCCCTGCACTATATAAAGAGCAGCACATGGCTCAGAAGCTCATTGTGAGCCCAGGAAGGGAAGGGAAAAGAGAAAGGGAAGGGAGGTTGTGAAGAAAGGTTGGAAGAAGAGTGGTTGGAAGAGCAGGGCAAGTGGAGAAGTGCAGTTGCTTGACAGGGCTGCCTGCCTTACCACTTGTGTGTTGTTGCTGTTGGGGTTTGGGATGGGTGGGCAATGTGTGGGTGGGTAATATTGGGGCATGAGGGTGTGTGGGGTGGTGTGGGTGGAAGGAGGAAACAAAGCACTCCAACATTTGGAAAAGCCCCAGCGCTGTAGCAGGTCTCTCTGGCTTGGCCTCTGTGTTGTACCTTGCCTCAATAGAACTAGATCTCCCATCAATTCAAGCTACTCTTTGAACACAAACTATCCTTCCTAAAGGTGTGAAATCAACTTCCAAATCTGGCCTCTCTTTGCTGTTTTCTTCCTTTGTTTGCCTTGCATTGCCAGAAAAGACACTCCAACTCCCATATAGTCAAAATATCCTTCCTAGAGGTGTGAAATTACCTTCCAAAACCCCAAAAGCCTCTCTCTGCTGTTTGTTTCCATTGTTTGCCTTGCGTTGCCAGAGAAGACACTACAAATCCCATATTTTCCCTTGAAGTTTGCCCAATACCCTTTGCTGTTTTTCGCGTATTGAGCAATTGCGTCTGCCATTAACGAAACAATTCGGAAATTTCGGAAATTTCGAAAAGTTCCGATTTTTTTGGAAAAATTCGAAATTTAATTCCGAATCGAACCACCATCTTTTAAAATCAACCAAACCTATTCTCCAGCTACCAATTCTTGATCATTACTTTGAGGAAACGTTTTTCATAAACTTGCACCCTTCCCAAAAAAAGCACATTTGCTTGGCTGTAAGTTCCAGTGTTTGACTATTTGTCCATATACATTGTGATTCAGACATGACTTTGAAAAAATTTATGGCCAGATGTATTTAAAACTCCACCGAGAAAGAATTCCCCAAACTCCCAGTGTCTATAGAAATCTCACTTAAGGGTACTTTAACATGTGACTAAAGTTAAGCACATCATGACATTCTTTAATGAATAGGAATGGATTTCTCAATTGGGATTTTAAAGGAGTAACTAGTCAAGTAAGCCCTCTAGCCTTTCTCGGGATTTCATTAATCACAGAGGTTCAATAGGCATTCATTTTTCTCAGGAGTAATAGCTCTGACACTAGGAAAAAAAGTCTTAGCCACAAAGTATTAATTTAGTCGAAGGATCTATTGCTGATTTAGAAATGTTAATAACTCCATTGCTCTTCGCTAATACAATTGACAAAGTCGTCCGTAATTTTTGTATTAGAAAACAAGCTGAGATGAGTCACCGACTATACAATAAAATTGCAAATACCATCCCCTACCTTGGCAGCCACCTCTCTACAAAAGTCAACATTGACACTGAAATACAACACTGCCTGAGCTCTGCGAGTGCAGCTTTTTTCCGAATGAAGCAGAGAGTGTTTAAGGACCCGGACATCTATAGGAATACCAAGGTGCTTGTTTATAAAGCTATTGTCCTCCCAACTCTGCTATATGCCTGCGAGACGTGGACTGTTTACAGACGTCACATACAACTCCAGGAACGATTCCATCAGACCTGCCTCTGGAAAATCCTGCAAATCTCTTTGGAAGGCAAGCGGACAATGCTTCCCACCAGCACTGAAGCGATGGTCCTCCGCCGTCAACTCTGCTGGACCAGCCACATTGTCCAGATGCCTGACCACCGTCTCCCAAAGCAGTTGCTCTACTCCAAACTCAAGAACGGAAAACGGAATGTTGGTGGACAGGAAAAGAGATTGAAAGATGGGCTCAAAGCCAACCTTTAAAACTCTCCCCTTCCTCCTTTTGCTATTTCAAAGCTATTCATTTTCCATTGGTTTTATGTTTTGTATGTATATTTCCTCTTTTTTTTGTTTTAAAAGCTGAAATTCGCTCAAAATTACTCAAAAAATAAAAATAAAAGAACAGTAGTGAAGTGAGATATGGGGTTGCTGAGAAGTATGATCAAGGCCTCATGAATCAGCCAGTTGCAGGATTACAGAGAGGTACAATATTGGAGATACTCAGTTCAATATGTATTATTAATGATAGTATGGCTGTAGTGGAATAGTAGGTTTGCGCAAGAAAGTCTATGGAGGAGAATCCCAGAATTAGGCATCCAAAGCTGTGCCTTTTGAACATAGAATCATAGAATCAAAGAGTTGGAAGAGACCTCCTGGGCCATCCAGTCCAACCGCATTCTGCCAAGAAGCAGGAATATTGCATTCAAATCACCCCTGACAGATGGCCATCCAGCCTCTGTTTAAAAGCTTCCAAAGAAGGAGCCTCCACCACACTCTGGGGCAGAGAGTTCCGCTGCTGAACGGCTCTCACAGTCAGGAAGTTCTTCCTCATGTTCAGATGGAATCGCCTCTCTTGTAGTTTGAAGCCATTGTTCCATTGCGTCCTAGTCTCCAGGGGAGCAGAAAACAAGCTTGCTCCTTCCTCCCTGTGGCTTCCTCTCACATATTTATATATGGCTATCATGTCTCCTCTCAGCCTTCTCTTCTTCAGGCTAAACATGCCCAGCTCCTTAAGCCGCTCCTCATAGGGCTTGTTCTCCAGACCCTTGATCATTTTAGTCTCCCTCTGCTGGACAGTTTCCAGCTTGTCAATATCTCTCTTCAATTGTGGTGCCCAGAATTGGACACAATATTCCAGGTGTGGTCTAACCAAGGCGGAATAGAGCATGGGGAGCATGACTTCCCTAGATCTAGACACTAGGCTCCTCTTGATGCAGGCCAAAATCCCATTGGCTTTTTTTTGCTACCACATCACATTGTTGGCTCATGTTTAACTTGTTGTCCACAAGGACTGATGGATGAATGTCAGTTTGACTTTTCCACAAAGTCTGTTTCAAAAACCAATACTCTCAATTTCCTCCCCATCCCATTTGTGAATAAATTTTGTGCATGCTGCCAAGTTCTTATCACAAAATGAACTGAAAGACATTTTTAGCCATTCCTAGCTGAGCTCCAGCAGGCTATTGAACATTAATTGTTGGAGGGCCCATGAATGGTTTGGCTTCTCTTTTCATGCGCACAGCATTTGCCTGGCCACTGCATGATACAAGATGCTGGGCAAAAGAGGCCTTTGATCTGATCCAGCAGGAAACTTATTATGTCCTTCTGCTCACCACGGGCCTTATTCCATTTGATAGAGATGGACAAAAGAAAGAGGCTGGACCATTGTTAATAATGCATTTGGTTCACTCTGTAAACATCAATACATTGGATTCCTCCTAGTTCAGACAGTACCTTACAAAAGAAAGGTTTGATCTGTGTAGTTCAGATACATTTTTCCATACACAGTGAACACTGCAAATTCTGATACTTGCAACCTAATGCCAAAAAAGTGCAATAACCAATATAAAACATTTTTAAAAATCTTGAAAAAGACTGAAAGTTCATGTCATGTTGCACTTATCCCATTCCCAGTTCGATCGCTTACAGTCCGGCCATGTTTATAGTACCTTGCCCCATTGGTAATGAGTAGACTTGGGTAACTACGGAAAAATTTGGTTCTAAACTCGTTTTGTTTTTAGGGGGTTTTTGCGTTTCGTTTTTTAAAAGAATTCCGAAATTTTTCTTTAAAAAAGTTCGAAATATACAAAATTTCATAAAATTATGAAACAATTACGAATCGATTCGTTAATGGTGGACGCGATTTTGCAATATGCTAAAAAAACCCTCCAAGTGGGACAGGGGTACCTTCTGAAGCTTCCCTCTCCCTCTGTTGTCGACTGTTGGTGTGATAATTTATTTTTTTTATCACTGATAAAACAAACAACAACCCTAAAACTTGCACCAGACATACGGAAATAATTTCGAAACAATTTTGAAACTAAGGCCCGCGGGCCACTTCCGGCCCACCAAGGGCACTTATCCGGCCCGCGGAGGAGGAGCGCTCCCCCCCACACAGTGCTCCTCCCTTGGTTGGCTCACGCTATCCATCAGGCCCGAGTAGGCTGCGTGGTGCTGCTCCTCCCTTAGCAGGCTCACGCTGCCCGTTGGGCGCAATGAGCACATGAGCCAGCCAAGGGCAGCTGCTCCGTGCGGCCTACTCTCGTGTAAAGCACCTCGCGATGTGCTGCTCCTCCCTTGGCTGGCTCACGGTATGTGTCAGGCCTGATGGGCAGCGTGAGCCAGCCAAAGGCAGCTGCTCCGTGCGGCCTACTCTCACATAAAGCACCTCGCGATGTGCTTTACACGAGAGTAGGGCATGCAGTGCTGTTCCTCCCTTGGCAGGCTCATGCTATCCGTCAGGCCCAATGGGCAGCAAGAGCCAGCCAAGGGCAGCTGCTCCACGTGGCTTACTCTCGCGTAAAGCACCTCACGAGGTTCTTTACATGAGAGTAAAGAACCTCTTTACTCTCGCAGTGCTGCTCCTCCCTTGGCTGGCTCACGCTATCTGTCAGGCCCGATGGGCAGCAGGACCCAGCCCCGGTGCTCCATGCAGTCATGCCGGCCACATGACCTTGGAGGTGTCTACAGACAACGCCGGCTCTTTGACTTAGAAATGCAGATGAGCACCACACCCCAGAGTCAGACACGACTGGACTTCGTGTCAGAGGAAAACCTTTAACTAGGAAAGTTGTGGAAGATCCAGGGTGGGAGAAAGAACTCCTGTCTTTTGGAGGTAGATATGAATGTTTCAATTGGCCACCTTGATCACCATGTCATAGCCTGACAGTTTTTAGGGAGAATTCTTTGTTGAGAGGTGATTAGCTGGCCCTGATTGTTTCTTGTCTGGAGTTCCCCTGGGTTTGAGTGTTATTCTTTATTTACAGTTATAATTTTAGATTTTTTTTAATACTGGTAGCCAGATTTAGTTCAGACTAGAAATAGGAAGATTTCCCATTCTCTGCTCCTGGAATTACTGCCTAAAGAGGGCTAGAAAGAAACCCCTCCCTCTAAGGACCCTTCCAAACAGCAAAATAAGATATGTGCAATGTGCATAGGAATTTTTTAATAGATTTTTTTTAAAAAAAACTATAGTTTGGCCCTCCAATGGTCTGACATGATATGAGGATTTAAAGATCAAACTGCAAAGACTGGCAGAAGCCAATCAAGGTGGTCCCAGTGGTGATCGGCACACTGGGTGCAGTGCCTAAAGACCTTGGCCAGCACTTAAACACAATCAGCGCTGACAAAATTACCATCTGCCAGCTGCAGAAGGCCACCTTACTGGACTCCCAACAGTGACAAATGCAAGATACTCCACTTTGGCAGGAAAAACGAAATGCAAAGATATAGAATGTGGGATGCCTGGCTCGAGAGCAGTATGTGTGAAAAAGATCTTGGAGTCCTCGTGGACAACAAGTTAAACATGAGTCAACAATGTGATGTGGCGGCAAAAAAAAAAAGCCAATGGGGTTTTGGCCTGCATTAATAGGAGCCTAGGGTCTAGATCTAGGGAAGTCATGCTACCCCTCTATTCTGCTTTGGTTAGACCACACCTGGAATATTGTGTCCAATTCTGGGCACCACAATTCAAGAGAGACGTTGACAAGCTGGAATGTGTCCAGAGGGGGTGACTAAAATGATCAAGGGTCTGGAGAACAAGCCCTATTTTGGAGTCCTTGCGGACAACAAGTTAAACATGAGCCAACAATGTGATGTGGCGACAAAAAAAAGCCAATGGGATTTTGGCCTGCATCAATAGGAGCATAGTGTCTAGTAGGGCTGGGCAACCACGGAAAAATTTGTTTCTAAACTCGATTTGTTTTTAGGTGGTTTTTGCGTTTCGTTTTTTAAAAGAATTCCGAAATTTTTCTTTAAAAAAGTTCGATATTTATGAAATTTTGGAAATTACGAAACAATTTCGAAACAATAACAAATCGATTTGTTACTGGTGGACGCGATTGCGCAATACGCTAAAAAACCCTCCAAATGGGACAGGGGGAACTTCTGAAGCTTCCCTCTCCCTCTGTTGTTGACTATTGGTGTGATAATTTATTTTTTTATCACTGATAAAACAAACAACAACTATAAAACTTGCACCAGACATACGGAAATAATAACGAAATAATAACGAAACAATTTCGAAATAATTACGAAATAAATTTTAAAAATTCGTTTCGATTTTTAGTTGCTCCTGAATGGTTCAATATCGGATCGTAAGCCACTTTAAATACGAATTATTAATTAATTACGAAATAGGGAAGTCATGCTCCTCATGCTCTATTCCACTTTGGTTAGACCACACCTGGAATATTGTGTCCAATTCTGGGTACCACAATTCAAGAGAGATATTGACAAGCTGGAATGTGTCCAGAGGAGAGCGACTAAAATGATCAAGCCCTATGAGGAGCGGCTTAAGGAGCTGGGCATGTTTAGCCTGAAGAAGAGAAGGCTGAGAGGAGATATGATAGCCATGTATAAATATGTGAGAGGAAGCCACAGGGAGGAGGGAGCAAGCTTCCTTGGAGACTAGGACACGGAACAATGGCTTCAAACTACAAGAGATGGACTACATGACCATCTGAACATGAGGAAGAACTTCCTGACTGTGAGAGCCGTTCAGCAGTGGAACTCTCTGCCCCGGAGTGTGGTGGAGGCTCCTTCTTTGGAAGCTTTTAAACAGAGGCTGGATGGCCATCTGTCAGAGGTGATTTGAATGCAATATTCCTGCTTCTTGGCAGAATGGGGTTGGACTGGATGGCCCATGAGGTCTCTTCCAACTCTTGGATTCTATGATTCTATGAGGGGCAGTGAACTGGTCCCCGGTTTAAAAAGTTTGAGGACCCCTGATCTAAGCTATCCCAGGTCCCTTTGGGGAGATGGTGGCAGGATACAAAAAGAAGGTTGTTGTTGTTGTTGTTGTTGTCGTTATTTCCTTCATTGACCTGGGATTGCCTTTACCATTCTGGGAAGTTGAGAGGGGAATGAACCAAATTCAAACTGGTGCTTCAAGATCTGGCTGAGTCCTGAAGTAGCAATTTGCCACTTTGTGCTGATTCTTTACTCACATCTCAGCTGGATTTTTCCTCAATGGATGTAGAGATGGCAAAGGAATGTGGTTATGCCTCCTTCATCCATCCAGACTGTGAATAGGGAAATGGGAGATACCTCTTGTGGGTTTCTAAAATTTGTATTTTAAAAAAATCCTTAAAAACATTCTGAAACTTGGTGAGCTTCAAGTTGTAAACATTGCCCCACAAGTGTGCCAAATTTCATCCTGATAGATAAAAATGGCAGAGAAACGGGGCCTTGAAAATTTTCCAATTTCTACTAAGGTAACAAATGTTAATGATGCAATTATGAAGCTTTGGAGATTAGGGTTACAAATTGGAATGGAATCACTCCGAATCTTTACGAATAAAAGCAGAGCCATCCAAATCTCCAAAACAAAATAGTAATTGGATTTCTGCTGTTTTGCACACCTCTAGTTCAGGTTAAATTGATCAATTAAGCACCACCCCCATCTATTTTCTTTTCTTGTGAAATAAGAGTTAAGCTGACCACAAAGATTTGGGATCTTTCTGAATTTGGACAGCATGTATTTGATTATACATACGTATAAAGGAGGTGGATGCAAAGAAGGCCTTGTGATTCTAGTCTCCACCAAGCTTCATGCCACACAAGTTAATTTTATCCCATTAGCTAATATTGCAGTCTTGGTGGCTATTCAATTTCAAGCTCTTACTTAATTATTAAGTAATATCTACTAATTAATTGATTTTTTGTTTTTTATTGTTATTAATTGTTTTTACTGTGCCTGTTTATTTGTCATCCTTGGGCTTGTCCCTTTATAAGCCGCCCCAAATCCCTTCAGGGAGATGGAGGTGGGGTATAAAAATAGTTATTATTATTATTCAGTTCTTGTGGGTTTTTTTCGGGCTATATGGCCATGTTCTAGAGGCATTTCTCCTGACGTTTCGCCTGCATCTATGGCAAGCATCCTCAGAGGTCTGCTGGAGCTGGGAAAAAGGGGTTTATATATCCGTGGAATGACCAGGGTGAGACAAAAGGCTTTTGTGAGACCAAGACCAAGACCTCTGCAAGACCAAGAACAAGCCACAAGAGTAAAGATGAAGATCCACCCAGAGGAAAAGTGTTCCTGCCATACATCAAGGGAACCACTGATCGCATAGGGAAGCTGATGAGGAAACACAACATACAAACAATCTACAAACCCACCAGGAAAATCCAACAAATGCTACGTTCAGCAAAGGACAAGAGGGATCCTCTCACCTCTGCAGGAGTCTACCGTGTACCATGCAGCTGTGGACAAGTCTACATAGGGACCACCAAACGCAGCGCCCAAACAAGAATCCAGGAACATGAAAGGCACTGCAGACTGCTCCAACCAGAGAAGTCAGCCATAGCAGAGCACCTGATGAACCAGCCTGGACACAGCATTTCATTTGAGAACACAAAAATGCTGGACCACTCTCACAACCACCATGTCAGACTACACAGAGAAGCCATTGAAATCCACAAACATGTGGACAATTTCAACAGAAAGGAAGAAACCATGAAAATGAACAAAATCTGGCTACCAGTATTAAAAAATTCTAAAATTAAAACAGCAGAGAGAAAAACAGGCAGGGACATCTAATCACCTTTCAAGAAGAGTTTGCTCCAGGCACTGTCAGCCCATTGTATGCTAATCAAGGTGGTCAGTTGAAAGATCCACACCTAGCCCAACTCACAAAAGCCTTTTGTCTCACCCTGGTCATTCCACGGATATATAAACCCCTTTTTCCCAGCTCCAGCAGACCTCTGAGGATGCTTGCCATAGATGCAGGCGAAACGTCAGGAGAAATGCCTCTAGAACATGGCCATATAGCCCGAAAAAACCCACAAGAACTGAGTGATTCCGGCCATGAAAGCCTTCGACAATACATTATTATTATTATTGACACAAAAGCACAGTATGTCACAGCAAACGAGATCTATATGCTGGATTTCATATCACAAAATCACAAGCTGAACACTTCCCAAGCATCTAGGACTGTGTGGTGTATTTTTGAATGATGCACACAGATCCAAGTCAGGTGGCCTTTTGCAATTGACAGATCGTGATTTTGTCAATGTTAATTGTTTCCAAATGCTGGCTGAGATCTTTTGGCACGGCACCCAGTGTGCCAATGACCACTGGGACCACCTGTACTGGTTTATGCAATCAGAGCCTTTGCAGTTCAATTTTGATGTCTTGATAGCGGATGAGTTTTTCCTGTTGTTTTTCCTCAGTGCGACTGTCACCTGGTATGGCAACATCAATAATCCAGACTTTTTTCTTTTCCACAATCGTGATGTCTGGTGTAATATGTTCCAAAACTTTGTCAGTCTGGATTCAAAAGTCCTACAGTATTTTTGCATGTTCATTTTCCATGACCTTTATGGGTTTATGATCCCACCAATTATTTACTGCTGGCAGGTGATACTTGCGACATAAGTTCCAGTGAATCATTTGGGCCACAGAGTTGTGCCTCTGTTTGTAGTCCATCTGTGCAATTTTCTTTTTTTTCCCAATAATTTTTACTAAGGGTTTTTGTTTTTGTTTTTTACAGTGAGGGTTAAAAGCGATAAGAGTTGGGGTAGAAGATGTGGAGTAAAAAGAAGGGGGGAGAAGGGGTAGGTTAGGGTCATGGTAGGTAGGAGGAGGGATAGGGATTTGGGAAAAATAGGAGGGGTTCTCGGGTAGGGAGGGGTAGGGTAGGGGAAGAAAGGGATGGGGGTGAGTGGGGAGAAAGAAAGATATTAGCTTCCAGTTGTCTTCATCTTTGGTTTCTGGTCTCTTTGTTTGGGTATTCGAATGATGGATGGCCAACCCGCTTGCATCTTGTCTAGTTGTAATATTGTTGTATTTTGGCATTGTTATTCTGTTTTTATTATCCATTTATAATTTTTTTTAATTAAGTAGTTTCTTAGCGGGGACCAATCTGTTCTTGTTATCTTCATCTTTTGATTCACCTTTATCAGGTGGGTCAATCTGTCCATATTCATGATGTCAACTATCTTAAGTAACCACTGTTCTTGTATTGGAATCTCCTTAGTTCTCCAAAATCTTGCATAGCAAATTCGAGCTGCCGTTATTAGATAATTGAAGTGTTTTTCTTTGTTGATTTCTAGGTCTGCCTCTGTGATTCCTAATAGAAAGAGTTCCAGCTTTAATTCAATCTTTGTTTCCAAAATCTTTTCAATTATTCCATGTATTTCTCTCCAAAAGGATTTTGCGATTCTGTATGACCATCACATGTGGAAAAATGAACCTTGTTCTGTGCAATTTTCTTGCAACAACTGAGGATATGGTCTATGGTTTCATCAGCTCCCTTGCACAGTCTGCAATTTGAGTCATCAGCTGATTTTTCGATCCTGGCTTTAATTGCATTGGTTCTGATGGCTTGCTCCTGGGCTGCAAGAATCAGGCCTTTTTCTGTCTCCTTCTTTGGTGTTCCATTCGTGAGCTATCACCAGGTCTTCTCCTTGTCAACTTTTCCTTCATATTGTTGTTGTTGTTGTTGTTGTTGTTGTTGTTGTTGTTGTTATTATTATTATTAATGAGCAGAGCTATCTTGATGATGAGACCCAAGTGTAAACATTATGGTCAGAAGGTAATATTATACAATATCTAAAAAATCATTTTGTGCATGAAACAAAGTTTGTGTACATTGAACCAGCAGCAAACAAAGGTGTTGTTATCTCATGCATACAATATCTCATGCACTCTGCGAATGCAGCATTTTCCCGAATGAAGCAGAGAGTGTTTGAGGACCAGGACATCCGTAGGGATACCAAGGTGTTTGTCTATAAAGCTATTGTCCTCCCAAACCCGCTCTATGCCTGCAAAACGTGGACTGTCTACAGATGTCACATGGAACTCCTGGAACGATTCCATCAGCCCTGCCTCCGGAAAATTCTGCAAATATCTTGGGAAGACAAGCGGAGAAACGTCAGCGTGCTGGAAGAAGCAAAGACCACCAGCATTGAAGCGATGGTCCTCTGCCATCAACTCCGCTGGACTGGCCACGTTGTCCGGATGCCTGACCACCATCTCCCAAAGCAGTTGCTCTACTCTGAACTTAAGAATGGAAAATGAAATGTTGGTGGACAGGAAAAGAAATTTAAAGATGGCCTCAAGGCCAACCTTAAAAACTCTGGCATAGACACTGAGAACTGGAAAGCCCTGGCCCTTGACCGCTCCAGCTGGAGGTTAGCTGTGACCAGCAGTGCTGCAGAATTCGAGGAGGCACGAGTGGAGGGTGAAAGAGAGAAACGTGCCAGGAGGAAGGCGCGTCAAGCCAACCCCGACCGGGACCGCCTTCCACCTGGAAACCAATGCCTTCACTGTGGGAGAAGATGTGGGTCAAGAATAGGGCTCCACAGCCACCTACAAACCCACAAAAATAGTTATCAAGGAAGACCATCTTACTCGTCCAACGAGGGATTGCCTAAGTAAGTAAGTAAATAAGTAAGTAAGTACAATATTAGAATATTTTGGATTTCAGAAGAAGACACTTGTATCTTGTTGCCTTGGCCTTCAAGGCATTTCCATTTCATGGAGACCGTGACCCTAATTCATCACAGGTTTGTTTGTTTTCGTTTTTTGCAAGATATGTTCAAAGGGAGTTTGTCCAGAGAATATTGTACTACCTTTGTCTTGCTAAGATATGTTCAGAGGGAATTTGCCCTGTGAATGTTACATTGCCTTTCCCTAAGGATAAGAGTATGTGACTTGCCTGTCATCCATGATTTTCCATGGCAGAGTGGGGATTTGAGCAACACTCAAATCACAATGCTTCCCACCTTGAAATATCTCCCTCTCCTCATACAAAAGCCTCTGGTTCCTTAATACCGCATTCTATAACTTGTAGGAAAAAGTTTCAAATACTGCACACTTTCACTCTTCAATTTGGCAAGCTTCTGAGTGAGCTGGCAACTGCTTCTTGACAAGTCTGCTCTCTTATGACTCAGTGACACATCTCAAAATAATAAAGCATTTGACGTGTCCTGCTCACCTTTTGTTGCCTTTCAGAACTCTTCAAATATAACTCAGAAGTTCATGTGTTTATTGCCATTCATCACTCATTCTGTAATAGAGAAGTGGGAGCTAGTAAATACGGTGAGACTTCTCAAATATTAATTTGCCCAAAGATTTGACAAACACTGAAATCTGCTTCCTTATGTTGTGACCCCTTAATACATTTTCTCATGTTGATGTGACCCACAATCATAAAATTATTTTCATTGCTACTTCATAATTGTAATTTCACTACTGTTATGAATCATAATGTAAATATCCGATACACAGGTTGGATTTTCATTCACTGGACTAAATTTGGCACAAATATTTATTCATTTTTATTTATTTATTTATTTGCTGCATTTGTTGACCGCCATTCTCAGCCCTAGGGCGACTCATGGCGGTGTACAACATATAAAAGGCAATTTACAAAAGGCAATTACAAACAACATATCCACAATACAACAATTATATAGTTACACTAAATAATCCGCTCCGTCTCATAGTAGAATCGTAACCAATCTCATAGTCCTTATTCCGTTCCAGTCGTCTTTACCACATTATTGTAGCACTTAATTAAATGCCTTCTCAAACAGCCATGTCTTTAGGCTTTTACGGAAAGACATAAGGGAGGGCGCCTGTCTGATGTCTACAGTGTTCCACAGCCGGGGGGCCACCACCGAGAAGGCCCTCTCTCTCGTCCCCGCCAGACGTGCCTGTGAGGCAGGCGGGATCGAGAGAAGGGCCTCCCCAGACGATCTCAAGGCCCTCGTGGGCTCATAGGCCAAGATGCGGTCCGAAAGGTATTTTGGGCCGGAACCGTTTAGGGCTTTGTAGGCCAATACCAGCACCTTAAATTGGGCCCGGTAGCAGATCGGCAGCCAGTGGAGCTGGAACAACAAGGATGTTGTGTGCTCCCTGCGTCCCGCTCCAGTTAGTAACATGGCTGCCGCGCGCTGGACTAGCTGAAGCTTCCGGGCCATCTTCAAGGGCAGCCCCACGTAGAGAGCGTTGCAGTAGTCAAGGCGGGATGTGACCAGAGCGTGTACCACCGTGGCCTGATATGCCCAAATACCTGATATGCCCAAATTTGAATACTGGGGTTGGGGTGGTGGTGGTTAATTTTGTCATTTGAGAGTTGTAATTGCTGGGATTTATAGTTCACCTACAATTACAGAGCATTCTGAACTCCACCAACGATGGAATTGAACCAAACTTGGTACACAGAACTCCCATGACCAACAAAAAATACTGGAAGAGTTTGGTGGGCATTGACCTTGAGTTTTGTAGTTGTAGTTCACCTACATCCAGAGAGCATTGTGGACTCAAACAATGATGGATCTGGATCAAACTTGGCATGAATACTCAATATGCCCAAATGTGAACTCTGGTGGAGTTTGCGGAAAATAGGCCTTGACATTTGGGAATTGTTGTTGCTGGGATTTATAGTTCACCTACAATTAAAGAGCATTCTGAACTCCACCAACAATGGAATTGAACCAAACTTGACACATTGGACTCCCATGACCAACAAAAAATATTATGTATTGTCGAAGGCTTTCATGGCCGGAATCACTCAGTTCTTGTGGGTTTTTTCGGGCTATATGGCCATGTTCTAAAGGCATTTCTCCTGACGTTTCGCCTGCATCTATGGATGCAGGCAAAACGTCAGGAGAAATGCCTTTAGAACATGGCCATATAGCCCGAAAAAACCCACAAGAACTGAGAGAAAAAATATTATGTTTTCTGATGGTCTTTGGTTACCCCTCTGACACTCCCTCATGACCCTTTCAGGTGTCCCGACCCCCAGGTTGAGAAACACTGCCCTAATCTATATATATATATATATATATATATATATATATATAAATGTAAGGTTCGTTTGTGGGATTAACATAACTCAAAAACCACTGGGTTAATTGACATCAAATTTGGACACAAGGCACCTATCAGGCCAATGAATGACCATCACTCAAAAACACTGGAAAACACAATGGAAGAGACTTAAAAAGTAAAAAAAAAAAACCATTACAATGCTTGCACAAAATCACATACACACAAATATATACATACATATATACACATATATACATTACACACACAAAACACATATGCACAGACTGGGGCACAGCAATGTGTGGCAGGGGATGGCTAGCGGCACCATATTAAAAGAAAGAAAATCCTGTTGACATTGTATGAACTGGGTTGCTGTGAGTTTTTCAGGCTGTATGGCCATGTTCCAGAAGCATTCTCTCCTGACATTTCACCTGCATCTATGGCAGGCATCCTCAAAGGTTGTGAGATTATATGAACTATTTTTGAAGCAACTATTTAAATTTTTGCATCAATTTCCTCACATTGTCCCTTTGCACTTAGCACGTGTTGGAATGGTATATCTGTGTCCCATTTAGATTGAAGACACCAGGTTCCCAATATGTAGCAAAATTACTTATTGTCATCTTGCCCGGGTTTGTTGTTTTGGCAGTTCATGTCATTTACAGATTAAGTTGCATGGAGGTATAGTTCTTGATAGAAATCAATTTTGCCTTATTTGCAGTTTCATGGCTTAAAACTACTGACAAGAAATGATTTACTGTAGGAACAGGTAAATGCTCTTGAGGGTGACTGTCTGAGTCGGACTTTTCCTCCCAGTTTCTATTGACAGTGTTTTCTTTCAAATGTTTAATGTAGAGCATTATGCTATTTAATTTGGTCTCAGTCAATAAAGCGTGCTAACATATTGTCAGGTTGGAATCTGCCCGGCGAGCAAATTCTGGTTCAGTAAATGCCACAATAAATTTCAAATTATATTAGCCTTATTTTAAACAGCTAAAGCAGGTTGATGTGAATTTATTTATTTATTTATTTAGAGGTTTTCTATACCGGCCTTCTCAACCTCAACGAGGGACTCGGGTCGGTTTACAGCATATATAAAATACAATCATATAAAAGAACAACAAGTACAAATCATTCCATATTAAAATAGTACAATACAGTACAGTAAAAACATCATCATTACAGTTTCCTAAGCCAAATCGTCAGTCCAGTCCTGGTCATAGTCATGCTCGTAGTCACAGTTCATCATAACTCATCACAGGGAAAGGTTCTAGGTTCAGTCCTCGAATGCCGCCTTCCAGAGCCAGGTTTTTAGCAATTTCCTGAACGTCAGGAGGGAGGGGGCAGATCTGACCTCTAGTGGGAGGGAATTCCAAAGCCGGGGAGCCACCATTGAGAAGGCCCTGTCTCTCATCCCCACCAACCGTGATTGTGAGGGTGGCGGGACCGAGAGCTGGGCCCCCCGGAAGATCTTAATAGCCTTGATGGTTCATAGGGGAGAATCCGTTCGGACAGGTAAACTGGGCCAGAGCCGTTTAGGGCTTTATAGGTCAGAACCAGCACTTTGAATTGTGCACGGAAGCTGATCGGCAGCCAGTGGAGCTGGCGTAACAGAGGGGTCGTATGGTCTCTGTACCCAGCCCCCGTTAGCAATCTGGCTGCTGCACGTTGGACTGATTGAAGCTTCCGGGCAGTCTTCAGAGGCAACCCCACGTATAGAGTGTTGCAGTAGTCTAAACGGGATGTAACCAGAGCGTGGACCATTGTGGCCAAGTCAGACTTCCCAAGGTACGGGCACAGCTGGCGCACAAGTTTTAATTGTGCAAAAGCTCCCCTGACCACCGCCGAGACCTGGGGTTCCAGGCTCAGCGATGAGTCCAGGGTCACTCCCAAGCTGAGAACCTGCGCCTTCAGGGGGAGTGTAACCCCGTCAAGCACAGGCTGTAACCCTATGCCCTGTTCGGCCTTTTGACTGGCCAGGAGTACCTCTGTCTTGTCTGGATTTAGTTTCAATCTGTTGTCCCTCATCCAGTCCGTTACAGCGGCCAAGCACCGGTTCAGGACTTCAACAGCAAGGCTGCCCAGATTTGGGGATGTTTCTGTATATTTTTAACAGGATAATTTGGTGCAAGAGCACAGAAAAAGACAGAGAGCACAATATATGTATTAGGGTTGTGCAATTTTTTCGTTAGTCATCGTGAGTTGTATCAAATTCATTAAATTCATAAGAACATGATATCTGACGCATGAGCATGGCCCGCACCAAAAACTTAAGAATTTTAATTAAAACCAGAGTACTTCCTATTGGGAATTATAGACTATAATTTAGATAAAAATAAGGATATAATATTTAATTACATAATAACCGTGGCTAGAATAGTGTACACCCAATATTGGAGCAGGAAAGAAACCTGGATGTAAAAGAATGGTTAATAATGATGCTGGAAGTCTGTGCTGTCGCACGCTGGGCCTGTGCATAAGACTGTAGACAGGACATAAATTCCGTGTGCCCAACGGGACGCCGGGCCTGCCTCAGATTAAAGGCCTTTGGATTTCCTTAAACAGAGTCTCTAGATTGCTCAAAGGTGCAACAAAGTTCTTTATTATTGAAAGCAAAGAGGTACTTTAAGGCTTTCTTAATAGTCTATTGGCTCTCTCAATCTTGTCCACTGGGAACAGGCACTATCTTCACAACTGAATTTCAACTAATGGGGAAATCCTTAACTTCTAATCTGGGCAGTCTGTCTTTGCCTCTGTTGGCGTGGAGCCCCTGCACCCGGTACCAACTGCTTCTGGCTTCCGCGAGTGACCCTTACCAAGCAGAGCTTTGTAGACTTCCAGGGGGAAAAAGGAAGGAGTTCAGGTTTCAGTGATGGCTGGCTGAAGTGTTGTGAGACCGGATTCCCTCAGCAAAGGAGCTGTAAGGCTGTATATCTCCCAGCCAAGCCACGGGACCTTTCTCCCCGGCCAAGCTGTAGAAGACAAAGCTTTCTACAGAAGCTCTTGGTTTTATGTCCTGCATAAAGGCTTCTCTGTATGGACTGAACCCAAAATCATCATCATCATCATCATCATCATCATCATCATCACCATCATCATCATCATTTAATAACTTATTAATCGCCCTCCATCCGAGAATGCTCTAGGCGATTTACAGCTAAATTATAAAAGATAAAATACATACATACAAAAATTAAAAATTAACAGAGATTGAATGCTCTAGTAAAAAGCCAGGTCTTAAGTGTGAGAGTAAAAGGCCCTAAGTCACGCATGGCTCTCATGTAGGGCACCTATTTCCTCCAAAACCCCAAAAAGGGGGCAGGACCAGGGAACCTAACTATAATTGACAGGTGGCTTGCTCTATGACTGCAGCCAAAAGAAGTTACCTATCTGCAGAGTCCCTGAAACTTAGGACTACAACAAACATTCAATGCAAAGCAAACAAAATAGGAGCTCCTGGTACTGTTGTACCTGCACAAAGTCAAAGGTATAGATAGCCTTACACAACAACTTAGATATCGACAAGGCAATTTAACAACAGATTGGAATTTATTTATGAAGTTTATGGAACAAGAGAAAATGGAAATATTAATATGATCTTATTAGGTGAAGGGTAAATATCCCTTAACTTACAAAGAAGAAGAGAAGAAGAACTTCCTGACTGTGAGAGCTGTTCAGCAGTGGAATTCTCTGCCCTGGAGAATGGTAGAGGCTTCTTCTTTGGAAGCTTTGAAACAGAGGCTGGATGGCCATCTGCAGGGGTGCTTTGAATGCAATTTTCCTTCTTCTTGGCAGAAAGGGGTTGGACTGGACAGTCCATGAGGTCTCTTCCAACTCTAGGATTCTATGATTCTAAGATGAAATACAAAAGAAGACAGAAGAATAAAAATTAGATCCCACAAAACAGAAGATGGGAAGCCAACCAACCCTCTACCCCCTTTCCCCTCCTTAGACTATCCTTCTCTAATTCCATAGGTACCCCTTACCCTCTACCCCACCCATTTTAATTCACCCAGTCAATATAATCACCCTCCCCTACCCTAATCCCTCTACCCTAGGATGTTGAGATTAACTTCACAATTCAGCAGCAGATCAGTTGCACAACTTCAGCGCTTTCCAGTAGCTTCTTCCTGCACAGTATTTTCAGTCAACTGCTCCCACAGCCTGCAGTCACGCTGGAACCTTTTACAGACACTTGAGCACATGCCCGGCCATTGTCAGTTTTACCATTATCTTTTCCCCAGTCTAGATGATATTACAAACTTACCACAGCATACAGTTATATCTTGTCTTAGCAGACAGGTTCTTTTCATTACATACAGCCTTTGACAAACAACATCACAGCACAAGGAGAATACGGAGAATACACTGTACATGACTTCCTTATATACAGAGAATACACTGTACATGACTTCCTTATATACAATTCATTTACACATAACAATCACTGATTGGTTCCCAACTCATTGACTCAACTCAAACCCAGGATTACATCATTCACAATCACCTGGAGTAGGCCAGAACACATTCCCCAAATGATTCCCTATATACAGTTAATGCATGACTCAGCATTCCCAATAGAAGCCCATTAGCAGTGCATGACTCAGCTATATTACATTGTAAAACCTGACACCTACACATACCTCCCCCTCTTTCCCTTTCTATCCTTTCCTCCCATTATCTTTTTATATCAATTGGAAACATTTTTAATAAAGATATTTTTTTAAAAAAAAAGAATTGACATTTGCCCAATACTTCATTTGGATTTTGTAAATCTTGGAAACCTCCCAAAGTCAGTGTCATTTTCAGTACATGGAAGCAAAGCAAAGCCAAAAAGGCTGCCATTAGGAGAGGGAAACAGCCGAGAGAAAGCAGAGTTTGCAGGGAAAGAGACTGAGAAAGCACAGAATTCTAGGAAACGTAGTTTAGGAAGGTGAGGAGTCCTATGCCAGAGAATTCAAAAGGCCCTGCCCTAAACTACATTTCCCAGAATTCTGCTCAGCATCAGAAAGCCCCAATCAGGAGAGGGGAGAGATTTTTTCCACCGCAACAGCAGCCAGCCAGAGTTCCAATGAATTGTTGAATGTTCAAAGAGGAGGACTGACTGACATTTTTAGTAAGTAAATCTCTGTGCTGGGTTGGGAAGAAATCCCTAAATAGAACTTCTCTTGGTTAATATGAGAGACATTCAATGAGAGAGCTGTTGTGGCTTTAAAAAAGTTTTTGTCAAAGCTAAAAAAATTTCCCTAAAATCAGTAGATGTATGAATATCTTGCCTTTAAATAGGAGATGAAGGTCCCATTTTTAGCCATTCATCCATTTTCCTAATTTTTGTATGGAAAAAGAACAACAAAACCATCCAACTGAATTTCTTTTTTATGCCAAATAATATTTTTGAACATTCTCTAGATCTGTATGTATGGCTATCTTGAAATAGCTTATCATTCCATTCTGTTCACAATGAAAAGATTCAGCATTCAATTTTGTTAATATTTTTAAAGCAGTTAAACATTTTCAAGAGGCACTCGTGGAAACCTGTTTGAGTGCACATTGATGCAACGAACTCCCTGGCCAAGAAATCATTCAGCAAGTCTACATGGGCCGTGAAATGCAGGATGAAAGCAGCAGAGGCAAAAAAAACCCAATATGCACCTGATCACGTCAAGCACAGAAACCAAGTCAAGGACTGAGTAGTTATATGCACCAGAGAAGTTGACCCTGATCTAGTTCCAGGAGGCATGGTCTCCTTGAATGCATGGGTGTTCAGGATTCCTTCTCCCCTACCCCACCCCAACAGATACATTTGGATTGTGGGAGCACCTGTTCCTTTATTGGTTTCACCATGTCAATTTTTCTAGGGAGTGATTTTGAGAATTATGAGTAGCTTTTGAGCTGTGGTGTTGGAGGAAAGTTCTGAGAGAAGATCCAACCAGTCCATCCTCCAGGAAATAAAGCCCGACTGCTCACTGGAGGGAAGGATACTAGAGACAAAGTTGAAGTACTTTGGCCACCTCATGAGGAGACAGCAAAGCCTAGAGAAGACAATTATGCTGGGGAAAGTAGAAGGTAAAAGGAAGAGGGGCCAACTAAGGGCAAGATGGATGGATGGCATCCTTGAAGTGACTGGACTGACCTTGAAGGAGCTGGGGGTGGTGACGGCCGACAGGGAGCTCTGGCGTGGGCTGGTCCATGAGGTCACGAAGAGTCGGAGACGATTGAACGAATGAACAACAACACAAGTTTAGGTCAGTATCCCCTACTTAACAACAATGACTCAATCTGTTGGAATTCAGCCTGTGATTGTGACTAATGGTCAGGGTACTCTGGATGTTGGGAATGACAATGAGGTTCATGTAGGTAATGATGTTTCTAATGTTGAGGTGGCTATTGATGTAGAGAATGACAATGAGATTCCTGATCAATGTGTCTCTTCCGATGAGAATGTTCCAGAAGGCTTTGGGGATGATGGTATGTCCCTGAATTGCTACCAAAGAATTCCCATGACTTGGAGCCTGATAATAGCTCATCACCTGGACCAGCTGCAGAAATTAATGAGCCAGTAGAGAGATGGGATGTTTTTAGTGAGCATAGAAAAACAAACCAATCTCTCAGGTGTTCTGCCAGGCTAAAAGAGAGACTAATAAGAGAGTCAAGGCTGAAATGAAACCAATTTCTGGCCGCTTGGGACATAGAGTAATTAGGGGATAAAAGTGCCAAATACAGAATCTGTAGTCAGACGAAGCATCATTTGGAATTGAGTCAAGACATCTCTCCTGTACCTTGGAAGCCTTGCTTTGGATAGATTCATGTGTTAACTGCCTTTGTTTCATGATTCAAGTTTTGGAATTTTACCTTAGAAGTTTCTGCCTTTGTTTTTCATGAACTTTGATGGACGAAATTCCTGGACTATTTGTTCCTGCTTATCTTTCTACCTAATTGAATTTACCTATTTTTATCGAGTGCTTTTTACTGCTACTGCTTTTAAAATATCTTCATTAAACTGCTTGCATTTCTACTCAGCTGTGTGGTGTTTAAAGTCAAAGGGCTTTTGTGAAGTCTCGGCCTAGTTTTACCCCTCTGTTTATTTCCCTGTTTGCTCTCTGGAGGTGGACTGTTCCATTCTGCTAAGTTTTAGACTAGGAGCTTAGGATCCCCCTAGAAGCCGTGCTCTGTTGGTTCAGTCCATTCTGGCTCAGAACTTAGTGGAAGGACTTTTTCCTTCCATTCTTCTTTGACAGAGCTTGTAGTAGTTAGCCAGAAAGTGTCTGGTCTGGCTTGGTGGTTTGGAACAGGCAATCCTTAGCACGTACTTGCCTCGGAGACCAAAGATTATAGATTTATATGCCAAAGACCTAAGCAGTACATGTCCCAGAGTTTATAGATGTACTTTCCATAGAATATAGCTGTATATGCCTCCATAGAGTATAGAAGAATATAGATAGTATTTGCCCAAAGAGTATAGAAGTGTATTCCTTATAGATTAGAGTTGTACCATCACAGAGAGTACTTACCTCATAGAATATAGTTTTGTTCTTTACCTCAGAGTTGTACCTTATACCTGTACCTTACTATTCTAATTCTATATCATCAAGAATCAAACTGCACTTTTGTATACCTTGTTTTGACTCACCTTGATTATTCAGTAAACTTAATTGGTTAAATTTAGTCTCATCTCTAGAGTCTTATTTTGGAGGTATTAAATTACATATAGGGCATACCTATGGTCACTGGGAAAATAGCCGGACAAGTATAGTTTTCTTATCAATCTTCCCAGCGTGCCATCACAGCTTTCCTGTCTCTACTTGTGTCCAGCAAAAGTCATAGTCAGTGGATCAATAATAGAATTCCAGATGCTGGAATCAGTATTAGAGAATATCTATTAGATTTATTTTATGTGAATATTCTCAATCTCCAAATATATTCCAGTGCCAGTGCCCTGTGGATATTTTTAAAATAAGAACAAGAACATAGCTACGCCTTTTAGGATATTTTTTTTTCAAATGGGCATATTATGATGCATTTCCCCATTAATTAAAACGTATGTGCATGAATATTAGAAATCACTGCAGTATTGTGTGGTTTCCGGGTTGTATGGCAGTGTTGCCATTCAGCCCAGAAACCAACGATACCCCACTAGCGCATATATTTTATAATGGGCATATCATTTCTCTTTCTTTTATGAGGCAAGCCTGGAAATTATGGACATTCATACACAAATTATCTTGTTTCTTGTAGCAGATGAGAGTTATGCCCAACTGATGCGGAGCTTTGGGCTTGAGTGCCACCAGTACGCTGATGACACACAGCTCATTCTGAGGATGGGGGGCCGGTCAGACTCTGTACCCGAAAATTTCCATCAGTGCCTTGAGGCCGTTACTGGATGGTTGCATGCCAGCAGGTTGAGGGTGAATCCAGCGAAGACGGAGATCCTTTGGCTGGGCCGTCCGGGTGGGAGGGAGATCCTGCTGCCTACCCTGGATGGCGATACACTACGTCCATCACCTTCTGTAAAAGCCTTGGTGTCTTATTGGACCCTCTGCTCACAATGGAGGTCCAGGTCTCTGCTGTGAGCAGATCTGCGTTTTTCCACCTACGTCAGGCTAGGCGACTGGCTCCTTTCCTATCTAGGAACGACCTGGCTATGGTGATCCAGGCAACGATCATCTTGAGGCTTGACTACTGTAACGCCCTCTACATTGACCTTCCTTTGTCAGTGATCCGGAAACTGAAGCTGGAGCAAAATGCGGCGGCTTGTCTTCTTGCCGGGGTGCCGGCGAGGTGTCGTATCACCCCAATTCTACAACAGCTGCACTGGTTACCGATTGAGTACCGGATTACTTTCAAGGTGCTGGTATTAACCTTTAAGGCCTTATATGGACTGGGGCCGGCGTACCTGAGGGCCCGCTTATCCCACTACCAACCCCAGAGATTACTTCGGTCCGAAGACCAAAATTTGCTTGAAGTCCCCAACATCCGGACTTATCATCTGTCCTCGACTAGGCAGAGAGCCTTCTCGGTTGTAGCCCCTTATTTATGGAATGCCTTGCCAGTTGAAACTCGAACCATCCGAGACCTACTTGCTTTTCGGAAAGCCTGTAAAACCTTTCTCTTCCAACAAGCTTTCGATGGGTGAATAACTCGGGACTATGTCTGTTCTTGTTTTTATTGTATTTTAAATTGTTTTAATCTACTGCTGTAAACCGCTCCGAGCCAAATTGGGAATGGCGGTATATAAGTCAAATAAATAAATAAATAAGATGCTGGAAGTGTAAAAGAGCAGTTGGAGACTTTAGACACATGTGGTGGGGATGCAAGGTGGCCAAAACCTACTGGTTCCAAATACACAAAGAAGTCAGAAAAATTCTTGGTAAGACATTCAACCTGAAAATAGAATACTATCTGTTGGGAATAATAGACTTTGAACTAGACAAAAACGAGAGTAAGATTTGTTTTTACCTCTCTACAGCCGCCAGGATCAAGTGGGCCCAATACTGGAAATCCAGAGAAGTTCCAACCTTAGAGCAGTGGACACTAAAGATTTATGACATTATGAACATGGACCTACTGACGCAACGAATAACAGTAAACAACACTAAGACTAAGACAACGAACTGGAGCAGTTTCCTAAACTACCTCGATAACAGAATAAGTAAACCATGAACAAAAAAACTGGAAGCGCTAACCAGGAGATAAAAATCTTAGTTAAAAATAAATAATATAAATATTTTTATACTACAAGGGTAAACTTGGAAGAAGACAAGAATGACACTCCTGGGTTCTACTGGAAGTACCTCTCTTCAGATCCCTCCTTACCCTACACCTTCTCCTTCCCCTATCCCGCCTCTATCCCCACCCACTAGAATGAGTCAGAGTAAGAAAGTGATTTGTATGTCAGGAAGTGTGAGGACCCCCCCCCCCCTTTCCTATACCCTATCTTTCCTTCCCCTCTACCCGTCACTCCTTCCTTTTTCCATAAGAAGCACCACCCCTATTTTAATGTACATAAACACATTTTCAAATAAATAAATAAATAAATAAATAAATAAATAAAATGAATTGGTCAAATCTATTAAAAACTCAGTTCTTGTGGGTTTTTTCGGGCTATATGGCCATGTTCCAGAGGCATTTCTCCTGACGTTTCGCCTGCATCTATGGCAAGCTTCCTCAGAGGTGAGGTCTGCTGGAGTTGGGAAAAAAGGGGGTTTATATATCTGTGGAATGACCAGGGTGAGACAAAAGGCTTTTGTAAGTTGGGCTAGGTGTGAATCTTTTCAACTGACCACCTTGATTAGCATACAATGGGCTGACTGTGCCTGGAGCAAACTCTTCTTGAAAGGGGATTAGATGTCCCTGCCTGTTTTTCTCTCTGCTCTTTTAATTATAGAATTTTTTTAATACTGGTAGCCAGATTTTATTCATTTTCATGGTTTCTTCCTTTCTGTTGAAATTGTCCACATGTTTGTGGATTTCAATGGCTTCTCTGTGTAGTCTGACATGGTGGTTGTGAGAGTGGTCCAGCATTTCTATGTTCTCAAATAATATGCTGTGTCCAGGCTGGTTCATCAGGTGCTCTGCTATGGCTGATTTCTCTGGTTGAAGGAGTCTGCAGTGCCTTTCATGTTCCTGGATTCAGTGATTCCGGCCATGAAAGCCTTCGACAATACTATTAAAAACTCTTAAATGATGCAGTTTATTTCATAGACCCTGTGTTTGTGCTTCACACCGCAAGCCAACGCTGTCATTCTCATAAGGACCGAGGGAAGCTGTCATGAAATATAAGTGTCAAAACCACCTCTGAGTATTGCTTGTATAAGAAAACCATACAGAATTTATGGGGTCACCATAAGTTGACAGGTGACTTGAAGGCACATGCACACACAAACAAAATTAACATAGCAACAATGGAGATTTGGCATTATTTTTGGATGTTACCCTGTTTCAGTCTATTGGGAACTGCTCCCTGTTCTCTGTGATCAATGGGGTCAGGAGGTGTGATTGTTTTGATAAGGGATGCAGGGCGAGAGGGATAGACAGCTTGAAGTACCATGGCATCTTCTGTGAAGGAAGTGTTCCTGTTCCCCTGAGGTGGTCCTAGTCAACCTCAAAGATGCCGATGAAACAGCATGATAGAATAGGTCATGAATTTAGCAAATGACAGTAATTCCCAAATGATGATAAAAAGCAGCGTCTTTGACTCAAGGCTTTCTTTGTGCTTGACCTTGAGAAACATCACTGCAGAATATCAAATACAAGAGAGAGGAAGAAGGCACATGCATGTAAACAACATAAAATGACTATTGTAGAGTCATTTATTAATGGGAACTTTTGTTGAGAGGTCATTTTGCTATGGTTATGAATTGTAATTTAAATATCTGATATGCAGGATACAACCAAATTTGGATACTAGCGGGGTTGGGGGGTTGATTTTGTCATCTGGAAGTTGTAGTTTCTGGGATTTATTAGTTAACCTACAATAAAAGAGCATTCCAAACTCCACCAATGATGGAATTCAAATAAACTTGGCACACAGAACTCCCATGACCAGCAGAAAATATTGGAAGGGTTTGGTGGGCATTGACCTTGAGTTTTGGAGTTGTAGTTCACCTACATCCAGAGAGCATTGTGAAACAATGATGCATCTGGACCAAACTTGGCATGAATACTCAATATGCTCAAATGTGAACACTGATGGAATTTTGGGAAAATAGACCTTGACATTTGGGAGTTGTAGTTGCTGTGGTTTATAGTTAACCTACATTCAAGGAGCATTCTGAACTCCACCAATGATGGAATTGAACCAGACTTGGCACACAAAACCCTCATGACCAGCAGAAAATATTGGAAGGGTTTGGTGGGCCCTAAGTGGTCTTTAGTGCAGTGTTTCTCAACCTTCCTAATGCAGTTACTCATGTTGTGGTGACCCACAATCATATAATTATTTTCATTGCTACTTCATAACTGTAATTTTGCTGCTGTCATGAATCATAATGTAATCATAATGTAAATATCTAATATCTAATGTAAATATCTAATATCTAAAATCCAGTGAATTTTTATTCACTGGACCAAATTTGGCCTAAATACCCGATATACTGAAATTGATTTTGTCATTTGGGAGTTGTAGTTGCTGGAATTTATAGTCCACCTTCAATCAAAGAGCATTCTTATCACCACCAATGATTGAATTAAACCAAACTTGGCACACAGAACCCTCATGACAAGCAGAAAATATTGGAAGGGTTTGGTGGGCATTGACCTTGAGTTTTGGAGTTGTAGTTCACCTACATCCACAGAGCACTGTAAAACAATGATGGGTCTGGACCAAAATTGGCACAAATACTCTATATGCCCAAATGTGAACACTCGTGGAGTTTGGGAAAAATACTGTGTTTTCTGATGGTCTTTCGTGACCCCTCTGACATCCCCTTGTGATCCCCCTCCGGGGTCCTGAAGTCCAGGTTAAGAAATACTGATCTAGATGGTTGAACTCAATTGAGAAAGCTATGGTCTTGAGTCCGCAAGACATGAGTAGAACTGGTGATGACAGGGTGACTTGAAAGCCTCTCGTTCATAGTGTCCATAACGGAAAATACTGTGTTATTTGATGGTCTTTGGCGACCCCTCTGACACCTCCTTGTGATCCCCCAGGAGTCCTGACCCCCCAGATTGAGAAACACCATCCTGTGAGATTTCTGGTTTTCAGTGAGATCTCAAATCTGCATACTCTCACCCAACCTTTTTTAACTTGTATGCAGAACACATCATGCGATGTGCGGGGCTTGACGAATGCAAGGCTGGGGTTAAGATTGCTGGAAGAAACATTAACAACCTCAGATATGCAGATGACACCACTCTGATGGCCGAAAGCGAGGAGGAGCTGAGGAGCCTTCTAATCAAGGTGAAAGAAGAAAGCGCAAAAGCTGGGTTGCAGCTAAACATTAAAAAAAACCAAGATTATGGCAACAAGAATGATTGACAACTGGGAAATAGAGGGAGAAATCGTGGAGGCCGTGACAGACTTTGTATTTCTAGGTGCAAAGATTACTGCAGATGCAGACTGTGGCCAGGAAATCAGAAGACGCTTCCTTCTTGGGAGGAGAGCAATGTCCAATCTCGATAAAATAGTAAAGAGACATCACACTGGCAACAAAGATCCATTGCATAGTCAAAGCCATGGTATTCCCTGTAGTAACCTCCGGATGTGAGAGCTGGACCTTAGGGAAGGCTGAGCGAAGGAAGAGAGATGCTTTTGAACTGTGGTGTTGGAGGACAGTTCTGAGAGTGCCTTGGACTGCGAGAAGATCCAACCAGTCCATCCTCCAGGAAATAAAGCCCGACTGCTCATTGGAGGGAAGGAGAGTAGAGGCCAAGATGAAGTACTCTGGCCACATCATGAGGAGACAGCAAAGCCTAGAGAAGACAATTATGCTGGGGAAAGTGGAAGGAAAAGGAAGAGGGGCTGACCAAGGGCAAGATGGATGGATGGCATCCTTGAAGTGACTGGACTGACCTTGAAGGAGCTGGGGTGGTGACGGCCGACAGGGAGCTCTGGTGTGGGCTGGTCCATGAGGTCACGAAGAGTCGGAGACAACTGAATGAATGAACAACTCAAATCTTATGGAAGCCTAGGATTCAATAAAAGATCATTCTCTCACAATATTTTAGTCTTTAGTCATGTCTTTGGCTGCCTGGACAATATTTACTTATTTATTTATTTACTTTATTTATATACCGCTTTTCTCAGCCCTCAGGTGACTCAAAGCGGTGAACAACATCAATACAAAACATCACGAGACAAGTATAGGGCAATTAAAAACAATTGTAACATAAATCATTAAACATCCGCATAACAATCATTAGCGCCTCAACATCAAAATCAGAATCCAGTCTCATCATCCATTATTCCGTATTCCTATGTTCAATTACACTGTTTAATCAAATGCTTGTTCGAACAGCCAGGTCTTCACTTTCCTCCGAAACGCCAGCAGGGAGGGGGCCGATCTGATATCTGCAGGCAGGGCGTTCCACAGCCGAGGGGCCACCACTGAGAAGGCCCTGTCTCACGTCCCCGCCAAGCGTGCCTGCGATGCGGGCGGGACCGAGAGCAGGGCCTCCCCAGATGATCTTAGTGTCCTAGCTGGTTCATAGGAGGAGATGCGTTCGGAGAGGTAAGTAGGGCCAGAACCGTTTAGGGCTTTATAGGCTAATGCCAGCACTTTGAATTGTGCCCGGTAGCAAACTGGCAGGCAGTGGAGATTTGCTTGGCATTGGTGCCAGATAGGCTTGAACGGTTTCGTTCGTTAATTTCGTAATTTGTTATTAATTCGTATTTAAATTAGCTTACGATCCAATATTGAGCCATGCAGGAATAGTGTGAGGAGTAATTAAGAATCGAAACAATTTTTCCAATTTTCGTAATTATTTTCGTAATATAATATAATAATATATAATAATATAATATAATAATATAATTATAATATATATATATATATATATATATAAAATATTATAATAATAATATAATATACAATAATATAATATAATAATATTAAAATAATATAATATAATAATATATAATATAATATATATAATATAATATAATATAATATAATATAATATAATATAATAATATATCATATTATAATATTATAATAGTATAATATAATATATAATAATATTATATAATATAGTTGTTTGTTTTATCACACCAACAGTCAACAACAGAGGGAGAGGGAAGCTTCAGAAGTTCCCCCTGTCCCATTTGGAGGTTTTTTTAGCATATTGCGCAATCGCATCCGCCATTAACGAATCAATTCGAAATTTCGTAAATTTCGAAATTTTTTAAAGAAAAATTTCGGAATTCTTTTAAAAAACGAAACGCAATGGACCCCCTAAAAACGAAACGAGTTTAGAAACAAATTTTTCCGTTGTTACCCAATCCTAGTACCAGAAAAACCTGGCAACCTTAATTTGAGCCCTGAAAAAACAGGATATCTGATTGTGTAACTTCTCTGTGTGTAGCTGAATTCTACTTTTTGGATTGTCCTCCTAGAATATAAAAGCATCCCTTTGCTTTCTTTCGGACTGCTGCAGCTGTGTTGAAGTTGTATTGTTTGAAGCCTATTAATTTCAAAAGGAGAGGAGGGAGGGATGTAAAGAGCACCATCCACACAGAAGACAGTTCTATTTCTAGTATCAAACTCAACTTCATGGCTACTAAATAGAATGAAAGGTTTAAAAGAAACATGAAAAACAAGCCGTGGTGTCGAAAGTTAAAAGGCAGTAACAGCTGCTAATGAAAAATGAGGTCTCAACATTCCAAAATGAAGTAAAGGGGAAACAAATTTCAAAGCCAGGGTGTTATCTCGAACTCTTTTTAGTATTCTACATCAAAATGTACATTGAGTTATTAAGGCCAAGTGAAGTAGAAGGCAACTCACATTTGCTTGTTCATTAAGGCTGCAAAGTCCAGAGGGTTTTTTTTTTTTGAGCTTCAAAGTCCAGGGAAATTCCCTCCAGAGCACAAGATGATTTGAAGAGTTTCACTTTTTCTACTTTCACCTCCTGTCACTACCAACCTCCCTCGATTCCCACAACTAGGCTATGAAAGCATCAACTGCAAAATGACTTAAAAGGGAAATTCTGAGGAATGCTGGTGGACCCCTTTGGTCATCCATTTTCAGTTGAAGAAGTCAAGTTTTGTGATGTCCATCCTCCAACTGTTTCAGTTGAGAGCTTAGGCCCATATAATAACACCAGGATTGTGACGCAGCTGGCTGAGTGTCAGCTGCATTAAGATCACTCTGACCGAAAGGTCATGAGTTCGAAGCCAGCCCAGGTTGGAGTGGGTTTCCAACCAATTGTGTGTAGCCTGTTGTCGACCTTTGCAACCCGAAAGACAGATGCATCTGTCGAATAGGAAAATTAGGTACCACCTTAAAGTGTGGGGAGGCTAAATTAATCGATTTATGAGGCCAGAAAAAAGACTCCAGCAATGCACTCCACCAAAAAAGAATGCGGAGAATGCGGAAGTACTTCTTCAGTGTCGCAGATGGACGATGAAAGCCACAGCTCCCCTGGTGGCCAGAAAAAGTTAAATAGCCTCTGTGTATGTCTGTATATGTTGTATGTCAAAATTGGCATTGAATGTTTGCCATATATGTGTACACTGTAATCCGCCCTGAGTCCCCTGCGGCGTGAGAAGGGCAGAATATAAAAGCTGTAAATAAATAAATAAATAAATAAATAATGATAATAATAATAAACTTGTGAACTGGACACAAGCAGAGCTGGATGATCTGGACAGAAAAACAAGAAAACGAATAATAATAATAATAATAATAATAATAATAATAATAATAATAATAATCTTTATTTATACCCTGCTACCATCTCCCAAGGGACTTGGTGCGGCTTACATGAGGCCGAGCCCACAATACATCAATGATAAAGCAATAAGAACAATTAATACAGACAATAAAATAAAACTCATAACAAAAACAATAAACAATAGCAGTAATACAATGATGTTTAAAACCTGTGGCTGGGCCAAATGTAATAATTAAAATTTAAGAATAATGCTGAGCATGAACAGATGAAATATGAACTAGGATAGATTTTCAGAGAGGGATGGGGCATGCAGACATTCCTAGGTCAATAATAGAATGCATTTCGAAGACATATTGCTGGGAGTTTCCTTATTCTGGGAAGGCACACTGGAATAACCACGTTTTCAGGCTCCTCCTAAAGACTGCCAGGGTTGGGGCATGCCTGATGTCCTTGGGGAGTGAGTTTCAGATTGAGGAGCCACCACCAAGAAAGCCCTCTCCCTCGTCCTCACCAATCACGCCTGCGATAGAGGTGGGAATGTGAGCAGGGCCTCTCCAGATGATTGAAGGAATCAAGTGGGGAAACTGATGACAATCCACTACGCATTACACCCATGTAGTGCTGTTGACAGACTTTACCTGCCCAGAAAATTAGGAGGCAGAGAGAGGGCTTCTGCAAATGAAACAAACGGTAGAAGAAGAGAAACACACCCTGGCAGATGATGGGAAAGGCAGTCAAGAACCAACATTAAGGGAAGTCAACAGTAGTAAACTGCTTAAAGTACAAAAGAGAAAGAGTGACTACCGTAAAAACACAATCCAGAGCAGAAGAGAAAACTAGCAAAAGAAGGCTCTCCATGGAAAGTTTCAGGCAAAAATTAAGAGCCAAATTGACAAAGAAAAAAATATGGCTGTGGCTCACAAATGGAACTCTGAAAAAGGAGACAAAGGAGGGCCTGATTCTGACAGCCCAAGAACAAGCCATTAGAATCAATGCCATCAAAGCCAGAATTGAAATGTTGACAGCAGATCCCAAATGTAGACTCTGTAAGGAAGCAGATGAAACAATAGATTCCATCCTAAGCTGCTGCAAGAAGATCGTGCAGACAGACTACAAGCAGAGGCACAACACCGTTGCTCAGATGATTAATTGGAATTTGTGCCACAAATACCATCTGCCTGCAACAAAGAACTGGTGGGATCACAAGCCAGAAAAAAAGTTACAGAGAATGAACATGTCTAACTCCTCTGGGACTTCCGGATTCAGACAGAGTTTTGGAGCACAATACTCCTGACCTCACAATTGTGTTAAAAAAACAAAGTATGGATTGTTGAACTGCAAAGACTCTGGCACAAGTCAGTCAAGGTGGTCCCAGTGGTGATACTAGGTGCAGTGCCTAAAGACCTTGGCCTGCACTTTAACACAATCGGAACTGACAATATTACCATCTTCCAGCTGCAGAAGACCACCTTACTGGGATCTGCATGCATTATTCGCTGATACATCACACAGTCCTAGACACTTGGGAAGTGTCCGACGTGTGATCCAACACAATAGCCGACAGAGTGATCTTTATTTTATTTATTTACAACATTTTTACCCCAATCTTCTCACCCCTGCAGGGGGACTCAGAGCGGCTAACTATGGCAACAATTCAATGCCGCAATAATTACAATTATAATAACAAGATAAAAACATTAGGGCTGGGCGGTTTCGTTCGTTAATTTCGTAATTCGTTAAAAATTCGTTATTTTTTTTATAACGAAGTGATAACAAACCATTCAGGAGCAACTAAAAAACGAAACGAATTTTTCAATTCGTTTCGTAATTGTTTTGTATTAGTTTCGTATTCGTTTCGTTATCGTTTCGAAATCGTTTCGTTATTATTTCCGCATGTCTGGGGCAAGTTTTATAGTTGTTGTTTCTTTAATCAGTGAAAAAAATTATAAATATCACACCAACAGTCAACAACAGAGGGAGAGGGAAGCTTCAGAAGTTCCCCCTGTCCCATTTGGAGGTTTTTTAGCGTATTGCGCGGTCGTGTCTGCCATTAACGAATCGATTCGTTATTGTTTCGTATTTGTTTTGTAATTTCTGAAATTTTGTAAATATCGAACTTTTTAAAAGAAAAATTCTGGAATTCTTTAAAAAATCGAAACGCAAAAACCCCCAAAAAACGAATCGAGTTTAGAAACAAATTTTTCCGTGGTTGCCCAGCCCTAAAAAACATACAATACAATAAATTAAAACAACATTAGTTAAACAATCATGAAGCCTTTTCCATTACAACAATCATATGGTCTGATTCAATGTTCAGGAGCCGTTATATCCGTTAGCTAAAAACCTGGTTCCACAACCACGTCTTTAGTTTTCTTCTGAAAGAAAGGAGGGAGTGTGCTGATCTGATTTCGCTGGGGAGTGAATTCCACAGGCAGGGGGCCACCATCGAGAAGGCCCTGTCCCTTGTCCCCACCAACGGTGTTTGCGAAGCTGGCGGGACTGAGAGCAGGGCCTCCCCGGCGGATCTTAGACTATGAGGTGGAATGTAGAGGGAGATACATTCGGACAAGTAAGCTGGGCCGGAGTAAGCTGGGCCAGAGTCGTTTGGGCTTTATATCTTGTCTGCTGTGGACTCATCTTATTGTGTTAAATAATAATAATAATAATAATAATAATAATAACAACAACAACAACAACAACAACAACAACAACAATACTACTACTACATAAGCCAGAATTGAAAAGAACATCCAGGCTTCCCCTGGGCAACATTCTTGCAGACTGCCAATTGCAGTTTCTCAAGTCACTCCTAACACTGAAAAAAAAAACTTTCGGGTTTGAGAAAAGCGGGATAGAAATATCATAAATAAATAAATAACATTTATTCATGCAGATCAAGTCATCTCTGGTTGCTTCTGAATCGAGAGAATCAGCCGTCTATGAAGACGTTGCCCAGGGGACGCCGGATATCTTGCAATCCTGCGAGGAGGCTTGTCTCATGTCTCATGTTTGGGTATCAGCCAGCATGTCAACGACTTAAATCTAGAAATAGTTTTCTAAGGTCTACAGAGACCCTCGCTGGAACACCTCAGCAAGCGAGAGTCCAAAAGTGGCAGGCTCAAACCCAGAACCTCAACCAATGGCTGATACCAAATGAGAGACTCCCTCCTGGGCACACAGAGGACTGGGCGACCTGGAAAGCACTGAACAAACTGCGCTCTGGCACCATGAGATGCAGAACCAACCTTCAGAAATGGGGCTACAAAGTGGAATCTTCGACATGCGAGTGTGGAGAAGAGCAAACCCCTGCTGCAATGCAACCTGAGCCCCGCTACATGCACCATGGAGGACCTTCTTGCAGCAACACTGGAAGCACTCCAAGTGGCCAGATACTGGTCAAAGGACATTTAACCAACTACCAGACTCACAAGTTTTGTATTCTGTCTATTTGTTTGCTTTGTTCTGTTAGAAATGTAATGTAATGGACTGGTTGCTCTGACACGACAAATAAATAAATGCAGATCAAGACAATGTTAAAGAGGCCATTTATTTATTTATTTATTTACCACTTTTATACTCTGCCCTTCTCACCCCGCAGGGGACTCAGGGCGGATTACAGTGTACACATATATGGCAAACATTCAATGCCAATTTTTGACATACAAACATTTTTGACATACAAACATATACAGACATAACTTTTTTCTGGCCGCCAGGGGAGCTGTCGCTTTCATCGTCCATCTGCGACGCTGATGAAGCACTTCCGCATTCCCCGCATGCTTCCCCACTGGAATGCTTTGCTGGAGTCTTCTTTATGGCCTCATAAATCAGTTAATTTATCCTCCCCACACTTTAAGGTGGTACCTAATTTTCCTATTTGACAGATGCATCCGTCTTTCGGGTTGCAAAGGTCAACAACAGGCTACACACAATTGGTTGGAAACCCACTCCAACCCGGGCTGGCTTCGAACTCATGACCTTTTGGTCAGAGTGATCTTAATGCAGCTGACACTCAGCCAGCTGCGCCACAATCCCGGTGCTGCTATTGTGCTGAATTAGCCCTTTGCAGAGTTTGGTCACCATGGAGCCAATTTTGGGACTTCCCACATTAAGTGGTTAATGTACACATTCCCCTATTCTCAGGTGTGTTGTGGATTTTCTCCTTCTGGCAAGAGAAGAGAGATGAACCGTAAGCACAAGAGCAAGGAAGAAACAATAAGACGGAGGCACGGGAAGGCTGTTTGGAGAGGAGAGCTGACACAGTGTGTACCAATTATAATTGATTATGAAGACTGTACATTAGTCCCCTTTAGTTCTATTAATTCTTTAAAGTCATTAACTACCCCTTTCTCTTCAAAATCTTGTTCTCTGAGTCATTCTGTTAATACACAGTCTCCTATTAAGCAAACTATCTAATTATTAATCCATTAGCAATCGGAAGGCACACATTCAAGCATTTTTTTTCTCAAAGTATCCTCTCAAAGTTTGGTGGATTTCTCCCCCCACTTGCATATTGCCATATTATAATTTGAAAGGTCGGCTTCCCAAATTTAATGAGGAATTAATGACTTGCGTTATCTCGTAACTCTTTAAAAGGTCCCACTTACAGATTAATTTCTACTTCCTGTCTTCCTTGTAAAATTGGTCCATTGTGTAAATTTCCAGGTGCCGCATTTTTAATGGAATGGAATCTACTTTTTTAATGGTAGTATGCTGGTACGGCTGAACCAGGAGCTCCAACTTTATTTTCTTTCTGTTATCTGTTTTGCAGTCATAGGACAGGCCTCCTGTCCATCATAAATAAGCTTTGGTTCCGCCCCTTGTTCAGGGCTCTGGGAGGGAAAGGAGCCATTTTTTGGGCAGTCTTACACAAGGTAGCTAAGCTACAGGACGTAGACCAGCTCATCCCGTAGAAAAGCTTCCTTTTTCAATAACCATCCAGGGAAAAAGGAGCATCCAGGGGAACTTAACATCCGGTGATACAGAAGCAGAAATTCCAGGAGAAAGGTCCCAAAAGCTCTGGCTGAGAGCTCCCAGCCTCCCAGCCTCACAGCATCAGAGGGAACAGCCCTGAAGTTTCTCAGAATTCTCGAAGGGAGAACAGCATTACAGATCCACGGAACTCCAGCTGAAATATCTTCAAGCCTCGGCTGGTAGGTCTACTCGATACCCAGATGCATTTGGAGTCGGTAGTAGGTCCCACACCAATGAGGCATAGATAGCAGCCTGGGAGAGGTTAAAAAGGGTTTCTCCTACAGAGAAAGTTCAGTTAATTAAAGTCAGGTACCAGCCTATTGCGGACTAGACTAAGAAAGCTTTGAAGTGTTGTTTGAACCATTGAAGATTTGTTGTTTGTTCCATAATAAAGACTTTGTTGCATCATTAAAGACTTTAAAGACCATCACTTCAGAAAAATCCCTCAGAACCTCTCTTTGAGGCCCCCTGGCTTCCCGCTGGGCTTAAAGTATATGTCCTATAGAAAAGTACAGCTGTTACAGGCCCAGCGTGCGACAGAACAGGTAGTGTTTACGACACAACCATGAAGACTGTTAAGTATATAGTAGTGGTTGCCCCCAATACCTGGAAGCATGTTATATGAAGATTTTATTTTTCTGGGTTTTAGTGTATAGACTCAGGGTGGATTACAGTGTACATATACATGGCAATTACAGTGTACATATACATGGATTACAGTGTACATATACATGGCAAACATTCAATGCCATAGACACACAACCAGAGGCAGCCCTAAGTAATTTTCAGCGGTAAGCAAACAGTATTTTGCCCCCCCCCCCCCAACCAATCACTGATATATATTTTCTGTTCGTCATGGGAGTTCTGTGTGCCATATTTGGTTCAATTCCATCCTTGGTGGAGTTCAGAATGCTCTTTGATTGTAGGTGAACTATACATCCCACTAACTACAACTCACATATGTCAAGGTCTGTTTTCCTCCAAGAGCGCCTCAAGACCGCCCCTGGGCAAAATCAACTATACTGTGAATGCTTACTTTCCGTAATGGGTTGAGCCACCCCTGCACACAACATATATAGACAGACACACAGAGACTATTTAACATTCCAGCTTTTTCATGTGGGTATTCTGGCCACCAGGGGAGTTGTCGCTTCATCATCCATTTGTGACACTGATGAGGTACTTCCTCATTCTTTGCATGCTTGCAGGAGATTTTTATTGCGTCATCAATTAGCCTCCCCGCATAAGGGGTACCTAAATTTCCTTCTTGATAGATGCAACAGTCTTTTAGGCTGCAAAGGTTGACAGCAAGCTACACAAATTGGTTGGAAGCTCACTCCGACGTGGGCTGGCTTCGAACTCATGACCTTTCGGTCAGTAGTGATCTTAATGTAGCTGACTCCCAGCCAGCTGTGCCACAGTCCCAGTGCTAAACATATTTAGTATGAAATTTTTATGTATATGAGTGTTTTGATAGAGACCGCAGGATGCACATGTGGGAGACATGTGGGGATGAGAGAGTGCAGTATGACTAAAATAATTTTGATGTTGTCGAAGGCTTTCATGGCTGGAATCACTGGGTTGTTGTAGGTTTCTTTGGGCTATATGGCCATGATCTAGAGGCATTCTACAGACCCACCAAGAAAATCCAACAAATGCTACGTTCAGCAAAGGACAAGAGGGATCCTCTCACTTCTGAAGGAGAAGGAGTCTACCATGTACCATGCAGCTGTGGACAAGTCTACAGAGGGACACCCAAACTCAGCAGCATTGCCCAAACACGAATCAAGGAACAGGAAAGGCATGGCAGACTCCTTCAACCAGAGAAGTCAGCCATAGCAGAGCACCTGAGGAACCAACCTGGACACAGCATATTATTTGAGAACACAGAAATGCTGGACCACTCTCACAACCACCATGTCAGACTACACAGAGAAGCCATTGAAATCCACAAGAAGCATGTGGACAATTTCAACAGAAAGGAGCAAACCATGAAAATGAACAAAATCTGGCTACCAGTATTAAAATACTCTAAAATTACAACAGCACAACAACAGAAAGGAAACAAACAAGGACATCTAATCATTTAAAAACTATGTCTGGGCCAAATGTAATCAATAGGCCTGGGTAACAACGGAAAAATTTGTTTCTAAAATCGATTTGTTTTTTGGGGGGTTTTGCATTTCGTTATTTAAAATAATTACAAAATTTTCCTTTAAAAAAGTTCGATATTTACGAAATTTCGTAAATGTGAAAAAATTACAAAACAATAACGAATCGATTTCCGAAACAATAACGAATCGATTCGTTAATGGCGGACGCGACCGCGCAATACGCTAAAAAACCTCCAAATGGGACAGGGGGAACTTCTGAAGCTTAATTAAACCAAAAACAACTATAAAAACCCTTAGAAAACCAAAAACAACTATAAAACTTGCCCCAGACATGCGGAAATAATAACGAAACGACCTCAAAACGATAACGAAACGACTACAATAACGAAATACAAAACATTTACGAAACGATTTAAAAATTCGTTTTTTTTAATTGCTCCAGACTGGTTCGTTATCGTTTTGTAATTGAAAAATTAACGAATTTTTTAACGAATTACGAATTAACGAAACGAAACCGCCCAGCCCTACTAATCACCTCTCAACAAAAGTTTGCTCCAGGCACTGTCATGCCATTATATGCTAATCAAGGTGGTCAGTTGAAACAGTCACACCTAGCTCCAGCAGACAAGAGTCCTTTGTCCCACCCTGGTCATTCCACAGATATATAAACCCCTTTTCCTAGTTCCTACAGACCTCACTACCTCTGAGGATGCTTGCCATAGATGCAGGCGAAAAGGCAGAAGAGAATGCCTCTAGACCATGGTCATATAGCCCGAAAAAACCTACAACAACCCAATTTTGATGTTACTTATGAATAAGAAGTTTCCATCAAGGCAGCCGATCACTTTTATTGTCTTGCTTGAATATTTTTGGTTGGATACTATGGCTTTCTGACGAGATGGCATTTGTAGAACTGTTTGCACATTATCCAGCTCTCTGACATATATTTATAGACAAGATGGAATAGGGAAGGGAGGGAGTACAGAAATTTTAACCTTGCCAAGAAAAATGTGGCTTGGTTTAGTGATAACTGATTCAACATCACAGAAAAATTCTGATGGGGGAAAAAATCAATGGAATATAATGGTACATAAATCCTCCAAGGATAAAATAAAGTGTATGTATAGATCTATTCATTTCTTGAACGTTCTGGGGTTTGACAAGGACACAGAAAGAGTTATCTTATGCCAGTGCCAATAAAGTATTAAGGAAAATAAGAAATGAAACATTACTATTAAAATTCTATGAACATTTCTCCGGGAGTAAACTCCATTTGACACAATAGTTTTTACTTTTGAATAAACATGCGTGCAACTGTTCTGTGAGATCACTCTGTTCAGCTCAGTTTAGGTGTAAATAAGCTAAAGTGTTTGATCTAGAATTAATAAAATGTGAAATCACAATGACACTACCTTTTCAGGGTGTAGCGAATTATGTAAAAAAAAAAAGATTTCCAGTGTTAAGTCTAATTGACAAGGAACCAGAAGAACTCTGGGTGGAAGCCAGGGAGGAATGTAAAAAGACACTGTATTGTCGAAGGCTTTCATGGCTGGAACCACTAGGTTCTTGTGGGTTTTTTCGAGCTACAGAGTAATGTTCTAGAGGCATTTCTCCTGACGTTTCGCCTGCATCTATGGCAAGCATCCTCAGAGGTAGTGAGGTCTGTTGGAATTAGGACAATGGGTTTATATATCTGTGGAATGGCTGGGGTGGGGCAAAGAGCTCTTCCCTGCTGCAGCTAAGTGTGAATGTTTCAACTGATCACCTTCATTAGCATTTGAAGGCCTGCCATGAAAGGCACTGCAGACTACTTCAACCAGAGAAGTCAGCCATAGCAGAGCACCTGATGAACCAGCCTGGACACAGCATATTATTTGAGAACACAGAAATGCTGGACCACACCAACAACCACCATGTCAGACTACACAGAGAAGCCATTGAAATCCACAAGCATGTGGACAATTTCAACAGAAAGGAAGAGACCATGAAAATGAACAAAATCTGGCTACCAGTATTAAAAAACTCTAAAATTACAACAGCAAAACAACAGAAAGGAAACAACCAGGCACAGATTAACACCTCCCAGCAAGAGATTTTCCCAGGCTCAGGCAGGCCTTCAAATGCTAATGAAGGTGATCAGTTGAAACATTCACACCTAGCTCCAGCAGAGAAGAGCTCCTTGCCCCACCCCAGCCATTCCACAGATATATAAACCCATTGTCCTATTTCCAACAGACCTCACAACCTCTGAGGATGCTTGCCATAGATGCAGGCAAAACGTCAGGAGAAATGCCTCTAGAACATGGCTCTATAGCTCGAAAAAACCCACAAGAACCTAAAAAGACACTATCTTCAGCCAAAAAGGAAGAAAAGTTTCAAAAGGTGACAGCTGAAACTCTTTAAGAAGTTAAGGACACATGAAAAGGAAAAGCAAAAGATGACAGATATAGATTCAGAACCCAAAATGCAACCATTTAGTGACTTGTGCAGAGGTTCAAAAAGAACTACTGTAAAAGGTAATGCAACAATCAGGCCTGAATTATTGTACTTAGAACCCAGTGACTAAACTGAGACTGTCATACTTTGGCCATATCATTTTATTTATTTATTTATTTGAAATAGATTTTTATTAAACAGTTTAAAACATACATACATGGAAAGAGGGAGAATATTCAAGAAGAAGATAGAAAAGTAGGAAATACAGTCAAGTAAAGAAAAAAGAAGAAACAACAAAAACGAAAAAAATGCAAAAATACAAAAATAAAAAAAATGACTTCCATTCCAATCTCGGGATTTTATTGTCTCTTGTTACATGATTATTTACTAGGCTTGGGCGGTTTCGTTCGTTAATTTCGTAATTTGTTATTAATTCGTATTTAAATTAGCTTACGATCCAATATTTACTAGGCTTGGGCGGTTTCGTTTGTTAATTTCGTAATTCGTTATTAATTCGTATTTAAATTAGCTTACGATCCAATATTGAGCCATGCAGGAAGAGTGTGAGGAGTAATTAAGAATCGAAACAATTTTTCCAATTTTCGTAATTATTTTGTAATTATTTTCATAATATAATATAATAATATATAATATATAATACAATATATTATAATAAATATACAATTATATATAATATAATATATATAATATAAAAATATATAATAATATATATTATAATATATATAATATAATATACAATAATATAATATAATATTATAATATTATATTATAATATACAACAATATAATATAATAATATTATAATAATATAATATAATATAGTTGTTGTTTGTTTTATCACACCAACAGTCAACAACAGAGGGAGAGGGAAGCTTCAGAAGTTCCCCCTGTCCCATTTGGAGGTTTTTTAGCATATTGCGCAATTGCATCCGCCATTAACGAATCAATTCAAAATTTACAAAATTTCGTACATTTCGAAATTTTGAAAAGGACAATTTCGGAAGTCCAAAAAAACCCGAAGCACCATCGCCCCCTACAAACGAAACGAGTTTAGAACCAAATTTTTCCATTGTTACCCAAGCCTATTATTTACCTCTTCTTTGTTCCTTTCTCTTTTCTATTTTTTCATAGTCATAAAAGAGAGCCCAATCTGTCTTTTTTATGGATTTCCCGGTATTTTTCTTTAACAAAAAAGTTAACTCATCCATGTCTCTTATTTCTTTTACCTTGTCCACCCACTCATCCTCCGTGGGAATTTGTTCTTTTTTCCAAAACTTTGCAAAAATAATTATAGCTGCTGTTGTAATGTTAGTCACTAGTTTATCTTCATTTTCATCCAATTGTAGTTCCGAGTCAGTGAAGCCCAACAAATAGTATTCTGATTTTTTCTTAAACTTTTTGTTTATTTTTTTTTTGTGTGTTTCCTCATGGATTAAAGACCAATATTTGGTTGTTTCCTTACAGGTCCACCACATGTGATAGTATGTACCTATTTCTTCACCACATTTCCAACACTTCTCCAATGTATTTTTATACATATGGCTTAATTTTTTTGGAGTGATGCACCATCTGTGGAACATTTTGAACCAGTTCTCCTTCAAATCCATGGCATACGTATATTTTTATTTATTTATTTATTTGTTTTTTTACTGCGCTTATATACCGCAATTCTCAGCCCTTTAAGGGCATCATTCTATTTTAACTTTTTGTTCCACATTTGTTCCCACTCCCTGAATTGAATTGGTCTCCTTAGGTTTTCCGCCCATTTTATCATACAAGACTTGACCTGTTCTTTTTCTGTTGCCCATGATAATAGCTTATTGTAAATCATTGTGACTACTTTCCTTTCCTTTTTCAAAATTTTGTCCCATATATTTTCTTCCCAGTCAAATCCTGTTTTTTTTATCTTGTTTATAATAATCCTTTATTTTTTAAGTAATGAAGCCATGTTATATTTTCATAATTTGCTTTCAGTTGTTTGAAAGTCTTAACATCCATTGTGTCCTTAATTAGAATATCTTTATATGTTGGCATTTATTTATTTTATTTATCATGTGAAGAGCAAACCAAACAGTTGTATTGCATTTTTTAACAAACAAAACACAAAGTTTGCAAGCCTGGTAGTTGATTAGATGTCCTTTGACCAGTATCTGGCCACTTGGAGTGCCTCTAGTATTACTAAAAAAAGGTCCTCCATTGTGCATGTAGCCGGGCTCAAGTTGCATTGCAGCAGGTGGTCAGTGGTTTGCTCTTCTCCCCACTCGCATGTCGTGGATTCCACTTTGTGGCCCCATTTCTGGAGGTTGGCTCTGCATCTCGTGGTGCCAGAGCGCAGTCTGTTCAGTGCCTTCCAGGTTGCCCAGTCTTCTTTGTGCCCAGGGGGGAGTCTCTCATTTGGTATGAGCCATTGATTGAGGTTCTGGGTTTGAGCCTGCCACTTTTGGACTCTTGCTTGCTGAAGTGTTCCAGTTAGTGTCTTTGTAGATCTTAGAAAACTATTTCTTGATTTATGTCAATGACGTGCTGGCTGATACCCAAACAGGGGGTGGGCCAGAGATGTTACTGCCTTGGTCCTTTCACTATTGGCTGCTACTTCCCGGCGGATGTCAGGTGGTGCAATACCGGTTAGACAGTGTAATTTCTCCAGTGGCCCTATCATGAGAAGGCATGACTCACTAGTAAAAACAATAATGTCTGATAAGGTACGAGGGGTATTTTTTAAGTAAGGTCCATTTGAACATAAGTACACAACGAAAGTTTATTTCAAAAAAGTAAATTTATTTTCAGAAAGTACATATACTTCACTCTATTTTTCGACATAGTTGCCAAGTTTGTTCAAACTCTTATCATACCTCTGAACCAATTTTAAAATACCCTCTTCAAAAAAACTTGCCGCTTGCTCCGATAACCAAGAGTTCACTGTAATCAAAGAAGGGCGACTGGAGTGGTCCTCATCATGGACGTTGTCATGGCCATCTTTGAATTGCTGTACGCACTTACGCACTTTGCTTTCACTCATAACAGTATCACCGTACACTTCACAAATCTGTCGATGGATTTCTGCAGCAGGCAGATTCCTTGCTGACAAAAACTGTATCACTGAGCGAACCTCACATGCGGAGGGTGAGTTAATAGTCTTAAACATTTTTAAAGCACAGAACAGAACCGTACAGGTGAGCTACAGAGTGGAAACTGAGCACAGTTGTTCCCGAGGCATGCCGGTACACGACGCACACGCTCGTTGCAGTATGCGTGCGAACTACTAGTGTCTACAACAAAATGGACCTTACTTAAAAAAATACACCTCGTAGAAGGTAATAGGTAGAGGAAAAGACCACAATCTAGATAAGTGTTTCTTAACCTTCCTAATGTCGCAACTCCTTAATACAGTTCCTCATGTTTTGGTGATCGCTAGCCATAACATTATTTTCATTGGTACAGTAGAGTCTCACTTATCCAACATAGACGGGTCGGCATAATCACGAATGTTGGATAATAAGAAGGGATTAAGGAAAAGCCTATCAAATGTCAAATTACGTTAGGATTTTACAAATTAAACACCAAAACATCATGTTTTACAACAAATCAACAGAAAAGATGTTCAATACACAATAACGTTATGTATTAATTTGAATTTAGCACCAAAACATCGCAATGTATTGAAACAACTGTGTATCTGGCTGGGAGGCAGACTGTGTTGGATATAATACAGAACACTGTGTGAGTGAAGGTTGGATAAGTGCGCTCTAAGAGTAGCAAAAACTGTAATTTTGCTACTATTAGGTTAAAGGTAAAGGTTTTCCCCTGACATTAAGTCCAGTCGTGTCTGACTCTGGGATGTGGTGCTCATCTCCATTTCTAAGCCGAAGAGCCAGCGTTGTCCGTAGACACCTTCAAGATCACGTGGCTAGCATGACTGCATGGAGCGTTGTTACTTTCCCACTGGAGTGGTACCTATTAATCTACTCACATTTGCATGATTTTGAACTGCTAGGTTGGCAGAAGCTGGGGCTGACAACGGACGCTCATACGGCTTCCCGGATTCAAACCTGCGACCTTTCGGTCAACAAGCTCAGCAGCTCAGCACTTTAACCCACTGCACCACCATTTGCTACTATTATGAATAATAAAAAAACATCAACTCCCATGTTTCCATAGTATTGAGCAGTTCAAATAATGCCAAGCTGCATTAATTCTACCATGTGCATAGATGAACCCTAAGTGGTCTTTAGTGCAGTGTTTCTCAACCTTCCTAATGCAGTTCCTCATGTTGTGATGACCCGCAATTGTATAATTATTTCAATTGCTACATCATAACTGTAATTTTGCTGTTGTCATGAATCGTAATGTAAATATCTAATAGGCAGAATTTTTATTCACTGGACCAAATTTGGCATACATACCCAATACACTGAAATTAATTTTGTCATTTGGGAGTTGTAGTTGCTGGAATTTATAGTTCAACTACAACCAAAGAGCATTCTTAACACCACCAAGGATTGAATTAAACCAAAATTAGCACACAGAACTCACATGACCAACAGAAAATACTGGAAGGGTTTGGTGGCTATTGACCTTGAGTTTTGGAGTTGTAGTTCACCTACATCCAGAGAGCACTGTAGACTCAAACAATGATGGATCTGGACCAAACGTGGCATGAATACTCAATATGCCCAAATGTGAAAACTGGTGGCGTTTGGGGAAAACAGACTTGACATTTGGGAGTTGTAGTTGCGGAGATTTATATTTAACCTACAATCAACAAGCATTCTGAACCCCACCAATGATACAATTAGGCCAAACTTCTCACACAGAAACTCCATGACCAACAGAAAATACTGTGTTTACTGATGGTCTTTGGCGACCCCTCTGGCACCCCCTTGTGACCCCCCCCCCCCCGGAGTCCCGATGTCCAGGTTGAGAAAGACTGATCTAGATGGATGAACTTAATCAAGAAAGCTATGGTCTTGAGTCTGCAAGACATGAGTAGAACTGGTGATGACAGGGTGACTTAGAAGCCTTTTGTTCACAGTGTCCATAAACGGAATTTGACTTGATGTCAGTTTTCAAAAACAAGACTAGAGGGCTTGACCTAAATAAAGCAAGATGTTCCTACCTTAATCACTGGGTCTTCTATATCTACTACATTTTGATTCTGAATTCCAGATGGGAAACAGGAGCTGTGATGGCGCGAGTGGCGCCACCTATGTGTAGAACTGTTACTTGCAAGATTTAAACTGTTGTATCATGCTTAATCCTGCCTTTTTACCCTGCTTATGTATAGTTGGATTGATTGGTTATTTATAGCTGTCAATCAGTGTTGTTTGCACCAGTTGAATTGCTTTCTCAAGCTCAATTGTTTGGCTCCACCTCTTCCTGGAGGAGGGGAGTGCTTCCCTTTTTTCATTCTGCCATCAAAGTTTATATCAGATGGACATGAGTAAGAGACTTGGCTCTGAAAGACCCTGATTAAATTACCTCTCAGCACCAATTCTAAGGTTTTTTTTACCCTTGGGACTCATGCTTTATATCCAGATCATCCTGGACAACATTGAGGAGACCCAAGCGCCTTCAAACCGGTTCTTTTGGCACCAGAGGAAGGTCTTGTCCCTTCAACATAGGCCATTGGACTGGGGTTGTGTTTATTCCGATATTCATAGCCATTGAGGAAAGAGGAAACAGGAAAAGCTTCTCAGCTGCAAACTCCTTGGACTTCAGAGATTTTTTTTTCATTCGGCCATCAGAGTTTCTACCAGATGGACCTGAGTAAGAGACTTGACTCTAAAAGACCCTGATTTAATTACCTCTCAGCACCAGTTCTGAGGTTTTTTACCCTTGAGACTTATGCTTCATGATCAGACCAACCTGAACGACGTTGGAAGTCTCAAGTGCCTTTAAACCGGTTCTTTTGGCACCAAAGGAAGACCCTGAGTCTTCAAACATAGGCCATCTGAACTGGGGTTGTGGTTTGCTCCGGCATTCACAGGCATTGAGGAAAGAGGAAACAGGAAAAGCTTCTCAGCTGCAAACTCCTTGGACTTCAGAGACTGTGAAGTATATTTCTTTTATCCCTGTTGAAACATCAAGCTTATGCCTGAGAAAGATAACTCATTGTGAACAATAAATTCCATTTCGAGTTATCTGTTGTGTTTTGGTCTTTGGGAGTTCCAAGTTTCCTATAGGAAAGCAAGAAGCAATCCCCTGGGGAAAGATGCCACGTCCATGCCTCTCTCATTAAGAGTTATAGCCCCCAGGCACAACGGCACAGGAGCCCAACCTGGTGACTCAAACTTCTATGGAGAAGAAGGTGCTGCCATAAATTTTACAAACGGAAATGGCAGATAGAGAAATATTAGGGCTGGGCGGTTTCATTTCGTTAATTCGTAATTCATTAATAATTCGTTAATTTTTTTCAATTACAAAACGATAACGAACCATTCTGGAGCAATTATTAAAAAAAACGAATTTTCAAAAACGTTTTGTAAATGCTTCGTATTTTGATATTGTATTCGTTTCGTTATTGTTTTGAGGTCGTTTCGTTATTATTTCCGCATGTCTGGGCCAGTTTTATGGTTTAATTAGTGAAAAAAAATTATAATATCACAACAACAGTCAACAACAGAGGGAGAGGGAAGCTTCAGAAGGTTTTGGAGGTTTTTTAGCGTATTTCGCGGTCGCGTCCACCATTAATGAATCGATTCATTATTGTTTCGGAAATCGATTCGTTAATTTTTTACCATTTACGAAATTTTGTAAATATCGAACTTTTTAAAGGAAAATTTTGTAATTATTTTAAATATCGAAACAAACCCCCCCCCCCCCCAAATACAAATCGATTTTAGAAACAATTTTTTCCGTTGTTATCCAGGCCTAAGAAATATGATAGTTTTGCGTTCTCTTTCCTGCACAATTTTTAAAATGTAAGGTTTGCCTATCCTGTATATAAAGAAGTATGTGTATGTGTGTAAATTTTGGAAAACACTGAAGCAAATCCCTCCATCATCATTAAACAAGAAACACAAGAGCCTGAAGGCAGTAGAAAAAGCTGAGTTAGGCAAACTGTTCTTCAATGCCAGAATAAAATGATGTTCTACCAGCAAGCATTTATTTTCAATTTGGATTACATTGATGTCCCTTGACTGGCTTTTTATCCGAGTAGGAGCTGGTGACTCATGTTCCTTTGAAGATGGACAGAAAAGAAGTGCTTTTTTTTCCAGAACATGGATAATTATTTTTAAAAGTTGTGCCAGCACTCCAACTGTGTCCTACTCCTTCTTTGCCATTTACTATGCCCACATCCATGCAAATATAAAAGTAATGTGAATATTAATGTTACATTGAATATGCTGTTATCTAATCTAAGCTTATACAAGCAAACTAAAGCATGGTTGTTCATGTTTAAGGTATTTTATTGTACTGATTTTAATAGGCAAGATCTATATTTCACTTTATGCAGTGCTTTTATATTATTGCATCTTTATATTGCATGTATTTATTTTGTATGGAAATGGCTCATGGACTAAGTATGAATAAAGTACTATTAATATTACAATTATATTGAAAATGGAGAAAAATTGTCCCTTAAGTTTAAAAAACACAGAGGAAAAGGGATTAGTTATTAGTTAAAGACAAAGGTTTCCTCTTGACATTAAGTCTAGTTGAGTCTAACTATCTATGGAACCAAATGTGCTCTCTATCTATCTATCTATCTATCTATCTATATATATATATATATTAGGCCTGGGTAACAACGCAAAAATTTGTTTCTAAAATCGATTTGTAATTGGGGTTTTTTTTTGTTTCGATATTTAAAATAATTACAAAACTTTCCCAAAAAAGGTTTCGGTATTTACGAAATTTCGTAAATATTTACAAAACATTTTGTAAAGATGGCGCCCTTTTTTTTTCAATATTTTTAAAATATTTTTTAAATTTAATTATTAATTTAGTAGAATAGGGATTAATTATTATTAATTATTGTTAAGGAGGGAAGGCAGGCACTCACTCTCGCTCGCCGCTTGCTCACCCCTCTCGCTCGCCGCTTGCTCTCCCCTCTCGCTCACCCCTCTCGCTCGCCGCTCGCTCGCCCCTCTCGCTCGCCGCTCGCTCGCCCCTCTGAGCAAGCATCGGCATGCGGCCATCTTACGTATTTCCGAAATGGACGGAAATACAAAATTTTTTGGCGCCTGCCGTTTCGATATTTAAAAACTTTTCCAGGTTAAAAAAAAATGTTTTGTTATCGTTTCGTAATTCAAAAATTAACGAAATTTTTAACGAATTACGAATTAACGAAACGAATTGCCCAGCCCTAATATATATATATATATACAGTGCATGTGTGTGTATTTGTGTGTGTGTGTGTATGGTAAAGGTTTCCCCTTGACATTAAGTCTGGTCAAGTCCAACTATCCATGGAATCAAATGTCTGTCTGTCTGTCTGTCTCTCTCTCTCTCTATATATATATATATATACTGCATGTGTGTATATGTGTGTGTGTATGTGCTTGTGCATACATACACACACACATATCTGGGGTAAAGGTTTCCTCTTGACTTTAAGTCTGGTCAAATCCGACTATCCATGGAACCAAATGTGCTCAGTCTCTCTCTCTCTCTCTCTCTCTCTCTCTATATATATATAAGGCCTGGGTAATAACGGAAAAAATTGTTTCTAAACTCATTTCGTTTTTAGGGGTCAATCGCGTTTCGTTTTTTTAAAGAATTCCGAAATTTTCCTTTTAAAAATTTTGAAATTTACGAAATTTCGTATAATTACGAATCGACTCGTTAATGGTGGACGCGATTGCGCAATATGCTAAAAAACCTCCAAATGGGACGGGGGAACTTCTGAAGCTTCCCTCTCCCTCTGTTGTTGACTGTTGGTGTGATAAAACACACAACAACTATAAAACTTGCACCAGACATGCGAAAATAATTACGAAATAATTACGAAATAATTTTGAAACAATTACGAAACAATTACGAAACAATTACGAAATAAATTGAAAAAATTGTTTCGAATCTAATTTACTCCTCACACTATTCCTGCATGGCTCAATATTGGATTGTAAGCTAATTTAAATACGAATTAATAACGAATTACGAAATTAACAAACGAAACCGCCCAAGCCTAATATATATATATATTTGCTTGGGGACCCGGCACTGCCCGGGTTATTTGAGAAAGGCATTGTGTGGCAAAGGTGTTCTTTATCAGTTATCAGTTAGTGAAGGTAACTGTGAATCCCATTGTGCATGGTCCATCCTCCTCCAAACAGCCCCTGGATGTAGAGTGGGTTATGGTGGCTCTGTGTGCCAAGTTTGATCTTACTCTGTCATTGGATGAGGGTCGCAGTGGTCTCAGAAAGTGAGTTAAGGTACTGCAAGTCCCATCATCCGTAGGCCGTCCTTCCTAAACTGCACCAGGATGTAGAGTCATGGGGGCTCTGTGTGCCAAGTTTGGTTTTTATCAGTCTTTGTTGGGGGCTGCAGTGTTCTGTGGAAACCGCAGGGTTGGAAAGTACTACACATCCCATCATCCATTGTCTGTCCTCCCCCAAACCTCACCAGGAACTAAAGGGGGTCATGGGGGTTATGTGTGCCAAGTTTGGTCTTGATCAGATGAGGGTCACAGCAGTCTTGGGAAATGAGTGGAGGTACTTAAAGTCCCATTATCCATGATCCACCCACCTCCAAGTAGGAAGTAGATTGGGTCATGGGGGCTCTGTGTGCCAAGTTTGGCCTTTATCGGTCTTTGTTGGGGGCCACAGTGGTCTCTGGAAACCGAAGAGATAGAAAGTACTACAAATCCATCATCCTTTGCCGTCCTCCCCCATACCTCACCAGGATGTACAGGAGGTCATGGGGGTTATGTGTGCCAAGTTTGGTCCAGGTCCGTCACCTGTGCTGGCCACAGTGGCCTGTTAAAGTGGAAGCCAATCAGAAAGCTGCCACATACACCTCCCTCCGTCCTCCCTACGTCCTCCCTCCCTACGTCCACCCTCCCTCCTCCACATACAAACATTGACTATATACACACACACACTGTGTATGCATGTATGTGTGTATATATATATGCGTGTGTGGGGGGGGAGGGGGAGTAAAGATTTCCCCTTGACATTAATTCTTGTCAAGCCTGACTCTGTGGGCTCAGCTCCATTTCTAAGTTGAAGAGCTGGCGTTGTCTGTAGACACCTCTTAGGTCATGTGGCCAGCATGACTGCATGGAGTGCTATTACCTTCCTGTCAAAGCGGTACCTATTGTACTACTCAAATTTGCATGTTTTCGAACTGCTAGGTTGGCAGAAGCTAAGCCTAACAGGAGGTGCTCACGCCATTCCCCGGATTCAAACCACCAACGTTTCGGTCAGCAAGTTCAGCATTATTAGCAACTAGTTATATCCAAGCTACAGTTCTGTCACTTTCCTTCTACAATTCCATATCTACATGCAGTTGAGATGAATGACTTGTCTGTCTGAGATGGAGTAGCAAGTTCTTTGCAGCTACACTTTACAATAAATGATGAATGAGACCATGTTTATTCCCCAGTTCCAAATTGATGATATTCTTCAGATTTTGGGATGCAAGGATGCAGCCTCTCAAAGGTTCCAGGTGTCCTGGCTGATGGTAGAAGTCAGATGAAAGGTCAGGGACTGCCACACACACACACACACAATACAGCCCTAGTTCTCTGCCAGAGTCTGTGTTGTGCAACTTTATTTAACTAGATGGATCAGTAATTGGTTAAATGGATGAACCCAGAGGGTGGTTCTCCCCAAGGCTTCCTCTTCAACTTGGAAAGAAGTGACGAGCGGAGTGCCATCCGCAGGGTTCCGTCCTGGGCCCGGTCCTGTTCAACATCCTTATTAATGACTTAGATTAAGGGCTAGAAGGCAGGATCATCAAGTTTGCAGAAAACACCAAATTGAGAAGGATAGCCAATACTCCAGAGGACAGGAGCAGGATTCAAAATGATCGCACGATCCCACCAATCGCACTTGTGATGCAGGTGGGATCGTGAGCAGGGTCTCTCTGGATGAACGAAGAGATCGTGTGGGTTCATATACAGAGGACAGATTAGAGAGATGAGCCAAAACTAACAAAATGAAGTTCAACAGTGACAAATGCAAGATACTCCACTTAGGCAGAAAAAACGAAATGCAAAGATACAGAATGGGGGACAATGCCTGGCACGAGAGCAGGACAAGTGAAAAAGATCTTGGAGTCCTCGTGGACAACAAGTTAAACATGAGCCAACAATGTGATGTTGCGGCAAAAAAGCCAATGGGATTTTGGCCTGCATCAATAGGAGCCTAGTGTCTAGATTTAGGGAAGCCATGCTACCCATAATCTATTCCGCTTTGGTTAGACCACACCTGGAATATTGTGTCCAATTCTGGGCACCACAATTCAAGAGAGATATTGACAAGCTGGAATGTGTCCAGAGGAGGGCGACTCAAATGATCAAGGGTCTGGAGAACAAGCCCTATGAGGAGCGGCTTAAGGAGCTGGGCATGTTTAGCCTGAAGAAGAGAAGGCTGAGAGGAGATATGATAGCCATGTATAAATATGTGAGAGGAAGCCACAGGGAGGAGGAGGGAGCAAGCTTGTTTTCTGCTTCCTTGGAGACTAGAATGCGGAACAATGGCTTCAAACTACAAGAGAGGAGATTCCATCTGACCATGAGGAAGAACTTCCTGACTGTGAGAGCCATTCAGCAGTGGAACTCTCTGTCCCGGAGTGTGGTGGAGGCTCCTTCTTTGGCAGCTTTGAAACAGAGGCTGGATGGCCATCTGTCAGAGGTGATTTGAATGCAATATTCCTGCTTCTTGGCAGGGGGTTGGACCAGACGACCCATGAGGTCTCTTCCAACTCTATGATTTTATGATTCTATATAATTGAGTACTATGAGAAACAGAATGCTTATTAAGATGAGCATTCAGGGTGAGAAGGGCGGAATATAAATGTTTCAAAGAAATAAATAAATGTTCATTTATCCGATGTTCTGCCAGCCCATTTATGTCGGATAAGCGAGACTTTACTGCAGTTGAATTTATATTTGCAGAATTCATGGATATGGATATTGACTATATTGTGTTGCGATTTATATCAAGTAATGATACAAATTTGTCAGACATCATGAATGAGATAACAACCATGTTATCCTATGGACTGAAAAGCCAAGAAAGATTATTATCGTCTTGAAGCATCATCTTCTCTCCTGCAAATATCTTTACAATAAATGGAGCATGGCCTCCTGCCAGGGAAGCTACAAAGAACACAACCAGCCAGATGGTAATTAAGTTGAGTTTCTTCAGCTTGATTTCTCAAAGGACGTGTTCCTTTTTGTTTTATTTTTAATCCACTTTTATTTGAGATGACAAAAAGTTTGTGTCACAGGAAAGACAACGTATCTGAATACGTGTAAGTTCTAATCTATGATTAGAAACTGTTACTATTTCTTATTTTATTTTTATTATATACCCTGTTAATAGAAAAGCTGTTCCTGGCTGTATCCACATCGCCACACAGAAGAATCATAGCAGTTTGGCAACACATTAACTGCTTTGGTTTGATGTTAGACTGGATTACTGCAATGCACTCTACATGGGGCTGCCCTTGAAAACGGCCCGGAAATTTCAGATGATCCAACGGGCGGCAGCCAGGTTGTTAACTGGGGCTCCTTACAGAGAGAGGTCAACCCTCCTGTTCAAGGAGCTCCACTGGCTGCCACTGATCTACCGGACCCAATTCAAGGTGCAGGTTCTTACCTACAAAGCCCTGAATGGTTTGGGACCCGCCTACCTGCGTGACCGCATCTCTGTATACGAACCCACACGATCTCTTCATTCATCTGGAGAGGCCTTCCTCTCGATCCCACCAGCATCGCAGGCGCAATTGGTGGGGACGAGAGAGAGGGCCTTTACAGTGGTGGCCCCTCGACTCTGGAACTCACTACCTAAGGACATCAGGCAGGCCCCAACTATGGCAATTTTCAGGAGGAGCTTGAAGACATGGTTGTTCCAGTGTGCCTTCCCGGATAAACGATCCCATTGCACTTTGTCCCTCTAAAGCACTTTACATTTTTTAGGTCTGCTCATATGTCTTTCCACAAACGCCACTATCACTTTTTCGTCCATGTTCAGCACTATTTCCAATTTTAATTTTACATTTGGCCCTCCCATAGTTTTAATTGTATATTGTCTAATTGGTAATGTTATATGTTATGTTTTATTTTAATTGCTTGTATTGTTGTGATTATTGCTTGTATTCTTGTGTTCGGCCTCGGCTTCATGTAAGCCGCACCAAGTCCCTTGGGGAGATGGTAGCAGGGTACAAATAAAGTTTTATTATTATTATTATTATTATTATTATTATTATTATTATTATGGAATTCTGAGATTTACAGTAGATTAAAAAGGTAAAGGTTTCCCCTGATGTTAAGTCCAGTCATGTCCGACTCTGGGGGTTGGTGCTCATCTCCATTTCTAAGCCAAAGAACCGGCGTTGTCCGTAGACACCTTCAAGGTCATGTGGCCGGCATGACTGCATAGAGTGCCCTTACCTTTCCACCAACCAGTACCTATTGATTTACTCACATTTGCTTGTTTTCAAACTGCTAGGTTGGCAGAAGTTGGGGCTAACACCGGGAGCTCATGCCGCTCCTTAGATTTGAACGTGTGACCTTTCAGTCATCAAGTTCAGCAGTTAAGCTGTTTAAGCTACTGCACCACCTGGAGCTCCAAGAGATTTATAGTATTGTGATCTACTTATCCTTCTCTGTCAGAGAGCTCTGGTGCCACAACAAACTACAAATCCTAGGATTCCTTATAATTGAGCTCTTTTTGGTTCTGTGCTTGAAAGAGCTGCAGCCAAGGGCCTTCATTCCGGAAAGAGCAACCCTTGAATTCAATTGTCCATGACTCACATTTTTTGCAGGAAGTGCTAAAACTAAGCCAGGAACTGGGGGAGGATTAATGGACTCAAAGTGGAACCTAGCTAAATTTCAAAGGAGACTAAAAGGTACACCTACTCCCATTACAGATGGAAATATTTTTTGCCATTATTTCTTTCCTGGCTGCCCAAAAAAAGTGATTTGACACATGGGAAACTCTATCCAGAACAGTAATTAATTATAACATACTAGTAGAGGCTTCTATACATTTTTCTCCCAGTATTCATGCTTCCCAAACTATTCCAGGCAATTATTCTGAATAGAAAAAATGTATGTTCTTCCTATATAAAAACTATCAGAAAAACACATTTTACTGTTTTTCCCCTCTGGAGAATATTGTTGCAGTAGAGTGTGCTGGTCAAGTTACAAATGGTAGTAGAAGAGGAAAGAGGGCTGCTCAGTAGGCTTGGGCCTTTTCGTTCGTTAATTTCGTAATTCGTTATTAATTCGTATTTAAATTAGCTTACGATCCAATATTGAGCCATGCAGGACTACGGTGAGGAGTAATTAAAAATCGAAACAATTTTTCCAATTTATTTCGTATTGTTTCGTAATTGTTTTGAAATTGTTTCGTATGTCTGGTGCAAGTTTTATAGTTGTTGTTTGTTTTATCAGTGATAAAAAATAAATTATCACACCAACAGTCAACAACAGAGGGAGAGGGAAGCTTCAGAAGTTCCTCCTGTCCCATTTGGAGGACTTTTTAGCATATTGCGCAATCGCGTCCGCCATTAACGAATCGATTCGTAATTTTACGAAATTTCGTATATTTCGAAATTTTTAAAGGAAAATTTCGGAATTCTTTAAAAAAACGAAACGCAAGGGCCCCCTAAAAACAAAACAAGTTTAGAACCAAATTTTTCCGTGGTTACCCAAGCCTACTGCTCAGGTGTTGGAGCAAGAGCAGCAAAGGAAGCAAATTAGGGAGATATTCATGACACCTATAGATAATGATTCGTTTGAAGACTTCTCAGATTCTGAAATGGAGGAGAAGGGAGATGGAGGCAGAGGTTTGAAGCGGGTTACTTGGGAGCAAGAGTCAGATGAAGAACATGAAAGGAAACGTATCCGTGAAATACTTAATGCTCCAACTGAGGAGGAAGATTTTATGGGCTTCCCGGGAAGTGATGGGACTGGGAGTGGTAACAAAGAGGAGGATGGGCTGGATTGGACCCATGTGCAGGAAATCAGAGAACTATGAACACAACCAACATCTAGTGATGAGTTTGAAAGTTTCTCTGGAGATTGGCAACCTGGTAATACATTGGGTGATCTAAGTCTTGATAGACTAAGGAAAAGTTGGAGAGATGGGCGGTGGCAATCAGCTGTGGAAGCTAAGGCAGCTGAGAGTGATGAAGACAGGGTGGAGAGCAGCTCATCATCTGATAATGAGTTATAGGATAAAAGAAGGTATCAAACTACGGGGACTTTGCAGTAGGCAAAGTGTTGTATTCGTGCTTGGGACTTTGTTGCTGCCATTACTCTTGAGCTTGGGTCCTGGAATCTGCAGGTTGCTGTGTTTCCGTGCTTCTACTGACTGGAATCTCGTAAGTGCTGACTTCTACTTCCTCTCTGACTTCAGATTGTTTTTGGACGACGACATCGCAGTTTGGACTTAACCATCTTCTTCTGGATGTGCTTTGACTTGGGACTGTTTTCTGATGATGCTTTTGCTTGCTTCCACCTTGTTTCCTTGTGTTTACTGAACTCTATGATTTTTTATTATTATAATTTTTATTGCAAAAGATTTTAATATATACAACATAAAATGGGGCGTGGGGGTGCGAAGGGGATAAGAGGTGGGGGTGGGGGAAGGTTGAGAGGAGGGGAGGGAGGAGGTGTGGGGGAAGGTTGAGATTGGAGGGGGTAGGGGAAGGGGAAAGAAGAGAAGGGGGGAAGGGGAAGGGGATTGTCCCAGAGTGGGTTGACTTCCCATAGTCTTCAAAGGTAAGAGTCTTTTGGTATTGTTTTCTTGTGAAAAAATAATACGCCGTGACTTAAGAAAGTTTAGTGTTTCTCTCAGATGCTGGCTAGGTCAATTGACAGTGTTAGTTTCTTGTTCGTTTCGATGTATTCCTTAAAGCCCGTCCAGTTTGTCTTCTTAGATGAGTTGTTTAAACGTTGTGATAGGCAGTCCATTTGGATTATTTCAAAGGATTTTAAGATCCAATCTTCCGTTGCGGGTATTTCTTTTTTCTTCCATAGCTTGGCTAGCGTTATTCTGGCTGCCGTGCTTAGTAGAAAAAAAACTTTGTCCTGATTGGCATTGAATTTGGTAAAGGAGATACCTAAAAGATACAATTCTGGGAGTTGTGGGAAGTTAATGTTTAGTATTTTTTGTATTTTTTGTATAGCTAGGTGTATTCCTCTCCAGTATTTCCTGACTTTTTTGCACGCCCACCATTGGTGGAAGTACGTTCCTGTCTCTTTTTGGCACTTCCAACATTTATTAGAGAAGTTTTTACTGAATTTAGAGATTTTCACTGGTGAGTAATGCCATCTAAAAAACATCTTATGCCAGTTTTCTTTGAGATCGCTTGCTACTGTGTACTTTAATTTGGTGTTCCATATTTCCTCCCATTGTCTTGTTAAAATGTTATGGCTGATATCTTTGGCCCATTTTACTTGGCAATCCTTAATTTGCTCGTCTTCCGTTTCCCAGCCTAGCAGTTGTTTATATACTCTATGATTTTGAAGCAGTTTGCTTGAACTTTTTGTTATCCCGGATTATGTTCCAGTATAATCCGGATTATCCGCTTAGTTACGTTTTTTGCATAGCAGTTTGCTACAGACTTTCAAATCCTGGCCTACACTCATCTGCATACGACCAATCGGCTGCACGTATGCAAATTAATCTTGCCTCTATTGTTGCTACCCTATTTGAGCCAATTCTGCCACATTACAACATAGAGCTATACATCAAAAATTTAACATAGATCAAAATATTCGCTACAGATGCAATGGCCATGGCATCCCTTCTACTCCTATGATTTTATCCTCTTTTGGATTAAGGATTGATCTCCAGCAGTCAAATCAGACTAGCAATCTGATAAAAATAAAACAATGCTTACTTGGGATTGGCTATAGAGAGGTACTGCAGATTACTGCAGATGCAGACTGTGGCCAGGAAATCAGAAGACGCTTACTTCTTGGGAGGAGAGCAATGTCCAGTCTCGATAAAATTGTAAAGAGTAGAGACATCACACTGGCAACAAAGATCCATTGCCTAGTCAAAGCCATGGTATTCCCTGTAGTAACCTACGGATGTGAGAGCTGGACCTTAGGGAAGGCTGAGCGAAGGAAGAGAGATGCTTTTGAGCTGTGGTGTTGGAGGAAAGTGCTGAGAGTGCCTTGGACTGCGAGAAGATCCAACCAGTCCATCCTCCAGGAAATAAAGCCCGACTGCTCATTGGAGGGAAGCAGGCATGTAGCCAGGGGAGGGGCTCGGGGGGCTTCAGCCCCCCCCCCGAAATTCTCATGGTGGTTCGTGAAAAGGCCTTACTGGTGCATTATTTAAACTGTTATGTTTATTCATATCATGATCTGATCACCATACTCAATATATCCTATATGCATGGGGGTATTGGGGTAATGATACAAAAGGTTTGCTAGGCTAGACCCTCTTTCACTCAGACTCAGCCCCCCCCCCCCGAAACTCCCCTTGAAATTTTTTTAGCCCCCCCCCCCTCCCCAAAACGAAATCCTGGCTACGGGCCTGGAGGGAAGGATATTAGAGACAAAGTTGAAGTCCTTTGGCCACATCATGAGGAGACAGGAAAGTCTAGAGAAGACAATTGTGCTGTGGAAAGTGGAAGGCAAAAGGAAGAGGGGCCGACCAAGGGCAAGATGGATGGATGGCATCCTTGAAGTGACTGGACTGACCTTGAAGGAGCTGGGGGTGGTGACGGCCGACAGGGAGCTCTGGCGTGGACTGGTCCATGAGGTCACGAAGAGTCGGAGACGACTGAACGAATGAACAACAACATAGAGAGGTAACTAATGGGTTTCACTTAAGGAATCAGTCTGATTCTTGGGGAAAAGCAACCATGGATATTTGAGATGTAAGGATTGAGTAAATGACATTATGTGTGTGTATATATGTCTTCCTGTTAACTGTTGATGTCACAATGAGTTTTGTAGAATTCTCTTAGACTAAAAATACTCAGAGTTGGCTGATGTAGTATTGCTGCATTCAAAAACAAATCCAGTAAAACAAAATGAAAAGATTGACTATGACTTTCCTGGAAGTGAAACATTGCAAATTGTATGTGTGTGTGAAACAAACCCTAAATGGAGCAATTTGACTTTGGGTACCGAAATTAAGGCATCAAGATGAGTAACGTTTTACTTCCAACTGCCACCGCTGTCAGCCAATCTTTTCCTTGCTGTGCCTGAATATAGGTTTCTGGTTCGGACAAACACAATGTGGATGGAAAACTGGGTCTATTTGTATAGCTTCATACAATTCATATAGGACTTTGTACAGCCTGAGTAGGAAGGTAACCAAAGGCAGTGACAACACTGGGGCTGCTTTGAAGCAGAGAGCACAACCTGTACTGATTTAAAAAAGAGAGAGCTTGAAATCTTTGATCTTTGTGAATCCTTCTACCCATGGCATCAATGCACACCGGCTGACCTGGTATGCAGATTGAAAATTAGCTGTCTGCCATATTCCACAATTTTCCCTTTAAAGTGGATGTCCATATCAGTTCAAATTAGTTGGAATGCTATGTCCAGTTTTGGACACTGTAGTTCAGTAAAGATATCGACAGAGGTTGGATTGTTTTCCAGCAGGAGTACTTTAGTTGTCTATTTCTCTATGACAAAGGCTTGACTAGATGGCCCTTGTAGTCCCTTCCAACTTTATGATTCTGTGATAATTCTGTTCTGGGACAGCCGCACCAGGAGCTTCAGCTTATCTTGCTATTTGTTGATTGCTGCATGTATTTTAAAGTTCTATGCCGTTGAAGTTAGATGGTTTTCCTTACTTTGCATTTATTGGATCTATGACCTGTCAATTATCGTTAGGTTCCCTGGTCCCACCCCCTTTTTGTGTTTTGGAGGGATAAGGAGCCACTTTGGGTCAGTCCACACAGAGAAGCCTTTCATTCAGGACATAAAACCAAGAGCTCCTATAGAAAACTTCTACAGCTTGGCCGGGGATATACAGCCCCATAGCTGTTGTTTTAATATTGCTTTAATTGTTTTAATTTGCTTTAGGTGTATTGTTATGTTGTGTATTGAGGCCTTGGCCTTTGTAAGCCAAATCGAGTCCTTCGGGAGATGCTAGCGAGGTACAAATAAAGTTTAATAATAATAATAATAATAATAATAATAATAATAGCTTGGCCAGAGAGATGCAGTTTCAGCACAGTTCTTTTGCTGAGGATTTTACAGCCTTTCAACTCCTTTGCTGAGGGAATCTGGTCCCACCGCACTTCAGCCAGCCATCACGGAAACCCGAACACCTTCTTTTCCCCTGGAAGTCTACAAAGCTCTGCTTGGTAAGGGTCACTCGCGGCAGCCAGAAGCAGTTGGTACCAGGTGCAGGGGCTCCATGCCAACAGAGGCAAAGACAGAGTGCCCAGATAAGAGGTTAAGGATTTCCCCATTAGTTAAAATACAGTTATGAAGATAGTGCCTGTCCCCTGTGGACAAGCTTGAGAGAGCCAATAGACTATTAAGAAAGCCTTGAAGTACCTGTTTGATTTCAATAATAAAGAACTTCATTGAACCTTTAAGCAATCTAAAGACTCTGTTTAAGGAAATCCAAAGGCCTTTAATCTGAGGCAGCCCCGACGTCTCGTTGGGCACACAGAATTTATGTCCTGTCTACAGTCTCATGTACAGGCCCAGCGTGCGACAGCACAAATTCAACTATTTTCTGAGATGGAGGAAAAAAATGCTGGAAGTGCGAAGAGCAAGTGGGAACATTCTTTCACTAGTGGTGGACCTGCCCCATTGCCCAATCATTTTGGAAAAAGATAAATGAAGCCTGCGAATTGATCCTCAAAATAAAGATACAGAAAAAAGCAGAATGTTACCTTCTGGGAATTTTTGAGGAAGAATGGGAATTGGATACAAACAACGACATCCTACTAACCTACCTAACAACGGCAGCTAGAATAGTGTTTGCCAGATATTGGAAATCGAGCGAAGTTTGAGCGACAGAGGAATGGCTAGAAAAAGTAAATGAAATAAGAGAAATGGATTTTTTAACCCATGCGCTAAGGGACTCGCATGGAAGCCCGCTAAAAAGAACGGATTGGAAGCCTTTTGATGAATTCATAGAAAAGAAATAGTCTGGAAGAGAGAAGAATTGGAAAGGAAATCAAAAATTGAGAATAGAAGGGAGAAACCGCTTGAAGAATTCCTTTAAGAAAGTTAAAAAGTCAAAGACGTGGAGTAAGAAGACTCGGAAGTCAGAACCCCCTCCCATATGGATCCCTCCCCCTTACCCCCATCTTCCCCCTAAACCTCAGATCTATCCTGTATACCCTAAACCTGTCCTTGCATGCCCCCCAAACTTAGTGTCCCCCATTCCCTCCCTCCCTCTCTCCCTAGTCTTGCCTTAATACATCCCACTGTTTTAAAATTTTCAATTTTTCTTCCCCTACATTTTGTATCTATTGAAATATATTTAATAAAAAATTAAAAAAAGACATTAGACTCCAATTGATGCAGGCCAAAATCCCATTGGCTTTTTTAGCTGCAGCATCACATTGTTGGCTCATGTTTAACTTGTCTAAAGGACTCCAAGATCTTTTTCACATGTACTGCTGTCTAGCCATGCGTCCCCCATTCTGTATCTTTGCAATTTTTTTCTGCCAAAGTGGAGTATCTTGCATTTATCCCTGTTGAACTTCATTTTGTTAGTTTTGGCCCATCATCTCTCTAATCTGTCAAGATCGTTTTGAATTCTGCTCCTGTCTTCTGGACTATTGGCTATTCCTCCCAATTTGGTGTTGTCTGCAAACTTGACGAACCTGCCTTCTAAGTCAGGGGTCCTCAAACCTTTTAAACAGAGGGCCATGTCACAGTCCCTCAAACTGTTGGAGGGACAGATTATAATTTGAAAAAAACAACGAATGGATTCCCATGCACACATCTTATTTCTAATGCAAAAAAACACACTATAAAATAATAGAATAATCAAAATGAAAAACAATTTTAACAAATATAAACTTATTAGTATTTCAGTGGGAAGTGTGGACCTGCTTTTGGTTGATGAGATAGGATTGTTGTTGTTGTTGTGTGCTTTCAAGTCATTTCAGACTTAGGTTGAGCCTAAGCGAGGGCCAGGTAAATGACCTTGGAGGGCCGTATCCAGCCCCCGGGCCTTAGTTTGAGGACCCCTGATCTAAGTCATTAAGAAAGATAATAATCCTAGGCCTGGGTAACAATGGAAAAAATTGTTTCTAAAATCGATTCGTTTTTGGGGGGTTTTTGCGTTTCGTTATTTAAAATAATTACAAAATTTTCCTTTAAAAAAGTTCGATATTTACAAAATTTCGTAAATGTGAAAAAAATTACAAAACAATAACAAATCGATTTCCGAAACAATAACGAATCGATTCGTTAATGGCGGACGCGACCGCGCAATACGCTAAAAAACCTCCAAATGGGACAGGGGGAACTTCTGAAGCTTAATTAAACCAAAAACAACTATAAAAACCCTTAGAAAACCAAAAACAACTATAAAACTTGCCCCAGACATGCAGAAATAATAACGAAACGACCTCAAAACGATAACGAAACGAATACAATAACGAAATACAAAACATTAACGAAACAATTTAAAAATTCGTTTTTTTTAAAAATTGCTCCAGACTGGTTCCTTATCGTTTTGTAATTGAAAAATTAACGAATTTTTAACGAATTACGAATTAACGAAACGGAACCGCCCAGCCCTAAATAATCCCTCCTTATTATCCACCATTTTCACTTATCCAATGTTCTGCTGGCCTGTTTCTGTTGGATAAGCGAAACTCAACTGTGCATTTGCTAGCTTTGTTGCATGCATACCAATAATGCTCTCACTCATTTCTGCTGTGCTCTCTGCAGAATTTCACACTATGCAAAAAAAAAAAAAAAATCCTCAGAACTGTCAGCAAAGAGAGCTGGTCTAATCTGAAACGATCTCCCAACAGAATGATAAAATGGAAATATCTGCCTGGAACTAAAGTAACTGACTGGATAGCCGGTGACCTTGCTGTTCTCAAGACAATTTCCTGGAACAGACACTCAAATGTCATGGTGATGGGCATGATATAAAGCCCTAGGTAACCGTCCTAGGTATTATAGAATTCTCTATTCAATACTTTTTTTTATTATTTGATAATGTGGACTCGAGTACACAGATTCATAACTGCATTCTCATTGGCATGCCCCTGTAATAACAGCATGACAGTCACATTTACTGCTGTGCTGGTAGAGTCTTCAAGGCAGCAGACAGTGCTTAACGTATAACGAGATTTGTTGCTATTTGCCATCAAGTCAGGAATGAGAGCCCTCCAAGGATCATCAACCACGTTGCTCAGTTCTCGCAAACCTGGGGCTGTGCGTTCCTTGATTGAATCAGTCCACCTACAGAGCAGTCGGCTTCGTTTCCTAACAAGATAAGCAAGGGTTACTTGAGAGTGCAAAATCCATGTAGGTGTGCCAACCTCAATTTCTGATGCTCCAGTGACTTCTTTGCTTCTGAAACTCTGGGCCATGTCAGATCTAGACGAAATGGCTGTTACAGCAGACACATGTTTCTAGGGGCTGTCGGGTCAGGAGCATCTTAGACCTGAAGATTTTGGGGAAAGTCTCTGGTAATATGTTCATGGGTTGGTATTGCCCTCTCTTGTAATAGGGATGAAAAATAATATCTGTACTGTTTTACAGTGGTGCACCAATTTCTCAGGGAATCACTCCATTGTGTGATCACTAATACAGCCTAATATTTTCCCTCCAGAAATGAGTTCACTTTGTGATGACATGGTTAGCTTTTGAATGCATGTGGGCAATCAATAACTGAAAATCATCTATCTATCTATCCATCTCTATCTATCTATCTATCTATCTATCTATCTATCTATCTTCTATATATCTATGTATATAATAAAAGTCAGTGTTTGTATGAGGAGGGAGGACGGGAGGTGTATGTGGCAGCGTTCTGATTGGTCGTCACTGTGGTACAATTTCCATATGGTCTCTGATTGGCCAGCCTCAAAACTCCAAGATTCTGAGGTGAAAGAGAAGAGGAAAAGGCCTGAGGCTGTGTCAGAAAATTACCAATACAGACCAAACTTGGCACACAGAGCCCGCAAGACCCACTCTACATCCTACTGCAGTTTGGAGGAGGATGGACCATGGATGATGGGACTTGTAATACCATCGCTCACTTTCTGAGACCACTGTGACCCTCATCCAATGACTGATCAAGACAAAACTTGGCACACAGAGCCCCCATGACCCACTCTACATCCTATTGTAGTTTGGAGGAGGGTGGACAACAGATGATGGGATTCACAGTACCTGTGAGCCATATAAATAACTTCGAGCCATATAAATAACTGATAAAGACTAACCTTGATACACAATTCCTTTCTCAAATAACCTGGGCACCGCCGGTTCCCCAAGCTAGTATATAATAAAAGAGAGTGTTTGTATGTATGCAGAGGACGGAGGTAGGTGTATGTGTCAGCTTTCTGATTGGCTGCCACTGTGGTATTATTTGCATACGGTCTCTGATTGGCCAACCAGAACATTCCAAGATCCTCAAGTGGCTGAGAGTCACAGAGCATTCTGAACCCCACTAATGATAGAATTGGGCCAAACCCCCCCACACAGAACTCCCATGAGGGCAACGGCAATGCGTGACAGGGGATGGCTTGTATATATCTACTAGGCCTGGGTAACAACGCAAAAATTTGTTTCTAAAATCGATTTGTAATTGGGTTTTTTTTTTGTTTCGATATTTAAAATAATTACAAAATTTTCCAAAAAAAAATAACTATTTCGGTATTTACGAAATTTCGTAAATATTTACAAAACATTTTGTAAAGATGGCGCCCTTTTTTTTTCAATATTTTTAAAATATTTTTTAAATTTAATTATTAATTTAGTAGAATAGGGAGGAGAAATTAAAATTATTATTAAGGAGGGAAGGCAGGCACTCACTCTGGCGGGCCCTCTCGCTCGCTCGCCCCTCTTGCTCGCCGCTCGCTCGCCCGCCCCTCTCAGAAGAGCTGCCATTGCCGCTTTCATGCATCTCCACTGAAGAACGAAAGGAGTTCTACATGACTCAATGCTACAGACTCCTGGGAGTTGTAGTTTGACAAGGACTTTCGCCTTCTCTTCCAAAGAGAGTGGGTGCCTCCCCAAACAACATAGCTCAATGCTATGACTCCAGTTAGCTCAGGCATGGGCAAACTTGGGCCCTCCAGGTGTTTTGGACTTCAACTCCCACAATTCCTAACAACCTCAGACCCCTTCCTGTTCCCCCTCAGCTGCTTAATTGTGGGAGTTGAAGTCCAAAACACTCGGAGGGCTGAAGGAAGTTTGCCCATGCCTGGGTTAGCTGTGTTATAGTTATTTAGATCCTGAGAGAGATGATAGAGAGAGAAAGTGAGAGACAATAGGTAGACAGAGCGAGAGAGAGATGGCAGAGAAAGTGAGAGGTGTGTGTGAGAGAGATGACAGGTAGTCATCTCTCGCTCGCCCCTCTCGCTCGCTGCTCGCTCGCCCCTCTCGCTCGCTCGCTTGCTCAGCCGGCGCAGAGAGAGGAGAGCTCCCAGCAAGCATCGGCAGGCGGCCATCTTACGTATTTCCGAAATGGATGGAAATACAAAAAATTTTGGCGCCTGCCGTTTCGATATTTAAAAACACTTCCACTTCTTGCTCGCCGCTCGCTCGCCCCTCTCGCTCGCCCTCTCGCTCGCTCGCTTGCTCAGCCGGCGCCGAGAGAGGAGAGCTCCCAGCAAGCATCGGCAGGCGGCCATCTTACGTATTTCCGAAATGGACGGAAATACAAAATTTTTTGGCGCCTGCCGTTTTGATATTTAAAAACACTTCCAGGTTAAAAAAAAAGTTTTGTAATCGTTTCGTAATTCAAAAATTAACGAATTTTTTAACGAATTACGAATTAACGAAACGAATTGACCAGCCCTAATATATACCTATATACCTTTACCTGTATATAATGGGCAGCCCTTTACAGCCAGCTATGTTATCCATAATTAGCTGATGTTTTTGTCTGCCACATCCCAACCATTAATATCAGAATGCTCAAGACGGAGAAGATGAGACATACCATCCAGGATTACAACCTTCACTCATCCATCTTTCCTTGAAGAACCCAAAGACTGCAAAAATTTTCTCCCAAGACCTGACTAGGATTTAGTTCACTGATCAGTTATATCGGCTGGTTTCAACTATCACTAGATTGTTTTTTTAAAGAAAACAAAAAGTTACGATGGTCACATAAATGAGCCTGGGTACTTTACAAGATTCTGTATTCACATCTCCCTTTACTTGGTGTTGTGGTGTTGATATCCTGCCTTTTATGATGTGCTGTATGAGAATCTATTTTTTTAAAAGTTTTATTGTAGTCTCTGTGATATAAAGCTTTGTTCCAAAACAAAAGAAGGAGGTGAATTCACTGAAGATTTAAAAGCTATAGCATGTTTTACAACAAGGAGGGCACAGCTTCACATTTCCAGTAGGCCTTGTCATTCCTTCCCAAATGAGCAAGACATTTTATAAGTTCTGGCTAGTTGTTTTCTAATTATATTAATTATACAGGCTTTGGTGAAAATGTAAATTCATAATTCTTATGAATTAAAATAGAGGACAGCTCAGTACATGGCTAAAATAACTTTTGCCGGAAAAGCCATTTGCAATGTAGATCTCAGAATTAATAAGAATATTATAATGAAGCAGAAGAAACGGGAATGGATCAAAAGTTGAAACATTCACACCTAGCTCCAGCAGACAAGAGTTCTTTGCCCTACCCTGGACATTCCACAGATATATAAACCCTTTTTTCCTACTTCCAGCAGACCTCACAACCTCTGAGGATCCTTGCCATAGATGCAGGCGAAACGTCAGGAGAGAATGCCTCTAGAACATGGCCATATAGCCTGAAAAAACCTACAACAATCCATTCCTTTCATTTACATTTGCAATGTCGATCTCTGAATTAATAAGAATATCATAATGAAGCAGAAGAAACAGGAATGAAACATTCACACCTAGCTCCAGCAGACAAGAGTCCTTTGTCTCACCCTGGTCATTCCACAGATATATAAACCCTTTTTCCTAGTTCCGACAGACCTCACTACCTCTGAGGATGCATGCCATAGATGCAGGCGAAACGTCAGGAGAGAATGCCTCTAGAACATGGCCATATAGCCCGAAAAAACCTACAACAATCCATTCCTTTCATTTACAGGTTTTCATGGAATTAAGGAGTCCCCAGTGGCGCAATGGGCTAAAGCCTTGTGCTGGCAGGACTGCTGTCCAAAAGGTCGGTGACTCGAATCTGGAGAGCGGGGTGAACTCCTGTCTGTCAGCTCCAGCTCCTCATGCAGGGACATGAGAGAAGTCTTCCACAGGATGGGAAAACATCTGGGCATCCCCTGGGCAACGTCCTTGCAGACAGCAAATTCTCTCACACCAGAAGAGATGCAGTTTCTCAAGTTACTCCTGACACACACAGACACAAAATCAAAATATAAAAACTGCAGTTACTGCCATTCATATATTCCTCATTTTCAGTTTAGGGCATTGCAGTGCTTTCAATCGATGCATTTCTACTGCTGAATTAAAGTTTGATACAATGTTAATTGCCATGCCTCAATGCTATGGAATTGTGGGTATTGTAGTTTTACAAGCTCTTTAGCTTTCTACACCAAAGAATGCTGGTACTAAATCAAATTTCAATTCCTGGGATTCCAAAGTATTGAACCATAGCAGCTAAAGTGGTGTCAAACTGCATGAATTCTACAGTGTCGATGCACCATATGATGGATTGCTCTTGAAGATGTTCAGAGAGTTGAACTGATGAAAACCCTATACTGCTGCCAACTACTAACTAGTTTTGTTGTTGTCAAGACAGAGGTCCTCCTGGTCAATCGCAAACCGGATCGGGGTATAGGGTGGTTACCTGTGCTGGACGGGGTTGCACTCCCCCTGAAGTCAAAGGTCTGCAGTTTGGGAGTCCTCTTGGATTCATCACTTACACTTGAGGCTCAGGCATTGGCGGTGGTCGAGAGGGTCTTTGCACAATTAAGAGTCGTGCGCCAACTTGGGAAGGTGGATCTGGCCAAGGTGGTCCATGCCTTAGTCACCTCTAGACTGGATTACTGTAATGCACTCTATGTGGGGCTGCCCTTGAAAACGGCTCAGAAATTCCAGATGGTCCAACGGGCGGTGGCCAGGTTGTTAACTGGGGCTCCTTACAGGGAGAGGTCTACCCTCCTGTTCAAGGAACTCCACTGGTTGCCATTCATTTTCCGGACCCAATTCAAGATGCAGGTTCTTACCTACAAAGCCCTGAATCGTTTGGGACCTGCCTACCTGTGTGACCGCATCTCTTTATACGAACCACGCAATCTCTTTGATCATCTGGAGAGGCCCTGGTTGCGATCCCACCTGCATCACAGGCGCGATTGGTGGGGACGAGAGAGAGGGCCTTTTGGGTGGAGGTCCCTCGACTCTGGAGCTCACTTCCTAAGGACATTAGGCATGCCCCAACTCTGGCAGTCTTTAAGAGGAGCTTGAAGATGTGGTTGTTCCAGTGTGCCTTCCCGGAAAGTCCTCCAAAACACTTTACATTGTTTTAGATCTGCTCGTATGTTTTCCACAAAAGCCCCATTACTCTTTCACCCATGTTCCAGCATTATTCTCAATTTTAATTCTACATTTAGCCTTCCCTTGGTTTTAATTGTGTGTTATCTTATTGTCATGTTTCGTTATTTTATTGTCCATGCTTTATTTTAATTGCTTGTATTGTTGTTGTTATTGCTTGTATTGTTGTCTTTGGGCTCGGCCTCATGCAAGCAGCACCGAGTCCCTTGGGGAGATGGTAGCAGGGTACAAATAAAGTGTTATGTTATTATTGTTTATTCATTCAGTGATGGATAAATATCCATATTCATGTGTTTGTTATTGTTCATTCGTTCAGTCGCTTCCGAATCTTTGTGACCTCATGGACCAGCCCACGCCAGAGCCCACGCTGTTGACCATCACCACCCCCAGCTCCTTCAAGGTCAATCCAGTCACTTCAAGGATACCATCCATCCATCTTGCCCTTGGTCGGCCCCTCTTCCTTTTTCCTTCCATTTTCCCCAGCATCATTGTCTTCTCATTAAGTGGCCAAAGTACTTCATCTTTGCCTCTACTATACTTCCCTCCAGTGAGTAGTCTGGCTTTATTTCCTGGAGGATGGACTGGTTGGATCTTCTCGCGGTCCAAGGCACTCTCAGAGCTTTCCTCCAACACCACAGTTCAAAAGCATCTCTCTTCCTTTGCTGAATCTTCCTTCTGACCCAGCGCTTTAATTCATAGGTTACTATGGGGAATGCCATTTCTTAAACTATGCAGATCTTCATGTCCATGTGATGCCTCTACTCTTCACTATTTTTTCGAGATTGGACATTGCTCTCCTCCCAAGAAGTAAATGTCTCCTGATTTCCTGGCTGCAGTCTGTGTCTGCAGTAATCTTTGCAACTAGAAATACAAAGTTTGTCACTGCTTCTATGTTTTCTCTCTCTATTTGCCAGTTATAGAATCATAGAATCATAGAGTGGGAAGAGAACTCATGGGCCATCCAGTTCAACCCTACTCTGCCAAGAAGCAGGAAAATCACATTCAAAGCACTCCTGATAGATGGCCATCCAGCCTCTGTTTCAAAGCCTCCAAACTAGTCCAATGTGGGCTAGGCAAAACTACGGTGAGGTGGATCTGTAATTGGTTAAATGGACAAACCCAGAGGGCGATTCTCCCCAATGCTTCCTCTTCATCCTGGAAGGAAGTGACGAGTGGAGTGCCATCAGGAGGGTTCCATCCTGGGCCCGGTCCTGTTCAGCATCTTTATTAATGACTTAGATGAAGGGCTAGAAGGCAGGATGATCAAGTTTGAAGACAGGACCAAATTGGGAGACAGAGCCAAGAATCCAGAGGACAGGAGCAGGATTCAAAATGATCTTGACAGCTTGGAGAGATGGACCAAAACTAACAAAATGAAGTTCAACAGTGACAAATGCAAGATACTCCACATTGGCAGGAAAAACGAAATGCAAAGAAACAGAATGAGGGACAATGCCTGGCTTGAGAGCAGTACGTGTGAAAAAGATCTTGGAGTCCTCATGGACAACAAGTTAAACATGAGCCAACAATGTGATGTGGCAGCAAAAAAAGCCAATGGGATTTTGGCCTGCATCAATAGGAGCATAGTGTCTAGATCTAGGGAAGTAATCCTACCCCTCTTTTCTGTTTTGGTTAGACCACACCTGGAATATTGTGTCCAATTCTGGGCACCACAATTCAGGAGAGATATTGACAAGCTGGAACGTGTCCAGAAGAGAGCAACTAAAATGATAAAGGGTCTGGAGAACAAGCCCTATGAGGAGCAGCTTAAGGAGCTGGGCATGTTTAGCCTGAAGAAGAGAAGGCTGAGGGGATATGATGGCCATGTATAAATATGTGAGAGGAAGCCACAAGGAGGAGGGAGCAAGCTTGTGTTCTGCTTCCCTGGAGACTAGGACGCGGAACAATGGCTTCAAACTACAAGAGAGGAGATTCCATCTGAACATGAGGAAGAACTTCCTGACTGTGAAAGCCGTTCAGCAGTGGAACTCTCTGCCCCGGAGTGTGGTAGAGGCTCCTTCTTTGGAAGCTTTTAAACAGAGGCTGGATGGCCATCTGTCAGGGGTGATTTGAATGCAATATTCCTGCTTCTTGGCAGAATGGGGTTGAACTGGATGGCCCATGAGGTCTCTTCCAAGTCTTTGATTCTATGATTCTATGAAAGAACCTCCACCATACTCCAGGGCAAAAAGTTCCACTGCTGAACAGCTCTCACAGTCAGGAAGTTCTTCCTCATGTTCTGGTGGAATCTCCTTCCTTGTAGTTTGAATCCATTGTTCCACATCCTAGTCTCCAGGGAAACAGAAAATAAGCTTGCTCCCTCCTCTTTATGACTTCCTCTTACATATTTATACATGGCTATCATGTCTCCTCTCAGCCTTCTCTTCTTCAGGCTCAACATGCCCAGCTCTTTAAACCGCTCCTCATAGGGCTTGTTCTCCAGACCCTTAATCATTTTCATTGGCCTCCTCTGGACAACTAACTAGGCTTGTATGAAAATGTTATTTCTTTTCTGAATATTTTCTTTGTGGTAGATATTATTTATTTCTGAATACCAATTTAGTTATTGATTTTGACTTTAAACTTCCACACAATCTGGATGGAAGTCACTATTGATGTAACAGCAATGGTGCAGGAGTTAGTTAAAATAAACATAAAATGGCCAAACTAGCCAACATTGTATGCTGAACTGGAGTCTGCAGTACTATATAGCCGAAACTGAAAGTTTTGCAAGAACATAAAACTTATCTTCAGATAGTTAACAAAGTAATTTTGAGCCTCATAAAATGCATATTGCAAAACAACAAGGAAAACAAAAAAAAAAATCCCATTACTGTTTTGCCTCAGCCCTGTTTTTGTGACAATGAGTTATTATCATTAATTATCACTCTGTTTTATAGTCACTGGCTGCCTTTAATTTTAGACTTTAAATACTCTAAAGCATAAACAATTAATTTAAATTTGTAGCTAAAGCTAGTAAAATTTGCATTGGAGGAAGAAGCTGTTAATACAGTTTACACAAGGAGAACCTTCTGAAGTTATAATAGCAATTATCACGGGTTTTTTAGTTTTATTTTGTGCTTGATATAGCAGTTTTTCCCCCCTTAACTATTTTGCCTAAGTGAGCAACCAGAGAAATTTCTAGGTGATTTTCTAGAAGCCAGAAAATTATTGTTTAAATTGGTGATCTGTTGCAATGGCGGATCTGGCCAGGGTGGTCCACACCTTAGTCACCTCTAGACTGGACTACTGCAATGCACTCTATGTGGGCTACCCTTGAAAACGGCCTAGAAATTTCAGATGATCTAACGGGCGGCAGCCACATTGTTAACTGGGGCTCCTTACAGGGAGCGGTCAACCCTCCTGTTCAAGGAGCTCCACTGGCTGCCATTCATCTACCAGACCCAATTCAAGGTGCAGGTTCTTACCTACAAAGCCTTGAACTGTTTGGGACCCACCTACCTGTGTGATCGCATCTCTATACAAACCCACGCAATCCCTTTGATCATCTGGAGAGGCCCTGCTCTCGATCCTGCCAGCTTCGCAGACGCGATTGGTGGGGACGAGAGAGAGGGCCTTTTCGGTGGTGGCCCCTCGACTCTGGAACTCACTCCCTAAAGACATCAGACAGGCTCCAACCTTGGCATTCTTCAGGAGGAGCTTGAAGACATGGCTGTTTCAGTGTGCCTTCCCGGAATAATGATCCCATAGCACTTTGACCTCCAAAGCACTTTACCTTTCTCTAAGTCTGCTCGTATGCCCTTCCACAAACACCAGTATCACCTTCTGTTCATGTCCCAGCATTATTTCCAATTTTAACTCTGCCAGAAGGGACAGAGAGTTTCATCTATGATGATGATCGTGCCATTACTGCTCAAGCAGGGAGCTTTGAGATGGTAGAACAGAAGCTCTCTGAAGCTCTAGGTGCTCTTACTGCCTATTACAGGGAAAACCAACTGATCCCGAACCCATCTAAAACACAGACATGTGCCTTTCATCTCAAGAACAGAGAAGCATCCCGAGCTCTGAAGATCACCTGGGAAGGAATCCCACTGGAGCATTGCAGCGCACCCAAATACCTGGGAGTCACTCTGGACCATGCTCTGACCTACAAGAAGCACTGCCTGAACATCAAACAAAAAGTGGGTGCTAGAAACAACATCATACGAAAGCTGACTGGCACAACCTGGGGATCACAACCAGACACAGTGAAGATATCTGCCCTTGCGCTGTGCTACTCTGCTGCTATGCATGCCCAGTGTGGAACACATCTCACCACACTAAAACAGTAGATGTGGCTCTTAATGAGACATGCCGCATTATCACAGGGTGTCTGCGCCCCACACCACTGGAGAAATTACACTGCCTAGCCGGTATTGCACCACCTGACATCCGCCGGGAAGTTGCAGCCAATAGTGAAAGGACCAAGGCAGAGACATCTCCAGCTCATCCCCTGTTTGGGTATCAGCCAGCACGTCAATGACTTAAATCAAGACATAGTTTTCTAAGATCTACAGAGACACTCGCTGGAACACCTCAGCAAGCGAGAGTCCAAAAGTGGCAGGCCCAAACCCAGCACCTCAATTCATGGGTGATACCAGATGAGAGACTCCCCCCTGGGCACACAGAAGATTGGGCGACTTGGAAGGTGCTGAACAGACTGCGCTCGGGCACCACGAGATGCAGAGCCAACCTTAAGAAATGGGGCTACAGGATGGAATCCTCAGCATGTGAGTGCAGAGAAGAACAAACCACTGACCACGTGCTGCAATGTAACCTGAGCCCTGCCACATGCACGATGGAGGACCTTCTTGCAGCAACACCAGAGGCACTCCAAGTGGCCAGATACTGGTCAAATGACATTTAACCAAATACCAAATTTGCAAAATCTGTGTGGTTTTTTTCCCTTTTTTTCTTTTTCTTTCTAATCTCTGTGTTTGTTTTTGCTCTGATAGAATTGTAATACAATGGTTGCTGATGACACGATAAATAAATAACTCTACATTTGGCCTTCCCACTGTTTTTAATTATGTGTTGGTTTTTTGATAATATTGTGTATCTTATTGTCTATGTTGTTTTTAATTGCTTGTACTGTGTTGTTATTGCTTGTATTGTTGTGTTTGGGCTCGGCCTCATGTAAACCGCACCGAGTCCCATGGGGAGATTTATTTATTTATTTATTTATTTATTTGCTTTATTTTTATACCGCATTTTCCAGCCTAATTCGGCGACTCAATGCGGTTTACAATGCAATTTATATCACAATAACAATTAGTTAACATACACGATAGACAACACAAGACAACACAACATAGTCATCAACGCCTCTGTAAAAATCAGATTCCGTTCTCATAATCCTTCTACCATTCCAGGATGGTAGCGGGGTACAAATAAAGTGTTGTTGTTGTTGTTGTTGTTGTTATTATTATTATTATTATTATTATTATTATTATTATTATTATGTGCTTTTCTTTATTTAGAGTAGACCCCTGCATTGTGAATTTATATTAGCACGAGAACCATGAAGAAAGGCTCCTGGCAAGAGAACAGTCTTGTCACTGGTCCCAGAATTTGTTGTGTTCTTGTCATCCTGACATTTGACAACGTTCCAATGTGCCGTGTCATTTGTCATCAAAATTTACTAGGTTTCCCTTTAAGATTTACTATCCCCCCAAAAGAACAGCAAAAACACATAAAAGAACCCTTGTTTTGGGCTTCAAAGCAAACCAATCATCCCCAGCTCCTACATAAAGGGTGAACACATTGGATTATCTCTGTGTGAATTGTTGAGTTATTACAGTCCTGGGTTAATGCTTGACCTCTGGGTCATTGCGAGGAAACTAGCATGTTTCTGCAGCTATTATGAAACTGCTTGGCAGTTGTTAACTTGTTCCAGCATATGCCAGTATAGAATAGGATTTTTCAAACCAGTTGTCATCCATCATGTATTTTCATGCTTCCAGCCAAAAGGTATGAAATATACAAATATAATATACATAACAAATAAGTCATAGAATTATAGAGTTGGAAGAGACCTCATGGGCCATCCAGTCCAACCCCATTCTGCCAAGAAGCAGGTATATTGCATTCAAAGCACCCCTGACAGATGGCCATCCAGCCTCTGTTTAAAAGCTTCCAAAGAAGGAGCCTCCACCACACTCCGGGGCAGAGAGTTCCCCTGCTGAATGGCTCAGGAAGTTAGGAAGTTCTTCCTCATGTTCAGATGGAATCTCCTTTCTTATAGCTTGAAGCCATTGTTCCATTGCATCCTAGTCTCCAGGGAAGCAGAAAACAAGCTTGCTCCCTCCTCCCTGTGACTTCCTCTCACATATTTATACATGGCTATCATGTCTCCTCTCAGCCTTCTCTTCTTCAGGCTAAACATGCCCAGCTCCTTAAGCCGCTCCTCATAGGGATTGTTCTCCAGACCCTTGTTCATTTTAGTCACCCTCCTCTGGACACCTCCAGCAAAGGATCAGCGCCTTGTTGTGGCGCTGGAGCTTGAGCACCTCAATGATGTCATGAGCGAAACCGTGAAGGGCCACCCAAGACGGGACGGTCATGGCAGAGAGGTCAGACCAAGCGTGATCCCTGGGGAAGGCAATGGCAAACCACCCCAGTATCCTTGCCAAGAAAACTAAATGGACCAGTACAACCAGAGATATGTCGGTATGCCATTGGAAGATGGGACTCCCAGGTCGGAAGATGGCCAAAATGCTAAAGTATCTGGACTGACCTTGAAGGAGCTGGGGGTGGTGACGGCCAACAGGGAGCTCTGGTATGGGCTGGTCCATGAGGTCACGAAGAGTCGGAGATGACTGAACGAATGAACAACAACCTCTGGACACATTCCAGCTTGTCAATATCTCTCTTGAATTGTGGTGCCCAGAATTGGACACAATATTCCAGGTGTGATGTAACCAAGGCAGAATAGAGCATGGGGAGCAGGACTTCTCTAGATCTAGACACTATGCTCCTATTGATGCAGGCCAAAATCCCACTGGCTTTTTTGCCGCCACGTCACATTGTTGGCTCATGTTTAAATTATTGTCCACGAGGACTCCAAGATCTTCTAACTTTATGATTCTGGGATAATTCAACTACTTCCTGAGGTGGCGGAAAAAACAATTACTGTAGAGTCTTGCTTATCCAACCTTCACTCATCCAACGTTCTGTATCATCCAATGCAATCTGCTTCCCGCCTGGGACCACAGCTGTTTCAGTACATTGTGATGTTTTGGTGCTAGATTCGTAAATACAGTAATTACAACATAATGTTACCATCTACTGAACTGCTTTTTCGGTCAATTTGTTGTAAAACATTATGTTTTCATGCTTAATTTGTAAAATCATAATGTAATTTGGTGTTGGAAGAGACCTCATGGGCCATCCAGTCCAACCCCCTGCCAAGAAGCAGGAATGCTGCATTCAAAGCACCCCTGACAGATGGTCATCCAGCCTCTGCTTAAAAGCTTCCAAAGAAGGAGCCTCCACCACACTCCGGGGCAGAGAGTTCCACTGCTGAACGGCTCCCACAGTCAGGAAGTTCTTCCTCATGTTCAGATGGAATCTCCTCTCTTGTAGATTGAAGCCATTGTTCCATTGTGTCCTAGTCTCCAGGGCAGCAAAAAACAAGCTTGCTCCCTCCTCCCTACGAATTCCTCTCACATATTTATACATGGCTATCATGTCTCCTCTCAGTCTTCTCTTCTTCAGGCTAAACATGCCCAGCTTCTTAAGCCGCTCCTCATAGGGCTTGTTCTCAGGATCATTTTAGTCACCCTCCTCTGGACACATTCCAGCTTGTCAATTTCTCTCTTGGATTGTGGTGCCCAGAATTGGACACAATATTCCAGGTGTGGTCTAACCAAGGCAGAATAGAGTTGTAGCATGACTTCTCTGGATCTAGACACTATGCTCCTATTGATGCAGCCAGAGGTGGCCCTAAGTAATTTTCAACAGTAAGCAAACAGTATTTTGGTGCTGGAAACATATGTCCTCGCTGTGGAAGAACATATGGGTCAAGAATAGGGCTCTACGGTCACCTATGAATCCACCGCCAAGACCCTACCCTTGGAAGGCCATCATACTTGGACAATGAGGGGTCACCTAAGAAAAATAAGTATTGGATTGGTATCTTTTTTATTCTTGGTAGCTCCATCCAGCCATAATCTCAATACAATGACTTCACACCTATGCACTCATCGCCAAGACACTACACTTGGAGGACCATCATCCTTGGATGATGAGGGATCACCTAACTCAACTCAACTCAATTTTGCTATGGTGCAGTTTCACCTGGATACTGTCTCCATAAGTGTATTGAAAAATATATTGTGAAATGCTTAAAGAAGGGCAGCAAAATGTTCATAGGTCTGGAAACCAAGCATTACGAGGAACGATTTAGGGAGTTGTGTATGTTTAGCTTGAAGAAGATAAGAATGAAATTTGACAGGAAAACTATCTTTAAATATCTGAAAAGATGTCATGTAGAAAAGAGAACAAGCTTATTTTCTGCTGCTCCAGAGACTAGAACAAGAACCAAAGGAATCAAATTACAACAATTAGGTTCCACTATTCTGGGATATAGGGCTGTGTGGAAGGGCCCTTAAACAGTGACTTCTATCAGGTGTTTTAGTTTCTGGACTATTTTTTGATATTTCATTTGGCTTGGCCTTAGACACATTGGAGAAGTAGAAATGTTTTATTTATTTCCATCTCTTATACCGCAAGCATTGTTGCATTGGAGGGCCCTAGCATCGTAGAATCATAGAATCATAGAGTTGGAAGAGACCTCCTGGGCCATCCAGTCCAACTCCATTCTGCCAAGAAGCAGGAATATTGCATTCAAATCACCCCTGACAGATGGCCATCCAGCCTCTGTTTAAAAGCTTCCAAAGAAGGAGCCTCCACCACACTCCAGGGCAGAGACTTCCATTGTTTAACAGCTCTCACAGCTTCTTAATGTTCAGATGGAATCTCCTTTCTTGTAGTTTGAAGCCATTGTTCCGTGTCCTAGTCTCCAGGGCAGCAGAACACAAGCTTGCTCCCTCCTTCCTGTGACTTCCTCTCACATATTTATACATGGCTATCATATCTCCTCTCAGTCTTCTCTTCTTCAGCCTAAATGTGCCCAGCTTCTTAAGCCGCTCCTCATAGGGCTTGTTCTCCAGATCATTTTAGTCACCCTCCTCTGGACACATTCCAGCTTGTCAACATCTCCCTTCAATTGTGGTGCCCATAATTGGACACAATATTCCAGGTGTGGTCTAACCAAGGCAGAATAGAGGGGTATTTCACACAGCCCTATATCCTAGAATATCTAGGCAGAAAATCCCACAATACCTGCTTTGAACTGGGTTATCTGAGTCCACACTCAGATAATGTGGGAATTTCTGCCTTGATATTCTGGGATATAAGGCTGTGTGGACATGCCCAGGAATAACAAACCAGTTATCTATTTAGTTGCTGTGGTTTTCTTAGCAGAATTCTCTAAAGCTATTTAGGAATTTAGAAGGAGATATTCTGATTTGAGCTATATAATTTTCCCCACTACACCTCCACACACACACACACTTTTGTTTGGTTTACAGTCAGGTTCTCCAAAGGGTCAGGACATTCCCATAAACTATTTGTGCTCCCCTAGAGCGAAACCACAGTGTCTGCTGTAACATTTTGGTAATTTAACTTGCCAGGGATCAGCGGCTTCTTTAATTCATAAATCCTTTTATAAATAAAGTTGTTTCTGAGACAATAAAATGCTCTCAAGCATAATGAGAAAGAGACTGCTAGGGCACCTACAAGGCTAGCCAAGTAACACAATGCCAGCAAGAACTGTGACAACATATTTCTTCTTACAGGATACAAGATGCCCTCAGGCAACAAGGACAGTTTTGAAAACTCCATGTTCAAGAACCAGGGTCCTCAAACTTTACAGTCCCCCAGACAGTTGGGGAGGACGACTATCTGTTCATTCGTTCAGTCATCTCCGACTCCTCGTGACCCCATGGACCAGCCCACGCCAGAGCTCCCTGTCGGCCATCACCACCCCCAGCTCCTTCAAGGTCAGTCCAGTCACTTTGAGGATGCCATCCATCCATCTTGCCCTTGGTCGGCCCCTCATCCTTTTGTCTTCCACTTTCCCCAGCATCATTGTCTTCTCTAAGCTTTGCTGTTTCCTCATGTTGTGGCCAAAGCACTTCAACTTTGTCCCTAGTATCCTTCCCTCCAGTGAGCAGTCGGGCTGTATTTCCTGGAGGATGGACTGGTTGGATCTTCTCGCAGTCCAAGGCACTCTCAGAACTTTCCTCCAACACCACAGCTCAAAAACCTCTCTCTTCCTTCGCTCAGCCTTCCCTAAGGTCCAGCTCTCACATCCATAGGTTACTACAGGGAATACCATGGCTTTGACTAGGCGGATCTTTGTTGCCAGTGTGATGTCTCTACTCTTTACTATTTTATCGAGATTGGACATTTCTCTCCTCCCAAGAAGGAAGCGTCTTCTGATTTCCTGGCCACAGTCTGCATCTGCCGTAATCTTTGCAACTAGAAATACAAAGTCTGTCATGGCCTCCACCTTTTCTCCCTCTATTTCCCAGTTGTCAATCATTCTTGTTGCCATAATCTTGGTTTTTTTGATGTTTAGCTGCAACCCAGCTTTTGCACTTTCTTCTTTCATCTTGATTAGAAGGCTCCTCAGGAGGACTATAGTTTTTTAAAAAATACGAATGACTTCTTATGAATGCTAAACATATCTTAGTGCAAAAAACCATGAATAAATACAATATTTAAACTGAAGAACAGTTTTAACCGACATAAAAGGCCCAGCGGACCTGTCCAAATGTATCTCCTTCCACGTCCCACCTCGGAGTTTAAGATCTTCTGGGGAGGCCCTGCTCTCGGTCACAAACACGCTTGGCAGGGACGAGGGACAGGGCCTTCTCGATGGTGGCCTCCCACCTGTGAAACTCACTCCCCAGGGAAATTAGACTATTGTCTTCCCTCCTCTCCTTCAGAAAGAGATTCCAGGTTTGAACTAGTTTGTAAATTTTCAGTCCTACATGCTTTACCCATCCACTCATGATTTTTTTTACACAGCCCTATATCCTAGAATATCTAGGCAGAAAATCCCACAATACCTGCTTTGAACTGGGTTATCTGAGTCCTCACTCAGATAATGTGGGATTTTCTGTCTTATATTCTGGGATATAGGACTGTGTGCAGCATTTTAATTCCTTTTCTTTGTTCAGCTGTTGTTCAGCTGTTAAAATGCTGATTGTGGGTCCAGTTCTATTCTAAATTATCCTCAGCTATTGTTTTGACACTCAAAACGTTAAGTTAGTGCTGATAGTAATAAAAGTAGTGTAGTTTCAATAACATTTAGGAAGTCTACTTATGGAGGGCAGAGATGCAAAATTTTGTCTTAAGACCCAACCTAGAATAGACCCTGGGGATCACAACCTATGCTACTCTGCCCTTGCGCTATGCTACTCTGCTGCGGAGTACGCATGCCCAGTATGGAACACATCTCACCATGCTAAAACAGTGGATGTGGCTCTTAATGAGACATGCCGCATTATCACAGGGTGTCTGCGCCCTACACCACTGGAGAAATTACACTGTCTAGCCGGTATCGCACCACCTGACATCCGCCGGGAAGTAGCAGCCAATAATGAAAGGACCGAGGTAGTGACATCTTCAGCTCATCCCTTGTTTGGGTATCAACCAGCACATCAACGACTTAAATCAAGAAATAGTTTTCTATGATCTACAGAGACACTCGCTGGAACGCCCCAGCAAGCGAGAGTCCAAAAGTGGCAGGCTCAAACCCAGAACCTCAATCAATGGCTGATACCAAATGAGAGACTCCCCCCTGGGCACACAGAAGACAGGGCGACTTGGAAGGCGCTGAACAGACTGCGCTCTGGCACCACGAGATGCAGTGCCAATCTCAAGAAATGGGGCTACAAAGTGGAATCCACGACATGTGAGTGCAGAGAAGAGCAAACTAGGGCTGGGCGGTTTTGTTTCGTTAATTCATAATTCGTTAATAATTCGTTATTTTTTTTAATTACAAAACAATAACAAACCATTCTGGAGCAATTTTTTAAAAAAACGAATTTTTAAACATGTTTTGTAAATGCTTCATATTTCGTTATTGTATCCATTTCGTTATTGTTCTGAGGTCATTTCGTTATTATTTCCGCATGTCTGGGGCAAGTTTTTTGTTTAATTAGTGAAAAAAAATATAATATCACACCAACAGTCAACAACAGAGGGAGAGGGAAGCTTCAGAAGTTTTTGGAGGTTTTTTAGCGTATTTCGTGGTCGCGTCCGCCATTAACGAATCGATTCGTTATTGTTTCGGAAATCGATTCGTTAATGTTTTGTAATTTTTTCACATTTACGAAATTTCGTAAATATCAAACTTTTTAAAAGGAAAATTTTGTAATTATTTTAAATAACGAAACGCAAAAAACCCCAAAAAACGAATTGATTTTAGAAACAAATTTTTCCGTTGTTACCCAGGCCTAGAGCAAACCACTGACCACCTGCTGCAATGCACCCTGAGCCCTGCCACATGCACAATGGAGGACCTCCTTGCGGCAACACCAGAGGCACTCCAAGTGGCCAGCTTGCAAATTCTGTGTTTTGTCTGTTTATTTGTTTGTTTTTGTTAAAAATGTAAAACAAATGTCTGGTTGCTGATGACACGGTAAATAAAACCTAAAATAGACTCATTGAATTAATGGAATTTGCTTAAGAAACTCACAAGATTTCCATTGATTCAATGGTTCTAGTTCAGTGTTTCTCAACCTGGGGGTCGGGACCCTTAAGGGGGTCACGAAGGGGTGTCAGAGGGGTCGCCAAAGACCATCAGAAAACACAGTATTTTCTGATGGCCATGGGGATTCCATGTGGGAAGTTTGAGCCAATTCCATCACTGGCGGAGTTCAGAATATTCTTTGATTGTAATGAATTATAAATCCCAGCAACTACAACTCCCAAAAGTCAAGGTCTATTTTCCCCAGGCTCCACCAGTGTTCCCATTTGTGCATATTGATCTGGACTAAACTGTACCAAGTTTAGCCCAGATCCACCATTGCGTGAGTCCACAGTGCTCTCTGAATATAGGTGAACTACAACTCCCAAACTCAAGGTCAATACCCACCAAACCCTTCCAGTGTTTTCTGTTGGTCATGGGAGTTCTATGTGGCAAATTAAGTTACAAATCCATTGCTGGTGGAGTTCAGAATGCTCTTTGATTATAGGTGAACTATAAATCCCAGCAACTACAACTCCCAAATTACAAAATCAATCCTCCCCCAACCCCACTAGCATTTACATGTGGGTGCATTGGGTATTTGTGCCCAGTTTGGTCCAAGATGAAAATACATTTTGCATATCTGATATTTACATTATGATTTATAACAGTAGTAAAATGACTGTTATGAAGCAGCAACAAAAACGATGTTATGGTTGGGGGTCACCACAACATGAGGGACTGTATTAAGGGGTCACGGCATTAGGAAGGTTGAGAACCACTGTTCTAGTTAGTGACGAGAAACAGAATTAGCAGTGCACTTTACCAATTGTATTGATTTATGATCAATCAGATTTTGACATTGTTCTCTATACATTGTAAAGATCTGGTTGCAGCTTTACATTTTATTATGGCAGCTTTTCCTTGGGGCCTTTATTTGATTGATAGATAGTATGTTTAGGTTGCGGTGCCTTCCAGAATGGTATAATTGTAAATAGAACAGCAGGAACATAAAGATTATTTTGTCCCATGGAGTCTAGAATGAGGTTTCTGTCATGAAGGCTGAATTTCTTATCTTTTGAAATTCCCCATTACTAGAAATTGAAAACTGGACAGGTCATTGGTTTGCGACAATGGGATGAAAAGGGAGGGGAAACGGAAGGACCAGTCCATTTCATTTTGGAGTCTTTGTGTCCATTTAATCAAATGTGGGCGGGAGGGCCTTTGCACAATTGAGACTTGTGCGCCAACTGTGACCGTACCTTGTGAAGGCAGATCTGGCCAGGGTGGTCCATGCCTTAGTCACCTCCAGATTGGACTACTGTAACACACTCTACGTGGGGCTGCCCTTGAAAACGGCCCGGAAATTTCAGTTGGTTCAACGGGCGGCAGCCAGGTTGTTAACTGGTGCTCCTTACAGGGAGAGGTCAACCCTCCTGTTTAAGGACCTCCATTGGCTGCCGTTCATTTTCCAGACTCAATTCAAGGTGCAGGTGCTTACCTACACAGTAGGGCTGGGCGGTTTCGTTTCGTTAATTCGTAATTCGTTAATAATTCGTTAATTTTTTTAATTACAAAACGATAACGAACCATTCTGGAGCAATTTTTTAAAAAAACGAATTTTTAAATACGTTTTGTAAATGCTTCGTATTTCGTTATTGTATTCGTTTCGTTATTGTTTTGAGGTCGTTTCGTTATTATTTCCGCATGTCTGGGGCAAGTTTTATGGTTGTTTTTTGTTTAATTAGTGAAAAAAAAATTATAATATCACACCAACAGTCAACAACAGAGGGAGAGGGAAGCTTCAGAAGTTTTTGGAGGTTTTTTAGCGTATTTTTTAGCGGTCGCGTCCGCCATTAACGAATCGATTCGTTATTGTTTCGGAAATCGATTCGTTAATGTTTTGTAATTTTTTTCACATTTACGAAATTTTGTAAATATCGAACTTTTTAAAAGGAAAATTTTGTAATTATTTTAAATAACGAAACGCAAAAACCCCCCAAAAAACGAATCGATTTTAGAAACAAATTTTTCCATTGTTACCCAGACCTACTACACAGCTCTAAACAGTTTGAGACCCACCTACCTGCATGACCGCATCTCCGTATACTAACCCACACGATCTCTTTTTTCATCTGGTGAAGCCCTGCTCACGATCCCACCGGCATTGCAAGCGCGATTGGTGGGAACGAGGGACAGGGCCTTCTCGGTGGTGGCCCCACGACTCTGGAACTCCCTCCCCAAGGACATCAGGCACTCCCCAACACTGGCAGTCTTCAGAAGGAGCTTGAAAACATAGATGTTCCAGTGTGCCTTCCCAGATTAAGGAATCCCAAGCAATGTCCCTAATGCACTTTATGAGAGAGCTAGAATTGTTTGCATACCCGTCTATTCCCAAAATATCCATCCTACCTCACCTGGACATGCCCAGCATTTTTAGAATTATAACCATTATATTTGGCCCTGCCACAGGTTTTTAACAGTGTCATGTTTTTGTTATTGTTCTGCTTTGTTATGAGTTATTTATTGTTGCATTGTATTGTTGTTGTTGTGTTTTTGCTAATGATGTACTTTGGGCTCGGCCTCTTGTAAGCCGAGTCCTGCAGGAGATGGTAGCGAGGTACAAATAAAAGTTTATTATGATTATTATTAAATGTTGCATTTAAATGCATAATTAAATTACATTATTTTTATTCTTACAAAATGAGAAAGAGTTGGTTTCTAATATATGTAATGTCTTTATGCTTGGAGATAAACAGTAGTTCTTGTTGTTTCTTTGTCAGTGTTGATGTGGAGATTGTCTGGTTTGCCTACTCTGGGACATGCAACATATAATTCTCCTTCTTTAGAGGTCCCTTTCAAATCTATGATACTATATCTCTCTGTGTGTGTGTGAATCATATCTATCTATATGTCGTGAACCAGATGCCTTAAAGGAGCCAGACGCAAATAAAAAATCAAAGCAAGGTTTATTAATACAACAAAAATAGCTTAAAAACATTTAACTCAGTGTATCTAGCAATAAATCAAAACGTAATTTTATCAAATAATACGGATTATACTGGAATATAATCTGGGATAACAAAAAGTTCAAGCAAACTGCTTCAAAGTTCTTAAAACGCAGAGAAACAAGGTGGAAGCAAACAAAAACGTTGTCAGAAAACAGTCCCAAGTCGAAGCATGTCCAAAAGCAGAAGTTCAGGTCAAAAACGCGATGCCGTCATCCAAAAACAATCCGGAGTCAGAAGGGAAGTAGAAGTCAGCACTTACGAGATTCCAGTCAGTAGAAACACGGAAACACAGCAATCTGCAGTCCCAGGACTCAAGGCAAGAGTAACGGCAGCAACAAAGTCCCAAGCCGAATACAACACTTTGCCTACTGCAAAGTCCCCAAAGTTTGATACCTTCTTTTATCCTATAACTCATTATCGGATGATGAGCTGCTCTCCACCCTGTCCTCATCACTCTCAGCTGCTTTAGCTTCCACAGCTGCTCACCACCTCCCATCCCTCCAACATTTCCAGTGTCTATCAAGACTTAGATCACCCAATGTATTACCAGGTTGCCAATCTCCCGAAATCCCTTCAAAGTCATCACTGGATGTTGGCTGTATACATATGTCCCTGACTTCCTGCACATGGGTCCAATCCAGCCCATCCTCCTCTTCGTTATCACTCCCAGTCCCAACACTCCCCGTGAACCCCATAAAGTCTTCCTCCTCAGTAGGAGCATTAAGTATTACACGGATATGTTTCCTTTCACATTCCTCATCTGACTCTTGCTCCTGTGTAACCCACTTCAAACCTCTGCCCCCATCTCCCTCCTCCTCCATTTCAGAATCTGAGAAGCCTTCAAACGAGTCAGTATCTGTAGGTGTCATGAATATCTTCCTAATTCGCTTCCTTTGCTGCTCCTGCTCCAACACTGGAGCAGCCCTCTTTCCCCTCCTACTACCAGTTGTAGCTTGACCAGCACACTCTACTGCAACACTATCTCTATGGCACTATCTCTTGTCAGGAGGGCTTTGATTTCATTTTTTTGCCCTGGTGAAGGGAGTTGGACTGGATGACCTTAAAATATTTTCTGTTGGTCATGGGAGCTCTGTGTGCCAAGTATGGTTCAATTTCATCGTCGGTGGAGTTCAGAATGCTCTTTGATTGTAGGTGAACTATAAATCCCACTAGCTACAACTCCCCAATGTCAAGGTCTATTTCTCCCAAACTCCATCTGTGTTCATATTTAGGCATATGGAATATTCATGCCATTTTTGGTCCAGATCCATCATTGTTTGAGTGCGGAGTGCTCTCTGGATGTAGGTGAACTACAACTCCCAAACTCAAGGTCAATGCCCACCAAACCCTTATATTTTTTTTCTGTTGGTCATGGGAGTCATATGTTCCATGTTTACTTCAATTCCATCATTGGTGGAGTTCAGAATGCTCTTTGGTTTTAGGTGAAATATAAATCCCAGCAACTACAACTCCCAAATGACAAAATCAAATTTTTGAGTGAGGGTTACTCCTTGGGTTAGTAGGTGTCTTGTGGCCAAATTTGGTGGCAATTCATCCAGTTGTTTTTGAGTTATGTTAATCCTATAAACAAACATTACATTTTTAATTTTATAGACTAGTCGTCCCCTGCCACGTGTTGCTGTGGCCCACATGGGGGTTCTGTGTGGGAAGTTTGGCCCAATTGTATCGCTGGTGGGGTTCAGAATGCTCTGTGATTGTAGGTGAACTATAAATCCCAGAAACTACAACTCCCCAATGTCAAGATTCTATTTCCCCCAAACTCCACCAGTGTTCACATTTGGGCATATTGAGTATTCTTGTAGAGTTTGGTCCAGAACCATCATTTTTTGAGTCCACAGTGATCTCTGGATGTAGGTGAACTACAACTCCAAAACCAAAGAACACTTCCCACCAAACCCTTCCAGTATTTTTTGTTGGTCATGGGAGAACTGTGTGCCAAGTTTGGTTGAATTCCATCATTGGTGGGGTTCATAATGCTCTTTGATTGTAGGTGAACTATAAATCCCGGCAACTACACTTCCCAATTGACAAAATCTTTTTTTTTGAGTGAAGGACATACATTTGGTTGTTAGATGTCTTGTATCCAAATTTGGTGTCAATTCGTCCAGTGGTGTTTGAGTTCTGTTAATCCCACAAATGAACATTATATTTTTATTTATATAGATGATGGATTATTAAATCAGCTTGATCCTAAAATGTACATTTAATGCTTTCAGATGTGTTCTTTGAGCTGAATAACTGTATTGCAAGATGTGAAGAATAGCAAAATCCAATAGATAGCTTTATTCCAATTCTGACACTAATCCGGCAGCTAATCCTGACTCAGGTTAGTTTGTATTAGAATTCACAGTGATGACATTCTTTAATCATCCCTAATCAATACACATCATGTGGAGCCTGAACAATTTCTTCCATATCATCCTGCAAACTTCTCTTTCTGCCTATGATGGAGGAACTCCATTATTTTCTATGATGGTTGCGTGCTTTATCTTAGATGAAACTAAAATAAGTCTTCTTGGCTAAGAGATCTGAAGACTTTAAGAGAGTGCAAATGGGAGACATAGAGTGGATGGTTAGGCAGTCTGAGTAGCGGATCCATAATCTCCAACATTTACAGATGGAAATAGGTAAACATATTGCCAAAACACATCAGAATGTGGTTATTTTTTTATTTCATGTCAAAAGCATTGCATAAATAAGTATAAAGTTGATAAAAATAGAAGGAACATGAGCAGTTAAATAATTTTTGGCCAAAAATAGGCAACAGCAACCACATTAGGTTGTTGTAGGTTTTTTCGGGCTATATGGCCATGGTCTAGAGGCATTCTCTCCTGACGTTTTGCCCGCATCTATGGCAAGCATCCTCAGAGGTAATGAGGTCTGTTGGAACTAGGAAAAAGCATTTATATATCTGTGGAATGACCAGGGTGGGACAAAAGACTCTTGTCTGCTGGAGCTAAGTGTGAATGTTTCAACTGACAACCTTGATTAGCATATAATGACCTGACAGTGCCTGGAGCAAACTTTTGTTGAGAGGTGATTAGATGTCCTTGTTTGTTTCCTCTCTGTTTTGTGCTGTTGTAATTTTAGAGTTTTTAATACTGGTAACCAGAGTTTGTTCATTTTTGTGGTTTCCTCCTTTCTGTTGAAATTGTCAACATGCTTGTGTATTTCCATGGCTTCTCTGTGTAGTCTGACATGGTGGGTGTGAGAGTGGTCCAGCATTTCTGTGTTCTCAAATAAAATGCTGTGTCCAGGTTGGTTCATCAGGTGCTCTGCTATGGCTGACTTCTCTGGTTGAAGTAGTCTGTCAGACTACACAGAGAAGCCATTGAAATACACAATACACAAGATTCACACACAGAGAGATATAGTATCATAGATTTGAAAGGGACCCCTAAAGATGGAGAATTATATGTTTCATGTTCCAGAGTAGGCAAACCAGACAATTTCCATATCAACACTGACAAAGGAACAGCTAGAAATAGTACTGTTTATTTATTTATTTATTTATTTATTGCATTTATTAACCGCCGCTCTCAGCCCTAGGGCGACTCGTGGCGGTGTACAATACAAAAAAGACACTTTACAAAGCAATCAGGACAACAAACTAACATCACTAATACACAACATTTAAATTACACTAAAAATCCGCTGCGTCATATTATGGAATCATAATCAATCTCGTAGTCATAAATTCATTCCGGTTGTCATTTCCAGTAACATAGCACTCAGTTGAAAGCCTGCTCGAAGAGCCACGTCTTCAGGCCCTTACGAAAGGCCATGAGGGAGGGCGCCTGTCTGATGTCAGCAGGGAGGGAGTTCCACAGCCGGGGGGCCACCACCGAGAAGGCCCTCTCTCTTGTCCCCGCCAGACGTGCCTGTGAGGCAGGCGGGATCGAGAGAAGGGCCTCCCCAGATGATCTCAAGGTCCTCGTGGGCTCGTAGGCTGAGATGCGGTCCGTAAGGTATTTTGGGCCGGAACCGTTTAGGGCTTTGTAGGATAACACCAGCACCTTAAATTGGGCCCGGTAGCAAATCGGCAGCCAGTGGAGCTGGAACAACAAGGGCGTTGTGTGCTCCCTGCGTCCTGCTCCTGTTAACAACATGGCTGCCGCGCGCTGGACGAGCTGAAGCTTCCGGGCCGTCTTTAAGGGCAGCCCCACGTAGAGAGCGTTGCAGTAGTCAAGGCGGGATGTGACCAGAGCGTGTACCACCATGGCCAAGTCAGACTTCCCAAGGTACGGGCGCAGCTGGCGCACAAGCCGAAGCTGTGAAATGCTCCCCTGGTCACCGCTGAAACCTGGGGATCCAGGCTCAACGATGAATCCAGGATCACACCCAAGCTGCGAACCTGCGCCTTCAAGGGGAGTGCGACCCCATCCAGCACAGGCTGTAACCCTATACCCTGTTCGGCCCTGCGACTGACCAGGAGTACCTCTGTCTTGTCTGGATTTAATTTCAGTTTGTTCGCCCTCATCCAGACCATTACAGCGGCCAGGCACCGGTTCAGGACTTCGACAGCCTCCTTAGTAGCAGGTGGAAAGGAGTGACAGAGCTGGACATCATCTGCGTACAGATGACACCGCACCCCGAAACTCCGGATGATCTCACCCAGCGGCTTCATGTAGATATTAAACAGCATGGGGGACAATATAGACCCACAAGCATCAAGAAATTACATATATTAGAAACCAACACTTTCTCATTACTTTATTTTCCAGATCAACAGACTGGGCCACAGCAACGCATGGCAAGGGACAGCTAGTAAAGAAGAAATCCTTTCCCTCCTGAATAGGTGCACTCTTATTACCATGGAGAGGATGAATAGTCAATTGCCAATCTTGTTCTAGGCCTTTGTTGTCCACTGTTTGTAACACCAGGATGCATATAGGGAGTTGGCACCAGAGGCGGACCTAGGTAATTTTCAACAGTAAGCAAGCAGTATTTTGCACCCAACCCCCAACCAATCACTGATATATATATATTCTGTTCATTGTGGGAGTTCTGGGTGCCACATTTGGTTCAATTCCATCATTGGTGGAGTTCAGAATGCTCTTTGGTTGTAGGTGAACTATACATCCTAGTAACTACAACTCGCATATGTCAAGGTCTGTTTTCCCCCAAGAGCGCCTCAAGAGCACCCCTGGACAAAATCAACTATGCTGCAAAGCCTTACTTTGTGTAATGGTCGAGCCGCCCCTGGTTGGCACATGGGGAATTCTTCTCCATCTTGAAATTAGAAAGTAGTCAAGACATACTGGAGATGTAAAGTGACAGCTTTCTAGAGGAGAAGGTAGCAACAAATTGTAAATTCACTATTTCTGACACTGTTTCTCTGAGCCTCACCCTGGGGCAATTGGATGTCCTCAATGGAGTCTCCAGATAACCCTATAAATGTACACAAAGGCTAGGAATTCTCCTTGCAAGAGATTGCTTCTTGGTTGTGTGAAGGGCTTCAGGAGACGAGGAAGAAAGTTCTAATCTGCCTGTCAGTTTGATGTCAATTTTAGCCCTGTTATTGTCCTTTCAAAACACCAAGTCTTAATCAATTTAGACCTTCACCCACCACACAAAGGCATTTCACATTCCCTATCATTTCTGTTCATTGTCCTTTTATGAGTGTGCTTATTCAGAAATATATTGAACATATGTTTATAAATCTGCCGCAAGGCTTAATTTGAAAACAAAAGGGCATCTGGGTGCTTGTGAGCATTTGGCAGATGCACCACGCTGACTGCAAAAATAAATAAATAAACAAAGAAATTAAGAAACAAAGGGGAGGGGAAACACTGCAGCATAACGGAGAAACACGCCAGCTATAAAACCTGCTGTTTCTTGGGCTGACAGCTCCACAGAAGTAGTTAACTTGGGTTATTCTTCAGAGGCCAATGAAAGCCCGTTTCAAAGGCTACAGTACAAAGATGTGGGAACATCGGGATTTCCTGATATTTGTTGGAAGAAAACAGTTCTCATGATGCTACACTACTGGCCATGCTGACCAGGGTTCATGGTGGTCTCTATCTTTTAAGGGCTATACATCCTCCTTACATTGCAGTGAAAGTACACTAAGGAGATAAAGAAATAATAGAATTGCAACCGTGAGATTTATCACAACATCTGTGGAGTACCCACTTAAGCATAAGGAATTACATATGGAGGACTTTCTTTGCCATTTCAAGTACTAAATACAGTTCCTTATCAAATTAAACAATGCAATGCAATGCATATTTATTTATTATTTATTTATTTGGAACTTTTATATACTAGGCCTGGGTAACAACGGAAAAATTTGTTTCTAAAATCGATTTGTATTTGGGGGTTTTTTTTGTTTCGATATTTAAAATAATTACAAAATTTTCCTTTTAAAAAGTTCGATATTTACGAAATTTCGTAAATGTGAAAAAAATTACAAAACATTAACGAATCGATTTCCGAAACAATAACGAATCAATTCATTAATGGCGGACGCGACCGCGAAATACACTAAAAAACCTCCAAAAACTTCTGAAGCTTCCCTCTCCCTCTGTTGTTGTCTGTTGGTGTTATATTATTATTTTTTTCACTAATTAAACAAAAAACTTGCCCCAGACATGCGGAAATAATAACGAAACGACCTCAGAACAATAACGAAACGAATACAATAACGAAATACGAAGCATTTACAAAACGTGTTTAAAAATTCGTTTTTTTAAAAAAATTGCTCCAGAATGGTTCGTTATGTTTTGTAATTAAAAAAATTAACGAATTATTAACGAATTACGAATTAACGAAACGAAACCGCCCAGCCCTATTATATACCGGTCTTCTCACCTCCAGCGAGGGGCTCAGGCCGGTTTACAACAAAGGAATTCATACACAATAGTTTAAAACATCACATCCAATAATACACTAATATAAACACATTAAAGTACTATCATATAATTATATACGGCCAAATCATTAGCATAAAATCACTAGTCATCCCCATCCATCTGTGTGGTCAAGACTTATTGCCTCACTCATCAAATGCCAGATTCCAGAGCCAGGTTTTCACCAACTTTCTAAAGGTCAGGAGGGAAGAGGCAGTTCTAATCTCCAATGGGAGAGAGTTCCAGATCCGGGGGGCCACCACCGAGAAGGCCCTGTCTCTCGTCCCCACCAGACGCGATTGCGAGGGTGGTGGGACTGAGAACAGGGCCCCTCCAGAAGATCTTAACAACCTTGATGGTTCATAGGGGAGAATCCGTTCGGACAGGTAAACTGGGCCGGAGTCGTTTAGGGATTTATAGGTCAACACCAGCACTTTGAATTGTGCTCGGAAGCTAATTGGCAGCCAGTGGAGCTGGCGCAACAGAGGAGTAGCATGCTCCCTGGGCGCCGCTCCTGTTAGTAATCTGGCTGCCGCTCGTTGGACTAATTGCAGCTTCCGGGCAGTCTTCAAAGGCAACCCCACGTAGAGAGCGTTGCAGTACTCTATACTCTATACAGGATGTCAGACTTCCCAAGGTACGGGTGCAGCTGGCGCTCAAGCATATGTGACTGTATAAGTATTTTTTAATTTTTTAAAAGAAAATTTTATTAGGTTTTACATAATGCAAGGAAAGAGTGAGAACAATAACAATATAGAAAAGGAGAAGAGAAATAAAGACATATAGTAAGAAGAGAGAGAAAAAAGAGCACCAAATTACACAGAAGAGTCCAAAAAGTATAAGTATTTTAAGTGTTGTCATCTATGGCTGTGTTTCAAATTGGAAGTTCTCAACTGGATTACTAAAAGGTTTTGTCCTGGCGCTGACACTCTTCAATATATTTTATCACTAATTTTAGATGATGTGATGGAAGGAAACCTTGTCAAACCTACAGATAATACAATATTGGGAATGGTCACTTAGGGAGGAATCCAAAGGAATATTCATAAAGGCCTGCTACAGAAAAAGAGAATGTGGGCTTGTGCTTTTCTGCTTCAGAGGGTGACACTAAGTCTAATAGTTACAGAATTTAACAATTTAACAATAGAGTTGACTTCTTGACAGAGGTAGTGATTTGGCAATGGGCACAATTGTCAAATCACTACCACTGTGTAGATGTGTGTTGCACTAGTGCCCTGAAGCCTCTTTTTTCACCACAGACCATATACTCTCCAGGTAATCCAATAAGTACAAGTTTATTAAAAGCAGAGTAGGTAAACAGCAAGAAAATTAAAAAGATAGAATCACAGTTCAAAAGGTTATATCCATGAAAACTGAGAGTCCAAAAATCCATTCAAAGAAAGTCCCCAACAGCAATTTCCCAATATTTCCAAAGGCAAGATAAAATGAATCCAAGTTAGGCAAACTATGCCACACATGAACAAAAGCAAGAACACCTTGAAACTTAAATACATTAATTACAATAACATAGGCTCCAAGAAACTGAGAGCTTTTTGCCTGAATGCAGCATTGCTCTCACAATGATTGTACCGGCATGAACCACTTTTAAAAAGCCAGAATTCCTCCCTTGAGATCATTTTTCCTGCACCTGCCTTCCCACTCCTTATCATATTGTGACGGCATGAGTTGCGCCACCTGTGTGTAGAACTTTAAAGTGCAAAGGTTTAAACTGTATAACATGCCCAAAATTGCCTAGTTTGTAAATGTATAGTTGGATTGATTGGTTATTTATAGCTGTCAATCAATGTTTGCACCAGTTATATTGCTTCCTCAGCTCAATTGCTTGGCTCCACCTCTTCCTGGAGGAGGGCAGAGTTTTTCCTTTTCCATTCTACCATCAAACTTTCTATCAGATAGACGTGAGAAAGAGACTTGGCTCTAAAGCCCTTAATTAAGTTACCTCTCATCACCAATTCTAAGGTGTACCCTTGGGACTCATACTTCATGCCCAGATCACCCTGGGCAACGTTGAGGAGACCCAAGCACCTTCAAATTGGTCCTGTGGCACCAGAGAAAGCCTTCGTGTCTTCAAATATAGGCCATTTAGATTGTGAATGTTCAGGAATTTGCAGCCATTGAGAAAAGAGCGAACAGGAAAAGCTTCTCAGCTGCGAAATCTCCTTGGACCCAAGACAACCAAAGACTGTAATGTATATTTCCTTTACCCCCTTTGAAACTTCCAGCTTATTGCCTTAAAGGGATAACTCTTTGTGAACAATAAAACCTATTTTGAGTTATCTACAGTGTTTTGGTCCTTGGGAGTACCAGTTCTTTAAAGGAAGGCAAGAAGCAATCCCCTGGGGGAAAGATGTCACGTCTATGTCTCTTTCACTAAGAGTTATAGCCCCCAGGAGCGACGGCATAATAGTTTAAATATGATACGTCTTAACTTTGTTGATTGGGCTTGGCCCCATGTAAGCCATTCCGAATCCCTTTGGAGAGATGGAGGTGGGGTATAAGAATAAAGTTATTATTATTTTTGTTATTATATCTAATTCACTGGGAGACGTGAGTCTGTCTTAATTGCATGCCCTGTCTTCTCAACTCCAATTGCCTTGACCTCGACAAACATTCACCTCCCTCATTTCTTTCAGCCTGAATTTCTGGCAATTTCCCATGGAAATTGATACGTTTATTTATTTATTTTATTTATTTACATCACTTATATCCCGCCCATATCAGCCTGCAGGCGACTCAGGGCGGTCTACATATCAGCACAATTCGATGCCATCAATACAATACAAAAGCAAAAACATTTAAGTGCATTTAGACAAAAAAGACAGTGCAATAACAATTTAAAAAGAGCTATAGCCTCTCATTCCAATCCTCATCCGTTTCGTCATCTTGGCCCTTCCTGGGTCATTCTCCATCTCAAGCTTGACTATTCCGGGTTTCCGAATGCCTGCTCGAAGAGCCAGGTTTTCACTCTCTTACGAAAGGTCAGGAGGGAGGGGGCTGATCTAATATCCCTAGGCAGGGAGTTCCACAGCTGAGGGGCCACCACAGAGAAGGCCCTGTCTCTCGTCCCTGCCAAGCGTGCTTGCGAAGCAGACAGGATCGAGAGCAGGGCCTCCTCAGATGATCTTAACTTCCTGGAGGGTTCGTAGGAAGAGATGCGTTCAGATAGGTAGGCTGGGCCAGAACTGTTTAGGGCTTTATAGGCTAAAGCCAGCACTTTGAATTGGAGGAGGTTCCAAAACACCTCTCCCAGGGCCACTTCCAGCCTCCCCTGGGCCCTCTGAATCTCTCCCAGTATCCCTTTCCTCCTCATTCGAACACTCAGAATCGGACCATGCTACAACAATGTGAGTGAGGTATATGTTTGCATTTGTGCTTATCAATAGCGATGGCATCATGAAGGGAGTTTAATCAAAGGACCCAGTGTGAGATTGTGACACTTTATTTTAGAGGAGGTGCATTATTTTCATAGCATGATATAGTTTGCTTTCTTTTTCTAAGAGATGGTGCTATTGTTTTTTATGAAGATGTGCGAGATGAGGGAATGGATGACCTACAAGGCCATTTCCATTAAGATGCTACGAAAACAAAACAAAACAAAGTCTTTCCAGTTCATACATAATGTTCACATTTTCATCGTCCAGCTTTGTTACCATCTCCCTGGGGGACCCTTCCCTTGTTTCTCACTTGTTTGGATTCATTTCATGGTGAATGTTTCTTCATTTGGATTCAGATCTGGTCTTATTCACAGGCTCTGGATGGCTCATACAAAGATTTTAAAAGTTCTATAGGAATGGGAAAAGAGTGGATCATTGCTCCTCTAGGACTCACAACAATTTAGAGAGGTACAAAGGACAAAAGAGGTGAGGACAGCAAAAAGATATTTGTGACGGTATGCACATATTTGGTGATTTCTAATCTTTTCCAGTTTTGTATCTGTTAAAATGGTTCTCTATAGTTTTGGGGTTATTTTTTTAATAGAAACAACAACATAAGGTTTTAGGGTTGCTGGAATAAATTCACAAATGAATGAATGAAAGAAAGTAAATATTTAAGGGAATGTCAAAAGGAAAGGTCAGTTTCAGGGACGCTGCAGCTAGTATTCTACTTATTTAAGCACCTTTAATGAGGTAACTTCTCATGGCTGACTTTTTCATTTGAAAGAAATACTGGTGGGAAGGTCATTCACCTGTGCTCCAGTTGTCAGCAGAATGGACCTCTTTCTCCCTATGCATCTGATAACCAGTTAAATAGGTTGGAAAGGGAATTAAGATTGTGATAGTGGTGTCACGCATGAATAGAGAGCACTTACAAATGAGTAAGGAGCCCCTGGTGGTGCAGCGGGTTAAACCACTGAGCTGCTGAACTTGCTGACCAAAAGGTCGGCCGTTCGGATTCGGGGAATAGGGTGAGCTCCCACTGTTAGCCCCAGCTTTGGCAAACATAGCAGTCCAAAAACATGCAAATGTGAGTGGATCAATAGGTACCATTCCGGTGGGAAGGTAGCGGCGCTCCATACAGTCATTTTATGAATCTGTGTTTTATTTTTGGTGTGTAGCTCTAGGTTACAATATGGTTGATACGGAATAATTGGCTCAAATATGGTAGAAACAGTGAAGGCAGGATTAATTTGCATATGTGAAGCCGATTGGTCATATGCAGATGAGATTATGCCAGGATTTGAAAAGGCCGCTAAGCCAGAATGGCAGTTAGAGAACTGAACATTCTAAAGGGGCGGAGTCAGGTTTGAAAGAGGCAATTAGAGTTTGTCAGTTAAAAAAATAAAAATAAAAAGTAGGAGCAGTTAGAGAGAAGCAGTTGGGAAATGGAGCTCAAGGTTTAAGGAAAAATAAAAGGCGCCAGTGTGACCTAAGTCAGAATATAGTACAGCCAAGAGTATATGAAGAAAGTAACATTTTTGTTAATGTGAAACAGTGAGAGTTAACCAAGTGAATGATACTGAATGTAGGACTAGAGACTGAAACAAAACACACATGTAACCATAAAGCATTGGAACCAGAAGCTATAAATAAACTTTGTTACTTTGTTGCTTACCAGAGTGTCTCAAGCTTGTGATATAAAGCACAAAGGTTAAACAGCTCACAAGAGAGCCCCAGCCAATTTAAAAGGGAAATTGCAGCAGTACAAGGTGGTAAAGGGATTTAGAAAGGAAATTATTATCCCCCTCACTGAGTCAAAAGGAAAGACAGAAACAGAGTACATCCAGTGTATTAAAGTGGTGACAGAAAACTACATATGTGGTGTGGCATCACGTATTCAGTTATGTGCAATGTTACGCCCCACAGTACCATTCCGGTGAGAAGGTAGCGGCGCTCCATACAGTGCTCCATACAGCCACATGACCTTGGAGGCATCTACGGACAATGCCAGCTCTTCGGCTTAGAAATGGAGATGAGCATCACCCCCCAGAGTCAGACACGACTAGACTAAATGTCAAGGGATGTCACGTTGCCAGGGCTCTGCCTTATTCAGGTAGAGATGAACCAAACAAACTCCCAGTTAGTGTTAAACAATTTAATTAAAACAGCACATATTTTCTGGCTGTTTTAATAGTCCAAAATATAAAGCATAAAGATAGCGCTCAGCTACAGAATATAAAACAGAAACAGCAAACACTATTGCAGGTTCAAAATTACTCCATAGTTAAAAAGGTCCAGTTCAGTGGTCAAATGCCGAGAGTTCTATAAACAAAGTCCAGGGATCAAGTGTCTATAGTCAAAAGCCAGTCCAAAGATTCAAGGTTCCAGGGTTCCAAAGGTTCAAGAAACAGGTGAAGATACTGAAAATCCACAAACCTGGGGAAAAATCAGCAGCATCTACCACCAAGATAAGACAAATAATTTTCTCCCAAGGCCAGCTCCTTATATCCAGAAACACTCAGCTGCAACCCATCTCTTGCATATCTCCACCCTTAATTGCTTTCACCCATGAACTCTTACTTACAGATTACTCAACCCTTTAGAACTAAGACTTACATTAACCCTTCCATCACCAACTGCTAGGCCTACCACCACCAACCACCAACAGCTGCAGAACATGATAGATGACAAGGGAAACCTTTACCTATGGATGAGTAAATTTAGGTGACTTCTCCATACCCATGATTACTTCTTAGGGTGCATCTAGGACTCCAAGAAAGGAATGCATCATGTGGTATCCCTGTATGCTGTAAAGCTGATTCCCTCCCCCCCCCCCCCCCCCCGAAAAATTGTATGTGGGATGAGTCTGCAATGGACCAATGTGTGCTTTCTGTTGTGCAGAAGTGAATTTTAGCCAAGTCCCATGCAAAAGACACACAGGCAAGAGGAACAAGGAACAGAAAAACTTTACTCTTATTAGCAGAGGCATAAACTTACAGTGTTGCATACAAAATCAGACAGTGCAACAAACTTACATAGTCCTTGTAAGTAACACAGAAGAAGGCTTCTTCATTTTTATTCAAATGAGAGAGCAAAACATAAACCTTGAGTAAATAGCTATTCCACCATAGCAAAGAGCATTGCTGTTAGAGCATAGCAGCATTACAGCATATTGCTTCTCCTCCTCAGAGTAGCGTATTGCTTCTGCAAACTGTATTCTAAAATCCATACAGTTATACACCACCGAATGTGGCCCAAACATGCTGGCTGACCTACATTACCAGCTGCACATAATAATTAACATCATAAGGTTTTTCGTTAACAAACACTTGATCCTCCTATGACTTACTGTAACACTTTCAACTCAGAGACTTTATAGAATCATAGACTCATAGAATCAAAGAATTGGAAGAGACCTCATGGGCCATCCAGTCCAACCCCCTGCCAAGAAACAGGAATATTGCATTCAAATCACCCCTGAGAGATGGCCATCCAGCCTCTGTTTAAAAGCTTCCAAAGAAGGAGCCTCCACCACATTCCGGGGCAGAGAGTTCCACTGCTGAACGGCTCTCACAGTCAGGAAGTTCTTCCTCATGTTCAGATGGAATCTCTTTCTTGTAGTTTGAAGCCATTGTTCCATCTCCTAGTCTCCAGGTAAGCAGTAAACAAGCTTGCTCCCTTCTCCCTGTGGCTTCCTCTCACATATTTATACATGGCTATCATATCTCCTCTCAGCCTTCTCTTCTTCAGGCTAAACATGCCCAGCTCCTTAAACCGCTCCTCATAGGGCTTGTTCTCCAGACCCTTGATCATTTAAGTCACCCTCCTCTGGACACATTCCAGCTTGTCAATATCTCTCTTGAATTGTGGTGCCCAGAATTGGACACAATATTCCAGGTGTGGTCTAACCAGAGCAGAATAGAGGGATAGCATTACTTCCCTAGATCTAGACACTATGCTCCTATTGATGCAGGCCAAAATCCCATTGGCTTTTTTTGCCGCCACATCACATTGTTGGCTCATGTTTAATTTGTTGCCCACGAGGACTCCAAGATCTTTTTCACACGTACTGCTCTTGAGCCAGGCATTGTCCCCCATTCTGTCTCTATACATTTTGTTTTTTCTGCCTAAGTGGAGTATCTTGCATTTGTCCCTGTTGGACTTCATTTTATTAGTTTTGGCCCATCTCTCTAATCTGTCAAGATCGTTTTGAATTCTGCTCCTGTCCTCTGGAGTCTTGGCTATCCCTCCCCATTTGGTGTTGTCTGCAAACTTGATGATCCTGCCTTCTAGCCCTTCATCTAAGTCATTAATAAAGATGTTGAACAGGACCAGGCCCAGGACGGAACTCTGCTTGTGGCACTCTGCTCGTCACTTCTTTCCAAGATGAAGAAGAAGCCTTGGGGAGAATCACCCTCTGAGTTCGTCCACTTAGCCAATTCCAGATCCACCTCACCGTAGTTCTGCCTAGCCCACATTGGACTAGTTTCCTTGCCAGAAGGTCATGGGGGACCTTGTCGAAGGCCTTACTGAAATCCAGGTATTCCCCGCATCTACCCAGCTTGTAACTCTATCAAAAAAAGAGATCAGATGAGTCTGGCATGACTTGTTTTTGATAAATCCATGTTGACTATTAGCGTTGACCGCATTTGTTTCTAAGTGTTTGCAGACCACTTCCTTAACAATCTTTTCCAGAATCTTGCCTGGTATCGACGTGAGGCTGACCGGACATTGGTCATTGTTTGGGTCATCCTTTTTCCCTTCTTGAAGATTGGGACCACATTGGCCCTCCTCCAATCTGCTGGAACTTCTCCAGTTCTCCAAGAACTCTCAAAGATGATTGCTTGGATGTAATAAAAACTGGTTTGCTGTTAAGTATTGTTACCACCCTGACTTTATCTTTATATACATGGATGGAGTATTTGATAGTATATAAAAAGATAATACAAGGTCCAGATATTTTTCTATTTTCACCTATTTTTCTGGAAGAGAGTGTTATAATAAATATGTCTTTCATTCTTTTCTATTGAAAACCGTGGATTTCTTGGGTTTATCAGGTGTGCTCCCATAAACCTCCTCCATGGACTTTTTTTTTTGCAGTTTTCAAAAGGAAATAAAGCCAAATCGTGAGGTGAATAGAAGGTTACTGCCTGTTAAACTTTAATCCCATACCGGCATTTCAACCATAGTAGATGTGAGATAAGTCTCCATTACGCAGCTCACTGGGGGAAGCTGTGGACACATATACTCTTATAGCATAACAAACATTTACTATATGCTCTTGAGAGCTGAATGGAATTGCTTCATCGATGCAACTTCAACAATGCTTTGGAGGAACTAATATGTGTTCAGTGTTCAATATGATTGGCCTGTAGATTAGTTTTCCATGAATTTGTGTTTTCTCTCTGAAGCATAAACATACATTATGGTAGTTAATATTCTTGAGTACCAAAATAGAATAATTTCATCTATGCTGTTCTATGCTAGCTCCAGCAGACAAAAGTCCTTTGTCCCACCCTGGTCATTCCACAGATATATAAACCCTTTTTCCTAGTTCCAATAGACCTCACTACCTCTGAGGATGCTTGCCATAGATGCAGGCGAAACGTCAGGAGAAAATGCCTCTAGAACATGGCCATATAGCCTGAAAAACTTACAACAACCCAGTGATTCCGGCCATGAAAGCCTTGGACAATACAAAGTCCTTTATTATTGCTTAGATCTTCAACAAGTTAAACAAACACTTCTCGGATCTTCAACAACTCAAACCAATGCTTCTTAACTTGCCCAAATGGACAGGTAACTGGTTTCGTGAACTGTTTCTTTTCTTTAAAACGGAAACCCTTTTTAACCCCTCCCAGGCAATCTATTTTCTATGCTTGCTGGTGTAGGCTCTACTCCCGGCTCCAATTGCTTCTGGTTACTTGAGTAGACCTACCAGCCAAGGCTTTGTAGATTCTCCAGCTGGAGCTCCTTTGGATCTTTTCCACGAAAGATGTGGAGCTGTTTCCCCCGGATGCTTCTGTTTCCCTCGGATGCTGTGAGAAACGAATGGAGCTGATCCACGTCCTGTAGCTAAGCTCTTCACTATAAGACTGAACTAAAAATGGTTCCCTTTCCATCCTAGAGCCCTAGAAAAAGGGGTGGAACCAAAACTTAACAATGATAGTGTTGTAGCTCAGCGTCCTGACAGAGCTGCTACTCCTAGTAGCAGTGAGGAAAGGTCTCCTCGGGAGTCAGAGAGTGAAAGGCAGCATCAACACGTCAGAGAAATCCTCCTGGCACCAAGCAACAGTGATACGTTTATGGGCTTCTCAGATTACGACATGGGGAATGGGGAAGCATCTAGAGGTGTTAAAAGGACTGTTTGTGAGCCAGAATCTGAAGGAGAAGCACAGAGAAAGCGTATTCGGGAGTTACTTAGGGAACCCACTTCTGAGGAGGACTTTTTGGGCTTTCAGGGGGATTTGGGGTCTGGAAGTGACATGGAAGGGGAGGAATTGGATTGGACTCAGGAACAGAATATAAGAGACATCTGCAACCAGCCCACTTCCAGCGAGGAGTTCAAGGGGTTCATGGGGGACTGGCAGCCAGGTGATTCTTGGCAGAATCTGACCCCTGATAGTAATTGGCAAAGGTGGAGTGATGGGCATTCAGCTGCAGACATGGAAGCAGGTGATAGCGATGATGAAAGGGTGGGGAGCTCGTCAAGCTCTGACAATGAGCTTTAAGATATAAGGGAGTTCTGTTGGCACATCTAGTTGCAGGAAGCAAAGTGTCCAAATGGGACCTTACTCTTTGCCTTGCCAAACTCTCACCTTTGGGTCCCGGGCTCCAGCCTCGTGAGTTCCTGTTGTTCCAGTTTTCCAGCTTTGATTCCTTCGGATTGACCTCAGGACCGGTTTGACCACGCTCTGGCTTTTCTGGACTTTATGTGTTTATATTTTTGGGACTGAAACATTCTTTTGTTCTGAAACAGTGATTTTCTTGCTCCAGTGACTGTATTTCTGCTACATATTGATTTTTAAGCAGTTTGCTTCATTTTTAGTTTAATCTGGATTAAGAGTCTACACTATAATCCGGATTATATTTTAGTTTGCTCTATTGACTCAATTTTGGCGTCAAACTACTCCAATAGACTTCAGCACTGCTGTTAAGTGCTTTTCAAGACTTTTTGTTATCAATAAAGCTGTGTTTTACCATTTGAACTGTGTGTGGCATGTTTGAAGGCATCTGGGTCCTGACAGATAGACAGGTTATTGGCCCTATAATTGCAAACCAAGGGAAGCCACCTTACTGCAAAATGCATGGAACCTTGGAATATATGCAAACACTCAATAGAAAGAAAATGAAGCTGAAGCTCCTGGTACAGCCATGTTGTTGTTGTTCATTCGTTCAGTCGTCTCCGACTCTTCGTGACCTCATGGACCAGCCCACGCCAGAGCTCCCTGTTGGCCGTTACCACCCCCAGCTCCTTCAAGGTCAGTCCAGTCACTTCAAGGATGCCATCCATCCATCTTGCCCTTGGTCAGCCCCTCTTCCTTTTGCCTTCCACTTTCCCCAGCATAATTGTTTTCTCTAGGCTTTGCTGTCTCCTCATGATGTGGCCAAAGTACTTCAACTTTGTCTCTAGTATCCTTCCCTCCAATGAGCAGTTGGGCTTTATTTCCTGGAGGATGGACTGGTTGGATCTTCTCGCAGTCCAAGGCACTCTCAGAACTTTCCTCCAACCCCACAGCTCAAAAGCATCGATCTTCCTTCGCTCAGCCTTCCCTAAGGTCCAGCTCTCACATCCATAAGTTACTACAGGGAATACCATGGCTTTGACTAGGCGGATCTTTGTTGCCAGTGTGATGTCTCTACTATTTTATCGAGACTGGACATTGCTCTCCTCCCAAGAAGGAAGCGTCTTCTGATTTCCTGGCCACAGTCTGCATCTGCAGTAATCTTTGCACCTAGAAATACAAAGTCTGTCACGGCCTCCACGGTTTCTCCCTCTATTTCCCAGTTGTCAATCATTCTTGTTGCCATAATCTTGGTTTTTTTGACGTTTAACTGCAACCCGGCTTTTGCTCTTTCTTCTTTCACCTTGATTAGAAGGCTCGTGAGCTCCTCCTCGCTTTCGGCCATCAGAGTGGTGTCATCTGCATATCTGAGGTTGTTAATGTTTCTTCCAGCAATTTTCACCCCAGGCTTGCATTCATCCAGCCCCGCACATCCTCGCATGATGTGTTCTGCATACAAGTTAAAAAGGTTGGGTGGGAGGATGCAGCCTTGCCGTACGCCTTTCCCAATCTTGAACCAGTCTGTTGTTCCGTGGCCAGTTCTTACTGTTGCTACTTGGTCCTTGTACAGATTCCGGTACATCCATACCAGCACAAAATTCTTCATTCACAACAGCATTACCTGTCTGCAATCTTCTTTTCAGAAAACCCTGTTGTTTTGTGTCTCCAATGTATATGCGTAGTTTTCCCTCAAGGCAAGTGATTGGTCCAAGGAGGATGTATCGCTAGAGCATTTCTCAAAATGTGGCATGCTTTAGTAATATTCTTTGGAGATTTTCTATAAATAAATCATTTTTTCAACCTCTCCTCTCCTTTTTTGATTTGCAAGAGTGTTTCCTCCTCACAAACATTTGCAACTTTTCTTTATTTCTTCTTTGAGTCCCAGTGACCTCTGCCAATGGACCTTGCTATCACCTTTATTTCTTTCTCCCATGTTTACCTTTGTCTGGTCTTTTTTCTTTTGCCAAACATTCCTCAGCTTGCGGCTTGTTCAATTCACAGACTTTTCTCTCTTCAGCATTGTTCATATGGTCATAAGTTCACATTAAACTGCCACTCATTTCTCTGAACCCATAATAACCCACCCATCCATTGCAGGAAAAGATGGGACTCTAATTTGGCACTACAGAGGCAAAATTTACATTTTCTCTCCAGATAACCCCCATCCATACACATAAGTGTGCCACGTATAGCAGTAATAATTCCAAATATTGGAAACCAGTGTGACTGCATTCTAAATGGTCCATCCTATAATGAAATGCATTTGAATATATATCAATTACTTCACTTCACTTAGGCGATCCCTCATAGTCTGAGGATGATAGTCTTCCAAGGTCGGTGTTCTGGCGGTGGGTCCGTGGAGCCCTATTCTTGATCTGCATCTTCTCCCATAGGTTTCCAAGTGGAAGGCAGTTCTGGTCAGGGTTGGCTTGATGCGCTTTCCTCTGGGCACATTTCTCTCTTTCGCCCTCCATTCGTGCTTTCAAATTCTACAGCACTGCTGGTCACAGCTGACCTCCAACTGAAGCGTTCAAGAGCCAGGGCTTCTCAGTTCTAAGTGTCTATGCCAGAGTTTTTAAAGTTGGCTTTGAGCCCATCTTTAAATTTCTTTTCCTGCCCACCAAGATTCCATTTTCCATTCTTGAGTTCTGAGTAGAGCAACTGCTTTGGGAGATGGTGGTCGGGCATTATTATTATTATTATTATTATTATTAACTTTATTTGTACCCCGCTAGTATCTCCCGAAGGACTTGATGTGGCTTACAAAGGCCAAGGCCTCAATAAAACAATAGCATAACAAAACACACAACTCATAAGCAAAAGCAAAACAATTAAAGCAATAACAACAAAGCAATAAGACAATACACCGTGACACAGTAAAACTAGGGCCGGGCCGGATGTAATGGGTACAGTTAAAAGTGCTGGATATGACAGGTGGAATGCAAGGACTGGGTAAGTGCGATGTGCAGACAGTCTGAAATCTCTAATAAAGTGCATCTGGGACGTGAAGCTAGGGAGTTTCCTATTCTGGCATCCGGACAATGTGGCCGGTCCAGCGGAGTTGATGGCGGAGGACCATTGCTTCAATGCTGGTGGTCTTTGCTTCTTCCAGCACGCTGACATTTGCCCACTTGTCTTCCCAAGAGATTTGCAGATTTGCGGCTGCCAGTTTGCTACCAGGCACAATTCAAAGTACTAGCCTATAAAGCCCTAAACGGTTCTGGCCCAACGTACCTATCCGAACGTATCTCCCCTTATGAACCATCTAGGACCTTGAGATTGTCCGAGGGAGCCCTGCTCTCGGCCCCGCCTTTGTCACAGGTACGTTTGGCGGGGATGAGAGACAGGGCCTTCTCAGTGGTGGCCCCCTGGCTATGGAATGCTCTCCCTAGAGAGATTAGATCTGCCCCCTCCCTCTTAACGTTTCGGAAACAAGTCAAAACATGGCTGTTTGAGCAAGCGTTCACAAACACAGAGTAGCTGATACAGGTAATTGACATAGGAAATGGACGACTGACGATGGAATTGGACAACGCTTGACAATAAGGAGACACCAATGATGTTGTGTATTGTTGTTGTGTTATGTAATTTTAATGCTTATATATGGGTACATGGTATCTGATACTATGTTTACTGTTTTGTTGGAAACCGCCTTGAGTCACTGATTGGCTGAGAAAGGCGGTATACAAATACAGTAAATAAATAATAAATAAATAAATTTGCAGGATTTTTCGGAGGCAGCGCTGATGGAATCATTCCAGGAGTTGCATGTGACATCTGTAGACAGTCCACGTCTCACAGGCATATAGCAGGGTTGGGAGGACAATAGCTTTATAAACAAGCACCTTGGTATCCCTACGGATGTCCCGGTCCTCAAACATTCTCTGCTTCATTCAGAAAAATGCTGCACTTGCAAAGCTCAGGCGGTGTTGAATTTCAGTGTCAATGTTGATTTTTGTGCAGAGGTGGCTGCCAAGGGAGCAGAAATGGTCAACATTTTCTAATGTTACACTATTAAGCTGTATCTCTGGCATTGGAGAGGGGTTGGCTGGTGACTGCTGGAAGAACACTTTGGTTTTCTTGATGTTCAATGGCAGGCCGGGTTTCTCATATTCTTCTGCGAAGGTGTTTGGAGTGGCTTGTAGGTCTTCTTCTGAATGCACACAGATTATGTTGTCATCAGCATACTGGAGTTCTATAATAGATGTTGTAACCTTTGTTTTGGCTTTCAGTCTGCTGAGGTTAAATAGCTTGCCATCTGTCCGAGAGACGATTTCCACTCCGGTGGGAAGCTTCCCATCAACAAGGTGAAGGATCATAGCGATGAAGATGGAAAATAAAGTTGGGGCAATAACACATCCCTGTTGACACCTGACTCCACCTTAAATGGGTCACTTTGGGAGCCATTGCTGTCCAAGATATCCCCCATCCATACACATAAGTGCACCACGTATAGTAGTAATAATTCCAAATATTGGAAACCAGTGTGACTGCATTCTAAGTGGTCCATCTAATAATGAAATGCTTCTGAATATATATATAATCCAGGGTATCTTGTTACAGAATTGGATTGTGCCGGTGCCAGGTACACTGTTCTAACCTTGGACGTGGTCCTTCAACTTCCTCAGCATAAAGTGTGTAATTAAAATTTACTCTGACACACGGCGTGATTGTATGGCTGCTCATTTGCATTGAGTTTTTGTTATCAGTTGCTTTATCAGGTCCTTCACCCCCAATACAATGTCAATGGCACCATTCCAATGCAAATGTAACTCCAATTTCCCGAGATCTCTCTGATAGATTTCAGGAGACGCTGTCCAACTCCAATATGCACATTCTTATCTTAACCTTAGATAATCCTCTTGTGTGTATTTTTACTGTTTTCCGGATTTTGTCAAAATCTTTCAGCTTTCTGTTAATTGAAGTGCTATGATTCTATGCCAATGAGCTTGTAAGTAATCCTTCCAGACATAGATGGAATTGGCTTCCAAGTGATTATGCTTCAAATTGAAGTGTAAAGAAATACTCTCTCTCTTCTTCCCATATCCATTCATAAACATCGTCTGGTACTGCATTTCTTTTGTGATTGCAGTAAAAAAATTACCATGGTCAAATCCTGATTGACTTGATTTGTACCTCAATAGACAATAGTCTTGCTCATGTGTTGTCAAAGGCTTTCATGGCCAGAATCACTGGGTTGCTGTGAATTGCTATGAGTTGGACTACTGTAATGCACTCTATGTGGGGCTGTCTTTGAAGACAGTCCCAGGTAGAATTTTGGTACTATTATGAATTGTCATGTAACTATCTGATATGCAAGATGTATTTTCATTCACCGGACCAAAATTGACACAAATATCCAATATGCCCTAGAAGGCTTTTACTGTTTTCTGAGCAGTGGGAGGCAGGCAGTGGCCTCCCCGAAAAGAAAAATGAAATGTCAGAACACTCCCTGCATCCAACATAATATTTCGTTAACAGTTTGACATCTTATGTTCTTGGAATAATAGAATACCAAGAATTCCCTTTGAAGAACATTGTGACCTATGGTGCCCACAACTTTTTTCCCCTCGTGTAGGAACTATCTGTGTTGGAAGAGAGGCGCCATGGCTGTTAACTGCAATTGGCAAGAGGGTATAAGAAATAACAATAAGCTTTTATTTGGGAAATCTATAAAACTAAATCCAGTGAATGCTGAATGTAACAAAATATTAGTTTAACGGCCTGTTTACAGCCCTTCCATAAAAGAGGGGGAGAACAGTCTATTAAAAAAGGATCCTCAAGCAACACTTCATAGAACCGAGGAGCCTGCCTATTGTTTACCCAGATGTTGTAAATTTAACACAGTTACTTTGTTGCCACCCAGGGTTTTATTGATTATATATTTTTCCTAAGATGCTTATCGAGAAATTTATGGCATTAGCTTCCAATGTTATTTTCTAAATGGTGACTTTTAGCAAGATATTATTAATGAGCAGCTATTAGAAACTAAAAGGGCTTGGTGGAGGGCAGAAAGGAACACATTTTTAGAAAAACACAGCTATAAATTACCCAGATACTTGCTTAACCATCAGATGCCAGTTTTCTCTTTGTTGTATTCCTTAAAACATGGTTTCTCAACTTTCCTACTGCCTGGACTCCTTAATACAGTTCCTCATGTTGTGGTGTCTCCCAACCATAATATTATTTTCGTTGCTACTTTCATAATTGTAATTTTGCTACTGTTCTGAATCGTAATGTCACCCACACGCTCGCTCCGGTCATCTGGGGAGGCCCTGCTCGTGATCCCACCTACATCGCAAGCGCGTTTGGTGGGGACACGGGACAGGGCCTTCTCTGTAGCGGCCCCCCGACTTTGGAACGCCCTCCCAAAAGATCTCCGACAGGCCCCTACTCTAGCTGTCTTCAGAAGGAATTTAAAAACTTGGCTGTTCCGTTGTGCCTTTTCAGACTAGGAATTCTCACCCAAGTCCTAGTAGCACCTTAACATAACTACCGCTGCTGCACACCGCACTTTTAATCCGACGTGCCTCGTACCATTTCAGCACTTTTAACCCTTGTACCCCATTGCGCCGGCCGAACCAGTTTTAATAATGTCTTGATGTACCGCTATTGTCGTTATTTTGCTTATTGTTTTGATTTGCTTTGTATTGTTGTGTTATGTTTCTACTGTATTGTGTTTTGAGGCTTCGGCCTGTGTAAGCCGCATCGAGTCCTTCGGGAGATGCTAGCGGGGTACAAATAAAGTTAATAATAATAATAATAATAATAATAATAATAATAATGTAAATATCTGATATGCAGGATGTATTTTCATTCATTTGGCACAAATATCCATGATGCCCAAACGTAAACACGGGTGTGTTGTTGTTCATTCGTTCAGTCGTCTCCGACTCTTCGTGACTTCATGGACCAACCCACGCCAGAGCTCCCTGTCGGCCGTCACCACCCCCAGCTCCTTCAAGGTCAGTCCAGTCACTTCAAGGATGCCATCCATCCATCTTGCCCTTGGTCGGCCCCTCTTCCTTTTGCCTTCCACTTTCCCCAGCATCATTCCCTTCTCTAGGCTTTCCTGTCTCCTCATGATGTGCCCGAAGTACTTCAACTTTGTCTCTAGTCTCCTTCCCTCCAATGAGCAGCCGGACTTTATTTCCTGGAGGATGGACTGGTTGGATCTTCTCGCAGTCCAAGGCACTCTCAGCACTTTCCTCCAACACCACAGTTCAAAAGCATCTCTCTTCCTTCGCTCAGCCTTCCCTAAGGTCCAGCTCTCACATCCGTAGGTGACTACAGGGAATACCATGGCTTTGACTTGGCGGATCTTCATTGCCACGGGTGTAGTTTGGGGAAAATAGACTGACATTTGGGAGTTGTAGTTGTTAGGATTTATAGTTCACTTACAATCAAAGAGCATTCCGAACTCCACCAACGATAGAATTGAACCAATCTTGGCACACAGAACTCCCATGACCAACAGAAGATACTGGAAGGGTTTGGTGGACATGGACCTTGAGTTTGGGAGTTGTAGTTCACCAACATCCAGAGAGCACTGTGGACTCAAACAATGATGGATCTGGACCAAACTTGGCACGAGTACAATATACCCAAATGGGAATAGTGGTGGAGTTTGGGAAAATACACCTTGACATTTCGGAGTTGTAGTTGCTAGGATTTATAGTTCACCTACAATCAAAGAGCATTCTGAACTCGACCAATGATAGAATTGAACCAGTCTTGGCACACAGAACTCCCATAACCAACAGAAAATACTGGAAGGGTTTGATGGGCCTTGACCTTGAGTTTGGGAGTTGTAGTTCACCTACATCCAGAGAGCACTGTGGACTCAAACAATGATGGATCTGGACCAAACTTGGCACGAATACTCAATATAACCAAATGTGAACTGTGGTGGAATTTGGGGAAATGCACCTTGACATTTTGGAGTTGTAGTTGCTGGGATTTATAGTTCACCTACAATCAAAGAGCCCATTGAAATCCACCAACAACAGAATTGGGCCAAACTTCCCACACAGGACCCCCTTGGGCAACAGAAAATATTGTGTTTTCTGATGGTCTTTGGGAACCCCTCAGACCCCCCCCCCCCCAGGATTCCGACCCCCAGGTTGAGAAAAACTGCCTTAAAATAATTCAATTTCGGTGACTAGTTTTCAACAGCTATCACATATAATGTGATTATCTAGTATAGATTTCTCCTTCTCCTTCTCCTTCTCTTCCTCCTCCTCCTCCTCCTCCTCCTCCTTCCAATCCCCCTCAAATGTGCAATGCTTTCTTTCCTGTGAGCCTTATGGTATATAAAATTAACACATATCCTAAATGCTCCTAAGTGGGAGATTTTCCATCCTTCCTTCCTTCTTTCCTTCCTTCCTTCCTCCTTTCCTTTCCCCCTCCTATTCTCTCTAATCTTCATGTCTCAAAATGGAAATAAAATAGCTCTGTCCAGAAGTCTGAAATAATTGCATTTCCACAGCCAGAGAGAGGAAGGGTATCCATAAATTGTGGTTGAGACTTCTAAATCTTCCCCCAAAGGCTGACAAGCAGTTCAGCATTTCAAACCTCAAATGATATAAGTTGGACTCTAGAGAGACTTCTAGGACATCGAATCATTCTTTGCTAAGTTGTCATCAGCTGGGGGAACCAATCAGTTTCCTCTGTGATTGAAAGTCATTTTAATGTGAAGCCTTTGAAAACCCAATGGGAAGTGCCTTGTTGATTTAATCTCCCTAGAAGTTGGTTATTTAGGCTCGGACTATGAATCACAAACTCAGAAGATAAGCAAATATTAGAGCTGGAAGGTTCTTCAGAATGGATCCAGTCCACTGTTCATTGCAGAGCTTGCAACCATATCATATGTGATGGATGGGTCATTTCAGATGCGCCTGCACTGTAGAATTAATGTACTCAGTTCTTGTGGGTTTTTTCGGGCTATATGGCCATGTTCTAGATGCCTCTAGAACATGGCCATATAGCCCGAAAAAACCCACAAGAACTGAGTGATTCCGGCCATGAAAGCCTTCGACAATACATAGAATTAATGTAGTTTGACACTACCTGAACTACTGTGGCTCAATGCTATGGAATCATGTGATCCATAGCATGTGATCCATAGCCATAACAACAAACATCCAGAGAAAGGGGCCTCAATATTTTGGAGGAGATATCTATTTATTATTTACTAGCCATCCCCTGCCAGGTGTTGCTGTGGCCCAGTCTGGTGATCTGGGAAATAAAGTAATGAGAAAGTGTTGGTTTCTAATGTATGTAATTTCTTTATGCTTGAGGGTAAACAGTATTTCTTGCTGTTTCTTTGTCAGTGTTGATGTGGAGAGTGTCTGGTTTGCCTACCGGGATTGTGGCACAGCTGGCTGTCAGCTGCATTAAGATCACTCTGACCAAAAGGTCATGAGTTCGAAGCCAGCCTGGGTTGGAGTGGGTTTCCAACCAATTGTGTAGCCTGTTGTCGACCTTTGCAACTTGAAAGACAGTTTCATCTGTCAAGTAGGAAAATTAGGTACCACCTTAAAGTGTGGGGAGGCTAAATTAACTAATTTATGAGGCCATAAAGAAGACTCCAGCAAAGCACTCCAGCGGGGAAGCATGCGGGGAATGCAGAAGTACTTCATCAGTGTCGCAGATGGACGATGAAAGCGACAGCTCTCCTGGTGGCCAGAAAAAGTTAAATAGCCTCTGTGTATGTCTGTATATGTTGTATGTCAAAATTAGCATTGAATGTTTACACTGTAATCCGCCCTGAGTCCCCTGCGGGGTGAGAAGGGCGGAATATAAATGCTGTAAATAAATAAATAATAAATAAATACTCTGGAACATGGAACATATTATTGTCCTTCTTTAGAGGTCCCTTTCAAACCCATATTTGTGTGTGTGTGTGTGTGTGTGTGTGAATCATATCTAGTATCTATCTATATCTATGGCTGGATGGCTCTTTGTCAGGAGGGCTTTGATTATGTTTTCTTGCTGTGGTGAAGGAAGTTGGACTGGATGGCCTTAAGTACTTTCTGTTGGTCATGGGGGTTTTGTGTGGGAAGTTTGCCCCAATTCTGTCGTTGGTGGGGTTCAGAATGCTCTTTGATAGTAGGTGAACTATAAATCCTAGTAACTACAACTCCCAAATGGGAATGTCTATTTTCCCCAAACTCCACCAGTGTTCACATTTGGGCATGTTGAATATTCGTGCCAAGTTTGGTCCAGATCCATCATTGTTTGAGTCCACAGTGCTCTCTGGATGTAGGTGAACTCCAACTCCAAAACTCAAGGTCAATGCTCACCAAACCCTTCTAGTGTTTTCTGTTGGTCATGGGAGTCCTGTATGCCACGTTTGGTTCAATTCCATCATTGGTGGAGTTCAGAATGCTCTTTGATTGTAGGTGAACTATAAATCCCAGGAACTACAACTCCCAAATGACAAGATCAATATTTTTTTGAGCAATGGTCACTTCTTGGGTTAGTAGGTGTCTTGTGGCAAAATTTGGCGGCAATTCGTCCAGTGGTTTTTGAGTTATGTTAATCCCACATAAACGAACATTACATTTTTATTTATATAGATTTATTTCCATTATTTCTATCCCGCCCTTCTCAACCCTCGAGTGGGGACTCAGGGCGGCTTACAAACCATCTGCAATTTGAACCCTTGATATAATACAAATACAAACAGAGTAAATAAAACATTAAGTTACAAACACATTAAAAACATTGTCATCAACCATATAGCCAAATTCCATCTGGTTCAACATCCTAGGTGCTGTCATGCTTGCTGTCCAAAGGCCTGGTCCCAGAACCATGATTTAACCTTCTTCCTGAAAGAGAGGAGGGAAGAAGCTGACCTGATCTCGCTGGGGAGCAAGTTCCACAGGGGTGGGGCCACCACCGAGAAGGCCCTTGTCCCTCATTCCCGCCAAGTGCACTTGTGAGGCTGGGAAAACCGAGAGCAGTGCCTCCCCAGACTATCTTAAACTACGAGGCAGGACATAGAGGGAGATACATTCAGACAGATAAGCTGTGACGGAACTGTATAGGGCTTTATAGGCCAAGATCATCACTTTGAATTGTGCTCAGTAGGCCTGTTTGATCAAGAAAAAAATTGTTTCTAAAATCGATTTGTAATTGGGGTGTTTTTTTGTTTCGATATTTAAAATATTTACAAAACTTTCCAAAAAAATGTTTTGTTATTTACGAAATTTCGTAAATATTTACAAAACATTTTTTAAACTCCATTTGCCTAGTTTCTTTAGAAATTTTTTCTTGATCAAACAGGCCTACTAGTTTCCAACAGACCTCTGAGGATGCCTGCCATAGATGTGGGCAAAATGTCAGGAGAGAATGCTTCTGGTCCTGGAACATGTCATACATACAGCCCTGAAAACTCACACAACCGGCCTGGGTGCGCCATCCGGCTCCGGCTCCGGCTCCTGCGCCCTCCTCCTCCTCCTCCTGACAGGCGGCGGTGCGAGCTCCCTTCGTATTGTAAGTGACGTTCATTCAGTGGAGAATTCCGAGATGTAATCAGATGGAGGGGTCTGGCGGAGGCAACGCTGGGGGAGAGGGAGGGAAAGAGAAGGAAAGGGGGAGAGGCACACACACACACTCACACACTCACACACAGAGGAAAGTGGAGCGAGGAAGAGGCAGCAGCGCTTCAATTAATCCGAGCCAGGGAAAAGAAGACGTGTAAACAAGGCGCCGCTGATTTGGGGGCAAGGAAGTGATCTGGAGCAGCGCCAGATTATTATTAATAATAATAATAATAACTGGAACCAAAAATAATAATAAAGCCAAAATAACTCCTCCTCCTCCTCCTCCTCCCAGCTGTGTTGCAGGAAGTGTCAGGAGGAGGAGGAGGAGGAGGAGGGCGCAGGAGCCGAGCCGGATGGCGCGCGGAGGCCGGTTGTGAGCGCGCGCGCGCCATCCAATCGGCTCCTGCCACGGTGCACTGCTGGGGTGCTTGGGAGCGCCGGATTGGCTCCCAGGCACCAGCAGCACTCAGCAGCCTCCATCCCATTAACGACACGAGCTGAAGCTCGTAAAAAAAATGGGGCTGCTGTTTCGATATTTTTAAACCCTTCCGGGTTTGAAAATATGTTTTGATATCGCGTCGGATATGGTAAAAATAACAATTTAATTCCGAAATAACGAATTAACGAACGAAACCGCACAGGCCTAGTGCTCAGAAGTGGACTGGCAGCCAGTGGAACTGTCACAACAGGGGTGTGGTGTGCTCCCTGTATGTCACTCCAGTTAGTAACCTGGCTGCTGCCCATTGGACTAGTTGAAGTTTCCAAACATTCTTCAAAGGCAACCCGACATAGAGGGGAACAGCAATTGCTATTATGAATGTTATCCTAATGTATACCTAATATCTAAATTGCTCCCCAACCAACGAAACAATGAGCCCACACAATAAAACTAAAGGTGAAGTTGTCCCCTGACATTAAGCCCAGTCATATCCGACTTTGGGGGTTGGTGCTCATCTCCATTTCTAAGCCGAAAGGCCGGCGTTGTCCGTAGACACCTCCAAATTCATGTGGCCATTGGCATGGCTGCATGGAGAGCCGTTACCTTTCCGCCAGAGAGGTACTTATTGATCTACTCACAACTGTTAGGTTGGTAGAAGCTGGGGTAACAGTGGGAGTTCATGCCACTCCTTGGATTCGAACCTGTGACCTTTCGGTAACCAAGTTCAGTAGCTCAGTGGATTAATCCACTGTTGCACCAGGGGCTCCAAGAGATTTATAGTATTGTGAGCTATTCACTCTTCTCTGTCCTCTTAGAGAGCTCTGGTGCCATAACAAACTACAAGTGGAGAAAATCTTTCAATTAGAAACCCAACATGAACTTAGTTTACACGTTCAGGGATGACATTTTCATGTTCTTCACAAGTACCTCTTTGTTTACAGAGCACCAGGTCATTTTTAAAAATAAACATTTTCAGGATATTGGTTCTATACCTATTTCTTTCAGCTTATGGTGAATTATTGACTGAACGTATTCATATTTGTTTATGTTACACTGAACTTACATCTTTGTTAACATACGAAGATTTTCATGGCAGGGAGTTAAAGAAAAAGTTTTGAAACCTAACCAGACTACAACCAATATACCACAAACATTGATTTTTAAATATGACCCAATGCTCTGTAAACAAATAGGTACTTGTATAGAGGATGAAAAATGTTCTCCACTCCTTCCTTGCAACCAAATAGATAGGAGTTCTGTCTTGCACTTGTAAGATAAGTAAGCATAATAATAATAAAATTCATATTCTGCTCTATCTCCCCTAGAGGACTCAGGACAGTATAGCTCACAATACTATAAATCTCTTGGAGCCCCAGGTGGCACAGTAGGTTAAACCACTGAGCTGCTGAACTTGTTTACCGAAACGTCGCAGGTTCGAATGCGAGAGTGGCATGAGCTCCCACTGTTATTCCCAGCTTCTGCCAACCTAGCAGTTCAAAAACATGCAAATGTGAGTAGACCAATAGGTACCACTCCGGCGGGAAGGATACAGTGCTCCATGCAGCCATGCCAATGGCCACATGAACTTGGAGGCTACGGACAATGCCATCTCTTCGGCTTGGAAATGGAGATGAGCACCAACCCCTAGAGTCAGATACGACTGGACTTAATGTCAGGGGACAACTTTACTTTTACTTTTATTGTGTTGACTCATTGTTTTGTTGGCTGGGGAGCAATTTAGATATTAGGTATACATTAGGATAATATTCATAATAGTAATAGCTGTTCCCCTCTATGTGGGGTTGTCTTTGAAGACTGTTTGGAAACTTCAACTAGTCCAACGGGCAGCAGCCAGGTTACTAACTGGAGTGACATACAGGGAGCAAATCACCCCCCTGTTGTGTCAGCTCCACTGGCTGCCAGTCCACTTCCAAGCACAATTCAAAGTGCTGGTCTTGGCCTATAAAGCCCTATACAGTTCCCTCCCAGCTTACCTGTCCGAACGTATCTCTCTCTACGTCCTGCCTTCTAGCTTAAGATCATCCAGGGAGACCCTGCTCTCGGTAAGTGCGCTTGGCGGGGATAGCCTTGTAAGTGCGCTTGGCGGGGATGAAGGACAGGGCCTTCTCAGCGGTGGCCCCACGCCTATGGAACTTGCTCCCCAGAGAGATCAGGTTGGCTTCTTCCTTCCTTTCTTTTAGGTAACAGTTTAAATCATGGCTCTGGGAACAGGTCTTTGGACAGCAAGCATGACAGCATCTTGTTTTAGTTATGGGCTCCCCAGTTTTAGCATACTTATCTCTACAATAGATTTCTTTCATCCTTCCATCATGTGTGTCCCAAACTTACTGGGGATAGTGGGAATTATAGATAAATATTAGGGCTGGGCGGTTTCGTTTCGTTAATTCGTAATTCGTTAAAAAATTCATTAATTTTTTAATTACAAAATGATAACGAACCAGTCTGGAGCAATTTTTTAAAAAAACGAATTTTTAAATCGTTTCGTAAATGTTTCGTATTTCGTTATTGTATTCGTTTCGTTATCGTATTGAGGTCGTTTCGTTATTATTTCCGCATGTCTGGGGCAATTTTTATAGTTGTTTTTGGTTTTCTAAGGGTTTTTATATTTGTTTTTGGTTTAATTAAGCTTCAGAAGTTCCCCCTGTCCCATTTGGAGGTTTTTTAGCATATTGTGCGGTCGCGTCCGCCATTAACGAATCGATTCGTTATTGTTTCGGAAATCGATTTGTTATTGTTTTGTAATTTTTTTCACATTTACAAAATTTCGTAAATATCGAACTTTTTTAAAGGAAAATTTTGTAATTATTTTAAATAACGAAACGCAAAAACCCCCCAAAAAAGAATCGATTTTAGAAACAATTTTTTCCATTGTTACCCAGGCCTAATAAATATATATGGGGAACAATAGATTGGGGAATGTGGCTCTAGTGATACTTTGTCCATCCCTCACTGCTGGACAGCTCCATTACTTTGTTCCACATCCAAGAAAGTTACCCAGCTTTGGTGTAAAGAAATAGGAATGAGATATCAACAAATGAAGCATGTTTTCTTCAAATTGTTGAAGAATAAACAATACCACATTTGCCCCAGCTGAAGAAGATTGATAACCCAATAATTCGAGCTCATTATAGAATGTATAGTTTAACTCTCTCAAGATTTGTTTGTGTTTGTTGGACATGCAGTTGTTATTTCCTTGGAAAATTCACATTGTGTTAATAGAAGAGGTTTATTGCTCTCGGGTGATATTCCAGAAACAATTTCGAAGAAAAATGGGCTTTCTCTACGTGGTCTATTTCAACCTTGCATGGGTTAACGAGAGCTCCTGGCAGCTGGTTTTATCCGAGGAGTGCTCTTGCTTTGTTTCCGAGTTCAATTCTGCTGATGTAATATCTCCCATAAATCGAAAGATAAGAGCTGGGTACAGTATGTCCTTTTGATAAATTTACTGTGATTCCTTAGAGGGAAAAAGAATGTGAGAGAATAAAAACATGTATTCTGCACTACCACATGGTTACAATATTTGCAGCCTGTTCACAAAATAAGAAGGGATATTACTTCTGAGATGGTGGTTAAGATGATGGAACAAAATTCTTCTACGGCACTTTTGGGCTCTCCAGTCTCCAAATTCTGGAGCTGTATGCCTTGAGTAGAATTCTTACTTTGCACAATAATATACCAAAATCCCAGCCTGTTTCAAAGAAGCAGTTATAAAACCAATCCTGATAAAGCCACCCCTTAATTTATTTATTTTATTTATCGTGCCAGGGGCAACCAGACTATTGTATTACATTTCTAACAGAACAAAACAAACAAACAGATTAAAAAAAACACAAAGTTTGCAAACTTGGTAGTTGATTAAACGTCCTTTGACCAGTATCTGGCCACCAGAGTGCCTCTGGTGTTGCCGCAAGGAGGTCCTCCATTGTGCATGTGGCAGGGCTCATGTTGCATCCCAGTTCAAGAAACAAGACCATAAGATTAAATCCACCACTCTGGACTGTAGGAAAAGCAATCCTTGTTTATTGATGAAAAATTGGTTACAAAAAAAAGGTAAATGCAGAGTCAAAAAGCCACAGAAAAACACAGTAGTCAATAGGATCTCTGAACTTGAGCAAAACTTCAAAAGCCACAAAACAATAACCAGGAGTCTGTTAGCCTTTTACTAACCATGAACTTGGAAACTAGAAGCCTCTGGGATTACTGGCCATGGAACACAGGAATTCTGCTAAGACTAGCCACAGTCCCGAACGTTGCTTGACCTAAAGAAGCACCTGGCAGGAACCCTCTTAAACCAAAGAAGCTATTCTTAGAAACGCCCCTTGACTTTTCTGTCTGGGCCTCTTTCTGCTGTAGGCGCTGTGACCTTCGTACAGCCTGGGAAACAAATCTATCTCTGACTATCTGTTCTCTTCGGTCCTCATTATCAACCCCAGGTGGAGAGATATCACGGCTAACTTCCAAAACATTCTCTTCTAGCTGTTGGGTTTCATTTTCATTCCCACTGACCTCTGCATCAACAACAGATTCCACACTGTCAGAGTCAGGGAGAGCTTGCTCAGTTGGAAAAACTATCAGAGAATCCTGTTCACACAGATCAGGATCAGGCTGAACCCCAACAGCTCAGGTTGCATTGCAGCAGGTGGTCAGTGGTTTGCTCTTCTCCACACTCGCATATTGTGGATTCCACTTTGTGGCCCCATTTCTTGAGGTTGGCTCTGCATCTCGTGGTGCCAGAGCACAGTCTGTTCAGTGCCTTCCAAGTCGCCCAGTCTTCTGTGTGCCCAGGGAGGAGTCTCTCATTTGGTATCAGCCATTGGTTGAGGTTCTGGGTTTGAGCCTGCCACTTTTGGACTCTCGCTTGCTGAAGTGTCTCTGTAGGACTTAGAAAACTATTTCTTGATTTAAGTCATTGTCGTGCTGGCTGATACCCAAACAAGGGATGAGCTGGAGATGTCACTGCCTTGGTCCTTTCACTATTGGTTGCTACTTCCTGGTGGATGTCAGGTGGTACAATACCGACTAAGCAGTGTAATTTCTCCAGTGGTGTAGGGCGCAGACGCCCCATGATAATGCGGCATGTCTCATTAAGAGCCACATCCACTGTTTTAGTGTGGTGAGATGTGTTCCACACTGGGCATGCATACTCAGCAGCAGAGTAGCATAGCGCAAGGGCAGATGTCTTCACTGGTTGTGATCCCCAAATTATCTACACCCATTGCATCTGGGTTTAGGCCTGGCTACAGAACAGAGACAGCTTTGGTCACCTTGGTGGATAACCTCCGTAGAAAACTGGGCAGGGTGTGTGTGTCTCTGTTGGTTCTCTCAGACCTCTCAGTGATTTTCGATATCATCAACCATGGTATCTTTCTGGGTTGATTCACCAGGATGGGACTTGGGAGCACTGTTTTACAATGGTTCCGCTCATTCTTGGAGAGCTGGATACAGAAGGTGGTGCTGGGAGATGCCTGCTCGGATGTCTAGCTTTTAGCTTGTGGTGTCCCGCAAGGCTCGATTCTATCCCTCATGCTATTTAACATCGACATAAAACTGCTGAGTGAGGTCATTTGAAGTTTTGGAGTTTGGTGTTATCTGTATGTAGATGACACCCAGCTCTATTACTCATTTCCACCCAATGCCAAGGAAGCTGTCCAGGTCCTGAACCACTGCCTGATAGCTGTGATGGGCTGGATAAGGGCTAACAAACTGAAACTCAATGCTGACAAGACAGATGTCCTCTTGATCAGCTGTGGGACCAATTAGAGTATAGATTTATTTATTTACTTTACTTATATACTGCTCTTCTCAGCCTTTCTCAGGCGACTCAAAGCGGTTAACAACATCAATGCAAAACATCACAAGACAAGACGAGTATAAAGCAATTAAAACAGATTATAGCATCAACAATTAAACATTAGTATAGCAATCGTTAGCGCCTCAACAGTAAAATCAGAATCCAGTCTCAACGTCCATTATTCCGTATACCTACGTTCAAATACACTGTTTAGTCAAATGCTTGTTCGAACAGCCAGGTCTTCACTTTCCTCCAAACACCAGCAGGAAGGGGGCCGATCTGATATCTGCAGGCAGGGCGTTCCACAGCTGAGGGGCCACCACTGAGAAGGCCCTTTCTCTTGTCCCCACCAAACACATCTGCGAAGAAGGCAGGACCAAGAGCAGGGCCTCCCCAGAAGATCTTAAAGTCCTAAATGGTTCATATCACCGGGATTGTGGTGCAGCTGGCTGAGTGTCAGCTGCATTAAGATCACTCTGACCAAAAGGTCATGAGTTCGAAGTCAGCCCGAGTTGGAGTGGATTTCCAACCAATTGTGTAGCCTGTTGTCGACCTTTGCAACCTAAAAGACAGTTGCATCTGTCAATTAGGAAAATTAGGTACTACCTTAAAGTGTGGGGAGGCTAAATTAACTAATTTATGAGGCCATAAAAAACACTCCAGCAAAGCACTCCAGCAAAAAAGCATGCAGGGAATGTGGAAGTACTTCATCAGTGCCGCAGATGGACGATGAAAGCGACAGCTCCACTGGTAGCCAGAAAAAGTTAGCCTCTGTCTATGTCTGTATATGTTGTATGTCGAAATTGGCATTGAATGTTTGCCATATATGTGTACACTGTAATCCGCCCTGAGTCCCCTGCGGTGTGAGAAGGGTGGAATATAAATGCTACAATAATTATTATATATTATTATTATTATTATTATTATTATTATAGTATGAAGTCTTATACCACTTCCACTGAGGGTACTGTTTCATTATCTGGGCAGAGGCCACTAGGGGGTGGTAGAGAGAGAAGGATAGTCCATTTTATGGGAGTGGAGGGTGGGTTGAAGGAATAAAACAATTTCCCACTGTTTTCCTGTTATTTGCCCCACCCATGTCCCTATTGTACAAACAACCCTCATTTATGATAAGGGAAGTGGGGAGGGGGAATAACCAGTGAAAACAGGGAGAATTGTTTTCCTCCTTCAACTCCCCCCTCCCTGTAAAATAGACTATCCTTCTCTCTCTAGCACCCCCTAGTGACCCCCACCTGGATAATGAAACAGTCTCCAGCGGTCATAGCTCAATTCAATGGGATTATTGATAATTGTCGTTTACAAGAACTTTTGCCTTCACTGCAAAAGCATGTTGATGCCTCACCAAACTACAACTCTCAGGGCTCCATAACATGGAGCCCTGGCAATTATAGTGGTGCCGCAACTGCATTCATTGTACAGTGTAGAGACACATCCTAATAATAAATAACTACTAGGCTTGGTTGATAAAAAAAAAATGGTTCAAAATTCGTTTCAGATGTAGGGGGTGCTGGTGGTTCAAATCTAAAGTTAATTCCAATTTTCACAGCAAAAAACATTGAAAACTTTTCGAAACTTCCGAGACTTCCGAATCCTTTTGTTAATGGTTTGAAAGTGATTTCCTGTTTCTTAGGGTGGTCTTTACTTTGAAAGTAGTTGTTTTACTCCAGAAGAGGGAAAAGCAAGCGGAGGAAATTCCTTCCTTCTCTGGTTTAAAACTGGCTTCTCTGGCTTGAGCCGAGGCCAGGGACTAGAAGCAAGGAAAAGCTGAATAATTTCTGACTCACTTCCTGAGTTGTAACAAAAATGGCGGAAATGTCTGAACGGATCTCCTTCTACGTCCCGCTTTGGAGTTTAAGATCTTCTGGGGAGGCCCTGCTCTCGGCCCCACCTCTATCACAAGTGAGATTGGCGGGGACGAGGAGCAGGGCCTTCTCAGTGGTGGCCCCTCACCTGTGGAATTCTCACCCTTGATTAGAAGGCTCCTCAGCTCCTCCTCGCTTTCGGCCATCAGAGTGGTGTCATCTGAAATTAGATCAGCGACATCCCTCCTTTCCTTTAGAAGGAAATTAAAAACATGGATTTGGGACCAGGCGTTTGGGCAATCCGGCAGGTGAATAAAGGACTACGACGACCGATAAGAATAGATAATGTGGAACGAAATATGGACTCTGAGTTGGCGAACACTGAGCTTGAGATTGGTTTATTGACTGTGATATATAGTGATTGTTTTAACTGTCTTAATTGTTTTAATTGCTGTTTTACACGTTTATTTGTATTATTGTGTAGGCATCGAATTGTGCCTTTTTGTAAGCCGCCCTGAGTCCCCCCTCAGGGGTTGAGAAGGGCAGGGTAGAACTACACGAAATAAATAAATAAATAAATAAATAAATAAATAAAAAGCTTTGGAAGGCAAAGGGACTTCCCATTTTTTAAAAAACTTCGATATCGCTTCAAAAAGGTAATTTTAACGAAATTATTATGAGCAACGAGTTATCTGACACGACTCTATCAATTCCTAATAACTACACATAATCCATTCTAAAGCCTTTGACTGTGTGGATCATAATAAATTGTGGCAAGTTCTTGGTGGGATGGGCATCTCAATCCCCCTTCCCTCTCTCCTGAGGAATCTGTACAAGGACCAAGTAGCAACAGTCAGAACTGACCACGGAACAACAGACTGGTTCAAGATTGGAAAGGCGTACGGCAAGGCTGCAGACTCTCACCCAACCTTTCTAACTTGTATGCAGGACACATCATGCGAGGATGTGCGGGGCTTGAGGAATGCAAAGCTGGGGTGGAAATGGCTGGAAGAAACATTAACAATCTCAGATATGCAGATGACACCACTCTGATGGCCAAAAGCGAAGAGGAGCTGAGGAGCCTTCTAATCAAGGTGAAAGAAGAAAGTGCAAAAGCTGGGTTGCAGCTAAACATCAAAAAAACCAAGATTATGGCAACAAGAATGATTGACAACTGGAAAATAGAGGGAGAAAATGTGGAGGCCATGACAGACTTTGTATTTCTAGGCGCAAAGATTACTGCAGATGCAGACTGTAGCCAGGACATCAGAAGACGCTTCCTTCTTGGGAGGAGAGCAATATCCAGTCTCGATAAAATAGTGAAGAGTAGAGACATCAGACTGGCAACCAAGATCCATTGCCTAGTCAAAGCCATGGTATTCCCTGTAGTCACCTACGGATGTGAGAGCTGGACCTTCGGGAAGGCCGAGCGAAGGAAGATCGATGCTTTTGAGCTGTGGTGTTGGAGGAAAGTTCTGAGAGTGCCTTGGACTGCGAGAAGATCCAACCAGTCCATCCTCCAGGAAATAAAGCCCGGCTGCTCATTGGATGGAAGGATACCAGAGACAAAGTGGAAGTACTTTGGCCACATTATGAGGAGACAGGAAAGCCTGGAGAAGACAATTATGCTGGGGAAGGTGGAAGGTAAAAGGAAGAGGGGCCGACCAAGGGCAAGATGGATGGATGGCATCCTTGAAGTGACTGGACTGACCTTGAAGGAGCTGGGGGTGGTGACGGCCAACAGGGAGCTCTGGCGTGGGCTGGTCCATGAGGTCATGAAGAGTCGGAGACGACTGAACGAATGAATAACAACAACACATAAACCAAATTTTATGAACTTGTAGGACAAAGAAATGCAATTGGAAAAAGAAGGAGCTTCCATATATTAGCAATTTGTAAAATATCTGTTGGTCTGTTTCAATCTGCCTTTCATCTGTCTATCATTTCTCTCCCTCTCCCTCTCTCTTTCTGGCCTAAATCCAGTTGCTAGTCCTAAACAGATGAACCACATTGAATCAATGGGATTTACTTAAGCCTTGACTTATCATTTAGCAATTGATTCAGTCAATCTGAACTACTTGCAACTAGCAATTGGTTTTAAGCCATTATCTCCTGGCTTTTTTCCAGAGTGGCGGCGGATATGCACACAAGTCCTTCATCTTCTGTTCTTACTCCCTGGGATGCGGTAAGCGTTGGAGACTGCTCCAGAATGGACCTGGTGGGCTTCAATGTTAATTGTTTCCCCAGACCACATGACAACTGAAATAAGGATTTATAATATTTTATGTTATTTGTCTCCTGCCTTTCTTTGAATATAGCACTGTTTCTCAACCTTCCTAATGCCACAACCCCTTAATACAGTTCCTCATGTGGTGGTGAACCCCAACTATAACATTATTTTTGTTGCTATTTCATAACCGTAATTTTGCTACTGTTGTTACATAAATATCTGATATGCAGGATGTATTTTCATTCACTGGACCAAATTTGGCACAAATACCCGATACGCCCAAATTTGAATACTGGTGGGGTTAGCAGGGGGATTGATTTTGTCATTTGGGAGTTGTAGTTGCTTGGATTTATAGTCGACCTACAACAAAAGATCAAATCTCTTTGATCATCTGGAGAGGCCCTACTCGCGCTCCCACCTGCATTGCAAGCACGATTGGCGGGGACGAGGGAGAGGGCCTTCTCAGTGGTGGCCCCTTGACATTGGAACTCACTTCCTAAGGCTATCAGGCATGCCACATCTCTGGCAGTCTTTAGGAGGAGCTTGAAGACATGGTTGTTCCAGTGTGCCTTCCCAGAATAATGAACCCTCAACATTATGTCCTCTAAAAGCACTTTATACTGATTTAAGACTGCCTGTACGTTTCCACCAATGCCCCATGTCCTCTATATTGTTCATGCCCAGCATTATTTTTTAAACTTCAATTACATTTGGCCCAGCCATAGTTTTTAAATGTGCATTGTGTTTTTGTTTATGTTTATGCTATTAGTGTATGAGATTTATTTTAATTGCTTTGCTTTATATTGGGATTGTTATTACTTGTATTGATGTATTGTGGGCTCGGTCTCATGTAAGCCGCACCGAGTCTCTTGGCGAGATGGTAGCGGGGTATAAATAAAGTTTTATTATTATTATAAAGAGAATTCTGAACTCCACCCACAATGGAATTGAATCGAACTTGACACACAGGACTCCCATGACCAACAGAAAATACTGGAAGGGTTTGGTGGGCACTGACCTTGAGTTTTGGAGTTGTAGTTCACCCACATCCAGAGAGCACTGTGGACACAAACAATGATGGATCAGATCCAAACTTGGTCTGAATCTTTAATATGCCCAAATGTGAACACTGGTGGAGTTTGGGGAAAATAGACCTTGACATTTGGGTGTTGTAGTTACTGTGATTTCTAGTTTACCTACAATCAAAAAGCATTCTGAACCCCACCAATGATAGAATTGGGCCAGACTTCCCACACAGAACCCCCATGACCAACATAAAATAATGTGGTCTTTGGAAACCCCTCTGTCATCCCCTCACAACCCCCCCCCCCCGGGGTCCCGACCCCCAGGATGAGAAACATTGCTTTAGTGTATTGCTCAACGAATTGCTTGGTTGCATACCTTGCTTCATTCTTTTTCAAACTTGAATTGCTTTCATTCATTTTCCAGTTACCATTTTTTTTGTCGTGTCAAGAGTGACTTGAGAAACTGCAAGTTGCTTCTGTTGTGAGAGAATTGGCCATCTGCAAGGACGTTGCCCAGGGGACGCCTGGATGATTTTGATGTTTTTATCATCCTTGTGGGAGGCTTCTCCCATGTCCCCGCATGAGGAGCTGGAGCTGATAGAGGGAGCTCATCTGCCTCTCCCCGGATTCGAACCTGCAACCTGTTGGTTTTCAGTCCTGCTGGCACAGGGGTTTAACCCACTGCACCACCGGGGCATTTTGTTGACGTGTAAGGTCCATTGGAATGTGAATGTCAGCTTGGGGAGGTAGGAGTCTCACTATTAAGAGTCCTGGGCAAGTCACATTCTTTCAGCTGAAGACAAATAACACCGCACACCCCCTGCACCCCATTGACCAGCTTTTGCAAATAATAATAATAATAATAATAATAATAATAATAATCCCTTCATAGGTTTCTCTTAGGGTTGTCATAAATCTGAAATGAAGATACTGCCTACCAACAACAACCACAGCAGCAATGCTCAAACCATTGTCCTGTGGGGTCCCGCAGGGCTCAGTATTGCCCCCCATGTTGTTTAACATCTACATGAAGCCGCTGGGTGAGATCATCCAGAGTTTTGGAGTTTGATGCCACCTGTACGCAGATGATGTCCAACTCTATCACTCATTTCCACCAGATGCTAAGTCCTGAACCGGTGCCTGGCCGCTGTGACGGTCTGGATGAGGGCAAGCAAATTGAAGCTGAATCCAGACAAGACAGAGGTCCTCCTGATCAGTTGCAAGTCCAAACAGGGTATAGGGTCACAACCTGTGCTGGACGGGGTCACACTCCCCTTGAAGGCACAGGTTCACAGCTTGGGAGTTCTCCTGGATCATCACTGAGCCTGGTTGCAGCGGTGGCCAGGGGAGCGTTTGCACAATTAAAACTTGTGCGCTAGCTGCGCCCGTACCTTGGGAAGTCAGACTTGGCCACAGTAGTCCACGCTCTCGTTACATCTAGGATAGACTACTGCAACGCACTCTACATGGGGTTGCCTTTGAAGACTGCTTGGAAGCTTCAAATAGTCCAATGAGAGGCAGCTAGGTTAATAAATGGGGCGGCATACAGGGAGCATACAACTCCCATGTTATGCCAGCTCCACTGGCTGCCAGTTTGCTGCCGGGCACAATTCAAAGTGCTGGCTTTGGCCTATAAACTAAAGCCCTAAATAGCCCCAGCCCAAATTACATTCCGAACGCATCTCCCCCTATGAAACATCGCAGAGATTAAGATCCTCCGGAGAGTCCTTGCCATTGTCACAGGCACGATTGGTGGGGACGAGAGACAGGGCCTTCTCGGTGATTGCTCCCTGGATATGGAACTCCCTTCCTGGTGAGATCAGGTCGGCCCCCTATCTCCTGTCCTTTAGAAGGAGGGTCAAAACTTGGCTGTGGGACCAAGCTTTTGGGACAAGGCAATAAAGCAGCAATAGGAAAGCTGACCAGGCCAATTAGATTTAACGCGGATGACTAGGAAAATTTTAAATGGTGTATTTTAATATTTTGATAAATGTTTTTTAATGTTTATGTATTGTATTTGAATTTGTGTCACAGCATTGAATGTTTGCCGTATATATGCTGTGCTCTGCCCTGAGTCCCCTTCGGGGTAAGAAGGGCAGAATATGGAAGAGACCTCAAGGGTCATCCATTCCAACCCCCTGCCAAGAAGCAGGAATATTGCATTCAAATCACCCCTGACAGATGGCCATCCAGACTTTGTTTAAAAACTTCCAAAGAAGGAGCCTCCACCACACTCCGGGGCAGAGAGTTCCACTGCTGAACGGCTCTTCCCTAGTTCTAGACACTATGCTCCTATTGATGCAGGCCAAAATCCCATTGGCTTTTTTTGCCACCACATCACATTATTGGCTCATGTTTAACTTGTTGTCCATGAGGACTCCAAGATCTTTTTCGCATGTACTGCTCTTGAGCCAGGCATTGTCCCCCATTTTGTATCTTTGCATTTCGTTTTTCCTGCCAAAGTCGAGTATCTTGCATTTGTCACTGTTGAACTTCATTTTGTTAGTTTTGGTCCATCTCTCTAATCTGTCAAGATCGTTTTGAATCCTGCTCCTGTCCTCTGGAGTCTTGGCTCTCCCTCCCAATTTGGTCCTGCCTGCAAACTTGATGATCATGCCTTCTAGCCCTTCATCTAAGTCATTAATAAATATGTTGAACAGGACCGGGCCCAGGACGGAACCCTGCGGCACTCCACTTGTCACTTCTTTCCAAGATGAAGAGGAAGCATTAGTGAGCACTCTCTGTGTTTGTCCACTTAACCAATTACAGATCTACCTCACCGTAGTTTTGCCTAGCCCACATTGGACTAGTTTCCTTGCCAGAAGGTCATGGGGGACCTTGTCAAAGGCCTTACTGAAATTCAGGTACGCTACATCCACGGCATTCCTCGCATCTACCCAGCTTGTAACTCTATCGAAAAAAGAGATCAGATGAGTCTGGCATGACTTGTTTTTGATAAATCCATGTTGACTATTAGCAATGACCGCATTTCTTTCTAAGTGTTTGCAGACCACTTCCTTAACAATCTTTTCCAGAATATTGCCTGGTATCGATGTGAGGCTGGCCGGACATTGGTAGTTGTTTGGGTCATCCTTTTTTCCCTTCTTGAAGTTTGGGACCACATTGGCCCTCCTCCAATCTGCTGGAACTTCTCCCATTCTCCAAGAACTCTCAAAGATGATTGCCAATGGTTCTGAAATGACTTCTGCTAGTTCCTTCAATACTCTTGGGTGTAGTTGATCTGGCCCTGAAAGGGGACTTGAACTTATTTAGAGCGGCCAGGTATTCCTGGACAACTTGTTTCCCAATTTGGGGTTGGATGTCCTCTAATCCCTCATCCACTCCATTTTTGTGAGAAGACCGAGGCAAAGAAGGCATTCCAAGGAGGCCTCTCGGGTGCTGGACGAGTGCCTGGCCACTGTGTCTATCTGGATGAGGATGAACAAGCTGAAGATCAATCCCGACAAGACAGAGGTCCTTCTGGTCGATTGTAAACCTGACCGGGGTATAGGGTGGCAACCTGTGCTGGACGGGGTTACACTCCCCCTGAAGTCTCAGGTCCGCAGTCTGGGAGTCCTCTTGGATTCATCGCTCACGCTTGAGGCTCAGGCGTCGGCGGTGTCTGGGAGGGCTTTCACACAACTGAGACTCGTGTGCCAACTGCGACCGTACCTCGCAAAGGCAGATCTCGCCGGAGTGGTCCATGCCTTGGTCACCTCCAGTTTGGATTACTGCAATGCACTCTACGTGGGGCTGCCCTTGAAGATGGCTCGGAAGCTCCAACTGGTCCAACGATCAGCAGCCAGGATGCTAACTGGGGCCCCTTACAGAGAGAGGTCAACCCTCCTGTTCAAGGAGCTCCACTGGCTGCCATTTATTTTCCGAGCCCAATTCAAGGTGCAGGTGCTTACCTACAAAGCCCTGAACGGTTTGGGACCAACCTACCTGCGTGACCGCATTTCCATCTATGAACCCACGCGTTCTCTTCAGTCATCTGGAGAGGCCCTTCTCGTGATCCCACCGGCGTTGCAAGCGCGCTTGGTGGGGACGCGGGACAGGGCCTTTTCCGTGGTGGCCCCCCGACTCTGGAACACCCTCCCCAAAGACCTTAGACAGGCCCCTACATTGGCTGTCTTCAGAAAGAACCTGAAGACCTGGCTTTTCCGATGCGCCTTCCCAGATTAGGAAATCTCCACTACCAAGTCCCATATGCACTTTATCAGAACCAATGATTGCTGCACATCGCACATCGCACTTGCCCTGGAAGCTCTATATACACCTCCTGTCACATCAGCACTTTTAATCTTGTACCCATTGCTCTGGCCCGGCCCAGTTTTATTGTGTTTAGTGTATTGTGCCTGTTGTTTATTTTGCTTTATTCTGTTTTTAATTGTTTGATTTGCTTAGATTGTATTGTTGTGTTGTGTGTTGAGGCCTCGGCCTGTGTAAGCCGCATCGAATCCTTCGGGAGATGCTAGCGGGGTACAAATAAAGTTTAATAATAATAATAATAATAATAATAATAATAATAATAATAAAGTAGTTCTGCCTTTTCCCTATCACCCCCTGTCAGCATTGCCCCATCTTCTCCTCGAAGAGGCCCTTTTGCCTCCTTGTTTTTCCTTTTCCTTTTTCAAACCAGTATTTGAAATTGAGGTTTAAAATGAGTCTGAAAACTGTCAAATAATAATCCTTGACTTCACTTATATTTCTGGTTACATCCCGGATTGACTACTGCAACGCGCTCTACGTGGGGTTGCCCTTGAAGACTGCCCGGAAGCTTCAGATGGTCCAGCGCTCGGCGGCCAGGTTACTAACGGGAGCGGCACTCAGGGAGCACACCACTCCTCTGCTGAGCCAACTCCACTGGCTGCCAATCCGCTACCGGGCACAATTCAAGGTACTGGCTTTAGCCTATAAAGCCCTAAACGGTATTGGCCCTGCTTACCTCTCCGAACGCATCTCCACCTATGAACCGACGAGGATGTTAAGATCGTCCGGGGAGGCCCTGCTCTCGGTCCCGCCTGCGTCGCAGGCGCGGCTGGCGGGGATGAGAGACAGGGCCTTCTCGGTGGTGGCCCCTCGGCTATGGAATGCCCTACCCGTAGACATCAGGCAGGCCCCTTCGTTGCTGGAGTTCCGGAGGAGGGTCAAGACGTGGCTCTATGAACAGGCGTTCGGTCAACAAGGCAACTGAACTCATGAAGACGGCATAATTGAACAAAGGAATGGTAGAAGGATTATGAGAACGGAATCTGATTTTACTGAGGCACTGATGACCACGTTGTTTTGTCTGTATTGTCTGTCGTATATGTTGTATTTTAACTAATTGTGATTGTTATATAAATTGTATTGTAAACCGCATTGAGTCGCCGATTTAGGCTGAAAAATGCGGTATAAAAATAAAGCAAATAAATAAATAAATATAAATAAATTAAGGCAGTTGTTCCTGGGTGACATCTTTGCCAGTTCTTTAGAAAAAAAAATACACTTCACCGAGCAGTTGATTCAACTGGAAGGGTGCAGTTTTGTTTTGGCCTTTAGTCATGCAAAGGCTTTGTTTCCATTTTGGAGATTTATCTCTGTAAAAGCCACAGCCTTTGGGTAATTATAGGATAAAATATTTCTACAAAGGAAAATCCCCCACTTCCCCCTTTAGGTCCTATGATTTGCGGATAAGGATGACTCTACATTTCTCCCACTCCTCACCACAGCAAGGAGTTGCTGTATTATGCTTCCACTCAATCAAAGATGGTTTTGGCACAATTTTTCCAGCCTGGGTTTCGGATCCCCGTAGTGATGGGTGGGGGGCATTGCGCAGAATGCAAACAAGGTGGGAGGTAGATGTGTGGAGAGGGCTTTACAAGTAAAAGAGCTATTTGTATTTTGTTGACTGCAAATCTGCAGGTACTATAGGGCATTCTTTTGTGAAGACAGAAAAGAATTAACTAGAGGCAAAGGCAGAAGATAAAGCTGATCTTTAAAGGATGAATATGCGGAATGCCTTTGAGGTTTCTGGTACACTAGATTATTTTCACAAAAGCATAAAAATAAAGTAGGGCAACCTGCTTAGAATAACAAGGGGGAAGTCCCCCATCGGTGTAAACCAGCTAAGGCATCTCTTGTTTTGCTGAAGTTTCAGCTTAATCCGATAGATATTATTATTATTATTATTATTATTATTATTATTATTATTATTATCTTATTATCTTACCTCTTCCCCCAATTTGGACACAAAGTAGCTTACAGCAATTTAAAAGATGTTAAAAGTCAACATGATACAAAAGGTATAATGCAACAAAGCTATCACACACAGAAAAAAATCCCCCACCAAAGTTAAAATATATATGTATTGTATTGTCGAAGGCTTTCATGGCCAGAATCACTGGGTTGTTGTAGATTTTTCCAGGCTATATGGCCATGTTCTGGAGGCAATTTTTCTCCTGACATTTCGCCTGCATATATGGCAAGCATCCTCAGAGGTAGTGAGGTCTGTTGGAAGTAGGAAAAATGGTTTATATATCTGTGGAATGACCAGGGTGGGACAAAGGACTTTTGTCTGCTGGGGCTAGCTGTGAATGTTTCAGCTGATCACCTTGATTTGCATTCGATGGCTTGGAAGTGCCTGGGGGGAATCTTTTGCTGAGAGTGATTTTATGTGCCTGTGGATCTGTGGAATATATCCATTAAAGCGTTGGCAAACCATGCAAAAAGAATCTGCGAACCCCACCTCCCCCAAGATAAACTGAACCACCTCAACTGGGCTCTCCAGGCCAATGGAGACTCCACCTTCAATGAACAAAATCTGGCTACCAGTATTAAAAAAACTCTAAAATTACTACAGCAAAACAGCAGAGAGGAAACAACCAGGCACATCTTAACACCTCTCAACAGAACATTTTACCAGGCTCAGTCAGGCCTTCAAATGCTAATGAAGGTGGTCAGTTGAAACATTCACACCTAGCTCCAGCAGAGAAAAGCTCTTTGCCCCACCCCAGTCATTCCACAGATATAATAACCCATTTTCCTATTTCCAACAGACCTCCCTACCTCTGAGGATGCTTGCCATAGATGCAGGCGAAACGTCAGGAGAAATGCCTCCAGAACATGGTCCTATAGCCCGAAAAAACCTACAAGAATCTAGTGATTCCAGCCATGAAAGCCTTCGACAATACAAAGAGTGAATACTGTAAAAATCCAATCCAGAGCAGAACTGGCGAAAGAAGGCTCTCCATGGACAGTTCCTGGGAAAAATTGAGAACCAAATTGACAAGGAAAAACATGGCTGTGGCTCACAAGTGGCACTCTTATGAAGGAGACAAAGGAGGGCCTGATTCTGGCAGCCCAAGAACAAGCCATTCGAACCAATGCCATCAAAGCCAGAATTGAAAAGTTGATGACAAATCCCAAATGCAGACTCTGCAAGGAAGCAGATGAAACAATGGATCCCATCCTCAGCTGCTGCAAGAAGATCGTGCAGACAGACTACAAGCAGAGGCACAACACCATTGCTCAGATGATTCATTGGAACTTGTGCCACAAATACCATCTGCCTGCGACAAAGAACTGGGTGGGATCACAAGCCGGAAAAAGTTACAGAAAATGAACACATCAAGCTACTTTGGGACTTCAGGATTCAGACAGACAGAGTTTTGGAGCACAACACTCCTGACCTTGTTAAAAAACAAAGTATGGATTGTCAATATTGCAATCCCAGGTGCAACAGGATTGAAGAGAAACAACGGAAAAAGATGACACAAATTGCAAAGACTCTGGCTCAAGCCAGTAAGGGTGGTCCCAGTGGTGATTGGCACACTGGGTGCAGTGCCTAAAGTCCTTGGCCTGCACTTAAATACAGTCGGTGCTGACAAAATTACCATCTGCCAGCTGCAAAAGGCCACCTTACTGGGATCTGAAAGCATTATTCACCGATACATCACACAGTCCTAGACACTTGGGAAGTGTGCGACGTGTGATCCAATACAACAGCCAGCAGAGTGTCTGCTGTGGAGTCATCTTGTGATGTTTCAAATAATAATAATAATAATAATAATAATTTGTATTGTCGAAGGCTTTCATGGCCGGAATCACTGTTTGGTTGTAGGTTTTTTCGGGCTATATGGCCATGTTCTAGAGCAGGGGTCCTTGTACCTTTGAAACAGAGGGCCAGGCCACAGTCCCTCAAACTGTTGGAGGGGCAGGTTATAATTGAAAAAAAAACATGAATGAATTCCTATGCACACTGCACATATCTTATTTGTAGTGCAAAAACCACTTAAAAACAATACAATAATTAAAATGAAGAACAATTTTAACAAATATCAATTTATTAGTATTTCAATGGGAAGTGTGGGCCTGGTTTTGACTGATGAGATAAGATTGTTGTTGTATGCTTTCAAGTTGTTTCAGACTTAGGTTGACCCTGAGTGACGGCCAGGTAAATGACCTTGGAGGGCCGCATCTGGCCCCAGGGCCTTAGTTTGAGGACCCCAGTTCTAGAGGCATTCTCTCCTGATGTTTCGCCTGCATCTATGGCAAGCATCCTCAGAGGTAGTGAGGTCTGAGGATGCTTGCCAATAATAATTTAAATTGTTAAATTTTGAAATGGTCGTATGACTAGTCAAATAAATAAATAAATAAACGGTTCTGGCCCAAGCTACCTATCCGAACGTATCTCTGCCTATGAACCCACCAGGACTCTAAGATCTTCTAGGGAGGCCCTGCTCTCGATCCCGCCTGCATCACAGGCACGGCTGGCGGAAACGAGGGACAGGGCCTTCTCTGTGGTGGCCCCTCGGCTGTGGAACGCCCTTCCCATGGACATTAGATCAGCCCCTTCGTTAATGGTGTTTTGAAGAAAACTAAAAACCTGGCTGTTTGAACAGGCGTTCGGATAAATAGTGCAATGAACACGATGAATATAGGAAACGGGATTATGGATGACGAATTGGATCACGATTTTAGTTACGAGACGTTGTTGTTGTTCATTCATTCAGTCATCTCCGACTCTTCGTGACCTCATGGACCAGCCCACGCCAGAGCTCCCTGTTTGCCGTCACCACCCCCAGCTCCTTCAAGGTCAGTCCAGTCACTTCAAGGATGTCATCCATCCATCTTGCCCTTGGTGGGCCCCTCTTCCTTTTGCCTTCCACTTTGCCCAGCATCATTGTCTTCTCTAGGCTTTGCTGTCTCCTCATGATGTGGCCAAAGTACTTCAACTTTGTCTCTAGTCTCCTTCCCTCCAGTGAGCAGCCGGGCTTTATTTCCTGGAGGATGGACTGGTTGGATCTTCTCGCAGTCCAAGGCACTCTCAGAACTTCCCTCCAACACCACAGCTCAGAAGCATCTCTCTTCCTTCGCTCAGCCTTCCCTAAGGTCCAGCTCTCACATCCATAGGTTAGTACAGGAAATACAATGGCTTCGACTTGGCGGATCTTTGTTGCCAGTGTGATGTCTCTACTCTTTACTATTTTATCGAGACTGGACATTGCTCTCCTCCCAAGAAGGAAGCGTCTTCTGATTTCCTGGCCACAGTCTGCATCTGCAGTCATCTTTGCGCCTAGAAATACAAAGTCTGTCACGGCCTCCACGTTTTCTCCCTCTATTTTCCAGTTGTCAATCATTCTTGTTGCCATAATCTTGGTTTTTTTTTTATGTTTAGCTGCAACCCGGCGTTTGCGCTTTCTTCTTTCACCTTGATTAGAAGGCTCCTCAGCTCCTCCTCGCTTTCGGCCATCAGAGTAGTGTCATCTGCATATCTGAGGTTGTTAATGTTTCTTCCAGCAATTTTCACCTCGCATGATGTGTTCTGCATACAAGTTAAAAAGGTTGGGTGAGAGGATGCAGCCTTGCCGTATGCCTTTCCCAATCTTGAACCCGTCTGTTGTTCCGTGGTCAGTTCTGACTGTTGCTACTTGGTCCTTGGACAGATTCCTCAGGAGAAAGGGAAGGGGGCTTGGGATGCCCATCCCACCAAGAACTTGCCACAATTTATTATGATCCACACAGTCAAAGGCTTTAGAGTAGTCAATGAAGCAGAAGTAGATGTTTCGAGATGTTAATGTGTTGTTATTGATATGTCATTAGTTTGTATTTTATACTGTTAATGGTTTTAATATTGTATGTTGTTGGATTGACTTTTGCTCTTGTTGTGAACCGCGTTGAGTCGCCTACGGGCTGAGAAACTGCGGTATACAAGCAAAGTAAATAAATAAATAAAATAAATATTATTAAGCTGAAAAATAAGAAAAGGGATTGGGGAAGCTGTGTCTCTCCAGCCATTGTTGAATTCTTGTTACAGTTAGCCAATGTTGTGAGTGATGGGAACTATAGTTTAGTAGCATCAGAAGAGCCATAGGGTATCTTTTCTTGGCTTAGAGGACAGCAGGCGGTGTGGTTGAAATTTTTGAAACACAGAAGCCATTTATCTGACTCAGACATCAAACTAGGGTCTTCCAATTCCAAACCTCTCCTCCTCCGTTCCTGCAGGCAAAGCCACCCACCTTTTCACTGCAGTAAGCAATATCATCACCATTTATTTTTGCTACTCACAATTGCCGTCATTTTTGCATTAGATCCATCCCCTTGCATTAATTCCAAGTGATTTATTATTTGTTTCAAGAGATGCCTCACAGTCTGAGAATACATTATCCTTTCAGTTTCAAAAGAAATATGTTTATCAACATTTTAGGGGAGAATAGTGCTGTTCTATCAAGGGGTGCTTTTCCGGTTATTTATTAGCCGGCTCAATATCTCACTGCTCCGCATGAAACCCTCCAACAGGCACACATATGTTCTCTCTTTGCAGGCAAGGGAAATATCTGCTGCTGGATAAAGATGATTCAAAATGTCCTCCATTACTTTTATATTTATGACAACGGCTCCTGTTCCTTTAAAGCATAAACCATTGTCAGTAATATACAATGAGGAATATTATAGGGCGACAGCACATAATTCAGCTAGAAATTAACTTTCAAAAGCCTCTGAGTTTGAAGCACCATTTGCTTCACCAAGTGAATAGCTTTGAGATTGGAAATTTATTTCTTTTTGCCCCTGCGCTGCTCTAATTTTCACTGTGGAAAGAAATGTTGTAGCTGTGGAAAATGACAGAAATATGTCAAAATGTACTATATGCACTAATTGTTTAAGACATTTCGGTGTAACGTTCCTCAGGTGCTACAGTTACAGCAAGCAAAATAGGAAATAAGTGAGCTTATTACTAGGGCTGGGCAACTACGGAAAAATTTGTTTCTAAACTCGATTCGTTTTTAGGGGGTTTTTGCGTTTCGTTTTTTAAAAGAATTCCGAAATTTTTCTTTAAAAAAGTTTGATATTTACGAACGTTCAGAAATTACGAAACAAATACAAAACAATTACGAATCGATTCGTTAATGGCGGACGCAATCGCACAATACGCTAAAAAACCCTCCAAATGGGACAGGGGGAACTTCTGAAGCTTCCCTTGCCCTCTGTTGTTGACTGTTGGTGTGATAATTTATTTTTTTATCACTGATAAAACAAATAACAGCTATAAAACTTGCACCAGACATACGAAAATAATAACGAAACAATTTCGAAACGATTTCGAAACAATTTTGAAACAAATACGAAACAATTACGAAACAATTACGAAATGAATTGAAAAATTCGTTTCGATTTTTAGTTGCTCCTGAATGGTTCAATATCGCTTCGTTATAAAAAAAATAACGAATTAATAACAAATTACAAAATTAACGAACGAAACCGCCCAGCCCTACTTATTACCAATACTTCTCTCGTATTGTCGAAGGCTTTCATGGTCAGAATCACTGGGTTGTTGTAGGTTTTTTCGGGCTATATGGCCATGGTCTGGAGGCATTCTCTCCTGACGTTTCACCTGCATCTATGGCAAGCATCCTCAGAGGTTGTGAGGTCTGTTGGAACTAGGAAAAAAAGAGTTTATATATCTGTGGAATGACCAGGGTGGGACAAAGGACTCTTGCCTGCTGGAGCTAGGTGTGAATGTTTCAGCTGACCACCTTGATTACACTGTTCTACAAATTTTCAGTTTTTCTCAGTTAGGGAAACGAAATGTGCCGTTTCTTAATAAATTTAACATGCTGAATTCAAATATAATAATTAAATGTGTTTATTGGCTCTAATTTTTATGCAACAGCTATTTCAATTTTCTCCACAATAGGTAATTCGTTAATATTATGATAATGCGCCTAACCTACTGCATGTATATAAACCGTGAATATTTACTAAATTTTAGTCAAATTATATTGCCAATAGTTTATACATGAGAAATATTTATTTCATTAGTCTATTGTTTATGTTTGTGCAGCAAGAAACTCTATTCATAGGCCTAATGCAGTTGAAAAGTCTGAAAGTTGAAATGTCGCTTTAATCGTGACTTTAGTTTCTATCCTGTTTGCTTCTCTTGACTTTTCTTTTGTATTCAAGGAAAGGATTGTCTCTTACAATGCTCCAGCAGGAGTCTGACAGCATGGACGGAGTCCATTTGCCTTGATATCTTTTTTCCATACTGCTTTATTTACACACGTGCGAGGAGGCATAACTACAGTAAAAAGAACAATGTAAAACGATGCTTAACGATACTGCCTCAGTCTTCAACTGACTGGCCCTCACCGTTCAAAAGTCTGGCCTTATATAGGGCTTTCTGGCTTTTGCACACGGCACTAATACTGCGTCATCAAACTTTCTAGAGTATTCTAGAATCTTCCATAGTGTAAGTCGCAACATGCATTTTTTCAACCATACGTGATCACGTGATTGCTTATATCATAAAAACTAGAGCCAATATACATTTTTAAATGTCATTTTCCTTTTCAGCACCCCAAAATCATAAAAGAACAACTATTTTCAGGCCCACAACTTTTTCTCCGTTGAACAATGTTATCATATAATGGCCTGACAGTGCCTGGAGCAAACTTTTGTTGAGAGTTGATTAGATGTCCTTGTTTGTTTCCTCTCTGTTGTTGTGCTGTTGTAATTTTAGAGTTTTTTAATACTGGTAGCCAGATTTTGTTCATTTTCATGGTTTCCTCCTTACAAACTAACTACAGACCCACCAAGAACGTAGCATTTGTTGGATTTTCTTGGTGGGTCTGTAGATTTTTCACAAAATCACAAGTTGAACACTTCTCAAGCATCTAGTACTGTGTGATGTATTTTTGAATGATGCACACAGATCCAAGTAAGGTGGCCTTTTGCAGTTGACAGATCTTCATTATTATTATCAGTATTATCAGTATTAATAATACCCGGGCCAGAGTGAAGGGGGGGGGGGGGGCAGGGGACCGTTCCACCTTGTCTCCTGTGCTATTCTAATAATATAATAAAATATATAATATATTGTATATACATATAATATTTATAATATTATAATGTAATGCAATATAATATTAATAATAATAACATGATATTATAATTATATATTTATATTACATGTAATATTACTAATAATATTACAGTATAATTGATATAGTACAATATAGCAATACTTAAAACTGATATTGTACTATGCTAATAATATATTGTATGAATATATACCTTGTAAGCCACTCTGAGTCCCCTTCGGGGTGAGAAGGGCGGCATATAAATGTCTCAAATAAATAAATAATAATAAATATCAGTATTACTATTATTACGATTCCGACCCAATTTACCTGTCCGAACGTATCCTCCCCTATGAACCATCAAGATTGCTAAGATCATCTGGAGGGGCCCTGCTCTCGATCCCACCAGCCTCACAGGCGCGGTTGGTGGGGACGAGAGACAGGGCCTTCTCGGTGGTGGCCCCTCGACACTGGAACTCCCTTCCACTGGGGATCAGAACTGCCCCTTCGATCTTAACGTTCAGGAAACAGGTGAAAACTTGGCTTTGGGGATTGGCATTCGACGAATGAGCCATGATCCTGTGATATGGATGGATGACGACGAATAATGATTTTTGATGACGACTGACCACTGTAATTATATGATTGTATTTTGCTATTTTAATGTTTTAGTGTGATTTAGAATATGATGTTTTAATGACTGTAATATTGATGTTGGAAACCGGACTGAGTCCCTCGAACGGAGGTGAGAAGACCGGTATTCAAAACTGCTAAATAAATAAATAAATAATAATAATAATAATAATAATAATAATAATAATAATAATTTGATATGAACTCCATTTGGGAAGAAACAGTGAGCAAAGAGACTGCTTCCTCCTCCCACATCACATTCCGTTCACCCAGAAACAACACATATTGGGGAAATTCCATTTGCAGGTATTTGCTTGGGAGAATATTAAAGACCCATCAGAACAGTAAAGGGAAATCACATCACTGCTCGTTGCAATGCAAATCCGTGAAACAAATTTCATTTCTGACAGGTTTTTGTGTTTAGAGTAATTGAAGCTGGCAGCACTGTAACATAACCACTGCCAATGAGCAAAACAGCATCATAGTCAGCATATCCTCAAAGCAAGAGTTGATGGGAGGATGTATAAAGTCCTGCGTAAATAGCAATTCAAAATAAGAGCCACCGAGTCTGTTTTGTAGAAATGGAAGCTGGATGAAAATGGCGTGCTTGTTTTTAAGGTGTTTAATTACTGTTTATTGGGCCTGTGGAATCGATGAAAAAAATGTTTCAATATCTATTACTAAATTGGGGGGGGGGGGGATCATTTAGAAATACTTTAGAAACAATTCTCTGCCCCGCTTATTTATTTATTTATCATATTTATATATCGCCTTTCTCAGCCCAAAGGCAACTCAAGGCGGTTTACAGTTGGCACAATTTGATGCCCCAACAACATAAAATACAATTAAAAACATTTAGCATCTATATAAATAAAAATAGAGGGAGAAAGTGACTGGACTGACCTTGAGGGAGCTGTGGGTGGTAACGGCCGACAGGGAGCTCTGGCGTGGGCTGGTCCATGAGGTCACGAAGAGAAGGAGACAACTGAACGAATGAACAACAAGAGGGAGAAAATGTGGAGGCCGTGACAGACTTTGTATTTCTAGGTGCAAAGATGACTGCAGATGCAGACTGTGGCCAGGAAATCAGAAGACGCTTCCTTCTTGGAATTAGAGCAATGTCCAGTCTCGATAAAATAGTAAAGAGTAGAGACATCACACTGGCAACAAAGATCCATTGCATAGTCAAAGCCATGGTATTCCCTGTAGTCACCTACGGATGTGAGAGCTGGACCTTAGGGAAGACTGAGCGAAGGAAGATTGATGCTTTTGAGCTGTGGTGTTGGAGGAAAGTGCTGAGAGTGCCTTGGGCTGTGAGAAGATCCAACCAGTCCATCCTCCAGGAAATAAAGCCCGACTGCTCATTGGAGGGAAGGAGACTAGAGGCAAAGTTGAAGTCCTTTGGCCACATCATGAGGAGACAGCAAAGCCTAGAGAAGACAATTATGCTAATCAAGGTGAAAGAAAAAAGCGCAAAAGCCGGGTTGCAGCTAAACATTAAAAAAAACCAAGATTATGGCAACAAGAATGATTGACAACTGGGAGATAGAGGGAGAAATCGTGGAGACCGTGACAGACTTTGTATTTCTAGGTGCAAAGATTACTGCAGATGCAGACTGTAGCCAGGAAATCAGAAGACACTGATTTCTTGGGAGGAGAGCAATGTCCAATCTCGATAAAATAGTGAAGAGCAGAGACATCACACTGGCAACAAAGATCCGCCTAGTCAAAGCCATGGTATTCCCTGTAGTCACCTACGGATGTGAGAGCTGGACCTTAGGGAAGGCTGAGCAAAGGAAGATGGATGCTTTTGAGCTGTGGTGTTGGAGGAAAGTGCTGAGAGTGCCTTGGACTGCGAGGAGATCCAACCAGTCCATCCTCCAGGAAATAAAGCCCAGCTGCTCATTGGAGGGAAGGAGACTAGAGACAAAGTTGAAGTCCTTTGGCCACATCATGAGGAGACAGGAAAGACTAGAGAAGACAATGATGCTGGGGAAAGTGGAAGGCAAAAGGAAGAGGGGCCGACCAAGGGCAAGATGGATGGATGGCATCCTTGAAGGACTGGACTGACCTTGAAGGAGCTGGGGGTGGTGACGGCTGACAGGGAGCTCTGGCGTGGGCTGGTCCATGAGGTCACAAAGAGTCAGGGACGACTGAACGAATGAACAATAACAACAACAATAAATAAAAATGTAATGTTCATTTGTGGGATTAACAGAACTCAAAAACCACTGGACAAAATGACACCAAATTTGGACACAAGACACCTAACAACCTAATGTATGTCCACTCAAAAAATTGATTTTGTCATTTGGGAGTTGTAGTTGCTGGGATTTATAGTTCACCTACAATCAAAGAACATTCTGAACCCCACCAACCATGGAATTGAACCAAACGTGGCACACAGTTCTCTCATGACCAACAGAAAATACTGGAAGGGTTTGGTGGGCAGTGTCCTTTGGTTTTGGAGTTGTAGTTCACCTACATCCAGAGATCACTGTGGACTCAAAAAATGATGGATCAGGACCAAACTCTATGGATCAGGACCAAACTCTAACCATCAAGATTACTAAGATCTTCCGCGGGGGGCTGCTCTCAATCCCACCACCCTCGCAATCATGGTTGGTGGGGACGAGGGACAGGGCCTTCTCGGTGGTGGCTCCCCTCCTACTAGAGATTAGATCTGCTCCCTCCCTCCTGACTTTCAGGAAACTACTAAAGACCTGGCTCTGGAATGTGGCATTTGAGGACTGAATCTATAACCTCCGTCCACAAGGAAGGAGGATGATGAACTGTGACTATGACTATGACTATGACTGTATTGATGACTTGGCTTGGGTAATTGTGATGATGATGTTTTTATTGTACTTTATTGTACTATTTCAATCTGTAATGATGTTGCACTCTGTTGTACTTATATATTATTGTACTTGCATATATGTTGTAAACTGACCTGAGTCCCTCGTTTGAGGTGAGAAGGCCGGTATAGAAAACTTCCAAATAAATAAATAAGAATACTCAATATGTCCAAATGTGAACACTGGTGGAGTTTGGGGAAAATAGAAAATAGAATTTTGACATTTGGGAGTTGTAGTCACTGGGATTGACAGTTCACGTACAATCAGAGAGCATTCTGAACCCCACCAATGACAAAATTGGGGCAAACTTCCCACACAGGACCCCCATGACCATCAGAAAGTACTTAAGGCCATCCAGTCCAACTCCCTTTACCAGGGCAAGAAAACATAATCAAAGTCCTCCTGACAAGGAGCCATCCAGCCATAGAGATAGATAGATAGATAGATAGATAGATAGATAGATAGATAGATAGATAGATAGATATGATTCACACACAGAGAGAGATAGTATCGATAGTATAGATTTGAAAGGGACCTGTACAGAAGGACAATTATATGTTGCATGTTCCAGGGTGGGCAAACCAGACACTCTCCACATCAACACTGACAAAGAAACAACAAAAAATACTTTTTATCCACAAGCATAAAGAAATTACATATATTAGAAACCAACACTTTTTCATTACTTTATATTCCAGATCACCAGACTGGGCCACAGCAACGTGTGGCAGGGGGGAAGCTTGTACACACACACACACACACATATATATAGAGAGAGAGAGCTACTTGGCCACGGTCGTCCACACTCTGGTTACATCCCGTTTAGACTACTGCAACGCTCTCTACGTGGGGTTGCCTTTGAAGACAGCTCGGAAGCTCCAACTAGTCCAACGCTTGGCAGCCATGATTTTAACAGGAGCGGAGCGCAGGGAGCATACAACCCCTCTGTTGCGCCAACTCCACTGGCTACTGATCTGCTACCGGGCTTGATTCAAAGTGCTGGCGTTGGCCTTTAAAGCCCTAAACGGTTCCGGCCCAAGCTACCTATCCGACCGCATCTCTGCCTATGAACCCACCAGGACTTTGAGATCTTCCGGGGAGACCCTGCTCTCGATCCCGCCTGCTTCTCAAGCACGGCTGGCGGGGATGAGAGATAGGGTCTTCTCGGTGGTGGCTCCTTGCTGTGGAACGCCCTTCCTACGGACATTAGACTAGCACCATCTCTAATGGTATTCCGCAAAAAAGTGAAGACCTGGCTCTTTGAGCAGGCGTTCGAATAATTAGTGCAATGATTGGTTAATGAACACTGGAATGGAACAATGGATGACGAATCTGGAACATGTTTTTGATGACGAGACGACAGTGAATGGGTATTGTAGTGACTGTTTATTAATTGTGTAATGTGTTGGGTTGTTGGCTGTTTTTATACTTTAGCACTGTTTTTTTGCTGTTTGTATTTGTTGTGAACCGCTGTGAGTCGCCTTCGGGCTGAGAACAGCGGTATATAAATAAGGTAAATAAATAAATACTCTGCTGCATCTTTTAATTCCCTTGTTTCCCTGCTACTCCATCGTACCTTTTCAAGTGATCCTCTTCCTTTTGATTTTCTGTTTGATTGCCTTCGGTCTGCCTAAAAGACCCACATCGTGCCCTTAAATGAGCCAGACATTTGCTTTTAACTTGTATCAAACAGTTAAATGCTTGTAACTTGTATCAAACTCATAAATAAGCTCAAGCTTTGGAAACTTTGTTGAAGTATAGGAAATGTCATGTTATTCACTCATGCAAACTAGGTCATTAAGCATATAGCATGGGACAGTTGATATACTTGATGATTATATCTTTGGGCCCGTTAGATTTGTAAACCTGTGTTGAAATTGCCTCGGCTTGCTCCAGATATTAACTGACTTTCAGCCTGACAAAGTAATAAAAAGAAGTCAAAAGTAATCGTTTTCTCAGATTAGCAATTGCTTCTGTTTCACAATTTATGTTCTAAAGATTTTATGCCATCCATGCAAACTCCGTCTTTCCCCATGATTATAGGAGAACGTCAAATTTCTGTTTTTGAGTTTGTGTATGACTGGCCCATCCAGAGCAGTAATATCCTGGAATGTTAGTGGAGATTGCCACACACTCCATGGTTAGATGGAGCCGACATAGTCCAGCTGGTCTGGAACTAGTTTAGTCCCAATGAACCATCACCTTATCTTCCCCAACACTGTTGCTACTGTCAAATGACCACCAAGCTTAGGAGACCTTTTGGCCACCATGGACACCACATATGGGCTGTGGTAGCGCAATGGGTTAAACCAGTGTTTCTCAACCTGTTAGAAGGGTCACCAAAGACCATCAGAAAACATAGTATTTTCTGTTGATCATGGGGGCTCTGTGTGGAAAGTGTGGTCCAATTCTATCGGTGGGGTTTAGAATGCTATTTCATTGTAGGTGAACTATAAATCCCAACAATTACAACTCCCAAATGGCAAGGTCTATTTTCTCCAAACTCTACCAGTGTTCACATTTGGGCATATTGAGTATTGCAGGGAAAAGAGAATTGCAGTTGTGACCTATATGAACAATGGTTTGGTCTGCATTGTGGTTGGCCATGCTATCCACATAGTACTGCTCATTCCCTGTGATAAGGACCACAAATCCCTGAATATCAAACAGATATCCAGGAATGATCACTGTGAGTTGTTGGTTACCCTTGCTTTTACCTCATGCCTGGCAATCTTGCTTAGGGAACCATAGGTCCCATCTTTATTGCCAAATAAAATCCAGATTATATGTTTTGAATTTTATTTATTTCTTTACTGTATTTATATACCGCCTTCCTCAGCCTGTAGGTGACTCAAGGCAGTCAACAGGGCAAAATTCAATGCTTACAGTGCCATAAATACAATCGAAAACATAACACATAATAAAAACTAAACAAATCAATGAAATATAAGTTCTTAGTGTCTCCTTGTTAAAAACATTGTCTGGACTCATTGTCTAGTTCTTCCATTTTCCTGTGAAACCACTGGGTGAGGTCATCCAGAGTTTTGGAGTTGGTGCCATCTGTATGCAGATGACACCCAACTCTACTACTCATTTCCACCAAACTCCAAGGAAGCCTCCCAGACCCTGAACCAGTCATAGAATCATAGAATCAAAGAGTTGGAAGAGACCTCATGGGCCATCCAGTCCAACCCCATTCTGCCAAGAAGCAGGAATGTTGCATTCAAATCACCCCTGACAGATGGCCATCCAGCCTCTGTTTAAAAGCTTCCAAAGAAGGAGCCTCCACCACACTCCGGGGCAGAGAGTTCCACTGCTGAACAGCTCTCACAGTCAAGAAGTTCTTCCTCATGTTCAGATGGAATCTCCTCTCTTGTAGTTTGAAGCCATTGATGCAGTGTCTGACTCCTGTGATGGACTGGATGAGGGCTAACAGGTTGAACCTTAATCTAGACAAGACAGAGGTCCTCCTGGTCAGTCATGGGGCTGACCGGGATATTGGGTGGCAACCTGTGCTCAACAGGGTTACACTACCCCTGAGGGTGCAGGTAAGAAGATTGGGGGACCTCCTGGACTCAGCACTGTCACTTGATGCTCAGGTGTCAGCGGTGGCCGGGAGGGCCTTTGCACAACTTAAACTACTGCGCCGGCTGCGACCATAACTCGTGAAGTCTGACTTGGCCAGTGTGGTCCATGCCTTGGTTACATTTCGATTGGATCGCAAATTGGACTATTGCAATGCACTCTACGTGGGGCTGCCCTTGAAGATGGCCTGGAAGCTCCAACTCCTCCAGGCTCCTTACTGGAGCAAACTATAGGGAGCATACAACACCCCGTTTAAAACAGCCTTACTTGGAAACCGCTCTGAGTCCCCTTGGGGAGATAGAGCGGTATATAAATAAAGTTTTGTTGTTGTTGTTGTGTCAGTTACTCTGCATTTGCAAATGCTTGTTCAAAAAGCCATGTCTTGACTTTTTTTTCTGGAATATTAAAAGGGAGGTGGCCGATATAATATCTATAGGGAGGGCGTTCCACAGCTGAGGGGCTCCCACCGAGAAGGCCCTGTCTCTCGTCTCCACCAACCGTACTTGTGATGAAGGCGGTAACGAGAGCAGAGCCTCCCCAGACGATCTTAAGGTCCTAGATGGTTCCTAAGGGGAGACGCGTTCGGACATGTAAGTTGGGCCAGAACTGTATATGGCAGTGTAGATTCATGTAATCCAACTCAAAGCAGATAATGTGGAGTATCTGCTTTGATAATTTGGATATAAGGTAGGCCTGGGTAACAACGGAAAAATTTGTTTCTAAAATCGATTCGTTTTTTGGGGTTTTTTGCGTTTCGATATTTAAAAGAATTCCGAAATTTTCCTTTAAAAAAGTTCGATATTTACGAAATTTCGTAAATGGTAAAAAAATTACAAAACAATAACGAAACAATAACGAATCAATTCATTAATGGTGGCCGCGATCGCGCAATACGCTAAAAAAACTTCTGAAGCTTCCCTCTCCCTCTGTTGTTGACTGTTGGTGTGATATTATAATTTTTTTTCACTAATTAAACAAAAAACAACTATAAAATTTGCCCCAGACATGCAGAAATAATAACGAAACAACCTCAAACCAATAACAAAACGAATACATAACAAAATACGAAGCATTTACTAAACGAATTGAAAAATTTGTTTCGTTTTTAAGTTGCTCCAGAATGGTTCGTTATCGCTTCGTTAACAAAAAAATAACGAATTTTTAACGAATTACGAATTAACGAAACGAAACCGCCCAGCCCTAATATAAGGTAGTGTGAATCCAGCCATAGTCTCGATAGACCAGTGGTTCCCAACCTGGGGTCCCCAGATGTTTTTGGCCTACAACTCCCAGAAATCTCAGCCAGTTTACCAGCTGTTAGGATTTCTGAGAGTTGAAGGCCAAAAACATCTGGGGACCCCAGGTTGAGAACCACTGCGATAGACAATCATACATCCAATCAGGAGTGCATTTCCAAAATAAATTCTTACAGTGGGTCCCATACATCACTCATGACATTCACTTTATTTTTTTTTTATTCTATTGGAAGGAGGTGTGTTTGCCTTGAGGGAGGAAGACTAGATACCTTCTGCCCTGAACAGCTTTCTCGTGAGTGGAAATTCAATTCATCACCTCGAACTGCAGCTGCGGGAAACCAGCAATAAGGGAAAAGAAAACAATAAACTCATTAAGTTGATTTGTACTGAGGCAGTCAACTGACTCATCAAGTCGAGCACTGTACCTACGGTGATCTCTAGAGCTTCGGAGAGATGTGTTTCCCAAACCTGCTACCTCTGTGACTGCAGATGCCAGAAAAGGGAGCTAAGTGTGATTTTCAACAGCGCTTCTTTCCCCTGCGGACATTACCCTCTTGCCTATGCCTGCAAGAGCTCATCAAAGAAATGGTGTAGCCAACTTAGATGTCGTTTATGTTAAGAACATAGCTTCACAGAGGGAAGTTCTGCCTTTTAAGTTACTGTAGTACAAAATTGCTCATGAAAAGAGCCTCCTCATAATAATTTTGGTTGCCAAGTGTAATGGTATGGTTTGCACCTGATGTAATATTTATTTATTTATTTATTTACTCAATGTATATACTAGGGTTGGGTAACAACAGAAAAATTTGTTTCTAAACTCGTTTCATTTTTAGGGGGTCCATTGCGTTTCGTTTTTTAAAAGAATTCTGAATTTTTCTTTAAAAAAATTTCGTTATTTAAGAAATTTCGTAAATTTCGTATTGATTCGTTAATGGCGGACGCGATTGCGCAATACGCTAAAAAAACCTCTAAATGGGACAGGGGGAACTTCTGAAGCTTCCCTCTCCCTCTGTTGTTGACTGTTGGTGTGATAATTTATTTTTTTATCACTGATAAAACAAATAGCAACTATAAAACTTGCACCAGACATACGGAAATAATAACGAAACAATTTCGAAACGATTTCGAAATGATTTCGAACCAATTACGAAAGAATTACGAAGTGTTTAGGGCTTTATTGGTAACTACCAGTACTTTGTATTTATCCCGGAAGCAGATTGGCAGCCAGTGGAGCTGCCACAATATGGGAGTTGTCCTCTCACAGTATGGTGCTTCGGTTAACCATCTGTTTGTTCTCTTGTTTAACCTTAGTGAATATTCTAGACTGGCAGTCAAAGTTCTTCTGTACTGAAAACCAATAAGGACTATGGTTTAGGAAAACTGCATTCTTCTGTGTTGCACATTACAAGGTCATTGCACCTTCATCTGATTCTGTGGGATCCTATGATTTGTGGATTCATCTGGTTTTTAGAATTACATGCAGGACAGTGCTAGTGCTACATCAAAATACAAACTCTGTAGGATGCAGCCATAGAAGCTCAAGTGGTATCAAAGTATGATAAATCTATAATATGAAAGGGACCTCACTTAGTGGGACTCTAAGATTCTCCGGGGAGGCCCTCCTCTTGCTCCCACCTCTGTCACAAACATGGTTAGTGGGGACGAGAGAGGGGGCCTTCTCGGTGTTGGCCCCCCACCTCTGGAACACCCTTCCAAGGGAAATAAGACGGGCACCATCCCTCCCCTCTTTTTGTAAGAGTTTGAAGACTTGGTGGTTTCAACAAATGACCAGTGCTAGCTCAGCCCAGACACTGTCCGGACATGACCTAACCCCCTATATATTGCCCTGGTCATTCTCCTAACAGGACCCTGGAAATAGCCCGTCCCGCTTTTGTCATTTACCTATTACAGAACTTTACCCAAATGCCGGTCCCATCTTATTTCAATTTGTATCAGTCTTGACCCAGCCTTTTTAATTATCCTGACCCATTCCTGACCCTGACCCATGCCTTAACAAATAGACATGAAGAGCCGGCAGGTTTTTTTCTTTTAATATTTATGTGGTCTTGGGTAATTCCATGCTTATGTTGCTGTTACAGTTATTTTTTGTTCATGTTGTGACTCTGTATGTTGTGTGCCATCACACCCAGACCCTATAGAGTTAAAACTAAGACGTGCTTCTCTCTTTATCTGGGTGAATCGCTGGAGGTCTTTCTTTGAAACAATAACTCAATACTTTCAGCAAGTGATGCCAGTCATAATAATAATAATAATAATAATAATAATAATAATAATAATACTTTATTTGTACCCCGCTACCATCTCCTCAAGGGACTCGGTGCGGCTTACATGAAGCCGAGCCCAAACACAACAATACAAGCAGGAATCGCAACAATATACGCAATTAAAATAAAACATGAATGATAAACATTAGGCCTGGGCGGTTTCGTTTCGTTAATTCGTAATTCGTTAATAATTCATTAATTTTTCCATTTACAAAACGATAACGAACCTTTCTGGAGCAATTATTAAAAAAAATGAATTTTTAAATACGTTTTGTAAATGCTTCGTATTTCGTTATTGTATTCGTTTCGTTATTGTTCCGAAATCGTTTCGTTATTATTTCCGCATGTCTGGGCCAGTTTTATGGTTTAATTAGTGAAAAAAAATTATAATATCACACCAACAGTCAAGAACAGAGGGAGAGGGAAGCTTCAGAAGTTTTTGGAGTTTTTTTAGCGTATTTCGCGGTCGCGTCCGCCATTAACGAATCGATTCGTTATTGTTTCGGAAATCGATTCGTTAATTTTTTACCATTTACGAAATTTTGTAAATATCGAACTTTTTAAAAGGAAAATTTTGTAATTATTTTAAATATCGAAACAAACCCCCCCCCCCCCAAATACAAATCGATTTTAGAAACAAATTTTTGCGTTGTTACCCAGGCCTAATAAACATACATCATTAACAATAAGACAACATATAGTTAAAACTGCGGGAAGGCCAAATGTAAAAATTAAAATTGGAATAGTGCTGAAGCCTGGACGAAGAGGTGATAGTGGCATTTGTGGAAGACATACGAGCAGACCTAAAAGTGTAAAGTGCTTTGGAGGACAAAGTGCAATGGGATCATTATTCCGGGAAGGCACACTGGAACAGCCACGTCTTCAAGCTCCTTCTGAAGACTGCCAGAGTTGGGGCCTGCTTGGTGTCCTTAGGGAGTAAGTTCCAGAGTCGAGGGGCCAGCACCGAAAAGGCCCTCTCTCTCGTCCCCACCAATCGTGCCTGCGAAGCTGGTGGGATCAAGAGAAGGGCCTCTCCAGATGAACGAAAATATGAACATCAACAAAATATTTATTTCCAAAGTCCTTGGCAGACTTGGCACAGCCTGATAAAGTTACAACACAAACAGTCAATTTGGGAAACCATAGAGGTGTTCTTTCTTTCCTTTTCTTTCAATTACTGAGGTAACTTTTCTCCAAATGGTAGAAAAAAATCCTGGGATCTTTCACCCTAACCCTGAGCTGCTATGGTTAGAAAGAACAGGTCTTCCCCTATCTAAGCTCAAGGTTAGCTTTGAAGATGAAGTAATGCTCAATAGTATTCAATAACTTGTTGTTCATTCGTTCAGTTGTCTCTGACTCTTAGTGACCTCATGGACCAGCCCATGCCAGAGCTCCCTGTCGGCCGTCACCACCCCCAGCTCCTTCAAGGTCAGTCCAGTCACTTCAAGGATTCCATCCATCCATCTTGCCCTTGGTCAGCCCCCCTTCCTTTTACTTTCCACTTTCCCCAGCATCATTGTCTTCTCTAGGCTTTGCTGTCTCCTCATGATGTGGCCAAAGTACTTCAACTTTGTCTCTAGTCTCCTTCCCTCCAGTGAGCAGCCGGGCTTTCTTTCCTGGAGGATGGACTGGTTGGATCTTCTCGCAGTCCAAGGCACTCTCAGAACTTTCCTCCAACACCACAGTTCAAAAGCATCTCTCTTCCTTCGCTCAGCCATCCCTAAGGTCCAGCTCTCACATCCGTAGGTGACTACAGGGAATACCATGGCTTTGACTAGGCGGATCTTTGTTGCCAATGTGATGTCTCTACTCTTTACTATTTTATCGAGATTGGACATTGCTCTCCTCCCAAGAAGTAAGCGTCTTCTGATTTCCTGGCCACAGTCTGCGTCTGCAGTAATCTTTGCACCTAGAAATACAAAGTCTGTCACAGTCTCCACATTTTCTCCCTCTATTTTCCAGTTGTCAATGAACAAGCGTTTGGTTAAACAGTGCAACTGAATATAGGAAGACGGTAAATGGAACATGGGAATGGCACAAGGATTATGAGAATGGATCTGATTTCACTGAGGCGTTATGTTTGTTTTTGTTAATTGTTGTTGATTGATGTTGTTGATTTTGTTGTTGTATTTGTTGCGTTTTTAACTGCACTGACATTGTTGTGATAACTTGTACCTTGTAAACAGCATTGAGTCGCCTGTTTGGGCTGAAAAATGCGGTATAGAAATAAAGCAAATAAATAAATAAATAAATAAATCATTCTTGTTGCCATAATCTTGGTTTTTTTTATGTTTAGCTGCAACCCGGCTTTTGCGCTTTCTTCTTTCACCTTGATTAGAAGGCTCCTCAGCTCCTCCTCGCTTTCGGCCATCAGAGTGGTGTCATCTGCATATCTGAGGTTGTTAATGTTTCTTCCAGCCATTTTCACCCCACCTTTGCATTCCTCAAGCCCCGCACACCCTCGCATGATGTGTTCTGCATACAAGTTAAAAAGGTTGGGTGAGAGGATGCAGCCTTGCCGTACGCCTTTCCCAATCTTGAGCCAGTCTCCTGTTCCGTGGTCAGTCCTGACTGTTGCTACTTGGTCCTTGTACAGATTCCTCAGGAGAGAGGGAAGGGGGCTTGGGATGCCCATCCCACCAAGAACTTGCCACAATTTATTATGATCCACACAGTCAAAGGCTTTAGAATAGTCAATGAAGCAGAAATAGATGTTTTTCTGAAATTCAATAACTATTTCTCTCTATTTCTCAATAACTCAATTTCTATCTATAACTCAATTACTTAATTACTCAATTGCTATTCTATCTATCTATCTATCTATCTATCTATCTATCTATCTATCTATCTATCTCAATTTCTCAATTTCTTTCTCTGTCTAAATAACCCAATTACTTAATTGTACTCACAATGGCTTTTCAGAGCTAGTACCTGTCTGACCAACAGCACATCTGAGGCTCTTTTCTCTACTGAAGAAGGCAGGGGAGATTCCAAAATGGAGATCTCAACCCCAGGAAAAAGGGCGGTCTCCAAACCCAAAGAGATACTTTCTAAGCCAATAACTGCAGAGGGCCTGCAGCCTGGCTTTCCAGACTCTGATACTGTTTAACTTCCAGTGTGCTGCTGGGTCTGTAGCAACCCTGGGGAAATGCAAAGGAACGCTATCCCATGCAGCGAAAAGGCAATGTAAACCATGCTCCTGGAAGACGGAACATGTTGTGATGTTGTTGTTTGGAAACCACCATGGGTCCTCTTCCCCTGGGAGATATAGCAGTATATAAATAAAGTTGATTTATTATTATTATTATTATTATTATTATTATTATTTTCCGACTCCCCCACCCAAAAAAGCTTGTTGTTTAGGTAGCAAATTTGGGGATTAGGGATACGTCAATGAGATGTTTCTGTAAAGGTCTGTCTACCTTCAGATAAATGATGTGCATGTTAGGGAGGGGGTAGTTATCACCTATTTGTGAGGACTTAGAAGAAAAAAGGCAGCCTGCTGATAGTGCCTAATAAAAGACCCGTGGTAAATTTCACGTATTTAACATAACGAGAAGTGCTTGTGCAGTCTTCCAGTTAATTTCTGGGTCTGGCAACTGCAAATGCTGATTTAGTCTGTTTTGCCTTTATCCAGGCTGTGTTCCAGAAATCATAATTACTACAATTTTCAGAAAATCTGTGCTGTGAATGGAGTGTTCGGTGCTTTTTATAAACTTGCAAGGGAAATGGATCCAAGTTCATAAATAGTGCAAGCTACATCTTCAGATACTTGGAATGTGAGGACGTCGTTCTAGAATCTAGTCCTATATGGCCAAAAAAAGTCCTCCATGTTTTGCATAATAGATAGCATGATTCAATCAATTTTTCTTTTAGTAGGAGTTGTTTCCAGCCACTATTGAAATGCTGGTTCTAACTAATGGGAGAAATTTGTATTCCTGTAGTTTTATGTATCAAATAGGCTCATTTTCATTATGACAATTCTCTGCAGAAATTTATAGTTCTACGTGAGGATATTATTTTTAATGTAGATAATGTTGTTTCCAGCGCAGAAAATTCTTTGTGCAAATTGTGCACAGAATCAGTTCCAAACTCTGAATATTTTAATCAATTCAGAAGTCTTCTTGTCAGGATTTTTAAACAACCAAACAACGTATTTACTGGTTTGTCGCACGTTTCCCTTGGCTCTAAATAGGAATCATCGCACTTAGGAACCACAAACTCGAACCCATCTTTTGCTGTCCAACCATGATATTGTTTTTATGATGTTGTCTGATCATGATGTTTATTGATTTGTCATTGATTGTATTTTCTGTGATTATTTTAATTTATATTTGTTGGGCATATCCCTCTGAAAGCCACCCCGAGTTCCTGAGATGGAGGCGAGGTATAAAAATAAAGTTGTTGTTGTTGTTGTTGCCTATTACCAACTTATCTATCCAAACATGACTCCCCTTATGAACCTTCCAGGAATTTAAGATCATCTGGGGAGGCCCTGCTCTTGGTCCTGCCTGCTTCACAGGCACGCTTGGCGGGAACGAGAGACAGGGCCTCCTCAGTGGTGGCCCCTCGGCTGTGGAACTCCCTTCCTGGGGATATTAGATCAGCCCCCTCCCTCCTGACTTTTAGGAAAAGTGTGAAAACCTGGCTCTTTGAGCAAGCTTTTGGAACCCCATTGTAACCAGACAACTCACTTTTCTGAACGAATATGCAACAACTCAACGATGTAAATGGACATGGATTTACATTGTTTTTCAACTGTTTTATTGTGAATTTTATTATGTAATTTATTATGTTTTAAATAAGACCTGTCAGCGGCTCATGATACCGTAAACCACTGCCTCCTCCTGAGAAAAATGTATAATATCACAAAGGACTACCACCTCACCCGCCTCATAGGAAACCTGCTACAAAACAGGAGCTTTTTTGTTGAGTTCCCGGGCCAGAGAAGCAGATGGCGGAAACAGAAGAACGGCCTGCCTCAGGGGAGCGTGCTTGCTCCATCCATGTTCAACATCTACACAAATGACCAGCCACTGACAGAAGGGACAGAGAGCTTAATCTATGCTGATGATCGTGCCATTACTGCTCAAGCAGGGAGCTTTGAGATGGTAGAACAGAAGCTCCCCGAAGCCCTAGGTGCTCTTACTGCCTATTACAGGGAAAACCAGCTGATCCCTAATCCACCAAAAACACAGACATGTGCTTTTCATCTCAAGAACAGACAAGCATCCCGAGCTCTGAAGATCACCTGGGAAGGAATCCCACTGGAGCATTGCAGCACACCCAAATACCTGGGAGTCACTCTGGACCGTGCTCTGACCTACAAGAAGCACTGCCTGAACATCAAGCAAAAAGTGGGCACTAGAAACAACATCATACAAAAGCTGACTGGCACAACCTGGGGATCACAACCAGACACAATGAAGACATCTGCCCTTGCGCTATGCTACTCTGCTGCTGAGTATGCATGCCCAGTGTGGAACACATCTCACCACGCTAAAACAGTGGATATGGCTCTTAATGAGACATGCCGCATTATCACAGGGTGTCTGCGCCCTACACCACTGGAGAAATTACACTGCTTAGCTGGTATTGCACCACCTGACATCCGCTGGGAAGTAGCAGCCAATAGTGAAGGGACCAAGGCAGAGACATCTCCAGCTCATCCCTTATTTGGTATCAGCCAGCACGTCAATGACTTAAATCAAGAAATAGTTTTCTAAGATCTACAGAGACACTCGCTGGAACACCTTAGCAAGTGAGAGTCCAAAAGTGGCAGGCTCAAACCCAGAACCTCAATCCGTGGGTGATATCAGATGAGAGACTCCCCCCTGGGCACACAGAAGACTGGGCGACTTGGAAGGCGCTGAACAGACTGCGCTCTGGCACCACGAGATACAGAGCCAACCTCAAGAAATGGGGCCACAAAGTGGAATCCAGAGACATGCGAGTGTGGAGAGGAGCAAACCACTGACCACCTGCTGCAATACAACCTGAACCCTGTCACATGCACAATGGAGGACCTCCTTGTGGCAACACCAGAGGCACTCCAAGTGGCCAGATACTGGTCAAAGGACATTTAATGGAATACCAAGCTTGCAAACTTTGTGTTTTGTTTGTTTGTTAGTTAGTTAAAAATGCAATACAACTGTTTGGTTGCTGATGACACGATAAATAAATAAATGTTTTAAATGATGTGTGTTCGGCATCTCATGTTGCCAGTCTATACCCTGAGTGGGATAAAAGTGTCGTAAATATAATCAATCAATCAATTAGATAAATCACAACCATCCAGGATCCTTAGACCCACTTCTTAAAGTATATAAAGCAAAAGTAACTTCCATGCTCTTATACGGAGCTGAAGTTTGGGGTGTAAACCAGGTACCATTATTAGAGCAAGCACAATAACAGCACCTGCGAAGTTTTCTAGGAGTGGACAGGACGACCCCAGCTGCCGCAGTAAGAGCGGAACTGGGAGTATATGCAGTGGATGGCTTATCTAAAAGCAGGGCCTGCAACTACTGGGTAAAACTGATTGCCATGGCAAATGATAGACTTCCAAAATTGTGGCTGTTGGAGCAGAAAGAAAATCAACATCTTGACTAGTTCTCCTGACAAAATATATTAGGAGCTGTGGACTCCCGACTCGGTAGCCGAATCTCTTAGAAGAGTTAGACCCAAAAATAGTTGCTCAACGAGTATTGGATATAGAAGGCCAAAAAGACATTGCTACCCTCAGTAAAGCTGGCTCATTGAAATGGCTAAGCCGCTTTAAACACACTTTCCAAACAGCTCGATATCTAAAAACAGATATGCCAAAACACCTTAGGAGGGTATTTTCTAGGCCTGGGTAACAACGGAAAAATTTGTTTCTAAAATCGATTTGTATTTGGGGTTTTTTTTTGTTTCGATATTTAAAATAATTACAAAATTTTCCTTTTAAAAAGTTCGATATTTACAAAATTTCGTAAATGGTAAAAAATTAACGAATCGATTTCCGAAACAATAACGAATCGATTCGTTAATGGCGGACGCGACCGCGAAATACGCTAAAAAACCTCCAAAACCTTCTGAAGCTTCCCTCTCCCTCTGTTGTTGACTGTTGGTGTGATATTATAATTTTTTTTCACTAATTAAACCATAAAACTGGCCCAGACATGCGGAAATAATAACAAAACGACCTCAAAACAATAACGAAACGAATACAATATCGAAATACGAAGCATTTACAAAACGTTTTTGAAAATTCGTTTTTTTAAATAATTGCTCCAGAATGGTTCGTTATCGTTTTGTAATTGAAAAAATTAACGAATTATTAACGAATTACGAATTAACGAAACGAAACCGCCCAGCCCTAGTATTTACCAGAGCTCGTTTTGAGCAGCTGGATTCAATGGTCAAGCACAGAAGGTTTAATCAGGTCCCATACAACGAACAAGTTTGTATTTGCGGAGCATCAGAGGTGGAGGATATTAGGGCTGGGCAGTTTCATTTCGTTAATTCGTAATTCGTTAAAAAATTGTTATTTTTTTTATAACGAAGCGATAACGAACCATTCCGGAGCAACTTAAAAATGAAAAGAATTTTTAAATTCGTTTCGTAAATGCTTCGGATTTGTTATGTATTCGTTTCGTTATCGGTTTGAGGTCATTTCGTTATTATTTCCGCATGTCTGGGGCAAGTTTTATAGTTGTTTTTTGTTTAATTAGTGAAAAAAAAATATAATATCACACCAACAGTCAACAACAGAGGGAGAGGGAAGCTTCAGAAGTTCCCCCTGTCCCATTTGGAGGTTTTTTAGCGTATTGTGCAATTGCGTCCGCCATTAACAAATCGATTCGTTATTGTTTCGTAATTGTTTCGTTAATGTTTCGTAATTTTTTAACATTTACGAAATTTCGTAAATATCGAACTTTTTAAAAGAAAAATTTCGGAATTCTTTTAAATATCAAAACGCAAAAGCCCCCCAAAAATGAATCGATTTTAGAAACAAATTTTTCCGTTGTTACCCAGGCCTAGAGGATATCACACATGTTCTGTTCAACTGTGAGCTGTATAAGAAAGAGAGAGGCCATTTCCTTGGACCATACATTACTCAAAAAACACACTGGGATCCACATATTAAAACTTCATTTTTGTTGGCCAGCCAGAATCCTAAAATAACACACAAAACAGCCCTTTTTGTATTCAAAGCAACACAGCTGAGAATTGCACATTTAGAATCGATTGGGGTAAACTGTGGAGGTGACACAGACATTTGACCTGAACGGGATCTGTCAACAGTTTGTTTATTTTAACCTCTTTTATTTTAACCTCTCTTATACCAAGGGTTGTATGTTGTATGACTATGTGTTAAATGTGTTATGTGTTAAATGTGTTATGTGTTAAATGTTTTGATACGGCCAATAGGCCAATCAATAAAACGTATCTATCTATCTATCTATCTATCTATCTATCTATTAGGGCTGGGCGGTTTCATTTCATTAATTCGTAATTCGTTAAAAATTCGTTATTTTTTTGTTAACGAAGCGATAACGAACCATTCTGGAGCAACTTAAAAACGAAACGAATTTTTCAATTCGTTTCGTAAATGCTTCGTATTTCGTTATGTATTCGTTTTGTTATCGGTTTGAGGTCGTTTCGTTATTATTTCCGCATGTCTGGGGCAAGTTTTATAGTTGTTTTTTTGTTTAATTAATGAAAAAAAATTATAATATCACATCAACAGTCAACAACAGAGGGAGAGGGAAGCTTCAGAAGTTTTTTTAGCGTATTGCGCGATCGCGGCCGCCATTAACGAATCGATTCGTTATTGTTTCGTTATTGTTTTGTATTTTTTTTACCATTTACGAAATTTCGTAAATATCGAACTGTTTTTAAGGAAAATTTCAGAATTCTTTTAAATATCGAAACGCAAAAAAACCCCAAAAAACGAATCGATTTTAGAAACAAATTTTTCCGTTGTTACCCAGGCCTACTATCTATCAATTAATTATTTTTTAAAAAATCACTATAAAATCACAAGTATATAAGCCTATAATTTCCTCACCCTGGCAATTGTATTTAAAAGCAACAGGCACATAGAGAAAACAGTATCCTTTATTCAGTGTCCTGGTGGTTGGCCACGGTGGTACACGCTCTGGTCACATCCCGCCTTGACTACTGCAACGCTCTCTACGTGGGGCTGCCCTTGAAGACGGCCCGGAAGCTTCAGCTAGTCCAGCGCGCGGCAGCCATGTTACTAACAGGAGCGGGACGCAGGGAACACACAACGCCCTTGTTGTTCCAGCTCCACTGGCTGCTGATCTGCTACCGGGCCCAATTTAAGGTGCTGGTGTTGGCCTACAAAGCCCTAAACGGTTCCGGCCCAAAATACCTTTCCGACTGCATCTCGGCCTATGAGCCCACGAGGGCCTTGAGATCGTCTGGGGAGGCCCTTCTCTCGATCCCGCCTGCCTCACAGGCACGTCTGGCGGGGACGAGAGATAGGGCCTTTTCGGTGGTGGCCCCCCGGCTGTGGAACACCCTCCCTGTAGACATCAGACAGGCGCCCTCCCTTATGTCATTCCGCAAGAGCCTAAAGACATGGTTATTTGAGAAGGCGTTTAACTAAGTGCTACAACAATTGGCAATGGCGACTGGAACGGAATATGGATTACGAGATTGGTTTATGATTCTACGATGAGACGGTGCGGATGATCTAGTGTAATTATAGGATTGTTGTATTATTGATAGTTATGTTGATACTTCGTTGTGCTATTGCTTTATTGTAAATTGTGTTTTTATATGCTGTACACCGCCGTGAGTCGCCCTAGGGCTGAGAACGGCGGTCAACAAATGCAGTAAATAAATAAAATAAAATAAATAAAACAACGCCTTCAGCCACATCTTTCCTCGGAATCAGAGTCCATTCAAAATAGAGAAGATTGACACTCCAGATAGGTGTGTGTGTGTGTATCTATTTGCTGATTTGCTCATTCAGATTCATGCTGGGAAGTGTCAGTGCATCATGGATGCACAGAGTCCAAGCTGAATTCTTCCTTTCTGATTAAATGAAGCAATGCACTTCCTCCGAATGGTTTCCATGCATATTCTAGCAGATGGCAAGCAAGCCAGGCAGGGAGATCGCATTCTTATGGACTGTTCTTGTGGACGGCAGACTTTTTCTTAATGTGCTACTTTTTACTCCTCATAGTAGATGGAGAAAGAGATGGAGCATGTTCTCTCCCCCTCTCTCTCTCTCTCATGCATCCAGATGTTCTGACAGGTGTATCATATAAATGCCCTATTAAAATTCAGTATGTCACTCTTTTATTAGTTCAGGCAGCAGAGCTTGCAGAAACATATCCCTGCTTTAAAATAAATGCAAAAAGGAATAACAACAGGCAAGTGTAGAAGTAACTAAAATATAGGAGAATAAGACAGGGTTTGAGCTAAGCTCAGAAAATGTTAGAAAAGGCATGTGTCATGTATTTATTTATTTATTCATGGCATTTATATGCTGCCTTTCTCACCCCAAAGGGGACTCAGAGCGGCTTACAAGATATATATACGTACATAGAATCATAGAATCAAAAAGTTGGAAGAGACCTCATGGGCCATCCAGTCCAACCCCATTCTGCCAAGAAGCAGGAATATTGCATTCAAATCACCCCTGACAGATGGCCATCCAGCCTCTGTTTAAAAGCTTCCAAAGAAGGAGCCTCCACCACACTCCGGGGCAGAGAGTTCCACTGCTGAACGGTTCTCACAGTCAGGAAGTTCTTCCTCATGTTCAGATGGAATCTCCTCTCTTGTAGTTTGAAGCCATTGTTTCGTGTCCTAGTCTGCAAGGAAGCAGAAAACAAGCTTGCTCCCTCCTCCCTGTGGCTTCCTCTCACATATTTATACATGGCTATCATATCCCCTCTCAGCCTTCTCTTCTTCAGGCTAAACATGCCAAGCTCCTTAAGCCGCTCCTCATAGGGCTTGTTCTCCAGACCTTTTATCATTTTAGTCGCCCTCCTCTGAACACATTCCAGCTTGTCAATATCTCTCTTGAATTGTGGTGCCCAGAATTGGACACAATATTCCAGGTGTGGTCTAACCAAAGCAGAATAGAGGGGCAGCATTACTTTCCTAGATCTAGACACTCGGCTCCTCTTGATGCAGGCCAAAATCCCATTGGCTTTTTTTGCCGCCACATCACATTGTTGGCTCATGTTTAACTTGTTGTCCACGAGGACTCCAAGATCTTTTTCACACGTCCTGCTCTCGAGCCAGGCATCGACCCCCATTCTGTATCTTTGCATTTCGTTTTTCCTGCCCAAGTGGAGTATCTTGCATTTGTCCCTGTTGAACTTCATTTTGTTAGTTTATATATATATATAAATGCTCTGTGCATAATGAGTACCTTAAAAACAAAAGAACCAATGAACAAAATCACACCAAATTTGGCAACAAAACGTCTCACAACACGAGGAGTGACCATCACTCAAACAATTATGATTTTGTCATTTGGGAGTTGTAGTTGCTGGGATTTATAGTTCACCTACAATCAAAGAGCATTCTGAACCCCACCAATGATGGAATTAAACCAAACTTGGCACAAGCACTCAATACGCCCAACAGAAAATACTGGAAGGGTTTGGTAGGCAGTGTCCTTTGGTTTTGGAGTTGTAGTTCACCTACATCCAGAGATCACTTTGGACTCAAACAATGATGGATCTGGACCAAATTCTACATGAATACTCAATGTGGTGGAGTTTGGGGAAAATAGAATCTGGACATTTGGGAGTTGTAGTTGCTGGGATTTATAGTTCACCTACAATCACAGAGCATTCTGAACACCACCAACGATAGAATTGGGCCAAACCTCCCACACAGAACCCCCATGTGGGCCACAGCAACGCATGACAGGGGATGGCTAGTGTTATATTATTAGCATAGCACAATATCATTATTATAGATTACTTGGGAAGTCGGATCAGGCTACGGTGGTCCACGCTCTTGTCACATCTCGAATAGATTACAGCAACGTGCTCTACATGGGGTTGCCTTTGAAGACTGTTCGGAAATTGCAATTAGTCCAACAGGCGGCAGCTAGATTACTCACAGGAGCGTCATACAGGGAGCATACCACCCATCTGCTGTGCCAGCTCCAATGGCTGCCGATCCAATTCCGATCCAATTCCAAGCACAATTCAATTGTGCATGTAGCAGGGCTCAGGGTGCATTGCAGCAGGTGGTCTGTAGTTTGCTCTTCTGCACACTCGCATGTTGTGGATTCCACTTTGTAGCCCCATTTCTGAAGGTTGGCTCTGCATCTCGTGGTGCCAGTGCACATTTGGTATCAGCCATTGGTTGAGGTTCTGGGTTTGAGCCTGCCACTTTTGGACTCTCGCTTGCTGAGGTGTTCCAGCTAGTGTCTCTGTAGATCTTAGAAAACTATTTCTTGATTTAAGTCATTGACGTGCTGGCTGATACCCAAACAAGGGATTAGCTGGAGATGTCTCTGCCTTGGTCCTTTCACTATTGGCTGCTACTTCCCGGCGGATGTCAGGTATTGCAATATCAGCTAAACAGTGTAATTTCTCCAGTGGTGTAGGGCGCAGACAGCCCGTGATGATGCGGCATGTCTCTTTAAGAGCCACATCCACTGTTTAATGTGGTGAGATGTGTTCCACACTGGGCATGCATACTCAGCAGCAGATTAGCACAGTGCAAGGGCAGATGTCTTCACTGTATCTGGTTGTGATCCCCAGGTTGTGCCAATTGGCTTTCATATGATATTGTTTCTAGCACCCACGTTTTGCTTGATGTTCAGGCAGTGCTTCTTGTAGGTCAGAGCACAGTCCAGAGTGACTCCCAGGTATTTGGGTGCATTGCAGTGCTCCAGTGGGATTCCTTCCCAGGTAGTCCTCAGAGCTCGGGATGCTTGTCTGTTCTTAAGGTGAAAGGCACATGTCTGTGTTTTAGATGGATTAGGGATCAGCTGGTTTTCCCTGTAATAGGCAGTAAGAGTACCTAGAGCTTTGGAGATCTTCTGTTCAACCATCTCAAAACTTTTTGCTTGATGTTGATGTTCAGGCAGTGATAAATCTGGGGTGATTTATCAATTAATTGGTGTTTTTTTTGGGGGGGCATATCAGGAGTGCCTCTCCCCGGATTTGAATCTGTGACCTGTTGGTCTTCAGTCCTGCCGGTACAGGGGTTTAACCCACTGCGCCATCGGGGGCTCCTTAATTGGTTAAGTGTAGACACAGCCCAAAATACCTACCCTATACTGAGTCCACAGAGACTTAATGCTGTAGAGCAATGTTTCTCAACCTTCCTAATGCCACGACCCCATAATACAGTTCCGCATGTTGTGGTGACCCCCCAAACATAAAATTATTTTCATTGCTACTTCATAACTATAATTTTGCTACTGTTATGAATTGTCATGTAAATATCTGATATGCAGGATGTATTCACTGGGCCACATTTGGCGCAAATACCCGATACGCCCAAATTTGAATGCTGGTGGGGTTGCGGGGGGTTGATTTTTTTTCAATTGGGAGTTGTAGTTGCTGGGATTTATAGTACACCTACAATCAAAAGGTCTTCTGTACTCCACCAACAATGGAATTGAACCAAACTTGGCACACAGAACTCCCATGACCAACAGAAAATACTGGAAGGGTTTGGTGGGCATTGACCTTGAGTTTGGGAGTTGTAGTTCACCTACATCCAGAGAGCACTGTGGACTCAAACAATGATGGATCTGGGCCAAACTTGGCACAAATACTCAATATGGCCAAATGCAAACACTGGTGGAGTTTGGGGAAAGCAGACCTTGACATTTGGGAGTTGAAGTTGCTGGGATTTATAGTTCACCTACAATCAAAGAGCATTCTGAACCCCACCAACAATAGAATTGGGCCAAACTTCCCGCACAACCCTCATGACCAATAGAAAGTAGGCGTGGGTAACAACGGAAACATTTGTTTCTAAAATCGATTTGTATTTGGGGTTTTTTTTTGTTTCGATATTTAAAATAATTACAAAATTTTCCTTTTAAAAAGTTCGATATTTACGAAATTTCGTAAATGGTAAAAAATTAACGAATCGATTTCCGAAACAATAATGAATCGATTTGTTAATGGCGGACGCGACCGCGAAATACGCTAAAAAACCTCCAAAACCTTCTGAAGCTTCCCTCTCCCTCTGTTCTTGACTGTTGGTGTGATATTATAATTTTTTTTCACTAATTAAACCATAAAACTGGCCCAGACATGCGGAAATAATAACGAAACGACCTCAAAACAATAACGAAACGAATACAATATCAAATACGAAGCATTTACAAAACGTTTTTGAAAATTCGTTTTTTTTAATAATTGCTCCAGAATGGTTCGTTATCGTTTTGTAATTGAAAAAATTAACGAATTATTAACGAATTATGAATTAACGAAACGAAACCGCCCAGCCCTAATAGAAAGTATTGTTTTCAGATGGCTTTTGGCGACCCCTCTGACAACCCCTTGCGACCCCTCCAGGGGTCCCGACCCCCAGGTTGAGAAACACTGCTGTAGAGCTTTCCCTTCAAGCAACAAATCTCTGTTCTTTTTGTCTGTTTTCCCATAGCATTTCTCTGTGTCCTCAAAACTGTCAGCTGTGACCATTTCTCACACACAGAGAGACATACCTCCGCTACCTCTCCTAAGCTGGGGTGATGCCACTTTGCTAAGTTTACTCATTCATTATTGCACTGTTTCCTCGTCTGTGCTCTTGCCCCTTGGCAGGTCAGTTAACAAATACAACATGTTCTTTAAACACATCTCCAAAGGTGATGAAGGAAGCATCCCTTTCACCAAAAAAAGAAGTTGAAATAGTGACTTTTTTTTTTTACACATCTGCTGTGAAAATGCTTGACTCTGAAGAAGGGATGGTGTCGACCTTCACAATTTTTCTCTTCCTCACCTGACAACAGCCGGTTTATGAGCATTTTAAAACCTCTCACTGGGGTGGAACAGAGGAGGCTTTCATAAGGGAGACAAAGAAAACCAGAGCTTGCCTCCATTTATATCCAAATGCTTCTCCTCTTTCTCATCCAAAGGAACAGTAGTCGTACATTAAGCACTCTGATTAGGTAGATAATGCAGATTAATTAATTTACAAAGATTAATTAATTAAGCAAAGGAATGCTAATGTGGTAGAGAAAAATAAAGCGTTTTAATTTCAATTTGAGACTCAAATTTTGAGCCTGAGCTATTTCTCATATGGTGATTTTCCTTTAGTCCTATTGAAAAAAGACTAGCATCCTATTGATGGTATAGGTAGAACTAATTAGGAGGAGGCAGACCTATGTTGGGATTGTGGCGCAGCTGGCTGGGAGTCAGCTGCATTAAGATCACTACTGACCAAAAGGTCATGAGTTCGAAGCCAGCCCAGGTCGGAGTGAGCTTCTGAACAATTTGTGTAACTTGCTGTCGACCTTTGCAGCCCGAAAGACAGTTGCATCTGTCAAGTAGGAAATTTAGGCACCGCGTATGTGGGGAGGCAAATTTAATTAATTTACGATGCCATAAAAATATCAAGCAAGCATGCAAAGAATGAGGAAATACTTCATCAGTACCACAAATGGACGGTGAGGTGACAGCTCCCCTGGTGGCCAGAATACCCTCATAAAAAGCTGGAATGTTAAATAGCCTCTGTATGTCTGTCTATATATGTTGTGTGTCTATAGCATTGAATGTTTGCCATGTATATGCACGTTGTAATTCATCCTGAGAAGGGAGGAATATAAATACTGTAAACAAACAAACAAATGTTATCAATATGACATGTCATGAAAAAGTACATTCCTTTTTCAGATCTTAAGGAAGGAGATATCCAGATTTTTATTTTTTAAATAATTTATTTATTTGTAAGACTCCAACTAATGGGTGGCTGCTGGGTGCATCTCCATCTCTTTACTGATAGACTGTGTAGATGCTCCCTGTCCATCTGACTTCACCACATTGGGAGGAAGGGTCAACCTTATGCTGGGATGACACGCTGATACTTTCCCCCTCAGTGCTCAAGAATGGCTAGGATAACACTGGGAAAACTAGGGTGGGAAAACTGAGCCTGTGTTGTGGCAAATACTCTGGTGGATATAGTTAATTTCCCAACATAATGATCTCTTGCCGTCAGTGGGGGCACATTAGCATCCTAATTCTGGAGACACTGTTAAATTGAGAATCTGATTGAGTTCTTTATGAGGCTATAGATGAAAATATATATGACTCACTACGTCTACCCTCTGATCCTACCCATTTGTGAATAGTAATCAGCATTTTATTGGAGATGTGATGTGGCGGCAAAAAAAGCCAAAGGGATTTTGGCCTGCATCAATAGGAGCATAGTGTCTAGAACTAAGGAAGTAATGCTACCCCTCTATTCTGCTTTGGTTAGACCACATCTGGAATACTGTGTCCAATTCTGGGCACCACAATTCAAGAGAGATATTGACAAGCTGGAATGTGTCCAGAGGAGAGCGACTAAAATGATCAAGGGTCTGGAGAACAAGCCCTATGAGGAGCGGCTTAGGGAACTGGGCATGTTTAGCCTGAAGAAGAGAAGGCTGAGAGGAGATATAATAGCCATGTATAAATATGTGAGAGGAAGCCACAGGGAGGAGGGAGCAAGCTTGTTTTCTGCTTCCTTGGAGACTAGGACGCGGAACAATGGCTTCAAACTGCAAGAGAGGAGATTCCATCTGAACATAAGGAAGAACTTCCTGACTGTGAGAGCCGTTCAGCAGTGGAACTCTCTGCCCTGGAGTGTGGTGGAGGCTCCTTCTTTGGAAGCTTTTAAGCAGAGGCTGGATGGCCACTTGTCAGGGGTGATTTGAATGCAATATTCCTGCTTCTTGGCAGAATGGGGTTGGACTGGATGGCCCAAGAGGTCTCTTCCAACTCTTGATTCTATGAACACGGAAATGCTGGACCACTCTCACAACCACCATGTCAGAGTACACAGAGAAGCCACTGAAATCCACAAGCATGGTCAGGCAGGTAGCTCTGAAAAAATCATTGTAAGTACAATTGAGTATTGATTGAGTTATATAGATAAAGAAGCTAATTGAGATAGATAGAATAGCAATTGAGATATTATTAAGTAATATTGGGTCTAATAGAGATAGATAGATAGCTAGATAGATAGATAGATAGATAGATAGATAGATAGCAAGTGAGCAATTGAGTTATAGATAGATATTGAGTTATTGAATATTATTGAGCATTACTTCATCTCCAAAGCTAACCTTGAACTATAGATAGGGAAAAACCTGTTTTTTCTAACCACAGCAGCTCAGGGTTAGGGTGAAAGGATCCCAGGATATTTTCTACCATTTGTGGAAGAGTTACCTCAGTAACTGAAGGAAAAAGAAAGAAAGATCATCTCTATGGTTTCACCAATTGACTGTTTTGTTTGTAACTTTGACAAGCTGTGCCAAGTCTGAAAGGACTTTAAGAAATAAATATTCTGTTTTGATGTTCCAAACCTGAAGTGGCCTCAGTTGCTGAGAATTTTTGAGCTTCTAAAGAAAGACCACTGTGGTCCGCCCAAAGAGAGAAGCACATCTTAGTTTTAATTTTATAGGATCTGGGTGTGGCGACACATTAAGCATGTGACATTTTCCTTGATAAATTGTTGACTGCTTCAGTTTTTATTAGAGCCATGCAATTAGATGCATGCATAAGTGTTGGCATACATAAGCCCAACTCTTTGCAACCAAAGGAGACCACAGACTCTACACCAGGGATCCCCAAACTAAGGCCCGCGGGCCGGATGCAGCCCACCAAGGACATTTATCCGGCCCACGCGGCCTGGCCTGGGCTGGCACAAAGCCCCTCGCCGTTTCTCTCTCTCCCTCCGGAGCGGCTTCAGGTGGGGTCGTGCCGGACCAGGCTTCTCCCTCTTTCTTTCCTTCCTTCCTTCCTTCCTTCCTTCCCCTTCCCCCTTTCTCTCCCCTTCCCCTTCCTTCTCCTTTCCCCTCCCTCCTTCCCTCCCTCTCTCCCTTCCTTCCTTCTTTCCTTCCTTTCTTCTCTCCTTCTGTGTGGGAGGGAGATGCCAGCCCGGGGAAGCCAGCGTTGTCTGGCCACATCCACCTGGCACCGCCTCTGCTTGTTCTCCTGGCACGGCTGGGAGGGGAACAGGAGGTGCTTCATGGCTGCGGATCTTCTTCTGCTGCGCTCTCTTGTTCTCCGTGGCCACGAGGCACCTCCTGCTTCCCTCCCAGCCGCTCCAGGAAAACAAGTGGAGGCGGCTCCTGGCCCGGTGTCCCCACGGAGAGAAGGAAGAAGGAAGGAAAGGAAGGGAGGGAAGGAGGGAGAGGAAAGGAGAAGGAAGGGGAAGGAAGGAAGGGAGGAAGGGAGGAAGGAAAGAGGGAGAAGCCTGGTCCGGCCAAGTTTGGTCCAGATCTAACATTGTTTGAGTCCACAGTGATCTCTGGATGTAGGTAAACTACAACTCCAAAACCAAAGGACACTGCCCACCAAACCCTTCCAGTATTTTCTGTTGGTCATGGGAGAACTGTGTACCAAGTTTGGTTCCATTTCATCGTGTGTGTGTGTGTGGGGGGGGGGGGGGGGGGGTTCAGAATGTTCTTTGATTATAAATCCCAAGAATTACAACTCCCAAATGTCAAAATCCATTTTTTTGAGTGAAGGACATACATTGGGTTGTTAATAGGCTTGGGCGGTTTCGTTCGTTAATTTCGTAATTCGTTATTAATTTGTATATAAATTAGCTTACGATCCAATATTGAGCCATGCAGGACTACTGTGAGGAGTAATTAAAAATCGAAACAATTTTTTCAATTTATTTCGTATTGTTTCTTAATTGTTTCGTAATTGGTTCAAAATTGTTTCGAAATCGTTTCATAATTGTTTTGTAATTATTTCCGTATGTCTGGTGCAAGTTTTATAGTTGTTGTTTGTTTTATCAGTGATAAAAAATAAATTATCACACCAACAGTCAACAACAGAGGGAGAGAGAAGCTTCAGAAGTTCCCCCTTTCCCATTTGGAGGGTTTTTTTAGCATATTGCGCAATCACGTCCGCCATTAACGAATTGATTCGTAATTTTATGAAATTTCGTATATTTTGAACTTTTTTAAAGGAAAATTTCATAATTCTTTAAAAAAACGAAACGCAAGGGCCCCCCTAAAAACGAAATGAGTTTAGAACCAAATTTTTCCGTAGTTACCCAAGCCTACTGTACACACCCTGTGTGCTGCTAGCTTTGATTGTAGGTGAACTATAAATCCCAGGAACTACAACTCCCAAATGTCAAAATCAATTTTTTTGAGTGAAGGACATACATTGGGTTGTTAAGTGTCCAGTGGTTTTTTATTTCTGTTAATCCCACAAATGAACATTACATTTTTATTTATATAGATTTATTTCCTCTATTTATACCCTGCCCTTCTCCCCCTGAAAGGGGACTCATGCTTACATATTCCTAAAAAAAACTTTCAAAAAGACAGAATATATCATTTTTTCCTCATTTTCATTGGAACTATTTTATTTTCAGAAATGCTAAAGCTATCTTTTTCTATGTATTCCTATATTGCTTTCAGCAGCCCATGGTTGGGTGTGTGTGCATGTATGTGCCTTCAGGTCTCCTTTTATTTATGGCGGCCCCATGAATTTAATAGGGTTTTCTTTGAGAGGAAATACTCAAAAATAGTTTTGTCAGTTTCTTTCTCTGAAATAGAGCACCTGCTATTAGGCCTGGGCGGTTTCGTTCGTTAATTTTGTAATTCGTTAAATATTCGTTAATTTTAGCTATTACAAAACGATTACAAAACTTATTTTTAAACCCGGAAGTGTTTTTAAATATCGAAACGGCATGCGCCAAAAAATTTTGTATTTCCGTCCATTTCGGAAATACGTAAGATGGCTTGGCTAGATGCTTGCTGGGAGCTCTCCTCTCTCTCCTCTCTTAGCCAGTCAGAGGCAGAGCCTGAAAGAGGAGGAGGAGGAGGAGGAGGAGAGGGCGGGGAAGGCGCCGGCTGAGCAAGCGAGCGAGAGGGCGAGCAACCCTCAGCGTGAAGGCGGCCCGTCCCTCCTTCCTCACCTTTGCGGTGGGTGTGCTTCGTTCTCCCAATTCCTTAGCGGAGGGCTGTGCTTCGTTCTCCTAATTCCTTAGAGGAGGGCTGGGCTAGATGGCCTTTGGGGAGCCCTTCTCCCAATTTCGCATTGCTTCGGAGGAGCCGGGCCCGACTCGGCGGCAGCGCTTGAGGGCCCGCCAGAGTGAGTGCCTGCCTTCCCTCCTTAATAATAATTTCTCCTCCCTATTCTACTAAATTAATAATTAAATTAAAAAATATTGAAAAAATATTGAAAAAAAAGGGCGCCATCTTAACAAAATGTTTTGTAAATATTAACGAAATTTCGTTAATACCGAACTTTTTTAAGGGAAAATTTTGTAATTATTTTAAATATCGAAACAAAAAAAACCCCCAAATACAAATCGATTTTAGAAACAAATTTTTGCGTTGTTACCCAGGCCTACCTGCTATTCATTTGTGGCTTCCCATCCAGATACGAACCAGAACTGGCCCTGCTTAGCATTCAAGATCAGAGACATTTAATCTTTCATTGACTTTGCCAGGTATTATTCTTCTGTACAGTCGTCTCTGTGACCCGTGTGACCCAACCTGGACAGGCAGTCCCCAAGTTACAAACAAATTATGTAGTTTTGTCCTCACTGAGGGCTGAACAGTCAACATATTCATGGATTCCCTGCTGTTATATTAAGACTGTTACACATGCTGTGACATGCTTGAAATCAAAATTTCATTTATTTGTAATTAGAAATAAATATTTCACAATGTATTTTACATATTGTTTTTGTGATTAATCACTATGCTTTATGTTCAGATTGTAACAATAAAAATACATCCTGCATATCAGATATTTACTAGGCCTGGGCGGTTTCGTTCGTTAATTTTGTAATTCGTTAAATATTCGTTAATTTTAGCAATTACAAAACGATTACAAAACTTATTTTTAAACCCGGAAGTGTTTTTAAATATCGAAACGGCAGGCGCCAAAAAATTTTGTATTTCCGTCCATTTCGGAAATACGTAAGATGGCCGCCTGGCGATGCTTGCTGGGAGCTCTCCTCTCTCGGCGCCGGCTGAGCAAGCGAGCGAGAGGGCGAGCGAGAGGAGCGAGCGGCGAGCGAGAGGGGCAAGTGGTGAGCGAGAGGGGCGAGTGGCGAGCGAGAGGGGCGAGCGAGAGGGGCGAGCGAGAGGGGCGAGCGGCGAGCGAGAGGGGCGAGCGGCGAGCGAGAGGGGCGAGCGGCGAGCGAGAGGGGCGAGCGGCGAGCGAGAGGGGCGAGTGGCGAGTGAGAGGGGCGAGCGGCGAGCGAGAGGGCGAGCGGCGAGCGAGCGGCGAGCAAGAGGGCCCGCCAGAGTGAGTGCCTGCCTTCCCTCCTTAATAATAATTTTAATTTCTCCTCCCTATTCTACTAAATTAATAATTAAATTAAAAAAATATTGAAAAAATATTGAAAAAAAAAGGGCGCCATCTTTACAAAATGTTTTGTAAATATTAACGAAATTTCATTAATACCGAACTTTTTTAAGGGAAAATTTTGTAATTATTTTAAATATCGAAACAAAAAAAAACCCCAATTACAAATCGATTTTAGAAACAAATTTTTGCGTTGTTACCCAGGCCTAATATTTACATTACGATTCATAACAGAAGCAAAATAAGACATGTGCAGTGTGCATAGAATTTGGTCATTGTTTTTTTTAAAAAAAAACTATAGTCCGGCCCTCCAATGGTCTGAGGGACAGTAATCTGGCCCCCTGTTTAAAAAGTTTGGGGACCCCTGCTCTACACCAATAGTTTAATATGGGGAGAAAGTTCTGCATATCTAACAAAGAAATCAGGAATGAAAATGAGCTTTTGTTATGGAGTCCTCGATAATCTTTCTAACTTTGTCTCAAGATAGCAAGGAGCTGCTGGGATATTGTGCCTTAGAATGGAATTTGCAATCAAGTTGCTAAGCAGCAGTAAATATATTGTTGTCCTTCCTTTTGTGCCGAGCAGAAACCACTGGCTCTAAAATCACAGCAGCGGGGTGGGAATGAAGCATGAAATGAAAAATCTTTGTCCACTGCACAGAGAGAATACAGTCAGTGCCCTATCATTTATTATCCTCTGAGATGTGCCGTGAGCTGGACACAGAGAATGCTTCATACTTTGAAATCTTTTTCCTTCCAATCATTCTTTTTATTCTCCCTCCTGCTGTGACACAACAGCCTCTTCCATATCTATACTGAACGTGGATAGAGTTGACCCTTCCAAGACTTGCAGAATGTGGGGGATTCTACTTGGCATCGTTTTCCAAGGTTGAGAACCACGGGAAAGAAAAACTCGCCCCTCTAGATCCATAATTGTGGCTCTCAGGACAAGTCTTGGTATTCAACAGATTGAAGAAATTGCCTCAGGCTGCAAGAATATATTAGAAAGACTGTAGAGATGTGTTGAAGCATGTGAGTCCTTACACGATTCATCCTCACTCAGTAAATGCAAATAAAGAAATAATTGTTGCTATGAGGTGTTGAATTTTTTTTATTTTTAAAGTGCTACTAGTTTTACAGAGATTTTGTACATTTTAAGACTTGTTTTATGCATTTGTATAAAAGGCTTTGGAGAACTGCAATGACTGTTCCTTTCTTGTAGTAAAAGGAGCAGCACAGAGTGGGTTGTATGTGTCTTTCTGATGAATCTGTCTGGCCTTCCATGCCTGTTTTGTGCTTACGAGGAAATAATACTAGTGCTGAATCCTGAATTACTCTTCCAGGCATAGCTTCCTCCCCATTCTGCATTCCCCAAATCTGCTTAGCAACCTGTGGAGTATCATGTACACATATATTTAATAGACAAAACAAAGACATTTCAACAGCCAGACTAAAAAAGACAACATCCTCCTTCTAGACCACTTTGTCCACAAAGTATACTAAAAGACAACTGAAGTTGACAATTGTTTGTGTTTTTAAATACATTACAACTGTACTCTTGGTCTGCTTCTGACACTATAAATGTGACGGCGCAAGTGGTGCCACCTATATTATATCTGTAAGTTGCAGGATTTGAACTGTTGTATCATGACTGATTTTGCCTTTTTACCCTGTAAATGTATAGTTGGATTGATTGGTTATTTATAGCTGCCAATCAATGTTGTTTGCACCAGTTGAATTGCTCCTCCTGCTCACCTCTTCGTAGAGAGCAGGACAGTGTTTCCCTTTCCATTCCACCATCAAACTTTCTATCAGATGGATGTGAGAGAGAGACTTGGCTCTGAAGCCCTTGATTAAGTTACCTCTCAGCACCAATTCTAAGGTTCTTACCCTTGAGACTTATGCTTCATGTTCATATCAACCTGGACGACATTGAGAAGTCTCAAGCGCCTTCAAACCAGTTCTTTGGCACCAGAGGAAGTCTTTGTGCCTTCAAAATATAGGCCATTGGAATTGGGGTTGTGATTATTCAGATATTCACAGCCATTGAGAAAGAGGGACTTGGAAAAGCTTCTCAGCTGCAAAACTCCTTGGACCCAAGACAACCAGAGACTGTAATGTATATTTTCCTTTACCCCTTTGAAAATTCCAGCTTATAGCCTTAAACAGATAACTCTTTGTGAACTATTAAACCTATTTTGAGTTTTGGACCTTGGGAGTTCCAGTTTCCTAAAGGAGGGCAAGAAGCAATCCCCTGGGGAAAGATGTCACGTCCATGCCTCTTTCACTAAGAGTTATAGCCCCCAGGCAGGATGGCATAATAAATAAATTTGATTTCTAACAGATTTTATTTATATATTATTGTCAGGAATCTCTTCCACACAGTTGAATAAAATCCCACATTTTCTGCTTTGAACTAAAATATATGGTAGTGTGGAGTCACATAACCCAGTTCAAAGTAGATATTGTGGGATTTTCTGCCTTGATATTTTGAGTTCTATTGCTGTGTGGAAGGGCCCTATGTCCTCTGGTGTGACTCTATCTATTAAAAATGAATTACCATATTTACTCAAATCTAGTGCACAGTCAAATCTAATGTGCACCTCAATTTTCAAGACCCTGAAACCAAAAAAAGGATTTGCTGGCAAATGTAATGTGCAGCAGCAAAAAGTGCACTCTTTGTAATTTGTTCCAAAAAGATGTGCATTACAGTTGTTGTGTGCTTGGAAAAGGTTATTTTAAAATAAAAAGTGTTAGATCACCAAATCTTTCAACAATGAAAATTAACACTGGAGAATTAGGCATCTCTTGATAGGAAGGAAAAGGAAAATAAAAGAGGGCGAGAAAGAAGAAAGGAGAAGATGGATGGAGGATAGAAAGAAGGCAAGAAAAAGGAAGAAAAGGGAGGGAGGGAGGAATGAAAAGATGGAAAGAGAGAAGAGGAAAAGAGGAAAGGAAGAAAAAGAAGAATGGAAGAAAAGACGAAGAAAGAAAAAGACGACTGAGAAATCTACATCCGTCTACATCCATGATTCCCCTGAACAGTTTCATTTTAATAGGTCCTCAATTCCTGTAGAGGTTATCAGTCCTAAAAATCTAAACCTCAATAGTCAATTCCACCACTCCCAGAACAATTTAGCCCACCCACTACAGAAAGTAAGGTCTAGTAGCATAAGTAGGATGAGATACAATTTGGGGAAGACCCATGGTTACCGTTACAGACATGAAGTCCCAGGCCTCTCCCAACAAGACAGTCTCACAACTAAAAATGTCAGGTGTTGCAATACCAGCTAAACTGTGATTTTTTTTCCAGTGGTGTAGGGCACAGACATCCTGCGACAATATTAAGAGCCACATCCACTGTTTTATAATGGTTAATAAAGAAGGCAAAGTAGAACTTTATTGCCACAAAGCTATATTAGTGAAATGTAAAGCTTCTGCAACCAAATATGCACATATGCAATGGACCACCGGAAGCAATGCAAATACGCATCTCTGTGTAATTCAATACATGCTCAGTCTTCAACTACACATGCTTTTTTTGTTTGGATAAAAATGCCTAACATTTTTATAGAGAACTTATTGTTTTTAAAAAATCTCCAAAAACCTATCCATTTCACCTGTCATGCCCAGCATTTTTAAAATTTGTAATCATTACATTTGGCCAGGCCTTAGTTTTAAAAGTGTCATGGTGTTATTGTCTAATGTTGTAACACGAGCATCTGCTTGTCCAGTTTTGATGGATTCATTTCAATTGGTGAAACCCGAGGATGTGGACAAGGTGCTTGGAGGAATGAGGGCTACCACATGCATCCTAGACCCCTGCCCATCCTGGCTTCTGGAGGAGGCCAGAGGGGGATTGGCCGAGTGGGTGAAGGTGGTGGTTAATGCCTCCCTTCGGGAAGGCAAAATTCCAGCCAGCTTAAAGCAAGCTGTAATAAAACTGCTGTTGAAAAAACCATCACTGGACCCCACTCAATTCGTCAACTATCGGCCTGTTTCCAATCTCCCCTTCTTGGGCAAAGTCCTGGAACGTGTGGTAGCCTCACAACTCCAAACATTCTTGGTAGACACGGATTATCTGGATTCGGCACAGTCTGGCTTTAGGCCGGGGCATGGTACCGAGGCAGCCTTGGTCGCCTTAGTCGATGATCTGCGCCGGGAGCTCGACAGGGGGAGTGTGTCCCTGTTGGTGCTGCTGGACCTCTCAGCGGCCTTCGATACCGTCGACCACGGTATCCTTCTGGGACACGTCACGGGGATGGGTCTTGGAGGTACTGTTTTGCAGTGGCTCCGGTCATTCCTTGAGGGTCGGTCTCAGAAGGTGTTACTGGGAGACTCCTGTTCAACCCCACAACCTTTGTCTTGTAGGGTTCCTCAGGGCTCAATACTGTCTCCCATGTTGTTTAACATCTACATGAAGCTGCTGGGAGAGATCATCCGGAGTTTCGGAGTGCGATGTCATGTGTACGCGGATGATGTCCAACTCTGTCACTCCTTTCCACCTGCTACTAAGGAGGCTGTCGAGGTCCTGAACCGGTGCTTGGCTGCTGTGACAGTCTGGATGAGGGCGAACAAATTGAAACTGAATCCAGACAAGACTGAGGTACTCCTGGTCAGTCGTAAGGCCGAACAGGGTATAGGGTTACAGCCTGTGTTAGATGGGGTCGCACTCCCCCTGAAGACGCAGGTTCGCAGTTTGGGTTTGATCCTGGACTCATCGCTGAGCCTGGAACCTCAGGTTTCGGTGGTGACCAGGGGAGCATTCGCACAGTTAAAACTCGTGCGCCAACTGCGACCGTACCTTGGGAAGTCTGACTTGGCCACGGTAGTCCAGGCTCTGGTTACATCCCATTTAGACTACTGCAACGCTCTCTATGTGGGGTTGCCTTTGAAGACGGCTCGGAAGCTTCAACTAGTCCAACGCTCGGCAGCCATGATACTAACAGGAGCGGAGCGCAGGGAGCATACCACTCCTCTGCTGCACCAGCTCCACTGGCTGCCGATTTGCTACCGGGCTCAATTCAAAGTGCTGGCATTGGCCTTTAAAGCCCTAAACGGTTCTGGCCCAAGCTACCTATCCGAACGTATCTCTGCCTATCAGCCCGCCAGGACCCTAAGATCTTCTGGGGAGGCCCTGCTCTCTATCCCGCCTGCTTCACAGGTGCGGCTGGCGGGGACGAGAGACAGGGCCTTTTCTGTGGTGGCCCCTCGGCTGTGGAACGCCCTTCCCATGGAGGTGAGATCAGCCTCCTCGCTAATGGTGTTCCGAAGGAGATTAAAAACTTGGATGTTTGAACAGGCATTTGGTTAATCAGTGCAATGAATGTGACGATTACAGGTATGGAAATATGGACAACGAATTTGGATCACGACTCTAGTTATGAGATGCATTGTGTTGTTATTGTTGTGTCAATATTGTATATTGTGCTCTAATGGTTTTAAATTGTATATCGTTGATTGATCTTATCCTTGTTGTAAACCGCGTTGAGTCGCCTGTTAGGCTGAGAAATGCGGTATACAAGCAAAGTAAATAAATAAATAAATAAATAAATTTATGAGTTTATTTATTGTTGTATTTGTTATGCTGCTGTTTTATTGATGTGTTGGGCCTCGGCCTCTTGTAAGCCGCACCGAGTCCTTCGGGAGATGTTAGCGGGGTATAAATAAAGGATTATTATTATTATTATTATTATTATTATTATTATTATATTGTTATTATTATTATATTGTTATTATTATTATACCATGATGATATTATTATTATTATTATTATTATTATTATTATTCAACCTTTATGCAAGTAACCGAGTTGCATGAAATTCATTGTTTCTGGACTTTTCTCTCGCCTCTCTTTCTGAAAGTCAATGTAGTAAAGAGCCTGGAGTGTGAGGCTTCCAGGAACAAACATCACAATGGCATGAATCACTGTAGCAGAGACCGTATATCAAAAAGCATAGAGGAAAATGTGGAGATAATGGAATGCATCTTTGGAGGAGCTGTTGATTTATTGAGAGAAGTCCAAATCGAAGAGTCTGGCAAAGCTGAAATTTTCAGGGTGAAGGTGGTCAATAAAATAGACCAGAGGAAGGAACACTTATTCGTTGTTTTTTTTTAAAAACTTTAGGTTCGCCAGACTGTGCTCTTGAAAAATAAAACTGTTCTTCATGGACTATACCACTGTTTCACCAACTTATGACCAGTGTGAAAATGAAGCACTTGACTGGACTGCAAATGTAAGTGGAACTTGATTTTGATGGCAGCAATGTGCAAAGTGGGAAAATTGCATTTTGAGCAGTGTGGAAGGATTTGCAAGTTTTGTCCCTGATTTTCTTTGACGGAGTCCATAAAGATATGAAATGGATCTTTGTCATACCAAGACTCACTGACGGAGCTCCCCATTTCTACATTTCTATTCCAACATGCTAGGCAAAACAGATAGAAAGGCTCTACACCAGTGTTTCTCAACCTGGGGGTCGGGACCCCTGTGGGCAAGCATGTAGCCGGGGGGGGGGGGGGGGCTTGAGGGGCTTCAGCCCCCCCCCCCTGAAATTTTCATGGTGGTCCGCGAGAAGGCCTTAAAAGGTAAAGGTTGTCCCCTGACATTAAGTTCAGTCATTTCTGACTCTGGGGTGTGGTGCTCATCTCCATTTCTAAGCCAAAGAGCCGACGTTGTCCATAGACACCTCCAAGGTCATGTGGTCAGCATGACTGCATGTAGCGCCGTTACCTTCCTACCCAGATCTACTCACATTTGCATGTTTTCGAACTGCTAGGTTAGCAGAAGCTAGGGCTGACAGTGGAAGCTCACGCCGCTCCCCGGAATCGAACCTGTGACCTTTCGGTCAACAAACTGGTGCATTATTTAAACTGTTATGTTTATTCATATCATGATCTGATCACCATGCTCCATATATCCCATATGCATGGGGGTATTGGGGTAATGATACAAAAGGTTTGCTAGAGTAGACCCTCTTTCACTCAGACTCAGCCCCCCCCCGAATCAAACCCACCCCCCTGAATCAAAATCCTGGCTACGGGCCTGCCTGTGGTGGTCGCAAGGGGGCGTCAGAGGGGTCGCTGAAGACTATCAGAAAATATAGTATTTTCTGTTGAACATGGGGGTTCTGTATGGGAAGTTTGGCTCAATTCTGTCATTGGTGGGGTTCAGAATGCTCTTTGATTGTAGATAAATTATAAATCCCAGCAGCTACAACTCCCAAATGTCAAAGTCTATTTTCCCCAAACTCCACCAGTGTTCACATTTGGGCATATTGAGTATTGGTGCCAAGTTTGGTCCTGATCCGTCACTGTTTGAGTCCACAGTGCTCTCTAGATGTAGGTGAAGTACTACTCCAAAACTCAAGGTCAATGCCTACCAAACCCTTCCAGTATTTTGTCTTGGTCATGAGAGATCTGTGTGCCAAGTTTGATTTAATCATCATCATCATCATCATCATCATTTTTTATTATTTATTAATCGCCCTCCATCCGAGAATGCCCTAGGCGATTTACAGCTAAATTGTAAAAGATAAAATACATACATACAGAAATTAAAAATTAACAGAGATCGAATGCTCTAGTAAAAAGCCAGGTCTTAAGTGCGAGAGTAAAAGGTCCTAAGTCACGCATGGCTCTCACGTAGAGTGGCAAGGAATCCTACAAGACAGGGGCAGAAATAGAAACAGCCCATCTGCATCTGGTACTTTCCAAGTGCACTTCTCTAGGACCCGGTATATGGAGTAAGTCGTGTTGGGCTGGTCGTTGCGACCTCCGATGATGGGAGAAGGAGAGGCGGTCCCTAAGGTACGATGGACCCTGGCCATAAATAATTTTAAAGGTCAGAACTAGCATCTTATACAGACCATGCTACTCAGTTGGAAGCCAATGTAAGTGTTGCAGCACTGGTGTTATATGGCATTTCATGGGCGTTCTTGTGAGTAACCTGGCTGCCGCATTCTGAACAATACGGAGTAGGGCTGGGCGGTTTTGTTTCGTTAATTTGTAATTCGTTAAAAATTCGTTATTTTTTTTGATAACGAAGCGATAACGAACCATTCTGGAGCAACTTAAAAACGAAACGAATTTTTAAATTCGTTTCGTAAATGATTCGGATTCATTATGTATTCGTTTCGTTATCGGTTTGAAGTCGTTTTGTTATTATTTCCGCATGTCTGGGGCAAGTTTTATAGCTGTTTTTTTGTTTAATTAGTGAAAAAATATATAATATCACACCAACAGTCAACAACAGAGGGAGAGGGAAGCTCCAGAAGTTCCCCCTGTCCCATTTGGAGGTTTTTTAGCGTATTGCATGGTCGCGTCCACCATTAACGAATCGATTCGTTATTGTTTCATATTTGTTTCGTTAATGTTTCGTAATTTTTTAAACATTTACGAAATTTCGTAAATATCAAACTTTTTAAAAGAAAAATTTCGGGATTCTTTTAAATATCGAAACGCAAAAAACCCCAGAAAACGAATCGATTTTAGAAACAAATTTTTCCGTTGTTACCCAGGCCTAATACGGAGCTTTCGGGTCATAGACATCGGAAGGCCCACATACAGGGCATTGCAATAGTTCAACCTAGACGTGACCGTGGCATGGATTGGTGGAGTTCAGAATGCTCTTTGATTGTAGATGAAATATAAATCCCAGCAATTACAACTCCCAAATGACAAATTCAACCTCCCTCCCAACCCCACCTGTATTCAAATTTGGGTGTATCGGGTATTTGTGCCAAATTTGGTCCAGTGAATGAAAATGCATCCTGCATGTCAGATATTTACATTATGATTCATAACAGTAGCACAATTACAGTTGTGAAGTAGCAACAAAAATAATGTTATGGTTGGGGGTCACCACAACATGAGGAACTGTATTAAGGGGTCGTGGCATCAGGAAGGTTGAGAAACACTGGATTACAGCTTTTTACAACCCTTCTGGTTATATATTTTTTCCAGTATACTTATTGGGTCATAACTTGAGGGTTTTTTATAGTTGCATCTCATTATAAGTGATCACACTCTCCCTGCTTTTTTTATTTTGAATCCAGTTACAATTGTTTAGTTAACTAACTTTCCTTGTCCTCATTACCATACCTTAAGTTCATTGCTTAGTGATTTTTGCATATACTTCAGTGATTTTGTCATATACTATAATAACCTATTAACAACCACTGAGTACTTTAATTCTCTTTTATCGCATTGCAACCACCATGGAAACGGTGTGATTTATTAAACTCTTAATTCAGGGCTTGTAAAACTTTTTGAACGCAAGTTTCCTTTTTAAGTGTACAGAACCATGGCAGGTAATGAATATATAGAGGTCACTGATCCCACACAATGAAATAAAGCTATTAAACATAGTTATTGCGGTCAGGTCTGTCAAAGGTCATAACATGAAGGTTGATGGGATGGAAGTAGCAGGCTGGCAAATACCAGTTGCATTCTCCCTTGTTTCATTGGGAGTGTCACAGGAGTTATTGTATATTTATTTATTTATTTAACACACACACACACACACACATATTAGGCCTGGGTAACAACGGAAAAATTTGTTTCTAAAATCGATTCTTTTTTGGGGGTTTTTGCGTTTCGTTATTTAAAATAATTACAAAATTTTCCTTTTAAAAAGTTCGATATTTACGAAATTTCATAAATGTGAAAAAAATTACAAAACATTAACGAATCGATTTCCGAAACAATAACGAATCAATTCGTTAATGGCGGACGCGACCGCGAAATACGCTAAAAAACCTCCAAAAACTTCTGAAGCTTCCCTCTCCCTCTGTTGTTGACTGTTGGTGTGATATTATAATTTTTTTTTCACTAATTAAACAAAAAACTTGCCCCAGACATGCGGAAATAATAACGAAACGACCTCAGAACAATAACGAAACGAATACAATAACGAAATACGAAGCATTTACAAAACGTGTTTAAAAATTCGTTTTTTTAAAAAATTGCTCCAGAATGGTTCGTTATCGTTTTGTAATTAAAAAAAATAACGAATTATTAACGAATTACGAATTAATGAAACGAAACCGCCCAGCCCTAACATATATATATATGCCACCCTTCTCACCCCAAAGGGGACTCAGAGTGGCTTACAAGATATAATATATATATATATATATATATATATATTAGGCTTGGGCGGTTTCGTTCGTTAATTTCGTAATTCGTTATTAATTTGTATTTAAATTAGCTTATGATCCAATATTGAGCCATGCAGGAATAGTGTGAGGAGTAAATTATATTTGAAACAATTTTTTCAATTTATTTCGTAATTATTTCGTAATTATTTTGTACTTATTAATTATTTTTGCATGTCTGGTGCAAGTTTTATAGTTGTTGTTAGTTTTATCACACCAACAGTCAACAACAGAGGGAGAGGGAAGCTTCAGAAGTTCCCCCTGTCCCATTTGGAGGTTTTCTTAGCATATTGCGCAATCGCGTCCGCCATTAACGAATCGATTCGTAATTTTACGAAATTTCGTATATTTTGAAATTTTTAAAAGGAAAATTTCGCAATTATTTAATAAAACAAAACGCAAGGGCCCCTTAAAAACAAAACGAGTTTAGAACCAAATTTTTCCGTGGTTACCCAATCCTTATATATATATATATATATATACACACACACACACACATACATACATACATACAATATATTATATTATTAGCCTAGTACAATATTTATTTATTTATTTACGATCTTTATATGCTGCCCTTCTCACCTCGAAGGGGACACAGAGTGGCTTACAAGATATAAATACATACAATCTATTATATTAGTAGCATAGGGTGTTTTTTTTTGTCGTGTCAGGAGTGACCTGAGAAACTGCAAGTTGCTTCTAGTGTGAGAGAATTGGCTGTCTGCAAGGACATTGCCCAGGGGACGCCCGGATGATTTTGATGTTTTATCATCCTTGTGGGAGGCTTCTCTCATGTCCCTGCATGAGGAGCTGCTGCTGATAGAGGGAGCTCATCCGCCTCTCTCTGGATTCGAACCTGCGACCTGTCGGTCTTCAGTCCTGCTGGCATAGTGGTTTAACTCAGTGCGCCACAGGGGGCTCCTCCATAGTACAATATCATAGCATACTACAATACCAGATTTATTTATTTATTTATTTATTTATTTGCAGTATTTATGTACTTCACCTACATCCAGAGAAAGCTGTGGACTGAAGCAAAGATAGATCTGGACCAAACTTAGCACAAACACTCAATATGCCCAAATGTGAACACTGGTGGAGTTTGTGGATTTCTGTACATGTTCCAGACGGGGATGATAGTGTAGCTTCTAAGGAAGAAACAGCAAGTCTGTTCCCTGGAGAAAGGAATGCGCCTTTAGATAAAGATAGTGAAACTCCACAACTGCAGATGGAGACTCCTTTTGGTTCCCAGGGTGATCAGCCAAAGCTGGGCCGAGATAATGAGTTGTCTAGCCTTGAAGATAATAGTGAATTAATGAGTAGACAGGATCATTTACAATTAAGAGTTCTCAGAAGCACACGCCTTGCTAGCAAGCGTGAAGCCAAAGGTCAACGCAATGCTTTCGTGTCAGGGAAACCTATTTAATCATGTAGCCGACAGGCATTTTCTGTCAGTCCAATGTTGCTCTTTCCTTGGTTAACTTCTGTGGAATTACATTGGCTTTTGCGGAATGCTTCTGGCTTCTTTGAGACTTGGATTTAGATCTTCATGTTACCTGTCTACCATGGACTCTTGTTTGACCATTGCTAAAGGATTATGCTTCATGTTATTTGCCTTTGGATCTTGGGAACTTTGCCTTTGCATTTAAGACTCTGTTTTGCCTATTGAATTTCTGCATCTTTATTTCTCTGTTTTGATTTTGCTTATTCTTAATAAACTACAAAACTTACAGCCTTGGTGTGTGGTGGTGTCTTGAGCAAGGTGAAAACTACCCTGAGTTGCAACAGTGACAGACTATGGTCCCATCTTTTGCTACTTTACTCATCCCCTTCTCTGAATAGTGTGTCAATAGGTGAGACCATAGTCCATTCTGGAAGAACCTAAAAGAGTCACCACACACCCTCCCATCACGCTCTTGGTGTTCCTTTTAGGGAAAATGTCAAAAGATCTATCATACCATTTTCCCACCCAGGCATTCAAAGTAGTTCCTGCTATGCATGAAAGAACTAAGACCTTTTAAAAAGAATCAATAGTGCAATTGCTTCTATATTTTTTTAAAACATCCCCATCCCTGAGCAGATTGGCAAAAGGCCTTTTTCAGTGCCTTGGATGGAAAATAGCAGTGGCTGGAACCCCGAGGCACTCTCCCTTCTTTGTAAAATGAAGCTTGCCTTATCCATGGGTCATATCAAAATCCACATTTTTGACCACCAACTTATCCATAAGGTTGATCTTTACACAAGTATAGACGGTAACGGCACTACATGCAATCATGCCGGCCACATGACCTAGGAGGTGTCTATGGACAATGCCGGCTCTTGGGCTTATTTATTTATTATTTATTTGGTAGTTTTGTATACCGGTCTTCTCACCTCCATTCGAGGGACTCGGGCCGGTTTCCAACATCAATATTACAGACCGTCATTAAAACATCATATTTCTAAATCACACTAAAACATTAAAACATTGAAACAATTAAAATGGCAAAAATACTATCATATGATTACAGTGGTCAGTCGTCATCAAAGTCATTATTCGTTGTCATCCATCCATATCACAGGATCATGGCTCATTCGTTGAATGCCAATCCTCAAAGCCAGGTTTTCACCTGTTTCCTGAACGTTAAGATCGAACGGGCCGTTCTGATCTCCAGTGAAAGGGAGTTCCAGAGTCGAGGGGCCACCAGCGAGAAGGCCCTGTCTCTCGTCCCCACCAGCTATGCCTGTGAGGCCGGTGGGATCGAGAGCAGGGCCCCTCCAGACGATCTTAGTAATCTTGATGGCTCATAGGGGAGGATACGTTCAGACAGGTAAATTGGGGCGGAGTCGTTTAGGGCTTTATAGGTTAAGACCAGCACTTTGAATTGTGCTCAGAAGCTGACTGGTAGCCAGTGGAGCTGGCACAACAGAGGAGTAGTATGCTCCCTGTACCCCACTCCCGTTAGTAACCTGGCTGCTGCACGTTGGACTAACTGAAGCTTCCGGGCAATCTTCAGAGGCAACCCCACGTAGAGAGTGTTGCAGTAATCTAAACGGGATGTAACCAAAGCGTGGACCACCGTAGCCAAGTCAGACGTCCCAAGATCTTAGAAATTGTTTAGAAATGGAGATGAGCACCACACCCCAGAGTTTGACATGACTGGACTGAATGTCATGGGAAAACCTTTGCCTTTTACTATACTATTACTGAGTACATGGATAAACTGATATGCAGGATGTATTTTCATTCACTGGACAAAATTTGGCACAAATACCCAATTCGCCCAAATTTGAATACTGATGGGGTTGGGGGCGGGGGATTGATTTTGTCATTTGGGAGTTGTAGTTGCTGGGATTTATAGTTCACCTACAATCAAAGAGCATTCTGAACTTCACCAATGATTGAATTGAACCAAATTTGGCACACAGAACTCCCATGACCAACAAAAAATACTGGAAGTGTTTGGTGGGAATTGCCCTTGAGGTTTGGAGTTGTAGTTCACCTACATCCAGAGAGCACTGTGGACACAAACAATGATGGATCTGCACCTAACTTAGCACAAATCCTCAATATGCCCAAATGTGAACACTGGTCGAGTTTGTGGAAAATAGAGCTTTACATTTGGGAGTTGTAGTTGCTGGGATTTATAGTTCACCTACAATCAAAGAGCATTCTGAACCCCACCAATGATAGAATTGGATCGAATTTCCCACACAGAACCCCCATGTGCAATTGAAAGTACTGTGTTTTCTGATGGTTTTTGGTGACCCTTGTGACACACCTTCATAACCCCCCCCCCCAGGGGTCCTGACGTCCCAGGTTGAGGAACACTCCACCAACGACAGAATTGGGCCAAACTTCCCACACAGAACTACCATAACCAATGGAAAATACTGTGTTTTCTGATGGTTTTTGGCAACCCCTCAACCACCCCCTCGTAATTCCCCCCCCAGGGGTCCTGACCCCCAGTTTGAGAAACACTGGCCTAAGGGCTAATGAATAAAATTACTACTTAAGTTAGTCATGAGAATTCATTGTGGTGGAAGATGTGGTTTTACCACCCGACTGCCGTAATTCCACAATATTCAGCAGTGTCAAACTACGGTATATACATTCTACAATGTAGATGAATCATGAGTTTGAACACAACTTATCTTGCTGATCTTATTCAAGACTTTGACAGAGGAGGAAAAATCACACACGCACACACCTACACAAACAAAACATCTTAAAGAGGATAATGTGTTCAACCTTTCAGTTCACTACTAGTGCATTTTAGTTCTAATTACAGTCTCCGACAACAAATAACCTCTTGGCAAGAGCATTTGGAGTGATTTTTTCAAAATGTTATTTGCTCTCCAAAGATAAGACAATTGATTGCAGTCTATAAAATCACCAGTTGCAGAATCTCCCCTGCTTTATTGTTTTTGGTGTTTTGCTTTGTTTTTTTTACATGTAGCCTTTAAATTTACCAAGAAGTATATTGGATTACCTGCCATCACTAGAGATGTTTATGACCAGGGGAAAAGGAGTTACTCTGTAAACTGCAGATTAATGATCTAACGGGACAAAATGGCCCTAACAGGGTGTTGTCAGGTTTTCTCGAAAAAAGGAAGAAATAACAGGGAGGTGAAATTTTTATCTGAACAATTGTGTGCAAGGAAAAAGCAAGATTAAACATTCCCTCTCAAATGCATTTGCAGTGAAAGTATCCCATCACCCCCACACTTTTCCTTCAAGGAAAAACACCCATTTATCCTAATAAAAATTTAGGGGGCTAGCAGCCATTGAGATGTTTCTGGGCATCAATTCCCACCAGCCCTTACCACCTTGGCCACGGTGGTCCACGCTTTGTTTACATCCCGTTTAGACTACTGCAACGCTCTCTACGTGGGATTGCCTCTGAAGACTGCTCGGAAGCTGCAGCTAGTCCAACGCTTGGCAGCCAGACTACTAACGGGTGCTGGGTACAAGGAGTACACTACTCCGCTGTTACACTAGCTCCACTGGCTGCCAATTAGCTTCCGAGCACAATTCAAAGTGCTGATGTTAACCTATAAAGCCCTAAACGACTCCGGCCCTGTTTACTAGGCCTGGGTAACAACGGAAAAATTTGTTTCTAAAATCGATTTGTATTTGGGGTTTTTTTTTGTTTCGATATTTAAAATAATTACAAAATTTTCCCTTAAAAAAGTTCGGTATTTACGAAATTTCGTAAATGTGAAAAAAATTACAAAACATTAACGAATCGATTTCCGAAACAATAACGAATCGATTCGTTAATGGCGGACGCGACCGTGAAATACGCTAAAAAACCTCCAAAAACTTCTGAAGCTTCCCTCTCCCTCTGTTGTTGACTGTTGATGTGCTATTATAATTTTTTTTCACTAATTAAACAAAAAACTTGCCCCAGACATGCGGAAATAATAACAAAACGACCTCAGAACAATAACGAAACGAATACAATAATGAAATACGAAGCATTTACAAAACGTGTTTAAAAATTCGTTTTTTAAAAAATTGCTCCAGAATGGTTCGTTATCATTTTGTAATTTAAAAAAATAACGAATTATTAACGAATTACGAATTAACAAAACGAAACCGCCCAGCCCTACTGTTTACCTGTCCGAACGTATTCTCCCCTATGAACCATCAAGATTATTAAGATCGTCTGGAGAGGCCCTGCTCTCAGTCCCACCGGCCTCGCAAGCACGTCTGGTGGGGACAAGGGATAGGGCCTTCTCGGTGGTGGCCCCTCGACTCTGGAACTCTCTCTGACTGAAGATCAGAACTGCCCCTTCTATCCTGACATTTAGGAAACAAGTGAAGACGTGGTTATGGAGACAGGCATTCGACGAGTGAGCCAACACCCTGAGATATGGATGGAGGATAATTAACAACGATTTTAGTGTGACGACTGACCATTGTAGTTATTGAATGTAATTGCTGTTTTAAGGTTTTACTGTAATATGAATTATGATGTTTTATTGACTGTATGTGATATTATTTTTGGAAACCGGTCTGAGTCCCTCAAGAGAGGTGAGAAGGTCGGTATACAAAACTTTTAAATAAATAAATAAATAAATAAACCTGGGCATTGGGGAGGAGTGTTGGGAGTTGCAACCCAATATCAGTAAGGTCACATGGAAGCACAGAGTGTTTGAGGAGCGGGACATCCGTAGGGAGACCAAGGAGCTTGTTTATAAAGCTACTAGCAGTCCCCTGCCACACGTTGCTGTGGCCCAGTCTTGTGATCTGGAAAATAACGTAATGAGTAAAATTACGAATCGATTCGTTAATGGCGGACGCGATTGCGCAATATGCTAAAAAAACCTCCAAATGGGACAGGGGGAACTTCTGAAGCTTCCTTCTCCCTCTGTTGTTGACTGTTGGTGTGATAAAACAAACAACAACTATAAAACTTGCACCAGACATGCGAAAATAATTACGAAATAATTACGGAATAATTAAAAAATAATTACGAAATAAATTGAAAAAATTGTTTCGAATCTAATTTACTCCTCACACTATTCCTGCATGGCTCAATATTGGATCGTAAGCTAATTTAAATACGAATTAATAACGAATTACCAAATTAACGAACGAAACTGCCCAAGCCTAACAAAAACCCATTGCTCTCAGACAAAATCCAACGTTAGATACAAACGCAGTACACACAAGCCAGGACTGACGTGGATAACGAGAAAATCAAAACTGAATGTAGTTGGAGAACAGAGGGTCTTGTTTTAATTTGATCAGACCAGCATAAAACCTTTAAAAAATCACCTTTTACTTCCAAATTATTTGAACTGAAATTGAAAATCAATTATCCCCTTCCGTTCTCCTGCTGGGTTTCATCCGCACATTAGATAGAAAGGCAAAGAGACAGGCCTTCTAAATCAGCTTTTGCAAGCCAAACACTGCACGCAGCAGGAGAAAGCAAAGCAGGGCTTTTTTAGAAGTCTACCTACAAATTGTCCGGACACGGGTATTTCGTTAAGAAATAACACCCCCTGGAACGCTGCCTGAATCCAGCCTCTAAGAGCCAGATTGCCAATTGATAACTTAGCCCCTCCTGCTGATAGATTGACAGCTCTTGATGTATTGCAGGGTTAGGTGGGAGCAAGCCCAGTCTTTCATCCCTTACTTTTTTAATGCTTTAATGTTTTCCCTTTTTTAAAAATCCAACTGCAGTTTCTAGATCTCATCTTTGAGGTTTCATAATTCGTTTCTGTTTGAAGCTGTATAGCCTAATTTAATCAAGCAGCCTTTGGAAGAATAGGAAATTTATGTTAATTTTATGAAATTAAAGTGTATTTAGAATGGAAACTTCATTTAGTGGTGGAATCACTTGATACTGTTTTATGGGTAACTTGCTCATCCTTTTTTTTTCTTCTTATTTTACTTTTTAATGGAGAGCTAAAACAGTCATTAATGTGCTATAGGATCATTGGGAAAGGGTCAGGCAAAATTAGTCCAGGAAGTAGAGTTGTACAAAGCAGCAATTAGGAAGCTACAGTTAGGGTTTTCTGCACCGTGAGAAAATTGAACAAATCTTACGGTTGTGTCCCATCAGCCAAATAGCAAGTTCACATGACTGTGGGAAGGAAAGTCCTCTAAAACTTGTTTCATGCAGTGCTTGGCCCCACTCCATTCATGTTCTTCAGATGGAGGGTGCAAAAAAGGACCCTGCCTGCAGCAACTGTGGTTGAAATGTTGCAGCATATAGGAGAGATAATCAAGAGAGATCCTTTCCGGAGATAGAAAAGTACGGCTTTATTTTTGGAACTAACTCTGACCCCTTTCTTTGCCGTTCCTCATCCAATTCCTGCTCCTGAGTAACCCGCTTTCTTCCCCTAGTCCAATCCGGAGTTTTGGAGTTGGGTGCCATCTCTACGCAGATGACACACAACTCTACTACTCCTTTCCACCTAATTCCAAGGAGGCCTCTCGGGTGCTGGACGGGTGCCTGGCCGCTGTGTCTATCTGGATGAGGAGGAACAGGCTGAAGATCAATCCCGACAAGACAGAGGTCCTCCTGGTCGATCGCAAACTGGATCGGGGTATAGGGTGGCTACCTGTGTTGGACGGGGTTGCACTCCCCCTGAAACCACAGGGATGAGGAGGAACAAGCTGAAGATCAATCCCGACAAGACAGAGGTCCTCCTGGTCGATTGCAAACTGGATCGGGGTATAGGGTGGCAACCTGTGTTGGACGGGGTTACACTCCCCCTGAAACCACAGGGATGAGGAGGAACAAGCTGAAGATCAATCCCGACAAGACAGAGGTCCTCCTGGTCGATCGCAAACTGGATCGGGGTATAGGGTGGCTACCTGTGTTGGACGGGGTTGCACTCCCCCTGAAACCACAGGGATGAGGAGGAACAAGCTGAAGATCAATCCCGACAAGACAGAGGTCCTCCTGGTCGATCGCAAACTGGATCGGGGTATAGGGTGGCAACCTGTGTTGGACGGGGTTGCACTCCCCCTGAAACCACAGGGATGAGGAGGAACAAGCTGAAGATCAATCCCGACAAGACAGAGGTCCTCCTGGTCGATCGCAAACTGGATCGGGGTATAGGGTGGCTACCTGTGTTGGACGGGGTTGCACTCCCCCTGAAACCACAGGGATGAGGAGGAACAAGCTGAAGATCAATCCCGACAAGACAGAGGTCCTCCTGGTCGATCGCAAACTGGATCGGGGTATAGGGTGGCTACCTGTGTTGGACGGGGTTGCACTCCCCCTGAAACCACAGGGATGAGGAGGAACAAGCTGAAGATCAATCCCGGCAAGACAGAGGTCCTCCTGGTCGATCGCAAACTGGATCGGGGTATAGGGTGGCTACCTGTGTTGGACGGGGTTGCACTCCCCCTGAAACCACAGGTCTGCAGTTTGGGAGTCCTCCTGGACTCATCGCTCACGCTTGAGGCTCAGGCATCGGCGGTGTCCGAGAGGGCTTTTGCACAACTGAGACTTGTGCGCCAGCTGCGTCCGTACCTCACGAAGGCTGATCTGGCCGGGGTGGTCCATGCCTTGGTCACCTCTAGATTGGATTACTGCAATGCGCTCTACGTAGGGCTGCCCTTGAAAATGGCTCGGAAATTCCAACTGGTCCAACGGGCAGCAGCCAGGATGTTAACCGGGGCCCATTACAGAGAGAGGTCAACCCTCCTGTTTAAGGAGCTCCACTGGCTGCCGTTTATCTTCCGAGCCCAATTTAAGGTGCAGGTGCTTACCTACAAAGCCCTGAACGGTTTGGGACCACCCAACCTGCGTGACCGCATCTCCGTCTACGAACTCACACGTGCACTTCGGTCATCTGGAGAGGCCCTGCTTGTGATCCCGCCCGCGTCCCAAGCGTGCTTGGTGGGGACGCGAGACAGGGCCTTTTCTGTGGTGCCCCCCCCCCGACTTTGGAACGCCCTCCCAAAAAATCTCAGACAGGCCCCTACATTGGCAGTCTTCAGAAAGAATTTGAAAACCTGGCTGTTCCGATGTGCCTTTCCAGATTAGGAACCTCCAATACTAAGTCCTAGAAGCACTTTAGTAGAACCAAGATCACTGCACACCGCACACTGCACTTATTTATAATCCTATATTCCTCCTGCCACATCAGCACTTTTAGCCCTGTACCCACTACTATGGCCGGCCCAGTTTTAATAGTGTCTCGTTATATTGTTACTGTTTATTATTTACTCTGCTTAACTGTTTTTAATTTGCTTTATGTATTGTATTGTTGTATTGTGTTCTGAGGCTTCGGCCTGTGTAAGCTGCATCGAATCCCTCGGGAGATGCCAGCGGGGTACAAATAAAGCAATAATAATAATAATAATAATAATAATAATAGGGTCTCCTTCTTCTCCCTCACTCATTGATCCATCATTCCCAGAGAACCACTCAAATGAGTCCTCATCTGTAGGTGTCATAAGTATATCCCGAATCCTTTTCCTCTGTTGTTCCTCATCAGATTCCTGCTCTCGAGTAACCCTTTTTCCCCTTCTGGCACCTATACTACTGGGTTGTTGTAGGTTTTTTTGGGCTATATGGCCATTAGGGCTGGGCGGTTTCATTTTGTTAATTCGTAATTCGTTAAAATTCGTTATTTTTTTATAACGAAGCGATAACGAACCATTCTGGAGCAGCTTAAAAACGAAATGAATTTTTAAATTTGTTTTGTAAATGCTTCGGATTCGTTATTGTATTTGTTTCGTTATTGGTTTGAGGTCGTTTCGTTATTATTTCCGCATGTCTGGGACAAGTTTTATAGTTGTTTTTGGTTTAATTAGTGAAAAAAAATTATCACACCAACAGTCAACAACAGAGGGAGAGGGAAGCTTCAGAAGTTCCCCCTGTCCCATTTGGAGGTTTTTTAGCGTATTGCGCGGTCGCGTCCGCCATTAACAAATCGATTCGTTATTGTTTCGTATTTGTTTAGTAATTTTTTTAACATTTACGAAAATTTGGAAGAAAAATTTCGGAATTCTTTTAAACATCGAAACGCAAAAAACCCCAAAAAACGAATCGAATTTAGAAACAAATTTTTCCGTTGTTACCCAGGCCTAATGGCCATGGTATCGAGGCATTCTCTCCTGACGTTTTGCCTGCATCTATGGCAAGCATCCTCAGAGGTAGTGAGGTCTGTTGGAACTAGAAAAAATTGTTTATATATCTGTGGAATGACCAGGGTGGGACAAAGGACTCTTGTCTGCTGGAGCTAGATGTGAATGTTTCAACTGACCACCTTGATTAGCATATAATCATCATCATCATCATCACTTTATTTCTTAATTAGTCGCTCTCCACCAAAGTGCTCCGAGCGACTTACAATTTAAAATAGCTTATACACAATATAAAACATTCAACATAAAAACATTCAACATAAAAACATTCAACATAAAAACATTCAACATAGAAACATTCAACATAAAAACATTCAGCAGTGATTATGGCAACATTTGATCCGATTACTTAAATGCACAACCAAACAGCCAAGTCTTGAGCGCCTTTACAAAAGGTCGCAACTCCGACATTGCTCTAATATATGGAGGCAATGGGTTCCACAGAAGTGGAGCATAGATCGAAAAAGTTCTACACCTTGTAGCTTCCAAATGTGCCTCCCTAGGACCCGGTATGTATAGGAGATTTTCCTGGGTGGATCGAGGTGACCACTGACGGGGAAAAGGAATGAGGCGGTCCCTAAGATATAAAGGTCCTTGGCCATTTTGAGCTCTAAATGTCAGGATCAGGATCTTGTAAGAGATCTGATGTTCTATTGGTAGCCAATGCAGTTGTTGCAGAATCGGTGTAATATGGGATCTTATAGATGATCCCGCTAGCAGCCTGGCTGCCGCATTTTGGACCATCCGAATCTTCTGGGTTGTTGACTTCGGAAGGCCAGCATATAAGGCGTTGCAATAGTCCAACCTCGTGGTGACTGTTGTGTGGATTCCCGTTGCCAATGCTTCTACCGAAAGGTAGGATGCCAATTTCCTTGCCTGGCGAAGATGAAAAAAGGCCTGCTTCCTTATGGCAGTGATCTGGGCCTCCATCGTCAGCGATGAGTCCAACACAACCCCAAGGCTTTTAACAGTGGCAGACGGAACCAGAGCTTCCCCATCGAAATCAGGCAGAGACTGGGTTAATTCTGGCGGCTGGCCAGGCCAGAGTATCTCAGTTTTTGCAGGATTCACTTTGAGTCTGCTCGCTCACAGCCAACTCATCATTGCTTCCAAATACAGCTTAAAGTTCTCAGGAATCGCGGTTGTCCCAGGTTCGAGACGCAAGCGTAGCTGGGTATCATCTGCATACTGGTAGCACTCTATGCCAAAGCTCCGCACCAGTCCAGCAAGTGGTTGGACGTAGATGTTAAATAACAGGGGCAAGAGGATAGCACTCTGGGGAACTCCACAGCAAAGGCGGGAGCTCTCAGAGCTTTGGCCTGACCACTCCACCCTGTCTCCGGTCCCGGTCCCGGGCCTGACAACCCAGTGATTCCAGCCATGAAAACCTTCAACAATACCGATACTACTGTTTGCAACATTACTCACAGGCTCTACTACAACAGGTGGGGTTGGGGGGGGGGGGTGTGATTTTGTCATTTGGGAGTTGTAGTTGCTATAGTTCACCTACAATCAAAGGCGAACTCAGCCAACGATGGAACCAAACTTGGCACACAGAACTCCCATGACCAACAGAACATATCGGAAAGATTTATATGGAGGAATTCACAGTGATTTAGGGGAGATGTATTTTACCTACACCCGGAGAGCACTGTGGACTTAAACAATGATAGATCTGGACCAAACTTGGTACAAATACTCAATATGTCCAAATTTGAACTGTGGTGGAGTTGGGGGAAAATAGACCTTGACATTTTGGAGTTGTAGTTGTTGGGATGTATAGTTCACCTACAATCAAAAAGCATTCTGAACTCCACCAACAATGGAATTGAACCAAACTTGGCACACAGAACTCCCACGACTAACAGAAAATACTGGAAGGCTTTGGTGGGCATTGACCTTGAGTTTTGGAGTTGTAGTTCACCTACATCCAGAGAGCACTGTCGACTCAAACAATGATGTATCTGGACTAAATTTGGCACAAATAGGAAGGATACTAGAGACAAAGTTGAAGTACATTGGCCACATCATGAGGAGACAGCAAAGCCTAGAGAAGACAATGATGCTGGGGAAAGTGGAAGGTAAAAGGAAGAGGGGCCGACCAAGGGCAAGATGGATGGATGGCATCCTTGAAGTGACTGGACTGACCTTGAAGGAGCTGGGGGTGGTGACGGCTGACAGGGAGCTCTGGCATGGACTGGTCCATGAGGTCACGAAGAGTTGGAGACGACTGAACGAATGAACAACAACAACAACTCAGAGAAGCCCCAGAAAACTTGGCCAACCATTAGGAGTTCTGGGAGTTGGAGTCCAAAACACATGGAAGACCAACAATTGGAAGCACTGCAATAATGGACCAAGAATGAATTTGTTCACCAAATTGAGCCCTGCCTGACAGTCAGTTTTAAAACACAAAGCATTTTTTTTTCAAGTGGGAGCCCAGGGCAGGAAATAGAAATGGATCATGGCAAGGTGCTGAGACTGTGACAGCCATGGAGAAAAGTTTCATTGACTTCAACCATCTCAATGAACATCATTTTCACACCTCTCAAGACTTGTCAGAAATATACTTTGCCTAGAGAATTCACACATTTGCAAGGCTTACCAATTGTTTCAGTTAAATACAAGCTTATGGAGTTCTTCAGAGACATTGACTGATAATGGTTAGACTGCACAGAAGTGGAGAAATATGTGCAAACATACTTTAGAGAATAAGAAAAATACATTAGTTGGTATGAGTAAATAAATGGGCAGATGGGGGAGGGAAAATGTGCATGGATTTGGATGTGAAACCTTTCCTGCTAACTACATTGTATTGCAACCCAAAGTATAAAAAAATAACATGAAGAAAAGGTGAGTGATATTTGTGGAAATGCTGTGATATTACAGTGGTGCAATGGGTTAAACCCTTGTGCTGCTGAACTGCTGACCTGAAGGTTTTCTGTTCGAATCCGCGAGATGGGGTGAGCACCCATATGTCAGCTCCAGTTCCTGCCAATCTAGCACTTTGTAAACATGCAAACATTAGTAGATAAATAGGTACCGCTTTGGCAGGAAAAGGCAAAGAGACACTCCAAGCAATCTTGCTGGCCACACAACCCGGAGGTGACAACGCATGCTCCTTGGCTTGAAAATGGAGAAAGCACCTCCCCAGAGTCAGAGATGAGCACCGCCTCCAGAAAGCTGGAAATGAAAGGAGAAGCCTCTGTCTTTGTTTGTGTTTGTGTGTCCCATTGTTGCGGAATATACGTTACCCGAGATCATTAGAGTGCTTTTGGAGAAGGAAGGAAGATGGAGAGACAGCTTTGCCAATTTCTAGCCGTTTATTACTATCTCTGCAGAGGATAGGGTGAACAGTTCCAATGTCTGTCACAACTTTGCTCCAGTTTTTATAGCATAAAATTACTTGTTTTACACATGCGCAGAAAGGATCTGACATTTACACAATACAATCATTAACAGGTGTTTTCATGTATAGTTGCCAAGGACATCTTTATCAGGTCTTGGCAGGCATGTTGTGACCCCAAACATCTGCTTGGTGATATAACTTATCTCAACTTTCACCTGTTACCCCGTATATGTTCAATTGCTTTAAATCTCTAATGGAATTATAACTTTTATATGCTTATAACATAAGATTTGATCAAGGCAATCTCCTAATCAATCCAGCCTTAATTATTTAATTATAACTTATTTCTTAATATGAATAATCATGAAGGAATGTACTTAAAATAAAAGCATTTCTGAAATTGCCTACTATTTACATAAAGTGGTCAGAGGATGGTGCTCTCTTACCATATGACCTTAGATGTGCCAAGTCTTGGATTGATATTATTGATTTCTGTGTCCTGCCAAATTCTCTTGTTGACTTCATATCTATTGTCAACATCGGCTAGAATAAACAGGCTAGAGCAAACATGGCTAAAGCAAACATGGATAGAACAACCTGACCCTGTGTCAATCATCTGCAGGTTTTGCATGCTTGCAAATTCACTCCCTAGAACTGGTCTTTTCAGAATTCAGGTAGGAACAAAAATTTTCTATTTTATTCTAAATTATTATGATTTCCCTTTATTATTTTATTTTTCTCCTAACAGCTGCCACACCATAGTAATTTTATTGATTAGCCCTTAGGTCATATCACAATACCAAACCAAACAAGGCTTGATAAGACTTGATTGCACTCTATGTCATAGGTTAAAATAAGACACTTACAGGTAAAAGGTTAAGTCCAGTCATGTCCGACTCTGGAGGTTGGTGCTCATCTCTATTTCTAAGCCAAGGAGAAGAAAGCTGTCCATACACACCTCCAAGATCATGTGGCTGGCATGACTGCATGGAGCACCGTTACCTTCCCGCCTGAGCGGTATCTATTGATTTACTCAGCTTTGCATGTTTTTGAACTGCTAGGTTGGCAGAAGCTGGGGCTGACAGCGGAAGCTCATGCCTTTCCCTTGATTCCATTCTGTGACCTTTCGGTCAACAAACTCAGTAACTCAGTGGTTTAACCCACTGCACCACGGGGGGCTACAAGACACTTATAACAATCTATATAAATAAAAATGTAATGTTTGTTTGTGATATTCACAGAACTCAAAAACCAAATTTGGACACAAGATACCTAACAACCCAATGTATGTCCTTCACTCAAAAAAATTAATTTTGTCATTTGGGAGGTGTAGTCGCTGGGATTTATATTTCACCTACAATCAAAGAGCATTCTGGCCCCCACCAACAATAGAATTGGGCCAAACCTCCCACACAGAACCTCCATGTGGGCCACAGCAACACGAGAGTCCAAAAGTGGCAGACTCAAACCCAGAACCTCAACCAATGGCTGATACCAAATGAGAGATTCCCCCCTGGGCACACAGAAAACTGGGCGACTTGGAAGGTACTGAACAGACTGCACTCTGGCACCACGAGATGCAGAGCCAATCTTAGGAAATGGGGCCACAAAGTGGAATCCACGACATGCGAGTGTGGAGAAGAGCAAACGACTGACCACCTGCTGCAATGCAACCTGAGCCCTGCCACATGCACAATGGAGGACCTTCTTGCGGCAACACCAGAAGCACTCCTGCGAGGAGGTGATCAGAGTGGAGAGAAAGCACACGCTGCTGTCCTGTGACAGGAGAGTAGAGGGAGATTTATTGTTTATTTTTCTGAATTCTGCTACCAACTGGTATAGTGGAGGCCAATTGTTATATGTAATCTATGTTAACTGCCACCAACGTGAGATATGAGGTATTACTGTGAGATATGGCAATACAGACGCAGAATGGATGGAGATGAGACTGTCTCCAACAAAAGATAACTGGTTTATTGAGTACAGAGCGTGTGGTTAGGTTACAAGCTGAAACTTAATTTATAGAACTTTGAATAATACTTGGTTAGTTAAACATTTCACTCTTCCAGGTTACACAGTATCTCACTGAGGTGAAGCTCTTATTACTAAACAATGTTCCAGTACAGGAATATCTTTCCTATTTGATCTTTCCTTGATCAAATAAATTCTCTTTCAATTAGAATTTTATTAATTTTTATATAGATTACAACGAAAGAGTGAGAACAATAAAGTATAGGAAAGGGAGGAAATAAAGAAAGAAGGAGAAAAAAGAAGAAACAAAAAAAATATACTAAAATCCCAAACAATCCCTAAAAAAAAAAATTAAAAAAAAAATAAAAAGGGGAAAAAATTAAAAAATCTACAAAATTACACCAAAAACACAAAAAAAAAAAAAGAAAAAAAAACTGACTTCCATTCCATCTTCTTGGATCGTATCTTCTTATTATTCAAAAATATAAAATAAGTTCAAAAAGAAATTGTCTCTCTTGTTTCTTATTTTCCCAAATTGTCCAGATATTCATGGAGATTATCCCAATTCGTTCTTCTTGGTATCATACCTGTATTTTTCTTCAACAAAAAAGTCAATTCATCCATGTCCTTTATTTCTCTGATTTTTTCCACCCATTCCTGTACGGGTGGTGCTGAGTCTTTCTTCCATTCTCTAGCAAAAACAATTCTAGCGGCAGTCGTCATATATGTAAAAAGTTTATCCTCTTGTTCCGTCAGTTGTAGATCTAAATCTGTAAAACCTAACAAATAATACTCAGGTTTTCTTATAAATGTTCTTTTTAAAATCTTTTGTGTCTCTTCATGAATTACCCTCCAAAACTTTACTGCTTCTTTGCAAGTCCACCACATATGGTAGAAGGAGCCAACCTGTTCCAGGCATTTCCAACACTTATCAGAAACTGTTTTATACATTTTAGCCAATTGTTTCGGTGTGGTGTACCATCTGTGGAACATTTTTATCCAATTTTCTTTTAAATCCATTGCGTATGTATATTTTAATTTTTTGTTCCACATCTGTTCCCACTCCCTCATTTGAATTGGTCTTCTTAAATTTTGAGCCCACTTTATCATACAGTTTTTAACCTGTTCTTTTTCAGTCAGCCAGGTAAGTAATATGTTATAAATATTCGATATCACTTTCTTTTCTAATTTTAAAATTTTATCCCATGCTGTTTCCTCCCAAGAAAAGCCAATTTTTGTATCTTGATTGTAATATTCTTTAATTTGCATATAATGTAACCAAGTAATATTAGAAAATTTTTGTTTTAATTCCTCATAAGTCTTAACATTGTTTGTATCTTTATTTAACAAATCTTTGTAGGTTGGCCATTTTCTCCATCCTAAAAGTCTTCGCTGATTTGCCTCCATAGGAGAGACCCATAAAGGTGTTTTAGAATAAAGATGTCTTTTATATTTTTGCCATACTCTTAATAGGGATGCTCTTACAAAGTGGTTACCAAAACTCTTTTCTTTCTTTCCCCTTTCGTACCATAAATAAGCATGCCATCCTACTCTTAAGTCATTTCCTTCTATATTTAAGAAGTCTTCTTTGTTCAACAATATCCAATCCTTTATCCATATCAACGCACATGCGTCATGGTATGCTTTAAAATCTGGGAGGCCCAGACCCCCTCTATTCTTCTTATCAATCAAATTATCATACTTTATTCTTGGTCTTCCTCCGGCCCATATAAATTTCAATATTTCTTTTTTCCATTTTATAAAAAGTGTTTGGCTTCTAATTATCGGGAGGTTTTGAAAAAGGAACATCAATTTCGGTAATACATTCATCTTAATCAAAGATATACGGCCTAAATATTTAAGTTTCTTGACTATTTCCAGACCTGTTTGCTCTTTAATCATATCTTGTTTTCTCTTTTCTACATTTTTCGTTAATAACTTTGTTTTTGACATATTGATTTTAAATCCTGCAACTGACCCAAACTCTTTTATCTTCTGCATCCATCTTAATATATTTTTACTTGGTTCTTCCATTATCCCAAGTACATCGTCCGCAAAGGCTCTTATTTTGTATTCATATTTACCAACTTTGGATCCCTGTATCATTTGGTCTTCTCTTATTGCCTTAATCAAATAAATTAACAAGCTTATTTTTTAGCCTTTCCCTTGACTAAAGAAAACTGGCTATGTTTCTCCTTTCAACCTCCTTAGACTGAGAAACCTCCAGTAGCTATTCAGGCTTCCCAAAGCCACAATTCTTTGCTTCACACTTCACTCTCCCACTCTACTCTTCACTTCCACTCTTTTACTCCTCTCAGATACAAAATCAACTCCTAACTGACTCTCAAACTGTCTGTTTTCAAAACTCTCTCCACCTGGCTCCTCCCTCTCCTCCTTCTGCCAGCTTGCCTTAGTCTTCATGGTAACGCTGACTGAGGTTCTCTGAAATAGGATGCTCCAGTGTTACTGTAGCTAACCCAAACACATATATATACTAGGCCTGGGGAACAACGGAAAAATTTGTTTCTAAAATTGATTCGTTTTTTGGGTTTTTTTGCGTTTCGATATTTAAAAGAATTCCGAAATTTTCCTTAAAAAAAGTTTGATATTTACGAAATTTCGTAAATGGTAAAAAAAATTACAAAACAATAACGAAACAATAATGAATCGATTTGTTAATGGCGGCCGCGATCGCGCAATACGCTAAAAAAAACTTCTGAAGCTTCCCTCTCCCTCTGTTGTTGACTGTTGGTGTGATATTATAATTTTTTTTCACTAATTAAACAAAAAACAACTATAAAACTTGCCCCAGACATGCAGAAATAATAACGAAACGACCTCAAACCAATAACGAAACAAATACATAACGAAATACGAAGCGTTTACGAAACGAATTGAAAAATTCGTTTCGTTTTTAAGTTGCTCCAGAATGGTTCGTTATCGCTTCGTAAACAAAAAAATAATGAATTTTTAACGAATTACGAATTAACGAAACAAAACCGCCCAGCCCTAATATATACAATTTAAAACATGCAAAGTATTAATAACTTCTGCACAACTCCAAGTGGCCAGATACTGGTCAAAGGACATTTAATCAACTACCAAGCTTGCAAATTCTGTTTTGTCTGTTTGTTAAAATTTTTGTTAAAAATGTAATACAATTGTCTGGTTGATACTGACATGATAAATAAATAAAATAAATTCCATGATGGAATGAGTAGCAGAGTGGTATCCATACAAAATACCTACTTTACCAATCATCCTATTAGAAATCTTTACATCCACCCTCTCCCTGATCAACAAAAGGAAAGACTCTCCTTCCAGTTGCAGAGGAGTAATGTGAAGAACCTTGCCCTCTCTTTTTTCAAGTTTTTCAAATTCACTTTTCAGTCAACAGAAAATCATCATCTATTTTCTTAGGAAAAATTGGTTCTAAAACATGCTCACATACCATGGGGCAAATGCACAGTGGAATTATAAAACTCAGTGAACACATACACCATGTTGCTATGGCAGAAATCTATGAAAATAATTGTTTTCTATACTCAGAACCACTCCAATAGCTTTTCAATTATTCTATGGCCTTTGGAGCTGGCTGCTGAACATCAGCAACATTTCAGATTGATTATTTCATTTTCTAATCTATTTAAACACCCACAAAGCAGCAGGTTAATCGTCCCCCAAAATGAATCCGTATTGTGAATTACAGCCCATTATATAGAATGAAGATGGCAAGGCAATGCTTTCAGAAATATCAAATGCAGATTACTGTGGAAGATAGGTGGGTGAAAGCAAAAGGGGGAAAACACACTCAAAACGTAGATATGCTTTAGTCAAAATGAAGTACTTTCATTGCCTGAGGACTTGTTTACACCAAAAAATACCATATTTTTCCAGTCTGTAGTATACCCACAATTCTCTGTTAATGCCACACAAGTTACAAACATTGTGGTGAGATTGCTGTAATCAGTCACACTTTTCAGCCTTAACCCAACAGACATAAGAGCACCAAAACACAACAGAACACTAATGAATACATGAGAAAGCAAGTCTGTTTTCAGGTCAAACAAACAACATTACTCCCAAGAGGCACAATAGCTTTAACACAACAGATTATCCCAAAAGTCTCTTTGGGGTTTGGGATATTTGATCCAACAGACATATTATGCTCTTTGCAATTATACCTATGTAAGGCATCTTTACAGCACATTCCTCTTTTCCATTTGATGGGGAATGGTTCTGAAGAACTTGTTCGTCTTTCTGGAACAGTGGTTCTCAACCTGGGGTCCCAAGATGTTTTGGCCTTCAACTCCCAGAAATCCTAACAGCTGGTAAACTGGCTGGGATTTCTGAGAGTTATAGGCCAAAAACATCTGGGGACCCCAGGTTGAGAACCACTGAGAATGGAATAGAATGCCAGTCTCTGCAGTTTCTTAAAAAATAGATATGTAATAGACTAGCTGTCCCCTGCCACGCGTTGCTGTGGCCCATTCTGATGATCATGGGGATTCTGTGTGGGCGGTTTGGCCCAATTCTATCATTGGTGGGGTTCTGAATGCTCTGTAATTGTACGTGAACTACAAATCCCAGCAACTACAACTTTGGAAAGGATTATGCAATATTCAATTTCTAATAGAATATATATTATATATATATATATATATATATATATATATATATATATATATATATTAGGGCTGGGCAACCACGGAAAAAATTGTTTCTAAACTCGATTTGTTTTTAGGGGGGTTTTGCGTTTCGATTTTTAAAAGAATTCTGAAATTTTTCTTTAAAAAAGTTTGAAATTTACGAAATTTCAGAAATTACGAAACAATTACGAAACAATTACAAATCGATTCGTTAATGGCGGATGCGATCGCGCAATACGCTAAAAAAACCTCCAAGTGGGACAGGGGGAACTTCTGAAGCTTCCCTCTCCCTCTGTTGTTGACTGTTGGTGTAATAATTATATTTTTTTTCACTGATAAAACAAACAACAACCCTAAAACTTGCACCAGACATGCGGAAATAATAACGAAACGATTTCGAAACGATTTCGAAACAATTACGAAACAATTACGAAACGAATGGTTCAATATCGCTTCGTTATAAAAAAAATAACGAATTAATAACGAATTACGAAATTAACGAACGAAACCACCCAGCCCTAATATATATATATATATATATATATATATATATATATATATAATTCTATGCATATACACATGAAGTAAAATTATTATTATTCTCCAATCTAATCATCATCATCATCCAATATGGAAAGAAATATCATGTGTTTTATGAGACTGATATTCATTGCAGTTTGTTTTGTATTTTGCAGCTATTGTTGCATTTTATTGATCTTAATCGGGGGTTTTTGTGAAGTTTATGTTTGTTGTTGTTGCTTTGTGTTGTTGTCTTTGCATTTTTGTACATTACATGTTTGCACCTTTGAGTGCTTTGTGAGTTGCCCAGAGTTCCTCCGGGAGATGGTGGCAGGGTATAAATAAAATTATTATTATTATTATTATTATTATTATTATTATTATTATTATTATTATTATTAGCTGTCCCCTGCCACACGTTGCTGTGGCCCAGTCTGTGTATATGTGTTTTGTGTGTGTATATGTATGTGTATATATTTGTGTATACGTGTATATATGTGGTTATGTGCATGCATTGTCATGGGTTTTTTTGGCTGTTTATTAAGTCTCTTCCACTGTGTTTTCCAGTGTTTTTATGAGTGATGGTCACTTGTTGGCCTGATAGGTGTATTGTGTCCAAATTTGGCGTCAATTCATGCAGTGGTTTTTAGTTATTTTAATCCCACAAATGAACATTATATTTTTATTTATATAGACTAGACATCCCCTGCCACGCATCGCTGTGGCCCACATGGGAGTTCTGTGTGGGAGGTCTGGCCCAATTCTATTGTTGGTGGGGTTCAGAATGCTCTGTGATTGTAGGTGAACTATAAATCCCAACAACTATAACTCTCAAATGTCAAGATTCTATTTTCCCCAAACTCCACCAGTGTTCACATTTGGACATATTGAGTATTCGTGTAGAGTTTGGTCCAGATCCATCATTGTTTGAGTCCACAGTGATCTCTGGATGTAGGTGAACTACAACTCCAAAACCAAAGAACACTGCCCACCAAACCCTTCCCAGTATTTTCTGTTGGTTATGGGAGAACTGTGTGCCAAGTTTGGTTCAATTTCATCGTTGCTGGGGTTCAGAATGCTCTTTTATTGTAGGTGAACTATAAATCCCAGCAACTACAACTTCCAAATGGCAAAATCAATTTTTTGAGTGAAGGACATACATTGGGTTGTTAGGTGTCTTGTGTCCAAATTTGGTGTCAATTCGTCCAGTGGTTTTTGAGTTCTGTTAATCCCACAAACGAACATTACATTTTTATTTATATAGATTGTCACAAACACAATGTGAGTCAAATTTTGTTGCAATTTCAATTCCTTCACATTTTACCTGGAACACATATCCCTATCCGGAATCCATATATCAAGAGAAAGGCAGGATGAAATAAAGAAAATAAGTAATTAGACACCTCCATAAATTCATGATAAAACTAAAATGGTACAAAAGTATCGCTAGCAAAAGAAATACAAGATGCCTTGGAATCCAGTGGACCATCTCTGGATGCTTTTAAGCAGAACTGGAGGGCTATTTGTCAGGGGTGCTTTGAGTATGAGTTCTTGTATGGCAAAATGAGGTTGGACTACACGGCCCTTGTGGTCTCTTCCTACTCTGTGAATCTATTATTCTATGTGTTGCAGATCCATTGAGGTTTGCATATTCTGCTTGCATTTCCAATGAGTCCAGTTATCACAAGTAACACTAATTTACTCAGCCAAGGCTCCAATACTGTTCTGTTGCGCACTGGGCCTGTAACAGCTGTACTTTTCTATAGGACGTATACTTTAAGCCCAGCGGGAAGCCAGGGGCGCCTCAAAGAGAGGTTCTCAGGGATTTTTCTGACGTGATGGTCTTTAGAGTCTTTAATTATACAAGAAAGTCTTTATTTTGTAACAAACAACAAATCTTCAAAGGTTCAAACAACACTTCAAGGCTTTCTTAGTCTAGTCCTCAATGGACTGGCACCTGACTTTGGTTAACTAAACTTTCTCTGTAGGAAAAACCCTTTTTAACCTCTCCCAGGCTGCTTTCTATCTATGTCTCATCGGTGTGGGTGCTACTACCGATTCCAAATGCATCTGGGTATCGAGTACCAGCCGATATTTCAGCTGGAGTTCAGTGGATCAGTGGATCTTTGAAACTTCAGAGTTGTTTTCCCTCTGTTGCTGTGAGGCTGAGAGGCTGTGAGCTCTCAGCCAGAGCTTTTGGGACCTTTCTCCTGGAATTTCTGTTTCTGTATCCCCGGGTGTTACTGGAATTTCCTGGACTTCAGTTTCCCTGGATGGTCTTGAGCAAGGAATCTTTTCTACGGGACGAGCTGGTCTATGTCCTATAGCTTAGCTACCTTGTGTGAGACTGCCCAAAAAAAAATGGCTCCTTTCCCTCCCAGAGCCCCGAACAAGGGGCGGAACCAAAGCTTAATTATGATGGACAGGAGCCCTGCCCTATGACTGCAAAACAGATAACAGAAAGAAAATAAAGCTGGAGCTCCTGTTACAGCCGTACCAGCACAAATACATTGGAAAAATGCTTGTGAAATGGCTTATACCAGAAGAACCAAGATATGGCCCCCACGCAAGGAGCCTTACACACAAAATCACAATAGCAGAAATGTTGAGTTTTGAGTTTGCAGAACTACACCACTGGCTATGCTCCACAAAGTTGTTTTTGATTCTTGCATAGTATTATATCCTGTCTTATGTTTTGCCAATCCACAAATGTCTATGCATGCTTGATTAACATACTACAACACAAAGCTTTTGACACACTCATGCATGAAATCATATAAGCAATATTTTGACAGTCTTATATGGATAACACTATGTAACAAAATTTGAAAAAAAAACACCTCTCTTCCTCGTTTGGAAGCATTCTTTCCCATTTAAACATGCAGTTCTTACATTGAAAGTAGTTATTACACTCCAGAAACTTCATTTTTGTCACTGCCACAAACTATGTTGAAGTGGTTGAAACTCTATGACATATTCATTGAAAAACTATAGCAAAATGTGCTGCAGGATGCTCTGCAAAAACAAAGTTTTTGCCGTCTAATAAACCTTTCCATGTTTTTATGATATAATTTATTCTTTATTTATTTATTTGTATATATTTTAAATATATTGTATATACATATTTGAGAAATATCTGTTGGATTTGTTCAATAATAAAGGACTTTGTTACATCATTAAAGACTCTAAAGACTATCTCTACAGGAAAATCCTTAAAGGCCTCTTTCAAGGCCCCCCTGGCTTCCCGCTGGGCACAAGGTGCACGTCCTATTGCAAAAGTCAATTACTACAGGCCCAGCACGTGACAGAGCACACGGCCTCCACGTTTTCTTCTTCTGTTTGCCAGTTATCAATCAGACTTGTTGCATAATCTTGGTGTTTTTCAAATGTTTAACTGCAACCCAGCTTTTGCACTTTCTTCTTTCACCTTGATTAGAAGGATCCACAGCTCCTCGCTTTCGGCTATCAAAGTGGTATCATCTACATATCTAAGTTGAAACTAATGCAGTTTCAAAACACAGATTAAGTGCATTGACAAGGACTATGTGGCAGTGTAGGCTCAGTTCAAGACAGTTAATATGGTAGTGTAGTTCCAGCATCTGTCAGACACCTATGATAAAGCATTGTGAATACCATTTGATTCATCCTGTTGGGCATTATTTGCATCAAGACTATTTTTTTTCATAGTGTTTCTTCCATGGTAACAAGTAATTTTGTCTGTGGCAAAAGACCCAAATAAACAGAAAGGTCTAAAATCTACTTTTAGAAATGAAGGAAATAAGAGAGAGTTGGGTTGTTGTAGGTTTTTTTTTTTTTGGGCTATATGGCCATGGTCTAGAGGCATTCTCTCCTGATGTTTCGCCTGCATCTATGGTAAGCATCCTCAGAGGTAGTGGGGACCTCTGAGAGAGAGAGTTCTTCATATACTGTGGTGCAGCTGGCTGGGAGTCAACTGCATTAAGATCACTACTGACCGAAAGGTCATGAGTTCGAAGCCAGCCCAGGTCGGAGTGAGCTTCCAACCAATTTTGTGTAGCTTGCTGTCGTCCTTTGCAGCCTGAAAGACAGTTGCATCTGTTAAGCAGGAAATTTAGGTACTGCTTATGCGGGGAGGCAAATTTAACTAATTTACGAGGCCATAAAAATATCCAGCAGCGTGCAAAAGAATGAGGAAGTAGTTTATCAGTGTCACAAATGGTCGGTGAAAGGGCAGCTCCCCTGGTGGCCAGAATGCCCCCAAGAAAAGCTGGAATGTTAAACTGACTCTGTGTCTGTCTATATATGTTGTGTGTCTAAGGCACTGAATGTTTGCCATGCATATGTACATTTTAATTCGCCCTGAGTCCCCTGTGGGGTGAGAAGGGCGGAATATAAATACTGTAAACAAACAAACAAACAAACAAACAAATGAAAATGAACAAAATCTGGCTACCAGTATTAAAAAACTCCAAAATTATAACAGCTAAACAACAGAGAGGAAAAAACCAGGCACAGATTAACACCTCCCAGCAACAGATTTTCCCAGGCTCAGGCAGGCCTTCAAATGCTAATGAAGGTAATCAGCTAAACATTCACACCTAACTGCAGCAGAGAAGAGCTCCTTGCCCCACCCCAGCCATTCCACAGATATATAAACCCATTTTTCCTACTTCCAACAGACCTCACACCTCTGAGGATGCTTGCCATAGATGCAGGCGAAACGTCAGGAGAAATGCCTCTAGAACATGGCTCTATAGCCCGAAAAAACCCACAAGAACCTAGTGATTCCAGCCATGAAAGCCTTCGACAATACATTAAACAAATAAATGGTTTCATACTTATTCCAAGTCAGAAACGCAAAGTCTGGAAAGAAATGAGCAAAACTGTAAGGAAAACTCTCAGGAATATGCCCTCTAAATGCATTTTACCACTGACTTAGGACTGACTGCGTTCCCTCATCTTTCCTTGAAAGCCCTATATCACTATTCCAGTCATATCCTTCCTTGTGCATTTCCAGCATTATTTTTTAAATTCTAAACTATTACATTTGGCCCGGCCAGGCCTGTAGCCAGGATTTTGATTTGGGAGGAGCTGAGCTTGATTCGGGGGGGGGGGGGGGGGGGGCTGGGCTGAGTCTGAGTGAAAGAGGGTCTACCCTAGCAAACCTTTTGTATTTTTACCCCAATATCCCCATGCATATGGGATATATTGAGCATGGTGATCAGATCATGAATACATATAGTAAAGGTAAAGGTAGTCCCCTGACATTAAGTTCAGTCATGTCTGACTCTGGGGTGTGCTGCTCATCTCCATTTCTAAGCCGAAGAGCCAGCGTTGTCCGTAGACACCTCCAAGGTCATGTGGCCGGCATGACTGCATGGAGCACCATTACCTTCCCACCGGAGCAGTACCTATTGATCTACTCACATTTGCATGTTTTCAAACTGTTAGGTTGGCAGAAGCTAGGGCTGACAGCGGAAGCTCACGCCGCTCCCCGGAATCGAACCTGCGGCCTTTCGATTAACAAGCTCAGCAGCTCAGTGCTTTAACCCACTGCGCCACTGGGGGCTCCTATGAATAAACATAACAGTTTGAATAATGTACCAGTAAGGCCTTCTTGTGGACCATCCTGAGAATTTGGGGGGGGGGGGTCTGAAACCCCTCAGCCCCCCCCCCCCCCGACTATAAGCCTGGGCCCGGCTATAGGTTTTTAAATGCTTGTGTTACTGTTTATTGTTGATTGTTTATATGATTAATATTAATTGTATTGTAATAATAATAATAATAATAATAATAATACTTTATTTGTACCCCGCTACCATCTCCCAAGGGACTCGGTGCGGCTTACATGAGGCCGAGCCCACAATACATCAGTAAAACAATAACAGCAATAATACATAACAATAAAATACAACTCATAAACAAAAAATAGCAGTAAACATTAACAGTAACACAACAACGTTGAAAAGCCTATGGCTGGGCCAAATGTAATAATTAAAATTATAAAATAGAATTTTCAGAAAGGAATGGGCGAGCAGACATTCCTAGATCACTAATAAAGTGTATTGAGGTACATATTGCTGGGAGTGTCCTTTTTCTGGGAAGGCACACTGGAACAACCACGTTTTCAGGCTCCTCCTGAAGACTGCCAGAGTTGGGGCATGCCTGATGTCCTTAGGGAGTGAGTTCCAGAGTCGAGAGGCCACCACCGAGAAGGCCCTCTCCCTCATCCCCACCAATCGCGCTTGTGATGCCGGTGGGATTGTAAGCAGGGCCTCTCCAGGAGGTGGAGGCTCCTTCTTTGGAAGCTTTTAAACAGAGGCTGGATGGCCATCTGTCAGGGGTGATTTGAATGCAATATTCCTGCTTCTTGGCAGAATGGGGTTGGACTGGATGGCCCATGAGGTCTCTTCCAACTCTTTGATTCTATGATTCTATGATCGAAGAGATCGTGTGGGTTCGTACACAGAAATGCGGTCATGCAGATAGGCGGGTCCCAAACCATTTAGGTAAGAACCTGCACCTTGAATTGGGACCAGAAAATGAACGGCAGCCAATGGAGCTCCTTAAACAGGAGGGTTGTATTGATTATTTTCATTATTGCTTTTGTTATTGTTGTACTGTGGGCTTGGCCTCATGTAACCCGCAACGAGTCCCTTGGGGAGATGGTGTTGTTGTTGTTGTTCATTCGTTCAGTCGTCTCCGACTCTTCGTGACCTCATGGACCAGTCCATGCCAGAGCTCCCTGTCGGCTGTCACCACCCCCAGCTCCTTCAAGGTCAGTCCAGTCACTTCAAGGATGCCATCCATCCATCTTGCCCTTGGTCGGCCCCTCTTCCTTTTGCCTTCCACTTTCCCCAGCATCATTGTCTTCTCTAGGCTTTGCTGTCTGGGGAGATGGTAGCAGGGTATAAATAAAGTTTTATTTATTTGTTTATTTATTTACTTTACTTATATACCGCTGTTCTCAGCCCGGGGGCGACTCACAGCGGTGTACAACATAGGAACAGCAAAATTCAAGACAGAGTATAAAAACAATTCACAATCCAGCATTATACAAAAACATAATCATTACTACGAAAACCATTCAGCGCCGTCTCATCGTCCAAACGACAATCCAATATCATTTTCCGTTGTTCCGTTCCTATAGTCATTACCAATCATTGCGCTTCTTATTCGAACACCTTCTTGAACAACCAAGTCTTTAATTTCCTGCGGAATATCATCAGGGAAGGTGCCAGTCTAATGTCCATGGGAAGGGTGTTCCACAGCCGAGGAGCCACCACCGAGAAGGCCCTATCTCTCGTCCCCGCTAACCGTGCTTGTGAAGCAGGCGGGATCGAGAGCAGGGCCTCCCCGGAAGATCTCAAAGTCCTGGTGGGATCCTAGGTCGAGATGCGGTCGGACAGGTATCTTGGGCAGGAACCGTTTAGGGCTTTATAGGCCAACGCCAGCACCTTGAATTGAGCCCGGTAGCAAATCGGCAGCCAGTGGAGCTAGTACAACAAGGGGGTTGTGTGCTCCCTGCGTCCTGCTCCTGTTAGTATCATGGCTGCCGCACGTTGGACCAATTGAAGCTTCCGGGCCATCTTCAAGGGCAACCCCACGTAGAGAATGTTTTATTACTATATTATTATTATTATTATTTGAGAGCCAATCCTTGGGCTCTTGTTCTGTTCTGCTCAGCAATAGTTGGCTATTTTTGTCTTCTTATCTGCCAGTCTTTCCAACTTAGATCATCCTTATTTTAATATTCCCAGGCTCTGAAAAAGATACAGTAAAAGGACTGTTTGCATATTGATATAGGAACACAAAATAAATGTTTTTTTCTTTCTTTCTTTCCCTTTTTTGGCCAACACCTGGTTTTGAATACTGCATTGCACATTTCTTGCAGCCATTACATCCTGCTTCAGTATTTTTAGCCACCTTGATAATACAGCCACTTCCCCGCCTGGCAGCATAATTACAGCAATCAACATCTTGGTTCCAAGAACCTGAAATAACAAAGCTGAAACTTTCCTTATTTGTGAAAGGCTCTCGAGCTGTTTCATAGAAGGGCGAGCACCAGCATTGGGATTTATCGGTGGAACGAATCAAGGCCGGCCTTGTTTGTCAAAGAAGGCTTATCTCATTTGAAGTTCTTCCTATTTTAGAAAAGAGAGCAGAATTCACGGTAATCATCTTTAGGTGGCACAAATTTCTCCATCTTCTTTATTTCCTCGACTCCCTTTCTCTGCTTATTCTCTGATTTGGATTATTTTGTCTCTTTCAATGGGACATCATTTCAACTTTGGTAATAGGGTGCTGATGCTATGCTTTCATTCACACTACTGTGTGTTAGTAATAGAAATAGTAAACCAGAATTAGGAATATCAGAGTTCAAATCCCATAAAGTTCACTGTTTTTATTTATTTCGGGTTCTTTAACCCCGCCCTTCTCACCCCGAAGGGGACTCAGGGCGGCTTACAAAAACAAAGGCGCAATTTAATGCCTACATCACAGAACAATCAACACAAAATTACATCAATTCACAGGTAACAAACGATTCAAGCATAATACCCATAAAATCAATAAAATCAATAAAAACAATAAAACTAATACAAACCCATTCCTCCTCCTACATGGTCCGCGTTCGCTAACTCATAGTTCAAATTTTCCATTCCACTTCGTCAGTCCTGTTGGTCTTACTCGCCTGAGTGTCTTATTTAATTGCCAGAGTGCCCGAAGGCCTGGTCCCAAAGCCACGTCTTCACCCTCCTCCTGAAGGAGAGGAGGGATGATAATGTCCTGATTTCCCCCGGGAGTGAGTTCCACAGATGTGGGGCCACCACTGAGAAAGCCCTGCTCCTTGTCCCCACCAGCCTCACTTGTGACAGTGGTGGGGTCGAGAGCAGCCCCCCCCCCCAGATGATTTCAGACTCCGAGGTGGGACATAGAGGGAGATACGTTCAGACAGATACACCGGACCGGAACCGTACAGGGTTTTGTAGGTCAAAACCAGCACCTTGAATTGTGCTCGGAACTGAACCGGCAGCCAGTGGAGCTGGCACAACGGGGGGGGGGGTGGTATGCTCCCTGTATGTCGCTCCGGTGAGCAATCTGGCTGCCGCTCACTGGACTAGTTGAAGTTTCCGAACAGTCTTCAAGGGCAACCCCACGTAGAGAGCGTTGCAGTAGTCTATTCGGGATGTAACAAGACCGTGGACCACCGTGGCCAGATCAGACTTCCCAAGGTACGGGCGCAACTGGTGCACAAGTTTTCATTGCGCAAAAGCTCTCCCGGCCACCGCTGAGACCTGGGGCTCATACTCCCAAGCTGCGAACCTGCGTCTAAGGCATACAGTGAACTTTATGGACAATTTCAACAGTGTTCTGTCTTCCACGAGCATGGTTTGCATTTGCCTTTTAGTTGTATGGGATAGCATCAGAGGTGGCCCTAGGTAATTTTCAATGGTAAGAAAACAGTATTTTGCCCCCCCCCCCCCCAACCAATCACTGATATATATTTTCTGTTCGTCGTGGGAGTTCTGTGTGCCATATTTGGTTCAATTCCATCGTTGGTGGAGTTCAGAATGCTCTTTGATTTTAGGTGAACTATACATCCCAGTAACTACAACTTGCATATGTCAAAGTCTATTTTCCCCCAAGAGCGCCTCAAGAGCGCCCCTGGGCAAAATCAGCTATACTGCAAATGCTTACTTTGAGTAATGGTTGAGCCGCCCCTGGATAGCATTCTTTTGCATTCTCCAGGGTTGCTACAATCTTAGCTGCACTCTGAAAATTAACAGCATTAGAGACTAAAAAGCCAGCCCGAAGGCCCCTTTTGCAGCTATTGGGTTAGAAAGTATCTCTTTGGGTTTAGAGACCACACTTTTTCCAGGGGTTGAGATCTCCATTTTGGAATCTCCCCTGCCTCCTTCGCTAGAGAAGAAAGCTTCAGATGTGCTGTTGGTCAGGCAGGTACTCTGAGAAAACCATTGAGAAATAGATAGAAAGATCAATTAACTGATTAAGATACTATAGATTGAGATTAAGATATAAAGAAGCTGATTGAGATATTGATTAAGACATAGATAAAGAAGCTGATTGAGATATAGATAGTAATTGAGTTACAGATAAAAAGATAGATTGAGTTATATAGATAAAGAAGCTTATTGAGTTATATATAGATATTGAGTCATTGAGTATTATTGAGCATTACTTCATCTCCAAAGCTAACCTTGAGCTATACATAGGGAAAAACCCTGCTTTTTTCTAACCAAAGCTGCTCAGGGTTAGGGTGAAAAGATCCCAGGATTTTTTTTCCTGTCATTTGGGGAAAAGTTGCCTCAGTAACTGAAGGAAAGGAAAGAAAGATCATCTCTATGGTTTCACCAATTGACTGTTTTGTAACTTTGACAAGCTGTGCCAAGCCTGCAAGGACTTTGAGAAATAAATATTCTGTTTTGGTGTTCAAAACCTGTAGTAGCCTCAGTTGCTGGGAATCTCAAGCTTCTAAAGACAGACCCCTGGAAGATGGAACACTGTTGAAATTGTCCATAAAGTTCACTGTATGCCTTAGGCCATACAGTGAACTATATGAGATTTGAACTGCAGGGTGAGACGGGCGGAATATAAATACTGTAAACACACACACACACACACACACATATATATATATATACTAGCCGTCCCCTGCCACGCGTTGCTGTTTAGGAGGTTTGGCCCAATTCTATCATTGATGGGGTTCAGAATGCTCTGTGATTGTAGGTGAACTATAAATCCCAGCAACCACAACTCCCAAATGTCAAGATTCTATTTTCCCCAAACTCCACCAGTGTTCACCTTTGGGCATATTGAGTATTAGTGTAGAGTTTGGTCCAGATCTGTCATTGTTTGAGTCCACAATGATCTCTGGATGTAGGTGAACTACAACTCCAAAACCAAAGCCACCAAACCCTTTCAGTATTTTCTGTTGGTCAGGGGAGAACTGTGTGGCAAGTTTGGTTCAATTCCATTGTTGGTGGGGATTCAGAATGCTATTTGCTTCCCAGGAACTACAATTCCCAAATGACAAAATCATTTTTTTGGAGTGAAGGACATACATTGGGTTGTTAGGTGTCTTGTGTCTAAATTTGGTGGCAATTCGTCCAGTGGTTTTTGAGTTCTGTTCATCCCACAAACTAACATAAAATTTTTATTTATATAGATTATTTTATTATTATATTATACTATTTTTTGTAGCTTCCAACGTGCTAAGTTTTAGGATGTTCCCGACTCCCTTCACCCTTATATTTCACGATTAAAAGAAATTAGCCTGCCAAATAGTGTAATTATTGAATGTCTGTGGATTGGTGAAATGGTTTTGTAAATCTCCAAAGCAACCCAAATTTAAGCTATCATCAGATTGAATATATATCATTTAATGGATTTTGTGTTGTCGCACTCTGGGCCTGTGCATAAGACTGTAGACAGGACATAAATTCTGTGTGCCCAACGGAATGCCAGGGCTGCCTCAGATTAAAGGCCTTTGGATTTCCTTAAAACACAGTCTTTAGATTGCTTAAAGGTTCAACAAAGTTCTTTATTAATGCAAGCAAACAGGTACTTTAAGGCTTTCTTAACAGTCTATTGGCTCTCTCTCAATCTTGTCCACAGGGAACAGGCACTATCTTCATAACTTTATACTAACTAATGGGGAAATCCTTAACTTCTGATCTGGGCAGTCTGTCTTTGCCTCTGTTGGCGTGGAGCCCCTACACCCGGTACCAGCTGCTTCTAGCTTCCGCGAGTGACCCTTACCAAGCAGAGCTTTGTAGACTTCCAGAGGAAAAAGGAGTTCAGGTTTCGGTGATGGATGGCTGAAGTCTCTCAGCAATGGAGCTGTAAGGCTGTATAATCCTCGGCCAAGCTACGGGACCTTTCTCCCTGGCCACGCTGTAGAAGACGAAGCTTTCTACAGGAGCTCTTGGTATTATGTCCTGCATGAAAAGCTTCTCTGTGTGGACTGAACCCAAACTGGCTCCTATTCCCTCCAAAACCCAAAAAGGGGGTGGGACCAGGGAACCTAACTATTATTATTATTATTTATTATTATTATTAACTTTATTTCTACCCCACTAGCATCTCCTGAAGGACTCGATGCGGCTTACAAAGGCCAAGGCCTCAATACACAACATAACAATACAAAACCTAAAGCAAATTAAAAACAATTAAAGCAATATTAAACAACAAAAAAACAAGCAATAAACAATACACCAAACACAATAAAACTGGCCAGGCCAGAGTAAAGGGTACAGAATTAAAAGTGCTGATGTGACAGGTGATATGTAAGGATTATAGGGCAAGTGCAGTGTGCGGCAATCTTAGTTCTACTAAAGTGCTTCTGGGACTTGTTATTGGAGTTTTCCTATTCTGGGAAGGCACATCGGAACAGCCAGGTCTTCAAGTTCTTTCTGAAGACTGCCAATGTAGGGGCCTGTCTAAGATCTTTGGGGAGGGTGTTCCAGAGTCAGGGGGCCACCACAGAAAAGGCCCTGTCTCGTGTCCCCACCAAACACGCTTGCGACGCAGGCGGGATCACGATCAGGACCTCTCCAGATGAACGAAGTGAACGCGTGGGTTCGTAGACAGAGATGCGGTCATGCAGGTAGGTTGACAGGTGACTTGCCCTATAATTGACAGGTGACTTGCCCTATGATTGCAGCCAAAAGAAGCCACCTATCTGCAGAGTCTCTGAAACGTAGGACTACAACAAACATTCAATGCAAAGCAAACAAAATTGGAGCTCCTGGTACAGCTGTACCTGCACAGATTTTGTGTGACATTGAGAACTATGTGGTTTCACTGCTAAAGAAATCTTGTGGTGTTTGTGCATGCAGAGGGAGTAATTGTGTTGTTTTGTTTTCTCCTCTTACAATAACAAAAAACAGCTTTCCACATTAGGCACCAAATGGCCTGTAAAAGTACAGCAGAAAATAAAGCAACCCTATTTCTACGGAATGGCAAGTTCAGGCTGTACTTTATTTGAAGAGACAAAAATATAGGCTTCCCCCATTCTTAAATCTGTCACTTAAGCAAATCAAAGTTGCCTTTTACCCCCTGAAGTCCAATTTTTTAAAGGAAAAACTCATGGATTCAGTGAAGAAACCGGATATGATAGGTTTCAGCGGGACTCTTCCCCTTTCAATTTATATCTCCTTGGAAATAGTGTGGTGCTCTTTCTGGAAATGCTTACGCAGCCTTTTATAAATATGCTCCAGCTGTGAATCATAGAGACATTATAGCAGGAGAAGGCCCTCTAAATACATAGCAGTGCAGTCCTACCCCCTGGGTTATATAGGATTGTTTGCGATGGTATTTCACGCACAGTTGAGCAGTCTTTCTATAAAGATGCAAGGGTAATCAACACATTTGGGGAGAAGGGACCCAGGAGAGACCTCCTGGGACTCAACATTTTGAGAATGAGGGGCCAGCTCCCATATTTGCTCTCCAAACACACATAAAGTCTCATTCACTGAAATATTAACTTGCCAGAGGAAGGGTTCTAGCCTAAAGCAGATGGCTGGGCCTCTTTGTTTTGCCATCAAGGGCAAACCTTTGGGAAGTTTGATGACCCATCTGCAGTCTGAAATGATCTGATCCCATGAGAGCTCTAAATAGACTCTAAGCTGCACATGGTATGCTGGACGACCATTGATAAACATTCAGGACCAGCACTTTGTCAACACTATCATCACAGGGAGGGAGCAAACACATCAAAACATGGCGTTGTTCATAGATATCCCCCCCCCCCCCCCCTCACAAATATGGCAGAGCTCCAGAGGGCAATGAGAGCTTTGAGAAAGTGTGAAGCACTAAAGGATTTTGAAAAACTGCATAGAAGCACCAGTCATTTCTTAAGGAAGAGAAGCACAAAATGCCAAAATTCCACCAAATCATCTACATTTGCCTGGCTGGTCATCTTTGTTTTACTCCAACCATCACACATGTTTTCTCCTCCTTCTCCTTCTTCTCCTTCTCCTTCTCCTTCTCCTTCTTCTTCCCCCTCCCCCTCCTCCTTCTTCCTTCTTCCTTTTTCTTTTCTGCCTTTACTACTTCTTCTTCTTCTTCTTCTTCTTCTTCTTCTTCTTCTTCTTCTTCTTCTTCTTCTTCTTTCCCCTTTTCTTCTCCTCCTCCTCCTCCTCTTCCTCCTCCTGTTCTGTCTCTTCCTCTTTCTTTTCTGCCTTTTCTCCTTTCTCTTCTTTTTTCCCTTTTTCTTCTTCCTCTTCTGCTTCTTCTTCTTCCTCTTCTTCCTCCTCCTCCTCCTCCTGTTCTTCCTCTTCTTCCTTCTCTTTCTTTTCTGCCTTTTCCTCTTTCACTTCTACCTCCTCCTCCTCCTCCTCCTCCTCTTCTTCTTCTTCCGCTTCCACCTTGTCTTCTTCCTTTTCTACTTCCTCCTCCTCCTTCCTCTTCCTCTTTCTCTTCCTCTTCTGCCTTTTCTTCCTCCTCTTCTGCTCCCTCCTCACCCTTGTTCTACTCCTCTCCTCTTCTTCTTCTTCCTCTTTCTCTTCCATCTTGTCTTCTTCCTCTTCTACTTCCTCCTCCTTCCTCTTCCCATTTTTCTTCTTCCTGTTCTGCTTCCTCCTCGCTCTTGTCCTCCTCCTCTTCTTCCTCTTCTTCTTCCTCTTCTACTTCATCCTCCTCCTCTCCTTCTTCCTCCTCTTCTTCCTCTTCTGCCTTTTCTTCTTACTCACCTGCCTCCCCTTCTCCTCCTCCTCCTCCTCCTCCTCCTCCTCTTCCTCTTCCACCTTGTCTTCTTCCTCTTCTACTTCATCCTCCTCCTCTCCTTCTTCCTCCTCTTCTTCCTCTTCTGCCTCTTCTTCTTACTCATCTGCCTCCCCTTTTCCTCCTCCTCCTCCTTCCCCTTCCTCTTCCAACTTTTCTTTTCCTGTTCTGCTTCCTCCTCGCTCTAGTCCTCCTCCTCTTCTTCCTCTTCTTCTTCCTCTTTCTCTTCCACCTTGTCTTCTTCCTCTTCTACTTCCTCCTCCTCCTCTTCCACCTTGTCTTCTTCCTCTTCTACTTCATCCTCCTCCTCTCCTTCTTCCTCCTCTTCCTCCTCTTCTGCCTTTTCTTCTTACTCATCTGCCTCCCCTTTTCCTCCTCCTCCTCCTCCTCCTCCTCCTCCTCCTCCTCCTCTTCTTCTTCTTCTTCTTCTTCTTCTTCTTCTTCTTCTTCTTCTTCTTCTTCTTCCCAACACCATAACAGCGGGATGGAAATATGCAACTTTTCAAATGTTATACTTCAATGTTATATTCTTGTCTTAATAGATGAACCTATTTTCCATTACAAAAATGTCTGGCATGCTCTGTATTCTCTCCTCACTCAACACATGAACCCATATTCACAGCACAAGCCATTTAATTTTTGTCATCTCAACAGAATCCATTTAAATCAGGCCCTCTGGAACTTAACACTTTTCACCCATTTTGTCGCACTGAGATGGTCCTTTGTATTGCCATCCCATTCACAACCAACCAGAGGTCCGCTCATCAATTATTGTGGGTCAGGAGAATACTCTTGTACACAGAGATAAGTGTTTATCTGCTTAGAAAACAATATCCCTAATGTCCAAGGTCTTTTGGCACTCCTGTTATTATCATTATTCTTTTAAAAGTCAACAGATGCACGTAAAGTAATACTCAAAAAGGCATCCCTACTTCAGGCAAGATGCCAGGAACAAAGAATACCACTGAAGTAGCATGTTCTTTGTTCTCCCAGATTGCATAAATCTTCCCCAGTTCTCTATAGACATGTCTGGAGATTCACATGTTTGAGATGGCTTTGTGTTTCTTTGTTAATTTGATTTGTGGTTATGTTATAAGTGAATGTTTTGGTTTTCCCCTGAAAAGAAGTCCAGTCATGTCCGACTCCGGTGTGTGGTGCTCGTTTCCATTTCTAAGCTGAAGAACCGGCGTTGTCCATAGACACCTCCAAGGTCATGTGGCCGGCATCTGTGGAGACTACAGCACTATATGGGCAGTGTCCTAGACTGGCTGTCCAGTTACACCAGACCATGTTCAACAATTTGAAACTATGAGGGTTGAATGAAAAGTAATGCCTCCACCTTTGTTATTTGGCCATGGTGGTCCACGCTCTTGTTACATCCCGAATAGATTACTGCAACACGCTCTACGTGGGGCTGCCCTTGAAGACTGTTCAGAAACTTCAATTTGTTCAACAGGTGGTGGCTAGATTACTCACCGGAGCGTCATACAGGGAGCACACCACCCCCCTGTTATGTCAGCTCCACTGGCTGCCGATCCAGTTCCGAGCACAATTCACAGTGCTGGTTTTGACCTACAAAACCCTTTACGGCTCCGGCCCAGCGTACCTGTCCAAACGTATCTCCCTCTACATCCCACCTCGGAGTTTAAGATCTTCCGGGGAGGCCCTGCTCTCGGCCCCACCTCTATCACAAGTGAGGCTGGTGGGGACGAGGGACAGGGCCTTCTCGGTGGTGGCCCCTTGCCTGTGAAATGCGCTCCCTGGGGAAATTAGGTCATCAACATCCCTCCTCTCCTTCAGGAGGAAGTTAAAAACCTGGATTTGGGAGCAGGCCTTCGGGTAAGCTGGCAGATGGACTAAAGACAATGACGACCAGAGTAGGAAAGGACAATGACAATGCTGGATGGATTATGGATTTATAAATTGGCAAACATTGACCACAAAATGATTTTATTGCTGTTATTGTATTGATTTGATTGTTTTAACTAGTAATAACTGTTGATGTTAAATTGTAAACTGTATATTGTATTTTGTGAATTGTTGGGCGTCGAATTGTGCCTTTTGTAAGCCGCCCTGAGTCCCTCCTACGAGGTTGAGAAGGCCGGGGTAGAAGCACTCCAAATAAATAAATAAATAAATAAATATTTGGGTTTGGATGAGAATATTTTAATAAATCAAATGCAGAAATAATCCTTGGAATGTGCTCTTTAACTACCACTATTCACTTTTCCACATAATCACCAGACAATTGGATACATTTCTGCCAACAATAAACAAGTTTTCTGAAGCAGTCACAAAAGAAGTCAACACTCTGTTTCCACAACCAGCGTCTCACAGTTATGTCATCCTGGGTACCCATCGTGCATATATCTTCCAACAGCCAAGCAAAGCAATAATGTGACCAACACGTTCCTGTGAAATGCCGATTATGCTTGAAATTTCTCTCTGAGTGATACAACGAATGTCCTGAATCAACCACCTTTTGCTTGTGAAACTTGGTGGTTGCTGTCACAGGACATCCAACTCTTTGTTTGTCACGCAAGTCAGATGTTCCCACTTCAACATCTTTAAACTTACTCACCCAACAACGCACAGTACTCACATCAACACAATCACCGTGAACAGCTTGCATTCTCTGATGAATCTCATTTGGCGTGACACCTTCTGCTGTCAAGAATTCAACGACAGCACGTAGCTTATGTTGTATTGACCAATCATCTGCGTAGGGTTCCATACGTCACACTTTACAACACAACCATTCAATGCTAATGTTTCCCAACAAAATGGAATTGTAGAGGAGAGTCTACTGAACTAGCCAGTACCTGCCACATACCAGTATTCCCATCTGTTGAAGAGTTACGAAGGTGGAGGCATTACTTTCCATTCAACCCTCGTACTTTAACTGCAATGGCTCAATGCTATGGAATCATATTTGTTGTTGTTTGACAAGGTATTTAGAGCAGTATTTCCCAACCTGAGGGGTTGGGAGCCGCGGGGTGGGGGCTTAGGGTTATTTCTGATGGTCTTGGGAATCCCCTTGGCATAGTCATTTGGGTTCACAGTGCTCTCTGGAAGTAGGTGAACTACATCTCTTCTAAATCACTGTCAATTTATCCCACATCCCTCCAATATTTTTTGTTGCTCATGCAGATCTCTGTGTGGGAAGTTTGGTCCAATTCTATCATTGGAGAGGCTCAGAATGCTCTTTGACTGCAAGTGAACTATGAATCCCAGCAACTACAACTCCTAAATGTCAAAGTCTATTTCTGCCCAGTTCCACCAGTCTTCACATTTAGGCATATTGTGTATTCGTACCAAGTTTGGTCTGGATCCATCATTGTTTGAGTCCACAATGCTCTCTAGATGTAGATGAACTACAACTCCAAAACCAAAGTTCAATGCCCACCAAACCCTTCCAGTATTTTCCTGCTGGTCAAGGGAATTCTGTGTGCTAAGTTTGGTTCAATTCCATCGTCGGTGGAGTTCAGAATGCTTTTTGATGGAAAATGAACTAGAAATCCCAGCAACTACAATTCCCAAAAGACAAAATTAATACCCACCCCCCACCCCTGCACAACCTCAGTAGTATTCAGCTTTGGGCATATTGGGTATTTGTGCCAAATTTGGTCCAGTGAATGAAAATAATCCTGCATATCAGATATTTATATCCAATATTGTTTGAGTCCATAGTTCTCTCTGGATATAGGTGAACTACAACTCCAAAACTCAAGCTCAATGCCCACCAAAACCTTCCAGTATTTTCCTGTTGGTCAAGGGAGTTCTGTGTGCTAAGTTTGTTTCAATTCCATCATTGGTGGAGTTCGGAATGCTCTTTGATGGCAAGTGAACTATAAATCCTAGCAACTACAACTCCCAAATGACAAAATCAGTACCCCCCCCCCCCCCCCGGCCAACCTCAGTAGTTTGGGCGTATCGGGTATTTGTGCCAAATTTGGTCCAGTGAATGAAAATACATACTACATATCAGATATTTACATTACAATTCATAACAATAGCAAAATTACACTTAGGAAGTAGCAACGAAAATAATTTTATAATTGGCCGGGGGGGGGGGGGGGGGTCACCACTACATGAGGAACTGTATTAAGGGGTTGGGGCATTAGGAAGATAGAGAAACACTGCTTTATAGTGGTGTCTCATCAAACTATAAATCCCATGATTTCATAGTATATTGAGCCATTGCAGTATTGATTTATCGTGTCAGGGCCAACCGAACAGTTGTATTACATTTTTGATAGAACAAACAAACAAAAGACACAGAGTTTGCAAGCTTGGTAGTTGATTAAATGTCCTTTGACCAGTATCTGCCCACTATGAGTGCTTCTGGAGTTCTGGTGTTGCCGCAAGGAAGTCCTCCATTGTGCATGTGGCATGGCTCAGGATGCATTGCAGTAGGTGGTCTGTAGTTTCCTCTTCTCCACACTCGCATGTCATGGACTCCACTTTGTTACGCCATTTCTGAAGGTTGGCTCTGCATCTCGTGGTGCCAGAGCGCAGTCTGTTCAGCGCCTTCCAAGTCGCCCAGTTTTCTGTGTGCCCAGGAGGGAGTCTCTCATTGGGTATCAGCCATTGATTGAGGCTCTGGGTTTGAGCCTGCCACTTTTGGACTCTCGTTTGCTGAGGTGTTCCAGCGAGTGTCTCTGTAGATCTTAGAAAACTATTTCTTGATTTAAGTCGTTGACGTGCTGGCTGATACCCAAACAGGGGATGAGTTGGAGATGTCTCTGCCTTGGTCCTTTCAATATTGGCTGCCACTTCCCGGCGGATGTCAGGTGGTGCAATACCGGCTAAGCAGTGTAATTTCTCCAGTGGTGTAGGGCGCAGACACCCCGTGATAATGCAGCATGTCTCATTCAGAGCCACATTCACTATTTTAGTGTGGTGAGATGTGTTCCAGACTGGGCATGCGTACTCAGAAGCAAAGTAGCATAGCGCAAGGGCAGATGTCTTCACTGTGTCTGGTTGTGATCCCCAGGTTGTGCCAGTCAGCTTTCGTATAATATTGTTTCTAGTGCCCACTTTTTGCTTGATATTCAGGCAGTGATTCTTGTAGGTAAGAACATGGTCCAGAGTGACTCCTAGGTATTTGGGTGCGCTGCAATGTTCCAGTGGGATTCCTTCCCAGGTGATCTTCAGAGCTCGGGATGCTTCTCTGTTCTTGAGATGAAAGGCACATGTCTGTGTTTTAGATGGGTTGGGGATCAGCTGGTTTTCCTTGTAATAGGCAGTAAGATCACCTAGAGCTTTGGAAAGCTTCTGTTCTACCATCTCAAAGCTCCCTGCTTGAGCAGTAGTGTGGTGAGATGTGTTCCACACCGGGCATGCGTACTCAGCATAAGAGTCGCATAGCACAAGGACAGATGTCTTCACTGTATCTGGTTGTGATCCTGAGGTTGTGCCAGTCAGCTTTCGTATGATATTGTTTCTAGCACCCACTTTTTGCTTGATATTCAGGCAGCGCATCTTGTAGGTCAGAGCACGGTCCAGAGTGACTCCCAGCTTTTGGGTGCGCTGCAATGCTCCAGTGGGATTCCTTCCCAGGTAATAATGCTCAGAGCTCAGGATGCTTGTCTGTTCTTGAGATGAAAAGCACATGTCTGAGCCATTGCAGTTAAAGTGGTGTTAAACTGCATTAATTATACAATGTAGATCAACCCTTACCCTCACAATATAGCTAATAGGAAGCCTTATGTCTGCAGAGCTATTCAGATCTGGCCAGAATGTTTTTTCCAGCCTTTTGTAACTAGCTTAATACACACTACGATGCTGTGGTTTTTGTGTTCCTTTAATTAACTGATCATTTGCAACATCTGAATGGATAGCAAAGTGTCTAAAACAGAACTCTAGTCTGGGAGATTTTCTTTTTTTGGAGTAATTAACATCAAAAAGCCCTTTCTAATACCCTTGGTTGGGTCAAGGGAATGAATAGATTATTAAGACTCAATATTCCCCTCTCATTGAGACCCATCAGGAGTGCAAGAGAAGTCGGGCACGAGGGGGAAAGGAGCTGCCTCGTACAAATCACTTAATTGCTTCAAGCCTACCTGGCAAGTGCAAATTAGAAAATTGATTGAACTAATTTATATTTCTCTCCAAAAGAAGGTAGGAAAAGGAATAAATCTCATTTCCAGCAATGTTTTAAGAGCCCCTTGGCTCCTGTCAGAAAATCGTATCGGAGTTAAGCCAAGGAGTTGCTACATTTGTGGTGGTTGTCAGACTGTATACTAAAGCCTTGCTTTGGATTTCCTACTGGATGGCAACATGATTACTGTCCTCAATGTAGAGGCCAGATTCTGAAAACAAGAAGGAAACAATAACGTAGATAAGTGGAGGGATGTTGGTGAAAAGCATAACATTTTTCTTAAAGGAAGCTATTAGGGCTGGGCAACCACGGAAAAATTTGTTTCTAAACTCGATTCGTTTTTGGGGGGTTTTTGCATGTCAATTTTTAAAAGAATTCCGACATTTTTCTTTAAAAAAGTTAGATATTTATGAAATTTCGGAAATTATGAAACAATTACGAAACAATTACGAATCGATTCGTTAATGGCGGACACGACCACGCAATATGCTAAAAAAACCTCCAAATGGGACAGGGGGAAGTTCTGAAGCTTCCCTCTCCCTCTGTTGTTGACTGTTGGTGTGATAATTATTAGGGCTGTCCAACCACGGAAAAATTTATTTCTAAACTCGATTCGCTTTTAGGTGGTTTTTGCGTTTTGTTATTTAAAAGAATTCCGAAATTTTTCTTTAAAAAAGTTCGATATTTACGAAACTTCAGAAATTACGAAACAAATACGAATCGATTTGTTAATGGCGGACGCGATTGCGCAATACGCTAAAAACCCCTCCAAATGGGACAGGGGGAACTTCTGAAGCTTCCCTCTCCCTCTGTTGTTGACTGTTGGTGTGATAATTTATTTTTTTATCACTGATAAAACAAACAGCAACTATAAAACTTGCACCAGACATACGGAAATAATAACGAAACAATAACAAAATGATTTCGAAACAATAACGAAACGATTACGAAATGAATTGAAAAATTCGTTTCGTTTTTTAGTTGCTCCTGAATGGTTCAATATCACTTCGTTATCCAAAAAAATAACGAATTAATAATGAATTACTAAATTAACGAACGAAACCGCCCAGCCCTAATAATTATATATTTTTTTCACTGATTAAACAAACAACAACTATAAAACTTGCACCAGACATGCGGAAATAATAACGAAACGATTTCGAAACGATTTCGAAATGATTTCAAAACAATTACGAAACAATTACGAAACGAATTGAAAAATTCGTTTCGATTTTTCTTTGCTCCTGAATGGTTCAATATCGCTTCGTTATCAAAAAAATAATGAATTAATAACGAATTACGAAATTAACGAACGAAACCGCCCAGCCCTATTACTGTTCTCAATGGAGAGGCCAGATTCTGAAAACAAGAAGGAAACAATAACGTAGATAAGTGGAGGGATGTTGGTGAAAACCATAACATTTTTCTTAAAGGAAGCTATGGATAGTTTTAGAAATTGTCTTGCCAGTGTGAGAAAGTCTTCACCAACCACATGATATTTGAAGCCCATTTACAATTTGGAACTCAATCTGCACAAATCTGGGATTTTATCACAGTAACTTGGTATTCACAACTGTCACATTACTATAAGATCAGTGGGGTTTTTTTTTGGTCGTGTCAGGAGTGATTCCTGGTGTGAGAGAATTGGCCGTCTGCAAGGACGTTGCCCAGGGGACGCCTGGATGATTTTGATGTTTTTATCATCCTTGTGGGAGGCTTCTCTCATGTCCCCGTATGAGGAGCTGGAGCTGATAGAAGGAGCTCATCCGCCTCTCCCCGGATTCGAACCTGCGACCTATCGGTCTTCAGTCCTGCCGGCACAGGGGTTTAACCCACTGTGCCACCGGGGGCTCTGTAGATCAGCGGTTCCCAATAGGCTTGATTAAAAAAATGGTTCAAAACTCATTTTGGGTGTAGGGAGCACTGGTTGTTCGATTCGGAACTTTCTGAAATTTCTGAAATTTCCGAATCAATTCGTTAATGGTGGCCGTGATTGTGCAACACGCAAGACTTGAAAGTATGAGATTTGCAGTGTCTTTTTAGGTAACACAAAAAGGAAATAACAAACAGCCAGCCCTGATAGCTTTTGGAGCCTTGTAAGCAATTGGTGGGGACAAGAGAGAGGGCCTTTTCGGTGGTGGCCCCTCGACTCTGGAACTCTCTCCCTAAAGACATCAGACAGGCCCCAACTCTGGCAGTCTTTAGGAGGAGCTTGAAGATGTGGTTGTTCCAGTGTGCCTTCCCGGAATAATGATCCCATAGCACTTTGTCCTCCAAAGATTTGTTGAAACCACCGAGTCTGCAAACTCTTACGGAAAGAGGGGAGGGATGGGACCTGTCTTATTTCCCTTGGAGGGGTGTTCCAGAGGTGGGGGGCCACCACCAAGAAGGGCCTCTTTCTCGTCTTCACCAACCGTACTTGTGATGGTGGACGCAAGAGGAGGGCGTCCCCGGAGGATCTTAGAGTTCATACCAGTTCATAGATGGAGATGCAATCGCAAATATGATATTATAATTATATTTTATATTACATGTAATATTACTAATAATAATACATGTCACCTACGGGCTGAGAAACTGCGGTATACAAATAAAGTAAATAAATAAATAAAATAATATTACAATATAATGGTATAGTACAATATAGTTATATTTAATACTGATATTGTGCTATGCTAATAATATAATATATTGTATGTATACATATCTTGTAAGTAGGCTTGGGTAAGTTCGTTCGTAAGGTTCTGAAATCATAATTAATTTGGATTTAATTACCTTTTGATCCAATTTCAAGCCATGCAGGAATAGTGGGTAGAGCAATTCCGAACTGAAACAACTTCCCCATTGTTTGGAATTATTTTCGGATGTGGCTTTGCACAACCGCCGATGCAAAGAGGGACGAGGTGGGCGTGGCTAAGAACAGCTCTTCCTGAAGGCCACTGGGGGAGTGGCCTTCAGGAAGAGCTGTTCTTAGCCACGCCCACCTCATCCCTCTTTGAATCGCCAGGTGTGCAAAGCCGCCAATGGAAAGAGGGACGAGGTGGGCGTGGGTAAGAATGCCCCCAGTGGCCTTCAGGAAGAGCTATTTTTACCCACGCCCACCTCGTCCCTCTGCAATCCATCACCGTTCGTTGCCACCCAAGGAAAGAAAACTGCGAGGTTAGTTTTAAAATCTCACAGTTTCCCTTACCTGGGTGGTGGCAAACGGCGATAGATTGCAGAGGGACGAGGTGGGCGTGGCTAAGAACAGCTCTTCCTGAAAAGCCACGCCCCCAGTGGCTTTCAGGAAGAGCTGTTCTTACCCACGCCCGCCTCGTCCCTCTGCAATCCATCACCGTTCGTTGCCACCCAAGGAAGGGAAAGTGTGAGGTTAGTTTTAAAATCTATGCTTAGTCACGCCAGCCTTGTCCCTCTGCATCGCAGCTCCCTGCAAGGGAAGAAAGGGAAACTGTGAGATTTTAATGGTTCTGGAGGGAGGGAGGGGCACCTTCCATTAACGAAGCAAATGAAGCGATTCTGATTTCCTGATCAAATCAAATCAAATCATTTATTTCGGTCATTGACCCGCACAGGAAATAGAGTCACATTTTCATACAAACTTGGTATGTTTGGTACATTAAAAATATAAATATAACTACTAAAGCACAATTTGTGTGAGGGAGCAGAAGGGGAAACAGGGTAAAAACATACAATGCCCAGATCCATCACCAAATTGCAGATTCAGGGAAGAAGACTACTGGACACACAGTTGACTTTTGGGACTAGTCATTCCCTGAGGGATTGTGTACGCTGCTGCACAGAACTTTGCAACATTGTAGGTTGTAGCTGAATTAGTATCTGCAAGTAGCAGGGAGGTATAAAATGGTCCTGAATGGCCTGGGTGCTTGTCTATCAGAGGTAAGATAAGCCTGGCACGGATATCCCTGTAGAACGGGCACTGAAGGAGCACATGTTCTATTGTTTCTACATGACCCGAGTCGCAGGGGCAGAGTCTCTCTGGGAAAGGGATCTTCCAGTAGCGGCCTTCCTTCGAGTACAGCTGATGGGAGAGCGTGGCATCGAGCCAGGGGGAAAGCCCTTCGATGAATGGGAACCTCTACGTTTGTTAAATATGCCATAGGGGAGGCAAGATATCTGCTGTCTTCATTGATAAGGAAGGTTGGAACCGAGGCCAGATCTAGTTGTTGCTCTGTGTCTGTGATACGTTGTTTAATAAGTGCTTTGGCTTGATTGTAATCCATAGCGAGTAGCAGACCTGGAGAAAATCCGATTTCCTGATATTTCCGATCTTTTTTTCAAGAAAATTATAGGAAATCATTTCAAAATTGAATCACCATCCGAAACGAGTTTAGAACCTTTTTTTTTTGGATCACCCAAGCCTACTTGTAAGCCACTCTCAGTCCCCTTCAGGGTGAGAAAGGCGGCATATAAATGTCGTAAATAAATAATTAATAAATAACAAGTTTTGCACATACATTGATTTCTAGCTTAAACATATGGCAGCTCACATGTGCAACACAAATGAAAGCCAACAATTGTCTCTCCTTGAGTTGATTTCAAAAAATACTCATGAGTGCCATTTCTAAGAAGACAATTCTGCCCTCTTTATTTGGATGGAGTGTCATTTATTGAATTAGTTTGGCTCTAGTGTGTCTGCTTTGGCATTGTAGCCTCGCTGGTTTCACCCCATTAAGAAAAAAAAAAATTAATGGAACGCATTTGTAGTACAAAGGATCTAATGTGAGGATCAATGAAAAGAACTTGCTAGGTCTCATGTACAAAAAAACCCTCTTTTTATTCTCTCTTGCCCAAATGTCAAGTGAGTTGCAATATTTTCAATGATGTTACATCAGCACACTAAGTGAAGAGCACTTGCCACTTCTCTGAGAGATTTTCATTTCTAGTTCCTTTTTTGGCTTGGAATTAATTCTGCATTTTGATTTAAATGTATGTAAAATCTGCAAGACTTAGCCAGTGATAACCATGGATGAAAGACACCACTGAACTCAAGGAGTTGTTCTCTGCAGGAACGTTCTCTTATTTTTGCATTAGGCCTGGGTAACAACGCAAAAATTTGTTTCTAAAATCGATTTGTATTTGGTTTTTTTTTTTTGTTTCGATATTTAAAATAATTACAAAATTTTCCCGTAAAAAAGTTCGGTATTTACGAAATTTCGTTAATATTTACAAAACATTTTGTAAAGATGGCGCCCTTTTTTTTCAATATTTTTTCAATAATTTTTTTAATTTAATTATTAATTTAGTAGAATAGGGAGGAGAAATTATTATTAAGGAGGGAAGGCAGGCACTCACTCTGGCGGGCCCTCAAGCGCTGCCGCCGAGTCGGGCCCGGCTCCTCCGAAGCTAAGGTTTCAGTGCGGAATTGGGAGAAGGGGGTCCCCAAAGGCCATCTAGTCCAGCCCTCTGCTAAGGTTTGAATGCGGAATTGGAGGAAGGGGCTCCCCAAAGCCATCTAGTCCAGCCCCCTCCTAAGGTTTCAATGCGGAATTGGGAGAAGGCCATTTAGTCCCGCCCTCTGCTATGGTTTCAATGCGAAATTGGAAGAAAGGCTCCCCAAAGGCCATCTAGCCCAGCCCTCCACTAAGGTTTCAGTGCGGAATTGGGAGAAGGGGCTCCCCAAAGGCCATCTAGCCCAGCCCTCCGCTAAGGTTTCAGTGCGGAATTGGGAGAACGAAGCACACCCACCGCAAAGGTGAGGAAGGAGGGACGGGCCGCCTTCCCGCTGAGGGTCGCTCGCCCTCTCGCTCGCTTGCTCAGCCGGCGCCTTCCCCGCCCTCTCCTCCTCCTCCTCCTCCTCCTCCTCCTCCTCCTCCTCCTCTTTCAGGCTCTGACTGGCTAAGGAGAGGAGAGAGAGGAGAGCTCCCAGCAAGCATCTAGCCTAGCCATCTTACGTATTTCCGAAATGGACGGAAATACAAAAATATTTGGCACATGCCGTTTCGATATTTAAAAACACTTCCGGGTTTAAAAATAAGTTTTGTAATCGTTTTGTAATTGCTAAAATTAACGAATATTTAACGAATTACAAAATTAACGAATGAAACCGCCCAGGCCTATTTTGCATATTATCCCATGTATGTGTGTTACGTCAAATTGGCATTTTCTCCCTACTCACCTTTCTTTCTTCTCTTTCCCATTCTTTCACACTCTGTTGTGCAGAGCGTACATCTATATTAAATTACTGCTTGGGACATTAACTGTCTTCTAAGAGTCATTCTTAATGCACAATACTGACCTCTTTTAAATTTCGAAATATCATTTAATGACAATAATGCTTAGCATTTGCCTAATGTGCTACATCTTTAATGTGTTCTACAAATGTTAACTAATGAATTATGAAGGGAAACTGATCCTCACTTAACTGCAGGCGACAAGAAAATGAAAATAGGACGAGTGGTGAAGGTTCATGGCAAGAACAAGAGGTGTCACATTTTCCAGGTAGTACCATGCAAGGGTTTCAGATATTTGCAGGAAGCACATGGAAATAACCAGGTAGTTCAATGGAAGTTGCAAGTCTGCACAATACACCTACAGTATGTGTGAGTTGCGTGTGCAAGGGAAATACACCTCCCACCGTCAACCAGAGAAATACACATACACATGTTGTTGGAATGAATAATTTTATTTATTTATCGTGTCATCCGCAACCAGAACATTGTATTAAATTTCTAACAGAACAAAACAAACAAACATATTTAAAAAACCACAAATTTTGCAAACTTAGCTGATTAAATGTCCTTTGACCAGGATCTGGCCACTTGGAGTGCCTCTGGTGTTGCCGCAAGAAGGTCCTCCATTGTGCATGTGGCGGGGCTCAGGTTGCATTGCAGCAGGTGGTCAGTGGTTTGCTCTACTCCACACTCGCATGTCGTGGATTCAACTTTGTAGCCCCATTTCTTAAGATTGGCTCTGCATCTCATGGTGCCAGAACGCAGTCTGTTCAGCGCCTTCCAAGTCGCCCAGCCTTCTGTGTGCCCAGGGGGGAGTCTCTCATCTGGTATCACCCATGGATTGAGGTGCTGGGTTTGAGCCTGCCACTTTTGGACTCTTGCTTGCTGAGGTGTTCCAGTGAGTGTCTCTGTAGATCTAAGAAAACTATTTCTTGATTTAAGTCGTTGACGTGCTGGCTGATACCCAAACAAGGGATGAGCTAGAGATGTCTCTGCCTTGGTCCTTTCACTATTGGCTTCTAATTCCCGGCGGATGTGAGGTGGTGCAATACCGGCTAAGCAGTGTAATTTCTCCAGTGGTGTAGGGTGCAGACACCCCGTGATAATGCAGCATGTCTCATTAAGACCATTGCCATCTTGACCCTCGGTGACATCATTCCCACATCTAAAGCAGCTTGATCTTGAAACACAATCGCAGGCTGAACTCCAACAATATCCAGCATACCATAATCGCCGATGAACAATCCAGTCAGACAAGTGGCAGAACCCATTCTATTAAAAATAGTGAACTTGAAAGACATTTATTTATTTATTTATTTAGGTTTCTTCTACCCCGCCCTTCTCACCCCGAAGGGACTCAGGGTGGCTTACAAAAGCAAAGGCACAATTCGATGCCCGCATCACGTAACAGTCCAAAACAGAAATAGCATCCATTCACAGTTAAACAACAATTCCTACATTACAACTATAAAAACCAATAAAATCAATAAAACCAATATTTATTTATTTATTTATTTGCTTTACTTCTCTACCGCCTTTCTCAGCCGAAATGGCGACTCAAGGCGGTTTACATAGTAAAGGTTAATACAATAACATCAAAAAGGCAATTAAAAACACATTATACAAAACATCAAGTCACAACAAACATTATCATAAATGTGCGCCTCAGCAAAACAAATCAAAATCAGAATCCGTAATCATAATCCTTATACCAATTCCTAAGTTCAGTTGTACCATCTTACTGTATTTCATTGCATTATTAGCCAAACGCTTGTTCGTAAAGCCAAGTCTTGACTTTCCTCCGGAATGCCAGCAGTGAAGGGGCCTGTCTGATGTTCACAGGTAGGGCGTTCCATAGCCGAGGGGCCACCACCGAGAAGGCCCTGTCTCTCGTCCCCGCCAATCGCGCCTGCGATGCGGGCGGGACCGAGAGCAGGGCCTCCCCAGACGATCTTAATGTCCTGGTTGGTTCATAGGAGGAGATACAAACCCAATTCCTCCTCATTAATGGTCAGCGTTCGCTATCTCATAGTTCCATTTTAAATTCCACATTGTCAGTCCTGGTCATGCTCGTCTGATTATCTTATCTAGTTGTCAGATTGCCCAAAGACCTGGTCCCATAACCACATCTTTACCTTCCTCCTGAAGGAGAGGAGGGATGGTGATGCCCTAATTTCCCCCAGGAGTGAGTTCCACAGGTGAGGGGCCACCACTGAGAAAGCTCTGCTCCTCGTCCCCACCAGCCTCACTTGTGACAGTGGTGAGATTGAGAGCAGGGCCTCCCCAGATGATCTCAGACTCCGGGGTGGGACGTAAAGGGATATACATTCAGACAGATACACTAGACCGGAACTGTACAGGGTTTTGTAGGTCAAAACCAGCACCTTGAATTGTGCTCGGAACTGAACCGGCAGCCAGTGGAGCTGGCACAACAGGGGGGTGGTGTGCTCCCTGTATGTCGCTCTGGTGAGCAATTTGGCTGCCGCTCACTGGACCAGTTGAAGTTTCCGAACAGTCTTCAAGGGCAACCCCACATAGAGTGTGTTGCAGTAGTCTATTTGGGATGTAACAATAGCGTGGACCATTGTGGCCAGATCAGACTTCCCGAGGTACGGGCGCAACTGGTGCACAAGTTTTAATTGTGCAAAAGCTCTCCCGGCTACCGCCGAGACCTGGGGTTCCAGGCTCAGCAATGAGTCCAGGATCACTCCCAAGCTGCGGGAGCACTTTCCTGAGATACCATTGCCAATCCATTGGTTCTCTCTCTGTATGAATGATTGAATTGTGCTGTGTGATGGCTTTCTCAGGGATTTCACCAGGGAATGATCTCCCAGGAATTTATCACAGGCAAGTTCTTAATAAGTGAACTTTAATCCTGAAATAGTCTAGAATATGTTCGCATTGTGCAATACACACAGAGAGAATGAATGGACTGACAAATGGCCGAGAGAAAGAAATGTATCGCTGCAACAATTGTTATTACCGTATTATACTTACACAGGTCACTAATCCACTTTGTACTGCCATTAAAACATCTTTGCTATCTAACAAAGGAACTGTCTTTAAAATTCTCCTTGCAATTGCTGTCTCACAGCTGTCTTTTTGTTTTGTTCTCACACATTTTCCAAAAGGACCTGCTTTTATCCATAAGACAAAAGGATTTGCTATCCTTTCATAAGCTTAAAGGGATGACTGTAATTTTATGGGATCGTGAGTCAAATGACAGCCTGAAGGCGAGGGCATCAACTAGTACATGTGTCTACATGTCAATGCCTTACAAGAAAAATGAGCAATACCATTGATGGAAGCCTGGCAATTGCCCATTACCTTGATTTGAATACCCAGAGAGCAAGCACTTACAAGGGAATTGAAATGTACTGACACATCCTAAGGTAGGAGGTCTGCACAGTAATTATTTGCTAATTCCATTTTCAAAGGAAGCCATTAGAGCTGGGCGGTTTCGTTCGTTAATTTCGTAATTCGTTAATAATTCGTTATTTTTCTTGATAACGAAGTGATAACAAACCATCCAGGAGCAACTAAAAAACGAAACGAATTTTTAAAGCTATTTCGTAATTGTTTTGTAATTGTTTCGTTATTATTTCCGTATGTCTGGTGCAAGTTTTATAGTTGTTTCCCTCCCCTCTCCCTGGTTGCAAGCGGTCGGCATTTACCCCACTTCTGGGTCCCTGGCCTCTGCTTAAGTGGATCAAATTCTCCTCTCCTCCTGTCGTCACCTCACCTCCTTCCTCACTCTGGCCTGCGTGCATTGAGCAAAGAGACACAGCAGTGCAGCACTCAGAGACCTGCCTGTTGCCTGCCTAACCTCTTTCCTTCTCCAGGTTAAAACTATTATATTTATTATATTTATTATATTTATTATATTTATTATATTTATTATATTTATTATTATTATATTTATTATTATTATATTTATTATTATTATTATTATTATTATTATTATTATTATTATTAAGAATGGATGGCCATCTTTCAGTAGTGCTTTCACTGTCCCTTACATGCACGAAGGCAGAAAGTGGTTTGTTATTATTATTATTATTATTATTATTGAGAAGCATTGTCAAACCAGAATAGAGATCTCACCCCTCCTCTCTCTCTTTCCCCCCCCCCCTCTTTCCTTCTCCAGGTTAAAACTATTATATTTATTATTATTATTATTATTATTATTATTATTATTATTAAGAATGGATGGCCATCTTTCAGTAGTGCTTTCACTGTCCCTTACATGCACGAAGGCAGAAAGTGGTTTGTTATTATTATTATTATTATTATTATTATTATTGAGAAGCATTGTCAAACCAGAATAGAGATCTCACCCCTCCTCTCTCTCTCTCTTTCCCCACTCTTTCCTTCTCCGAGGTTAAAACTATTATTTAAAACTAATATTTTCATGTTGCGCAACCGCGTCCGCCATTTTAACGAATTGATTCGTTAATATTAACGAAATTTCGTAAATATCAAACTTTTTAAAAGGAAAATTTCGGAATTCTTTTAAATATCGAAACGCAAAAAACCCCAAAAAATGAATCGATTTTAGAAACAATTTTTTGCGTTGTTACCCAGGCCTAGAAGCCATGGATAATGTTAGCAATTTTCTTTCCACTGAGTAAAAGTTTTCAAATGGGCGGGTTTTTTTTTAATGAAGTTTGTTTGCAATTCAAGACACATCCTGCACGATGTTTACATTTTAAACACAGAATTTGGGTTTTCTGCATAGGAAAAAAAATACTTAAATGCAGAAAATGCAGTTTTTATGTGTACACAAAAACATATTGCGTGAGTTCTGCACAAAATAAGAGCTGAATAGTTAATATTCTTATCAGTCCAGGATTCTTTTCATCAGGACTTTGCAATATTCACAAAACATATTTTTCAACTTGGATGTTTCTGGATATCATGAGCTAGCCTTGGGACTGATCTTGGGGATTTATTTATTGTGTCATCAGCAACCATTGTATTACAATTCTAACAGAGCAAAACAAACACAGAGATTAAAAAGAAAAAGAAAAAAAAGAAAGAAAGAAAAACCACACAGATTTTGTAAATTTGGTATTTGGTTAAATGTCCTTTGACCAGTATCTGGCGTTGCCGCAAGAAGGTCCTCCATCGTGCATGTGGCAGGGCTCAGGGTGCATTGCAGCAGGTGGTCAGTGGTTTGTTCTTCTCCGCACTCGCATGCCGAGGATTCCACCCTGTAGCCTCATTTCTTAAGATTGGCTCTGCATCTCGTGGTGCCAGAGCGCAGTCTGTTCAGCGCCTTCCAAGTCGCCCAGTCTTCTGAGTGCCCAGGGGGGAGTCTCTCATTTGGTATCACCCATGAATTGAGGTGCTGGGTTTGGGCCTGCCACTTTTGGACTCTCGCTTGCTGGGGTGTTCCAGCGAGTGTCTCTGTAGATCTAAGAAAACTATGTCTTGATTTAAGTCATTGACGTGCTGGCTGATACCCAAACGGGATGAGCTGGAGATGTCTCTGCCTTGGTCCTTTCACTATTGGCTGCTACTTCCCGGCGGATGTCAGGTGGTGCAATACCGGCTAAGCAGTGTAATTTCTCCAGTGGTGTGGGGCGCAGACACCCGTGATAATGCGGCATGTCTCATTAAGAGCCACATCCACTGTTTTAGTGTGATGAGATGTGTTCCACACTGGGCATGCATACTCAGCAGCAGAGTAGCATAGCGCAAGAGCAGATGTCTTCACTGTGTCTGGTTGTGATCCCCAGGTTGTGCCAGTCAGCTTTCGTATGGTGTTGTTTCTAGCGCCCACTTTTTGTTTGATCTTGGGGAGAAAAGTAGCCATAGCAGAGAAGTCAGCCATAGCAGAGCACCTGATGAACCAGCCTGGACACAGCATATTATTTGAGAACACAGAAATGCTGGACCACACCAACAACCACCATGTCAGACTACACAGAGAAGCCATTGAAATCCACAAGCATGTGGACAATTTCAACAGAAAGGAAGAGACCATGAAAATGAACAAAATCTGGCTACCAGTATTAAAAAACTCTACAATTACAACAGCAAAACAACAGAGAGGAAACAACCAGGCACATATTAACACCTCCCAGCAAGAGATTTTCCCAGACTCAGGCAGGCCTTCAAATGCTAATGAAGGTGATCAGTTAAAACATTCACACCTAGCTCCAGCAGGAAAGAGCTCCTTGCCCCACCCCAGCCATTCCACAGATATATAAACCCATTGTCCTAATTCCAACAGACCTCACTACCTCTGAGGATGCTTGCCATAGATGCAGGCGAAACGTCAGGAGAAATGCCTCTAGAACATGACTCTATAGCCCGAAAAAACCCACAAGAACCTAGAAAAGTATTTGTCTTATTTTGGTGGTAGATGCTGCTGGTTTTTCCCCCAGGTTTGTGGATTTTCGGTATCCTGACCTGTCTCCTGTACACTTGGAACCCTGGAACCTTGAATCTCTGGACTGGCTTTTGATTATGGTATAGAGCAGGGGTCCTCAAACTTTTTAAACATATGGCCAGGTCACAGTCCCTCAAACTGTTGGAGGGCCGGATTATAATTTGAAAAAATCATGAATGAATTCCTATGCACATTTCACATATCTTATTTGTAGTGCAAAACACCACTTAAAAACAATACAATAATTACAATGAAGAACAATTTTAACAAATATAAACTTATTAGTATTTCAATGGGAAGTGTGGGCCTACTTTTGGCTGATGAGATAGGATTGTTGTTATTATTGTGTGCTTTCATGTAATTTCAGATTTAGGTTGAACCTGAGCGAGGGCCAGGTAAATGACCTTGGAGGGCCGCATCCGGCCCCAGTATTGTGGTTCAACAACAACAGCATGATGGGGATGAGAGTGAGAGTGCAGAGAGTGCAGCTGATGATGTTGGCTTTCAGTTTTCTCAGTCACAGCCTGTATCTGTAGAGAGGCCGCAGTTCTCACAGGAAAGGAATGCAGATGATAAGACAGACGCTGAGAAGCAGGGTCAAGGTGCCCAGGTGTTGAGACGGAGCCCACGGATTGCGGCCAAGTGTTGAGATCATCAGTTTGGTGAGAAAGCTGATTGTTTTGATGTTTAGTGAATATATGCTCTGCTCTGGAGATTTTTGGGTGGCAGTTCCAACGTTGCTTTATGGCTAGCTTCGGCTACTGGCCTTGGGGAAGGCTGGTTCATGCTATTTCATGGACTTTATACTGAACCTGTGCTTCAAGTCTCCTGCTTTGGCAATATGAATTATATTGGATTATAACCTGTACTATTGATCTTTTCACTGCTTATGAACTGCCTTTTGTTTGGAAACCTCACAATAAACTATATACCTCACAACTGTGGCTGGTTTGTTGTAGAGAGCAAGGTGAATCTTACTCTGAGACACAACACCCCGGGCCTTAGTTTGAGAACCCCTGGTATAGAGTCTTGATCCCTGGACTTTGCTCATTGAACTCTCGGTGTTTGACTACTGGACTGGACCTTTTGACTACAGTTTTATCTTGAACCTGCAATGGTGTTTTCTGTCAGTTTTTGTTTTATATTCTGTGGCTGTCTTTATGTTTTATGTTTTGGACTATTAAAAAAGCCAGACAGTAAGTGCTGCTTTAATTAAATCATTTAACACCAACTCTGAGTTTGTTTGGTTCACCTCTGCCCAAATAACGACAGAGCCATGGCATTGTGACAGAATACATTTCTCCCCAAGATCAGTCCCAAGGCTAGCTCACTATATCCAGAAACACCCAGCTGCAACGTATCTCTTGCATACCTCCGCCTTTAATTGCTTTCACCCATGAATTCTTACTTACAGATTACTCAACCCTTTAGAACTAAGACTTACATTAACCTTTCCATCACCAACTGCTAGACCTACCACCACCAACCACCATCAACTGCAGAACCTGATACATGACACAATGTGAATAGATGAATAGGAACTGTATTAAGCGGGGAGGTATTTTAGGCATGGTGTTTCGGAGGAATGTTTACAAACAAAGAAAGCTCTTTGGCAAGGAGATGGAGTGACAGCATCCCCCCTGTGGCTGGAACCGAGCACAGCCTCCAAATATGCTGAATGATGAGAAAAAGTCTATATATATCTGTTGTCATTGTATACTTTGCATTGAATGTTTGCCATATATATGTTCTGTGATCCACCCTGAGTCTCCTTTGTGGTTAGAAGGGTGGAATATAAGTACTGTAAAGAAATAAATAATAAAATACACACACACACACACACATGCAAATATGCCAACATTTCTCAACCTGGAGGGTTAGAGGGGTGGCCAAAGACCATCAGAAAACACAGTATTTTCTGTTGATTATGGGGGTTCTGTGTGGGAAGTTTGGCCCAATTCTACCCTTGGTGGAGTTCAGAATGCTCTTTGATTATAGGTTAACTATAAATTCCACAAAATATGATGTTATTATTGTTGTTGAAACTTCAAATACGATGTCATATGACAGGTTTATTACTTATATACACAATATAGAAGAACAACTTCTCTTTGTCATGGATAAATATCCATATTCATGTATTTGTTCTTGTTCATTCGTTCAGTCGCTTCCAAGTCTTTGTGACTTCATGAACCAGCCCATGACAGATCTCCCTGTCAACTGTCACCACCCCCAGCTCCTTCAAAGTTAAGACAGTCACTTCAAGGATACCATCCATCTTGCCCTTGGTTGGCCCCTCTTCCTTTTCCTTCCATTTTCTCCAGCATCATTGTCTTCTCCAGGCTTTCCTGTCTTCTCATGATGTGGCCAAAATACTTCATCTTTGCCTCTCATATCCTTCCCTCCAGTGAGCAGTCGGGCTTTATTTCCTGAAGTATGGACTGGTTGGATCTTCTTGCGGTCCAAGCCACTCTCAGAACTTTTCTCCAACACCGCTTCCTTTGCTCAGCCTTCTTTATGGTCCAGCTCTCACATCTGTAGGTTACTACAGGGAATACCATTGATTTTACTATGCGGATCTTTGTTGCCAGTGTGATGTCTCTACTTTTTACTATTTTATTGAGATTGGTCATTGCTCTCCCCTGATTTCCTGGATGCATTCTGCGTCTGCAGTAATCTTTGCACCTAGAAATGCAAAGTCTGTCATGGCCTCCACGTTTTCTCCCTCTAATAGTCCAATCTGTCTGCTGATTTAAAGAGTCACTTGCATATATCTCGAAGGACTATTTGTGGCATCCAAAGTTTTGCCAGGAAGAGTTCTACATGGAGACCAGGTTACAACAAGGTATCCTTGTTTCGGTGTTGGTGCTAAAAACGCCTTCTTCAGGTAATGAATTCTTCTTAAATAAAACAATACTTTGTGTATCATAGTGTCAGGTTTTACAATGTATTGTAATGTAATAGAGCTGAGTCATGCACTGCTAATAGACTTCTATTGGAAATGCCGAGTCATGCATTAACTGTATATAGGGAATCATTTGGGGAATGTGTTCTGGCCTAGTCCAGGTGATTGTGAATGATGCAATCCTGGGTTTGAGTTAAGTTAATGAGTTGAGAACGAATCAGAGATTGCTATGTGTAAATGTACAGAACTGTATATAAGGAAGTCATATACAGTGTATATTTCTCTCCTTGTGCTGTGATGCTGTTTGCTGAAGGCTCTGTGTAATTTATTAAAGGAACCTGTCTGCTAAGACAAGATATACCCGTGCGCTGTGGTAAGTTTGTAGTGTCATCTAGATTGGAGGGGGAAACAATAGTAAAACTGACAATGGCCGGGCATGTGCTCAAGTGTTTGTAAATGAGTTTCAGAGTGACTGCAGTTTGTGGGAGCAGTTGACTGAAAATACTGTGCAGGAAGAAGCTACTGGAAAGCGCTGAAGTTGTGCAACTGATCTGCTGCTGAATTGTGAGATAAAGCACGACACATAGTAATAGGTATCTCTGTTCTATATGTTGCTAACTATTTATTTATTTATTTATTTCGGGTACTTTTACCCCGCCCTTCTCAACCCCTGAAGGAGGACTCAGGGCGGCTTACAGAAAAGGCACAATTTGATGCCTATATAGAAAATTACACACAATATACAAAACCATAATTAAAAACAATTTCCACAGTTAAAACAATCAAACAACCAGTACATAACACATCATATAAAAACATCATATAAAACATCATATATACTATTCTCATGCTCAGCGTTTCGTTTTCCAGAGTTCCATAGGTCTAATCCATTAATCATTCCTAGTCATCGTCAAAAGTTCTTTCTTTATCTGCCCGCTTGTTCGAATGTCTGGTCCCAGATCCACGTTTTTAGTTTTTTCCTAAAGGAAAGGAGCGTTGTTGCAGATCTAATTTCCCCGGGGAGTGAATTCCACAGGTGGGGGGCCACCACCGAGAAGGCCCTGCTCCTCGTCCCCGCCAATCTCACTTGTAATAGAGGCAGGGTCGAGAGCAGGGCCTCCCCATAAAATCATAGAATCATAGAATCAAAGAGTTGGAAGAGACCTCATGGGCCATCCAGTCCAACCCCCTGCCAAGAAGCAGGAATATTGCATTCAAATCACCCCTGACAGATGGCCATCCAGCCTCTGTTTAAAAGCTTCCAAAGAAGGAGCCTCCACCACACTCCGGGGCAGAGAGTTCCACTGCTGAACGGCTCTCACAGTCAGGAAGTTCTTCCTCATGTTCAGATGGAATCTCCTCTCTTGTAGTTTGAAGCCATTGTTCCGCGTCCTAGTCTCCAGGGAAGCAGAAAACAAGCTTGCTCCCTCCTCCCTGTGGCTTCCTCTCACATATTTATACATGGCTATCATATCCCCTCTCAGCCTTCTCTTCTTCAGGCTAAACATGTCCAGCTCCTTAAGCCGCTCCTCATAGGGCTTGTTCTCCAGACCTTTTATCATTTTAGTCGCTCTCCTCTGGACACATTCCAGCTTGTCAATATCTCTCTTGAATTGTGGTGCCCAGAATTGGACACAATATTCCAGGTGTGGTCTAACCAAAGCAGAATAGAGGGGTAGCATTACTTCCCTAGATCTAGACACTATGCTTCCCCAGAAGATCTTAGACTCCGGAGTGGAACGTAGAGGGAGATCCGTTCAGACAGATACACTGGGCCGGAATCGTATAGGGTTTTGTATAGATTCCAGCAACTACAACTCCCAAATGACAAAATCAGCACCCTCCGCCAACCCCAACAGTATTCAAATTTGGGCATATTGGTTATTTGTGCCAAATATGGTGCAGTGACTGAAAATCCATCCTGCATATCAGATATTTACATTAAGATTCATATCAGTAGCAAAATTACAGTTGGGAAATAGCAACAAAAATAATGTTATGGTTGGGGGTCACCACAACATGATGAACTGTATTAAGGGGTTGTGGCATTACGAAAATTGGGTACCACTGATATAGACTATTGACTTTCTTTCAGAAACATATGTTGAGAAGGAATATATTAAAAGCTCCAATAGGATTTTAGATAGGAGTGGATAGTGAAGGGCTCTTACTGCAGTGTCTAAGCGTTGCCCACATGATTGGTTCAAGAGCCCACAAAAAATCTATTATTAACTGTTCCAAGGACTTCTGGCATTCTTGCTGATGGTACTTGATGCCTTTGTCTGTTATTAGAGACCTCTGGTCAAGAGACCACTTCATCTTATCAGAAATCATTTTCTCTTGGCTCTTTTCTCAACCTTGGTTGCACTTTTCCAGACCTTGGAATGTATCCTTCTCCTTTCCTTTCCAGCATTTAATGATTTGTTCTTGTTTAAAAAGACCATCCATAACAGCAACGGCAAGAGACACTGCTTGAAATCATATATATATATATATATATATATATATATATATATATATATATATACACACACACACACACACACACACACACACACACACACACCTCTTTTTGCTGCAAAGATTGTGCCAGTAAATGTTTGTGAATTCACACAGCTCTGAAAATGTCTGCTATCATCTTGATGACATAAATATAGGACTTTAGATTGGTGTCTCCTGGAAACCTGGGAGCTGGGGAAATGAACTTAAATGTCTCATTCTACTTTTTGATGGGGTTCTTTAATATAAAAGGCACAAAGGAAGATGCAGGAATATGGGGGGCTTGGGAAGCAAATGACTTTCACTGAAACATCAAGGTATTCAATTGGTTCTGTAACCAAAGGCCATAATCTACCTCTCTTGCAACATTAATCTACCTCTCTTGCAATAAGTCATGCCAGACTCATCTGATCTCTTTTTTCGATAGAGTTACAAGCTGGGTAGATGCGGGGAATGCCGTGGATGTAGCGTACCTGGATTTCAGTAAGGCCTTCGACAAGGTCCCCCATGACCTTCTGGCAAGGAAACTCATCCAATGTGGGCTAGGCAAAACTACGGTGAGGTGGATCTGTTATTGGTTAAATGGACGAACCCAGAGGGTGATTCTCCCCAAGGCTTCCTCTTCATCCTGGAAAGAAGTGACGAGTGGAGTGCCACAGGGTTCCGCCCTGGGCCCGGTCCTGTTCAACATCTTTATTAATGACTTAGATGAAGGGCTAGAAGGCAGGATCATCAAGTTTGCAGATGACACCATATTGGGAGGGTTAGCCAAGACTCCAGAGGACAGGAGCAGAATTCAAAACCATCTTGACAGATTGGAGAGATGGACCAAAACTAACAAAATGAAGTTCAACAAGGACAAATGCAAGATACTCCACTTTGGCAGGAAAAACGAAATGCAAAGATACAGAATGGGGGACGATGCCTGGCTTGAGAGCAGTACATGTGAAAAAGATCTTGGAGTCCTTGTGGACAGCAAGTTAAACATGAGCCAACAATGTCATGTGGTGGCAAAAAAAGCCAATGGGATTTTAGCCTGCATCAATAGGAGCATAGTGTCTAGATCTAGGGAAGTAATGCTACCCCTCTATTCCGCCTTGGTTAGACCACACCTGGAATATTGTGTCCAATTCTGGGCACCACAATTCAAGAGAGATATTGACAAGCTGAAATGTGTCCAGAGGAGGGCAACTAAAATGATCAAGGGTCTGGAGAACAAGCCCTATGAGGAGCGGCTTAAGGAGCTGGGCATGTTTAGCCTGAAGAAGAGAAGGCTGAGAGGAGATTTATTTCTTGTGTCAGGGCAGCCAGTCAATTATATTACATTTCTAACAGAATAAAGCAAACAAACAGAGAAAATACAAAATGTGTGAGTTTGGTAGTTGATTAAATGTCCTTTGACCAGTATCTGGCCACATGGAGTGCTTCTGGTGTTGCCGCAAGAAGGTCCTCCATTGTGCATGTGGCTGGGCTCAGGTTGCATTGCAGCAGGTGGTCAGTGGTTTGCTCCTCTCCGCACTCGTATGTTGAGGATTCCACTTTTATGTGAGAGGAAGCCACAGGGCGGAGGGAGCAAGCTTGTTTTCTGCTTCCCTGGAGACTAGGATGCAGAACAATGGCTTCAAACTACAAGAGAGGAGATTCCTTTTGAACATGAGGAAGAACTTCCTGACTGTGAGAGCCGTTCAGCAGTGGAACTCTCTGCCCCGGAGTGTGGTGGAGGCTCCTTCTTTGGAAGCTTTTAAACAGAGGCTGGATGGCCATCTGTCAGGGGTGATTTGAGTGCAATATTCCTGCTTCTTGGCAGAATGGGGTTGGACTGGATGGCCCATGAGGTCTCTTCCAACTCTTTGATTCTATGATTCTATGATTACTCTCCCCACACGCTTTTTCAGAAATCTTTCCTTTCCAGCTACATAATTCTCTAGCATCATTATTATATTGATCTTGCAAATTATTTTATTATTGGTGACAGCAGGATTTTCTCACTACGCAGTCTCAAGACTTTCTTCCCTGCGTAGTCCATCAAGGGCTATGCGTGTGGTATACATGAGCATATAATGGAAGACTGTATTGACTTTTCAAATAGAGAGGCTTTTAAACAGTGTGCAATCCATTCATGAAGTTGCCACTAAAGGAAGGGGTGGCATTCATTAATAAACAATCTTTGAAATGCATCCCCTTTCCCCTTTTGAGTTGCCTGTTTAGGACTTTTAGGAAGTAGTTTTGGAAGTAGTTAAGGACTTCAGTTATTCTGACTTAGCTTCATGATCCAAACTTGCTTTTGGCAAAATCCATTTCCAACTCACCAAACATTCTTAGCAGGCTACAACCACATTTCTCTAACCCAAGGGGAACTCAAGGCGGCTTATAAATGGCACCTACACAGTACCGCAAAACATACAATATTCACTTAAAATAAAATTACTAACACAATAAATATTATTAAAATACATTCAAGGTTAGAAACATGCCATCTAAGGATCAAAGTCAAGTTCATGGTCAGTCGCAAGGCCGAGCAGGGTATAGGGTTACAGCCTGTGCTGGATGGGGTCGCACTCCCCTTGAAGGCGCAGGTTCGCAGCTTGGGTGTGATCCTGGATTCATCGTTGAGCCTGGATCCCCAGGTTTCAGCGGTGACCAGGGGAGCATTTGCACAGCTTCGGCTTGTGCGCCAGCTGCGCCCGTACCTTGGGAAGTCTGACTTGGCCACAGTGGTACACGCTCTGGTCACATCCCGTCTTGACTACTGCAACGCTCTCTACGTGGGGCTGCCCTTAAAGACGGCCCGGAAGCTTCAGCTCGTCCAGCGCGCGGCAGCCATGTTGTTAACAGGAGCAGGACGCAGGGAGCACACAACGCCCTTGTTGTTCCAGCTCCACTGGCTGCCGATTTGCTACCGGGCCCAATTTAAGGTGCTGGTGTTATCCTACAAAGCCCTAAACGGTTCCGGCCCAAAATACCTTACGGACCGCATCTCGGCCTACGAGCCCATGAGGACCTTGAGATCATCTGGGGAGGCCCTTCTCTCGATCCCGCCTGCCTCACAGGCACGTCTGGCGGGGACGAGAGAGAGGGCCTTCTCGGTGGTGGCCCCCCGGCTGTGGAACTCCCTCCCTGCTGACATCAGACAGGCGCCCTCCCTCATGGCCTTTCGTAAGGGCCTGAAGACGTGGCTCTTCGAGCAGGCTTTCAACTGAGTGCTATGTTACTGGAAATGACAACCGGAATGAATTTACGACTACGAGATTGATTATGATTCCATAATATGACGCAGCGGATTTTTAGTGTAATTTAAATGTTGTGTATTAGTGATGTTAGTTTGTTGTCCTGATTGCTTTGTAAAGTGTCTTTTTTGTATTGTACACCGCCACGAGTCGCCCTAGGGCTGAGAGCGGCGGTTAATAAATGCAAGAAATAAATAAATAAATAATAAATAATTCATGGATCTTACTGGAGGTGGGTGGTAGAAGGAGAAGGAAATGTCAATTTTGTATAAAGTTAGCTGATCAAAACTAGACCTTGAAGACAATTCCCCAAATATTGAAAGACTTGGGATTTTAATACATGTATAAGCATGAGCACTCACAGATACACAACACCCATCCATCATTCTATGAAGTATTATCAAGAAGGACCTTGTTACATTCATATTGTGCTCACAGATAAATTCTGATGACTCTGATGGATGAGAGGGTTTCAGAAGGTGAAACCTCACAGATGGGACTGAAAGATAGATCAACATTTGGACCTCAGAACCTGACACAGATAAAGTATTTTGCAGATAATGTAAGCAGGAACCAGACAACATGTTTGATATGTGTAGTGACATCAAAAATACCTGAATAGAGAAGCAGATGAAGTGTGAAGAAATACATTTCAACGTCATTTTTTAAAGGTTGCATCTACATATCAAAATTAATAGTTTGACACTCGGTGGCACAATGGGTTAAACCAGTGTTTATCAACCTGGGGGTCGGGACCCCTGGGGGGTCATGAGGGGATGTCAGAGGGTTCACCAAAGACTATCAGAAAACACAGTATTTCTGTTGGCCAAGGGGGTTCTGTGTGAGAAGTTTGGCCCAACTCTACCATTGGTGGGGTTCAGAATGCTAGTTGATTGTTGAACTATAAATCTCAGCAACCACAACTCCCAAATGCCAAGGTCTATTTCCCCCAAACTCCACTCGTGTTCACTGTGAGTGTATTGAGTATTCATGCCAAGTTTGGTCCAGATCTATCACTGTTTGAGTGACCCGCAGTGCTCTCTGGATGTAGGTGAACTACAACTCCAAAACTCAAAGTCAGTGCCCTTCCAGTATTTTCTGGGGGCCATGGGAGTTCTGTGTGCCATATTTGGTTCAATTCCATCGTTGGTGGAGTTCAGGATCCTCTTTGATTGCAGGTGAACTATAAATCCCAGCAACTACAACTCCCAAATGACCAAATTAATCCCCCACCCACAACCTCATCAGTATTCAAATTTGGATGTATTGGGTATTTGTGCCAAATTTGCTCCAGTGAATGAAAATACACCTTTGCATATCAGATATTTACATTACAATTCATAACAGTAGTAAAATTACAGTTATGAAGTAACAGCAAAAATAATTTTATGGTTGGGGGTCACCACAACATGAGGAAATGTATTAAGGGGTCACAGCATTAGGAAGGTTGAGAACCACTGGGTTAAACCCTTGAAGACAAACAGGTTGAAGGTTCGAATCCAGAGAGAGTGTGGATGAGCTCCCTCTGTCAGCTCCAGCTCCCCATGCGGGGACATGAGAGAAGCCTCCCACAAGGATGGTAACACATCAAAAACATCCGGGTGTCCCATGGGCAACGTCCTTGCAGACAGCCAATTCTCTCACACCAGAAGCGACTTGCAGTTTTTCAAGTAACTCCTGACATGGAAAAAAAAACCTGTCATGGTTCAGTTATGGGAGTTGTTACTTTACAAGCTGTTTAGCCTTTTCTGCCAAAAATGATTGGTGCCCCACCAAACTAGACCTCTCTGAATTCATAATGCACTGAATACACCCAATGCACCAAAGAATCTTAGCCTTTATTTGCTTTTAATTTGTCCAAGTACTCAACTTTTCTTGAATTTACAAACCAACCATGGGCACATCTACACTGACCACTTAGGTTGGTTTGGAACTACAAGGGGTATTTTTTTAAAGTTAGGTATGTTTGAATATAAGTACACAACGAAAGTTTATTTCAAAACAGTAAATTTATTTTCAGAAAGTACATACTTCACTCTATTTTTCAACATAGTTGTCAAGTTTGTTCAAACACTTATCATACCTCTGAACCAATTTTAAAATAACCTTTTCATAAAAACTTGCCGCCTGCTCCGATAACCAAGAGTTCACTGCCGTTTTCTTTGGTTTTTGTGGTCCTCTGTTAGGAGATTCGGGACCCAACGGGACCACAGTTTCCTAAACTTTAGGTGTTCATAAACAATGTTGTAAAGCACTGATCTCGACACATCAGGAAATTCGTTTGAGAGACCTGTTATTGTGAAGCGCCTGTTTTCACGAATCCTCGCTTCAACTGAAGCCACCAAATCATCTGTAATCAAAGAAGGGCGACCGGAGCGGTCCTCATCATGGACGTTGTCACGACCATCTTTGAATTGTCGTACCCACTTGCACACTTTGCTTTCACTCATAACAGTATCACCGTACACTTCACAAATCTGTCGATGAATTTCTGCAGCAGGCAGGTTCCTTGCAAACCTCACATGCGGAGGGTGGGTTGATAGTCTTAAACATTTTTAAAGCACAGAACAGAACCGTACAGGTGAGCTACAGAGCGGAAACTGAGCACAGTTGTTCCCGAGGCATGCCCGTACACGGCGCACGCGCTTGTTGCGGTATGCGCGCGAACTGCTAATGTCTACAACAGAACGGACCTTACTTTAAAAAATACCCCTCATAATTTGGGAGGAATTGGTTTAGTTGTGATAGCGATTGGATTGACAGGTCTGGAACTGGTTTGAGGCCAGGAAGATGATTGCATAAATCACAAAAGCTGGTCTCAAACTGCCCTGCAGTTTTTTTTCCCAATTTCCAGGAGAGATGCACATCAGCGCTCCAGAAGTGAAATAAAGGGAAAGTGACAGTTAGGAGTGGAGGCAATCAATTGCCCTTTTCAAGGGGTCATTTAGTCCCCTAACTAGCCATCCATGCCTTTGTGATGTTTTTGGAAGCCCCCTCATCTGAAAAAAGAAAGACACCCGAGAATCCAACCATAAAAACAAAGAAATAAAAAAGAAATAAAAAATGAATAAATAAATTAAAGTTGGCTTCCACATTCGTCTTCCCTGTGTCTTGATCTTCTTTCTCTATCTCAATAAAGTTATTTGAAGTGGGTCACTTCTCTTATTATTTCTTCACTGATCTGGTACCTAAATTTTTCTCTCCCCCCCCCCCCCATCTTACCTACCTTGTAATCAGAGGCGGCCCTAGGTAATTTTCAAGTGTAAGCAAACAGTATTTTGGTGCCCCCCCCCCCCCCAACCAATCACTTATATATATTTTCTGTTTGTCGTGGGAGTTCTGTGTGCCATATTTGGTTCAATTCCATCATTGGTGGAGTTCAGAATGCGCTTTGATTGTAGGTGAACTATACATCCCAGTAACTACAACTCGCATATGTCAAGGTCTATTTCCCCCCCAAGAGTGCCTCAAGAGCACCCCTGGGCAACATCAACTATACTGCAAACGCTTACTTTGCATAATGGTTGAGCCGCCCCTGCTTGTAGTTTAAGGTTGTTGTAAACTTTGTTGAGTTTTCAAATAATCCTTACTTAGTGTCCAATCAGTTGGTATCAGGGGTTTTCCCCCTGAGTCCCTCAGATAGAAGGTCAGTATGTACATGTCTATTATTTCCCATAGGTTATTCTCCCAGTCTTTTTTGGTCGCCAGGAAATGTATTGGAGAGGGATTGGCCGGTGACTGCTGGAAGAGCACTTTGGTTTTCTCGATGTTCAATGACAGGTCAAGCTTCTCATATGCTTCTGCAAAGGTGTTTAGAGTGGCTTGTAGGTCTTCTTCTGAATGCACACAGATGACGTTGTCATTAGCATATTGGAGTTCTATAACAGATGTTGTTGTAACCTTGGTTTTGGCTTTCAGTCTGCTGAGGTTAAACATCTTGCCATCTGTCCGATAGATGTTTTCCACTCCGGTGGGAAGCTTCCCATCAACAAGATGAAGTATCATAGTGATGAAGATGGAGAATAAAGTTGGGGCAATAACACATTCCTGTTTGACACCTGATTCCACCTTAAATGGGTCACTTTGGGAGCCATTGCTGTCCAAGACTGTTGCCATCATGTTATCATGGAGGATTGCTAACCACACTGAAATGCATTAGTAGGTTTATTTCATGCCTGGTGTGGAACACATCTCACCATGCTAAAACAGTGTTTAATAATAATATTTATTTATTTGATCAGTCATATGACCATTTCAAAATAGAACTTGAGTAAAAAACAAGGCAATAAGGTAAGGACAGCAGCCAACCTTCTATTTATAGTCAGAATCTTATTTTCCCGGTTCTTCTTTCAGGAAATCTGCTCTTTTCTTAATAGCTTTCAGAATAAAAAGGCTTACTCTGGTTATGCTGGATCTTTCCTGCCCTTGCAAGAGGGATGTCAGAAGATCATTTCTGTTGGAAGACCTGTAGTTGGATAATATTGGATGTAAATATTTGTCTTGCAGTTCAGTCTATGCTGGACAGTCAATTAAGAAATGTTCAATGTCTTCCACTGTTTGTTCTCCCCAGACGCAGCATCTCTCACTTCTTGGGATGTTACAGTAACGCCCGGTTTGCACCATAGTACCGAGTTGTTCAAACCTAGCCCTAGTATATATTCTTCTTAAGGGTAGAGGAAGTGGAATAGTTAGGTAGTGCTCTAAATGAATATTCCTTTTGTGGGAAGCTAAAAACCTTGTGGCTGAAGACCTACCTATGCTCTCTAGGTCCAGCTGTGCATAGACATCCCTAATGCGCCGCTTGAGCACTTCCCCTGCCCCCGGACCCAGAACACCCAGAAATTGCAAAGGCAGACCGAATCCAGCCAGCTCATTATTCAGAGCCGCCATCCACGATGACTTCTGGTCATGCTGGACTTGATCCTCTAGACATAGGCGAGGAAGTCTATTGGGATCCATAGAGTTTACTTTTGACCAGTAATTAAACTGTCTCGTTAAGATTTGAGCTTTTACTGGGAGTATTCCTAGCTCAGCCCTTACTGCCGCCGTCAGTGTTGTTCTGGAAAGGCCCAGGAAGGTGCAAAGGTGCTTAACTTGGAAGGCTTCGATCTTGGCCAAATTGATGTGCCCCCAAATTTCAGCCCCAAATATAAGTGTTGGCATCATTTTTCTTTTAAAGACTTCCAGGGCAGGTCTGATTGTGCCTGGGTATCTATGATGGTAAAGCTTATAAATGGAACCTATAAAACAGTGGATGTGGCTCTTAATGAGACATGCCACATTATCACGGGGTGTCTGCGCCCTACACCACTGGAGAAATTACACTGCTTAGCCGGTATTGCACCACCTAACATCTGCCGGGAAGTAGCAGCCAATAGTGAAAGGGCCAAGGCAGTGACATCTCCAGCCCATCCCCTGTTTGGATATCAGCCAGCACGTCAACGACTTAAATCTAGAAATAGTTTTCTAAGATCTACAGAGACACTCGCTGGAACACCCCAGCAAGCGAGAGTCCAAAAGTGGCAGGCTCAAACCCAGAACCTCAATCAATGGCTGATATTACTATTATTATTATTAACTTTATTTGTACCCCGCTAACATCTCCCGGACTCGGTGCAGCTTACAAAGGCCAAGGCCCTCAATAAAACAATAGCATAACAAATACAACAATAAAAACTCAAAAAGCAACCAATAAACATTAAAGCAATAACAGTAAACATTAACAACAACATCATGACACACTTAAAAACAAAGGGTTGGGCCAAATGCAATGAACAAAATTAAAAGTGCTGGACATGACAGGTGAAATGTAAGGATTTTAGAGTAGGTGCGATGTGCAGACAATCTTAAATCTCTAATAAAGTGCGTTTGGGACATGATGCTGGAAGTTTCCTATTCTGGAAAGGCATACTGGAACAACCAGGTCTTCAAGCTCTTCCTAAAGACTGCCAACGTTGGGGCTTGTCTGATGTCCTTGGGGGGGGGAGTTCCAGAGTCGGGGGCTACCACAGAGAAGGCCCTGTCCCTCATCCCCACCAAACATGCTTGCGACGCAGGTGGAATCATGAGCAAGGCCTTTCCAGATGAATGGAGGGATCATGTGGGATACCAATTGAGAGACTCCCCCCTGGGCACACAGAAGACTAGGCAACTTAGATGGCGCTGAACAGACTGCGCTCTAGCACCATGAGATGCAGAGCCAACCTTAAGAAATGGGGCTACAAAATGGAATCTACAACATGCGAGTGTGGAGAAGAGCAAACCACTGACCACCTGCTGCAATGCAACCTGAGCCCTGCCACGTGCACAAGGGAGGACCTCCTTGCGGCAACACCAGAGGCACCACAAGTGGCCAGATACTGGTCAAAGGACATTTAATCAACTACCAAACTTGCAAAATCTGTGTTTTGTCTGTCTGTTTGTTTGTTTGTGTTAAAAATGTAATACAAATGTCTGGTTGCTGATGACACGATAAATACTGACTCATATCTCAGGCTCTGTAAAATCTAATCATTCCTGGAATGAAGTCAACCAGTGTTGAAGACATGTTCGTTCTGCACAAGGTTTGGATGCGGGTTCATTGCCCAGAAATCAGCATTTTCTGTCCACAAAGCAACATTTTCTGTGCAGGAAATGATATCATTTTTGCAGTTTCCAAATGCTTTATTGTAAAGGGGGATTGTTTAAAAATCTGCTTGTTGTTCCCGTTGATAATGAAATTAGGGAAGAATTGCATCCCTACTGATTTGAATATGGTGAACATGAAGTGCTACTTTTCGTAATTTTGTCTTAAAATAACCCAATTTCTCTTTCATCTTTTAGAGTGAACATCCTGAGCAATCGGAGTCAAACATGGAGGTCACAGGAGGAAGAAGGGAACAAAAGGAGCGGAGTTGAATAGCAGCAGTGATTACCTGCAGGGAAGCAGCAGATAGTGAGCAACATAACTGCTAAACTGTTTCTCCAAAATGTTTTGGGCTGTGAAAAATTCTTGGTAGTTATTGTTTCTCTTTTTAAAAGCAGCTACCAATCACAAGTGTTTGGCTTTTATTGTGGGGCATTGTTGATGGGAGTTGGATATGGCTTTTAGTTTGTACAGACTGAACATCCCTAATCTGGAATTCTGAAATTCAAAATATTCCAAAAATGCTTTTGATTGTGCTGTGTACATATTCCCTTTCTGATGATTCAAGGTACACATTTCTTTTTCCTTGCACAAAATTATTAAAAAATATATTGTGCATGAAACTGTGATCAGACTTTGAAAGAAACATAAATTAATTTTCTTTTTGAACATGATCTGTTCTCTAAGATATCTATATGTATATTTTATATGGAAATACAGCTACTCCAAAATATTATTATTATTATTATTATTATTATTATTATTATTATTATTGATAAAAAGCACAGTATGTCACAGCAAACGAGATCTATATCCTGGATTTCATATCACAAAATCACAAGTCGAACACTTCCCAAGCATCTGGGACTGTGTGATGTATTTTCAAATGATGTGTTTAGGTCCAAGTCAGGTGGCCTTTTGCAGCTGACAGATTGGTAAGTCTTCTGCTAATGCTCGACCCTCTTCCGATAGCGAAGAAGAGAGTAGCCAGGCGTGGCATCATATAGACGTTGCCATAGCAAAAAGTCGACCCGTAGCCTCGGCCATATGCTTTGCAAAGTCCTTCTGGAACTTTGACAAAGCAATAGCCTCGGACTAGAGTGCCCTTGGCAGATGTTGGTCTTCAGTAGGCAGGGTTTCTAGGTAAGGCAGAATTTGAGACCAGAGGAAAGTTTGGTATCCGCTCATGTATGTCGCATAATGCGCCACACGAGCGAACAACCCTGCAGACAGGTGGACTTTCCTCCCCATAGCGTCTATCCCCTTGCCCTCCCTGTCCAAAGGGGACAAGGTGGTAGGCTTGGGCGGTTTCGTTCATTAATTTCATAATTCGTTATTAATCCGTATTTAAATTAGCTTACGATCCAATATTAGAATCATAGAATCATAGAATCAAAGAGTTGGAAGAGACCTCATGGGCCATCCAGTCCAACCCCCTGCCAAGAAGCAGGAATGTTGCATTCAAATCACCCCTGACAGATGGCCATCCAGCCTCTGCTTAAAAGCTTCCAAAGAAGGAGCCTCCACCACACTCCACCACGGGACAGTGAGTTCCACTGCTGAATGGCTCTCACAGTCAGGAAGTTCTTCCTAATGTTCAGATGGAATCTCCTCTCTTGTAGTTTGAAGCCATTGTTCCGCGTCCTAGTCTCCAAGGAAGCAGAAAACAAGCTTGCTCCCTCCTCCCTGTGGCTTCCTCTCACATATTTATACATGGCTATCATATCTCCTCTCAGCCTTCTCTTCTTCAGGCTAAACATGCCCAGTTCCCTAAGCCGCTCCTCATAGGGCTTGTTCTCCAGACACTTGATCATTTTAGTCGCCCTCCTCTGGACACATTCCAGCTTGTCAATATCTCTCTTGAATTGTGGTGCCCAGAATTGGACACAATATTCCAGATGTGGTCTAACCAAAGCGGAATAGAGCATGGGGAGCATGACTTCCCTAGATCTAGACACTAGGCTCCTATTGATGCAGGCCAAAATCCCATTGGCTTTTTTTGCCGCCACATCACATTGTTGAGCCATGCAGGAAAAGTGTGAGAAGTAGGCATTTCACCGGAAAGTATTACTTCAGCATTATGTTGGAGCACAACATTTATGTCCCTTATTAATTAAAGCTGGCATCCTGTTAGTCAGTTACGATGTCATAAATTAGATTTATGTCCTTATAACTGTTCCTTATTCATAGTTATTATTGTGCTTCCATTGTCATGATTATAAATGTCCCAGAACCCCCCTCCCCAATTAAAAGCCAGCTGGTTGCAGGAAGGGATGTACTTCTGTGGTGCTGGTTGTGCAGGGAGCTGAGAATGATGTGCCCAGCCCTTTCCCATAAGAGATGTTTTAAGGAATGGTGACAGAGGACCATGTATAAATATGTGAGGGTAAGTCATAGGGAACTTCTTTTCTGCTGCCCGGGAGACTAGGATGTGGAATAATGGCTTCAAACTACAGGAAAGGAGTGTTCTGTCTCTCAGGAGCCTGGTTTGCCTTACTTTAAAGATGCTTCCCCTTGCATTTCTGTATTCATATTTGCCAATTTTTGCTCCTTTAATATTTGTATCTTCTCTTATTTTCATCATCAATGGTTCCAGAGCCATTATAAAAATTAAAGGGGATAACGGGCAACCTTGTCTTGTTCCTTTTGTAATCAAAAATTCCTCTGATAATTGGCCGTTTATCCGAATTGAAACACCATTAACGTAGGAGCTGATCTAATGTCCATGGGAAGGGCGTTCCATAATATATAATGGAGCCCCCGGTGGCGCAGTGGGTTAAAGCACTGAGCTGCTGAGCTTGTTGATCGAAAGGTCGCAGGTTCGGTTCTGGGGAGAGGCGTGAGCTTCCGCTGTCAGCCCTAGCTTCTGCCAACCTAGCAGTTCGAAAACATGCAAATGTGAGTAGATCAATAGGTACCGCTTGTTGTTTTGCCGTTTTGTGAGTGTGTTGTTGTGTTGTTTTTCATTTTGAGTAGATATGTTTGTACCTTGTGGGTTGTGTTATGGGCATGGCAATTTTGGTTGTTTCGTTGGGGTTTTTTGAGTTTTGTTGTTTTGCCGTTTTGTGAGTGTGTTGTTGTGTTGTTTTTCATTTTGAGTAGATATGTTTGTACCTTGTGGGTTGTGTTATGGGCATGGCAATTTTGGTACAGTTTCGTTGGGGGGTTGTGGAGTTTTGCTGTCCGGCTCAACCAACCTAACAGATTTATATATATAGATTGTTGTTATTGTTTTACTGATGTGCTGTGGGCTTGGCCTCATGTAAGCCGCACCGAGTCCCTTGGGAGATGGTAGCGGGGTACAAATAAAGTATTATTATTATTATTATTATTATTATTATTATTATTACAATACAATTAATATAAATCATATAAACAATCAACAATAAACAGTAACACAAGCATTTAAAAACCTATGGCCGGGCCCAGGCTTATAGCCGGGGGGGGGGGGAGGCTTGAGGGGTTTCAGCCCCCCCCCCCAAATTCTCAGGATGGTCCACGAGAAGGCCTTACTGGTACATTATTCAAACTGTTATGTTTATTCATAGGAGCCCCCAGTGGCGCAGTGGGTTAAAGCACTGAGCTGCTGAGCTTGTTGATCGAAAGGTCGCAGGTTCGATTCCGGGGAGCGGCGTGAGCTTCCGCTGTCAGCCCTAGCTTCTGCCAACCTAGCAGTTCGAAAACATGCAAATGTGAGTAGATCAATAGGTACGGTGGGAAGGTAACGGCGCTCCATGCAGTCATGCTGGCCACATGACCTTGGAGGTGTCTACGGACAATGCCGGCTCTTCGGCTTAGGAATGGAGATGAGCACCACACCCCAGAGTCAGACATGACTGGACTTAATGTCAGGGGACAACCTTTACCTTTTTATAATATATAATATAATAAAATAATAATATAATATAATATAATATAATTGCACACTGTCCAAAATGTCCATGCCAGTGCAGGATCTATGCAGTGCCTTCAGCAGCTTTAAACTATTATTATAATATAATATAATATAATATAATATAATATAATATAATAACAGTTTAAAGCTGCTGAAGGCACTGCATAGATCCTGCACTGGCATGGACATTTTGGACAGTGCGCAATGCGATGCAATGCTACAACATGCAACTCTGCAATGGATCCTTCCAAGCCGTCACTATCTCAACATACTTTAGCTCTTCAGACTATCATGAAATGGGAGTGTATGGGAACAAATAACTCTAGATTAACTTGGCTGACTGCAAATTCTGAATTTAGTAGCAGTGAAATGCATTGTTAGGAAATGCATGACCTTTGCTCAGCCTCTCTGTTTGCAATGTTTTTATAGTTGCAGTGATTTATATTGCACTCAGAGGTGAGCTCAGTGCATTGTAGAAACATAAAACAGATGAATCTTGTCATAAGTTATCTGTTCTTTGAATCTTTGCCTCCAGTTGGAAGAACAGATTACAGACACATTCAAGATCATCTTTTATACTTTGGGAGGAGGTTTACAGTGGCTTAGGGAGTGGTTAGGAAACTTCTGTTTGGGGAGATTATGAAATAAAAATCTAAAAGTAATTGCATTGCCCAAATCCATTTTGTTCCTTCAAAATCATCTGTAGTGTTGCTATCAGCAGACAGCAACAACTACAACTACTACAACAACAACAATAATAAATACATCATATATCACACAATACTAGATGTTTGGGAAGTGTTCGACTTGTGATTTTGTGATACGAAATCCAGCATATAGCTCTCGTTTACTGTGACATACTGTGCTTTTGTATCAGTAAAATAATAATAATAATAATAATAATAATAATAATAATTTGTTTGTTTGTTTATCGTGTCAGGCAACCGAACAGTTGTATTACATATTTGACAGAACAAACAAACAAACATACAAAAGACACAGAGTTTGCAAGATTGGTAGTTGATTAAATGTCCTTTGACCAGTATCTGGCCACTTGGAGTGCCTCTGGTGTTGCTGCAAGGAGGTCCTCCATGGTGCATGTGGCAGGGTTCAGGCTGCATTGCAGCAGGTGGTCTGTAGTTTGCTCTTCTCCACACTCGCATGTCGTGGATTCCACTTTGTGGCCCCATTTCTTAAGGTTGGCTCTGCATCTCGTGGTGCCACAGCACAGTCTGTTCAGAGCCTTCCAAATCGCCCAGTTTTCTGTGTGCCCAGGGGGGAGTCTCTCCTTTGGTGTCAGCCATTGATTGAGGTGCTGGGTTTCAGCCTGCCACTTTTGGACTCTCATTTGCTCGGGTGTTCCAGCGGGTGTCTCTGTAGATCTTAGAAAACTATTTCTTGATTTAGATCGTTGATATGCTGGCTGATACCCAAACAAGGGATGAGCTGGAGATGTCTCTGCCTTGGTCCTTTCACTATTGGCTGCAACTTCCCGGCGGATGTCAGGTGGTGCAATACCGGCTAAGCAGTGTAATTTCTCCAGTGGTGTAGGGCGCAGACACCCCGTGATAATGCGGCATGTCTCATTAAGAGCCACATCCACTCTTTTAGCATGGTGAGATGTGTTCCACACTGGGCATGCATACTCAGCAGCAGAGTAGCATAGCGCAAGGGCAGATGTCTTTACTGTGTCAGGTTGTGATCCCCAGGTTGTGCCAGTCAGCTTTCGTATGATATTGTTTCTAGCACCCAGTTTTTGCTTGATGTTCAGGCAGTGCTTCTTGTAGGTTAGAGCACGGTCCAGAGTGACTCCCAGGTAAGACTGTGAAATTCTGATTAAACTATTATTCTAACCTTCTTCAATGTAAATGTGGTCATGTATCCTTCCAATAATAATAAAGTTAAATAATAAATCTAATAATAATAATAGAGAAAATTAATGGAAATGTAATAATAACAGTAATAACAGAGTGAAATAATAAATGTAATAATAACAATAATAAATATAGAAAAATAAAAAATAGGGCCTTCTCGGTGGTGGCCCCTCACCTGTGGAATTACTCCCCGGGGAAATTAGGTCATCGACATCCCTCTTCTCTTTTAGAAGGAAATTAAAAACATGGATATGGGACCAGGCTTTTGGGTAATCTGGCAGACAGACAAAGGACAATGACGACTAGAATTGATAGAATTTGACAATGTGGAATGAATTTACGGAGTCTGATGTGGCGAACGTTGAGCATTAGATTGGTTTTATTGATTATGATGTATAATTGATTGTTTTAATTGTTTATAATTGCTGTTTATATATGTTTTATCTTATTGTTTGTGTTGGCATCAAATTGTGCCTTTTGTAAGCCGCCCTGAGTCCCCCCTTGGGGGTTGAGGAGGGCAGGGTAGAAATGCGCGAAATAAATAAATAAATAAAGATCGAACTGCAAAGACACTGGCACAAGCCAGTCAAGGTGGTCCCAGTGGTGATTGGCACACTGGGTGCAGTGCCTAAAGACCTTGGCCTGCACTTAAACACATTCGGCACTGACAAAATTACCATCTGCCAGCTGCAAAAGGCCACCTTACTAGGATCTGCACACATTATTTGCCAATACATCACACAGTCCTAGACACTTGGGAAGTGTCCGACGTGTTTCAAATAATAAAAGAGTAAAATAATAACCTTAATTTATTTCGTGTACTTCTACCCTGCCCTTCTCAACCCCCGAGGGGGGACTCAGGGCGGCTTACAAAAAGGCACAATTCGATGCCTATACAATAATACAAATAAACATGTAAAACAGCAATTAAAACAATTAAGACAGTTAAAACAATCAATATATATCACAGTCAATAAACCAATCTCAAGCTCAGCGTTCGCCAACTCAGAGTCCGTATTTCGTTCTACATTATCTATTCCTATCAGTTGTCGTAGTCCTTTATTCATCTGCCAGATTGCCCAAATTCCTGGTCCCAAATCCATGTTTTTAATTTCCTTCTAAAGGAAAGGAGGGATGTCGCTGATCTAATTTCCCCGGGGAGTGAATTTCACAGGTGAGGGGCCCCCTCCGAGAAGGCCCTGCTCCTCGTCCCCGCCAATCTCACTTGTGACAGAGATGGGGCCGAGAGTAGGGCCTCCCCAGAAGATCTTAAACTCCGAGGCGGGACATAGAAGGAGATCTGTTCAGACAGATACGCTGGGCCGGAACCGTATAGGGTTTTGTAGGTCAAAACCAGCACTTTGAGTTGTGCTCGGAACTGGATCGGCAGCCAGTGGAGCTGACATAACAGAGGGGTGGTATGATCCCTATATGACACTCCGGTGAGTAATCTGGCTGCCGCCCGCTGGACTAATTGAAGGTTCCGAACAGTCTTCAAAGGCAACCCCACGTAGAGTGCGTTGCAGTAATCTAATCGGGATGTAACAAGAGCGTGGACCACTGTGGCCAGATCTGACTTCCCAAGGTACAGGCTCAAGCATGAGCCGAGGCTTAAAAAAGGGCTGAAAAACTAGAGTCCGTAAGTAGCATATACTTTTACTCAAGTATATGCTACTTACTTATTAGCATTACTTGTAACTCTCCAGTAATCACAGTCTCCATACTAAAATTGTGATTGGGCAGCTTCATGTAATAAAGTGTTGCTTACAGTCATGCATTCATTTCCATAACAACAGAATAAAGCATCTTTCAAATGCATCTATAGGGGAAGTGATTTTCCAGAGACATATATCAGAAAATAACAACTGTCTCTGCTCAGGGCGTATTTTGGAGTGTGAACATATGCAATAATGTCTGTATTCCATAGATTGCGAGTCTAATAATAATGTGTGCCAGACACTTCATCCTATAAGCATGACTAATAAGTGAAAAGAATAATTTTATATTATTATTCATGCAGGAATGTTGGAGCATCTTTGTACAGGAGATTGAGTGCTGGATAAATCAGCTTCATAGCCGTTGCCTGCTTAAACTTGGAAATCCTCTTCATTTAATAGATGCCCATTCCTCATTTGATTTTCCACGGTTGCTCCCTGAAGTACTGTGTTGTCTGCTCCCCAATCAACCTCTGCTTTGCTTCCAGTATCTTTGGGATGCCCCAAGGTGATTTGTGCTGCATTTGAAGTGACTGGACTGACCTTGAAGGAGCTGGGGGTGGTGACGGCCAACAGGGAGCTCTGGCGTGGGCTGGTCCATGAGGTCACGAAGAGTTGGAGACGACTGAACGAAGGAACAACAACAACACAAATAACCAGGGTTGTGAAATAGGGGTAAAGGCCCTTTCAGGGGCTAAACACTACCCACCCTGCAAGTACAAAATACAACCTTTCCAAGGCCAGTTCTTCTAGATTCTAGACATAGATCTCCCATACCTTCCCATCAGCATCAAGCCAGAAACATACTTCCTCATTTATAACACTCTGCCTCTCTCTTTTAATTACTGTATCTATATACATAAAAATGTAATGTTCGTTTGTGATATTCACAGAACTCAAAAACCACTGGGGGAACAACAACCACCAACAACCACCATATCAGACTACACAGAGAAGCCATTGAAATCCACAAGCATGTGGACAATTTCAACAGAAAGGAAGAGACCATGAAAATGAACAAAATCTGGCTACCAGTATTAAAAAACTCTAAAATTACAACAGCAAAACAGCAGAGAGGAAACAACCAGGCACATCTTAACACCTCCCAGCAAGAGATTTTCCCAGGCTCAGGCAGGCCTTCAAATGCTAATGAAGGTGATCAGTTGAAACATTCACACCTAGCTGCAGCAGGGAAGAGCTCCTTGCCCCACCCCAGCCATTCCACAGATATATAAACCCATTGTCCTAATTCCAACAGACCTCACTACCTCTGAGGATGCTTGCCATAGATGCAGGCGAAACGTCAGGAGAAATGCCTCTAGAACATGGCCCTACAGCTCGAAAAAAACCCACAAGAACCTAGTGATTCCAGCCATGAAAGCCTTCGATAATACACTGGGGGAATTGACGCCAAATTTGGACACAAGACACCTAACAACCCCATGTATGTCCTTCACTCAAAATTTTTGATTTTGTTATTTAGGAGTTGTAGTTGCTGGGATTTATTGTTCACCTACAATCAAAGAGCATTCTGAACTCCACCAATGACAGAATTGGACCAAACTTGGCATACAGGACTCCCATGACCAACAGAAAACACTAGAAGGGTTTGAAGGCATTGACCTTGAGTTTTGGAGTTGTAGTTCACCTACATCCAGAGAGCACTGTGGACTCAAACAATGATGGATCTGGACCAAACTTGGCGCAAATACTCAATATGCCCACATATGAACACTGGTGGAGTTTGGGGAAAATAGAGCTTGACATTTGGGAGTTGTAGTTCCTGGGATTTATTGTTCACCTACAATCAAAGAGCATTCTGCACCTCACCAACAATAGAATTGGGCCAAACTTCCCACACAGAAGCCCCATGACAGATGGACTTTACTGACCCCTCCAACCTCCCCCCCCACGACCCCCCAGGGATACCAACCCCCAGGCCTTAGTGAAACATCTCCCCACAGGCATGTAGCCGGGGGGGGGGGAGGTCTTGGGGGGCTTCAGCCCCTCCCCCCCCGAAATTCTCATGGTGGTCCGCGAGAAGGCCTTACTGGTACATTATTTCAATTGTTATATTTATTCATATCATGATCTGATCACCATACTCAATATATCCCATATGCATGGGGGTATTGAGGTAACGATGCAAAAGGTTTGCTAGGGCAGACCTTCTTTCACTCAGACTCAGCCCCCCCCCGAACCAAACTCACCCCCCCCCCCCCCCGAAAATATCTTACCTCCTTGCCATTTAGCAGCCTGGTTTTACCTTGCCAGAGTGCATAGTGTAATAGAGGGTAAACACTTTGCCATGAACCAATTTCTATCAGACCATATTATTTTGCCATTATTTGTATCGCTAGGAATTCCTCATTTTATCGAAGCGATATGAATTTCAAGGTCACATTGCTTCTGAGATGAGTTTCCTCCGGATGAAAGCATATTGGAGCCTTATGGTGTCTGTTCATGTTTACTTTATTTACATATACACCAGCAGAACATAAATGGCAGTTAAAGAACCACTTCTACAAGGCAGAAGATCCCTAGAGAACAATTTGGGTCAGCTTCTTTCCAGCCTCACAAATCTATATTGAATTTCTGCTCTCAGAAAAAAAATGCAAGATGTGTTTCTTTCCCTCTCTTCCACTATGCCATTTCTTCAAACCTTTAAATTCTCAGGGGCAACTCATTCAACAAACACAAAACAAACACCTTGCTTGGCAAAACATTATCTCATGGCTATTGGTTCTTTCTGATAAAATGACAACTGTACCTATTGAGCAGCAGCAACCCATTGCAAGTAGACACCTTGTTTCCTTTCTCCAGGTTTTCGGGTTCTGCTGCATGGGGGACACATCCCACAATGGGCAATTATCTTGGGCAAGTTACATTATCTTAACCTCAGAAGAAGACAATGGCAAACTCCAAGAAAAAAAGCTTCACCATAGGTAATATCTTAGGGTTATTATCGTAAGTCAGAAATGGCTTGGAAGCATACAACAACCTGTCAAGCTAAGGCGCAACTTGACAGAAGCAAATGCTAGATACACCAGATACAACTCTGTAAAATCATGGACTCTGGAGACATCAGGTCACAAGGAAAACTCAGTTTACTAAGCACCAGGGCTGGGTAACAACGGAAAAATTTGTTTCTAAACTCGTTTCGTTTTTAGGGGGTCCATTGTATTTCATTTTTTAAAAGAATTCCAAATTTTTCTTTAAAATTTTTTTGTTATTTACGAAATGTCGTAAATTTGGAATTGATTCGTTAATGGCGGACGCGATTGCGCAATACGCTAAAAAAACCTCCAAATGGGACAGGGGGAACTTCTGAAGCTTCCCTCTCCCTCTGTTGTTGACTGTTAGTGTGATAATTTATTTTTTTTATCACTGATAAAACAAACAACAACTATAAAACTTGCACCAGACATACGGAAATAATAATGAAACAATTTCGAAACGATTTCGAAACGATTTCGAACCAATTACGAAATAAATTGAAAAATTTGTTTTAATTTTTAGTTGCTCCTGCATGGCTCAATATCGGATCGTAAGCTAATTTAAATACGAATCAATAATGAATTACGAAATTAACAAACGAAACCGCCCAGCCCCACTAAGCACATCTAAAATACGTCCATATACTGCAAGCGACACACAGGAAACCAACAAGAAAACCCAAGAAAAACAAAACAGTTTTTGGCAGCTGCTTAGCTCTGCTGCTCCAAACGGTTAACTCCCTAAATTTTCTCAGCTTATCTTAAGATCACTCAATCACAGCCTCAACATAAACATTTCAGCATAGCATTTCATTCTAAGTGGCATCCATATTGGCAATACAAGAATTACATTTAAAACACACAATATACCTCAAGGCCTTTCTCAGTGCCCCCAAATGTGGTTCTTCCATGTAATTATGAACCATGGAATATAAAAAGTGAAAAATATATAAAGATCTGGAACCCCTTCTACATGGCCATATAAAATCCAGATTATCTGCTTTGAACTGGATTATATGGCAGTGTAGTGTAGACTCATAATCCAGTTCAAAGCAGATAATGTGGATTATCTACTCTAAAAATCTCGATAATATGGCAGTGTAGGAGGGAAGTACTTTGGCCACATCATGAGGAGACAGCAAAGCCTAGAGAAGACAATTATGCTGGGGAAAGTGGAAGGCAAAAGGAAGAGGGGCCGACCAAGGGAAAGATGGATGGATGGCATCCTTGAAGTCACTGCACTGATCTTGAAGGAGCTGGGGGTGATGACGGTCGACAGGGAGCTCTGGCGTGGGCTGGTCCATGAGGTCACGAAGAGCCGGAGATGACTGAACGAATGAACAACAACAACAGGAGGGAGCTGGGATTTAATTTTGGAGGATTTAGGTTCAAAGGTGACCAAATCTGAGGCCAAATCAAATACATGAGCCATAACCACCATTGCATTCCAATGTTTACTGAGACTGGGATCAACTAACTTTCTTGTGAAAATGTTCCACCATACTCTAGGCTTGTGCGTTCAGGTTAAACTTTGACCCGTTTCATCTCCTGGCTTTCAGTGGGGGCTGTGCTGGTATGGCTGTACTAGGAGCCATATTTTCTTTCTGTTATCTGTTTGCAGTCATAGGGCAGGGCTCCTGTCTATCATAATTAAGCTTTGGTTCCGCCCCTTGTTCAGGGCTCTGTGAGGGAAAGGAGCCATTTTTTGGGCAGTCTCACTTAAGGAAGCTAAACTATAGGATGTAGATCAGCTCGTCCCGTAGAAAAGCTTCTTTTCACAAGAACATCCGGGGAAACAGAAATTCCAGGGGAAAGGTCCCAAGGCTCTGGCTGAGAGCTCACATCCTCTCAGCCTCACAGCAATCAGAGGGAAAACTGTCCAGTAGCAGTCCAGAGTCGAAGGAATCTCAGTTGAAATTTCCAAAGTCCAGAAGGCAGCGTTGTCGTCAGAAACAGTCCGAAGTCAAGGAGAGGGGAAATCCGAACTTACGAGAATCCAAGCCAGTCAGTACATGAAGCAAACAGCAACCTGCAGATCCAGGACCCAAGCCCAACAGGAAAGCGGCAGCGACAAAACCCAAGGCACGAAAACAACACTTTGCCTATTGCAAAGTTCTATCATTCCAGTGCCTTCATTTATTTTACAGCTCATCATCCGATGATGAGCTGCTCTCCACCCCGTCCTCATCACTATCAGCTGGCTTAGCTTCTACAGCTGAATGCCAACGCCCATCCCTCCAACTCTTCCACCTTTTGTCAAGAGTTAGGTCTCCCCATGATTCCACAGTATCACCAGATTGCCAATCCCCGCCACCAGAACACCCCTCAAAAGTGTCACTGGACATTGGTTGAGTAAACACATTCTGAACCTCCTGTACCTTGGTCCAATCCAGTGGTTCCTCTTCATCCCCATCAGTCCCAGACCCATCATTCCCAGAAAAACCCATGAAATCCTCTTCCTCTGTGGGAGCAGTAAGTATGTCCCAGATCTTCTTTCTCTGACGCTCCTCGTCTGACTCCTGCTCTCGAGTAATCCTCTTAGTGCCTCTATTCCCATCTGTATCTCCTTCCTCCTCCTCACTCATTTTACTCTCGGAGAAACCTTCAAAGGATTCTTCATCAGTGGGTGACATAAGTATGAGGGCTATTTTTAAAGTAAGGTTCATTTTGTTGTAAACACTAGTAGTTCGCGCGCATACCACAACGAGCACGTGCGTCATGTACCGGCATGCCTCGGGAACAACTGTGCTCAGTTTCCGCTCTGTAGCTCACCTGTACGGTTCTGTTCTGTGCTTTAAAAATGTCTAAGACTCTCAACTCACCGTCCGCATGTGAGGTTCACTCAGTGATACGGTTTTTGTCAGGAACCTGCTTGCTGCAGAAATTCATCGACAGATTTGTGAAGTGTACGGTGATACTGTTATGAGTGAAAGCAAAGTGCGTAAGTGGGTACGACAATTCAAAGATGGCCGTGACAACGTCCATGATGAGGACTGCTCCGGTCGCCCTTCTTTGATTACAGACGATTTGGTGGCTTTTGGTGGCAGCAAGTTTTTATGAAGAGGGTATTTTAAAATTGGTTCAGAGGTATGATAAGTGTTTGAACAAACTTGGCAACGATGTCGAAAAACAGAGTGAAGTATGTACTTTCTGAAAATAAATTTACTTTTTTGAAATAAACTTTCGTTGTGTACTTACGGACCTTACTTAAAAAATACCCCTCGTATTTCCTGAATTCTCTTGCTTTTCTGTTCCTCATCTAACACCTGAGCGCCTCGTTTCCCTCCTCTACTACCAGTTGCAGCATTGCCAACAGACTCTACTACAACATATAAACTTGTAAACTAGAATCAACCCATTTGCAGTCTCTGCTGTTTCTTTCTTCTGAGAATCTGAATAAAATCATTTGTCATTCTATACCAACATTGTTTTCTCTTTTTGCTCCTAGTTAAGTCAAGCACTCTTGTCTTTTTCATTTAGTCCTCTAAGATTTAGCAGATTGCAATAACTTCGGTTCCCTGTAGAAATGTATTTCTATATTTTCCCCAACTGCATTATGCAAATGCATCCTGTTTCCTTTGCGGCTTTGCCTCATTCAAGGGCTAGACAAAGAATTCAGCTTATTTGTTTCTCAAAGATTCCCCATTGTAATCAACATTTACTTTAGTGAGACAAGGAGTGCTTTGCAAATTCAGTTAAGATCCTGGGGCTTGATAAAAACTGTAGTAGGTATCTCTTCAAAAATATACTGGCTGATTCATATGGCTTTTGTCGTTATCAAATTCCGCTATGAAATTGTCAGTGCATTTGACTTGAATGAAATTAGACAACGGGATTCGGAAAACCAAATTTTACACAACAGATTTGTCTCTGCTTGTAATTCAAACTAGGTTGCTAATGATTTTGGGCTTCAGTTGTGTATGGTTTAAACAGAATTAAATATTTGAAGGGATATAGAAAGAGGCTTTCCAACATTAGCTATACTACTTGGTCGATGAGTTGTGTTATACATCAGCATTCTCTCATTTGGTATCAGCCATTGGTTGAGGTGCTGGGTTTGAGCCTGCCACTTTTGGACTCTCGTTTGCTGAGGTGTTCCAACCAATTGCTTATACCAAATGAGAGACTCCCTCCTGGGCACACAGAAGACTGGGCGACTTGGAAGGCATTGAACAGACTGCGCTCTGGCACCACGAGATGCAGAGCCAACCTTCAGAAATGGGGCTACAAAGTAGAATCCTCGACATGCGAGTGTGGAGAAGAACAAACCACTGACCACCTGCTGCAATGCAACCTGAGCCCTGCCACATGCACAATGGAGGACCTTCTTGCAGCAACACCGGAAGCACTCCAAGTGGCCAGATACTGGTCAAAGGACATTTAACCAGCTACCAAACTCACAAGTTGTGTATTTTTCTGTTTGTTTGCTTTGTTCTGTTAGACTGGTTGTTCTGACATGACAAATAAAATAAAGCAGCATTCTACAACTCTGTGCATATTGGACTACAATTCCTAGCAGCCCTATCGAATATGGCAAAGTTGAATGCTGCACAGCCTGAAAGGCATTAAATTAGCTTTGGTATAATCAATTATGTTGCAAACGAGCCCTTGGTGGCGCAGTGGGTTAAACCGCTGAGCTGCTGAGCTTGTTGACTAACAGGTCTCAGGTTTGAATCCGGGGAGAGGTGTGAGCTTCTGCTGTCAGCCCCAGCTTCTGCCAACCTTGCCATTCGAAAACATGCAAAAGTGAATAGATCAATAGGTACCACTCTGGCGGGAAGGTATTTACAGCTTTTATTTATTTATTTACAGTTTTTATATTCCGCCCTTCTCATCCCGCAGGGGACTCAGGGCGGATTACAGTGCACACATATATGGCAATTTTTGACATACAAACATATACAAACAAATTCAATGCCAATTTTTGACATACAAACATATACAGACATACACAGAGGCTATTTAACTTTTTTCTGGCCGCCAAGGGAGCTGTCGCTTTCATCGTCCATCTGTGATGCTGATGAAGCACTTCCGCATTCCCCGCATGCTTCCCCGCTGGAATGCTTTGCTGGAGTCTTCTTTATGGCCTCATAAATCAGTTAATTTAGCCTCCCCACACTTTAAGGTGGTACCTAATTTTCCTACTTGACAGATGCAACTGTCTTTCGGGTTGCAAAGGTCGACAACAGGTTACACAATTGGTTGGAAACCCACTCCAACCCGGGCTGGCTTCGAACTCATGACCTTTTGGTCAGAGTGATCTTAATGCAGCTGACACTCAGCCAGCTGCGCCACAATCCCAGTAAAGGCACTCCATGCAGTCATGCTGGCCACATGACCCTGAAGGTGTCTATGAACAAGGCCAGCTTTTCAGCTGAGAAATGGAGATGAGCACCAACCCTCAGAGTTGGACACAACTGGACTTAATGTCAGGGGAAAACCTTTATCTATTATGTTTCAAAGTAAATGCGAGTTTTGACATATTTTCTAGGCTTGTGCATTTTGGCTGAATTGCTATCCATTTCTGTTTCCCGGATACTTGAAGCCTCTTATATCTATTTTTGTGCACCTCCTGAAAATAGGTGCGTTCCTGAAAGGGCATTTTCATACTGCCTGCAAAACACTGGTTTGTTTTGGTCCATTGTGAGCAATGGGTGGGTTTCTCAGGATCCCCTTTCCCTCATTTTTAGTGCTAGTGGGATGAAATTCATCATATTTGGAGAGCACATCTACCACTGTTAGCCCACAAAGTTTCAAAATGTTTGGATCATCCCATGATCTTTAGGATTTTTTTCTTTCTAGAAATAAACTCTCCTTTAAAAAATCCCTAAAAGGTGCCCCCCCCCCCCACTGATCCTCTCCTCTAACTTGTCCAGGAGAAGCAGCAAGGGGCATCATTCTTTCCTGCAAAATATCAAAGATGCACTTCCACACCACACACAGCCCACTATTGCACAACCAGGATTGTGGCGCAGCTTGCTGAGTGTCAGCTGCATTAAGATCACTCTGACCAAAAGCTCATAGGTTCGAAGCCAACCCGGGTTGGAGTGGGTTTCCAACCAATTGTGTAGCCTGTTGTCGACCTTTGCAACCCGAAAGACAGTTGCATCTGTGAAGTAGGAAAATTAGGTACCACCTCGTGTGGGGAGGCTAAATTAACTAATTTATGAGGCCATAAAAAAGACTCCAGCAAAACATTCCAGCAAAAAGCATGCGGGGAATGCGGAAGTACTTCATCAGTGTTGCAGATGGACGATGAAAGCGACAGTTCCCCTGGCGGCCAGAAAAAGTTAAATAGCCTCTGTGTCTGTCTGTATATGTTGTATGTCAAAATTGGCATTGAATGTTTGCCATATATGTTCATTGTAATCCGCCCTGAGTCCCCTGTGGGGTGAGAAGGGTTGAATATAAATACTGTAAGTAAATAAATAAATAAATTTGTTTACTAATAAAAAACAGCAAGCAACTTCTTCCAAAGTTTTTAATTTTTTTTTCTGGAAGAGGTTTGTTCCAGCCCATTATGCAGAGGTGGGGGAGGACTTCCCACAGGCTCCCCTTCCATATCCACATCAGATACCACTCTTTCTGGATCCTTTCCCTTCTGTTTGTAGAGGAGACGGGGTTTAATGCTTCTTGAAGCTGTTTCTACTCTACAGGAGAGGCAGATGTGTGCACTTTCTCTCCTAGCAGCATCAGCATGCCATGTGGCTTTCCAAGACATTTTTAAGGAGGCCCAGGGATGGAAGAGTGTTGACTTGGAGCTCAGAAGAGTTATCCTGTATCCTTCATGGACTACCTTAAAATTCCCCTCTGCTTTCTCTACTGCCTGCAATCTCATTTCTGCTTCCATTTAATGCTTCCTTAAAGCATTTTCTACATTCTACTCTAGAGGAGAGGTAAGTTTCTCTTTTTGTTTGCATGGATTGCTATTATTATTAATAACTAATACTTTGAGAAGCATTTTCTGAAGGAGAGGAAGGTAAGGAGAAAAAGAAGCTAAAAGGGTGACTCTCCAAGACCCCAAATGTGTGTGCACCCCACCCACCATCCCTCAGATACCCAACTCCCAGTCAGTCCCACTAAATAAAAAGAATCAGGAAAATAAAGGAATAACCAGCAAATTGTATAAGATAATAATTGATATTAAGGGGTGGGGGGAATAAAGGATGCAACACTAAGAGAGATATGGGAGGAAGACCTAGGGATTAGAGTAAAAGAAGTGGATTTGGTACAATTATGGGATCAAATATATTTAAAGAATTTATCGATATGTGTTAAAGAAAATTATTATAAATTGGTCTGGAAATGGTACTTAACACCAGTGAAGATTGCAAATATTAATAGGAATGCCACCAAAAATTGTTGGAGAGGTTGCCAGGAGGTGGGTACATATATACTAGGGCTGGGCAATTCGTTTCGTTAATTCGTAATTCGTTAAAAAATTCGTTAATTTTTGAATTACAAAACGATTACAAAACTTATTTTTAAACCTGGAAGTGTTTTTAAATATCGAAACGGCAGGCGCCAAAAAATTTTGTATTTCCGTCCATTTCGGAAATACGTAAGATGGCCGCCTGGCTTGCTGGGAGCTCTCCTCTCTCGGCGCCAGCTGAGCAAGCGAGCGAGAGGGCAAGCGGCGAGCGAGAGGGCGAGCGAGAGGGCGAGCGGCGAGCGAGAGGGCGAGGGCGAACGGCGAGCGAGAGGGCAAGCGAGAGGGCGAGCGAGAGGGCGAGAGGGAGGTCTCCTTCTCTTTCTTTCCTTTTCTCTTCTTTCTCTCTCTCTCACCTTTCGCAGGGGGGTTCTGAGCTCTCTTCCAAAGAAGGCTCACTTGCTTCCTCTTCTCTCTCTCTCTCTCTCTCTCTCTCTCAATTTGAGGCAGGAAACCCCTCCATCCTGCAGCCATCTACACTGCAGCCTGGATGAGGTTTGGCACCACATTGGCTCAATGCTGTAGCATCCTGGGAGTTGTAGTTTGGCAGCCTGGGAAAAAGAGCCCCTCCTGGAAGGAACCCATCCTAGCGAGAGGGCGAGAGGGCGAGCGAGAGGGCGAGCGGCGAGCGAGCGGCGAGCGAGAGAGCCCGCCAGAGTGAGTGCCTGCCTTCCCTCAATAATAATTTCTCCTCCCTATTCTACTAAATTAATAATTAAATTTAAAAAATATTTTAAAAATATTGAAAAAAAAGGGCGCCATCTTTACAAAATGTTTTGTAAATATTTACGAAATTTCGTAAATACCGAACTTTTTTTTGGGAAAATTTTGTAATTATTTTAAATATCGAAACAAAAAAACACCCCAATTACAAATCGATTTTAGAAACAAATTTTTGCGTTGTTACCCAGGCCTAATATATACATATGTGGTGGCAATGTAAATATATAAATAAATTTTGGGGGAAGGTATTTGGAGAGATAGAAGTTATAGTGGATATGAAGATAGGGAAAAATGCAAGCATTGCATTGTTGTCACTATATAATGTTAAGAAATTGAAGAAAAAAACAGAGAAAGATGCAATAGATAACATGTTAACTGCGGCAAGATTATTGATAGCGAAGAATTGGAAAGGTAAAATAAATACATCATTTGAAGAATGGTATAAAGAACTATGGAAAATAGCAATAAATGATAAATTGACATGTAGGTTAAGAGTAAGGAAAAGGGTATGGAAAGAAAATGACTTTGATAAAGTTTGGGGAAAATTTATCGAGAATGGCTTAAAAGAAGTAGATGGGAAATTACCTCCACAAGAAGAAATGGTATTTCGGAAAGAGAATAAAAATATATTTGAAAAAGAAAAAAGAAAAAAAGGAAAATAAAGGAAAATCCAAAAGATTAAACTGTGATGCTGAATAGGGAAGGAGGAGCCGTGATTGGCTACCACATGGTCCCTTTTTCAAATGGGAATCCATAACAGATGTGCCCTTGCCGTTTCGGGCTTCTGAACAAAACGGAAAAGCCGGATTGGCTGAAGGAATGGCTAAAAATGGATCTGGGCTCAAGTATAATATTTTTATGAAAGCAAACTGTATCCATCTTTAGTGAAAAACTGGTTTGAAGAGAAAGGATGTTTCACCTCCAAATAGTGGGGTCCCTTCCCCACATCTAATTTGTGTGTCTTCTTCAACTGCACAAACCATGTTCAGCAGCCACTGTTCTGTTGTGCGCTGGGCCTGTAACAGCTGTACTTTTCTATAGGACGTATACTTTAAGCCCAGCGGGAAGCCAGGGGGCCTCAAAGAGAGGTTCTCAGGGATTTTTCTGAAGTGATGGTCTTTGGAGTCTTTAATGATACAACAAAGTCTTTATTATGGAACAAACAACAAATCTTCAATGGTTCAAACAACACTTTAAGGCTTTCTTCGTCTAGTTTTCAATGGACTGGCACCTGACTTTAATTAACTAAACTTTCTCTGTAGGAAAAACCCTTTTTAACCTCTTCCAGGCTGCTTTCTATCTATGCCTTATCGGTGTGGGTGCTACTACCGAATCCAAGTGCGTCTGGGTATCAAGTAGACCTACCAGCCGAGGCTTGAAGATATTTCAGCTGGAGTTCAGTGGATCTGTTTCCCCGGATGATCTTTTTTCCCTGGATGCTCAGTTTCCTTGGATGATCCTGAGAATTTCTTGGTCTTCAGTTTCCTTTTCCCTGGATGGTCGGCTGGTCTACATCCTATAGTTTAGCTAGCTTGTGTGAGACTGCCCAAAATTATTATTATTATTATTATTATTATTATTATTATTATTATTAAACTTTATTTGTACCCCGCTAGCATATCCCGAAGGACTCGATGCGGCTTACACAGGCCTAGGCCTCAACACACAACATAACAATACAAAACCTAAGGCAAATTAAAAACAATTAAAGCACTATAACAACAAGCGATAAACAATACACTAAGACACCATAAAACTGGGCCGGATTAAAAGTGCTAATGTGACAGGTGGTATATAAGGCTTATAGGGCAAGTGCAGCGTGCAGTGTGCGGCAATCTTAGTTTTAATAAAGTGCTTATGGGACTTGGTATTGGAGGTTTCCTATTCTGGGAAGGCACATCGGAACAGCCAGGTCTTCAAGTTCTTTCTGAAGACTGCCAATGTAGGGGCCTGTCTAAGATCTTTGGGGAGGGTGTTCCAGAGTTGGGGGGCCACCACGGAAAAGGCCCTGTCTTGTGTCCCCACCAAACGCGCTTGCAACGCAGGCGGGATCACGAGCAGGGCCTCTCCAGATGACCGAAGTGAACGCGTGGGTTCATAGACGGAGATGCGGTCACGCAGGTAGGCTGGTCCCAAACTGTTCAGGGCTTTGTAGGTAAGCACCTGCACCTTAAATTGGGCTCAGAAAATAAACGGCAGCCAGTGGAGTGCCTTGAACAGGAGGGTTGACCTCTCTCTGTAAGGGGCCCCAGTTAACATCCTGGCCGCTGCTCATTGGACCAGTTGGAACTTCCGAGCCGTTTTCAAGGGCAGCCCCACGTAGAGCGCATTACAGTAGTCCAATCTGGAGGTGACCAAGGCATGGACCATCCCGGCCAGATCAGCCTTCGCGAGGTACGGTCGCAGTTGGCGCACGAGTCTCAATTGCGCGAAAGCCCTCCCAGACACCGCCGACGCCTGAGCCTCAAGCGTAAGCGATGAATCCAAGAGGACTCCCAAACTGTGGACCTGTGGCTCCTTTCCCTCCCAGAAGCCTGAACAAGGGGTGGAACCAAAGCTTAATTAAGATGGACAGGAGGCCTGCCCTATAACTGCAAACTTTAACAGAAAGAAATAAAGTTGGAGCTCCTGGTACAGCCGTACCAGCACAGTCACAGATGGTTCCAGTATACAGAAGTCCATGTTGTAATATAGACTCATATATATGCAGTTCAAGACAGTTTCATAGAATCATAGAATCATAGAATCAAAGAGTTGGAAGAGACCTCCTTGGCCATCCAGTCCAACCCCCTGCCAAGAAGCAGGAATATTGCATGCAAATCACCCCTGACAGATGGCCATCCAGCCTCTGCTTAAAAGATTCCAAAGAAGTAGCCTCCACCACACTCCCTCCGGGGCAGAGAGTTCCACTGCTGAATGGCTCTCACACTCAGGAAGTTCTTCCTCATGTTCAGATGGAATCTCCTTTCTTGTAGTTTGAAGCCATTGTTCCTTGTCCTAGTCTCCAGGGAAGCAGAAAACAAGCTTGCTCCCTCCTCCCTGTGGCTTCCTCTCACATATTTATACATGGCTATCATATCTCCTCTCAGCCTTCTCTTCTTCAGGCTAAACATGCCCAGCTCCTTAAGCCACTCCTCATAGGGCTTGTTCTCCAGACCCTTGATCATTTTAGTCGCCCTCCTCTGGACACATTCCAGCTTGTCAATATCTCTCTTGAATTGTGGTGCCCAGAATTGGACACAATATTCCAGGTGTGGTCTAACCAAAGCAGAATAGAGGGGTAGCATGACTTCCCTAGATCTAGACACTATGCTCCTATGGATGCAGGACAAAATCCCATTGGCTATTTTTTGCCGCCACATCACATTGTTGGCTCATGTTTAACTTGTTGTCCATGAGGACTCCAAGATCTTTTTCACACGTACTGCTCTCGAGCCAGGCCTCATCGTCCCCCATTCTGTCTCTTTGCATTTCGTTTTTCCTGCCAAAGTGGAGTATCTTGCATTTGTCACTGTTGAACTTCATTTGGTTAGTTTTGGCCCATCTCTCTTCAAACTGCATTATATGGCAATGTAGTTGTGGCTTAAGAACTTGATTTAGACTACTGGTCTTTTCATGCAGCTAATCTACCACACCTCTCATTCTCCTTTCCATCATGGTGTTCACAGTTCTTGTCCCGACCCTGCATAAACATCCATGTTTTAAACCTTTTTGGATTCAAAAGCTGAATAGAAAGCACCACATTTGGCAGCTCAATGCTGTGGTATCCTTCATCTGCTAAATGTAACTTTTTTTCTCTCTCATTTTAAAAAAATCACACCTCTTGCAATCTGTCATTTGCCTTCTTTGCATTCCTCGCTTGTGCAGCAATTTTGTTTTAAGGTTATCATTTATACTGAGGATCATCCTTGAGTTAGTTAATTGAGCTTCTGGCTCTATGAAAATAAATCAGATCTGGCAATTGTTAATACATTTTAAATCCTTCAATTTGTTTCATTATTGGAACGGTTCACCTGGCTAAAAAGTCACATGTCTTTATTTCTAATGTTATTAAATTGAGAGGGGTGAGGAGAAAAGGTGAGGAAAAAGATTATTAAATAATATTATCTTATTATTACATTAAAGTATAAACTCATATATGAGTCTAGAAATATAAGTTTAAATATAGAACCCAAATAACTGGAACAACGTATCCACAGATCACTAAGGGTGCATCCAGACCGCACGTATAGTGCGCACCCTCCCGCGTTTTCCCCTGGGGCATCCAGACAATGCTTTAGGGCAGTGGTTCTCAACCTTCCTAATGCTGTGATCCCTTAATACAGTGTTTCTCAACCTGGGGGTCGGGACTCCTGTGGGGTCACGAGGGGGTGTCAGAGGGGTCACCAAAGACCATCAGAAAAAATAGTATTTTCTGTTGGTCATGGGGGTTCTGTGTGGAAAGTTTGATCCAATTCTATCATTGGTGGGATTCACAATGCTATTTCATTGTGGGTGAACTATAAACCCAACAACTTCAACTCCAAAACGACAAGGTCTATTTTCCCCAAACTCTATCAGTATTCACATTTGGGCATATTGAGTATTTGTGCCAAGTTTGATCCAGATCCATCATTGCTTGAGTCCACAGTCTGGATATAGGTGAACTACAACTCCAAAAACTCAAGGTCAATGTCCACCAGACCTTCCCAATATTTTCTCTTGGTCATGGGAATTCTGTGTGCCATGTTTGATTTAATTCCATCATTGATGGCATTCAGAAGGCGCTTTGATTTGTCCCACCCTGGTCATTCAACAGATATATAAACCCATTTTCCTAATTCCAACAGACGTCACTACCTCTGATGAAATGGCAGAGAATAGGTTTTGAGGAAAGGAGAGATAATACCAAGAGACATCCTTTCTGGATATAAGAAAAGAATGGCTTTTTATTTATCCAGCTGGCGACTCGCATCCCAAAAGCAAACCAGAGTCCCGATCAAGGTGCGGACTGCCCTTTTATAGTTTTCCACCTTCAAGCAAACAAAGAACATACATCTTCATACAATCATCAACATCCCTACATCATCCTAGCATCATAGAAATATCAAGTGTCCCTTTCCAACATGCAAAAAGCATGTCTCTGTCTTGCTGCAGAGCAAGCATAGAATACATTAAGCATAGAATGTTCCCCCTCCCTGTTGGCTGTGCTTATATTCATCAATCAAGAGGCCCTCTCTGAGATGTCAAGAGGCTTCTTACTTAGAGGGAAGACAGTGGGCCTTCTCGTACCAGCCTGTGTCTTAGCTCTCTTCCCTGGAATGTCATCCCCTCCCTCTTCAGCCCCTTCTGAAGACAAGCAGTTTGCTTGTCTGTTAGCATTCTTGCTGCACAGAGAGAGAGCCTGAATATTCTATATATTTAAAGTACATATGATTTTTATGCATAAATCAATCAATAAATATCTATTTTTCCAATATCTCCTCATCACTGAGGATGCTTGCCATAGATGCAGGCGAAATGTCAGGAGAGAATGCCTCTAGAACATGGCCATATAGCTTGAAAAAAACTACAACAACCAAGAAACATATCTGTTTAGTCTGTTCCTGGAGAACCTTTAAAAAGGACTAATACCATGGTGCTGTTTTTGACTGGTTTAGATGCTTAGGTGAGAAAATCACAATGGAAATGGCCTTGGGTAACTGGTTCCTTGTGGTGGTGCTGGTTTCTACCGTTGTCTGTGGAATGACTCACAGCTTACATCAAAATCCATAATTTTGGGCCCAAATCTGACCTTAACTAGCTGATGTATATAAGAATATATATGGTATGTTTGAAAGAGAAAACGAACATGCTGGCAATTCAAAATAATCATATCAGTTTGAAAATTATTCCTGTACAATGTAATGACACTACAACACAGGTCATAATAAAGGCTACAATAGTAATGCTGTCTCAAGATTTGTGCATGATTCTCCAAGGACATTAATATTATTTTATTTGTGTTTGCTGGAAGAGGAGGAAATTATATTTGCTGTTGCAGCAGCCCAAGAGGGGTACTTGCAACTCTATCCAGCCAATGAAATATGATACCCAAGGAAAGGTATTAGCAAACTACCACCCTAGATAAGAAAGCCTTTGTGTATAGAGTTTCTATTGAAATCACCTTCAGACCACTTCACTGGGCCAGCTATCCACTTTCAAATATCCATGTTAAATTTGATACAGCACCTATATTTGCAACTTTAGAAGGATCAATATCTGTCGAGACTGGGCTTATGAATAGTTCCATGATGGATACACCCACTGCCTCCTAACCATTGAGAGGTCTTATTCAATATGGGTCTTTCTATGGGTGTTGGGACATTCACCATGGTTGCAGGTAAAAACTGTCCCCAGATCATCGTTTTTTAAAGGGTTGTTGGAAATTTGGGGGTCCAAGAGTTATCAAAATCAAGTGCAGGAATTTCACCTTCCCCATAATGTGCATATATATATATATATATATATATAGCCGTCCTGTGCCACGCATTGCTGTGGCCCAGTCTGGTGATCTGGAAAATAAAGTAATGAGAAAGTGTTGGTTTCTAATATATGTAATTCCTTTATGCTTGTGGGTAAACAGTAGGCTTGGGCGGTTTCGTTCGTTAATTTCGTAATTCGTTATTGATTCGTATTTAAATTAGCTTATGATCCAATATTGAGCCATGCAGGAATTGTGTGAGGAGCAATTAAGATTCGAAACAATTTTTTCAATTTATTTCAAAATTATTTCGAAATTATTTCAAAATTATTTCAAAATTATTTCAAAATTATTTCGAAATTATTTCAAAATTATTTCAAAATTATTTCAAAATTATTTCAAAATTACAGAGGGAGAGGGAAGCTTCAGAAGTTCCTCCTGTCCCATTTGGAGGTTTTTTTTTTTTAGCATATTGCGCAATCTCGTCCGCCATTGACGAATCGATTCGTAATTTTACGAAATTTCGTAAATTTTGAAATTTTTTAAAGGAAAATTTCGGAATTATTAAAAAAAAACGAAACGCAAGGGCCCCCTAAAAACAAAACGAGTTTAGAACCAAATTTTTCCGTGGTTACCCAAGCCTAGTAAACAGTATTTCTTGCTGTTTCGTTGTCAGTGTTGATGTGGAGAGTGTCTGGTTTCCTACTCTGGAATATGCAACATATAACTGTCCTTCTTTAGGGGTCCTTTTTCAAATCTATGATACTATCTCTCTCTGTGTGTGAATCATATATATTTATCTATATCTATGGCTGGATGACTCTTTGTCAGGAGGGCTTTGATTACGTTTCCTTGCCCTGGTGAAGGGAGTTGGATTGGATGGTCTTTTGGCAGCATTTCTCAACCTGAGAGTTAGGACCCCTGAGCGGGGATCATGAGGGGGTGTCAGAAGGGTCGCCAAAGATCACCAGAAAACACAGTACTTTCTGTTGGTCATGGGAGTTCTGTGTGCCAAGTTTGGTTCAATTCCATTGTTGGTGGAGTTCAGAATGCTCTTTGATTATAGGTGAACTATAAATCCCAGTAACTACATCTCCCAAATGTCAAGGTCAATTTCCCCAAACTCCACCAGTGTTCACATTTGGGCATATGGAATATTTGTGCCAAGTTTAGTCCAGATCCATCATGCAGTGCTCACCAAACTGTGCCGTCGCACCTGGGGGCTATAATTCTTAATGAAGGAGGCATGGACGTGACATCTTTCCCCAGGGGATTGCTTCTTGCCCTCCTATAGGAAACTGGAACTCTCAAAAACCCAAAACGCTGTAAATAACTCAGAATAAGTTTTATTGATCACAAAGAGTTATTTCTTTAAAGCAATGAGCTGGAAACTTCAGAGGGGTGAAGGAAAATATACGTTACAGTCTCAATTACTCCTGGGTCCAAGGTGTTTGAGGCTGAGAAGCCTTTCCAAGTTTCCTCTTTCCTCAATGGCTGTGAATGCCGGAGCAAACCACAACCCCAGTTCAGATGGCCTATGCTTTGAAGACTCAGGATCTTTCTCTGGTGCCAAAAGAACCGGTTTGGAGGGGCTTGAGAATTGCAATGTCGTTCAGGTTGGTCTGAACATGAAGCACAACTGTCAAGGGTAAAAAACCTCAGAATTGGTGCTGAGAGGTAATTTAAATCAGGGTCTTTTAGAGTCAAGTCTCTTACTCACGTCCATCTGGTAGAAATTCTGATGGCAGAATGAAAAGAAAGGAAGCACTCCCCTCCTGCAGGAAGAGGTGGAGCCAAACAGCACTGATTGACAGCTATAAGTAACCAATCCATCCAACTATATATAAGCAGGGTAAAAAGGCAGGATTAAGCATGATACAACAGTTTAAATCTGTGTGGGAAGTTTGCCCCATTTCTGTAGTTTGTGGGTTTCAGAATGCTCTTTAATTGTAGTGAACTATAAATCCCAGTAACTACAAATCCCAAATGTAAAGGTCTATTTCCTCCATCTGTGTTCATATTTGGGCATATGGAATTTTTGTGTCAAGTTTGGTCCAGATCCATCATTGTTTGAGTCCACAGTGCTCTCTGGATGTAGGTGAACTACAACTCCCAAACTCAAGGTCAATGCCCACCAAACCCTTCCAGCGTGTTCTGTTGGTCATGGAAGTCCTGTATGCCATGTTTGGTTTAATTCCATCATTGGTGGTGTTCAGAATGCTCTTTGATTGTAGGTGAACTATAAATCCCAGCAACTACAACTCTCAAATGTCAAGGTCTATTTCCCTTAAACTCCATCTGTGTTCATATTTGGGCATATGGAATATGCCAAGTTTGGTCTGGATCCATCATTGTTTGAGTCCACAGTGCTCTCTGGATGTGGGTGAACTATAATTCCCAAACTTAAGGTCAATGTCCACCAAACCTTTCCCATTTTTCTGTTGGTCATGGGAGCCCTGTGTTCTCAGTTTGGCCCAATTCCATCATTGGTGGAGTTCAGAATGCTCTTTGATTGTAGGTAAACTATAAATCCCAGCAACGACAATTCCCAAATGACAAAATCAATTTTGTTGAGTGGAGGACATAAAGTGGACTGTTAGGTGTCTTGTGTCCAAATTTGGTGTCAATTCCCCCAGTGGTTTTTGAGTTCTGTGAATATCACAAACGAACATTACATTTAGCAGCACAGGTCTTACCATATTGGAACCTGGCTGCCCAACAAATATCTAGCTCCCAATTACTTTTATTCCTGAATATGACCTTCAACCTTGACTTCATCCACTATGTATCACCTAGGCTTCACTTCTTAGTCTGATTTTGGATCACCTTTGCTTTTACACAGATTTTCCAGCTTTCACTTCAGAGAATGTGTGAATTTACTCAGCCATACATGGTAGATAACCTGTAACCTTTACTGCTTTTGCAGCTAGAAGAGTAGCAGAATATTCCTGGAAGCTGAGTGTTGCCTCCAATTTTAATCCAAAGGGGAAAAAAGTGTGCCTCATGTACCTAAAGTTTTGGGCACAGTGTGTTAAATCCAATCTTAAATTTGCTTTTCAGTTCCATTTAAAGTTTCTTCCTTTCTTGACAAGGAGAAGCAAGGTGATTGGCATTTGTGATAGACTACACGAAAGTTGAACTCGCAAGATCAAAGCCTGCCAGGACCTCAGCTCCACTGCAAGTTAATTAAAATGAGTGAAACTCTGCAAAAAAAATCTGCAGAACTTAAGGTAAGATCTCATTTCTTTTGAAAGAAGTTTGGGACGAAGGGGATTGGACATTCTTCTCACAAAATGGATTGAAGCGAGAGCCGCTTTGCCAACTGTGTATAAATGTTCTAAGCTTTTGCAAAGCCCATGCTGATAGAATAACCACAGACTTTCGTGAAAGATTCTGACTGATCTGGAAATGAGGGACACCTTGCAAGAAGGAAGCAGATCTTATCAAAAGACCCTGTGAATGAGCTTTAACACTTTGCACATCAGGTCATGGCTGACCAACCAAGGGATAATGGGACCAGGCACAGAAATCTGGGTTAGCCTAGATACAAATTCAGCTATATCGAGATTGGGTAGAGGAGAAAGCATAGTGTGGGGATCATATGTGGTCCTCAACTTCTTCCTCAACCTTCCCCTAATTGAATCACTTGAGTCCCAAGGGAAACCTAATAACTGGGTTACAGCCCATCTGCTCATTTACTGGAAGGAAAACCCAAGGGAAACTATCCCCAAATCGCATCATTTTTGTGAGGGCCAAGACTTGGTCAGCGCACATGGCAGTCTTTTCCGTATCGCTGTATCTTAACACTAGGCTTGTTTGAAAAAAAAAATGGTACAAATCTCGTTTAGTATGTAGGGGGTGCTGGTAGTTCGATTCTAAAGTCACTTCCAATTTTCACAGGAAAAAAATATTCAAAACTATTTGAAACTTCCGAGACTTTTGAATCCTTTTGTTAACCATTTGAAAGTGTTATTTCCTGTTTCATTGGGTGGCTTCACTTTGAAAGTAGATCTTTTACTCCAGGAAATTCACCCTTCTCTGGTTTAAAACTGGCTTCTCTGGCTTGAGCCAGAAGCAGGAAAAGCAATCAGGAGGAAATTCACCCTTCTCTGGTTTAAAACTGGCTTCTCTGGCTTGAGCCAGATGCAGAAAAAGCAAACTGGAGGAAATTCACCCTTCTCTGATTTATAAACCACTACTCTGGCTTGAGCCAGAAGTAGAAAGAGCAAACGGGAGGAAATTCACCCTTCTCTGGTTTATAACTCACTTCTCTGGCTTGAGCCAGAAGCAGGAAAAGCAAATGGGAGGAAATTCACCCTTCTCTGGTTTATATCTCACTTCTCTGGCTTGAGCCAGAAGCAGGAAAAGCAAACGGGAGGAAATTCACCCTTCTCTAGTTTATTACCCTCTTCTCTGGCTTGAGCCAGAAGCAGGAAAAGCAAACGGGAGGAAATGCACCCTTCTCTGGTTTATAACCCACTTCTCTGGCTTGAGCCAGAAGCAGGAAAAGCAAACGGGAGGAAATTCACCCTTCTCTAGTTTATTACCCTCTTCTCTGGCTTGAGCCAGAGGCAGGAAAAGCAATCGGGAGGAAATTCACCCTTCTCTGGTTTATAACTCACTTCTCTGGCTTGAGCCAGAAGCAGGAAAAGCAATCAGGAGGAAATTCACCCTTCTCTGGTTTATAACTCACTTCTCTGGCTTGAGCCAGAAGCAGGAAAAGCAAACAGGAGGAAATTTAATTCATCCTTTTCTGGTTTAGAACTGGGTTATCTGGTTTGAGCCAAAGCCAGAGACTAGAAGCGGGGGAAACGCTGAATCATTTCCGTCTCACTTCCTGAATTGGAAAAAAATGGCGAGGGTAGCTTTGGAAGGGCAAGGGGACTTCCGGTTTCCTAAAAAAGTTCAAAATTGCTTTAAAAAAATAATCTTTTTGACTTTATTCCAAATAATGAAGATTCTGACTGGATCTAACCATGCCTACTTAACACCTAAATAGGAAGTTCCAGAGCCCTCCCAAAGTGTGCCAATGGGGTTTGAATGTGATTTTCCTGCTTCTTGGCAGGGGGTTGGACTGGAGGGCCCACAAGGTCTCTTTCAACTCTAGGATTCTATGATTCTAAGATATATGCAATGCAGTTTTCATTTGTTTTCCTCCCATTGCTCCCTACAGACCTGGTACAAGTGTCTACTTAGGCCCCTTCCACACAGCTGAATAAATCCCACATTATCTGTTTTGGAGTGGAATATATGGCAGTGTGGACTCAGATAACCTAGTTCAAAGCAGATATTGTGGGATTTTCTGCCTTGATATTCTGGGATATAGGTCCGTGTGGGAAGGCCGCAAGTTATCCAATAAGATACATTTTGAATGGCATGTTCCCCAACTGCCTAGAGCGATAACTATATAGTTTTTTCTTCTTGTACTATGTTGCATCATCAAAGAATAGCATGTGCGAAAAGCAAGGTTTGCCCAGTTTCCTAGGTAATGTATATACTTGGTCTCTTGTCTCACTGTGCCAAGTCCATCCATTTAAGGTTGAACAGGAAAGGGGAGGATAAAGTGTAATAAGGGAAGCAGGCAGGTGGAAAAACTAAGATCAGGAAGCTTATCATTTTCCCTTCCTTTTCATTCTCAACACATTCTTTGCAAGTTTCAATACAAATTTCAGTTTCACAAGATTCAAATTCATGTCGGTTCATTTCTGCACACAAAATGTTGCAAAATTGCTTACAGTTTTGTCGTTGTTCTTGTTGTTGTTGAAATTGCACAGCACCCCTAGAACAATGAAGACACATAGAGATGTAATTCTTCATTAAATTTCTTCTTGAAAGAAGAAACACACAATTCTGGCAGTTTTCACACCGCTTTCAAAGCCAATTTGCAATTTTGGACTTGGGTTGTTGTAGGTTTTTCCGGGCTATATGGCCATGTTCTAGAGGCATTTTCTCCTGACGTCTATGCATCTATGGCAAGCATCCTCAGAGGTAGTGAGGTCTGTTGGAAGTAGGAAAATGGGTTTATATATCTGTGGAATGACCAGGGTGGGACAAAGGACTCTTGTCTGCTGGAGCTAGGTGTGAATGTTTCATTTAGCATTTAATGGCTTGGAAGTGCCTGAGGGGATGTTTTATTGAGAGGTGATTTGATGTGCCTGATTGTTTACTCTCTGTTGTTTTGCTGTTGTAATTTTAGAGTTTTTTTAATACTGGTAGTCAGATTTTGTTCATTTTCATGGTTTCTTCCTTTCTGTTGAAATTGTCCACATGCTTGTGGATTTCAATGGCTTCTCTGTGTAGTCTGACAGGCACTTCCAAGCTATTAAATGCTAATCAAGGTGATCAGAGAAGCCAGTTTTAAAACCAGAAAAGCCAGTTTTAAACCAGAGAAGGAAAGAATTTCCTGGCCTTTTCTCAAGCCAGAGAAGCCAGTTTTAAACCAGAGAAGGAAAGAATTTCCTGGCCTTGGCTCAAGCCAGAGAAGCCAGTTTTAAACCAGAGAGGAAAAGAATTTCCTGGCCTTGGCTCAAGCCAGAGAAGCCAGTTTTAAACCAGAGAGGAAAAGAATTTCCTGGTCTTGGCTCAAGCCAGAGAAGCCAGTTTTAAAGCCAGAGAAGCCAGTTTTAAACCAGAGAAGGAAAGAATTTCCTGGTCTTGGCTCAAGCCAGAGAAGCCAGTTTTAAAGCCAGTGAAGCCAGTTTTAAACCAGAGAAGGAAAGGATTTCCTGACCTTGGCTCAAGCCAGAGAAGCCGGTTTTAAAGTCAGAGATGCCAATTTTAAACCAGAGAAGGAAAGGATTTCCTGGCCTTGGCTCAAGCCAGAGAAGCCAGTTTTAAACCAGGGAAGGAAGGAATTTCCTCCGCTTGCTTTTCCCTGCTTTTTTTTCTGTGAAAATCGGAATTCACTTTAGAAGTGAACCACCTACATCCGAAATGAGTTTTGAACCTTTTTTTGTGGATTAACCAAGTCTATTAGTCATCTACCCCATACCTTGCTGAAAAACCCATATTGCTGTAATCCTTCTTCTTTATCTTTTTTTTTTTTTTTGCAAACTAGGATGAAATACTAACATGAACGAAACTGCTCTTTTTTTGCAGACCAAAGTTCTCAGAAAAATCTGTCACTGAACAATGGAGGGAAACACAGATCATACTGAGAAGAGAGTGAGAGAGTTTGCATATTGTCATTCTCCAGCAAAAACACAACTCCCCTTGTGTCTATATGACAACAAAACAACATTTTCCTTCGGAGGCTGCTGACCCACAAAAAGGCATGCTTGAATATCTGGGTTTTCGTGCTATGTAAACCTGTCACGGTTCCGTGTGACACACAGCCAGTGACAATGGGAGATGTTGATGCAGGGATGGATAACTGTAAATAGCTCCAAAACAGCAGCTGCTCATGTCATTCTTGAGAAATACCTACAAAGATCCAACTGCCCATTCAGCATAGGTGAATGGTATAGCTGAATATAGGCAGGTTTGCTTTTAAAAAGAGCAGTTTAAGGGCTTAGTTTAATTAGCTGCAATGCAAGCTAGTGTAGTAAAATGGCATTCCTTATATAAGATGGTGAACAACCCAAACATATGTATTTGCAGAGCACCTGAAATTGAGGCTGTAGCACAGGTATTCTTTGATTGTAAATTGTACCAGAAGGTGAGAGACTTATACCTTGGTTCATATATCAAACAAACAATTTGTTGGGAATCCCACATCAGAACAACATATGTTATGTGTGGCCAAGACCCAAAAATAACATATAAAGCAGCTCTGTTTTTAAGCAAAGCAATACGTCTGAGAACCACATACATGGGGCTGATTGGGATAAACTGTACGAGTGATATGGAAACATGATGTATATATTCAGTTTTATCATTTAAGTGTTTTACTTAACTTATAGGCCTGGGTAACAACGCAAAAATTTGTTTCTAAAATCGATTTGTATTTGGGGTTTTTTTTTGTTTCGATATTTAAAATAATTACAAAATTTTCCCTTTAAAAAGTTCGGTATTTACGAAATTTCGTTAATATTTACAAAACATTTTGTAAAGATGGCACCCTTTTTTTTCAATATTTTTTCAATATTTTTTCAATATTTTTTCAATATTTTTTCAATATTTTTTCAATATTTTTTCAATATTTTTTCAATATTTTTTCAATATTTTTTCAATATTTTTTCAATATTTTTTCAATTTAATTATTAATTTAGTAGAATAGGGAGGAGAAATTATTATTAAGGAGGGAAGGCAGGCACTCACTCTGGCGGGCCCTCAAGCGCTGCCGCCGAGTCGGGCCCGGCTCCTCCAAAGCAATGCGAAATTGGGAGAAGGGCTCCCCAAAGGCCATCTAGCCCAGCCCTCCGCTAAGGAATTGGGAGAACGAAGCACACCCACCGCAAAGGTGAGGAAGGAGGGACGGGCCGCCTTCCCGCTGAGGGTCACTCGCCCTCTTGCTCGCTTGCTCAGCCGGCGCCTTCCCCGCCCTCTCCTCCTCCTCCTCCTCCTCTTTCAGGCTCTGACTGGCTAAGGAGAGGAGAGAGAGGAGAGCTCCCAGCAAGCATCTAGCCAAGCCATCTTACGTATTTCCGAAATGGACGGAAATACAAAATTTTTTGGCGCATGCCGTTTCGATATTTAAAAACACTTCCGGGTTTAAAAATAAGTTTTGTAATCGTTTTGTAACTGCTAAAATTAACGAATATTTAACGAATTACAAAATTAACGAACGAAACCGCCCAGGCCTATTAACTTATAGTATAGGGCAATGGTTCTCAACCTTCCCAATGCTGTGACTCCTTAATACAGTGGTTCTCAACCTTCCTAATGCCATAACCCCTTAATACAGGTCCTTATGTTGTGGTGACCCCCAACCATCAATTTATTTTCATTGCTACTTCACAACTATAATTTTGCTCCTGTTATGAATCATCTTGTAAATATCCAATATGCAGGATGTATTTTCATTCATTTGGCACAAATATTCGATATGCCCAAATTTGAATACTGGTGGGGTTGAGGGGAGGATTGATTTTGTCATTTGGGAGTTGTAGTTGCTGGGATTTATAGTTCACCTACAATATCAAAGAGCATTCTGAACTCCACCAATGAGGGAATTGAACCAAACTTGGGACACAGAGTTCCCATGACCAACAACAAATTCTGGAAGAGTGTGGTGGGTATTGACCTTGGGTTTTGGAGTTATAGTTTACCTAAATCCAGAGAGCACTGATGCATCTGGACCAAACTTGGCATGAATACTCAATGTGACCAAATGTGGACACTGACGCAGTTTGGGGAAGATAGACCTTGACATTTGGATGTGGTAGTGGCTGGGATTTATAGTTCACCTATAATCAAAGAGCATTCTGAACTCCACCAATGATAAAATTGGGACAACTTCCCACACAGAACCCCCACAATCAACAGAAAATACTGTGTTTTCTAATTGTCTTTGGTGACGCCTCTGACACCCCCTCGCTACCCCCCTAGGGGTCCCGACCCCCAGGTTGAGAAACACTGGCTTAATACATTTCCTCATGTTGTGGTGACCCCCAACCATAAAATTATTTTCGCTGTTACTTCATAACTGTAATTTTACTACTGTTATGAATTATAATGCAAATATTTGATATGCATGGGTGTATTTTCATTCACTGGACCAAATTTGGCACAAATACCCAATACGCCCAAATTTGAATACTGATGAGGTTGTGGGTGGGGAATAAATTTTGTCATTTGGGAGTTGTATTTGTTGGGATTTATAGTTCACCTACAATCAAAGAGGATTCTGAACTCCACCAACGATGAAATTGAACCAAACTTGGCACACAGAACTCCCATGACCAACACAAAATCCTGGAAGGATTTGGTGGGCACTGACCTTGAGTTTTGGAGTTGTAGTTCACCTACATCCAGAGAGCACTGCGGGTCACTCAAACAATGATAGATCTGGACCAAACTTGGCATGAATACTCAGTACAGGATTACTTTCAAGGTGCTGGTACTAATGTTTAAGGCCTTATATGGTCTGGGGCCAGCGTACCTGAGGGCCCGCTTATCCCCCTACCTACCCCAGAGATTGTTTCGGTCCGAAGACCAAAATATGCTTGAAGTCCCCAACATCCGGACTTATCATCTGTCCTCTACTAGGCAGAGAGCCTTCTCGATTGTGGCCCCTTATTTATGGAATGCCTTGCCAGTTGAAACCCGAACCATCCGAGAACTACTTGCTTTTCGGAAAGCCTGTAAAACCTTTCTCTTCCGAAAAGCTTTCGATGGGTGAATAACTCAGGACTATGTCTGTTCTTGTTTTTATTGTATTTTAAAGTTAATTGTATTGTTTTAATCTACTGCTGTAAACCGCTCCGAGCCAAATTGGGAGTCGCGGTATACAAGCCAAATAAATAAATAAATAAATAAATATGTCCACAGTGAACCCGAGTGGAGTTTGGGGGAAAATAGACCTTGGCATTTGGGAGTTGTAGTTGCTGAGATTTATAGTTCACCTACAATCAACTAGCATTCTGAACCCCACCAATGATAGAGTTGGGCCAAACTTCCCACACAGAACCCCTTTGACCAACAGAAAATACTGTGTTTTATGATGGTCTTTGGTGACCTCTCTGACACCCCCTCGCGACCCCCCCCCCGGGGTCCCAACCCCCAGGTTGAGAAACACTGATATTGTTGTGACTCAGCTGGAATCACAGAGTCATGGTGTCAATAATGATTCTGATGGGATGATGAGATTCACATTAAGAGTCAGAGTCAGATGCAAAGCAAGGATGTTCCTGTGTTAAACGAGGAAGACCAGGACCAGGAGGCAGAAGTTCAGTTGTTTCCCACAGCAAGGGATGATGCTTGGGACATTGAAACTACTGAGAGTGAGAGAGAGCCAGGTACCTGGTGAAGGAAGGGAGGAAAGGCAAGATGCAGGAAGGGAGGATAGTTCTCAGCCAGCTAACAAGGGATTTGACCTTGACGGGGCTGGTGGGTTGGATAGAGCTGATCGATTGGAATTGAAAGTGCGAAGGAGTGTCAGGATCACCAGGAGGCGAGAGAGAGAGAGTCCCGGGGCCATAGAAACACCTTCATGTTGTCCAAAGAGTATTAAACAGGCTGTTTAAATGTGCCTCAGTGTCAGAGCAACTTCCCGCTTCAACTTTGGATTTATCTTGCAGTTTTTCATGCTCATGTTTCAGAACTTTGTCATGTTCTCATGGAACTTTGCCCTGCCTATGCCTTCATGGATCTTGTTTGCCTATGTTACCTTGGATTGATCTTTTGAAATATACTTTTGCTTTTTGAACCTTTTATCTTTCCTTTTAATAAAACTATAAAGACTACTGCTGGTGTGTTCATTGGTGTCGTAAGCAAGGTGGTTCTACTCTGAGGTGCGACAGATATAGAGTGTAATCCAGTTTTATCAAACCTTTTTGTTTGGTTTGGTATTGTGATGTGGTCTAAGGGCTAATCATGTTTCGCTGTTTGGGAGTGATCCTGGACTCATCGTTGAGCCTGGAGCCCCAGGTTTCAACGGTGGTCAGGGGAGCTTTTGCACAATTAAAACTTGTGCACCAGCTGCGCCTGTACCTTGGGAAGTCTGACTTGGCCACAGTGGTCCACGCTTTGGTTACATCCCGTTTAGATTACTGCAACGCTCTCTACGTGGGGTTGCCTATGAAGACTGTCCAGAAGCTCCAGGGTACAGGGAGCATACTACTCCTCTGTTGTGCCAGCTCCACTGGCTGCCAATTAGCTTCCAAGCACAATTCAAAGTGCTGGTGTTAACCGATAAAGCCCTAAATGACTCCGGCCCAGTTTACCTGTCCGAACGTATTCTCCCTTATGACATCTAGGTTGTTAACATCTAGGTTGTTAAGATTATCTGGAGGGGCCCTGCTCTCAGTCCCACCAGCCTCTCAGGCGAGTCTGGTGGGGACGAGGGACAGGGCCTTCTCGGTGGTGGCCCCTCGACTCTGGAATTCTCTCCCACTGAAGATAAGAACTGCCCCCTCCATTCTGTCATTCAGAAAATGGGTGAAAACCTGGCTATGGGGTTTGGCTTTCAACGAGTGAATCAATATTTTTGTGATCGAATAGATGACGATGAATGATGGACAACGAATTCACTATGACGACTGACTATTGTTATTATGTGATTGCATTTTGCTGTTATAACGTTTTAATTGAATATGTTATATGATGTTTTTAATGATTGTTTTGTGATTTTATTGTTGGAAACTGGCCCGAGTCCCCCGATAGAGGGGAGAAGACCGGTATACAAAACTGATAAATAAATAAATAAATAAAAAATTGAATACTGCTACCAAAAATATGTCAGAAAAGGGAGGAGAATTATATTGAGCACTAGGTGTAATATTGTGGCCTCTTGACATATTTTTAAGAATAGGAAAAATATTTTTGAATGAAAAATGGTCAATACTAGGCCTGGGTAACAACGGAAAAATTTGTTTCTAAAATCGATTCGTTTTTTGGGGGGTTTTGTGTTTTGATATTTAAAAGAATTCCGAAATTTTTCTTTTAAAAAGTTCGATATTTACAAAATTTCATAAATGTAAAAAAAATTACGAAACATTAATGAAACAAATACAAAACAATAACGAATCGATTCGTTAATGGCGGACGCGACAGCGCAATACGCTAAAAAACCTCCAAATGGGACAGGGGGAACTTCTGAAGCTTCCCTCTCCCTCTGTTGTTGACTGTTGGTGTGATATTATAATTTTTTTTCACTAATTAAACAAAAAACAACTATAAAACTTGCCCCAGACATGCGGAAATAATAACGAAACGACCACAAACCGATAATGAAACGAATACAGAACGAATCCGAAGCATTTATGAAACGAATTTAAAAATTCGTTTCGTTTTTAAGTTGCTCCAGAATGGTTCGTTATCGCTTCGTTATAAAAAAATAACGAATTTTTAACGAATTACGAATTAATGAAACGAAACCGCCCAGCCCTAGTCAATACAGGTGTGATTTGAATGTTGAGGGAAAGTGAATGAAGAATGAAGGAGTTGACAAGAATCTTTGTAGTTTGGGATTGATTTTGCATGAAATTTGTGGTTTGTGGTTGTTCTGGGAGGAAACAACATTCTCCTTTCAGAAAACAGCATCTTCCTGCTGAGTGCAAAATGTTGATTGAGGAACGCCGGAATTGAGAGTTAAGATTTAATGCAACAGGTTGATTTGCTAATTGGGTAATTTTAACTTTAACAAGAGGGAGTAATGGTATGTTAGGATTTTTTTGTTTTGTTTTGGAGAGGCACTGTATCTTTCTGTGATGGCCAAGCGCATAATTCATTTTTCCCCATGCTTGTTACTCATAGCGAGTGTGTTCCAACTCAATCTGACTAATGGGAAAGCAAGGAGGAAAGAACATATAGATAACTTAGCTATCTATGAGCCCTTTGTGAGGGTAGCTATAGTTGAAGAAGGGAAGGAGATACACTGTAAATATGAGCAATGCTACAGATTTAGGTTAGGGTTAGAAAGGAGATTCCATCTGAACATTAGGAAGAACTTCCTGTGATAGCTGTTCAGCAGTGGAACTCTCTACCCCAGAAGGTGGTGGAGGCACCTTCATTGGAAGCCTTTAAACAGAGGCTGGATGACCATCTCTCAGGGGTGCTTTGAATGCAATTTTCCTTCTTCTAGGCAGGAGTTGGACTGGATGGCATATGAGGTCTCTTCCAACTCTAGGATTCTATGATTCTTTCATTATCTCTAGGATACTTTCTCTCAATGAAATTCTAAATTCTACCAATCAGGATAAGAGACTGCCAATAGATTACATCATCATTTATCCATGGTTTATAGAGAGGTTGACCCTTAGTTCATTCAAATTAAGTCATCTCTTGGCCACATAAATTCCCAAGGACTGAAATACTTTGGATTACTGCTATCAATATGTGTAGATAGGTGTACACATACAGTAATGCTAATGGCTTCATTTTTATTGCTATTCCTAGTAAATTCTATAGACCAACACATAGATACCCTGTTTCCCTGAAAATGACCTCCCAAGCATGATTTTTTCGGGATTTTTGAGGTTGCGCGAAATATAAGCCCCACTTTAAATATAAGCCCTAGTTATAGTTCACTATTTTAAAAGTCAATTTAAATAGTGTCCAGTAGGCTTGTTTGATTAAAAGAAATGGTTCGAAACTCGTTTTGGATGTAGGGGGCACTAGTGGTTCAATTCCAAAGTCAATTCCGATTTTCACAGAAAAAAAAAGTTCAAAACTTCAAAACTTCTGAGACTTCTGAATCTTTTCATTAATGTTTTGAAAATGTTATTTCCTGTTTCATGGGGTGGTCTTTACTTTGAAAGTAGTTGTTTTACTCCAAGAGTGGGGAAAAGCAAGCAGAGAAAATTCCTTCCTTCTCCGGTTTAAAACTGGCTTCTCTGGCTTGAGGCAGAAACGGGGAAAGGAAAGGGAGGAAATTCAGCCTTTCCCAGTTTAAAACTGGCTTCTCTGACTTGAGGCAGAAACGGGGAAAGGAAATGGAGGAAATTCAGCCTTCCCCGGTTTAAAACTGGCTTCTCTGGCTTGAGGCAGAAACGGGGAAAGGAAAGGGAGGAAATTCAGCCTTTCCCGGTTTAAAACTGGCTTCTCTGGCTTGAGGCAGAAACGAGAAAGGAAAGGGAGGAAATTCAGCCTTCCCTGGTTTAAAACTGGCTTCTCTGGCTTGAGGCAGAAACGAGAAAGGAAAGGGAGGAAATTCAGCCTTCCCTGGTTTAAAACTGGCTTCTCTGGCTTGAGGCAGAAACGAGAAAGGAAAGGGAGGAAATTCAGCCTTCCCTGGTTTAAAACTGGCTTCTCTGGCTTGAGGCAGAAACGGGAAAGGAAAGGGAGGAAATTCAGCCTTCCCTGGTTTAAAACTGGCTTCTCTAGCTTGAGCCAGAAGCAGGAAAAGCAATCAGGAGGAAATTCAGCCTTCTTTGGTTTAAAACTGGCTTCTCTGGCTTCAGGCAGAAACGGGGAAAGGAAAGGGAGGAAATTCAGCCTTTCCTGGTTTAAAACCAGCTTCTTTGGTGTGAGCTGAGGCCAGGGACCAGAATAATTTCCGACTCACTTCCTGAGTCGGAAGAAAAATGGCGAAACTGGCTTTGGAAGGGCAAAGGGACTTATGGTTTCCTAAAAAAGTTCAAAATCACTTCAAAAAAGGTATTTTTTTTGAATTTATTCTGAATTATGAAGATTCTGACTAGACCTAACCATGCCTAGTGTCCAGACAGCTATACATAAGCCCTAACACATATTTCAAAGCAAAAGGAAATATAAGACCTTACTTTCAGGGAAACAGGGTAGATATCTTATCTTATTTATCTACTATCTATCTATCTATCTATCTATCTATCTATCTATCTATCTAATGTTGGTCCTGTCAAATCTGCTGACAAAGGGAGAGAAATTGATACAATACATGCACAGTGATGCAACCAAACCAATATTCTTAGTTCATTTATTCTCATATATGCAGAAAACAAAGCAACAGCCCACATTGCAATCTAGTAGATGAAATGCGCCCATTTTATTTGCTTACTTGTCACTTTTAGCTATTTGTTGTGGGATGCAGGGAAAAATTGAACAGATCAAAGAACAAGTTGGTTGATACACTGTTCGCATTTCAAAACAAATTTGTTTGGATTTGCTTTGCAACATTCTGACTTGCTAAAAGCTTCCTTTGATTAAATAAGTGTTTGCCTTGTATTCGGAAAACATGTGCATGCTTTGATGCCTATTGTCCCAAGGCAGACAACCCTAAATTTAGCACTGGCAAACTGGTGTTGGCAAACGTCCCAGTTACACAAACAAACATGGTACGAGTGGGGGAAGACGGGAGGGAGCAGACCCATGGAGAGCTGAGCACTTGGCAGTTAAAGGGGGGTTGGTTGTTTTTCAGTGTGTGCAGATAGTTCAGTAGTCTACGTTTTCCATAATACTTTTTATTGTTTATTTGTTTGGTCATTTCCGACTTCATGACCTCATGGACCAGTCCACGCCAAAGCTCCCTATTGACGTGGCCACCCCCAACACTTTTTTAAAAATATTTTTTTTATTTAGAATATGGTGCTCCTCAAGATGGAGAGGATAGAAAGAGGGATGAGGGTGATAGGTGTCCATTTACATGGAAAGGGTGAGAACAATAATCGTAAGTAAAGTAGGAAATGGAAAGTGCGACGGAGAGCGTGGGGGATATGGAGGGGAGGAAAGGGAAGAAAATGAAAAAATAAAAATAAAAAAGGGATGGGGGGTGGGGGATGGGGTATAGAACAGGGTAAAATACTTCCAGGAGTTTCCAGGACTGAAGGATGGATGGATGTGTAGATATATTGTTGAAGGTTTTCATGGCTGGAATCACTAAGTTCTTGTGGGTTTTTTCGGGCTATATGACCATGTTCTAGAGGCATTTCTCCTGATGTTTCGCCTTCATCTATGGCAAGCATCCTCAGAGGTGAGGTCTGTTTGGTAAATGGGAAAAGGGTTTATATATCTGTGGAATGACCAGGGTGAGACATAGGACTTTTGTCAGTTGGGCTAGGTGTGAATGTTTCAACTGACCACCTTGATTAGCATACAATGGGCTGACTGTGCCTGGAGCAAACTCTTCTTGAAAGGTAATTAGATGTCCCTGTCTGTTTCCTCTCTGCTGTATTTTTTAATACTGGTCAGCAGTTCCTTGTCTGTGTTTGCGAGTTCTTTGCGGATGGTGTGAATTCTCTCTCGTAAGAGGTTGCGTTCCAGGCGGTCATAGATCCAATGAGCCTGTGGTGTTTTGAAAGTCCTTTTGGCTGTGAGAAATTGTGGGATACATTTAGCCCATTGTATGCTAATCAAGGTGGTCAGTTGAAACATTCACACCTAGCCCAACTGACAAAAGTCCTTTGTCTCATGCTGGTCATTCCACAGATATATTTATTTATTTATTTATTTATTTATTTATTTATTTATTACTGCGCTTGTATACTGCCATTTCTCAGTCTAAATTGGCGACTCAACGCGGTTTACAACAGTACAAAAAACATCAATATTCAATTTAAAACCATAAAAACAACATACACAATAGACAATATTGGCCCGTCGATAATAATCCAATGCATCTCTTAACTAAAATCATCATCCAATTTCATCGTCCGTATTACCAATCCTTTAGTCATCAGTTCATTGTACCAATTAGCCGAATGCCTGTTCGAACATCCAGGTCTTCAATCTTTTTCGAAACACCATCAGCGAGGGGGCTGATCTTACCTCTGTGGGAAGGGCGTTCCAAAGCCGAGGGGCCACCACAGAAAAGCCCTTTCTCCCAGTTCCAACAGACCTCACCTCTGAGGATGCTTGCCATAGATGCAGGCGAAACGTCAGGAGAAATGCCTCTAGAACATGGCCATATAGCCCGAAAAAACCCACAAGAACTTAGTGATTCCAGCCATGAAAGCCTTCGACAATACATTGAACATCTCTACGGGGAGAAACTGTTCCAAGACACATGAAAATTGGAAAAACTACGGGCCAGGAAAGCACTTCTACTGTGCTCCCTGACTTTCCTTCTACGCTGCAGAGACACAGATACCATCCCACAATTTCTCGCATAACAATACATTATATAACTCATAAGCAAACCAAAAAACATTAACGCAGTAACAATAAACAATAAAACAATACACCATGACACATTTAAAAGCTAGGGCCGGGCTAAAAGTAATGGGTACAGTTAAAAGTGCTGGACATGACAGGTGAAATGTAGGATTCTAGGGTAGGTGCAATGTGCAGACAGACTTAAATCTCTAAAAAAGTGCGTCCGGAACATGATGCTGGGAGTTTCCTATTCTGGAAAGGCACATTGGAACAGCCAGGTCTTCAAGCTCTTCCTACAGACTGCCAACGTTGGGGCTTGTCTGATGTCCTTGGGGAGGGTGTTCCAGAGTCAGGGGGCCACCACAGAGAAGGCCCTGTCTCTCGTCCCCGCCAGACGTGCCTGTGAGGGTGGTGGGACCGAGAGCAGGGCCCCTCCGGAAGATCTTAACAACCTTGATGGTTCATAGGGGAGAATCCGTTTGGACAGGTAAACTGTGCCGGAGTCGTTTAGGGCTTTATAGGTCAACACCGATCTTAAGTTCTTGGGGAGTTCGTAGGAAGAGATGCATTCAGATAGATAGACTGGGCCAGAACCGTTCAGGGCTTTATAGGCTAAAGTCAGCACTTTGAATTGAGCCTGGTAGCAGACTGGCAGCTAGTGGAGCTGATTCAACAGAGGAGTTGTATGCTCCCTGAGCCCCACTCCTGTTATGTGTATGCATATATATATATTAGGGCTGGGCGGTTTCGTTCGTTAATTTCGTAATTCGTTAAAAAATTCGTTAATTTTCCAATTACGAAACGATAACAAACCAGTCTGGAGCATTTTTTTAAAAAAACGAATTTTTAAATCGTTTCGTAAATGTTTTGTATTTATTTATTTATTTATTTATTTCCTGCATTTATTAACCGCCGCTCTCAGCCCTAGGGCGACTCGCGGCGGTGTACAACATGTAAAAACACATTTCACAATAAACTACAACGACAAAAAACAACATGTCACTAATACTCTATCATCTAATTACACTAAAATAATCCGCTTCGTCTTATCATAGAATCATAACCAGTCTCGTAGTCTACATTCCGTTCCAGTTGTCATTTCCCGTTACTGTAGCATTTAGTTAAATGCCTTCTCGAATAGCCATGTCTTCAGGCTCTTCCGGAAGGACATAAGGGAGGTATTCGTTTTGTTATCGTTTTGAGGTCGTTTCGTTATTATTTCCGCATGTCTGGGGCAAGTTTTATAGTTGTTTTTGGTTTTCTAAGGGTTTTTATAGTTGTTTTTGGTTTAATTAAGCTTCAGAAGTTCCCCCTGTCCCATTTGGAGGTTTTTTAGCGTATTGCACGGTAGCGTCCGCCATTAACGAATCGATTCGTTATTGTTTCGGAAATCGATTCGTTATTGTTTTGTAATTTTTTTCACATTTATGAAATTTCGTAAATATCGAACGTTTTTAAAGGAAAATTTTGTAATTATTTTAAATAACAAAACGCAAAAAACCCCAAAAAACGAATTGATTTTAGAAACAAATTTTTCCGTTGTTACCCAGGCCTAGTATATTAGGCTTGGGCAATCCATGGTTCTAAATGGTTCTAAAGTACTTACAAAACTAAAGTTCTGGTGGTGAAAATTTCAGAACTATAACAAAACTTTCAAAACTTAATTATTATTTCATTATTGGTGATTTTAATGACAGAACCAATTAGGAACTGCCATTTATTATGAAATTTTGAGAGTTTTGTTAGAGTTCTGAAATTTTCACCACCAGAACTTTAGTTTTGTAAGTACTTTAGAACCATTTAGAACCACGGATTGCCCAAGCCTAATGTATATCTATTTTTATTTTTCCAATATACATTAGGATTTTTTTTGGTGGACTAGACACATTTGATGCAAACAAAAAATTCTCACATATATATCCCATCTAACATTTCAACTTACTTTACAAACTTTATCTTAATTGTCCTTACACTGGCCTGATCTGGAATTTCCTCCCCACATTTTTGAGTAGAAAACCAAAGCTGAGTGTATTATAATTCCCCCCAAAGCCACTGAAAATATTTATAGCCAAGCAAGACGAGGCTGAAATCTAACCATCCTATCTGGATCCACACTAATAGACTTCTCATATTGTGTTCTAAGTGGCCTATAATTTAACAGCATGTCCCGTGATTTCAGTCTATTTTCAGGTTAGTCTCTTTTGCCTAGTTATTTCTCTGGCTTTTTTTTTTTTTGTATCCTTGGATATTTCCCCAAGGTTGAGAGAACATGATCTACAACCAAAGTTTGCAAGTCAGTATCTAAGGAAAGGGCTATTTAATGGAGACCTTGGGTTTTCTTCCTCTTATGGTAAGCTATGAATAGATTAGCAATTGGAGTGAAATAACTTGGGTGACCCCATTAATACACTGACAGCCATAGCAGAGGTGAAACTGCGGTTTTAAAGTACTGTGAATTCTTTAATATGTTTTTGGTCATCTATATAGCCAGATTGAGTCACAGACAAGGAACATTTAAATCTATGGTAAATGTTGAGCAAAGGCACTCCCACCCTTTGGTTTTTATTTCACGCACAAGATACTAGCAGGTTAAGACAATAAAATAAAATGTTCTTACCCACAGCATACTAATAAATATGAAAAAAATGGTGTAGGATTTGGAGATTTTGAAAATAGCCATTGAAATATCACACATTACAAAGATAACACAAATTAAGGAAATCAAAGTAAATTCAAGAAAGGTTGAACAGGAGGAGTTACCACAATGCGAATATCAGGAACCAAACGAATAATTTTTCATGTGAATTTATTTTTGGAGACAAGAATACTTACAGGATGTAAGGGATGGGAAAAAAAATATCAAAATGGTTGAAAATGATAGTTTCAATTGAGCATCAAAACTATTAGGTGTTTTATTCAGGAGTTTATCATATGAGGCAGAAAAATAACAATATTCTTGCCTTGAACCTATCTCTATGCCTCCCCCCCCACACACACACACATACACACACTTTAAAGTGTTTAAAGCGACTAAAATGATAAAAGGTCTGGAGAACAAGCCCTATGAGGAGTGGCTTAAGGAGCTGGGCATGTTTAGCCTGAAGAAGAGAAGACTGAGAGGAGATATGATAGCCATGTATAAATATGTGAGAGGAAGCCACAGGGAGGAGGGAGCAAGCTTGTTTTCTGCTTCCCTGGAGACTAGGACACGGAACAATGGCTTCAAACTACAAGAGAGGAGATTCCATCTGTACATGAGGAAAAACTTCCTGACTGTGAGAGCCGTTCAGCAGTGGAACTCTCTGCTCGGAGTGTGGTGGAGGCTCCTTCTTTGGAAGCTTTTAAACAGAGGCTGGATGGCCATCTGTCAGGGGTGATTTGAATGCAATATTCCTGCTTCTTGGCAGAAAGGGGTTGGACTGGATGGCCCATGAGGTCTCTTCCAACTCTTTGATTCTATGATTCTATGATTTCAGTTGTGTATTATACTCTCTGTGTTCACAATAATACAGTGTTTCTCAACCTAGAGATTAGGACATCTGGAGGGGTCTCCAGGAGGATTTCAAAGGGGTCACCAAAGACCATCAGAAAACAGATATTTCTGGTGGTGTTAGGAACCCTTTTGGCAGAGAAGGTTGAAGATCTCTCCACCTGTCCTTCTCTTCCTTTTTGGAGTTGGGGAATTCCAACTCCCAGAATTCAAAAACAGCCCCCCCCCACCCTGCACCAGTATTCAATGTTGGCCATGTAGATAATGTGCCAAGTTTGGTGCAGATCCATTGTGGGCTGGATTCAGAGTGCTCTTTGATTGTAGGTGAACTATAAATCCCAGCGTTGGAAATGATACAATGGCCGCATCCAGAATAATAGTTGTGCCATCCTATTCCGCTTTGTTCAGACCTCACTTTCAACATTGTTGGAATGCTTAATAACTGGACTTCAGTTGTTAATTGCATTTAAATAGTCTCTTTAGAGCAGCATTTCTCAACCTGTGGGTCAGGACCCCTGGGAGGGGGTACCAGGGGGTTGCCAAAAACCATCAGAAAACAGAATATTTTCTATTGGTCATGGGGGTTCTGTGTGGGAAGTTTGGCCCATTCTATCCTTGGTGGGGTTCAGAATGCTCTTTGATTGTTGGTGAGCTATAAATTCCAGCAACTACAACTCAGAATGTCAAGGTCTATTTTCCCCAAATTCCACCAGTGTTCAGATTTGGACATATTGAGTATTTGTGCCAAGTTTGGTCCAGATCTATCATTGTTTGAGTCCACAGTGCTCTCTGCAGATAGGTGAACTACAACTCCAAAAGTCAAGTTTGTTGCCCACAAAACCTTCCAAGTATTTTCTATTTGTCAAGGGAGTTCTGTGTGCCAAGTTTGGTTTAATCCATTGTTGGTGGAGTTTAGAATGTTCTTTGATTGTAAGTTAACTGTAAATTCCAGCAACTAAAATTCCCTAATTACAAAATCAACCCTCTCCCCAACCTCACCAGTATTGAAATTTGGACATATTGGGTATTTGTGCCAAATTTGGTCCAGTGGATGAAAATACATCCTGCATATCAGATATTTACATTACGATTCACAATAATAGCAAAATTACAGTTATGAAGTAGCAATGAAAATAATGTTATGTTTGGGGATCACCACAACATGAGGAACTGTATTAAGTGGTCACGGCATCAGGAAGGTTGCACTTGTTGTAGTAGAGCCTGCGAGTAACATGGCAAACAGTGGTTTGGGTGCTAGAAGGGGAAAAAGGGTTACTTGAGAGCAAGAGTTTGATGAGGAACAGCCGAGGAAGAGGATCCGGGATATACTCACAGCTCCTACAGACGAGGACTCATTTGAAGGTTTCTCTAGGGACAATGGGTCAACAAGTGAAGAGGAGGAAGAAAACATCATGGATTGGTCTAGGGGAAGGAAAAGTGTTACTCGGTAGCAGGAGTCTGATGAGGTGCAACAGAGGAAGAGGATACGGGATATACTTACTGCTCCTACAGATGAGGAAACATTTGTGGTTTTCTCTGGGGGTGATGGGTCAAGGAGCGATGAAAACGGGGATGACACATTGGACTGGACTAAGGTAAAAGAGGTACAAGCTGTTTGTGCGAAGCCGACATGTAGTGATACATTTGTAGGGTTTTCTGGTAATGAGGACTGGCAATCGGGGAATACATCTGAATCTTGGGGGCTCTAAGTCTTGACAGAAGATGGAGAAGGTGGAGAGATGGGAGTAGGAGTTCATGTGTGGAATCAAGAACAGCTGCAAGGGATAATGATGGGGTGGAGGTCAGCTCATCTTCTGATGATGATGTGTAAGATAAAAGTAGGTTCAGAAATGGTGAATCTTTGCAGAAGGCAAGGTGTTGGTATACATGCATTGGGTACTGTCTGGACTTGACACTACCTGTTCCATGGTTGGCTTTGGGATCTGCAGTTCGCTGCTCTTGTTCCTGTGTGCTTTTGACTCGGCTTGGATTCTCGTGAGCGTGGATTTCCCCCTTTCATGACCTTGGATCAGCTTGACTACGATGCTGCTTCTGTGGACTTTGGAACTTTGCTACGTTGGATTCTGCTTGCTACGACACTGGACTTCACTTGACTTTGCTTCCTTCCCTGCGGCTTTTCTGTTTGTTAACCATTTGTGTGCTGGTACAGCTGTACCAGAAGCTCCAACTTTATTTGCTTTGTATTAAGTGTTTGCTTGCAGCCCAAGGCTTGGGATTCTGCAGAAGGGTGGCTTCCTGTTAAAGTTTGCAGTTATAGGGCAGGCCCCCTATTCATCATCGTTAAGTTTGGTTCCGCCCCCTGTTCAGGACAATTGAGAAGGGAAGGGAACCATTTTCAGTCAGTCTCAGCAAGGAAAGTCAATATACAGACTTCTCCTGTACAAAGGCTTCAACCCTTAAGACTTCCGGGGGAAAACAGTCTCAAGAGCCTCCAAATATTCCCAGGGAAACAGCCCTAAAGCTCTGAGGAATTTTGGAGGGAAAAACAGCTTTGAATATTTATTTATTTATTTATTTAGCAATTTTGTATATCGGTCTTCTCCCCTCTATCGGGGGGACTCGGGCCGGTTTCCAACAATAAAATCACAAAACAATAATTAAAAACATCATATAACATATTCAATTAAAATGTTATAAGAGCAAAATGCAATCACATAATAATAATGGTCAGTCGTCATAGTGAATTCGTTGTCCATCATTCATCATCATCTATCTGATCACAGAAATATTGATTCACTCGTTGAAAGCCAAACCCCATAGCCAGATTTTCACATGTTTTCTGAACGACAGAATGGAGGGGGCAGTTCTGATTTCCAGTGGGAGAGAGTTCCAGAGTTGAGGGGCCACCACTGAGAAGGCCCTGTCCCTCGTCCCCACCAGACGCGCCTGAGAGGCCAGTGGGACCGAGAGCAGGGCCCCTCAAGATGATCTTAACAACCTAGGTGGTTCATAGGGGAGAATACGTTCGGACAGGTAAACAGGTATCAAAGAACTGAAGAGACTACAGGCCTTGATGGTAGGTCCACTCAGTGCTTTGAGACACAGTTCAACCCGGTAGTGGTGCCCACATCAGTTAGGTTTAGGTTCATAGTCAGCCTGGGAGAAGTTAGAAAGGGATCTTCCTTTAAAGTAAAGTAACAGTTAGTAGCCACCAGTTGCACAAAAGCCTGGAAGCATTTGTTTAATCTTTTGAAGACAAGAGAAGTTTATGTTTGATTGCCCCTCAATAAAAGACTTTGTTATATTTCACAAGCCCTCAAAAGACTGTTTATGGTGAAAATCCTTAAGAATTTCTCTTTGGCCCCCCTGGCTTCCCGCTGGGCTAAAGTTGCATGTCCTGTTTTAAAAGCAATTCACTGCAAGCCCGGCGCATGACAGAAAAATTTGCATGCTGTGCCATTTTGTGTGACTTTTGGAGTACTTGTTTTAATCCAGTTATTTTCTCCAGATAATCCGGGCTATTCTTTGGTTATCCTTTTAGAACCAGGACTGGTTTTACTTTTGAGTTTTGACCAGAGGCATTGAGTTAAGTGTCTATAAGTCTTTTTACTTTGTTTAATAAACACTGTTTTGGAACTAACTCTGAGTCTGGCCCTTTAAGGTGTCTGTGTTCCGACAGCTCTAATACATAAATTTTAAAAAAGAATTTTGCAGAAGCATTTGGAAAGTGTGGGTGATTACCTTCAGATTCATATATTTATACAAGACTAGCCTTCCCCAGCCACGCGTTGCTGTGGCCCAGTCTTTGTATATGTGTGTGTATGTATTTGTGTATATGTGTGTGTTTGTGTGTATATGTGGTTTTGCACTTGCTTTGTGATATATTTTCATTTTTTGGCTTTTTAAGTCTCTTCTGTGTTTTTCAATGTTTTTATGAGTGATGGTCACTTGTTGGTCTGATAGGTGTTTTGTATCCAAATTTGGTGTCAATTGGTCCAGTGGTTTTTGAGTTACGTTAATCCCACAAAGGAACACAAAGATCTTCTGGGGGGGGGGGGGCTGCTCTCTATCCTGCCTGCTTCATAGGTGCGGCTGGCGGGGACGAGAGACAGGGCCTTTTCTGTGGTGGCCCCGCGGCTATGGAACGCCCTCCCCATGGAGGTAAGATCAGCCCCCTCATTGATGGTATTCCGGAAAAAAACTAAAAACCTGGATGTTCGAGCAGGCGTTCGGTTAACTCACTGCAATAAGTGTAATGATTGAAGGACTGGCAATTTGGACGACAAAACTGGATCGCGATTTTAGTCAAGAGATGAATTGGATTGTTTATTGATATATGTATTGTGGATTGTGTTTTTATGTTTTTAAACTGTATACTGTTGTTTGTTATAAGTTGTTGTAAACAGCGTTGAGTCGCCGGCTAGGCTGAGAAACGGCGGTATACAAGTATAGCAAATAAATAAATAAATAAACATTACATTTGTATTTATATACTAGCCATCCCCTGCCACGCATTGCTGTGGCCCACATGGGGGTTCTGTGTGGGAGGTTTGGCCCAATTCTATCGTTGGTAGGGTTCAGACTACTCTTTAATTGTAGGTGAACTATAAATCCCAGTAACTACAACTCCCAAATGTCAAGATCTATTTTCTCCAAACTCCATCTGTGTTTATATTTGGGCATATTGAGTATTCGTGCCAAGTTTGGTCCAGATCCATCATTGTTTGAGTCAACAGTGCTCTCTAGATGTAGGTGAACTACAACTCCAAAACTCAAGGTCAATGCTCACCAAACCCTTCTAATGTTGGTCATGGGAGTCCTGTGTGCCAAGTCTGTTTCAATTCCATCGCTCGTGGAGTTCAGAATGCTCTTTGATTATAGGTGAACTATAAATCCCAGTAACTACAACTCCCAAAGGACAAAATCATAATTTTTGAGTGATGGTCACTCCTTGTCTAGTGAGACGTTTTGTTGCCAAATTTGGATTTCATTCATTGGTTCTTTTGTTTTTAAGGTATTCATTATGCACAGAGCATTTATATATGTATATATAGATATAGATATGTATAGATCTGGACAAAGGTAGGAAGGCAGCAAAAAGTAGAAAGTGGAAGAGTTGGCAAGTCATGGGTAGATCTATGACTTCACTTCCACCTGGGAATAAGATCTGCCTTTTCAATGCACAAGTACACTCTCTGATTGGCTGGTCTTTCCCAAAGATCATACAAAGAGCACAAAATTCTGGAAAAAAAGCCAGTGTAATGATAAAAAAGGTGAAACTCCCTGTAAACTCGCTGACCTTGAACATCAGGGACCGTAACACACCAGTGATAGACAATATTTTGTGTCCTTGCTGCCTCCCATCGCAATCAAATTTGCTCTGCAACCCAATTTCTGCAGTGCCGCTGCAAAAGGGAGTCTCAATTTCCTCTCAAACAAGGCTTGTTTTAAAGTTGAATTGTATTCTAGGAAATTCAATTTTGCTTTAGAACAAGATGTTTGGTCCTCAAATGCTCTGTTTTTAAATGCTGTGCTGATACACTGGCTTTTTTGCACGGTGCATGTTGAGGCCCCAAGAAGTTGATATAGTTGCATATTATACATTTTATTTGCTGGCATAATCCTGTGCTAATGGAACAAGATATATGGAAGCAAGGGTGTGTGTGTGTCTCAGTACATAGATGGTTCATTTCGGAGAGGTCATCTGGAGTTTTGGAGTTAGGTGCCATCTCTATGCAGATGACACACAACTCTACTACTCTTTTCCACCAAACTCCAAGGAAGCCCCTCGAGTGCTGGACAAGTGCTTGGCCGCTGTGGCTATCTGGATGAGGAGGAACAAGGTGAAGATCAATCCCGACAAGACAGAGGTCCTCCTGGTCGATCGTAAACCAGATCGGGGTATAGGGTGGCAACCTGTGCTGAACGGGGTTACACTCCCCCTGAAGTCACAGGTCCGCAGTTTGGGAGTCCTCCTGGATTCATCGCTCACGCTTGAGGCTCAGGCATTGGCGGTGTCCGGGAGGGCTTTTGCACAATTGAGACTCGTGTGCCAACTGCGACCGTACCTCGCGAAGACTGATCTGGCCGGGGTGGTCCATGCCTTGGTCACCTCTAGATTGGACTACTGTAATGCACTCTATGTGGAGCTGCCCTTGAAAACGGCTCGGAAATTTCAGTTAGTCCAATGGGCGGCAGCCAGGATGTTAACTGAGGCCCCTTACAGAGAGAGGTCAACCCTCCTGTTCAAGGAGCTCCACTGGCTACCGTTCATTTTCCTATCTCAATTCAAGGTGCAGGTACTTACCTACAAAGCCTTAATTTGGGACCTGCCTACCTGTGTGACCGCATCGCCGTCTATGAACCCACGCGTTCTCTTCGTTCATCTGGAGAGGCCCTACTCGCAATCCCACCTGCGTCGCAGGCGTGTCTGGTGGGGACGAGGGACAGGGCCTTCTCTGTGGTGCCCCCCCGACTTTGGAATACCCTCCCCAAGGACATCAGACAAGCCCCTACACTGGCAGTCTTTAGGAAGAGTTTGAAGACCTGGCTGATCCGGTGTGTCTTTCCAGAATAGGAAACTCCAGCAATATGTCCCAGAAGCACTTTAGTAGAGATGTAAGATTGTCTGCACATTGCACTTACCCTATTTTCACCTGTCATAGTCAGCACTTTTTAATCTGTACCCATTACATTTGGCCTGGCCCTAGTTTTATCGTGTTACGGTGTATTGCCTTATTGTTATTGTTATTGCTTAATGTTTTGATTTGCATGAAATGTTATGTGTATTGTTATGTTGTTTATATTGAGGCCTTGTCCTTTGTAAGCCGCATCGAGTCCTGCGGGAGATGCTAGCGGGGTACAAATAAAGTTAATAATAATAATAATAACCATGATGTCATAGAATCCTTGAATAATACAATTTTACCAAATTCCCTCTTTCAACTCTAGTGACTTCATCTCAAGGGTCTGGAGAACAAGCCCTATGAGGAGCAGCTTAAGGAGCTGGGCATGTTTAGCCTGAAGAAGAGAAGGCTGAGAGGAGACATGATATCCATGTATAACTATGTGAGAGGAAGTCATAGGGAGGAGAGAGCAAGCTTGTTTTCTGCTTCCTTGGAGACTAGGACGCGGAACAATGGATTCTAACTACAAGAGAGGAGATTCCATCTGAACATGAGGAAGAACTTCCTGACTGTGAGAGCCGTTCAGCAGTGGAACTCTCTGCCCTGGAGTGTGGTGGAGGCTCCTTCTTTGGAAGCTTTTAAGCAGAGGCTGGATGGCCATTTGTTGGGGGTGCTTTGAATGAGAGTTTCCTGCTTCTTGGCAAGGGGGTTGGACTGGATGGCCCACTAGGATGTGGAACAATGACTTCAAACTACAGGAAAGGAGATTCCATATGTAGAGATTTCCATGAACCTGTATATCTGTATCTATATGTATACATGATTTTTATATGAATTTTCCCCTCACATTTTTGCAAGTCTCTACAAATTCTGTATAGATATAATTATCTATATAGAGAGAGGTCTAAATAGATAGATATGAATATAGATATATAGAGCTTGCAAATATTGCAGGAGGGAAATGCACGTATAGGGAGTGAGGATTTGCAAATGTTTCAGGGGAAAATGCTTACGTGAAATTAGTATATATAATCCTAGATCTATATCTAGCTCTGTATTATTTATATAGGTACTGAATGTTTGCCTGTTATTATGTTGGAAGCTGGCCTGAGTCCCCATGAGAAGATAGGGCGGGATACAAATGAAGTTCTATCATTATTATTATTATTATTATTATTATTATTATTATTTTACTGACACAAAACCAAAGTATGTCACAGCAAACGGGATCTCTATGCTGGATTTCGTATCACAAAATCACAAGTCGAACACTTCTCAAGTGTCCAGAGGAGGGCGACTAAAATGATCAAGGGTCTGGAGAACAAGCCCTATGAGGAGCGGCTTAAGGAGCTGGGCATGTTTAGCCTGAAGAAGAGAAGGATGAGAGGAGATATGATAGCCATGTATAAATATGTGAGAGGAAGCCACAGGGAGGAGGGAGCAAGCTTGTTTACTGCTTCCATGGAGATTAGGACAATGGCTTCAAACTACAAGAGAGGAGATTCCATCTCAACATGAGGAAGAACTTCCTGACTGTGAGAACCGTTCAGCAGTGGAACTCTCTGCCCCGGAGTGTGGCAGAGGCTCCTTCTTTGGAAGCTTTTAAACAGAGGCTGGATGGCCATCTGTCAGGGGAGATTTGAATGCAATATCCCTGCTTCTTGGCAGAATGGGGTTGGACCGGATGGCCCATGAGGTCTCTTCCAACTCTAGGATTCTATGATTCTATGATCTAGGACTGTGTGATGCATTTTTGAATGATGTGTGCAGATCCAAGTCATGTGGCCTTTTGCAATTGACAGATCGTGATTTTGTCAATGTTCATTGTCTCCAAATGCCGGCTGAGATCTTTTGGCACGGCCGGTGGTATAGTGGGTTAAAGCACTGCACTGCTATTATTATTATTGTTGTTGTTGTTGTTGTTGTTGTTGTTGTTATTAGCTGTCCCCTGCCAGGCATTGCTGTGGCCCAGTCTGGTGATCTGGAAAATAAAGTAATGAGAAAGTGCTGGTTTCTCATATATGTAATTTCTTTATGCCTGTGGGTAAATAGTATTTCTTGTTGTTTCTTTGTCAGTGTGGATGTGGAGATTGTCTGGTCTGCCCACTCTGGAACATGCAACATATAATTGTTCTTCTTTAGGGGTCTCTTTCAAATCTATGATAGTATGTGTGTGTGTGAATCATATCAATCTATATCTATGGCTGGATAGCTCTTTGTCAGGAGGGCTTTGATTATGTTTTCTTGCCTTGGTGAAGGGAGTTGGATTGGATGGCCATAAGTATTTTCCGTTGGTCATGGGGGTTCTGTGTGGGAAGTTTGTCCCAATTCTGTTGTTTGTGGGGTTCGGAATGCTCTTTGATTGTAGGTGAACTATAAACTAACTACAACTCCCAAATGTCAAGGTCTATTTCCCCCAAACTCCATCTGTGTTTGTATTTGGACATATGGAATATTCATGTCAAGTTTGGTCCAGATCTATAATTGTTTGAGACCACTGTGCGCTCTGGATGTAGATGAACTACAACTCCCAAACTCAAGATCAATGGCCACCAAACCCTTCTAGTGTTTTCTGTTGGTCATGGCAGTTCTGTGTCCCAAGATTCAATTCCATCATCAGTGGAGTTCAGAATGCTCTTTGATTGTAGGTGTACTATAAATCCCAGCAACTACAACTCCCAAATGACAAAATCAAATATTTTTGAGTGATGGTTACTCCTTGGGTTAGTAGGTGTCTTGTGTCCAAATTTGGTGTCAATTCGTCCAGAGGTTTTTGAGTTCTGTTAATCCCACAAACGAACATTACATTTTTATTTATATAGTCTAGCCGTCCCCTGCCACACGTTGCTGTGGCCCACATGGGGGTTCTGTGTGGGAGGTTTGGCCCAATTCTATCGTTGGTGGGGTTCAGAATGCTCTTTGATTGTAGGTGAACTACAAATCTCCGCAACTACAACTCCCAAATGTCAAGATTCTATTTTCTCCCAAATCCACCAGTGTTCACATTTGGGCATATTGAGTATTTGTGTAGAGTTTGGTCCAGATCCATCACTGTTTGAGTCCACAGTGACCTCTGGATGTAGGTGAACTCCAACTCCAAAACCAAAGGACACTGCCCACCAAACCCTTCCAGTATTTTGTTGGTTAAGGGAGAACTGTGTGCCAAGTTTGGTTCAATTCCATCATTGGTGGTGTTCAGAATGGTCTTTGATTTTAGATGAACTATAAATCCCAGCAACTACAACTCCCAAATGACAAAATCAATTTTTTGAGTGAAGGACATACATTGGGTTGTTAGGTGTCTTGTGTCCAAATTTGGTATCAATTCCTCCAGTGGTTTTTGAGGTCAGTTAATCCCACAAACGAACATTACATTTTTATTTATATAGATTATGTTATTGTTGATACCATATTGTTTTTGTTGACCCCCCTTTTTCACTTACAGGACTAGTTTACTGTTTTTCTTTGAAATTATGGTAAATATGGTGCTGTTGTCTGGGGATGGGATGAATCTCAGACAGCAAAACTGGAGGCTCTCCAGAATATATTTCTTAAGAAACCACTGAGACTCCCACTGGGCACTCCGGAAGCCTTGGTCCGGGCAGAGGTTGGTCTCCCCTCCATTAGATCATGTGTTCATTTCACCTTATTTGTGCCATTCATTTCACCTTATTTGTGCCGTCATGCCTGGGGGCTATTATTCTCAATAAAGGAGGGATGGACGTGGCATCTTTCCCCCAGGGGATTGCTTCTTGCCCTCCTATAGGAAACTGGAACTCCCAAAAACCCAAAACGCTGTAAATAGCTCAAAATAAGTTTTATTTATCACAAAGTCATTTCTTCAAAGCAATGAGCTGGAAAACTTTAGAGGGGTGAAGAAAAACATACAGTTTCAATTAGTCCTGGGTCCATGGGGTTTGAAGCTGAGAAACCTCACCAAGTTTCCTCCTTCCTCAATGGCTGTGAATGCCGGAGCAAACCACAACACCAGTTCAGATGGCCTATGTTTTGAAGATTCAGGATCTTCCTTTGGTGCCAAAAGAACCGGCTTGAAGGTGCCTGGGTCTCCTCAATAATTGTCCAGGACGATCTAGACATAAAACATAAAACATGAGTTCCAGGGGTAAAAAACCTCAGAACTGATGCTAAGAGGTAACTTAAATCAGGGTCTTTTAGAATCAAGTCTTTTACTCACGTCCATCTGGTACGAACTCTGATGGCAGAATGAAGAAGAAAAAGGAAGTTCTCCCCTCTTGCAGGAAGAGGTGGAGCCAAACAGTACCAATTGACAGCTACAAGCAACCAATCCATACAACTATACATAAACAGGGTAAACGGGGCAGGATTAAGCATGATACAACAGTTTAAATCTTACAACTAACAATTTTACACATAGGTGGCGCCACTTGTGCTGTCCCATTATTTAATTATTGGAGGAGTGTAAAAGACTCCTCAGTTAGGGTTCTCTCCAAGGGATATTTTGAACAGCTAGCAAAATGCAAAGGCTGAAATACAATATACCAGAAGCTTCTTGAATTTCACCCCACTCTGTCTGATAAGCCCTCTATCTTGAACTCAAGGGAGAAGCTCCATGAATAGATTTTTAATCACCGTGTCCACCATGATAGGCAGGCTATTAATAACTCCAAATTCTCCCACTGGTTCAGACTGTACAAACTTGACCATGATAGGGCTATTTACCTGACTAAACTCACATTTGCAAACCTTAGGCAAGCCTTCAAAGCCCTTCATTTCCAAAGTATGCCCACAGCAGTGATTGATGGCAGATACATGGGCACCCCTCTGGCTCTTCATTTATGTGTTTGTGGGGCCCCAGATATTAAGGATTTGCCTTACTATTTGTTTTCCTGCTCTCCGTACTCTGAGCCAAGAAGCAAAATCCTGGGGTCTATTCTTCATCTCCTTCAAACCAACACTGTGTCAGAAAAGAAAAGATTTTTCTATCTCTTGGCTGACACTAACCCTGTGGTTACTCACAGGGTGTCTCTTTTTGCCCTGGCAGCACAGACTAATCTGGGCAAGACTAAGCTCTGATATTGCAGTCAGCTGTGCTGGGGGTACTTTTAACTAATAGTGGCTGTTTATGTAGTTTTAATAATGCTGTATCTATTTGGTTTTACCTGGTTTTTGATTACGCAGGTGCGAGTCCTACAGTATGTAGTATTTTAAGGGAGCAACTTGCCATTGATATATGTAGTATTTTAATGATTTATATAGGATTTTAATGTGTATTTTATATTGTATTTAATAATCTGATTTTCATGTATTTATCTATCTGCCTTGTATGTGAAAGACCTATCACACAGTTACTGGGACTGTGGCGCAGCTGGCTGGGAGTCAGCTGCATTAAGATCACTACTGATCGAAAGATCATGAGTTCGAAGCCAGCGCAGGTTGGAGTGAGTGTCCGACCAATTTGTGTAGGTTGCCTTCGACCTTTGCAGGCTGAAAGACAGTTGCATCTGTCAAGTAGGAAATGTGGATACTGCTTGTGCGGGGAGGCAAATTTAACTAATTTACGAGGCCATAAAAATCTCCAGCAAGCATGCAAAGAATGAGGAAGTACTTCATCAGTGTCACAAATGGTCAGTGAAGGAACAGCTCCCCTGGTGGCCAAAAAAAATTCCCTCAAGGAAAAGCTGAATTGTTAAATTGCCTCTGTGTCTGTCTATATATGTTGTGTGTCTATGTTGGGAAACAGCAATAGCTCCCCAAGGATAAGAGACAAATGAAACCCTAAATTAGAGCTTGACTACCATATATACGTGTTTGTGTTCCAGGATGATCATGATGCTTCTGATGTGGGCAATGATGTGGGCAATTCTATGAGAAATGATGAGGGAAATGATGTGGCTGAGGCTGAGGTGCAAGATGGAGATGGTTTGGTCAATGATTTTCTTGCAGACAATGACATAGGCGCCAGTGCAAAGGGCAGTTTCTCATGAGAATATTCCTGCTGGGCATAGGGTGATGGTTTACTCCCTCTTTCTGTGAGCTCTCAAGATTTGGGTTTGGAAAACAATCTGACACCTGGAAATTTTAATGAGCAGCCAGAAAGGGAGTTGAAAAACAGGCAGCTGGTGTTCAGCCAGGACCGACAACAAACTCAAGGTTTATGTCATTCCGAAAGACCTCGTCAGATAAGAGTCAAGGGTGGGGGAAAACAAAACCAGTTTCTGGGTTTTGGGATATAAGGTTTGCTTCAAGGGAAAACCTATTAGATCAGGCATCATTTGGAAATCATGTTCATGTGCCATGGAAATCCTGTTCAAGGGGGTCTTGTTCTTGGGGACATTTCTCGCCTTTTGGTGTTGATTAGCAGCGTGTGGATTGTCTTTGCATCCTGTTGATTCCTATCTAAATATTGCCTTGGATTGCTTTTATATCTTTTGTGGACATTGCTTGGAGTTACTGCATTTTGCTGACCTTTTACTTTTTGGAACTTTTCAATTTTCTTACAAGCATTTCTTTCTACTGGCTATTATACTAAGCTTAAATAAAAAAAAAGGATTTGTTTCTTCACTCAGCATGTGGTGTGTTTTAAAATCAGAAGGCTTTTTCCTGTCCTGGAGTGCAACAGTCTATGGCATTGAATGTTTGCTATGTATATGTACATTGTAATCCGCCCAGAGTCTCCTGGGGGGTGAGAAGGGCGGAATATAAATACTGTAAATAAATAAAATAAATATGGTCTAAGCATCAAATAAAGACGTACAGACGTATGGTAAATATTCAAAAACATTTAACTTATTGATGCCTCAATTAATGTAATTTTATTGCTATCTATTTTTATTTTGAACTGTACCAGTAGCTGCTACATTTCCCACTCTCGGCTTATACTTGAGTCAATAAGTTTTCCCAGTTTCTTTGTGGTAAAATTAGTTGCCTCGGCTTATACTCGGGTTGGCTTATACTCGAGTATATACGGTAGTCAAGCTCTAATTTAGGGTTTCATTTGTCTCTTATCCTTGGGGAGCTATTGCTGTTTTCTAGGCTTGGGCGGTTTCGTTCGTTAATTTCGTAATTCGTTATTAATTCGAATTTAAATTAGCTTACGATCCAATATTGAGCCATGCAGGAATAGTGTGAGGAGTAAATTAGATTCGAAACAATTTTTCCAATTTATTTCGTAATTGTTTTGTAATTGTTTTGTAATTATTTCGTAATTATTTCGTAATTATTTCGTAATTATTTTGTAATTATTTTGTAATTATTTTGTAATTATTTTCGCATGCCTGGTGCAAGTTTTATAGTTGTTGTTTGTTTTATCACACCAACAGTCAACAACAGAGGGAGAGGGAAGCTTCAGAAGTTCCCCCTGTCCCATTTGGAGGTTTTTTTAGCATATTGCGCAATTGCGTCCGCCATTAACGAATCGATTCGTAATTATACGAAATTTTGTATATTTCGAAATTTTTAAAAGGAAAATTTCGTAATTATTAAAAAAAACGAAACGCAAGGGCCCCCTAAAAACAAAACGAGTTTAGAACCAAATTTTTCCGTGGTTACCCAAGCTTACTGCTTTCCACTCACATCTGAGAATTTCTTCTGTGAGGTCCAATGGAGACATGCACTGATTTTGCTTCATAACATTGATTCTGTAGTAGTACTATTCTGTAATCTTTGCATCAATCCTGAGCCAGCAATAGAAGCCTTTTATGGGGATCTCTTAGCAACTTGTGCCTTTCCCTCCCTCTGAGGCTGAAGGAGTGTGACTTGCTCATGGTTGAATAGTGGGTTTCCATGGCAAGGATTCAAACTTGGTTTCCAGAGTTATAATTCAACAATCAAACTACTACACCACTCTGGTCCTCTTGTCATAATTCGTACTTGAAGTCTAACTTCTCCAACGTAATACTACTTCTGCTACTTTGGTTGTCATTATTATTTGCCACCCACAGTGTGGACTTACATCAAACCTGCTTTGTTTGTGAGACTTAATAGGATCAAACCAATAGGTGGGCTAGCAGCAGGTTCCTGGTAAATACATGCAAGATGTATGCTGCTATTTGTAACCCACAATCTCAGGAGTTTTTTTCAAAAAAGGAGGCTTTATTCTCTAAATCCTTAAAAGGGAAATGTTAAGCATGGGTCTTATTGGAATGGATAATCCTCCATCTGTATCTTAATAACTAGCCATAATTATGATGTCACAAAAAGAGAATTATAAAGGTGGAAAGGAATAAAAATATACTTAAATTTCAGCACAAGAAAGACAGTGCATATTGGCAAGTGTTGAGACAGAAGAAGTAACACTTTGCATTTGAAAAGCCTTTATATGTTGTGTATGCCTGGTGGCGCAGTTGGTTAAAGCACTGAGCTGCTGAACTTGTTGACCAAAAGGTCTCAGGTTTGATCCCGCTATCAGCCCCAGCTTCTGCCAACCAAGCAGTTCAAAAACATACAAATGTGAGTAGTGTATCTCTGCTCTAGGCCCCGCCTTTATCACAAGTGAGACTGGCGGGGACGAGGGACAGGGCCTTCTCGGTGGCGGCCCCTCGCCTGTGGAATGCGCTCCCCGGGGAAATTAGGTCATCAACAACCCTCCTCTCTTTCAGAAGGAAGCTAAAGACATGGATATGGGACCAGGCCTTTGGGTAAGCTGGCAGATGGATAAAAGACAATGGCAACCAGAGTAGGAAAGGACAATGACAATGCTGGATGGATTATGGATTTATGAATTGACGAATGTTGACCACAAGATGATTTTATTGCTGCAGTTGTTTTAATTTGACTGTTTTAATTCAAATTTGACTGTTTTAATTTGACTGTTTTAATGGAGCCCCGATGGTGCAGTGGGTTAAACCCCTGTGCCGGCAGGACTGAAGACCGACAGGTCACAGGTTCGAATCCGGAAAGAGGCGGATGAGCTCTCTCTATCAGCTCCAGCTCCTCATGCGGGGACATGAGAGAAGCCTCCCACACGGATGATAAAAACATCAAATCATCCAGGCATCCCCTGGGCAACATCCTTGCAGGCGGCCAATTATCTCATACCAGGAGCGACTTGCAGTCGCTCCTGACACGACAAAAAAAACCCTATTTTAATTAGTTATAACTGTTGTTGTTATATCGTAAATTGCATTTTGTATTTTGTGAATTGTTGGGCATCAAATTGTGCCTTTTGTAAGCCACCCTGAGCCCCCCCCCCCCCCAGGAGGTTGAGAAGGTGGGGTAGAAGCACTCAAAATAAATAAATACTAAATAGATCAATAGGCATCACTCTGACGGGAAGGTAACGGTGCTCCATACAGTCAAGCCGACCACAAGACCTTGGATGTGTCTATGGACAACGCCAGCTCTTCAGCTTAGAAATAGAGATGACTTCATGTCAGTGTTTGACTGTGGAGGTTGGTGCTCACCTTCACCTTTACCTATATGTTGTGTAGCTAGTGAGTAGCGCTTCTATAATTGAATCATTCCCTATCTTGTTTAGGATTTGGCTGGCTTGAGACTCATCTTATTGTTACACAATTTAATGAAGTCTTAATTATATGGGCACCATACACTAGCGTATCTCTGCAAGTATGATATAATCACAACTCCTCAACATTTCAGTGTGCATTGCTCTGAACCTCACAGGTACCCCCAAATCCATGACACCAAAATTCAGTCTCAAAGCCATCTTGCTTAGTTTGGTGGTAACCCAGTAAAACTTGATAAAGTAAGAATTTTAAATGGCTATAAAGTATTACATTTTGGATGTTGGAAAACATTTAATTTAGTAGTGGGTCTATAGTTCTTCCATATGACCAGTGCCTTGAGGCCCTTACTGGGTGGTTGTGTGCCAGCAGGTTGAGGGTGAATCCAGCGAAGACTAAGATCCTTTGGCTGGGCCGTCCGGGTGGGAGGGAGGTCCAGCTGCCTACTCTGGATGGCGAGACACTACGTCCGTCACCTTCTGTAAAAAGCCTTGGTGTCTTATTGGACCCTCTGCTCACAATGGAGGCCCAGGTCTCTGCTGTGAGCAGACCTGCGTTTTTCCACCTACGTCAGGCTAGGCGACTGGCGTCCTTCCTATCTAGGAACGACCTGGCTACGGTGATCCAGGCAACGGTCATCTCAAGGCTTGACTACCGTAACACCCTCTACATTGGCCTTCCGTAACACCCTCTACATTGGCCTCAGGGATCCGGAAACTGAAGCTGGTGCAAAATGCGGTGGCTCGTCTTCTCGCCGGGGTGCTGGCGAGGTGTCGTATCACCCCAATTCTACAACAGCTGCACTGGCTACCGATTGAGTACCAGATTACTTTCAAGGTGCTGGGATTAACCTTTAAGGCCATATATAGTCTGGGGCCGGTGTACCTGAGGGCCTGCTTATCTCTCTACCCCAGAGATTCCTTCTGTCCGAGGACCAAAATTTGCTTGAAGTCCCCAACATTCGGACTTACCATCTGTCCTCGACTAGGCAGAGAGCCTTCTCGATTGTGGCCCCTTATTTATGGAATGCCTTGCCAGTTGAAACCCAATCTATCTGAGAGCTACTTGCTTTCCAGAAAGCCTGTAAAACCTTTCTCTTCCAACAAGCTTTCGATGGGTGAATAATAGGCTTGGGCAATCAAGAAAAAAATTGGTTCTAAACTCGTTTCGTTTCTAGGGTGCGCTAGCGATTCTAAATTCTGAGGACTTCCAAAATTTAAGATCTCAAAATTTCAAAATTTCCAAAATTTCGTAAATTACGAATCGATTCGTTAATGGCGGAAACGATTGCGCAATATGCTAAAGAATCCTCCAAATGGGACAGGGGGAACTTCTGAAGCTTCCCCCTCCCTCTGTTGTTGACTGTTGGTGTGATAAAACAAACAACAACTATATTATATTATATTATATTATTATAATATTATTATATTATATTGTTGCATATTATATTATATTATTATTATATTATTATTATATTATTATATTATATATTATTATATAATATTATAAATATTATAATATATTATTATTATATTATTGTATTATATTATTGTATATTATATTATATTATATTATTATATTATATTATACAATTATAATATAATATAATAATATAGTAATAAAATATATAATTTAATATATGCAATACTATAATATAATAGTATTATAATAATATAATATAATGTAATGTAATGTAATATAATATATATATTATATTATTATAATATTATTATATTATATATTATATTATAGTATTGTATATTAGAGTGAGGCAAGAAGAAGCACGAGGAAAGAGGAGGGAAGCAGCAGAGCAAAGGGACCGGAAGTGGGGTAAATGCGAGATTGTAAAACTTGCACCAGACATACGAAAATAATTACGAAATAATTACGAAATAATTACGAAAATTGGAAAAATTGTTTCGATTCTTAATTACTCCTCACACTATTCCTGCATGGTTCGATATTGGATCGTAAGCTAATTTAAATACAAATTAATAACAAATTACGAAATTAACGAACTGAATCGCCCAAGCCTAGTGAATAACTCAGGGCTATGTCTGTTCTTGTTTTTATTGTATTTTAAAGTTGGTTGTATTGTTTTGATCTACTGCTGTAAACCGCTCCGAGCCAAATTGGGAGTGGTGGTATACAAAAAAATTAAATAAATAAATAAATAAAAGATTTTGTTCGTCCTCTCAAGAAATGCCAGAAAGTTTCACCGTTGTTCTAACAGTGGTTTATAGGGCTGGGCGGTTTCGTTCGTTAATTTCGTAATTCGTTATTAATTTGTTTTTTTTTTTATAACGAAGCGATATTGAACCATTCAGGAGCAACTAAAAATCGAAACGAATTTTTCAATTCGTTTTGTAATTGTTTCGTAATTGTTTCGTATTTGTTTCGATATTGTTTCGAAATCGTTTTGAAATTGTTTCGTTATTATTTCCGTATGTCTGGTGCAAGTTTTATAGCTGTTATTTGTTTTATCAGTGATAAAAAAATAAATTATCACACCAACAATCAACAACAGAGGGAGAGGGAAGCTTCAGAAGTTCCCCCTGTCCCATTTGGAGGTTGTTTTTAGCGTATTGCGCAATCGCGTCCGCTATTTACGAATCGATTCGTAATTGTTTCGTATTTGTTTCGTAATTTCCAAAATTTCGTAAATATCGAACTTTTTTAAAGAAAAATTTCGGAATTCTTTAAAAAAACGAAACGCAAAAACCCCCTAAAAACGAATCGAGTTTAGAAACAATTTTTTCCGTGGTTACCCAGCCCTAGTGGTTTACATTCTGAGAGCTGTGTGAAAACGATGTAAACAAAGTTACTCCAATATCCCCACTTCACTTATATAAGAAATGGACAAATACATTACAAAACACAAAACAAAGCGACAAGTCACTACTGGAAGTCCTGCTTCTCTGATTGTTTTGAACATGGGAATTAGGAAATTACTCCCACCAAATAAACGGATTAGCAAGCCTTCTCCTTTCACGTGCTGAGAAACCTATTCTGCAGAAGTCCAAACAAATACCTGTTGACAGCCACTTAATACAGTTTGTCCCCAAACAATACTGATTGATTTTCTTTAGTCCCGCAAAAACAAATTATTCTATAATCATCTTAGCCTGCAAGACATGCTTATGTTTGACTTCTTTGTGTTTTAAGCAAGGCCATGATTGCAATGAAAAATGGGAAAGGGTTTGAGGCAACAACTTTTGGGGGTTATGCGACGTGTATCTGCTGTAATTAATGTGTTTCTCAAAGCACTGGGTTTTGTTGGAAGATGTGAGGGTGAATACAGAAATCAAATAAATCACGTTGCAACTTTCTGGTAAATTGTTGCTTCGGGGATACTCCTGTTGGACTATCGGATAGTTTTGTTTTTATGCCAAATGAAAACACACAGCAGGACACTAAAGAGATACTATTTTCTAACTACATATAGTTCTATACAACTGACAGTTTAGTTGTTTAGCACCAGCACTGTGTTCTGGAGGATGAAATTGCATGGGCAATTACCCACCATTTTTGGATAGCAAAGAATATTCTCCAGTAACTACAGAAATGACGGAGACCTGATTTTCCAGTGTTTCATATTTATTTTTGATTTGCTACTCTTCCACTTCCTCTCTCATGCATACACACTGATTGTATACTATATATATATATATATATATATATATATATATATATATGGAGGATCCAAACAGAATGCATTGATGTGATAGAATTTAAATAGAAAATATGCCATATGTGAGCTTCTGAAATTGAGCTTCTCATTTTTTGGCTGATTCTAAACTCAGAATACATTTAAGGAATTGAGATAAAGATGGAAGCTAAATACAATGAGAAAAGTTTGACAAAAGTTTGAGAAAAGGTACAATCACAGAATCAAGAAGAAGGAAAATTGCATTCAAAGCATCCCCAACAGATGGCCATCCGGCCTCTGTTTAAGGAGTCTCCACCACACTCTGGGGCAGAGAGTTCCACTGCTGAACAACAGCTCTCACAGTCAGGAAGTTCTTCCGAATAGATTACTGCAACGCACTCTACGCGGGGTTGCCTTTGAAGACTGTTCGGAAACTTCAATTAGTCCAGCGGGCAGCAGCCAGATTAGTCACTGGAGCATACCTTCGAATCCTTCGGGAGATGCTAGCGGGGTACAAATAAAGTTTAATAATACCTCTGTTATGTCAGCTCCACTGGCTGCCAATCCAGTTCCGAGCACAAATCAAAGTGCTGGTCTTAACCTACAAAACCCTATACGGCTCTGGCCTAGCGTATCTGTCCGAACGCATCTCCCTCTACGTCCCACCTCGGAGTTTGAGATCTTCTGCTCTCGACCCCACCTCTATCACAAGTGAGGTTGGTGGGGACAAAGAACAGAGCCTTCTCGGTGGTGGCCCCTCACCTGTGGAATTCACTCCCCGAGGAAATTAGGTCATCGACATCCCTCCTCTCTTTCAGAAGGAAAGTAAAAACATGGTTGTGGGACCAGGCTTTCGGGCAATCTGGCGGTTAGATAAGAACAATGACGACCAGAATCGATAGTATTTGACAATGTGGAATGAATTACGGACTCTGAGATGGCGAACGCTGAGCATTAGATTGTTTTTATTGATTTTGATGTATAAACTGACTGTCTTAATTGTTATAATTGCTGTTTACATGTTTTATCCATTGTTATGTTTATGCTGGCATCGAATTGTGCCTTTGTAAGCCGCCCTGAGTCCCCCCTCGGGGGTTGAGAAGGGCGGGGTAGAAATGCGCGAAATAATAAAATAATGTTCAGATGAGCATGTTAACCTGGATAAGACTGAGGATTTATCTTCATGGGCCAAATACCTTGTGGTAAATGAGGATTGGCACTGTGGCATCCATATGGTGCGCAGAATAATCGTTCCCGCCAATGAAGGGCACAGTTGCTTTGGAACTCGCCATGCTGTTCACACAGTTATCATCCTTCCTCTGTGTTTTGCAGTATAGGACAGGATGATGGGACTTACCATTTTGTTGCCATTCAGTGGTAGCACTGCAGATTGTTCCTAATCTATATTCTATGCACTGCAGGACTCAGAGAGTCTTCCCACTTCCCTCTCCATAGCCCCTTCCACCCAGCTAAATAAAATTCCACATTATCTGCTTTGAATTGGAATATATGGCAGTGTGGACTCAGATAACCAAGTTCAAAGCAGATATTGTGGGATTTTCTGCCATGATATTCTGGATTATATGGCTGTGTGGAAGGGCCCTACGTTGCATCGTGCCTTTGCTAATATGAACAAAGTCAACCAGTGAAGGTGTGCTGTCGCACGCTGGGCCTGTGCATAAGACTGTAGACAGGACATAAATTCTGTGTGCCCAACGGGACACCAGGGCTGCCTCAGATTAAAGGCCCTTAGATTTCCTTAAAACAGAGTCTCTAGATTGCTTAAAGGTTCATCAAAGTTCTTTATTAATGAAAACAAAAAGGTACTTTAAGGCTTTCTTAACAGTCTATTGGCTCTTTCAATCTTGTCCACAGGGAACAGGCACTATCTTCATAAACTGTATACTAACTAATGGGGAAATCCTTAACTTCTAATCTGGGCAGTCTGTCTTTGTCTCTGTTGGCATGGAGCCCCTACACCCAGTACCAACTGCTTCTGGCTTCCGCGAGTGACTCTTACCAAGCAGAGCTTTGTAGACTTCCAGGGGAAAAGAAGGAGTACCTGGGGTTCCAGGCTCAGCGATGAATCCAGGAGAACTCCCAGACTGCGTACCTGTGCTTTTAGGGGGAGTGTGACCCCGTCCAGCACAGGCTGTAACCCCATACCCTGTTCGGTCTTACGACTGACCAGGAGTACCTCTGTCTTGTCTGGATTTCGTTTCAATCTGTTGTCCCTCATCCACTCCGTGACAGCGGCCAAGCACCGGTTCATGACCTGAACAGCCTCCTTAGTGGCAGGTGGAAAAGAGTGATAGAGTTGGACATCATCTGCATACAGATGACATCACACCCCAAAGGTAAAGGCTTCCCCTGACATTAAGTCTAGTGGTGTCTGACTCTGGCTCATCCCCATTTCTAAGCTGAAGAGCTGGTGTTGTCTGTAGACACCTCTAAGGTCACGTGGCCAGCATGACTGCATGGAGCGTCATTACCTTCCCGCAGAAGTGGTATCTATTGATCTACTCACATTTGCATGTTTTCCAACTGCTAGGTTGGCAGAAGCTGGGAATTATAGCAGGAGCTCACCCCACTCCCCGGATTCAAACCGTCAACCTTTTGGTCAGCAAGTTCAGCAGCTCAGCAGTTTAATCCATTGTGCCACTAGGGGGCCAATAGTTAATAATTAATTAGATAATTAGTTATTGCCGCTTTGTTCATTAGTTAATTAGGTGTTTGCAGATTGTAGATCGTTGGTCACTAATTTTTTATGAGGAGCCTCCAGTAGCGCAGTGGGTTAAACCCCTGTGCCAGCAGGACTGAAGACCGACAGGTCGCAGGTTCAAATCTGGGGAGAGGTGGATGAGCTCCCTCTATCAGCTCCAGCTCCTCATGTGGGGACATGAGAGAAGCCTTCCACAAGGATGGTAAAAACATCAAAACATCCGGGCGTCCTCTGGGCAACGTCCTTGCAGACGGCCTATTCTCTCACACCAGAAGCGACTTGCAGTTTCTCATGTCGCTCCAGACACGGCAAAAAAACCAAAAAACTAGTTTTTTTATGTATTGGACTCTGTGAACTCCAATAGAATTAATGGAGAAAAGAAGGAGGAGTGAAAGGAGATACCACTAGGAATTTGGCCACTCGTTTCAAATCAAGGTAGATGTATGTGTATGTACATATTTATATAAATTGGAAACATCTTCAGGTAATGAGAAATCTTTTGATTTCTCATTACCTGAGCTACTTTAAGCTTCATTAACCTCAATACCTCCCCATTCTTTAAAACCCAAGGACATGCTGAACTTATTCATTGCCTTAATGTTCACTAGGAAAGAGAACTTTGAAACGTCTAAGAAATTAAGCGCCGTGGCCAAATAACGTGTGGCTTAATTATATATGGTAATGTTTGATGCTCTCATTTACGGGGTCATGTCTGACTTCTGGGAGAGAGACTACATTTTTCTAAAGTAATAAGCTATTGTGACACAGATAACTTCGGCAATTATTCATTCCTCAATACCACTGAGAATATGATTTCTCTCCTAAAAGATATAGGTTACTTACAATACTCTCAATTGCCCTCAAAAGAGGATCCTTCTTAATACTCTAAGGACCAATTATTGTTTCATTGCTGCTTTTCTTTTTTGTTTTCTTTATAAAGGCTTGTTCCTTTAGTATTGAATTGGAGGAAACAACAAATAACATTAGGTTCTTGTGGGTTTTTTCGGGCTATAGAGCCATGTTCTAGAGGCATTTCTTCTGACGTTTCGCCTGCATCTATGGCAAGCATCCTCAGAGGTAGTCAGGAGAAATGCCTCTAGAACATGGCTCTATAGCCCGAAAAAACTCACAAGAACCTAGTGATTCCAGCCATGAAAGCCTTCGACAAAACAAATAACATTATTTATTTATTTGTTTGTTTGTTTATTTATCGTGTCAGGCAACCGAACAGTTGTATTACATTTTTGACAGAACAAACAAACAAACGTACAAAAGACACAGAGTTTGCGAGCTTGGTAGTTGATTAAATGTCCCTTGACCAGTATCTGGCCACTTGGAGTGCCTCTGGTGTTGCCGCAAGAAGGTCCTCCGTTGTGCATGTGGCAGGGCTCAGGGTGCATTGCAGCAGGTGGTCAATGGTTTGCTCCTCTCCACACTCACATGTCAAGGATTCCACTTTGTAGCCCCATTTCTTAAGGTTGGCTCTGCATCTCGTGGTGCCAGAGCGCAGTCTGTTCAATGCCTTCCAAGTCGCCTAGTCTTCTGTGTGCCCAGTCTCTCATTTGATATCAGCCATTGATTGAGGCTCTGGGTTTGAGCCTGCCACTTTTGGACTCTCGCTTGCTAAGGTGTTCCAGTGAGTGTCTGGGTAGATCTTAGAAAACTATTTCTTGATTTAAGTCGTTGATGTGCTGGCTGATACCCAAACAAGGGATGAGCTGGAGATATCTCCACCTTGGTCCTTTCACTATTGGCTGCTACTTCCCGGTGGATGTCAGGTGGTGCAATACCGGCTAAACAGTGTAATTTCTCCAGTGGTGTAGGGCGCAGACACCCCGTGAAAGTTCCAGGAATGGTCTTAGTAGCGGAAAGACCACATGCGCAGTGTGGAAGTGCTGTCTTTGTAAACAAATAACTGAAAAGATCTTATTCTCTGACCAATTGACTTAAAAATCTTGCATGCCTTTCCCTTGCAGTGAGAAACTTTGTATTTCTAGGTGCAAAGATGACTGCAGACGCAGAGTGCAGCCAGGAAATCAGGAGACACTTACAACAATGTGATGTGGCAGCCAAAAAAAGCCAATGGGATTTTGGCCTGCATCAATAGTAGTCTAGTGTCTAGATCTAGGGAAGTCATGCTACCCCTCTATTCTGCTTTGGTTAGACCACACCTGGAATATTGTGACCAATTCTGGGCACCACAATTCAAGAGAGATATTGACAAACTGGAATGTGTCCAGAGGAAGGCGAATAAAATGATCAAGGGTCTGGAGAACAAGCCCTATGAGGAGCGGCTTAAGGAGCTGGGCATGTTTAGCCTGAAGAAGAAAAGGCTGAGAGGAGATATGATAGCCATGTATAAATATGTGAGAGGAAGCCACAGGGAGGAAGGAGCAAGCTTGTTTTCTGCTTCCCTGGAGACTAGGACACGGAACAATGGCTTCAAACTACAAGAAAGGAGATTCCATCTGAACATGAGGAAGAACTTCCTGACTGTGAGAGCCGTTCAGCAGTGGAACTCTCTGCCCCGGAGTGTGGTGGAGGCTTCTTCTTTGGAAGCTTTTAAACAGAGGCTGGATGGCCATCTGTCATGGGTGCTTTGAATGCAATATTCCTGCTTCTTGGCAGAATGGGGTTGGACTGGATGGCCCATGAGGTCTCTTCCAACTCTATGATTCTATGATTCTATGATAATGATGTAAATAAATTCCTAACAGGATTCGAGTCAGTACTCCGATGAAATACTTAACTTCGTTTTTTTTACCTTCTAGTAGTAATCTCTATTTTGACATTATATTATGTGTGTGTTTGCAAGTACTATTTTACTGCAGAAAAATCTGACTAATCACCTTTTCTGACTGTGAGAGCCATTCAGCAGTGGAACTCTCTGCCCCGGAGTGTGGTGGAGGCTTCTTCTTTGGATTTGGCACAAACATAACAGTTTAAATAATGTACTAGTAAGGCCTTCTCGCAAACCACCCTGAGAATTTCAAGGGGGGAGGGCTGAAGCCCCTCAAGCCCCCCCCCCCGGCTATGGGCCTGCCTCCAACAGACAAGAGTTCTTTCTTCCACCTTGGACATTCCACGGAGAGATAAACCCCACTTGTCTAGTTTCCAACAGACCTCAAAACCTCTGAGGATGCCTGCCATAGATGCAGGTGAAACGTCAGAAGAGAATGCTTCTGGAACATGTCCATACAGCCTGAAAAACATACAACAACCCAGTGATTCCTGCCATGAAAGCCTTCGACAATACACACACAAAAAAATATTCATTACCAGGATCTCTGGATGTGAAATGTATATGTTTATTCATACTTGCATATTTTCTGGTGCTTACCTTACCTTAGGCGATCCCTCGCTTTCCGAGGATGATTGTCTTCCAATATTCTTGTGGGTCCGTATGTGGCTGTGGAGCCCTATTCTTGCTCTGCATCTTCTTCCGCAGTGAAGGCATTGGTTTCCAGGTGGAAGGTGGTCTCGGCCAGGGTTGGCTTGATGCGCCTTCCTCTTGGCGCGTTTCTCTTTTTCACCCTCCACTCGTGCCTCCTCAAATTCTGCAGCACTGCTGGTCACAGCTGATCTCCAGCTGGAGCGGTCAAGGGCCAGGGCTTCCCAGTTCTCACTGTCTATGCCAGAGTTTTTAAGGTTGGCTTTGAGCCCATCTTTACATCTCTTTTCCTGTCCACCAACATTCCATTTTCCATTCATGAGTTCGGAGTAGAGCAGCTGCTTTGGGAGACGGTGGTCGGGCATCCGGACAACATGGCCGGTCCAGCGGAGTTGGTGGCGGAGGACCATTGCTTCAATGCTGGTGGTCTTTGCTTCTTCCAGCACGCTGACGTTTGTCCGCTTGTCTTCCCAAGAGATTTGCAGGATTTTCCGGAGGCAGCCCTGATGGAATCGTTCCAGGAGTTGCATGTGACATCTGTAGACAGTCCACGTCTCACAGGAATAGAGCAGGGTTGGGAGGACAGTAGCTTTATAGACAAGCACCTTGGTATCCCTACGGATGTCCCGGTCCTCAAACACTCTCTGCTTCATTCGGGAAAATGCTGCGCTTGCAGAGCTCAAGCGGTGTTGTATTTCGGCGTCGATGTTGACTTTGGTGGAGAGGTGGCTGCCAAGGGAGCGGAAATGGTCAACGTTTTCTAATGTTACACCATTAAGCTGTATCACTGGCATTGGAGAGGGGATGGCTGGTGACTGCTGGAAAAGCACCTTGGTTTTTTCAATGTTCAATGACAAGCCGAGCTTCTCGTATGCTTCTGCAAAGGTGTTTAGAGTGGCTTGTAGATCTTCTTCTGAATGCACACAGACGACGTTGTCATCAGCATACTGGAGTTCTATAACAGATGTTGTTGTGACCTTGGTTTTGGCTTTCAGTCTGCTGAGGTTTTGGCTTTCAGTCTGCTGAGGTTGCTTAGGAAACAGATATACTTAAAAAAGGGGAGTTGTTCCATGCAATGGCAATTTAAATAGCAACTAAAATGTATTAATTATGACACATAATTTATTAAGTGCCCATCTGGAATAGTAGGGTTTTTTTTTAATACTTCAGGGAAACCATACGAAAGTGCAAGATGGGGAGGTTAATGAGCATCCCTTCCAGATTCTCAATTTTGCTACAGATTTTCCTTACGAAAAAAAATTAAAGAGGAGCATTTGCGAATCCTAGAGAAGGCACTGTTGAGTGATTGCTGATCTGAAATGTGTTTTTGTATCCTGGTGTCAAATAGGATTTCCAACCATCAACGCTCCTTTTCGAGCTTCAGGGGTTGGGACGAGAATTAGCAAAGTAGTTGCCTAGCAACCGCCATGTTCCTTTCCCTGTCTTGGAACATGCCTGGGGGAGACCAAAGGGTTCAAAAGGGTAAATGACATTTACAGCATCAGAAGATCATTTCTTGGAGAAGGAAAAACAAAGAGGGACTTAATTCTCGTAGAACGCATTTGCAGATAAATATTTCCTAATATTGTGTCTGCTTGTGCGAGAGAGAAAGAGGGAGCTTCCCACTGGGAACTCAAATCATTCAAGCAGATCAATTTTCTTGGTTGGCTTGCACATGAGGTCTTGACATTCCTTTCCTTCCTTCCAAATATTCCTTTACAAGCCCAGTGTTTGTTGTTGTCTCTCAGTGTGAAGGTTCTGGAAGAAGACCCCATTGTGAAATGCACCATTTCTGCTTATTTCTATCTGAAGATTGAGGATATGGATTCTGACATTTCACAAATGCTGAGAATTGATTTCTGCTAAATATATTTTCACCGAGACTCCACGTGCTGACAGGTGATGCTTGGCTGAAAAGTATGCGAGCGCAAGGACAGTGTCTGGTAAACTGTGATTATGAAATGGACAGGTACAATCAGTAGCAGAAGGGATATGAACATCTGACAGCTTTGTTTTCCTACACATTGAACAAATTGAACAAGAGGGAGGAAAGCGATTTTACTAAATTCTTCCAAAATGAATAGGAACAAAATTCTCCTTTCGTTGAGGGTTAATCTGAGGCATTTGTGCCCCATACAAAGCTCATAGTTAATGTATCCAGAGTCATATGTCCCGATGGTCCAGCACATTTATTTATTTATAGTATTTATTAGGCATGGTTTCTCTGCCATGTTTGGAAGGCTTTCCTTTTCTTGTCAGTTAGCTGTTAAGCAGAGGACCAGATTGCCAATATCCGCTGGATAATGGAGAAAGGCAGGGAGTTTCAGGAAAACATCTACTTCTGCTTCATTGACTATTCTAAAGCCTTTGACTGTGTGGATCATCATAAATTGTGGCAAGTTCTTGGCGGGATGGGCATCTCAAGCCACCTTCCCTCTCTCCTGAGGAATCTTTACAAGGACCAAGGAGCAACAGTCAGAACTGACCACGGAACAGGAGACGGGTTCGAGATTGGGAAAGGCGTACGGCAAGGCTGCATCCTCTCACCCAATCTCTTTAACTTGTATGCAGAACACATCATGCGAGGATGTGCGGGGCTTGAGGAATGCAAAGCTGGGGTGAAAATTGCTGGAAGAAACATTAACAACCTCAGATATGCGGATGACACCACTCTGATGGCCGAAAGCAAGGAGGAGCTGAGGAGCCTTCTAATCAAGGTGAAAGAAGAAAGCGCAAAAGCTGAGTTGCAGCTAAACATCAAAAAAACCAAGATTATGGCAACAAGAATGACTGACAACTGGAAAATAGAGGGAGAAAATGTGGAGGCTGTGACAGACTTCTTATTTCTAAGCGCAAAGATGACTGCAGATGCAAACTGTGGCCAGGACATCAGGAGACGCTTCCTTCTTGGGAGGAGAGCAATGTCCAGTCTCGATAAAATAGTAAAGAGTAGAGACATCAGATTGGCAACAAAGATCCGCCTAGTCAAAGCCATGGTATTCCCTGTAGTCACCTACGGATGTGAGAGCTGGACCTTCGGGAAGGCTGAGCGAAGGAAGATCGATGCTTTTGAGCTGTGGTGTTGGAGGAAAGTGCTGAGAGTGCCTTGGACTGCGAGAAGATCCAACCAGTCCATCCTCCAGGAAATAAAGCCCGACTGCTCACTGGAGGGAAGGAGACTAGAGACAAAGTTGAAGTCCTTTGGCCACATCATGAGGAGACAGCAAAGCCTAGAGAAGACAATGATGCTGGGGAAAGTGGAAGGCAAAAGGAAGAGGGGCCGACCAAGGGCAAGATGGATGGATGGCATCCTCAAAGTGACTGGACTGACCTTGAAGGAGCTGGGGGTGGTGACGGCCAACAGGGAGCTCTGGCATGGGCTGGTCCATGAGGTCACGAAGAGTCGTAGACAACTGAACGAATGAACAACAGCTGTTGGATCTCGATGTCATTTTTGTCAAACCAGTCTTGATGTTTCTTGGTTTGATATCCAATAATTTCTTCACAGGCTAAACCAAGGTTACAACAACATATGTTATAGAGCTCCAGTATGCTGATGACAATGTCGTCTGTGCGCATTCAGAAGAAGATCTACAAGCCACTCTAAACAGCTTTGCAGAAGCATACAAGAAGCTCGGCCTGTCATTGAACATTGAAAAAACCAAGGTGCTGTTCCAGCAGACACCAGCCAACCCCTCTCCAATGCCAGCGATACAACTTAGTGGTGTAACATTAGAAAATGGTGATCATTTCCGCTACCTTGGCAGCCACCTCTCCAACAAAGTCAACATCGACACCGAAATACAACACCTCCTGAGCTCTGCGAGCGCAGCATTTTTCCGAATGAAGCAGAGAGTGTTTGAGGACTGGGACATCCGTAGGGATACCAAGGTGCTTTTGTCCTCCCAACCCTGCTCTATGCCTGTGAAACGTGGACTGTCTACAGACGTCACATGCAACTCCTGGAATGATTCCATCAGCGCTGCCTCCGGAAAATCCTGAAAATCTCTTGGGAAGACAGGCAGACAAACGTCAGCGTGCTGGAAGAAGCAAAGACCACCAGCATTGAAGCGATGGTCCTCCGCCACCAACTCCACTAGATCGGCTGCCCAACCACCGTCTCCCAAAGCAGCTGCTCTACTCCGAACTCTAGAACAAAAAATGGAATGTTGGAGGACAAGAGATTTAAAGATGGGCTCAAAGCCAACCTTAAAAACTCTGGCATAGTCACTGAGAACTGGGAAGCCCTGGCCCTTGACCGCTCCAGCTGGAGGTCAGCTGTGACCAGCAGTGCTGCAGAATTTGAGGAGGCACGAATGGAGGGCAAAAGGGAGACGCGTGCCAAGAGGAAGGCGCATCAAGCCAATCCCGACCAAGACTGCCTTCCACCTGGAAACCAGTGCCCTCACTGCAGGAGAAGATGCAGAGCAAGAATAGGGCTCCACAGCCACATACGGACCCACAAGAATATGGGAAGACAATCATCCTCGGAAAACAAGGGATCACCTAATGTGTGTAAAATGTAGGCATGGTTAGGTTCGGTCAGAATCATTCGGGAAAATGCTGCACTTGCAGAGCTCAGCTGGTATTGTATTTCATTGTCAATGTAGACTTTTCTGGAGAGGTGGCTGCCAAGGTAGCAGAAATGGTCAACATTTTCTAATGTTACACCATTAAGGATCAGGCTGAAACAGACCAAAACAGTGTCCAGATGGCCACAAAGCCCTAGGACAGTGTTTCTCAATCTTCCTAATGCCGCGACTCCTTAATACAGTTCCTCGTGTTGTGATGACTTCCAACCATAACATTGTTTTTGTTGCTACTTCATAACTGTCATGTTGCTACTGTTATGAATCATAATGTAAATTATCCAATATGCATTTTCATTCACTGGACAAAATTTGGCACAAATACTCAATATGCCCAAATCTGAATACTGGTGGGGTGGGGTGGGGGGTTGATTTTGTCCTTTGGGAGTTGTAGCTGCTGGGATTTATAGTTCACCTACAATTAAAGAGCATTCTGAACTCCATCAACGATGGAATTGAACCAGACTTGGTACACAGAACTCCCATGACTTACAGGAAATACTGGAAGGGTTTGGTGGGCATTGACCTTGAGATTGGGAGTTATAGTTCATCTGCATCCAGAAAGCACTGTGGACTCGAACAATGATGGATCTGGACCAAACTCTACACAATTACTCAATATGCCCAAATGTGAACACTGGTGGAATTTGGGGAAAACAGACCTTGACATTTGGGAGTTCACCTACAATCAAAGAGTATTCTGAACTACACCAACTAGTGAATTGGGCTTAAGTTCCCACACAGTATCCCCACGACCAACAGAAAATACTGTGGTTTCTGATGGCCTTTGGCGACCCCTCGGACACACCCTCATGACCCACCCAGGGGTCCTGACCCCCAGGTTGAGAAACGCTGCCCTAGGATTTCACTGCAGACTTCAAAAATGTTTCTTGACTTTGCTTAGTGCAGAGCAAAGGTGGATTCAGAGCAAAAAAACAAAACAAAACCTTGATATGTACAAGAAGTCATAATGCATGGGATGATTGCAAATGCTGGATTCAGGACAGTATTTTTTTACAAGCTCTAAGTTACATGTGTGTAATGAACCAACATCTGCTGACCCAAACACACTTCCAAATATACTTTACCAGGCAGCTATTTTTTTTTTTTGCTATTCTGCTACCCCTTCCCAAGGTTGAAACAAGATATTTCTATAAGTCACTTCTTGTGGGTTTTTTCGGGCTATATGGCCATGTTCTAGAAGCATTTCTCCTGACGTTTCACCTGCATCTATGGCAAGCATCCTCAGAGGTGAGGTCTGCTGGAACTGGGAAAAAAAGGGGGGTTTATATATCTGTGGAATGACCAGGGTGAGACAATGGAGCCATGGAGAAGAAAAACTCAACAGGTTCCTGGACCATCTTAACAGAATCCACCCAAACATCCAATTCACTATGGAAAAAGAAAAGGAAGGAAGACTGCCTTTTCTAGATGTCCTAGTCATCCATAAACCAGATCAACAATTGGGTCACACCGTCTACAGAAAACCCACGCACACAGATAGATATCTGCATAAAAACTCCAACCATCACCCAAGTCAAAAAAGAAGCCCCATTAAAGCCTTGGCAGACCGTGCAAAAAGAATCTGCGAAGCCCACCTCCTCCAAGATGAACTGAACCACCTCAACTGGGCTCTCCAGGCCAATGGAGACTCCACCTCAGACATCAGAAGAACTGCAAGACCAAGAACAAGCCACGAGAGCCACCCAGAGGAAAAGTGTTCCTGCCATACATCAAGGGAACCACTGACCGCATAGGGAAGCTGATGAGGAAACACAACATACAAACAATCTACAAACCCACCAAGAAAATCCAACAAATGCTACGTTCAGCAAAGGACAAGAGGGATCCTCTCACCTCTGCAGGAGTCTACCGTATACCATGCAGCTGTGGACAAGTCTACATAGGGACCACCAAATGCAGCATTGCCCAGACACGAATCCAGGAACGTGAAAGGCACTGCAGACTACTCCAACCAGAGAAATCAGCCATAGCAGAGCACCTGATGAATCAACCTGGACACAGCATTTTATTTGAGAACACAGAAATGCTGGACCACTCTCACAACCACCATGTCAGACTACACAGAGAAGCCACTGAAATCCACAAACATGTGGACAATTTCAACAGAAAGGAAGAAACCATGAAAATGAACAAAATCTGGCTACCAGTATTAAAAAAAAATCTAAAATTGCGACAGCAAAAACAACAGAGAGAAAAACAGGCAGGGACATCTAATCACCTTTCAAGAAGAGTTTGCTCCAGGCACAGTCAGCCCATTGTATGCTAATCAAGGTGGTCAGTTGAAAGATTCACACCTAGCCCAACAAAAGTCCTTTGCCTCACCCTGGTCATTCCACAGATATATAAACCCCTTTTTTCCCTTTTTTCCCAGTTCCAGCGGACCTCACCTCTGAGGATGCTTGCCATAGATGCAGGCGAAACGTCAGGAGGAATGCCTCTAGAACATGGCCATATAGCCCAAAAAAACCCACAAGAACTGAGTGATTCCAGCCATGAAAGCCTTCGACAATACATTATTTCTATAAGGCTTTTCCTTGTGATTGCTGGAATTTCTTGCTTCAGCCTCACTCTTTGATGATAAGTGAGCATCATTCTTATGTACCCCAATCATCAGCAGAACAGACCCCCCCCCCCTGTCTTGTGCTCTCAGCACACCATAACACCCACATAAACTTCCAAATAGTACAGCCGGACAATCCAGCTTGATGTCTAAAATGCAAGCAGTCTTCTGTCTCTGCAGAGATTGATTTCAGCACCTTGAACAGCTCCTGATATGTACATCCTGTACCTGAAACAGATTCACTGCCAGGGACAGTTAATAGTGCTGCGAATTTCAGCACTATTCTTATGAAGATATTTATTAGAGACTAGCTGTCCCCTGCCGCGCGTTACTGTGGCCCAGTCTGTTGATCTGGAAAATAAAGTAATGAGAAAGTGTTGGTTTCTAATATATGTAATTTCTTTATGCTTGTGGGTAAACAGTATTTCTTGCTGTTCTTTGCCAGTGTTGATGTGGAGATTGTCTGGTCTGCCCACTATGGAACATGCAACATATCATTGTCCTTCTTTAAGGGTCCCTTTCAAATCTATGAAACTATATATCTCTGTGATACTATATCTCTATCTCTACCTACCTATCTACCTACCTATCTATCTATCTATGGCTGGATGGTAGGCCTGGGTAACAACGGAAAAAATTGTTTCTAAAATTGATTCGTTTTTTGGGGGTTTTTGCGTTTCGTTATTTAAAATAATTACAAAATTTTCCTTTTAAAAAGTTCGATATTTACGAAATTTCATAAATGTGAAAAAAATTACAAAACATTAATGAATCGATTTCCGAAACAATAACGAATCGATTCGTTAATGGCGGACGCGACCGCGAAATACGCTAAAAAACCTCCAAAAACCTCTGAAGCTTCCCTCTCCCTCTGTTGTTGACTGTTGGTGTGATATTATAATTTTTTTTCACTAATTAAACAAAAAACAACCATAAAACTTGCCCCAGACATGCGGAAATAATAACGAAATGACCTCAAAACAATAACGAAACGAATACAATAACGAAATACGAAGCATTTACAAAACGTATTTAAAAATTCATTTTTTTTAAAAAAATGCTCCAGAATGGTTCGTTATCGTTTTGTAATTAAAAAAATTAACGAATTATTAACGAATTACGAATTAACGAAACGAAACCGCCCAGCCCTACTGGATGGCTCTTTGTCAGGAGGACTTTGATTATGTTTCCTTGCCCTGATGAAGGGAGTTGGATTGGATGGCCTTAAGTATTTTCTGTTGGTCATGGGGGTTCTGTGTGGGAAGTTTGCTCCAATTCTGTCGTTTGTGGGGTTCAGAATGTTCTTTGATTGTAGATGAACTGTGAATCCCAGTGTCTACAACTCCCAAATGTCAAGATCTATTTTCCCCAAACTCCATCTGTGTTCATATTTGGACGTATTGAGTGCTTGTGCCAAGTTTGGTCCAGATCCATCATTGTTTGGGTCCACAGTGGTCTCTGGATGTAGATGAACTACAACTCCCAAACTCAAGGTCAATGCCCACCAAAAACTTCTAGTATTTTCTGTTGGTCAAGGGAGTTCTGTGTGCCAAGTTTGGTTAAATTCCATCATTGATGGAGTTCAGAATGCTCTTTGATTGTAGGTGAACTATAAATCCCACCAACTACAACTCCCAAATGACAAAATCATAATTTTTTGAGTGATGATCACTCCTTGTGTTGTGAGATGTTTTGTTGCGAAATTTGGTGTGATTTCGTTCATTGGTTCTTTTGTTTTTAAGGTACTCATTATGCACAGAGCATTTATATATATATAGATATGCAAAGCTTTAATTTTTAACTCATTTGTCATATCTAATTCATAAGATTTGTATATAGGAACAGAATTTAAGAATCAGGGCTGAGGTACCCATGCAAAAACTCACCCAATACTTTTAGTTTAAGTTCTGTAACCCTTGAAAGCCTCCCAAAGTCAGTTTCATTTTCAGTGCAAGCAAGTGAGGCAAAGCCAAAGAGGTTGTTGTAGGCTTTTTGGGCTATATGGCCATGGTCTAGAGGCATTCTTTCCTGACGTTTCGCCTGCATCTATGGCAAGCAACCTCAGAGGTGGTGAGGTCTGTTGGAACTAGGAAAATGGGTTTATATATCTGTGGAATGACCAGGGTGAGACAAAGGACTCTTGTCTGCTGGAGCTAGGTGTGAATTCATCTTCTGGCTGATGTTGATATGGAGGTGCAGCAGTTCCTTGTCTGTGTTTGCGAGTTCTTTGCGGATCATTGAATTCTCTCTCGTAAGAGGTTGCGTTCCAAGCAGTCATAGATCCAATGAGCCTGTGGTGTTTTGAAAGTCCTTTTGGCTGCGAGAAATTGTGGGATGGTATCTGTGTCTCCGCAGCATAGAAGGAAAGTCAGGGAGCGCAGTAGATGTGCTTTCCTGGTCCTTAGTTTTTCCAATTTTCATGTGTCTTGGAACAGTTTCTCCCCGTAGAGATGTTCAATGTATTGTCAAAGGCTTTCACCTCCGCAAAGAACTCGCAAACACAGACAAGGAACTGCTGCACCTCCATATCAACATCAGCTAGAAGATGAATTCACACCTAGCTCCAGCAGACAAAAGTCCTTTGTCTCACCCTGGTCATTCCACAGATATCTAAACCCTTTTTCCTAGAGCCAGCATTGTCCGTAGACACCTAAGAATAATAGAATCACAGAGTCAAAGAGTTGGAAGGGACCTCATGGTCCAGCCAGTCCAACCCCATTCTGCCAAGAAGCAGGAATATTGCATTCAAATCACCCCTGACAGATGGCCATCCAGCCTCTCTTTAAAAGCTTCCAAAGAAGGAGCCTCCACCACACTCCGGGGCAGAGAGTTCCACTGCTAAACGGCTCTCACAGTCAGGAAGTTCTTCCTCATGTTCAGATGGAATCTCCTTTCTTGTACTTTGAAGCCATTGTTCCGCGTCCTAGTCTCCAGGGAAGAAGAAAACAAGCTTGCTCCTTCCTCCCTGTGGCTTCCTCTCACATATTTATACATGGCTATCATATCTCCTCTCAGCCTTCTCTTCCTCAGGCTAAACATGCCCAGCTCCTTAAGCCACTCCTCATAGAGCTTGTTCTCCAGACCCTTGATCATTTTTGTCGCCCTCCTCTGGACACATTCCAGCTTGTCAATATCTCTCTTGAATTGTGGTGCCCAGAATTGGACACAATATTCCAGATGTGGTCTAACCAAAGCGGAATAGAGGGGTAGCATTACTTCCCTGGATCTAGACACTAGGCTCCTATTGATGCAGGCCAAAATCCCATTGGCTTTTTTTGCCGCCACATCACCTTGTTGGCTCATGTTTAACTTGTTGTCCACGAGGACTCCAAGATCTTTTTCACACGTGCTGCTCTCGAGCCAGGCATTGTCCCCTATTCTGTATCTTTGCATTTCGTTTTTTCTGCCTAAGTGGAGTATCTTGCATTTGTCACTGTTGAACTTCATTTTGTTAGTTTTGGCCAGTAATCTCTCTAATCTGTCAAGATCGTTTTGAATTCTTCTCCTGTCCTCTGGAGTCCTGGCTATCCCTCCCAATTTGGTGTCGGCTGCAAACTTGATGATCATGCCTTCTAACCCTTCATCTAAGTCATTAATAAAGATCTTGAACAGAACCGGGCCCAGGACGGAACCCTGCTGATGGCACTCTGCTCGTCACTTCTTTCCAAGATGAAGAGGAAGCATTGGTGAGCACCCTCTGGGTTCGTCCCTTTAACCAATTCCAGATCCACCTCACCGTAGTTTTGCCTAGCCCACATTGGACTAGTTTCCTTGCCAGAAGGTCATGGGGGACCTTGTTGAAGGCCTTTCTGAAAACCAGGTACGCTCCATCCACGGCATTCCCCGCATCTATCCAGCTTGTAACTCTATCGAAGAAAGAGATCAGATGAGTCTGGCATGACTTGTTTTTGATAAATCCATGTTGACTATTAGTGATGACCGCATTTGTTTCTAAGTGCTTGCAGACCACTTCCTTAAGAATCTTTTCCAGAATCTTGCCTGGTATTGACATGAGGCTGACCGGACATTGGTCATTGTTTGGGTCATCCTTTCTTCCCATCTTGAAGATTGGGACCACATTGGCCCTCCTCCAATCTGCTGGAACTTCTCCCGTTCTCCAAGAACTCTCAAAGATGGTTGCCAATGGTTCCGAAATGACTTCTGCTAGTTCCTTCAATACTCTTGGGTGTAGTTGATCTGGCCCTGAAAGGGGACTTGAACTCATTTAGAGCGGCCAGGTATTCCTGGAATAATTCATCGCACACATTATGTCTCCCAAATCTCTCTCACTTTAGATAGAAACCCATTCAGTTTTCATATATGAAAAATCATAGTCAGCAGTGGGCCTGAGCAGACTTCTCCAACGTGATGCTTTCCTGGTGTCCTAGAGACTACAATCCCCATAATGGCTTGTAATTGGCCATGTCTGCCAGGGATTTGTAGTACAAACAGCTTGAGAAGATGACACTGGGGATGTTTCCCTATACCCCTCCTGTGAGTTCTCTTAAAGGAAAATTACAGGTCCAAATTTATTTTCTCATTTACACACACTCGAGTGCAATGAATAACGAAGAAGGCATGCTTTTACTTACCTAGGTGATAACTGGCCGCTAAACTGCAATGTGCCATACGTACGGAGTGTGTTAAAAGCCAATAAAGCAATCCTAGTTTTAATGAGAGTTAAGCACAGACTCCAGAATTGCTCCCATGGTCCTGTTCTGATCTGTCTTCTGTACAGGATATGGTCTGAAATATAAATTGCTCGAGAGATCTGTTGGTACAAAAAGGCATTAAGTGGTATCAGGGGGTCTGTTTACACAACGTATTGGAAAGACATGCCATCAGCAGCTGGGGAATCAAGATAAACTAGTGGAGAAGCCAGAAGAGTAACTGGAAATTAATCAAGGATCAAGTACTCTGTTACCAGGTAGTTTGTCCAATAACACTTATCTGCTTTAGATACTAGGTTTTTGTATTCTCTTATTCGTTTGCTTGTTTAACAGAAAGCTCTTCTCAATAGTCAGTAATCTGGCTTTGTTTCACAGAGATAGCTATGACTTTGGAGTGCTCTATGAACTTTCAGGAACATTTATTCTGTGATTAATTAATTTATTTACTAGCTGTACCCACCTTCCCTCCCTCCCTCCCTCTTTCTTTCTTTCTTTCTTTCTTTCTTTCTTTCTTTCTTTCTTTCTTTCTTTCTTTCTCTCTCTCTCTTCTTCCTTCCTTCCCTCCCTCTTTCCTTCCTTCCTTTTTTCTTTCTTTCTCTCCTTCCTTCCTTCCTTCCTTCCTTCCTTTTCCTTTCTTTCTCTCCTTCCTCCCTCCCCCCTCCCTCCCTTCCTTCCTTCCTTCCTTCCTTCCTTCCTTCCTTCCTTCCTTCCTTCCTTCCTTCCTTCCTTCCTTCCTTCCTTCCTTCCCTCCCTCTTTACTTCTTTCTTTCTTTCTTTCTTTCTTTCTTTCCTTCATCTTTCTCTTCTTCCTCCTTCCTCCCCTCCCTCTTTCCTTCCTTCCTTTTTTTCTTTCTTTCTCTCCTTCCTTCCTTCCTTCCCTCCCTCCCTCCTTTCTTCCTCCCTCCCTCCCTTCCATCCTTCCTTTTTTCTTTCTTTCTTTCTTTCTTTCTTTCTTTCTTTCTTTCTTTCTTTCTCTCCTTCCTTCTCTTCCTCTTCCTCTTCCTTTCCTCCTCCCTTTCTTTCTCTTCCTTTTTCTCCCCTTTCTTCCTTCTCTACCTATTTTTGGACTGCAATTCCCAGCAGCCCTCCTGATCAATCTATCTACTTACTTACCTCTCTATCTCTATCTCTATCTAATCTATCTGTTTTATCTATCTGGAGGATAGCTGGGAGTTGCAGTCCAGGAATAGGAAACTGGAAATCTGCATGAATTGGGATGCTCTCAAAGAAATCCAAGGAGAAGAATGCTTGCATCTTGGAAACAGTGCATTTGGATAATCCTCCTCTCCTAAAGGGCCTGGTCTAGGGGGTGCTGTTAGGTGTAGTCCATAAGACAGTGTGGATAGAGTCTGGCTTAGACACTGAGAACTGGGAAGCCCTGCCCTTGAGCGCTCCAGCTGGAGGTCAGCTGTGACCAGAAGTGCTTCAGAATTTGAAGAGGCATGAATGGAGAGTGAAAGAGAGAAACGTGCCAAGAGGAAGGCATGTCAAGTCAACCCTGACCAAGACCTCCAGCTGGAGCAGTCAAGGGCCAGGGCTTCTCAGTTCTCAGTGTCTATGCCAGAGTTTTTAAGGTCGGCTTTGAGCCCATCTTTCAATCTCTTTTCCTGCCCACCAACATTCCGTTTTCCGTTCTTGAGTTCGGAGTAGAGCAACTGCTTTGGGAGATGGTGGTCAGGGATCCGGACAACATGGCCAGTCCAGCGGAGTTGATGGCGGAGGACCATTGCTTCGATGCTGGTGGTCTTTACTTCTTCCAGCATGCTGACATTTGTCCGCTTGTCTTCCCAAGAGATTTGCAGGATTTTCTGGAGGCAGCGCTGATGGAATCGTTCCAGGAGTTGCATGTGACATCTGTAGACAGTCCATGTTTCACAGGCATCTAGCAGGGTTGGGAGGACAAAAGCACCTTGGTATCCCTACGGATGTCCCGGTCCTCAAACACTCTCTGCTTCATTCGGAAAAATGCTGCACTCGCAGAGCTCAGGCGGTGTTGTATTTTGGTGGCGATGTTGACTTTGGTGGAGAGGTGGCTGCCAAGGGAGCAGAAATGATCAACATTTTCTAATGTTGCACCATTAAGCTATATTGCTGGCATTGGAGAGGGATTGGCTGATGTCTGCTTGAACAGCACTTTGGTTTTCTCGATATTCAATAACAGGCCGAGCTTCTCATATGCTTCTGTGAAGGTGTTTAGAGTGGCTTGTAGATCTTCTTCTGAATGCGCACAGACGATGTTGTCATCAGCGTATGTATGTACTTACAACTAGTAATGGGCCTGGTATGTCATCATAGGGACCTACATAGTAACTACATAGGGACCATGAATTCGAAAGAGTTACAGAGAAATGACTCTAAATTGCACATCTATAACTCCATTAGCTAATCCCAGCATATTTTTGCTCAAAACCTCTATTGAATCTCGATCTTTTAGTAACCAAGGAGATTAATTTGAAATATCCTGAGAATTTTTCGTGTAGTGGTTGAGTGTTTGAGTTTTTTTGGAGGAATGGAGCAAACAAAACACTCATTCTAAGCAATAAAAGCTGATAAATAGTGCTGTTAAACCTCAGATGACATTGCCCAATAGATGTTGCTTGATTCTTTCTCCCCGGTGCAGTTTCAGTCACTTAACCCATCATCCATTCCTTTATCAGAAGAATCTCATTTCTGACCACCAAATTCCTAACAGATTCTCTTTGCGAAGCTTATCTGATAATATGACTCGTTTGTCAGCAAACAGAGCAAAGCATCTATCCTGTAAATTCCTTTGGATTTTGCCATCTGGGAAGATTACTTCAAATAAGGGAGTGCAAAGCTCTGGAGTCTAAATCCTACAAGGTTATTTATTTCCTAGCTCAAAAACTCCCTATGATCCAAATCTGGCTAAGTTGCTATTTCCACCCTATTTTCTCTGAATGAGGATGGTGTTAGAAGATGGTGATAAGAAAGACTTTAAAACCAATGTTTCTGTTGGGTACCACTGTTCGTCTTCTATTAGTTAAATTGACACTTTCATTCAGTTTCCTAGGTTGACTGAAACAGAAACAAAGCAAAATATTTGTAGTGATGTGCCTAGAAAGACGGGTTAATTTAATATTTGTATGTAACTTCCAGTAAAGCAGAGTTAGAACTTCAACGGTTGTGTTTAAAACATAATTGTTACATGTTTTGAAGTAATCTTTTGCCAAAAGCTGCACATCGCGAGGGCTGAACCTGACTCAGCACATAGAAGATGGCTTTGAAAGGCAGCAGATCACCGGAGCTGTCTTCATAGACCTGTCAGCGGCTTATGATACTGTGAACCACCGCCTTCTCCTGAGAAAAATGTATAATATCACAAAGGACTACCACCTCACCCGCCTCATAGGAAACCTGCTACAAAACAGGAGCTTTTTTGTTGAGCTCCAGGGCCAGAGAAGCAGATGGCAGAAACAGAAGGGGACAGTTCCATCTTGTCTCCTGCATATGTCATCAGCTGTGGACTACTCCCCCCAGCACCAGCTGCCGCACTGGGACAGAGTGCAGAGAGAGGGGGCCAGGGGACAGTCCCATCTTGTCTCCTGCATATGTTATCAGCTGGGGACACCTCCCCACAGCATCAACTGCCACTCTGTGCCAGAGTAAAAAGAGAGAGGGGGTCAAGGGACAGTTCCATCTTGATTCCTGTGCTATTCTGATATTATAATATATTGTAAAAGAATATAATATATTGTATATACACATAATATTTATAATATTATAATGTAATGCAATATAATACTACTAATAATATGATATTATATATATATATATATATATATATATATATATATATATATAATGTAATATTACTAATAATATTCAATATAAAGGTATAGTACAATATAGTAATATTTAATACTAAAGTTGTACTATACTAATAATATAATATATTGTATGAATATATATATATAGTCCAATGTGGGCTAGGCAAAACTACGGTGAGGTAGATCTGGAATTGGTTAAATGGACAAACCCAGAGGGTGCTCCCCATTGCTTCCTCTTCATCCTGGAAAGAAGTGACGAGCGGAGTGCCACAAACAGGGTTCCGTCCTGGGCCCGGTCCTGTTCCAACATCTTTATTAATGACTTAGATGAAGGGCTAGAAGGCAGGATCATCAAGTTTGCAGACGACACCAAATTGGGAGGGAGAGGCAATACTCCAGAGGACAGGAGCAGGATTCAAAACGATCTTAACAGATTAGAGAGATGATGCGCCAAGACTAACAAAATGAAGTTCAACAGGGATAAATGCAAGGAAGATACTCCACTTAGGCAGAAAAATGCAAAGATACAGAATGGGGGACGATGCCTGGCTCGAGAGCAGGACGTGTGAAAAAGATCTTGGAGTCCTTGTGGACAACAAGTTAAACATGAGCCAACAATGTCATGTGGCTGCAAAAAAAAGCCAATGGGATTTTGGCCTGTATTAATAAGAGCCTAGTGTCTAGATCGAGGGAAGTCATGCTCCCCATGCATGCTCTATTTCGCTTTGGTTAGACCACACCTGGAATATTGTGTCCAATTCTGGGCACCACAATTCAAGAGAGATATTGACAAGCTGGAATGTGTCCAGAGGAGGGCAAGTAAAATGATCAAGGGTCTGGAGAACAAGCCCTATGAGGAGCAGCTTAAGGAGCTGGGCATGTTTAGCCTGAAGAAGAGAAGGCTGAGAGGAGACATGATGAGGGCCATGGATAAATATGTGAGAGGAAGACACAGGGAGGAGGGAGCAAGCTTGTTTTCTGCTTCCTTGGAGACTAGGACATGGAACAATGGCTTCAAACTACAAGAAAGGAGATTCCATCTGAACATGAGGAAGAACTTCCTGACTGTGAGAGCCATTCAGCAGTGGAACTCTCTGACCTGGAGTGTGGTGGAGGCTCCTTCTTTGGAAGCTTTTAAACAGAGGCTGGATGGCCATCTGTCAGGGGTGAGTTAAATGCAATATTCCTGCTTCTTGGCAGGGGGTTGGACTGGATGGCCCATGAGGTCTCTTCCAACTCTTTGATTCTATTATTCTATCACTGCTTCCAAACACAGCCTAAAGTTCTCAGGAATCGCAGTTGTCCCAGGTTCGAGATGCAAAAGTAGCTGGGTATCATCTGCATACTGGTAGCACTCTATGACAAAGCTCCACACCAGTCCAGCAAGTGGGCGAGAGGAGAGCACAGGGGCGAGAGAGCGAGAGGAGAGCACCCTGGGGAACTCCACAGCTAAGGCAGGAGCTCTCAGAGCTTTGACCTAACCACTCCACCCTCTGTCTCTGGTCCCGGGAGGAATGAATTGAACCATTTCAGGGCTAAACCTCATACACCTACTAGCAAGAGTCACAAGGTTTAGCAGAGAAAGAATCAGATATCATGGGAGGTTCTTGACAGATATTTCTTAGGACCAGTTGGAATTGGAAGGCAAAGAAAAACAGACAGGTGAATACAGCACCTGACAACTTGAAATAAAAAAGAAGAAAAATGTCTGTCAAAATGAAGGAAGGAACAGCATTTAATTCAACTTGCGATTCTCAAAGAAAATAGCAGTTTTGCACCTTGCAAGACTTGTTTCATGAAAACGTACACCTTCCCTTGAACATTCGCAGATCTGCGAGACTTGCAGCACATTTCAAGAAATAAACAATACACATATTTTTTGAACAACACTGCTAAAATGTGCATACATCTTTTTTTTAAAAAAAAATTGAGAAACATGCATTATACAATAGGGAAGCGTTCCATAAATTATGTAACAAATTAGGAGACATATTAGGCCAATGGCATTGATTACCAAGCAAGGGAGAGAGAAAAAGCCACAAAATTTTGCAACACATTAAGGAAAAAAGAGGTTAACAAAATGCAGGCAGAATATGGAGAAAACCAAGGAAGCTGAAACAGATGGCCTCATCCATAATAAATTTATATGCAAATGTAATCTTTAATTTGTAAATAAGACACAAAGTAGGGATGGGGAAACCCATGGTCCTCAATTGCTGCTGAGATACAACTTTCATAAGATCCAACCCACCATCAATTTCTTTCAGCCATCATGATTATGTTAAGCAACTATGACTTCACCATGAATTATGGAGGCTGCAGTTCAACAAGATCTGTAGGGTCACAAGTACCCGACATATGCTCTAAAGCAGTGTTTCTCAATCTTCCTAATGCTGCAACCCCTTAATACAGTTCCTCAGGTTGTGGTGACCCCCAATTATAAAATTATTTTCGTTGCTACTTCTGATGTCGAGCACCCCACCCTCCCCCAAAATAAGGGATAGTGACTTATAGTTCTGCAAAGGGCAAGGGCACCAGACTACACAACAAGGGTTAAGTCTTGGTCACATTGTCAAGGCACTGACAACAACAAGGACCCCACGAGGCTTTTGGGAAATGGCTGAATCTTGGGACTTCTGCCCTTTGTGAGAGTTGTAGTTTCCAAAAGCGTGAATCAGTTGCAGCACAGCTGGGGTTTCATCTGCCAGCCTTCCCAATGATCATGGACTCTCTGCCTTGGACTTCAGTACATACTATCTCCCTCATGAACTTTCCTCAAAGACCTTTAAAAACATTGGACTTCAGGCTTCTTAAAAAAATTAATTCTCTTATTAAATATACTTGGAATGTGGGACAAAGATAGGGTTTCGTTGCTATGAAATGCTTATGATTATGAATGTATGTATCTTGCTATGGAACATTGCCTTCCCCCTTTTGCCTTTTGCCCTAGAAAATGTGACCCAGGACTGTTGCAATGCTCGAGGGAGAATCCCTGCCTCCCTCGAAACTTCTTTTGTTGATAAACTCATCTGCATGAAACAATAGCCATTATGATTTCTTTATCTCGCCCTCTGAGCATGTCTAGTGAGATGAGGAAGTCTATGAGACTTTGGAAAAAAAGATTAAATTCACAAAGGGCAGCGTTGACTCCACTGAGGTCCGCCGCCTGATCCTGTTTGTTTTCTTCCCAAAACTCATCAAGGACAGGAAAACCTTTCAGATGAAGATCGCGCCTTCCCGGCCAAAAACAAAGCCTCACATTCCAGCTGGCTGGCAAATCTATAATCCCATCATTTCCCCATTGTGCATGATCGTCCCGCCTCCTCGCGTCTGATTCGTCCATCTTCAGAAGCGAGAGAAGCTTGCTGATTGGCCCAGAGCAAGACGGGCCGCCAAGCCTCCTCCCAGCTGATCGTGCTGTCAACCAATCAGCGCGAAGCCGGCCGGCAGGGGGCGGGCGGGAGATTTGAATTGTTTTCCTTTGTATTTTCTCTATAAATATGCTTGTAACTGCCCTAGCAGTATGCTTCTGGTGGAATGATTCCTGCAATGCATCCGATCTCAGCTGAATCGTTAATAAAACACGTCGGTCGCTGAACTTCTTCCGCTTTTGATGGGGATTTATTATTTTAAATATTTTTATTGCTGAAATTGGCTTTTCCTGGCCTCACCAAGGTTTAAGGACTCTCTTTGGTGTAGTCCTCAGGGATTTTCTCTCACAGGGAGATCCCTCCAAAAGGGAGCTCGATATCACTTCATATCTGTAATTTTACCACTGTAGGGAATCATAATGTTAATATCTGATAGGCAGGATGTATTTTCATTCACTGGACCAAATTTGGGCCAAATACTCGATTCACACAGATTTGAATACTAGTTGGGTTACGGGGAGGGATTGATTTTGTCATTTGGGAGTTGTAGTTGCTGGGATTTATAGTTCACCTACACTCAATGAGCATTCTGAACTCCATCAATGAAGGAATTGAACCAAACTTCGCACACAGAACTCCCATGACTAACAGAAAATACTGGAACACACTGCTCCTTTCCAAAATTATTAGCTCCATACATTCACCTTCCATTCTTCCATTCATTCCCACATATCATATTAATTCCACATTTATAAAATCTGTACATTAATTTTTGTGACATTTTGGCCTACATCTCCCAGAAATCCCAGTCAGTTTACCAGTTGTTAGGATTTCTGGCAGTTGAAGGCCAAAATATCTGGGGGTCCACAGGATAAGGCCTAGTGAAACATATACAATTTTCTAAGAGACTAAAACAGTTGCTCACAGGTCCGCAGTTTGGGTGTCCTCTTGGATTCATCACTTACGCTTGAGGCTCAGGCGTCGGCGGTGGCCAGGAGGGCTTTTGCACAATTGAGACTCATGCGCCAACTGCGACCGTACCTCGTAAAGGCTGATCTGGCCGGGGTGGTCCATGCCTTAGTCACCTCTAGATTGGACTACTGTAATGCGCTGTACGTGGGGCTGCCCTTGAAAACGGCTCGGAAATGTCAACTGGTCCAACGGGCAGCAGCCAGGATGTTAACTGGGGCTCCTTACAGAGAGAGGTCAACCTCCTGTTTAAGGAGCTCCATTGGCTGCCATTCATTTTTCGGTCCCAATTCAAGGTGCAGGTGCTTATCTACAAAGCCCTAAATGGTTTGGGATCGCCTACCTGCATGACCGCATCTCCGTATAGGAACCCACAAAATTCCTCCGTTCATCTGGAGAGGCCCTGCTCACAATCCCACCTGTGTCACAAGCGCGTTTGGTGGGGACGAGGGATGGGATCTTCTTTGTGGTAGCCCCCTGACACTGGAACTCTCTCCCCAAGGACATCAGACAAGCCCCAACGTTGGCAGTCTTTAGGAAGAGCTTGAAGACCTGGCTGTCCCAGTGTGCCTTTCCAGAATAGGAAACTCCCAGCATCATGTCCCAAAAGCACTTTATTAGAGAGTTAAGATTGTCTGCACATGGCACCTACCCTAAAATCCTTACATTTCACCTGTCACATCCAGCACTTTTAATTTTAGTCATTACATTAGGCCTGGCCCTAGTTTAAATGCGTCATGATGTATTGTTTTAATGTTTTTATTGTTACTGCTTCAATGTTTATTGATTTGCTTTATGAGGTTTAGTGTTGTATTTGTTATGCTGTTGTTTTATTGAGGGCCTTGGAAAATTCTGGGCCTTTCTCCTCTTTCGCTTGCCAAGGGTTTCAGACTCTCTTTGGTGGGTCTAAGGGCTCCTCTCTCCTGGGCAGGAGCCTCCAAATTCTAGCTCGATATCAATAGGAGTCTGTGCATAAATAGTAGGCCTGGGTAACAACGGAAAAAATTGTTTCTAAAATCGATTCGTTTTTGGGGGGTTTTTGTGTTTCGATTTTTAAAAGAATTCCGAAATTTTTCTGTAAAAATGTTCGATATTTACGAAATTTCGTAATTCGTAAAATAATTACGAAACAATTACGAATCGATTCGTTAATGGCGGACGCGACCACGCAATACGCTAAAAAACCTCCAAATGGGACAGGGGGAACTTCTGAAGCTTCCCTCTCTCTCTGTTGTTGACTGTTGGTGTGATATTTATAATTTTTTTTCACTGATTAAACAAACAACAACTATACAACTTGCCCCAGACATGCAGAAATAATATTTATTTATTTATTTATTACTGCGCTTGTATACCGCCGTTTCTCAGCCTGCATTGGCGACTCAACGCGGTTTACAACACTACAATAATCAACAATATTCAGATTAAAAAGCATAAAAACACATACATAATACACAATATTGGGCCACCAATATAGACCAATGCATCTCTTAACTAAAATCATAATCCAATTTCATCGTCTGTGATTACCAGTCCTTGATCATCAATTTCATTGCACCGGATTAGCCGAATGCTTGTTCAAACATCCATGTCTTCAGCCTTTTTCGAAACACCATCAGGGAGGAGGCTGATCTTATCTCTATGGGAAGGGCATTCCAAAGCCGAGGGGCCACCACAGAAAAGGCCCTGTCTCTCGTTCCCGCCAGCCGCACCTGTGAAGCAGGCGGGATAGAGAGCAGGGCCTCCCCCGAAGATCTTAGGGTCCTGGTGGGCTGATAGGCCGAGATACGTTTGGATAGATATGTTGGGCCAGAACCGTTCAGGGCTTTAAAGGCCAACGCCAGCACCTTGAATTGGGCCCGGTAGCAAATCAGCAGCCAGTGGAGCTGGTACAGCAGAGGAGTTGTATGCTCCCTGCGCCCCGCTCCTGTTAATACCATGGCTGCCGCCCGTTGGACTAACTGAAGCTTCTGAGCCGTCTTCAAAGGCAACCCCACGTAGAGAGCGTTGCAGTAGTCAAGGCGGGATGTAACCAGAGCGTGGACTACCGTGGCCAAGTCAGACTTCCCAATCGTTTATAACGAAACGATTTCAAAACAATAACGAAACGAATACAAAACGAATCCGAAGCAATTACGAAACAAATTAAAAAATTCGTTTCGTTTTTTAGATGCTCCTGAATGGTTCGTTATTGCTTCGTTATAAAAAAATAACGAATTTTTAACGAATTACGAAATTACGAAATGAAACCGCCCAGCCCTAATAAATAGGTCATCTCGACCGTCTAATCTAAATTATTTCCCACTAATATGAGGGACAATGAACAGAAGATGAAATATATGCTATTTTGAAGGCCTCGGGGAGTACACAGTCAAAATCTGGGGCAGCAACACAGCAATGCTGGAGTGGTAACATTCGTGAAAGTGTGTCTGCAATTTGGAGGATTACATGCCAGAAAACTGAGTTCAAATATATGAGAGTTCTTCCCGTTCAAAAAAGGGATTGGGGAATAAACTCTGTTTGCTAAAGTAAATAAAACCCAAAGTCACTTGACCTTCCCTTCAGTCTTGGAATTCCCAGTGCAGTTGATTTGGCTTAGCAAGTTTGAATTTGGAGTATGTAGGGTGGGAAGGAGAAGAGAGAAGAGTTCTGGAACAGATGGATTTATGAAATGAACTCAGTGGCAGATGGTGCTTAGAGGCTCCTGTTGACATGCCATGGATTGTAGAGTAGCTGCATTTCTCTCTCTCTCTTTTAAAAAGGAGCAATGTAAACTTGGATGACTGTTCACTTGGAGATTCCTAAGGAAAGATTGCCCCTTTTCAACTTAAGTGGCAAAGGGAGGAATTCTGACGACCTCAATGAAATGCTTAGGAATGGTTCTTGGTCCTCAAAATAAAACATGTTGGAAATGAGTACAGATTGAAGGCTTTAGTGGGGAACAGGAACTGCCCATAAATTAAGAATGGAAATAATATTTTAAAATATTCAAAAAAAAGTTGGAAAACATGTTTTTCAAGTGTTGAGTATCCCTAATGTGCTAATCCCTTTAGAACATTGCAACCATTCATTTCTCTATTTTTACTCAGTACTTTCAATTGGTCCATTCGGCTCACTCTTAAAGCAATACGTATAACAGGAGAAAAGAAAAGCCAAGAAGTAGGGCTGGGCAACCACGGAAAAATTTGTTTCTAAACTCGATTCGTTTTTTGGGGTTTTTTGCGTTTCGATATTTAAAAGAATTCCGAAATTTTTCTTTAAAAAAGTTCAATATTTACGAAATTTCATAAAATTACGAAACAATACGAAACGAATACGAAACGAATACGAATCGATTAGTTAATGGCGGACGTGACCGCGCAATACGCTAAAAAAACTCCATATGGGACAGGGGGAACTTTTGAAGCTTCCCTCTCCCTCTGTTGTTGACTGTTGGTGTGATATTTATAATTTTTTTTCACTGATTAAACAAACAACAGCTATAAAACTTGCCCCAGACATGTGGAAATAATAACTAAACGATTTCGAAACGATTTTGAAACGAATACGAAACGAATACAAAGCAATTACGAAACGAATTGAAAAATTCGTTTCGTTTTTTAGATGCTCCTGAATGGTTCGTTATCGCTTCGTAACCAAAAAAAAATAACGAATTTTTAACGAATTACGAAATTACGAAACGAAACCGCCCAGCCCTACCAAGAAGGTATTGCATGTACGAGCAATAACTGGGGAGTAATTGTAGGAGCTTGCTGGACTTCAGATGGATAATTTATAGTAAGTATATTTGTAGAGTCCTCAGTGTAAAATACACCTTTTCTCCCAGTTTCTCCATATATTTCAGGTTTTCATATTATTATTATTATTATTATTATTATTATTATTATTATTATCTTTGTACCCCGCTAACATCTCCCGAAGGACTCGGTGCGGCTTACAAAAGGCCAAGTCCCTCAATAAAACAACAGCATAACAAATAGAACAATAAAGCTCACAAAGCAAAACAATAAACATTAAAGCAATAACAATAAACATTAAAACAATGACACCATGACACATTTAAAACTAAAGGCCGGGCCAAATGTAATGAATAAAATTTCAAAGTGCTGGGCATGAGAGGTGAAATGTATAGGTTTTTAGAGGTAGGTGCAGTGTGCAGACAATCTTAAATCTCTAATAAAGTGCATTTGGGACATGATGCTAGGAGTTTCCTATTCTGGGAAGGCACACTGGAACAGCCAGGTCTTCAAGCTCTTCCTAAAGACTGCCAACGTTGGGGCTTGTTTGATGTCCTTGGGGGGAGAGTTCCAGAGTCGGGGGGCTACCACAAAGAAGGTCCCGTCCCTCATCCCCACCAAACGCACTTGTGACACAGGTGGGATTGTGAGCAGGGCCTCTCCAGATGAACGGAGGGATCGTGTGGGTTCCTATACGGAGATGCGGTCACGCAGGTAGGCGGGTCCCAAACCATTTAGGGCTTTGTAGGTAAGCACCTGCACCTTGAATTGGGACCGAAAAATGAATGGCAGCCAATGGAGCTCCTTAAACAGGAGGGTTGACCTCTCTCTGTTTAAAACTAAAGGCCGGGCCTCTCCAAATGATCGGAGGGATCATGTAGGTTCATATACGGAGATGCGGTCACGCAGGTAGGTTGGTCCCAAACCGTTTAGGGCTTTGTAGGTAAGCACCTGCACCTTGAATTGGGACCGGAAAATGAATGGCAGCCAATGGAGCTCCTTAAACAGGAGGGTTGGCCTCTCTCTGTAAGGAGCACCAGTTAACAACCTGGCCGCTGACCGCTGGACCAGTTGGAATTTCTGAGCCGTTTTCAAGGGCAGCCCCATGTAGAGCCCCAAGGGCAGCCCCATGTAGTCCAATCTGGAGGTGACCAAGGCATGGACCACCCCAGCCAGATCAGCCTTTACGAGGTACGGTTGCAGTTGGCGCACGAGTCTCAGTTGTGCAAAAGCCCTCCTGGCCACCGCCGATGCCTGAGCCTCAAGCGTAAGCGATGAGTCCAAGAGGACACCCAAACTGCGGACCTGTGACTTCAGGGGGAGTGTAACCCTATCCAGCACAGGTTGCCACCCTATACCCCTATCCGGTTTACGATCGACCAGAAGAGCCTCTGTCTTGTCGGGATTAATCTTCAGCTTGTTCATCCTCATCCAGACAGCCACAGCGGCCAGGCACTCGTCCAGCACCCGAGGGGCTTCCTTAGAGTTAGATGGAAAGGAGTAGTAGAGTTGTGTGTCATCTGCATAGAGATGGCACCCAACTCCAAAACTCCGGATGACCTCTCCCAGCGGTTTCATGTAGTTATTAAAAAGCATGGGAGACAGAATAAAGCCTTGTGGGACCCCACAGGTCAAAGGCCAGGGGTCCGAGCAGGCATCTCCCAGCTTCACCATCTGGGTAGTTCAAATGGGCATCAGGTGGCATGCCTAGAATCTAGGTAAACCTGGACCTGGATATTCTGGAAAACCTGGATATTATGGCAAGCCCATTCTGCTCTTGAAGTCCCCATGTGAACAAACATCCATCTTTATGTGTCTGAATCCAGTGTTATTTTTAAGCGGAGTCAGTTGTAAAGCTTCCTCAAAAAACCATTATGTATACAAAAGGTATAGCTGTTCCCTTACATCCATATGTATACAGGGTGCCTTTATGTTGTTGAGATGCTACAAGAGTGTGCAACAATTTGTGCCTCTTAATTAAACTGATGGTGGAGAGTGCAGAATGCAACAGCGAAGCAATTGCTTCTAGTTTAAGCTCCTTCTCCCGCTTTGGCGAATGCCTTCCCTGTTTCAGTAATGCAGGTACAGTGTACAGAAGGAATCAAAGCACTTACTTTTTAAATTTAATCTCCCATTTCACACTACAGTGCCTAAGGAGGCCAAAGGCATGCAGTCACACAGTCAATAAATGGAAATTGGGGTCGCATTTATTTCTTGGGCGATTCCAATTTACGCACAAATCCCGTAAATTGGAACCATGATCTGAAAATGGCAGGTATCATTTGACTCCATAAATTGGTAACAATAACAAATACTTTACATTTCTCTCACATCTCTTATTACCATAAGGTTCTTTTGCATAATTAGACCTTCTGCTCCCATTCTGTTATCCATCACAAGACTACAAATAGATTGCTTATTATTAACGTATTTCACCCATTGGAGCTGAAATGGAAGCTGCACACATTCCTTGTGTTCCCAGAAAGTGCACTGCTTGCATTTAGACAACAGTTACTGTATCAATTGTCAAGTAAATTGCAGATTAATAAACAAAACAACTCAAAACGAAGAACAAGGACACTGTTTTCTTATTCCAGCATACCACATGATTCCTCCCTCTCTCCTTCTCTTTTAAAAAGACTCACTGTGATTTTTAACTTCCATTTGTATTTCCAAATGTTTTCTTGGATTGGGAAAAAAATTAATCAGAAGATGAAAGGAAGGGCTATCTAACAAGGAATGGGTCCAGACCTCATTCAGCTTGGGAGTGATCCTGGACTCATTGCTGAGCCTGGAATCCCAGGTCTCGGCGGTGGCCGGGAGAGCTTTTGCACAATTAAAACTTGTGCGCCAGCTGCACCCGTACCTTGGGAAGTCGGATCTGGCCATGGTGGTCCACGCTCTTGTTACATCCCGATTGGATTACTGGAACGCACTCTACGTGGGGTTGCCTTTGAAGACTGCTCGGAAACTCCAACTAGTCCAGCGGGAGGCAGCCAGATTGCTCACCGGACCGGCATACAGGGAGCATACCACCTCCCTGTTATGTCAGCTCCACTGGCTGCCGATCCAATTCCGAACACAATTCAAAGTGCTGGTTTTGACCTACAAAACCCTACACGGTTTCGGCCCGGTGTATCTGTCCGAACGGATTTCCCTCTACATCCCACCTCGGAGTTTAAGATCTTCTGGGGAGGCCCTGCTCTTGACCCCGCCTCTATCACAAGTGAGGCCGGTGCGGACGAGGAGCAGGGCCTTCTTGGTCGTGGCCCCTCACCTGTGGAATTCACTCCCCGGGGAGATTAGATCGGCGACTTCCCTCTTGTCATTTAGAAAAAAATTGAAAACTTGGATGTGGGACCAGGCATTTGGACGTTCTGGCAGTTAGAGGAAGGACCTTGATGATGGACAGGAATCGACTGAACGGAATGGATTTATGGAACTCTGAACACTGAGCATGAGATTAGTTTATTGATTGTGTTATGTACTGATGATTTTAACCTGTTAATTGTTAAATTGCTGTTTTGTATGTATGTATATTTGACATAGACATCGAATTGTGCCTTCTTTGTAAGCCACCCTGAGTCCCCCCTCAGGGGTGAGAAGGGCGGGGTAGAAGTAATCCAAATAATATTAATAATAATAATAATAATAATAATAATTCAATATGTGTGAGAATTATTAATGATGGGGACGAGGAAGAGAACAGTAGTCATGGGCCCAGTATCTGTGTCATCCATTTATTTCATGTTTCTGTTTCATTCTGTCCATTCTGATGGCATGATATGAAAGACCCCCTCCCAGAACTAAAATATACTTAATACGAAAGGCAGGTGGGTGCGGGTACTGGCTTCAAGCCTGTTGCAACATTGACAGGGCGGGCCATATAGCAAAACCTTGGATATTCCACCCCTGTCTACATTGAACATATATGTTTGTGCATGTGAGGCAATGAGGCATTACAAGAGAGTGAGGAATTGAACCTCACGAACTCAGTGACTTGTAGTTCATGCTTGGAACAGACTATCTCTGTATCTGTGGTGCTTTTCTTACTATGTTTTTGTTACAGGATGCAATCTTTATATGTCTGTGTATATTTCTTCAATGTGTAATCCAAATCTGGAGTCAATATGTAGCTTCCAACTTCTCCTCACAGGTTACATCAGTGTAATCACAGACTGATTTCCAGCCATGTAACCTTAGTCCTGTAACTTGACACAAGACTTTAATATATATCTTGAAACAAAGAAATGTTTATTTGTGGATTCTTTTGCACATAAGCTTATCTGTTACAAAGTACTTTACTTCAGTTCCACTTGGATATAATTGCAACTGTCTTTCACTCCTTTGAATACATAAGAATTGTTATTGCATAACTTGTTTCTACTCTGCTAAGCCATGTTCTTCTCTTTCAAAATATATTTTCCTTCAGCCTCCTGGCTGGCCAGATTATGACTATTAGTCACTCTATTCTGTTCCCGAGCTCTGAATATTACCTAGAAAGGAATCCCACTGGAGCATTGCAGCACACCCAAATACCTGGGAGTCACTCTGGACCGTTCTCTGACCTACAAGAAGCATTGCCTGAACATCAAGCAAAAAGTGGGTGCTAGAAACAATATCATATGAAAGCTGACTGGCACAACCTGGGGATTGCAACCAGATACAGTGAAGACATTTGCCCTTGCGCTATGCTACTCTGCTGCTGAGTACGCATGCCCAGTGTGGAACACATCTCACCACACTAAAACAGTGGATGTGGCTCTTAATGAGACATATCGCATTATCACAGGGTGTCTACGTCCTACACTACTGGAGAAATTACAGATACTGGTCAAAGTGGCCAGATACTGGTCAAAGGACATTTAATCAGCTACCAAGTTTGCAAAATGTGTGTTGTTTTTTTATCTATTTGTTTGTTTTGTTCTGTTAGAAATGTAATACAATGTTCTGGTTGCGGATGACACGATAAATAAATAACTCTATTCTGTCAATAGTTTGACTGAAAATCTAGTCCCAAAGGAATCTGTCTCTCAGTTTTACCTAACTGATAATTTAGACTTATATTTGCTTTTTATTTACTTTGGTATAACAATGGCTGCTTGCTGGGGCTTGCCCTCCACAGCTTGGCAACCGTGCAGGCCCAGAAAACCCTTGGCAGGCCCACACATTTGGGTCTATGCATGGGGACCTGCCAGGGCCTGCAGCCAAGCGCAGAGGAAGGAGCACTCCTATGCACACGGACCTGCCAGGTTCATCTTTTTCATCTGTTATTTGGCATTAATCCACAACATATTCTTTTGTGCACATTCCTTTGCAAAGTTTGAAATTCAAACAAATAGGTTCTTTGGTTTCATATTTTTTGAAGAATCCAGAGCAACATTCTGTTTGCAATCTACAAGCAGACCAAAAACAGAGTCCATTTTCTTGCTTCCTTTTTTCCCCTTCCTTGGGGTCATTCCAACATATTTGTTGAAAGAAATTACTGCAAATAGCATCCTTTCCCTGCAAATGTTGCCAGGACAAATAGAGAACACAGCCTTAAACTTAGTGATACACAGAGAGATGCTTACATAATGAAAAAAGGAAAATTCACATGCTCTCCCATCTCATTGTTTTCATCATGGTTCTTTGGCTTGGCTCTAATGCAGTGGTGGTCAACTCTGGAAGTCCCAAGGGCCAAGTTCTGAGGTCCAAGATACTTTGAAGACCCCACAAAGCCCTCAAATGCCAAGGAATTCAAAATAAATCAAAACACAAATGGATATCATAGAATCATAGAATCAAAGAGTTTGAAGAGACCTCATGGGCCATCCAGTCCAACCCCATTCCGCCAAGAAGCAGGAATATTGCATTCAAATCACCCCTGAGAGATGGCCATCCAGCCTCTGTTTAAAAGCTTCCAAAGAAGGAGCCTCCACCACACTCCGGAGCAGAGAGTTCCACTGCTGAACGGCTCTCACAGTCAGGAAGTTCTTCCTCATGTTCAGATGGAATCTCCTCTATTGTAGTTTGAAGCCATTGTTCCGCGTCCTAGTCTCCAAGGAAGCAGAAAACAAGCTTGCTCCCTCCTCCCTGTGGCTTCCTCTCACATATTTATACATGGCTATCATATCTCCTCTCAGCCTTCTCTTCTTCAGGCTAAACATGCCCAGTTCCCTAAGCCGCTCCTCATAGGGCTTGTTCTCCAGACCCTTGATCATTTTAGTTGCTCTCCTCTGGACACATTCCAGCTTGTCAATATCTCTCTTGAATTGTGGTGCCCAGAATTGGACACAATATTCCAGGTGTGGCCTAACCAAAGCGGAATAGAGCATGGGGAGCATGACTTCCCTAAATCTAGACACTAGGCTCCTATTGATGCAGGCCAAAATCCCACTGGCTTTTTTCGCCACCACATCACATTGTTGGCTCATGTTTAACTTGCTGTCCATGAGGATTCCAAGATCTTTTTCACACGTCCTGCTCTCGAGCCAGGCATCGTCCCCCATTCTGTATCTTTGTATTTTTCCTGCCAAAGTGGAGTATCTTGCATTTGTCCCCTTTGAACTTCATTTTGTTAGTTTTGGCCAATCATCTCTCTAACCTGTCAAGATCGTTTTGAATCCTGCTCCTGTCCTCTGGAGTATTGGCTATCCCTCCCAATTTGGTGTCGTCTGCAAACTTGATGATCCTGCCTTCTAACCCTTCATCTAAGTCATTAATAAAGATCCTGAACAAGACCGGGCCCAGGATGGAACCCTGTTTGTGGCACTCCGCTCGTCACTTCTTTCCAGGATGAAGAGGAAGCATTGGTGAGCACCCTCTGGGTTCATCCATTTAACCAATTCCAGATCCACCTCACCGTAGTTTTGCCTAGCCCACATTGGACGAGTTTCCTTGCCAGAAGGTCGTGGGGAACCTTGTCGAAGGCCTTACTGAAATCCAGGTACGCTACATCCACAGCATTCCCAGCATCTACCCAGTTTGTAACTCTAAGTCAGTCCACTTCTAATTATATTTAACATTTGAGCCTCTAGAGGAGACAACAACTTCCAAATGTTGCAACTGCATAGCAAAGTGAATTCAAAGTGCAAATCAATTTTCACTTAACACAGTGGGAGGGATAGGAAGAGATTGAATCTTGACCTCCCCAGTAGGCCTAAGAAAAAGCAAATCGATGCAGCCTCTCTTAGCTTGAGTGTTCTTCCTCATTAATAACTTTTGCCATCTTGATACATCCAGATGTTGCTTGGCTACACATGCCTCCATTTTCATGCCCTCCTTGCAGGATGTGTTATGTTTGTACGCGGAGAGTTCAGAGAATTATGTGAGATTCACAAACATGGCCCTTTAAATTGCATAAAGACCATAGTTCTTACTTTTTATGCCCCAGGTCCACCTATCTAATTCAAAAATACACATCCATGCCATCTCAGCTTCTATAGAAGGTGACCTTTTAGGAAATTAGCTTTGTATATCTCTTCTTCTCCTGAGATCCTTTGATTCAAAGATATATTTTAATCCCTAGAGGGATGCAGGCTGTGTTTGTTTTCAGTTATTAAGTTTTGCTAACAGTTCAATCTCAGACAGATCAAAGTGAGCCTTTCTATTTAGGTCAGACATTATTTATTTTCTTGGCTGAAATAAACCAAATGAATGCAAACATCAACTCATGTAACAGCTTTGACCCTACCTAAACAAGCATGACTGTCAGTGGAGCAAAAATTGTAAGCAATTGCTCATAAAATATATATACAGTACAATTCCCATATGAGAATGGTATCATGGTTTTATCTATTCGCATCTGACAAAGCATATCCTCACGAGGAATTTTATAGGTTTTCCAACAGAGTCACAAGCTTGGTAGATGCAGGGAATGCTTTGGATGTAGCATAACTTGATTTCAGTGAGGCCTTCAAACAATCAAAAAGGCTCACTTTGATCTGTCTTCAAACACAACATACAAACAATCTACAAACCCACCAAGAAAATACAACAAATGCTATGTTCAACAAAGGACAAGAGGGACCCTTTCACCTCTGCAGGAGTCTACCGTGTACCATGCAGCTGTGGACAAGTCTACATAGGGACCACCAAACGCAGCAGCATTGCCCAAACACGAATCAAGGAACATAAAAGGCACTGCAGACTACTCCAACCAGAGAAATCAGCCATAGCAGAGCACCTGAGGAACCAACCTGGACACAGCCTATTATTTGAGAACACAGAAATGCTGGACCACTCTCACAACCACCATATCAGACTACACAGAGAAGCCACTGAAATCCACAAGCATGTGGACAATTTCAAGAGAAAGGAAGAGATCATGAAAATGAGCAAAATCTGGCTACCAGTATTAAAAATAACTCTAAAATTACAACAGCAAAACAGCAGAGAGGAAACAACCAGGCACAGCTTAACACCTCTCAACAAAACATTTTCCCAGGCTCAGCCAGGCCTTCAAATGCTAATGAAGGTGGTCAGTTGAAACATTCACACCTAGCTCCAGCAGAGAAAAGCTCTTTGCCCCACCCCAGTCATTCCACAGATATATAAACCCCTTTTCCTATTTCCAACAGACCTCACTACCTCTGAGGATGCTTGCCATAGATGCAGGCGAAACGTCAGGAGAAATGCCTCTAGAACATGGCCCTATAGCCCGAAAAAAACCCACAAGAACCTAGTGATTCCAGCCATGAAAGCCTTCGACAATACATTGCCTTCAACAAAGTCCTCCGTTACCTTCTTGTTTATTTCTTTATTTATTTGCAGTATTTATAATAATAAAATAATAATAAAACTTTTTTTATACCCCGCTACTATTTCCCAAGGGACTCAGTGCAGCTTACATGAGGCCGAGCCCACAATACATCAATACAAGCAATAACAACAACAATACGAAACAAAATACAAATACTAATACAAAGCAATTAAAATAAATCTCATACATGTCTCATACATGTCTCATGTCTTTTTATGTGTACTGTACACCGCCATGAGTCGCCCGTAAGGGCTGAGAATGGCGGTCAATAAGTGCATCTAATAAATAATAAATAAATAAATACACAAAATAGCATAAACATTGAACAGTGGCACAAAACACATTTAAAAGCTATGTCTGGGCCAAATGTAATTAAGTTAAAAATAATGATGGGCATGAACAAGATAAAGGAGGTGGGGCATTGGGGAAAACGTACAAGCAGTCCTAAATCACTAATAAAGTGCTTTTGGAGGACATAATGCTAAGGGTTCATTATCCTGGGAAGGCACACTGGAACAACCATGTCTTCAAGCTCCTCCTAAAGACTGCCAGAGTTGGGTCATGCCTGATGTCCTTAGGGAGTGAGTTCCAGAGTCGAGGGGCCACCACCAAGAATCCCCACTCGTCCCCACCAATCATGCTTGCGATGCAGGTGGGACCGCGATTAGGACCTCTCCAGATGAACGAAGAGATCATGTGGGTTCGTACACAGAAATGCAGTCACACAGGTAGGCAGGTCCCAAACCATTTAGAGCTTTGTAGGTAAGAACCTGCACCTTGAATTGGGTCCGGAAAATGAATGGCAGCCAGTGGAGCTCCTTAAACAGGAGGGTTATATAATATATAATTAGAAGTGGACTGACATCCATTTATATTCTGCCCTTCTCACCCCGCAGGGGACTCAGGGCAGATTACAAAGTACATATATATGGCAAACATTCAGTGCCATAGACACAAAACATATATAGACAGACACAGAGGCAATTTAACATTCCAGCTTTTCTTGAGGGTATTTTGGCCACCAGGGGAGCTGTCCCTTCACCGACCATTTGTGACACTGATGAAGTACTTCCTCATTCCTTGCATGCTTACTGGAGATTTGTATGGCCTCATGAATTAGTTAAATTTGCCTCCCCCCATACGTGGTACCTAAATTTCCTACTTGACAGATGCAACTGTCTTTCGGAATGTAAAGGTCAACAGCAAGCTACACAAATTGGTCAGACACTCACCCCGACCTGGGCTGGCTTCGAACTTATGACCTTTCTATCAGCAGCAGCTTGGTGCAAGCAAACTAGTCAAATGTGGGCTAGGCAATGCTACGATTAGTTGGATCTGACATTGGTAATGTTTCCTCTTCATCCTGGAAAGAAGTGATGAGTGGAGTGCTGCAGGGTTTGGTCCTGGGCCCTGTTCTGTTCAACATCTTTATGGTTAAAGCACTGAGCTGCTGAGCTTGTTGATCGAAAGGTCGCAGATTCGATTCCGGGGAGCGGTGTGAGCTTCCGCTGTCAGCCCTAGCTTCTGCCAACCTAGCAGTTCGAAAACATGCAAATGTGAGTAGATCAATAGGTACCGCTCCAGCGGGAAGGTAACGACGCTCCATGCAGTCATGCTGGCCACATGACCTTGGAGGTGTCTACGGACAACGCTGGCTCTTTGGCTTGGAAATGGAGATGAGCACCACACCCCAGAGTCAGACATGACTGGACTTAATGTCATGGGACTACCTTTACCTTTTAGATCAGGGGTCCTCAAACTTCTTAAACAGAGGGCCAGGTCACAGTCCCTCAAGCTGTTGGAGGGCCGGATTATAATTTGGAAAAAAAAATGAATTCCTATGCACACGGCACATATCTTATTTGTAGTGCAAAAGACACTTAAAAACAATACAATAATTAAAATGAAGAACAATTTTAACAAATATAAACTTATTAGTATTTCAATGGAAAGTGTGGGCCTACTTTTGGCTGATGAGATAGGATTGTGGTTGTTAATGTGTGGTTTCAAGTCATTTCAGACTTAGGTTGACCCTGAGCGAGGGCCAGCTAAATGACCTTGGAGGGCCACATCCGGCTCCCAGGCCTTAGTTTGGGGACCCCTGACTTAGATGGAGGTTTAGAGGGCATGCTTATGAAATTTTCAGGTGACACCAAATTGGGAGAGATAGCTAATACTCCAGAGGAGAGGATCAGAATTTAAAACGACCTTAACAGATTAGAGAACTGGGCCAAAAACAAAAAGAGTGAATTTCAATAAGGACAAATGTAAAATACTACACTTAGGCAGAAAAATGAAATACAAAGATACAGGGTGGGTGATGCCTGGCTTGGCGACAGTCCATGTGGGAAAGATCTTGGAATATTTGTGGACAACAAGTTGAACATGAGTCAACAGCTAAAAAAGCCAATGGGATTTTGGGCTTCATCAAAAGGAATATAGTATCTAGATCAAGAGAAATCATGATGCCTTTGTATTCTGCTTTGGTTAGACCGCACCGGGAATACTGTTTCCAATTCTGGGCACCACAGTTCAAAAGAGATATTGACTCAAAGCTTGAAGGTGTCCAGACAAGGGCAACTAAAATGATCAAAGGTCTGAAGACCATGAATCCCTATGAGGAGTGTCTGTTTAGCTGGGTCTGTTTAGCCCCAGAAGATATGGTTTAGAGGAGACATGATAGACAATGTATAAATATGTGAAAAGGTGTCATAAAGAAGATGGAGCAGATTTGTTTTCTGTTGCCCTTACAACTAGGACTAGGAGCAATGGGTTCAATTTACAGAAGATTCCACCTGAACATAAGGAAGAACTTCCTGACTGTAAGAAGAACTGTTCAGCAGTGGAACTCTATGCCTTGGAGTATGGTGGATGTGCTGGTACGGCTGTACCAGGAGTTCCAAATTTATTTGCTTTGTATTAAATGTTTGCTTGCAGCCCTGGGTTTCAGGGACTCTGCAGATAGGTGGCTTCCTTTGGTTGCAGTCATAGGACAGGTCACCTGTCCATCATCGTTAAGTTTTGGTTCCGCTCCTTGTTCAGGGCAATTGGGAAGGGAAGGGAGCCATTTTTAGTTAGTCTCAGCAAGGAACGCTAATGTACAGGACGTGTGCAAGCTTCCCCTGTACAAGAGCTTTAACCCTTAAGACCTTCCAGGGAAGAACAGTCTTAAGAATCTCCAAAGATTTCCAGGACAACAGCCCTAAAGACCAAAGAACTCCAGCTGGAGAATATCTAAGCCTTTACTGGTAGGTCTACTTGGTGCTTCGAGACGCAGTTCGACCCGGTAGTGGAGCCCACATCAGTAAGGGTTAGATTACAGTCAGCCTGGGAGAAGTTAAAAAGAGGATTTTCCATTTAAAGTAAAAAAGAAGTTATTGAAGACAGTTGCCTGTCCTTCGTGGGCAAGTTTAGGAAGTCACCAGTTGCATAAAGCTTGGAAGCATTTGTTTAGCTTTATTGAAGACAAGAGACGTTTCTGTTTGATTGTTCATTAATAAAAGACTTTGTTATACTTCACAAGCCATCTAAAGGTCATTTGTGGTGGAAAAACCTCTGAGAACTTCTCCTTGGGCCCCCTGGCTTCCCGCTGGGCAAAGGTTGCACGTCCTGTTCTAAAGGAAATTCTTTACAGGCCCAGCGCGCAACAGAACACTGGAAGTTCCTTCCTTGGAAACTTTTAAACAGAGGCTGGATGGCCATCTGTCAGGGATACTTTGTGCTTTTCCTGCATAGCAAGGGGGCTGGACTGGATAGTCCATGTGGTCTCTTCCCACTATGTTTCTATGATTCTAGGTTCTTCATGTGATTCGGTGGTATGCTTCCACCAGAGGTTGCCATGGAGTCAACCTGGAAGATCTAGCAAATTCCTAGAGGGGATAAGTAGAGAAAATACCTCTCTAGGAAGAGAAAGCATTGCAGCTGTATTGTAAGACCAGAATTCTGGACATCACTTAGTGCAGTGATTCTCAACCTCCTTAATGCCATGACCCCTAAATACAGTTCCTCATGTTGTGCTGACCCCAACCATACAATTATTTTCATTGCTACTTCATAAGTGTAATTTTGCTAGTTATGAATCATAATGTAAATATCTGATATGCATGATGTATTTTCATTCACTGGACTCAATTTGGCACAAATACCCAATATGCCCAAATTTGAATACTGGTGGGGTGGGGGTGGGGATTGATTTTGTCATTTGGGATTTGTAGTTGCTGGGATTTATAGTTCACCTACAATCAAAGAGCACTCTGAACCCTACCAATGATGGAATTAAACCAAATACAGAACTCCCATGATGAACAGAAAATAATGGAAGGTGTTGGTATGCATTGACCTTGAGTTTGGGAGTTGTAGTTCACCTACATCCATAGAGCACTGTGGACTCAAACAATGATGGATCTGGATCAAACTCGGCACAAATAATCAATATGCCCAAAAGTGAACAGTGGTGGAGTTTGTGGACAATAGAGCTTTACATTTGGGAGTTGTAGTTTCTGGGATTTATAGTTCACTTACAATCAGAGAGCATTTTGAACCCCACCGTTGATAAAATTGGGCCAAACTTGGCACACAGAACCCCACTCGTGTCTCAATCAGGGGTTCTGACCCCCAGGTTGAGAAACACTGACCTAGTGAGTTGCAGAGTCTCTCTTTCACACGGTTATATTTTGGTCATGTCTACACAGATAAATTGGTCTCACCTTTCAACTATACTGAATCCAGCCATCAATTATTTCTTTATTTCTTTATTTATTTATTTATTTACTATATTTGTATACCGCTCTTCTCAACCCTCAGGGCGACTCAGAGCGGTTAACAAAGCAAATACAATACATAAATATCATAAAAACAGTTAAAAACAAGTTAAAAGAATAACATTATAACCATCAATAAACATCATAACATCTCATCTCGTCTCACAGTTAAAATCAAGATCCAGTCTCATCATCCAAATGTTCCATATTTCTATGTTAGTTACACTGCCTATTCAAATGCCTGCTCAAACAACCAGGTCTTCACTTTCCTCCGAAATGTGAACAGGGAGGGGGCTGATCTAATTTCTGTGGGAAGGGCATTCCACAGCCGAGGGGCCACCAGTGAGAAGGCCCTCTCTCTCGTCCCCGCCAACCGTATTTGTGATGCAGGCGGGACTGAGAGCTGGGCCTCCCCAGACAATCTTAATGTCCTAACTGGTTCATAGGAGGAGATATGTTAGGACAGGTAAGTTGGGCCAGAACCGTTTAGGGCTTTATAGGCTAAGGCCAACACTTTGAATTGTGCCCGGTAGCAAACTGGCAGCCAGTGGAGCTGACGCAACAAAGGAGTTGTATGCTTCCTGAGTTCCGCTCATGTTAGTAACCTGCCTGCCGAGCGTTGGACCATTTGAAGCTTCCGAGCAGTCTTCAAAGGCAACCCCACATAGAGAGCGTTGCAGTAGTCTATACGGGATGTAACCAGAGCGTGGACTACCGTGGCCAAGTCAGACTTCCCAAGGTACGGGTGCAGCTGGCACACAAGTTTTAACTGTGCAAATGCTCCCCTGGTCACCGCTGAGACCTGGGGTTCCAGGATCTCCAATGCAAGAGGAAATGGGATTTACTCTGGATCTTGTGGGACGCTCCAGAGTGTTCCCAATATTTTGGAGCTGTGGACAGATAGATTGGCGGGATCCATCTGGATGCCAAAAGGGTTCCAGAGACATACCTCAGCTTTATCAGAGCAGCTTTGGACCACAATATCCTGGAATATTTGAGGAAGAATAAATCCAGCTTTTATTGTAGTCATTAATTGTATTAATAAAGATGTGTCCCATTTAAAAAGAATTTGAAGTGTCCACCTTTTCCCTCAAGTGTTTGAAACTGGTGCATGATACATCACTTAGCTTTTCAGGATACAGATGGCACACTTCAGTTAGTACTTTCAGAAATGAAATGGATCTGTACTTGGCTCTGTGTTTCTACAATCCCAAAAGCAATAACAATGGCCTCTGGCAAGTAAACACCGTGATTGTCTCCAGAACACAAATTCAACACAGATCAAGCAAGAGAAAGAGGAATGTTAGCACTCAAACAAATTTTCCCGAATGTTTAACTAGCATAATATTGCTAAAGCAGTTTAACATTTTGACCACAGCTTCTGAATAATAATTTTTGTGGCTTGATGGAAATTGGTGGAAACTTGTTTCCGAAATGCTGTATGAGAATGGATGTGACATGTAGGGATGAAGGGAAGGGGAACAGGGGAGAATGAAAGGGAGGTGGTGCCGAGAGCCCCCGCCCAGTAGTTGGTCTGCACTGCAGCAGAGAGTTCCGCAGTTCATGGTAGCCAAAATAGGGAAAAAAAACTGATGTAATGTGACCCAACAGGCAGCTCCAACTAAGAATGCACTCAGCCTCTATTACTTTTCCTCTAACCCTGACTTTGTATCTAATTTCTAATAACGGTACTTGAAATTGCAACTTTTTAAACTTTCCGCTTGATACTTTGTATCCCTCCCTGCCTCAGACTAACCCAAACCTGAAATAAATTTCTTTCCGGGCTCCGGGCTACCACGGGCCCACCTGGGATGCCTTCGGGGTGTCCCAGGGAGGCCGAATCTGCGTCAGTTAAAACCGCGGATACGGAAACCTTCCTATTGGACCCCCGTATCCGCTAAAATCACAAAATGGCGGGTTGACTCCGTTTTAATTTTATATTTTTCTATAACTAATTCTAAGCCTAAGTGCTATCTCGCTTTTCTCACTTTGCATCCCTCCGCCCGGGAAATAATTGTTTTGTTTTAAAGAATATAATTTGACAGAAAACAGCTGATTGTCAAACTCCGCCGGTTCTGCAAAAGCAGTCCATTTCCCTTGCTGCCGTTTGTTCCTGCTTAGCCCCGCCACCGGGGACTCGCTGCGGATGCCCCCAGGAGACTTCGAAGGAGGGGCCAGGCAGGAGACCCGGTCCTTGGGAGGGAGTTATAGTCTCCCAAGAACCGGACGATGGATTTTGTTTTTATCAACCCAGCACCCATCTGCAAACTTCTGCCAGGAAAAAGTGACTTTCTGCTGCTTGGCCTGGGCTGCAGGCCACCTCCGCTTCCACGAACCTTCCCCAGGAGCATGGGATTTCTATTTCTTTTTAATAAAAAAAATCAATATTTTAATAAAATGATCAAAGTGTGGGGTGGGTATGGGATTTTTATATGAACTTTGTATAAGGAAAATAATGCATGAAGTATTGTCCGTTTCCCCCTTTGACTTTTGCCCCACTAAGAAGTGACCAAGGACTGTTGCAATGCTCGAGGGAGAATCCCTGCCTCCCTCGAAACTTCCCTTTGATTGACTTATCTGCATGGACAAAAGAAAAGCCATTTATGATTTCCTTTTCTCGCCCTCTGAGTTTGCCTAGTGAGATGAGGAAGTCTATTTGGATACGGACATTATGATTGATTTACAAAGGGCAGCGTTGATCCACCCCGAGGTCCGCTGCCCTGATCCTGTTTGTTTCCTCCACCAAAACCCATAACGGACAGGAAAACCTTTGTTTACGGTGATCGCACCTTGCCAGCCAAGAAAAAGCCTCACATTCCAGCTGGCTGGCACTCTATAATCCTATCATTTCCCCCATTGTTCGCGGTCGTCCCACCTTCTCGCTTCTGATTCGTCCATCTTCAGAAGTGAGAGAAGTGTGCTGATTGGCCGTCCAGAGGCGGAGGAACTCGCTGATTGGCCCAGAGCAAGGCGGGCCGCCAAGCCTCCTCCTAGCTGTTCGGCTGTCAACCAATCAGCACGAACCGGGCGGAGAGGGGCGGGCGGGAAATTCAAAAGGTTTTACTGTGTTTTCTCTATAAAAATGCCTGTAAATTCTTTAGCGTCATGCTTGTAGTGGAACTATTCCTACAATGCATCCGATTGCAGCTGAATCGCTAATAAAACACCTCGGTCATTGAAACTTCTTCCACTTTGGTGAGGATTTACTATTTTTAATATTTTTATTGCTGAAATTGGCTTCTCTGGCCTCACCAAGGTTCCAGGACTCTCAGGGATCTCTTCGGCTGGGGAGACCCTCCTAAAAGCAGCTTGATATCAGAGGGAGAGAAACAAAACCAAGGCATTTTTTGAAAGGAGACAGGCAAAAGAAGAATAAGATGAACTGAACCACCTCAACTGGGCTCTACAGGCCAATGGATATTCCACCTCAGACATCAGAAGAGCTGCAAGACCAAGAACAAGCCACAAGAGTCAAGATGAAGATCCACCCAGAGGAAAAGTGTTCCTGCCATACATCAAGGGAACCACTGACCGCAGAGGGAAGCTGATGAGGAAACACAACATACAAACAATCTACAAACCCACCAAGAAAATCCAACAAATGCTACGTTCAGCAAAGGACAAGAGGGATCCTCTCACCTCTGCAGGAGTCTACCGTATACCACGCAGCTGTGGACAAGTCTACAGAGGGACCACCAAATGCAGCGCCCAAACAAGAATCCAGGAACATGAAAGGCACTGCAAACTACTCCAACCAGAGAAATCAGCCATAGCAGAGCACCTGAGGAACCAACCTGGACACAGCATTTTATTTGAGAACACAAAAATGCTGGACCACTCTCACAACCACCATGTCAGACTACACAGAGAAGCCATTGAAATCCACAAACATGTGGACAATTTCAACAGAAAGGAAGAAACCATGAAAATGAACAAACTCTGGCTACCAGTATTAAAAAAAATCAAAAATTGCAACAGCAAAAACAGCAGAGAGAAAAACAGGCAGGGACATCTAATTACCTTTCAAGAAGAGTTTGCTCCAGGCACAGTCAGCCCATTGTATGCTAATCAAGGTGGTCAGTTGAAAGATTCACACCTAGCCCAATTTACAAAAGCCTTTTGTCTCACCCTGGTCATTCCACAGATATATAAACCCCTTTTTTCCCAGTTCCAACAGACCTCACTACCTCTGAGGATGCTTGCCATAGATGCAGGCGAAACGTCAGGAGAAATGCCTCTAGAACATGGCCGTATAGCCCGAAAAAACCTACAAGAACTGAGTGATTCCAGCCATGAAAGCCTTCAACAATACATTATTATTATTATTATTATTATTATTATTATTATTATTATTAGAAACACAAGATGAGTCCACAGCAGACAAGATCACTCTGCTGGCTGTTGTATTGGATCACACACTTCCCAAGTGTCTAGGACTGTGTGATGGATCGGCGAATAATGCGTGCAGATCTCAGTAAGGTGGCCTTCTGCAGCTGGTAGATGGTAATCTTGTCAGCGCTTATTGTGTTTCAGTGCAGGCCAAGGCCTTTAGGCACTGCACCCAGTGTGCCAATCACCACTGGGACCACTTGACTGGCTTGTGCCAGAATCTTTGCAGTTTGATCTTTAAATCCTCATATTGTGTCAGCTTTTCCAGTTGTTTCTCTTCAATCCTGCTGTCACCTGGGACTGTAACATCGACAAGCCATACTTTGTTTTTTAACATGATTGTGAGGTCAGGAGTCTTGTGCTCCAAAACTCTGTCAATTCTGAAGTCCCAGAGGAGTTTGACGTGTTCATTCTCTGTAATCTTTTCCAGCTTGTGATCCCACCAGTTCTTTGTCACAGGCAGATGGTATTTGTGGCACAAGTTCCAATGAATCATCTGAGCAACGGTGTTGTGCCTCTGCTTGTAGTCTGTCTGCGCGATCTTCTTACAGCAGCTGAGGATGGGATCTATTCTTCCATCTGCTTCCTTGCAGAGTCTACATTTGGAATCTGTTGTCGACTTTTCAATTCTGGCTTTGATGGCGTTGGTTCTAATAGCTGGTTCTTGGGTTGCCAGAATCAGGTCTCCTTTTTCAGAGTTCCATTTGTGAGCCACAGCCATGTTTTTTCTTTATCAATTTGGCTCTCAATTTTTCCCAGGAACTGTCCATGGAGAGCCTTCTTTTGCCAGTTTTCTTTTCTGCTCTGGTTTGTGTTTTTACGGTATTCCCTCTTTGTCTTTTGCACTTGAAGCAGTTTACTACTATTGACTTCCCTCAATGTTGGTTCTTGACTGCCTTTCACATAATCTGCTAGTGCGTGTTTCTCTTCTTCTACCGTTTGCTTTCCTTGCAGAAGCCCTCTTCTCTCTGCCTCCTGATTTTCTGGGCAGGTAAAGTCTGTCGACCTTACTACATGGGTGTAATAGTAGTGGATTGTCCTCAGTTTTCTTGTTTTTCTGTCCAGATCATCCAGCTCTGCTTGTGTCCAGTTCACAATCCCAGCAGTGTATAAATGACGGAGATGGCCCAGGTGTTGAGAGCCTTGATCATATTTCCCCCATTTAATTTGCTCTTCAGAACCTTTCTGACTCTTTGGATATAATCTTTGCTGACCACATTTTTCACTTGCCCATGCTTGATATTATTATTTTTTATTATTTCAATTACTTCTACCCCGCCCTTCTCACCCCCGAGGGAGGACTCAGGGCGGCTTACAAACGAAGGCACAAGTCGATGCCTAAATCAATAAACAAACAATACATAAAAGCGATTTAAACGATTAACAAATTAAAAACATTAATACATAGTAAAATAGCAAAACAATCTCATGCTCAGTGTTCAGAGTCCGTTTATCCATTCCATTCCGTTCACCCTTGTTTATCATCAGATCTTTCCTTAGCTGACAGAATATCCAAAAGCTTGGTCCCATATCCAGGTCTTCAATTTTTTTCTGAACGCCAAAAGGGAAGTCGCTGTTCTAATCTCCCCGGGGAGTGAGTTCCACAGGTGAGGGGCCACCACTGAGAAGGCCCTGCTCCTTGTCCCCGCCAACCTCACTTGTGATAGTGGCGGGGCCGAGAGCAGGGCCTCCCCAGACGATCTTAAATTTCGAGGTGGAATGTAGAGGGAGATCCGTTTGGACAAATACACTGGGCCGGAACCGTATAGGGTTTTGTAGATCAAAACCAGCACTTTGAATTGTGCTCGGAATTGGATCGGCAGCCAGTGGAGCTGGCGTAACAGAGGGGTGGTATGCTCCCTGTACGCCGCTCCGGTGAGTAATATTGTCCAATTGTAGGATGCCCAGATATTTATAGGCTTCAGGCTGATTGCACTTTATAGTTTATCCATTTGGGCCAAACTCCATGCTGAAGATTCAGACTGTGTTGGTCAGTGACTCGATTTCAGTTTCTGATTTTCCATAAAGCTTTAGATCATCCATGTACAGCAAGTGAGAGATTCTGGTGAATTTCTTGCTGTTTGGTAGCCTAGGTTTGTTTTCTGTAGAATTACCAACAGTGAGATCATTGCAATAATGAACAGCAGTGACAGTGAGTAGCCCTGAAACATTCCTCTCTTGATGTTAAGAGTTCCATAGCTTTGGTTGCCCATGAACAACTCAGTTTTCCATTGTTTCATCGCATTTTCAGTTATCATCATCATCATCATCATCATCATCATCATCATCAGAATTCAATTAAATGTTATACCCGACTGGAATCTACCTATCTAGGCAAGCTGAGGTTTCTCAGCACCTTTCAGGATGAAGCTATTATGAAATTGTTCCATGTGTCATTCACACTTTGACACAAATATTACCCATTCGATGTGCCATTTTGGTCCCGGAGGAGGGGGGGGGGCGCAGCACAATACTTGGCATTGCTGAGAAAGCAATTTAATAGATTATCCTTGTGCTAAATTGTACCTTCAGAGGGGAAAAAGCATATGCAAACTTTCCAAAAATAATCTGACAGTTTATCAAAAGTGGCAGGTAATGCCCTGTGTTGTCAGCATAATGTTTAAGAAGATAAAAACCATATATCACTGATACAAGAGGCTGGTCTTACTGGAAAGAAAAGGCAGGAGAAAGAAAGAAAGAAAGAAAGAAAGAAAGAAAGAAAGAAAGAAAGGGAAAGTATTAAACAAGAGTATCAGTACCAGTTAGCATGCTATTTATGCCATCGCACCTGGGGGCTATAACTTTTAGTGAAAGAGACATAGACGTGACATCTTTCCCCCAGGGGATTGCTTCTTGCCCTCCTTTAAAGAACTGGAACTCCCAAGGACCAAAACACTGTAGATAACTCAAAATAGGTTTGATTGTTCACAATCCCTTTAAGGCAATAAGCTGGAAGTTTCAAAGGGGGTAAAGGAAATATACATTAGAGTCTCTGGTTGTCTTGGGTCCAAGGATATTTCACAGCTGAGAAGTTTTCCAAGGTTCCCTCTTTCTCAATGGCTGCAAATGCCTGAACACTCACAGCCCCAATCTAAATGGCCTATATTTGAAGACACGAAGCCTTCCTCTGGTGCCACAGGTCCGGTTTGAAGGCGCTTGGGTCTCCTCAATTTTGTCCAGGATGATCTGGGCATGAAATATGAGTCCCAAGGGTAAAAACTAGAATTGGTAATGAGAGGTAACTTAAGTAAGGGCTTTAGAGTCAAGTCTCTTTCTCACGTCTATCTGATAGAAAGTTTGATGGTAGAATGGAAAAGGAAAAGCTCTGCCCTCCTCCAGGAAGAGGTGGAGCCACGCAATTGAGCTGAGGAAGCAATATAACTGGTGCAAACAACATTGATTGACAGCTATAAATAACCAATCAATCCAACTAAACATTTACAAACTAGGCAAGTTTGGGAATGTTATACACTTTAAACCTTTGCACTTTAAAGTTCTATACACAGGTGGCACCACTCACGCGGTCACACTATTCCAATGCTACGTGTTTTCATTGGGTTGTAGAATACTAATGTAAGTTGAAATGATGCAAGATTCAACTTAAAATGGCATCTGCTTATTGCTTTGCCAGCAAACATTGATGTTGCCAAGCTGAGGCTAACTAACCAAATGCTTGATTGTGCTGTAAAAATATCGACAAGCATTCTTCTTGGAGGCAAAATCTTATGTTTCATATGTTTCCCTTTCCACATAATAGGTCCACTGCCCAGTTTTTGTCTTCTTCTTCTTTTGAAAAGAATAAACAGCATCTTCTATTATTATTGTCCATTGGAGCTAGACAAATGCTTGACAGAGGTATAAGCCTGTTTTTTCCCCCCCTATCTGAAGCATTAAAATCATAGGAGGGTGTTGCCATAACTAGCAAATGCCTTCTCAGCGGTAGCCCCTCGGCCATGGAATACCCTCCCTAGGGATATTAGATTGGCCACCTCCCTCCTAACATTTTGAAAGAGATTTAAAATCTGTTTGAGAAGGCATTTGCAGACGCAATGTAACAAACTGATTAAGATCCACGGAACGATTGAACGATGTGACGGAAAAATGATTTTAGTGATGAGACCCTGAGGACTTGTGTTTTATGGTTTTTATTGTTTTATTGCTGTAACTAGCCATCCCCTGCCACGCGTTGCTGTGGCCCAGTCTGGAGATCTGGAAAATAAAGTAATTAGAAAGTGTTGGTTTCTAATATATGTAATTTTCTTATGCTTGTGGGTAAAACAGTATTTCTTGCTGTTTCTTTGTCGGTGTTGATGTGGAGATTGTCTGGTTTGCCTACTCTGGAACAGGCAACACGTATTTGGTTACTATGCTTCTATACCGCCATCCTCAGCCCAAGGGCGACTCATGGCGGTTTACAAAGCAGCACAATTTTATGCCCACAGCAGTACAAAGATAATTTAAACATTAAAAACATTTAACATGGATAAAAAATTCATTATAATTAACATCAATAATCATAACAAAAACCATAAGTCCTCCGCATTTCATTACCAGTCATTATCCAGTCACGTTGTCCAGCCGATCCAAGATCAGTTTAATAGCTACACTGCGTTTGGGAAAACCTGCTCATATAGCCAGGTTTTAACTTTTTTGTAAAATGTTAAGAGGGTGAGTCTATGTTGAAGAAACAAAGTGTGGTTGGAATAGGGCACTAAAACACCTAGAGGTCTAAATGCGGGAAACTCTAGAAGACCACAGGCTTTTAAGTTATGGTTATGCACTAGGCTTGGGCGATCAAGAAAAAAATTGGTTCTAAACTCGTTTCGTTTCTAGGATGCGCTAGCGTTTCAAAATTCTGAGGACTTCCGAAATTTAAGATTTCAAAATTTCGAAATTTCTGAAATTTCGTAAATTACGAATCGATTCATTAATGGTGGACACGATTGCACAGTATGCTAAAAAACCTCCAAATGGGACAGGGGGAACTTCTGAAGCTCCCTCTCCCTCTGTTGTTGACTGTTGGTGGGATAAAACTAACAACAACTATATTATATTTTATATTATATTATATTATATTATATTATATTATATTATATTATATTGTTGTATATTATATTATAATATTATTATATTATATTGTTGTATATTATATTATATTATAATATATTATATTATATTATAATATACAATTATAATATAATATAATAATATAATATGATATACAATACTATAATATAATAGTATTATAATAATATAATATAATATAATATATATATTATATTATTATAATATTATTATATAATATATTATATTATAATTGTATATTATATTATATTATATTATATTATATTATATTATATTATATTATATTATATTCTAGCTGTACCTGGCAACGCATTGCTGTGGCATAGAGTGAGGGTATGAAAAATAAAGTAACGAGAAATTTTGGGCAAGAAACATGAGGAAAGAGGAGGGAAGCAGCAGAGCAAAGGGACCGGAAGTGTGGTAAATGCGAGATTGTAAAACTTGCACCAGACAAGACATACGAAAATAATTACGAAATAATTACGAAAATTGGAAAAAATTGTTTCGATTCTTAATTACTCCTCACACTATTCCTGCATGGCTCGATATTGGATCGTAAGCTAATTTAAATACAAATTAATAACGAATTACGAAATTAACGAACTGGATCGCCCAAGCCTATTATGCACAGATTGAAAAAGCTGTACTTGCTGCAGTTATGCTTTCAAAAACAGGAAAGGAGCTCTGGGGCAAAGCACCTTCTTAATCCTTGTAGCATATATGAAAATATTATGCCTCTGAAGTGCCCTATGGATACATGGGAATCATGTGACCCTCCAGATGTTGCTGGATTGCAATTTCCAGTGTTTTCTTCACATAGGCTGAATTAGCTGCTGGGTGTTGAGAGCTATAGCCATATAGAAATAGGCATGAATCTTCCAGCAAACTTCTTTGTATGGATAGTGGATACAACTACCTTGTGAGGTAGCCCTCTACCTGGATGGAAAGCATATAGATTGGCATTCTATCTTGAAGTTAATGCAATCCTCCCTTTCTGGTCAACTCCACTCATTTTTAGAGTCACATCCAGGAGTAAATGGGTTCTTATGGGCAAAGCCAAGCTCAGCTCCACCACTGGCCACAAGGTCACATCCTGTGCAGAATGTGGCATCAGCGGCAAGGAACAGGGCAGCCTTTGCAATCTCCGCAGTGGTCCCCATCCGTCCCATAAGCTAAAAATCTTTTCTTTTCTGGATTGTTGCCTCTGGATCGGGTGTTTCGCTTGCCTCCCTTGCCCATGCTGGAGTCCAGATACAGCTAGGTGAAATGCTGTTGACTCGAACACAATTCTTGCTCTCATCGATGGCCAGAGCTTTTGTCATTGCGCTAACAGCACATTATAAGTTGAATGATTTATTTTATGATACGTATATGCAGGCATGTAGCCGGGGGGGGGGGGGGGGGGTTGGGGGGCTTCAGCCCCCCCCCCCCCAAATTCTCATGGTGGCCTTACTGGTGCATTACTTAAACTGTTATGTTTATTTATATCATGATCTGATCACCATACTCAATATATCCCATATGCATGGGGGTATTGGGGTAATGATGCAAAAGGTTTTCTAGGCTAGACCCTCTTTCACTCAGACTCAGCCCACCCCCTGAAACTCAGCCCCCCCCGAAACCCCCCCTGAAAAAATTCAGCCCCCCCCCCCCCCCCGAAACAAAATCCTGGCTACAAGCCTGCGTATAAGTTTCTATATGGCCTTTGCAGGCAAAACGTTATATGAAGCAGTCCAACAGGCCAAACATTGAAATAACACAATATAACATACAGCTGATAGCAACACACATAAAACATTTTTAAACAGGCAGATCAATCAAAATAACAGTGTGAAAGAAAGGTCTACATTTCAGTCAAAATGGTTTGAATAAACATAATCAAGAAGGGAGTCAAGAAAATCTGAGTCTTTAAAATAAGGATGGAGTTGCTGTATTTGTCCTTTTTAGGGGTCCCTTTCAAATCTATTATACTTTATCTCTCTGTGTGAATCATATCTATCTATCTATCTATCTATCTATCTATCTATCTATTAGGCCTGGGTAACAACGGAAAAATTTGTTTCTAAAATCGATTCGTTTTTTGGGGGTTTTTGCGTTTCGTTATTTAAAATAATTACAAAATTTTCCTTTAAAAAAGTTCAATATTTACGAAATTTCGTAAATGTGAAAAAAATTTCAAAACAATAACGAATCGATTTCTGAAACAATAACGAATCGATTCGTTAATGGCGGATGTGACCGCGCAATACGCTAAAAAACCTCCAAATGGGACAGGGGGAACTTCTGAAGCTTAATTAAACCAAAAACAACTATAAAACTTGCCCCAGACATGCGGAAATAATAACTAAACGACCTCAAAATGATAACGAAACGAATACAATAACGAAATACAAAACATTTACGAAACGATTTAAAAATTCGTTTTTTTAAAAAATTGCTCCAGACTGGTTCGTTATCGTTTTGTAATTGAAAAATTAACGAATTATTTAACGAATTACGAATTAACGAAACGAAACCGCCCAGCCCTAGTATCTATCTATCTATCTATCTATCTATACCTATGGCTGGATGGCTTTTTGTCAGGAGGGCTTTGATTACGTTTTCTTGCCCTGGTGAAGGGAGCTGGACTAGATGGCCTTAAGTATGGGAGTTCTGTGTGGGAAGTTTGCCCCAGTTCTGTCGTTGGTGGGGTTCAGCATGCTCTTTGATTGTAGGTGAACTATCAATCCCCAAATGTCAAGGTCTATTTCCCCCAAACTCCATCTGTATTCGTATTTGGGCATATAGAATATTTGTGCCAAGTTTGGTCCAGATTCATCACTGTTTGAATCCACAGTGCTCTCTGGATGTAGGTGAACTACAACTCCCAAACTCAAGTTCAATGCCCATCAAACCCTTCTAGTGTTTTCTGTTGGTCATGGGAGTCCTATGTGCCAAGTTTGGTTCAATTCAATCATTGGTGGAGTTCAGAATGCTTTCTGATTGTAGGTGAACTATAAATCCCAGCAACTACATCTCCCAAATGAGAAAATCAATTTTTTGAGTGATGGTCACTTCTTGGGTTAGTAGGTATCTTGTGGCCAGATTTGGTGTCAATTTGTCCAGTGGTTTTTGAGTTATATTAATCCTACAAACGAGCATTACATTTTTATTTATATAGTATGGTTTATATTATTTGTAATGTTTATTTTATTTATTTATTTATTTATTTACTTCATTTATATACCGTTTTTCTCAGCCCTCAGGTGACTCAAAGCGGTTAACAACAGCAAAATTCAATGCTAAACATCATAAAACAATTCAGGAACAGTTAAAACAATAGCATCATAAACAATTAAACATCAATATAACAGATCATTAGCGTCTCATCAGTAGAATCAGAATCCAATCTCATCATCCGTTATTCCGTGTTCCTATATTCATTACACTGTTTAATTGAATGCCTGTTCGAACAGCCAGGTCTTCACTTTCCTCTGAAACGCCAATAGGGAGGGGGCCGATCTGATATCTGTAGGAAGAGCGTTCCACAGACGAGGGGCCACCACTGAGAAGGCCCTGTCTCTCATCCCCACCAAGCGAGCCTGTGATGCAGGCGGGACTGAGAGCAGGGCCTCCCCAGATGATCTTAATGTCCTAGTTGGTTCATAGGAGGAGATGCGTTCGGAGAGGAAAGTAGGGCCAGAACCGTTTAGGGCTTTATAGGCTAACGCCAACACTTGGAAGTGTGCCTGGTAGCAAACTGGCAGCCAGTGGAACTGGTGCAACAGAGGAGTTGTATGCAGGGGCCGCTCAACCCATTACGCAAAGTAAGCATTTGCAGTATAGTTGATTTTGCCCAGGGGCGCGCTTGAGGCACTCTTGGGGGAAAATAGACCTTGACATATGCGAGTTGTAGTTACTGGGATGTATAGTTCACCTACAATCAAAGAGCATTCTGAACTCCACCAATGATGGAATTGAACCAAATATGGCACACAGAACTCCCACAATGAACAGAAAATATATATCAGTGATTGGTTGGTGGGGGGGGGGGGGGCAAAATACTGTTTGCTTACGGTTGAAAATTACCTAGGGCCGCCTCTGGTTGTATGCTCCCTGACTGCTGCTCCTGTTAGTAACTTGGCTGCTGAGCGTTGGACCATTTGAAGCTTCTGGACAGTCTTCAAAGGCAACCCCACGTAGAGAGCGTTGCAGTAGTCTATACGGGATGTAACCAGAGCGTGGACTACGGTGGCCAAGTCAGACTTCCCAAGGTACGGGCGCAGCTGGCGCACAAGTTTTAACTGTATTTTATGTTGCTTGGGAGCATTGACTGCCGACTGTAAGCCGCCTCAAGTCACATCCAGGTTGAGAGGGGTGGTATATAAATATGGTAAATAAATAAATAAATAAACAAACTAATTCCCTACCTGCTTGAAATAGCTTCTGGGAAGTGCAGCAGATTGAGGATGCTGATTTTTGGTCTTTTCCACCATGACCTCAGAATATTTATTTATTTATCGTGTCATCCGCAACCAGAACATTGTATTACATTTCTAACAGAACCAAACAAACAAACAGATTTAAAAAAACACACAAATTTTGCAAACTTGGTAGCTGATTAAATGTCCTTTGACCAGTATCTGGCCACTTGGAGTGCCTCTGGTGTTGCCGCAAGAAGTGCATGTGGCATTGTGCATGTGGCAGGGCTCAGGTTGCATTGCAGCAGGTGGTCTGTAGTTTGTTCTTCTCCACATTCGCATGTCGAGGATTCCACTTTGTAGCCCCATTTCTGAAGGTTGGCTCTGCATCGCGTGGTGCCAGAGCGCAGTCTGTTCAGCACCTTCCAAGTCGCCCAGTCTTCTGTGTACCCAGGGGGGAGTCTGTCATCTGGTATCACCCACGGATTGAGGTGCTGGGTTTGAGCCTGCCACTTTTGAACTCTCGCTTGCTGAGGTGTTCCAGCGAATGTCTCTGTAGATCTACGAAAACTATTTCTTGATTTAAATCGTGGACGTGCTGGCTGATACCCAAACAAGGGATGAGCTGGAGATGTCTCTGCCTTGGTCCTTTCACTAGTGGCTGCTACTTCCCGGCGGATATCAGGTGGTGCAATACCAGCTAAGCAGTGCAATTCCTCCAGTGGTGTAGGGCGCAGACACCCCGTGATAATGCGGCATGTCTCATTAAGAGCCACATCCACTGTTTTAGTGTGGTGAGATGTGTTCCACACTGGGCATGCATACTCAGCAGCAGAGTAGCATAGCACACGGGCAGATGTCTTCACTGTATCTGGTTGTGATTCCCAGGTTGTGCCAGTCAGCTTTCGTATGATATTGTTTCTAGCACCTACTTTTTGTTTGATGTTCAGGCAGTGCTTCTTGTAGGTCGAGCATGGTCCAGAGTGACTCCCAGGTATTTGGGTGAACTGCAATGCTCCAGTGGGATTTCTTCCCAGGTAATCCTCAGAGCTCGGGATGCTTCTCTGTTCTTAAGGTGAAAGGCACATGTCTGTGTTTTAGATGGATTAATGATCAGTTGGTTTTCCCTGTAATAGGCAGTTAGAGCACCTAGAGCTTCGGAGAGCTCAGAAGCCCCTCATGTTCTCTGTTCAGGGTATGTGGGTGCCTTTTGGGGCAGAAGAAAGGTTCAGAACAAAGTATCATGTTATTTGCTACCTCTACAGTCTTTGCACTTAACAGCACTATCATCTAAGTGCCGATATGTCCAATTCCTCCACTTAAGAAGTTTCTGGGAAGACTGTGCCTTCATTCTTGAAGCCTGCCCTATCCCATACAAAAGACCTTTCAAACATTGGCAAAGCAATCAGTGTAATTTCTCCTCCAACACAGATTATGACATGAAAGCAAGTAAACCTGCAACATTGATTGCCGTTGTAATGAGATGACAAGGTTTGCTTTTATCACAGCTTTCAGGGGTGATGAAAATGCCCTTTTCGCTCCTTTGCTCTTTCGTTCTTGTCAATATCAGTCTCCAACCCACCTTCATCCTGCTGCTATTTTCGGTCCGACTCCTATCACTGTCAAGAAAGCTATTTGGGTGGGTTTAATCAAACAGTGATCTGTTCTCTTGAAGCACATCAGTCAGTATCATAACCTGTGCTGGAGCCAGAGGGAAAATATGAGGGTTGAATGAAAAGTAATGCCTCCACCTTCGTTACTTGGGTTTGGATGGGAATATTTTAATAAATCCAATGCAGAAATAATCCTTAGAATGTGCTCTTTAACGACCACTATTCACTTTTCCACATAATCACTAGACCAGTGGTTCTCAACCTTTTTAATGTGGTGACCCCTTAATAGAGTTCCTCATGTTGTGGTGACCCCCAGCCATAAAATTATTTTTGTTGCTACTTCATAACAGTAATTTTGCTACTGTTATGAATTGTACTGTAAATATCCGATATGCAGGATGTATTTTAATTCACTGGACCAAATTTGGCACAAATCAAAGGGCATTCTGAACTCCATCAACAATTGAATCAAACCAAACTTGGCACACAGAACTCCCATGACCAACAGAAAATACTGGAAGGGCATTGACCTTGAGTTTTGGAGTTGTAGTTCATCTACATCTAGAAAGCACTGTGGATTCAAACAATGATGGATGTGGAGCAAACTTGGCACAAATGCTCCATATGCCCAGATGTGAACACTAGTGGAGTTTGGGGAAAATAGACTTTGACATTTCGGAGTTGTAGTTACTGGGATTTATAGTTCACCTACAATCGAAGAGCATTCTGAACCCCACCAACGATGGAATTGGGCCAAATTTTCCACACAGAACCCCCATGACCAACATAAAATACTGTTTTCTGATGGTCTTTGGTGGCCCCTCTGACACCCCCTAATGACCCCACCAGGGGTCCCTACCCCCAGGTTGAGAAACACTGCACTAGACAATTGGATACATTTCTGCCAACCATGAACAAGTTTTCTGAAGCCCTCACAGAAGAAGTCGACACTCTGTTTCCACAACCAGCATCTCACAGTTCTCTCAACGTCTTCATCAGAAGCATAATGATGTCCCTGCAGATCTTCTTTCGTTATCAGGAACGGATGGAAGTCAGACGGTGCTAAATCTGGACTGTATGGAGGATGTCGTACGGTGGTGAGATCTAGTCTCTGAAGTTTCAAGTCTGTGCACTTTCATTTCAGGCATCAATATCCTGGGTACCCATCGTGCTTGATAGCCAAGCAAAGCAATAATGTGACCCACCCATTCTTGTGAAATGCTGATTATGGTTGAAAATTCTCTCTGAGTGATATGACGATCGTCCCCAATCAATCTGTCCACCTTTTGCTTGTGAAACTCGGTGGTTGCCGTCACAGACTTCTCTAATAAAATCCAAAGAACCAGGAAAACATTCATCCGAAGCATAAGTATATAATCACAAGAGACAAAGAGTCAGACAATAAACAAGAAATCCCACTTCCCAGATTTGAACCGGCAACCTGTCAGTCTGCAGTCTTGCTGGCACAAGGGTTTAACTAAAATGATCAAGGGTCTGGAGAACAAGCCCTATGAAGAGCGACTTAAAGAGCTGGGCATGTTTAGCCTGCAGAAGAGAAGGCTGAGATGCAACATGATAGTCATTTATAAATATGTGAGAGGAAGTCATAGGGAGAAGGGAGCAAGCTTGTCTTCTGGTTCCTTGGAGATTCCATCTGAACATGAGGAAGAACTTCCTGACTGTGAGAGCTGTTCAGCAGTGGAACTCTCTGCCCAGGAGTATGGTGGAGGCTCCTTCTTTGGAGGCTTTAAAGCAGAGGCAACATGATAATCATTTATAAATATGTGAGAGGAAGTCATAGGGAGAAGGGAGCAAGCTTATTTTCTGCTGCCTTGGAGACTAGGATGGAATAGCTTCAATCTACAAGAAAGGAGATTCCACCTGAACATGAGGAAGAACTTCCTGACTGTGAGAGCTGTACAGTAGGGCTGTCCGTTTTCGTTCGTTAATTCGTTTTTTCGGAATTTATTCATTATTTTTAGCATATCCGAAGCGATTTCAAAACATATTTTTAAACCCGGAAGGGTTTAAAAATATCGAAACAGCAGCCCCATTTTTTTTACGAGCTTCAGCTCGTGTCGTTAATGGGATGGAGGCTGCTGTGCTCCGGCTTCTGCGCCCTCCTCCTCCTCCTCCTCGCACTTCCTGCAACACAGCTGGGAGGAGGAGGAGGGGGGCGCAGAAGCCGGAGCCGGATGGCGCGCGGGGGCTCCGGCTTCTGCGCCCTCCTCCTCCTCCTCCTCGCACTTCCTGCAACACAGCTGGGAGGAGGAGGAGGAGGGCGCAGAAGCCGGAGCCGGATGGCGCGCGGAGGCCGCTTGTGTGAGTTTTCAGGGCTGTGTATGACCATGTTCCAGAAGCATTCTCTCCTGACATTTTGCCCACATCTATGGCAGGCATCCTCAGAGGTCTGTTGGAAACTAGGCCTGTTTGATCAAGAAAAAATTTCGATATTTAAAATACTAGGCAAATGGAGTTTAAAAAATGTTTTGTAAATATTTACGAAATTTCGTAAATAACAAAACATTTTTTTGGAAAGTTTTGTAAATATTTTAAATATCGAAACAAAAAAACACCCCAATTACGAATCGATTTTAGAAACAAATTTTTTCTTGATCAAACAGGCCTACTGTACAGCAGTGGAACTCTCTGCCCAGGAGTATGGTGGAGGCTCCTTCTTTGGAGGCTTTAAAGCAGAGGCAACATGATAATCATTTATAAATATGTGAGAGGAAGTCATAGGGAGAAGGGAGCAAGCTTATTTTCTGCTTTCTTGGAGACTAGGATGCAATGGCTTCAAACTACAAGAAAGGAGATCCCACCTGAACATGAGGAAGAACTTTCTGACTGTGAGAGCTGTTCAGCAGTGGAACTCTCTGCCCAGGAGTATGGTGGAGGCTCCTTCTTTGGAGGTTTTTAAGCAGAGGCTAGATGGCCATCTGTCGGGGGTGCTTTGAATGTGTCTTGGCAGGAAGTTGGACTGGATGGCCCATGAGATCTCTTCCAACTCTATGATTCTAGTATTCTAAGGCTCCTCCAATGAGATATGGTCCTGAGGCTTTGAAAATCTGAGCTTTTCCCCAAGAGTGCTGATCTCTGCCTCTTGCTTCTCAGCACCCTGGTTGTGCTCCATTTCTGTCAGAGTGAGGACAATGGGTTTGCCATGAAAGAAAGTACTAAATCTTCACAAGGCAAAGAAGATACCTATGGTGTCCACAAAGCTATTCACTGGGAATACACAGCCAAATATTTTATCTATTCCATCTCATCTGCTAGAGCAATCAATATTTAAGCACCCTTTAACTCTAGTAGCACAGAAACCCAATGGAACAACAGGAGAACAATAACACTGCCACATTTCAAGCACACTTGAAAGAGCTGCAAAGCAAGTGAGGATGGTGGGCAAATTAACTATCCATCTGTAGGTGGGAGATCTTGTTAAAGCAATGTGGCAACACTTTTAACACATCTCTTTTGGCACCTTTTCTCTGTAGATCAGAGCACAACACTCAATCCTCTATTTTGCAACATGAACATATTACATTTATATTATCTGTTCCTTTGTATATCCATCAAAGAACTATATAAGAGGGTCTTATTCATGAATAGCCAAAGGGAAAAGGGGGAGATGATTATTTTAGAGGCATAGAATTCCAGGTCCATTCCCCGCTTCCTCCTACCATGCTACTATTCATGCATGGAGAATCAGTCAGTGATCAAATGCGGTTACACCTGTGCATTTCGAAACAAATCAAGATCTCCAGTAGGACAATACCTTTATTCAGACCAGTTAAAATGTCACAAGATAACAAGCAAGATTTTTTTTTTGGTGTTCTCTAGACTCTTCCATCAAGCTGGGTGTTACATATGGAGCTGGAGGAAGAGGGAAAGCGAGAGAATCTGGGATCATATAATCACTCTCCAAGCATTTCATTTATACAATATCTATCTTTCTGTCTATCACCTTATTATGGAATATAGGAGTAGTTTTTCAGGTGTAATTGGATTAGAATTTCAAGGTACAACATTGTAAGAGAGACCAAAGACTTTTGGGAGACACAAAAGTGAGCAAAAAAAGAAAGAAAGAAAAAAAAAGAGGCCATTCTCCCACTTGTGAAATCCTAAATTCTGTTTTTTTACACTGTTCTTTCCCAATTAGAACTCTTATAATTGGGAAGTCTGACTTGGCCACAGTAGTCCACGCTCTGGTTACATCCCGCATAGACTACTGCAACGCTCTCTACGTGGGGTTGCCTTTGAAGACTGCTCGGAAGCTTCAAATGGTCCAGCGCTCGGCAGCCAGGTTTCTAACAGGAGTGGCACTCAGGGAGCATACTACTCCTCTGTTGCACCAGCTCCACTGGCTGCCAGTTTGCTATTGGGCACAATTCAAAGTGCTGGCGTTAGCCTATAAAGTCCTAAACGGTTCTGGCCCTACTTACCTCTCCGAACGTATCTCCTCCTATGAACCGACTAGGACACTAAGATCATCTGGGGAGGCCCTGCTCTCTGTCCCGCCTGCATCACAGGCGCGCTTGGCGGGGACGAGAGACAGGGCCTTCTCAGTGGTGGCCCCTCGGCTGTGGAACGCCCTGCCTGCAGATAACAGATCGGCCCCCTCCCTGCTGGCGTTTCGGAGGAAAGTGAAGACCTGGCTGTTCGAACAAGCATTTGATTAAACAGTGTAATTGAACATAGGAATACGGAATAATGGATGACGAAACTGGATTCTGATTTTACTGTTGAGGTGCTAATGATTGTTATACTGATGTTAATGCTTTATGTGATAATTGTTTTTAATTGCCCTATACTTGTTTTGTGATATTTTGTACTGATGTTGTTCACCGCTTTGAGTCGTCTGAGGGCTGAGAAAAGCGGAATAGAAATAAAGTAAATAATAAATAAATAAATTATTATTCTTAGTATTAATAACAGTGCAAAATGTTGGGATAATGGGTCTTCTCCAGCAGCAACAAAGAACCAATCTGGAAAAAGTCATGCAGAAACAAAGCTGGAAAAAGTTAAAAGGAAAGAAAGACTACAATAATGCATAGACATAAGGCTTGGGTAAGTTCGTAAGCTTCTAAAATCGTAATTAATTTGGATTAAATTACCTTTTGATCCAATTTCGAGCCATGCAGGAATAGTGGGAGAAGCAATTCCAAACTGAAACAACTTCCCCATTGTTTGGAATTATTTTCGGATGTGGCTTTGCACGCCTGGCGATGCAAAGGGGGAGGAGGTGGGCGTGGCTAAGAACAGCTCTTCCTGAAGGCCGCTGGGGGGCGTGGCCTTCAGGAAGAGCTGTTCTTAGCCACGCCCACCTCCTCCCTCTTTGCATCACCGGGCATGCAAAACCGCTGATGCAAAGAAGGATGAGGTAGGTGTTGGTAAGAACAGCTCTGCCTGAAGAGAAGCCACCAATGCAAAGAGGAACGAGGTGGGATTAGGTGAGAACAGCTCTTCCTGAAGGCCATGCCCCTCTTTGCATCGGTGGCTCTGCAATCCATCGTCGTTCGCCGCCACCCAGGGTTTTGTCATATTGAAACCAACAACACATTTTTGTTCAGAATATGGGGGGCTTCCAGTATTTAGCAAGCCAAAACGGATAGTGATTCACCTGAAATGCACAAGCCTTCTGCCTTGCAGGGCATGATCCTCCAAAAGTCTGGATGAGGACGAACAAGCTGAATATTAATCCCGACAAGACAGAGGTCCTCCTGGTCGATCGTAAACCAGATCGTAAACCAAATATAGGGTGGCAACCTGTGCTAGACAGGGTTACACTCCCCCTGAAGTCACAGGTCCGCAGTTTGGGGGTCCTCCTGGATTCTTCACTTACATTTGAGGCTCAGGTGTCGGTGGTGGCCGGGAGGGCCTTTGCACAATTAAGACTCGTGCACCAACTGCGACCGTACCTCAAGAAGGCAGATCTGGCCAAGGTGGTCCACACCTTAGTCACCTCTAGACTGGACTACTGCAATGCACTCTACGTGGGGCTGCCCTTGAAAACGGCCTGGAAATTTCAGATGATCCAACGGGTGGCAGCCAGGTTGTCAACTGGTGCTCCTTACAGGGAGAGGTCATCCCTCCTGTTCAAGGAGTTCCACTGGCTGCCATTCATCTACCGGACCCAATTCAAGGTGCAGGTTCTTACCTACAAAGCCCTGAACGGTTTGGGACCCACCTACCTACGTGATCGCATCTCTGTATACAAACTCACACAATCCCTTTGATCATCCGGAGAGTCCCTGCTCTCGATCCCACCAGCATCGCAGGCACGATTGGTGGGGACGAGAGAGGCCTTTTCAGTGGTGGCCCCTCAACTCTGGAACTCACATCAGACAGGCCCCAACTCTGGCAGTCTTTAGGAGGAACTTGAAGATGTGGCTGTTCCAGTGTGCCTTTCTGGAATAATGATCCCATAGCACTTTGTCCTCCAAAGCACTTTACATTTCCTTAAGTCTGCTCGTATGCCCTTCCACAAACACCAGTATCACCTTCCGTTCATGTCCCAGCATTATTTCCAATTTTAACTCTACATTTGGCCTTCCCACTCTTTTTAATTATGTGTTGTTTTATTGATAATGTTGTGTATCTTATTGTCTATGTGTTTTTAATTGCTTGTATTGTTGTTACTATTGCTTGTATTGTTGTGTTTGGGCTCGGCCTCATGTAAGCCGCACCAAGTCCCTTGGGGAGATGGTAGCGGGGTACAAATAAAGTATTATTATTATTATTATTATTATTATTATTATTAAAGTAGATTCTAGGGCTGTCCAACCATGGAAAAATTTGTTTCTAAAATCAATTCGTTTTTAGGGGTTTTTTGCGTTTCGTTATTTAAAAGAATTCCGAAATTTTTCTGTAAAAAAGTTCGATATTTACGAAATTTCGGAAATCGTAAAATAATTACGAAACAATTACGAATCAATGACGAATCGATTCGTTAATGGGGCTGCGATAGCGCAATACGCTAAAAAAACTTCTGAAGCTTCCCTCTCCCTCTGTTGTTGACTGTTGGTGTGATAATTATTTTTTTTCAATGAGAAAACAAACAGCAACCCTAAAACTTGCACCAGACATGCGGAGATAATAACGAATCAATAACGAATCAATAACAGATCAATTACGAATCAATTACGAAACGAATCGGAAAAATTCGTTTCATTTTTTAGATGCTCCAGAATGGTTCGTTACCGATTCGTTATAAAAAAAATAACGAATTTTTAACGAATTACGAAATTAACGAACGAAACCGCCCAGCCCTAGTAGATTCTTTGTCCACAGAACAAAAAATCCCTTTAAGTTTTGTTTCTGCTCATTAGGTAGGCCAACACAATAAGAACTTACTTTTTACGTCTCCATGGTGAAAGGAGGAATAAGAGACCCAGATATTCACTGATGTGGAGATGGAGGGGAAGCACATTCTTGACTCCTTTCCCAGGCAGTATCTTCATCCTCCGGTTTCCGCTTTTAGCCATCCTTCATCTTCCTTATCCAAAATAAGAAAAGAACTCATCTAGTCAACAAAGGAAGCAAATATGTTTTGTTTCTCTGAGAAAACTTCAAAATCCAATAAAACCTGAGTACACAGCACTTAAACTCTGCCGACAACAGTAATCCACAGGGAGAGAGAAATAAGAAATCCTATTCCCAATGGAAAAAAAGATCCACCGCACTTACAGTCACTTCCTTTTCTTTTTGATGGATGAAGAAAACATAGTTCTGATTTTGCCTTGCCAAGAAGGGTTTTGTCTATATGCGTATGTTGGCACTGAGACAATAACTTCTATTAGGACGAGAGGAGGGTTTAGAAGCCTCCAAGAAAACAAAGAGAGAGAGATAATTTAATGTATTTTTAATCTCTGAGACAACAATTTCTTTCCGTTGAGCAGAGGCGCTGACTTAAATCTTTAAAATAAAATGCATTTCTTTATTACTCTAAATAAAACGGTGATGGTTATTGGTCTTTTACAGCAGCAATATATGCTCAGATATCAGTTTTGTTTGCTCCGAAGAACAGAATGCAATTCACATAAATAATACAGTAAATAATTTCCACGTACTTTTCTATTACAATGACCTTTCAAGGCATTCCATTTCATCTCTGGAAGAGCTTAGTCTTGTCCAGCTTGACTTAAACAAGGAGGACCAATGGGATCTTGCTCATGTCTTATCCCTTCCAGCAACATAAATAATTGAGGCACTATGGTTTTGTTCTAGAAGGCGGGCAGACTAAATTATGTGACTTGGATATGGTTTGTTCAGAACAGAGCCAGGAAAACCAAAGGCACTAAAAACAGTGAGTTTACTTCATTGGGAAGTAGGTGAAAAATCACTGGGTCTCAGGGAAGCATTAAACGTCTCATTTAAAGCTCTGCTTAATTTATTTCTGATCTATATGTGATCAATAAATAAAATGTTTCAAAAGTCATTAATAAATAATGCGGCTCTGGCGTTTTGTTTCCAAAGTGTTTCTAAAGTATAGTTAGTGAAAATGTTGTTCCAATAATGAGAGTAAGCAAATTTTGTTACCTTTTTGTTATCGTCGTTGTGCATTATTACTATAATTGGAGCCCCCGGTGGCGCAGTGGGTTAAACCCCTGTGCTGGCAGGACTGAAGACCGACAGGTCACAGGTTTGAATCCAGGGAAAGGCGGATGAGCTCCCTCTATCAGCTCCAGCTCCTCATGCGAGGACATGAGAGAAGCCTCCCACAAGGATGATAAAAACATCAAATCATCCAGGCGTCCCCTGGGCAACGTCCTTGCAGACGGCCAATTCTCTCACACCAGAAGCGACTTGCAGTCACTCCTGACATGACAAACAAAAAACAAAAAACGATAATTGGGGAAAATTCAGGGGCTCCTTTCTCCATCATTTTAAAAACTATTGGGGTGAAACTTGCTGCAATGTAGAACCTATTTATTTATTTATTTATTGTAACTTCTACCCCACCCTTCTCAACCTCCGAGGGGGGACTCAGGGTGGCTTACAAAATGGCACAATTCGATGCCTACACAATAATACAAAAAAAGTATAAAAACAGCAGTTAAACAGATTCAAAAATTTATTGGAACTCTAGCTGGCTCTTGCTATGGAGGGACAAATATCTCCCTTCTCCTGATTTGGACTTTCTGATGTGAGCAGAATTCTGGGAAATGTAGTTTAGGGCACGGACTTTTGAATTCTCTGGCCTAGGGCTCCTTACCTTCCCAAACTACATTTCCCAGAATTCTGTGCTTTCTTTCCCATTGAACTCTGCTTTCTCCCTGATAATTCTCTCTCCTAATGGTTAAAGGCCATTAATCTAAAGAGGGAAGGCAGCCTTTTTGGCTTTGCTTTGCTTCCTTGCACTGAAAATAAAATGGACTTTGGGAGTCTTTTGAGCTTTACAAAATGCAAATGAAAAAAATTTGGGTAAGTTTTGATTCACAGTTTTTGGCACAGATGATGCCCACTGTGACGGCGCGAGTGGTGCCACCTATGTGTAGAACTGTTAGTTTCAAGATTTAAACTGTTGTATCATGTTTAATCCTGCCTTTTTACCCTGCTTATGCATAGTTGGATTGATTGGTTATTTATAGCTGTCAATCAGTGTTGTTTGCTCCAGTTGAATTGCTTTCTCAAGCTCAATTGTTTGGCTCCACCTTTTCCTGGAGGAGGGGAGTGCTTCCCTTCTCTCATTCTGCCATCAGAGTGTCTATCAGATGGATATGAGTAAGAGACTTGGCTCTAAAAGCCCCTGATTAAATTACCTCTCAGCACCAATTCTAAGGTTTTTTACCCTTGGGACTCATGCTTTATGTCTAGATCATCCTGGATAACATTGAAGAGACCCAAGCGCCTTCAAACTGGTTCTTTTGGCACCAGAGGAAGGTCTTGTCCCTTCAACATAGACCATTGGACTGGGGTTGTGTTTATTCCGATATTCACAGCCATTGAGGAAAGATGAAACAGGAAAAGGTTCTCAGCTGCAAACTCCTTGGACTTCAGAGATTGTAAAGTATATTTCCTTTATCCTTGTTGAAACGTCAACCTTATGCCTGAGAAAGATAACTCACTGTGAACAATAAATACCATTTCGAGTTATCTGTTGTCTTTGGGAGTTCCAGTTTCCTATAGGAGAGCAAGAAGCAATCCCCTGGGGAAAGATGCCACGTCCATGCCTCTTTCACTAAGAGTTATAGCCCCCAGGTGCGACGGGACACCCACATGTCGGATATTGCCTCATAAGTATGAATTTAATGAATTTGATCTGACTTATGAGAATCAATGAGAAAATTGCACACCTCTAGTAATTTTTACTATGGCGAGCTGGGGACAAAGACAACGATGAGTTGGTTGAAGGCGAAACATATTGAGGCACGTAATCTCTCTCTGGAGCTTCCCTATCTTCATTTCTACATAAAATACAAGCGAGCCATGTCTTTTTTTTCAGACCTAAAGGTGTTTCTTCTTTTTCAAAGCATTCTCTGTCCCCACGTACCTCATTAAAAGACCTTTCTGCTTAGCCAATTAGTCAACAAAGATGAGTTCAAATGAAATAGTCTTCATGTGCCAGAGGAAGGAGAACATTGCAGAGGTTAATGCAGTTTGATACCAATATAACTGCCATGGCTCAGTGCTATATCAGGAAAAATGTGCAAATTTCTCAAAGATGAGAAATTGGAATCTGATATAAAGGCCCAAAAAATGAATGAAAATTTTGAATTGATCAAAAACAAAAATTCCTGTGACATAGTAAATTATGGGAATGGCAAAAGCGGGGGGTAGGATTGGGACGTGGAGAAATGTAACATAACTGAGACTGGGAGATTTTACCTCCCATGTGTGTATAACCATGTGTGTATGTTCATACACACATCTTTTCACATCACTTATTAATTTATGGGGATCCTATGAATTTTGTTTAGTTTTTTCAGGAAAGTAATACTCATAGTTGGTTGTCCATTGCCTTCTTCTGATTGAGTAGAACAGGGACACCACGGGGGGAAGCCTGGCAGCAACAGCTTCCCCATGTGAAGGAGAGGGGGGTGAGAAATGCAAGCTACGGAGCAACAGTTTCCTCCTCTACCTCACAGATCCCACTGCTGTCACCCGTCTTCAGAACCCCAGTGTGATGAGGTCCTTAGTTGATCAGAGTTGGATGCATTTATTTATTATTTATTTATTTACGACATTTATATGCTGCCCTTCTCACCCCGAAGGGGACTCAGTGCAGCTGGCATCCTTGAAGTGACTGGACTGACCTTGAAGGAGCTGGGGGTGGTGACGGCTGACAAGGAGCTCTGGCGTGGGCTGGTCCATGAGGTCACGAAGAGTCGGAGACGACTGAACAAATGAACAACAACAAATATATATATACAATATATTATTAGCATATTACAATATCAGTATTATATATTACTATATTGTACTCTACCCATTATATTGTAATATTATTAGTAATATTACATGTAATATAAAATATATAATTATAATATCATATTATTATTAGTATTATATTGTATTACATTATAATATTATAAATATTATAAGTATATACAATATATTATATTATATTATATTATATTATATTATATTATTAGCATAGCACAGGAGACAAAGTGGAACTGTCCCCTGGCCCCCTCTCTCTTCACTCTGGCCCAGAGTGGCAGTTGGCGCTGGGGGGAGGAGTCCCCAACTGATGACGTATGCAGGAGACAAGGTGGAACTGTACCCTGGCCCCCTTTCTCTTTGCTCTGGGCAGTTGGTGCTGGGGGGAGGGGTCCCCAACTAATGACATATGGGGAAGACAAGATGGAACTGTCCCCTGGCCCCCTCTCTCTTCACTCTGGTCCAGAGCGGCAGTTGATGCTGGGGAGAGGAGTCTCCAATTGATGACATATGCAGGAGACAAGATGGAACTGTCCTCTCGTGCCCCCTCTCTTTGCTCTGGCCCAAAGCGGCAGGTGGTGCTGGGGGAGAGGTCCCTAACTGATAAAATATGCAGGAGACAAGATGGAACTGTCACCTGGCCCCCTCTCTCTTCACCCTGGCCCAGAGCGGCAGTTGATGCTGGGGGGAGGGGTCCCCAACTGATGACATATGCAGGAGACAAGGTGGAACTGTCACCTGGCCCCCTCTCTCTTTGCTCTGGGACAAAGTGGCAGTTGGTGCTGGGGGGAGGGGTCCCCAACTGATGATGTATGCAGGAGACAAGATGGAACTGTCCTCTCGTGCCCTCTCTCTTTGCTCTGGCCCAAAGCGGCAGTAGGTGCTGGGGGAGGGGTCCCCAACTGATAACATATGCAGGAGACAAGATGGAACTGTCCCCTGGTCCCCTCTCTCTTCACCCTGGCCCAGAGCAGCAGTTGGTGCTGGGGGGAGGGGTTGCCAACTGATGACATGTGCAGGAGACAAGATGGAACATTTACAATGTAGAAGGAGTGCAGATTGACACCACTTGTACTGCTATGACTGAATGCTATGGAATAAGGCAAAGTTATACTCATATTGGTTGTCCATTGCCTTCTTCTGAATTATAGCTTCCAGCACTGCATTACTTGGTGGTCCTCCATTGGCCTGATCTTGCTTTGCTTCCAAGTTCATCTGGGCTCTGGTGCCTTCCGGGTATATAGGCCCTCTTTAGGTCCCTGCAAGTTGGCAAATGCAGAAATGATTGACTGATAAATGTGATTTATTTATTATTTATTAACTTTATTTGTACCCCGCTACCATCTCCCCAGGAAATCAGAAGACGCTTACTTCTTGGGAGGAGAGCAATGTCCAATCTCGATAAAATAGTAAAGAGTAGAGACATCAGACTGGCAACAAAGATCCGCCTAGTCAAAGCCATGGTATTCCCTGTAGTAACCTACGGATGTGAGAGCTGGACCTTAGGGAAGGCTGAGCGAAGGAAGATCGATGCTTTTGAGCTGTGGTGTTGGAGGAAAGTGCTGAGAGTGCCTTGGACTGCGAGAAGATCCAACCAGTCCATCCTCCAGGAAATAAAGCCCGACTGCTCACTGGAGGGAAGGATACTAGAGACAAAGTTGAAGTACTTTGGCCACATCATGAGGAGACAGGAAAGCCTAGAGAAGACAATTATGCTGGGGAAGGTGGAAGGCAAAAGGAAGAGGGGCCGACCAAGGGCAAGATGGATGGATGGCATCCTTGAAGTGACCGGACTGACCTTGAGGGAGCTGGGGGTGGTAACGGCCGACAGGGAGCTCTGGCGTGGGCTGGTCCATGAGGTCACGAAGAGTCGGAGACGACTGAACGAATGAACAACAACAACCATCTCCCCAAGGGACTCGGTGCGGCTTACATGAGGCCGAACCCAAACACAACAATACAAGCAATAAAATATCAATACAATCAATTAGACAATAAAATACACAACATCATAAAAAAAAAAAAACCCCAACACATAATTAAAACAGTGGGAAGGCCAAATGTAAAGTTAAAATTGGAAATAATGCTGGGCCATGCACGAAAGGTGATACTGGTATTTATGGAGGGCATACAAGCAGACTTAAGGAAATATAAAGTGCTTTGGAGGACAAAGTGCGATGGGGTCATTGTTCCGGGAAGGCACACTGGAACAGCCACGTCTTCAAGCTCCTCCTGAAGACTGCCAGAGTTGGAGCCTGTCTAATATCTTTAGGGAGTGAGTTCCAGAGTGGGGGGGGGGGGGGCACCACCGAAAAGGCCTTCTCCTTCGTCCCCACCAAATGCGCCTGTGATGCTGGTGGGATCGAGAGGAGGGCCTCTCCGGAAGATCGTAGGGATCGTGTGGGTTCGTATATGGAGATGCGGTCACGCAGGTAGGCGGGTCTCAAACCGTTCAGGGCTTTGTAGGTAAGAACCTGCACCTTGAATTGGGTCCGGTAGATGAATGGCAGCCAGTGGAGCTCCTTGAACAGGAGGGATGACCTCTCCCTGTAAGGAGCCTCAGTTAACAATGTGGCTGCTGCCCGTTGGATCTTCTGAAATTTCCAGGCCATTTTCAGGGGCAGCCCCACGTAGAATGCATTGCAGTAATCCAGTCTAGAGGTGACTAAGGTGTGGACCACCTTGGCCCGATCAGCCTTCGCGAGGTACAGTCGCAGTTGGCGCACGAGTCTTAATTGTGCGAAAGCCCTCCCAGACACCGCCGACGCCTGAGCCTCAAGCGTAAGCGATGAGTCCAGGAGGACTCCCAGACTGCGGACCTGTGGTTTCAGGGGGAGTGTAACGCCGTCCAACACAGGTTGCCACCCTATACCCCGGTCGGGTTTACGATCAACCAGGAGGACCTCTGTCTTGTCGGGATTGATCTTCAGCTTGTTCCTCCTCATCCAGATAGACACAGCGGCCAGGCACTCGTCCAGCACCCGAGAGGCCTCCTTGGAATTGGGTGGAAATGAGTAGTAGAGTTGTGTGTCATCTGCGTAGAGGTGACACCTAACTCCAAAACTCCCAGTGGTTTCATGCAGATGTTAAAAAGCATGGGAGACAGAATGGAGCCTTGTGGGACCCCACAGGTCAAAGGCCAGGGGTCCGAGCACACGTCTCCCACCAACTGGGATCGACCCTCCAGGAAGGATCTTTGCTTCCAAGTTCATCTGGTCTCTGGTGCCTTCTGGGTATATAGGCCCTCTTTAGGTCCCTGCAAGTTGGCAAATGCAGAAATGGTTGACTGATAAATGAGATCTTCTGGTAAATAAAAGATTACCTTTGAAACTACTAATAAGAAGACCATCTGTGCTTTTGTTGGAAGGCTGAGAGCATACAACCCTTCATTTCTCAACACAATGCCTTTGCACCAACTCCCTGTCAATTACCCCCCTGCTAGCTTAGCTGGTCAGTGGTGACTTCTTCTGTTTGGATTCATTTCAGCTCCCATGCTGACTGCAAAATTACATTCAGGCCAGTTTGAAAATCTAATCTGCTGCACTGATTGATCTAGGACAGTAATTCTCCCACTACCCCCACATTTCTCTACCCAAGAAGAGGAGGGCAGTTCAGGGGATGCCTGTACACATAGCTGTAGTAAAGAAAACATTATGAAGACCATTGAGACTCCCATGTTAGTCTCCAGTGCTTTTTCATCAGAAGGAAATGGAACCCAAGAACCTAATTGTGCCATCTCTGGGACGTCTCGCTGCTCGGGGAAGTGGGCGATGCGAATAACAGCATCAGCTGAGACAATAAAAGCAAACATAGGTGGGTAATGAGAGATCACTCCTGGCCTTTCTCCTTCCTCTCTTTCTGAAGCAGCAGATGCTGTGGCTATTCTCAATCATACCAGAGGCATCTGTTTAAAATAAGAGAAGCCCATTGGGCTCTGTTGGAAATCATAATTTAGCCTAATTATCCTAGAGAGGATTTCCTCTTACATTCAGTTGGCCTTCACCGAAAAATTGTTTTTCTATGTAAAGAGGGAGGAAACAAGAGAGGAGAGATGGATCCGAGTGCCATTTATGGCCAGAGTTTGGTCATCTAAGCCTAGATCCTGTTGCAAAACAAACATGGATGGTAAATAAACTACTAGCACTAATTGGTCCCTTTGCTGTTATTCTTACCATGCTAGCCAAGAAGAAAATGGGAGTTTTGAGACTATCTTGAACATTAGAATTGTTCCCAGCAAAGATTTTAGCATTTGGACAGCCTTGGCAATGTTTTGGCTGCAGGTGGACGAGGACAACCGGAGTGGGGGTTTTGTAACTATGTAACATTCCAGATAGCTGGTGCTTAATTTCCCAAAAAAGAATGATCCTGGGGCTCTGGAAACAGCAAGCTTTATTTGTCCACAAGCATTTCATGGGCACCCCCAATCTATTATTATTATTATTACTACTATTATTATTATTATTATTTACTTTGCTTATATACCGCTGTTCTCAGCCCGAGGGCGACTCACAGCGGTGTACAACCTAAAAGAACAGGGTTCAAAATACAAGACACAATCTAAACTCAATCTAGCAGTAACCAAAAACATCGTCATCAAAAACATCAACAATACCAATAATACACAAATACAAAAAGCCATTTGCGTCGTCTCATCGTTAACCACAATCCAGTATCATTTTCCGTTGTTCCATTCCTGTCGTCATTACCAATTATTGCACTTCTTGTTCGAACGCCTTCATGAACAGCCAAGTCTTTAGTTTCCTGCGGAATATCATCAGGGAAGGAGCCAGTCTGATGTCCACGGGAAGGGCATTCCACAGCCGAGGAGCCACCAGGCGTGCCTGTGAGGCAGGCAGGATCGAGAGCAGGGCCTCCCCGGACGATCTCAAAGTCCTCGTGGGCTCATAGGCCGAGATGCGGTCAGATAGGTATCTTGGGCCGGAACCGTTTAGGGCTTTATAGGCCAATGCCAGCACCTTGCATTGAGCCCGGTAGCAAATCGGCAGCCAGTAGAGCTGGTACAACAAGAGCGTTGTATGCTCCCTGCATCCCGCTCCTGTTAGTATTTGAACATTCACTACAGGTTGTGTATCGTTTACCCAAAATCCTTGGGACCAGCACTGTTTGGATTTCAGAACTGGGTTTCTTTTGGTTTTGGAATACCAGTGTACATAATGAGATATGTATCTCTGAGATGGAATCCAAGGGTAAATTCAATAAATTTTTATTGATTTCTTCATCTATATATATATAAAAATGCTCTGTGCATAATGAGTACCTTAAAAACAAAAAACTAATGAATGAAATCACACCAAATTTGGCAACAAAACATCTCAGAACACAAGGAGTGACCATCACTCAAAAATTTATGACTTTGTCATTTGGGAGTTGTAGTTGCTGGGATTTATAGTTCACCTACAATCAAAGGGCATTCTGAACTCCACTGACGATGGAATTGAACCAAACGGCACACAGGACTTCCAAGACCAACAGAAAACACTAGAAGATTTTGGTGGGCATTGACCTTGAGTTTGAGAGTTGTAGTTCACCTACATCCAGAGAACACTGTGGACTCAAACAACCATGGATCTGGACCAAACTTGACACGAATATTCCATATGCTTATATATGAATACAGATGGAGTTTGGGGAAAATAGACCTTGACATTTGGGAGTTACTGGGATTTAGAGTTCATCTACAATCAAAGGGCATTTTGAACCCCACCAATGATGGAATTGGGCAAACTTCCCACACAGAACCCCCCCCCCCCCATGGCCAACAGAAAGTGCTTAAGGCCATCCAGTCCAACTCCCTTCACCAAGGCAAGAAAACATAATCAAAGCCCTCCTGACAAAGAGCCATCCAGCCATAGAGATATATAGATATATTATTCATACACAGACAGATATAGTATCATAGATTTGAAAAGGACCCCTAAAGAAGAACAATTGTACGTTGCATTTCCAGAATAGGTAAATCAGACAATCTCCACTTCAACACTGACAAAGAAACAAGAAATACTATTGACCCACAAGCATAAAGAAATTAAATATATTAGAAACCAACACTTTCTCATTCCTTTATTTTCCAGATCACCAGACTGGGCCACAGCAATGCGTGGCAAGGGACTGCTAGTTGCTTATAAAATTAAACTCCAATAAATTGGAGTGCGAAAAGGGAGAAAAAAGGAAAAGAGAAAAAAAGGGGGGGGGGATGAATTATGTTTACAATGAAAGTGTGAGAACATTTTGAATTAGGACAGTAGGAAATAGAGGGATGTGGGAAAGCAAAACAAAGGAGGGGGGGGGGAAGAAAAGGGGGAAAAGAAAAAAAGGAGGGGGGGATAAAATAAAGAAGGAGGATATGATGACTTCCAGGTTATCTCTGGTTGTGTTGTTCCAGACCAACTCTTTTTCACCAGGGCAAGAAAACATAATCAAAGCCCTCCTGACAAAGAGCCATTCAGACATAAATATAGATAGATATATATTAGGGCTGGGCGGTTTCGGTTCGTAATTTCGTAATTCGTTAAAAATTCGTTATTTTTTTTTTGGTTACGAAGCGATAACGAACCATTCAGGAGCATCTAAAAAACGAAACAAATTTTTCAATTCGTTTCGTAATTGCTTCGTATTCGTTTCGTATTCGTTTCGAAATCGTTTCGTTATTATTTCCGCATGTCTGGAGCAAGTTTTATAGCTGTTGTTTGTTTAATCAGTGAAAAAAATTATAAATATCACACCAACAGTCAACAACAGAGGGAGAGGGAAGCTTCAGAAGTTCCCCCTGTCCCATTTGGAGGTTTTTTAGCGTATTGCGCGGTTGCGTCCGCCATTAACGAATCGATTCGTATTTGTTTCGTATTGTTTCGTAATTTTACGAAATTTCGTAAATATCGAACTTTTTTAAAGAAAAATTTCGGAATTCTTTTAAAAATCGAAACGCAAAAAAACCCAAAAAACGAATCGAGTTTAGAAACACATTTTTCCGTGGTTGCCCAGCCCTAATATATATGATTCACACACAGAGAGATATAGTATCCTAGATTTTAAAGGGACCCCTAAAGAAGGACAATTATATGTTATCTCTTCCAGAGTAGGCAAACTAGACAATTGTGTTGTTCATTCTTTTCTTTCCTTTTTTCTTCAAATTTCTTCTTCTTATTAGTATCTGAAGTTTCTTGTTATTTTTGCAAATTTATTTCAGGGTTCTCATTCCGAATAAAGTCCGTAAATTTATCCCAGTTAGTTTTTTGTTTCATTGTGTTGTTGTCTGTTAGTCTTTGTGTGAGTAAGTCCTTACAGAGAGAGGTCAACTTTCCCAATAGGCTTGTGTCTCCTGCTTTTACCGGAAGATCTTTGGAACTGTATCCTACATTTAACCTTAATCTTTGGAACTTTGCAATGCTTATTCTTTATTTTGACTTGGATTTTTTCCTCAATAAACTGTAAAACTACAGCTCTTGTGTGGTGGTATTTGGAAGCAAGGCAAAGCCTACTCTGAGTTGCAACAGATAGATCTGGACCAAACATGACATGAATTCTCAATATGTCCAAATGTGAACACTGGTGGAATTTGGGGAAGATAGACCTTGACATCTGGGAGTTGTAGTTGCTGGGATTTATAGTTCACATACAATCAAAGAGCATTGTGAACCCCACCAGCAATAGAATTGGGCCAAACTTCCCACACAGAACCTCCATGACCAACAGAAAATACTGTGTTTTCCGATGGTCTTTGGTGACCCCTCTGACACCCCACCCAGGGTTCAACATCTTGTTGCTTTTGCATAAAACTTCACTGAGCTGAAAGATGGTGGGAGACACGATGTCCAAACCCCTGGGTTGAGAAACACTGCCTGATAGTGTTTCTGGACAGGTAATCAAGGATACATGGGATGGATGGACTATAAAATACCTTACTGGTGTTTTCTCTTCTGTGATAGCTGGCATACTGTTTGTGCAGGAGGTTGTATTTTAATTGTTTTACAAGTCCAATCCCTTAATGAAAAGAGGTGTGCAGTAGGGCTGGGCGGTTTCGTTTCGTTCATTCGTAATTCGTTAAAAATTTGTTAATTTTTTGTTAACGAAGCGATAACGAACCATTCTGGAGCAGCTTAAAAACGAAATGAATTTTTCAATTCATTTCGTAAATGCTTCGTATTTCGTTATGTATTCGTTTCGTTATTGGTTTGAGGTCGTTTTGTTATTATTTCCGCATGTCTGGGGCAAGTTTTATAGTTGTTTTTTGTTTAATTAGTGAAAAAAAATTATAATATCACACCAACAGTCAACAACAGAGGGAGAGGGAAGCTTCAGAAGTTTTTTTAGCGTATTGCGCGATCACGGCCGCCATTAACGAATCGATTCGTTATTGTTTCGTTATTGTTTTGTAATTTTTTTACCATTTACGAAATTTCGTAAATATCGAACTTTTTTTAAGGAAAATTTTGTAATTATTTTAAATAACGAAACGCAAAAAACCCCAAAAAACGAATCAATTTTAGAAACAAATTTTTCCGTTGTTACCCAGGCCTAGCGTACAGGTGTATGATGGTAGGGCCTGCACTTGGACATACAAGCCCTACCATCATGTGCCCATTCCCCTGTTACATTAAGGTATTGAACTCGTAAAACAATTAAAAATGCAATCCCTTCCACAAACAGCGTGCCAACTATCCACATTAACGAAAAGAAGAAAAACAAACAAATGGGTTTCCCTTCAGTCTGTTTTCAGGAACACAAAACACACATTACTTGCAATGCTTTGAGACCCTAAAGAGACCTTGTTGTGGGACAAAATTATAGTCTATCTGAGATTCGAGACCACAGAAGAGAAAACACCAATAAAGTATTTTATAGCCCATTCTGACTCCATACTAAAGGGAAGGAAGAGTCTGCTAAGAACGTATCATAAGCTTTAAGCATTCGGTACAGTGAACACTAAATGCATTTTGATCCTTGTTTCAGAGAGACAGATCAAGTTTAAGTTGTTTCTGAATTTCATGGAGGGACATACAGGATTGGGGCAGGAATGATGCAATTTTGAACAACTACATCCACCTTTCTTTCTGGTCTTTTGGGGAGTCTTAGAATTATAGAATCATAGAATCATAGAATCAAAGAGTTGGAAGAGACCTCATGGGCCATCCAGTCCAACCCCCTGCCAAGAAGCAGGAATATTGCATTCAAATCACCCCTGACAGATGGCCATCCAGCCTCTGTTTAAAAGCTTCCAAGGAAGGAGCCTCCACCACACTCCGGGGCAGAGAGTTCCACTGCTGAACGGCTCTCACAGTCAGGAAGTTCTTCCTAATGTTCAGATGGAATCTCCTCTCTTGTAGTTTGAAGCCATTGTTCCGCGTCCTAGTCTCCAAGGAAGCAGAAAACAAGCTTGCTCCCTCCTCCCTGTGGCTTCCTCTCACATATTTATACATGGCTATCATATCTCCTCTCAGCCTTCTCTTCTTCAGGCTAAACATGCCCAGTTCCCTAAGCCGCTCCTCATAGGGCTTGTTCTCCAGACCCTTGATCATTTTAGTTGCCCTCCTCTGGACACATTCCAGCTTGTCAATATCTCTCTTGAATTGTGGTGCCCAGAATTGGACACAATATTCCAGATGTGGTCTGACCAAAGCAGAATAGAGGGGTAGCATTACTTCCTTAGATCTAGACACTATGCTCCTATTGATGCAGGCCAAAATCCCATTGGCTTTTTTTGCTGCCACATCACATTGTTGGCTCATGTTTAACTTGTTGTCCACGAGGACTCCAAGATCTTTTTCACACGTACTGCTCTCGAGCCAGGCGTCCCCCATTCTGTATCTTTGCATTTCATTTTTTCTGCCAAAGTGGAGTATCTTGCATTTGTCACTGTTGAACTTACTGCTTAGAACAGTGGTTCTCAACCTTCCTAATGCCGTGACCCCTTAATACAGTTCCTCATGTTGTGGTGACCCCCAACCATAACCCTAACATTATGAATCGCCATGTAAATAATGATCTGCAGTTTGTATTCTCATTCATTGGAGCAAAATTGGCACAAATACCCGGTATGCCCAAATACTGGTGGGGTTGGCGGGGAGATTGATTTTGCCATTTGGGAGTTGTAGTTGCTGGGATTTATAGTTAACCTGTAAACAAAGAGCATTCTGAAACCCACCAAAATGGAATTGAACCAAAGTTGGCACACAGAACTCCCATGACCAACAGAAAATACCGGAAGGGTTTGATGCGCATTGAACTTGAGTTTGGGAGTTGAAGTTTGCCTACATCCAGAGAGCACTCTAGACTCCTACAGTGATGGATCTGAACCAAACTTGGCACGGATACACATTTGTGGGGTTTTGGGAAAATAGACCTTGAAATTTGGGAGTTGTACTTGCTGGGATTTGTAGTTCACCTACAATCAAGGAGCGTTTTGAACCCCAACAATGATAGAATTGGGCCAAACTTCCCACACAGAGACCCCCATGACCAACAGAAAATACTGTGTTTTCTGATGGTCTTTGGCGACTCCTCTGACACCCCTTCACAACCCCTCCAGGGGTCCCGACCCCCAGGTTGAGAAACACTGGTTTAGAAAACCAACTGTTCCATAATCTCCTTACAGGAGATTTAGTTGGGATTCACAGTATGACCAAAGAAAGAATGGGATATGAAATCTCTTTAAATTGCAGACTATCTACATTGCATCTTAAATCTAATGTTGATGCGCTCGGGCTTTGTTTAAAATCTAATTAAGACCAGGGTGCAAACTTCAGGAGACTGAAAGGGCCCCATATTTATTTATTTTTTGCTCCATTTGAACTAAGGTCATTTCAGGTAATAAACACCAGGTAATACATTGAGAATTAAAAGACATGGGCTGAATGGGAGCACGACCATATATCTTTGCTCTCCTCCATGTTAGCACATCTATATAAATAGAAAGAATAATATTCGTTTGTGGGATTAACATAATTCAAAAACCACTGGATGAATTGACACCAAATTTGGATGCAAGACACCTATCAGGCCAATGAGTGACCATCACTCAAAAAAATAAATTTTGTCATTTGGGAGTTGTAGTTGCTTGGATTTATAGTTAACTTACAATCAAAGAGCATTCTGAACTCCACCAATGATAGAATTGAACCAAATGTGGCACACAAACCTCCCATAACCAACAAAAAAAAAAAACAAGAAGGGTTTGATGAGCATTGAGTTTAGGAGTTTGGGAGTTGTAGTTCACATCCATCCAGAGAGCACTGTGGACTCAAACAATGATGGATCTGGACCAAACTGGCACAAATACTCAATATACCCAAATTCACACACAAATGGAGTTTGGGGAAAATAGACCTTCACATTTGGGATTTGTAGTTACTGGGATTTATTGTTCACCTACAATCAAAAAGCATTCTATATGCTACAAATGACAGAATTGGGTCAAACTTCTCACACAGAACACCCATGACCAACAGAAAATACTTAAGGCCTTCCAGACCAACTCCTTTTCACCAGGGCAAGAAAACATAATCAAAGCCCTCCTGACAAAGAGCTATTCAGTCATAAATATAGATAGATAGATATGATCCACACACACAGATATAGTATCCTAAATTTTAAAGGGACCCCTAAAGAAGGACAATTATATGTTGCCTGTTCCAGAGTAGGCAAACTAGACACTCTCCACATCAACACTGACAAAGAAACAGCAAGAAATACTGCTTACCCACAAGCAGAAAAAAAATACATATACTGTATTAGAAACCAATACTTTCACATTACTTTATTTTCCAGATCACCAGTCTGGGCCACAGCAACGTGTGGCAGGGGATGGATAGTACTTCTATATTTATATTTATATTTATCGTGTCAGTAGCAACCAGACAATTGTATTACATTTTAAACAATTTTTTAACAACAGACAAAACAGAGTTTGCAAGCTTGGTAGTTGATTAAATGTCCTTTGACCGGTACTTGGCCACTTGGAGTGCCTCTGGTGTTGCCGCAAGAAGGTCCTCCATTGTGCATGTGGCAGGGCTCAGGTTGCATTGCAGCAGGTGGTCAGTGGTTTGCTCTTCTCCGCACTCGCATGTCGAGGATTCCACTTTGTAGCCCCATTTCTTGAGGCTGGCTCTGCATCTCGTGGTGCCAGAGCATAGTCTGTTCAGCACCTTCCAAGTCGTCCCGTCTTCTTTGTGCCCAGGGGAGAGTCTCTCATTTGGTATCAGCCACTGATTGAGGTTCTGGGTTTGAGCCTGCCACTTTTGGACTCTCGCTTGCTGAGGTGTTCCAGCGAGTGTCTCTGTAGATCTTGATTTAAGTCGTTGGCGTGCTGGCTGATACCCAAACAAGGGATGAGCTGGAGATGTCTCTGCCTTGGTCCTTTCACTATTGGCTGCTACTTCCCGGTGGATGTCAGGTGGTGCAATACTGACTAAGCAGTGTAATTTCTCCAGTGGTGTAGGGCGCAGACACCCCGTGATAATGCGGCATGTCTCATTAAGATCCACATCCACTGTTCTAACATGGTGAGATGTGTTCCACACTGGGCATACATACTCAGCAGCAGAGTAGCATAGCGCAAGGGCAGATGTCTTCACTGTATCTGGTTGTGATCCCCAGGTTGTGCCAGTCAGCTTTCGTATGATATTGTTTCTAGCACCCACTTTTTGCTTGATGTTCAGGCAGTCCTTCTTGTAGGTCAGAGCACGGTCCGGGGTGACTCCCAGGTATTTGGGTGTGCTGCAATGCTCCAGTGGGATTCCTTCCCAGGTGATCCTCAGAGCTCGGCATGGTAGTACTAAAATAAAAGGACTGCTTTGAACTTTCTCCTAGTGAGAATCACTATTCTTTTTTTCTTTATTCTCTCCTGACATTTTTCTGTGTCAATGTCATGAAAGAGCATTTGGTAAGTTCAGTCTCAAGTGTCCAAGATGGCAAAGGGACAGTTATCCTTGCCCTTCCACCAGAAATTAAATCTGGGAGAAACTAGAATTGATGCATTTATCCAGCTAGGCACTTTAAGTGCTCTTTTTTAAAAAAAAATCTTGAGGTTCTTCCACACAGCCATATAACACAAAATATCAAGGCAGAAAATCCCACAATATCTTCTTTGAACTGCATTATCTGAGTACTCACTGCCATATATTCCAGCAGATAATATGGGGTTTAATTCAGCTGTGTGGAAGGGGCCTCGGAATGCATCTTCATTGTAGAATTAAACCCTCTATTCATTATTCCCATTAGATTTAATAAATGGTGGACCTAATTTGATGAAATGTTTGCAACATGGAAATGGACTATGGACATGCTTGATGGAGACTCTAACTACATAATTCGGATCAGATAAAGCCACCAGGTTGTTATTGAAACAGAAACGGATTTCAATTAATTAATTGATTTAATGTTTTAAATGTATGTAATTATTGGATTTTATTATGTATTTTATTATGTGTACTCTTTTATTATGTATTTTATGTATTTTATTATGTGTATTATGTATTTTACTATGTGTACTGTAATGCTCTCTACATGGGGCTACCCTTGAAGACGGCCCAGAAATTACAACTTGTCCAACGTTCAGCAGCCAGATTAATAACTGGGGCAACTTACAAGGAGCGGTCAACCCCCCTGTTTAAGGAGCTCCACTGGCTGCCATTTATTTTCTGGTTCCAGTTCAAGGTGCAGGTTATCACCTATAAAGCCCTAAACAGTTTGGGACCTGCCTACCTTCGTGACCGTATCTCTCTTCATGAACCATCTTGGGCTCTCCGTTCTTCTGGGGAGGCCCTTCTTTCACCCCCGCCAGTCTCCCAGACTCACTTGGTGAGTATAAGGGAGAGAGCCTTTTCCTCTGTGGCTCCCTGACTCTGGAACTCACTTCCTGGAGAGCTTAGGAAAGCCCCAACCCTAGAAACCTTTAAAAAGAACCTCAAAACCCGGCTCTTCCGCTGCGCATTTGATGAGTAGATCTACATCCTCATGCTAGTGTTTAGTTTAACGGTTTTTGTTATTGGAGTGCATTCCCCTCATAGGAAAGTTTTGCTCCACGACCTCCACTAAAACGAGCTCTCCTCCGCAAATAATCTGTCCTTGTTTATCTCGTGTTTATCTCGCCTGAGTTTTTAATCTGTTTCTACCCAATTTTCTTTTATCCATTACATGTAGCTTGCCCATGTTACTGTGATTGTGTTTATTGTGTTTATTGTAATTTTATATTGCTATGTTGTCATTTGTTTTATGTAATTGCATTATTATTGTTTATTATTGCATTTTCGGTTTTATTTTATTTCATTTAATTGTTGTTTTGAGCTTGGCCTCATGTAAGCCGCACCGAGTCCCCATTGGGGAGATGGAGCGGGGTACAAATAAAGATTATTACTACTACTACTACTACTACTACTACAACTTTGGAAGCACCAAATTGTTTATTGTGTGTATTTTATTATGTGTATTATGTATTTTATTATGTGCTGGTAGCTGCCCTGAGCCCCCCCCCCCCCCCCGGTGAGGGGTTGAGAAGGGTGAGGTACAAATACCTGAAATAAATAAATAAATAAATAAATAACTATCTCTACCCTTACCTCTGTAATCTGGATCTCAAAGAAAAGGGATGAGTGATAACTGAGGGGCCATCCAGACATGCCCTAAAATGCATGCCCTCCCGCTTTTTCAAGTGAGGCATCCAGATGACACCACACAAAAACACAAATACTTTTGACACAAAACAGGAAAACTCTGCTCTGTGCTGAGATTATTTGACTGCTGGAAAGACATGGGTCTTTCAAAAGACCCGTGTCTTTCCAGCTGTGGGGGCTGTGTAGATGGGACCGAGAATCATGCAGCATGGTTTTGGAGTCTATCTACAGAATCTATTTCAGGTTTGTTAGGCTCCTGGAACCCAAGGAACCCAAGACAGCCTCTGCCCCCACCCAAAACCCCTTAAAACAACCTTTTAAAAAGGAAAATAACTCACCCAGCAGCCATTTCTCCTTCTCTGGAGTTCTCCTAGGCCATACCTGTTGCGGTTCAGCCTGTGTGTGAACTTGAACCTGATTCTCTGATTGTTTTTCCTGATGCCAATGAAGATGTTGATTCTGAGGTCAATGTAGAAGATGACGGTTTGTGTAGTGAAACTCCTGCAGCCTTGGAAAGTGAAAGTGCAAATTCAGGGCATGAGAATATTTCAGAGCCAAGCGAACTTTCACTCCCTTTTCCTCCCAGTCTTAGCTCTCCAGAGAATCTGACACCTGGTCTCTCTAATGAGGATAGGAGAGGGCAGATTTGGCAGAGCAGGGGAGAATCTCAAAGTTTATGAAGGTCAGCTAGACTGAGAGAAATGCAAACAAAGCCTTCAAGCATGTCATGTAATAAATTTCTCGGCCTTAAGTACCTTTTGCCTGGATGCATCTTAAGACCAGGCATCGTTCTAGATTCATGCATCACCTTTGGCAGGTCTCCTGATTCCAGTGGCCTTATTCCTAAGAGGCTTTCTAGTTGCTTCAAGTACGGTTAGTGGTTATTAACAGGTTCCAGGTGTTACTGTGGGTTTTTTGATCTTTTTCATGGACATTTCTTGTTGCTGATTTTTACCTTGCATATTTCCTCTATTGTTGTATTTATCTTTCATCAATAAAAAAGGATTGTTTTTCCTGAAGTCAAGTGTGGTGGATTGTTGTCTTAGGGTCGAGTTTCCTGCTCTGGGTTGCAACAGTACCAATGATGCGCCAAGAGAGGGAGAGGAGGAGGAAAATCACTTCTACCTCCTCCCCCTTGTTGCATCATTGGTATGACCTGGGAGAACTCCAGAGAAGAGGAAATGGCTGTTGGGTGAATTATTTTCCTTTTTAAAAGGCTGTTTTAAGGGGTTTTCTTTTTTTATCCTGGTGCCCTGCTGAAAAGCCTGGCAAGGCATGTGGACACCCCCCATGTGCTTTCTGGGGGGTGGGGTGGACTTTAATGCGAGTGCAATCACGTTTTTGAAACTTGATTGCACTCGCATTAAAGCGCTGTCTGGAATTGCCCTGAGTTACAAAGGAAAACAGACTTTTTTGTCCGTTCCCCTTTCCTTGCCTTTTAAACCAATATTGCTGTCCCTGTCCCAGACTCCACCTCCATGGCCAGCCTCAATTCTATTTATTTATGCAGAAGAAATAAGGATGTAAATCTTTCATGAGAGGTAAACTGACCTAACATTTTGCCTTGTGATTTTCTATGAGCCAGCAAAACACACCATTTATTCAATCATAAGGGTCAACATGACATTTCCCAGAGGAACAAAACAAATGTTAATATCTGACAGGCCTAGGAGACTGAGGCACCGCAAACATTGTGGGCAGCTGAGGCTGTCAGATCCAAACTTTTTGCTGGATTCCAGGGGTATATTTTGGAGGAAAGGTAAGATGGGCAGGTTTTCTAAGGTTTATTTATTTATTTATTTATTTTGAACATTTCTACCCTGCCCTTCTCAACCCATAGGGAGACTCAGCCCGGCTTACAATTGGCAATAATTCAATGCCACATCATAAAATACAGAATAACAAATAAAACAATTAACATGAACATTATTAAATAAATATTAAAACAGTATACTTACACTCTGATTAGCTATTGCCCGTCTGGTGGCTGTTTAGCTAGCCATCTACTAATGATTACTCCGCTTAACTTATCCAAATTCTTTTCCATGCCATAGTCAAACATTATCAATTGTCCTTTAACCTGATTGCCCAAAGGCCTGGTCCCACAGCCATGTTTTAACCTTTTTTTTTAAAGGTGAGGAGGGATGACAATGACCTAATTTCCCCAGGGAGCAAATTCCACAGGCGGGGGGCCACCACTGAGAAGGCCCTGTCCCTCGTCCCTGCCAAGCATGTTTGAGACAAAGGCGTGGCTGAGAGCAGGGCCTCCCCAGACGATCTTAAGCTCCGAGGTGGGATGTAGAAGGAGACACGTTCGGACAGGTACGCTGTACCAGAGCTGTATAGGGTTTTATAGGTCAAGACTAGCACTTTGAATTGTGTTCGGAATTGGATCGGCAGCCAGTGGAGCTGGCACAGCAAGGGAGTGGTATGCTCCCTGTATGATGCTCCGGTGAGTAATCTAGCTGCTGCCCATTGGACTAATTGCAATTTCAGAACAGTCTTCAAAGGCAACCCCACGTAGAGCGCGTTGCAGTAATCTATTTGGGATGTGACAAGAGCTTGGACCACTGTGGCCAGATCCGACTTCCCAAGGTACGGGCGCAGCTGGCGCACGAGTTTTAACTGTGCAAAAGCTCTCCCGGCCACTGCCGAGACCTGGGATTCCAGGCTCAGCGATGAGTCCAGGATCACTCCCAAGCTGTGAACCTGCGTCTTCAGGGGGAGTGCAACCCCATCCAACATAGGCTGTAACCCTATGCCCTGTTCGGCCTTACAACTGACCAGTAGGACCTCTGTCTTGTCTGGATTCAATTTCAATTTGTTAGCTCTCATCCAGTCCGACACAGCAGCCAAGCACCGGTTCAAAGGTTCTCATTATCCACAGTCAAACTTGATTCGGTGTGAACATTTTTTCATATAATTTTCAATTAAACCAATTTTGGACTTACCTGCATTGACCACTTCATCCATGGGCAGTTCAGAGCAGTTATATACTGGACTGTCTCCAGAGGCACTTTGTGCTTGACATGCAGTGGTAGAGCAGAGTCTACACAGCCTCTTTGGGCTAAAACTGGTTCAGTGACTCTGGATTGTCATCTTTTCTGTCACTATCACTGCACTTGGATGGTTGCATGGCTTTTGGAGAGCTTCTGGCCATTGCAGATGACTTTGCTGATGCCTGGAATGGCTAGGAGCTTCTGCAGAGTTCTGCACCTGTCCAACAGTGATGACAAGAGTGACATGGCCCAATCTGTCCTCTTTTCACTATGCTTACAAATGTTGGAAAAAGGTATGCCAATGGCAAATGGTGTGAATAGCAGACAGATCCATATCAGACGGTGGTGCTTCTCACACCATTTCCAAGTGCCAAGCTATTTATTTATTGTTTACTAGCCATCCCCTGCCACGCGTTGCTGTGGGGGTTCTGTGTGGGAGGTTTGGCTCAATTCTATCATTGGTGTGGTTCAGAATGCTCTGTGATTATTGGTGAACTATAAATCCCAGCAAGTACAACTCCCAAATGTCAAGATTCTATTTTCCCCAAACTCCACCGGTGTTCACATTTGGGCATATTGAGTATTCATGTAGAGTTTGGTCCAGATCCATCATTGTTTGAGTCCACTGTGATCTCTGGATGTAGGGGAACTACAACTCCAAAACCAAAGGACACTGCCCACCAAATCTTTCCAGTATTTTCTGTTGGTCATGGGAGAACTGTGTGCCAAGTTTGGTTCAATTCCATCGTTGGTGGGGTTCAGAATGGTCTTTGATTGTAGGTGAACTATAAATCCCAGCAACTACAACTCCCAAATGACAAAATCAATTTTTTTTGAGTGAAGGACATACATGGGGTTGTTAGGTGTCTTGTGTCCAAATTTGGTGTCAATTTATCCAGTGGTTTTTGAGTTCTGTTAATCCCACAAAGGAACATTACATTTTTATTTATATAGATTTATTATTTATTTACTTCATTTATATACCGCTTTTCTCAGCCCTTAGGCAACTCAAAGCGGTTAACAGCAAAAATCCAATGCTAAACTTCATAAAAACAGTTAAGGGACAGTTAAAACAGTAACATAATAAACAATTAAGCATCAATATAACAACCCATTAGCATCTCATCAGTAGAATCAAGATCCAATCTCATCATCCATTATTCCGTATTCCTATATTCATTACACTGCCTAATCAAATGCTTGCTTGAACAACCAGGTCTTCACTTTCCTCCGAAACGCCAATAGGGAGGGGGCCGATCTAATATCTGTAGGAAGGGCGTTCCACAGCCGAGGGGCCACCACTGAGAAGGCCCTGTTTCTCATCCCCACCAGGTGTGCCTGTGTTGCAGGTGGGACTGAGAGCAGGGCCTCCCCAGATGATCTTAATGTCCTAACTGGTTCATAGGAGGAGATGCGTTCAGACAGGTAAATTGGGCCAGAACCATTTAGGGGTTTATAGGCTAATGCCAGCACTTTGAATTGAGAGTTTCACCAACTGGAGCTCTCTTCAATTTTCCTTTGCATGGAGCGAGATCAGTTTAACCCATTTTATCCCATTGTAAGGTTCTGAGATCCCTGGACATCATGCAGACATCCAGGAATGAATTCTCTTTTATTATTATTATTATTATTATTATTGAATTTTATTAGTACAATAATATAAAAAGAGAACTCGGAAAAACTACAGACATATACAAACAGAATTTTCAATCACTTTTTGGGCTCATGTAGCTGAAACCTTTCAAAGGTATCTGACCCTTGACTGTAACAGGAATGAGCAGCATGAGGTTCAGGAATCATAGAATCATAGAATCAAAGAGTTGGAAGAGACCTCATGGGCCATCCAGTCCAACCCCCTGCCAAGAAGCAGGAATATTGCATTCAAATCACCCCTGACAGATGGCCATCCAGCCTCTGCTTAAAAGCTTCCAAAGAAGGAGCCTCCACCACACTCCGGGGCAGAGAGTTCCACTGCTGAACGGCTCTCACAGTCAAGAAGTTCTTCCTAATGTTCAGATGAAATCTCCTCTCCTGTAGTCTGCAGCCATTGTTCCGCGTCCTAATCTCCAAGGAAGCAGAAAACAAGCTTGCTCCCTCCTCCCTGTGGCTTCCTCTCACATATTTATACATCACTATCATATCTCCTCTCAGCCTTCTCTTCTTCAGGCTAAACATGCCCAGTTCCCTAAGCCGCTCCTCATAGGGCTTGTTCTCCAGACCCTTGATCATTTGAGTCGCCCTCCTCTGGACACATTCCAGCTTGTCAATATCTCTCTTGAATTGTGGTGCCCAGAATTGGACACAATATTCCAGATGTGGTCTAACCAAAGCAGAATAGAGGGGTAGCATTACTTCCTTAGATCTAGACACTATGCTCCTATTGATGCAGGCCAAAATCCCATTGGCTTTTTTTGCCACCACCCACCTCACATTGTTGGCTCATGTTTAATTTGTTGTCCACGAGGACTCCAAGATCTTTTTCACACATACTGCTCTCAAGCCAGGCATCATCCCCAATTCTGTATCTTTGCATTTCATTTTTCCTGCCAAAGTGGAGCATCTTGCATTTGTCACTGTTGAACTTCATGGCATATTTCTTCTGGCTCTGCCCTTCAAGGTAGTTAATGGGGCTCAGATGGATGATGTTGGCACAGGAGGCACAGTTCATATATCCCACTCGATATTAGATTGAATGTGATAGCATGGCTAGAGGGGGACAGTTGTATATCATCTCCATATGTTCAATGTAGGCATAGAAAAGTATTTAATGAGACTTCAAATATAGCTAAGCATGAGAATATTTACGTCTAAATACACTATTGTCAGTTCCGACTATAGTAGACAGATTAAATCAGATGAATTCAGCTATATCTTGACTCACCATTCAAGAACCGATTCAATGAGTCTAATTGTAGTGTCGAACAGCCAACAGAATCTAAGTATAGCATTGGTTTCTTGGCACAATATGGTCCCAGTCACACGCAGGGCATATGCAACATGGAATCAGTTTGTAGAACTGAAGGTTGAGCTATCCCAAAGCCTACACCTGGACATAATACTTGGAGACCCAGTATTCTGCATTTCAGAAGTCCAAAGTCTCTTGTGTGTACTCAAAATGAGAGCAAAAGAATGACACAAACATAGAGGAAAGCTCAGAACAGTTAACTCAAGAGCCTGAAACGAAATGAGGCATGTCAGAGATTTGCGGGTGGATCTCCTGTCTCTTTCAATTTGCTCGTACATTGGCATCAGTTGACAGCTTCCTTTCCATGCCAAATGGCAGCTTCAATTTTTATACGGACAATAATGCAGAAAGAATGGGTTGCCTCCCTCCCTCCGTTCTCTTGGCCTTATTCCCCCTTTCCACAGCTACGATTTCAAAAGGAAAGCAAAAACGAAAAAGACACCCAGGAACAAAGAGTAGAGTACTTAAATGTGCCTTTGAAATGTATTCAGAAACTTCTTTGAAAATTGGGCATTTTTTAATGATAGGCAGTACAGAATTTTTTTTTATCATGTCAGGAGCGACTTGAGGAATTGCAAGTTGCTTCTGGTGTGAGAGAATTGGCTGTCTGCAAGGACGTCGCCCAAGGGACGCCCGGATGTTTTGATATTTTACTATCCTTGTGGGAGGATTCTCTCATGTCCCCACATTTTTTATTTCAAATATTTCTACCCTGCCCTTCTCACCCCGGGAGGGACTCAGAGCGGCTTAAAAAAGGCACAATTTGATGCCGGCATCAATACAACAATATTTATTTATCGTGTCATCAGCAACCATACCATTGTGTTACAATTCTAACAGAACAAAACAAACACAGAGATTAAAAAAAACAAAACAAAACAAAACAAAACCACAGATTTTGCAAACTTGGTCTTTGGTTAAATGTCCTTTGACCAGTATCTGGCCATTTGGAGTGCCTCTGGTGTTGCCGCAAGAAGGTCCTCCATTGTGCATGTGGCAAGGCTCAGGTTGCATTGCAGCAGGTGGTCAGTGGTTTGTTCTTCTCCGCACTCGCATGCCATGGATTCAACTTTGTAGCCCCATTTCTGAAGGTTGGCTCTGCATCTTGTGGTGCCAGAGCGCAGTCTGTTCAGCACCTTCCAAGTCGCCCAGTCTTCTGTGTGCCCAGGGGGGAGTCTCTCATCTGGTATCACCCATGGATTGAGGTGCTGGGTTTGGGCCTGCCACTTTTGGACTCTCGCTTGCTGGGGTGTTCCAGCGAGTGTCTCTGTAGATCTAAGAAAACTATGTCTTGATTTAAGTCGTTGACGTGCTGGCTGATGCCCAAACAAGGGATGAGCTGGAGATGTTTCTGCCTTGGTCCTTTCACTATTGGCTGGAACTCCCCTGCGGATGTCAGGTGGTGCAATACCGGCTAAGCAGTGTAATTTCTTCAGTGGTGTAGGGTGCAGACACCCCGTGATAATGTCTCATTCAGAGCCACATCCACTGTTTTAGTGTGGTGAGATGTGTTCCACACTAGACATGTGTACTCAGCAGCAGAGTAGCATAGCGCAAGGGCAGATGTCTTCACTGTGTCTGGTTGTGATCCCCAGGTTGTGGGTGACTCAAATGATCAAGGGTTTGGAGAACAAGCCCTATGAGGAGCGGCTTAAGGAGCTGGGCATGTTTAGCCTGAAGAAGAGAAGGCTGAGAGGAGATATGATAGCCATGTATAAATATGTGAGAGGAAGCCACAGGGAGAGGGAGCAAGTTTGTTTACTGCTTCCATAGAGATTAGGACAATAAACATTGGCTTCATACTACAAGAAAGGAGATTCCATCTGAACATGAGGAAGAACTTCCTGATTGTGAGAGCCGTTCAGCAGTGGAACTCTCTGTCCTGGAGTGTGGTGGATGCTCCTTCTTTGCAAGCTTTTAAGCAGAGGCTGGATAATGACTTTGGTAAGGTCTGGCCATTGATTGAGAGATTGAGAGAGAGCCAATAGACTCTTAAGAAAGCCTTAAAGTACCTGTTTGTTTTCATTAATAAAGAACTTTGTTGAACCTTTAAGCAATCTAAAGACTCTGTTTTAAGGAAATCCAAAGGCTTTTAATCTGAGGCAGCCTCGGCGTCCCGTTGGGCACACTGAATTTATTCCCTGTCTACAGTCTTATGCACAGGCCCAGCATGCGACAGCACAAAAAATATGGCAAATAAATAAATAAGTGGAACTCTCTGTCCCAGAGTGTGGTGGAGGCTCCTTCTTCAGAACAGAGGCTGGATGGCCATCTATCAGGAGTGATTTGAATGCAATATTCCCACACATTCCCTACGGATCTGAGAGCTGGACCATAGGGAAGGCTGAGCAAAGGAAGATCGATGCTTTTGAACTGTGGTGTTGGAGAAAGGTTCTGAGAGTGCCTTGGACTGTGAGAAGATCCAACCAGTCCATCCTCCAGGAAATAAATCCCGGCTGCTCACTGGAGGGAAGGAGACTAGAGACAAAGTTGAAGTCCTTTGGCCACATCATGAGGAGACAGCAAAGCCTAGAGAAGACAATTATGCTGGGGAAAGTGGAAGGCAAAAGGAAGAGGGGCCGACCAAGGGCAAGATGGATGGATGGCATCCTTGAAGTGACTGGACTGACCTTGAAGGAGCTGGGGGTGGTGACGGCCGACAGGGAGCTCTGGCGTGGGCTGGTCCATGAGGTCACGAAGAGTCGGAGACGACTAAATGAATGAACAACAACAACAACATTCCCACACAAGGATTTAACCCATCATGCTACTGAGGCTCCAATTCTTGATCTGCAAAGACCATAAAGTTGGGGGGAGATATGTGCTATGCTTTCGCTGTACTCATGCAGTCAAACTCATAGAAACCCTCAACAATTCTGCCTTGGCCTATCATTATAAAAAGGCGCTCTTTAATGACTTGTTCTGTGAGCTTTATGAACAACAATTTTTATTATGTTATTAAATATGACACAGAAAAAAAATGTATAATGACAACCAAGTTTGGTAGGAGCCAACAGCTAATTTAGCCTCAGCTTTCCTTAATAAATGAAGGATCTTTACCTGTCCTTTCAAGTTATTCTCTGGTGGTTTTATTTCAATTCTAAAGAAGACACTACAGTCTTCTAAAAGTAACTGCTTTATCCTCTTCTGGGAGGCAATTAACGAGTGAGAAAAATATACCACTCTGAGCTTCTATTCTTGCCATGGATGGATTCTTTTCCTGTTTTTTTTTTAAATAACCTTCATGCAAATGTAGGATCAAAATGTGCCACCTATTGAAGTGCTAATAATGGGCACTATGATGCATATAACACTAATACAAGCAATATATCTATTCATTATATAGATACCTCAGCATTAAAATAAGGACGATTTAAAAACACAAAAAAACAAAATTCCCACTTAATTTGGAAAAGAAAGTATTAAAATATTCATATTAAAGTGAGAGAGTCTCCTAAATCGCATTAAAATTATGCCAACACAAACACTCTATTACCTCTGTTCTGTGTATAATGATGATATGTGACAAAGATGGTACATTAACATATGTTATTCTTGATTAATTTCATTTATCTTTGGTAAGTATAGAAGGATCTCGATATTCGCTGGAGTTTGGTTCTAGGACCTCCCATGGGTACTCAAATCCTATTATATACAATATCATTATAAAAATATATCCCTAATATACTCATATAATGGCAAAATCAGTGATTGCTTTTGGTAATGGGGGTGGGGGTGGGGAAGGGGGGTATTTTCAAGTAATTGACTATGGAATTCATAGATAAGAAGAGCTGACTGTATAATAGGCTTGTGCAATCTGGGTAAACCTTGACCCATTTTGAGTCCCGGCTTGATGGATCCCAGCTTAGGCCTGTTTGATCAAGAAAAAAATTGTTTCTAAATTCGATTCTTAATTGGGGTGTTTTTTTGTTTCGATATTAAAAATATTTACAAAACTTACCAAAAAAATGTTTTGTTATTTACGAATTTTCGTTATTATTTACAAAACATTTTAGAAAAAAAATTTTTCTTGATCAAACAGGCTAAGTGTGAATGTTGCAGTAATGGTCACCAATGGCTTTCTCCCACCCTGGACATTCCATAGTATTAGAGATGATATATAACTCACCATTTGCCTAGTTTCCAACAGACCTCTGAGGATGCCTGCCATAGATGTGAGCAAAATGTCAGGAGAGAATGCTTCTGGAACATGGTCATATACAGCCCTGAAAAGTCACACAAGCCGGATGGCGCGCGGAGGCCGCTTGTGAGCGCGCGCTGCGCCATCCAATGGGCTCCGGCTCCTGCGCCCCCCCCTCCTCCTCCTCCTCCTCCCAGCTGGCGCGCGCGCGCTCACAAGCGGCCTCCGCGCGCCATCCGGCTCCGGTTCCTGCGCCCCCCCTCCTCCTCCTCCTGGGAGGAGGAGGAGGAGGAGGGGGGGGCGTAGGAACCGGAGCCGGATGGCGCGCGGAGGCCGCTTGGATGGCGCGCGCGCTTACAAGCGGCCTCCGCGCGCCATCCGGCTCCGGTTCCTGCGCCCCCCCTCCTCCTCCTCCTCCTGGGAGGAGGAGGAGGAGGAGGGGGGGCACAGGAACCGGAGCCGGATGGCGCGCAGAGGCCGCTTGTGAGCGCGCGCGCGCCATCCAAGCGGCCTCCGGCTTCTGCGCCCCCCTCCTCCTCCTCCTCCTCCTCCTCCCAGCTGCACTTCCTGCAACACAGCTGGGAGAAGGAGGAGGAGGAGGAGGGGGGCGCAGGAGCCGGAGGCCGCTTGGATGGCGCGCGCGCGCTCACAAGCGGCCTCCGCGCGCCATCCGGCTTCTGCCACGCTGGGGTGCTTGGGAGCGCCGGATTGGCTCCCAGGCTCCAGCACTGCAGCACCACTCAGCAGCAGCCTCCATGCCATTAACGACACGAGCTGAAGCTCGTAAAATACATGGGGCTGCTGCTTCGATATTTTTAAACCCTTCCGGGTTTAAAAATATGTTTTGATATCGCGTCGGATATTAAAAAAATAACGATTAAAAAACGAAAAACGAATTAACGAAACAAAACCGACAGGCCTATGACCCAGCTATCATATTTTTGCCGAAAATGGATCTTTCGGCACACCAGAGCAAAAACAATACCTGCCCTCCCGAAAATGGGAGGGCAGATATCTGTTTTTGCTCTGGTGTGCTGAAAGATCCATTTTCGGCAAAAGTATGATAGCTGGGACCCTGCGCATAACTGGTAGTGCAATGCACATCAGAATTAATGAAGGGAAGTTTTCTTGGACTTCTCCCAGTTGCTGGGGCTGCTTTCTTCGAAGGGCAGAAAGTGTGCTGGCAGCCGGGGAAGGTTTTTACAAGGCCCTAGTGTGAACAGAGTGGCAGGAAAATGGATTCCCACCCCTTCTTGTGCTTTCCTCAGCCCGCGTTTTGATAGTGGAGGAGCTGGGGCTCCCGGAGGGCAGGAAGTGTGAGCCATAGACCACCTCCTCCTCCCTCCTTTGCAGCTGCATCTCTCACTCGCTGCGCTGTCTCATGCACATGTTCCCTTCCCGAAGTGCACAACCAGCGTAGGGTCCCAGCTATCACTCTTTTGCCCCATTTTCTATTGCTCCATTATGGGGTGGGGGCTTCCCAGGCTCCCTTTTCCATCATAGGCATTTAAGCTTTTTTCTGCTCTAGAGTAGAGGTGCGCAGCTGCAGGCAGGCATGCAATTTAATGAGGCTTCTTACCTGTGTCTCTACTCTAGAGGACAGGCACTCGACTGCAGGCAGACGCACACACTTTCTGGGACTGCATGCCACACGTGCACTCTTTCCAAGGCAAGGAGGCAAGTTCTGTTTCTTACTCCAGAGGACACACTCGGCTAAAGGCAGGCACACACATTCTCTGGGCCTGCACACCACACATTCACTCTTTCCAAGGCAAGTAGGCAAGTTCTGTTCTTGCTCCAGAGGAGGAACTTGGCTGCCGGCAGGCGCATACACTTTCTGGGCCTGCACACCACACATGCACTCTTTCCAAGGCAAGGAGGTAATCTCTGTTTCGTACTCTAGAGGAGATGCTCAGCTGCAGGCAGGCGCAAACGCTTCCTGTGCCTGCACACAACACATGCACTCTTTCCCAGGCAAGTAGGAAAGTTCTGTTTCTTACTCCAGAGGAGGCACTCAGCTGCAGGCAGGTACACATGCTTTCTGGGCCTGCACACCACACACACACACACACACTTTCCAAGGCAAGGAGGCTGCTCCCAAAAAGGAGGCGAGGAGTTGCGATCAGCTCCCACTTGCTTTCACGTTGAGCTGATTTTTGTACCGGGAGGGGGCTTCCCATTACATGCTCCTGAATGTAACGAAAATAACAAAAGAACAGATGTAACAAAGGAAAACGTATCCAGGCACAACTCTGCATTTTAATGAATTAATGCAGAGCAAAATTCCAAGCAAAGTACACTAGGCTGATAGAAAGTAATGCAATGTTTACAGTCACTGCTTATGAAAGACTTATTGATTTCAATGGCCCTACTGTAGTTTAGAATGAAGATGTTAATACAGACCACATACAACTCTTGATTTCCACAGCAGACCCAGAAATGCCCTGACCTACTTGATTTTTCAGCTAATTGTCCCCAAGCCACAAAAAATGAAGCAGTTGGGGTGAAAACCAAAATCAGGAGAGCAATTCCATTACTTACAACCACACTGGGAGCAATAGGATGGCTTATGTGAAGAGGCTTTGAGGGATATAGCCTTATGCCCCACCACAGCTGCCTGCGGGTGTTATAGAATTTGAATGTCTTTCTCACTCTCTTTTGCCAGGACTTCTAATGTGTTATATTTTTCCTCTGAACTCCTGATGTATCATTCATTACACACCACTGAATATTTCTTGACTTTCAGATGTCCACTGTGTTTGCATGCAATGGGAAATCAAAGGATGTGCATAAGCAGCATGTCAATTCGTGTCCTTCTCTTTACTCCTCCCTTTGAATGAGAAAGGGAACCAAGTAAGGTTTCGACACTCAAAAATAGCTTGTAGTTATATTTGAGCTAGGGTCTAAGGTCAGATGCCTCCAAATAAGCCTGGATCAGATGCTAACTGTAAACCTGGATTTAAAGTTGGAATCCAGATTCTGTGTTGTTCACATTTCACAGTTGGATATGATACAATGTGGACTCCTGGATTTTTTTTGAGGGGACATTTGCATGAAGGGAGAAGCAAAATGGCAAAAGTATGATAGCTGGGACCCAATGCTGGTTGCACAATGCGGGTCAGAGTAGAGAAGCAAAGACTTTACGTATCTGAACGTGTTTGCATACGATATCCAGATAGCCTCAGGCACTATCTTGCACTTGCATTGGGTCCCAGCTATCGTACTTTTGCCAGCAAAATAATAGAAAAGGAGCTGTGTGCATATGGAAGAAAGTCCAAGTTGGTCTCTATGAGTGCATGTACACTGTAGAATAAATGTGGTGTGACACCACTTGAACTACCATGGCTCAATGCTATGGAATACTGGGCGTTGTAGTTTTACAAGGTCTTTAGCTTTCACTGCCAAAGAGTGCTGGTTCCTCATCAAGCTAAAAGGGAGCTCCTGGTGGTGCAATGGTTAAACCCTTGTCCTGGAAGGACTGAAGACCAACACGTTGGAGGTTCGAATCCAGGGAGACTGCGGAGGAGCTCTTTCTGTCAGCTCCAGCTCCCCTTGCAGGGACATGTGTGCTGGTACGGCTGTACCAGGAGCTTCAGCTTCATTTTCTTTCTATTGAGTGTTTGCATATATTCCAAGGTTCCATGCATTTGCAGTAAGGTGACTTCCCTTGGTTTGCAATTATAGGGCCAATGACCTGTCTATCATTGTTAAGTTTTGGTTCCGCCCCTTTTTCCAGGGCTCTGGGAGGGAAAGGGAACCATTTTAGTCAGTCTTATAGTGGAAAGCTTAGCTACAGGACGTGGATCAGCTCCATCTATAGACAAGCTTTGTTTCTCACAGCATCCGGGGGAAACAGAAATTCCGGAGCAAAACAGTTCCAAAGGACTCCAGCTGGAGAATCTACAGAGCCTTGACTGGTAGGTCTACTCGGGTAACCAGAAGCAATTGGAGCCGGGAGTAGAGCCTACACCAGCAAGCATAGAAAGCAGATTGCCAGAGAGGGGTTAAAAAGGGGGGTTTCCTCATAAAGGATAGAAACATTTCTCCAAGCAAGGTGCATGTCCATTGTAGAAAAGTTAAGAAGCATTTCTTTGATTTGATAAAAATCTAAGAAGCATTTGATTGTTTGTTGAAGATCTAAGCAATACTAAAGGACTTTGTTAAACTTTTCAAGCATCTAAAGACTTTTCTATAGGAAAATCCTTAAGACCTCTCAACAAGGCAGCCCAGCTTCCCGCTGGGCACAAAGAGCATGTCCTGTTCAAAAGACAATTATTATAGACCCAGCACGTGACAGCACAACATGAGAGGATGGCAAAACATCATAACATCTGGGGGTCTCCTGGGCAATGTCCTTGCAGACGGCCAATTCTCTCACAACAGAAGCGACTTGCAGTTTCTCAAGTCACTCCTGATACACACACACACACACAAATCAAGCTATAATTTCCAGAATTCAAAAGCATCAAACCATGGCAATTAAAGTAGCATCAAACTGCATTAATTTTACAGTGTAGTGCACATTCTGTCTCTTGTTTCTATGTTCATCTATATATATAAAAATGCTCTGTGCATAATGAGTACCTTAAAAACAAAAGAACCAATGAACGAAATCACACCAAATTTGGCAACAAAACGTCCCACAAGACAAGGAGTGACCATCACTCAAAAAATTATGATTTTGTCATTTGAGAGTTGTAGTTGCTGGGATTTATAGTTCACCTACAATCAAAGAGCATTCTGAACTCCATCAACGATGGAATTGAACCAAACTTGGCACACAGAACTCCCATGACCAAGAGAAAATACTGGAAGGGTTTGGTGGGCATTAACCTTGAGTTTTGGAGTTGTAGTTCACCTGCATCCAGAGAGCACTGTGGACTCAAACAATGATGGATTTGGACCAAACTTGGCACAAGCACTCAATACACCCAAATATAAACACTGGTGGAGTTTGGGGAAAATAGACCTTGACATTTGGGAATTATAGTACTGGGATTCACAGTTCACCTACAATCAAAGAGCATTCTGAACCACACGAATGACAGAATCAGGGCAAACTTTCTACACAGAACCCCCATGACCAACAGAAAATACTCAAGGCCATCCAGTCCAACTCCCTTCACCGGGGCAAGAAAACGTAATCAAAGCCCTCCTGACAAAGAGCCATCCAGCCATATAGATAGATATGATTCACACACAGAGAGATATAGTGTCATCGATTTGAAAGGGACCCCTAAAGAAGGACAATTATACATTGCATGTTCCAGAGTAGTCAAACCAGACACTCTCCACATCAACAATGACAAAGAAACAGCAAGAAATACTGTTTACCCACAAGCATAAAGAATTTACATATATTAGAAAACAACATTTTCTCATTACTTTATTTTCTAGATCAACAGACTGGGCCACAGCAAAGCGTGACAGGGGACGGCTAGTAATTTGATAAATGAATGGACCGGCTAGATAGCAAATAGGCTTGGGTAACCACGGAAAAATTTGGTTCTAAACTCGTTTCGTTTTTAAAGGGGCCCTTGCGTTTCGTTTTTTTAAAGAATTCCGAAATTTTCCTTTAAAAAAGTTCGAAATATACGAAATTTCATAAAATTACGAATTGATTCGTTAATGGCGGACGCGATTGCGCAATATGCTAAAATACCCTCCAAATGGGACAGGGGAAACTTCTGAAGCTTCCCTCTCCCTCTGTTGTTGACTGTTGGTGTGATAATTTATTTTTTATCACTGATAAAACAAACAACAACTATAAAACTTGCACCAGACATACGGAAATAATTACGAAACAATTACGAAACAATTTTGAACCAATTACGAAACAATTACGAAACAATACGAAACAAATTGGAAAAATTGTTTCGATTTTTAATTACTCCTCACAGTAGTCCTGCATGGCTCAATATTGGACCGTAAGCTAATTTAAATACGAATTAATAACGAATTACGAAATTAACGAACGAAACCGCCCAAGCCTAATAGCAAACTCTCAGCAGTTGGTCTTAATGTCAAGCATCCTGACTGAGTGGTAAACTCTCTCATATAAGTCTCTCTCTTGCTCTCTTGCTCTCTCTAAAAAAAGAGGCAGCTAATTTTAAATGCTCCCCTCCTTCACCTGCTATTATGTTACTCAGTAATTGCACTGCCTTCATTAATTCCAAAGGAGGCTGAGCAGTTTGTAGAAAGTTGAAGGTGAATGCAAAATCAAGACAGAACACCGATCACACTGCATTTTCAAATCTCAGTCTGACAAAACCTTGCATGTTTCACATTTGATCTGGCTGGTTGGTTCTATGTCCCTGGGGTTTCGGGACATTTACCCATATTGGGAAGAGGTTAAAAAGAAAGCAGTGCATTACTAATTCATAAACATGGTTTATGACTTTATCTGCTTAGGAAGGAGGAAATGGTGTGTAACTTGTAGTTTTAAATCAAGACCCTTTAACAATCAGCATCTATACCAGCAAAGGGGAAATTCTCTCTGCTTTTTTCTCTTTGTATTTATTTATTTACCGTATTTGTATTTGTGATGTAGCAGCAGGTTTGTTACCCAGGATCAGATGAATGCAATCAGGAAGGAAGAGAAGGGAGACAGCAACAGATTCCAGGCTTTTTATTCAATCAGGCCTGATCGGGTGTTCAGAATACAATATCTGACACACACTGGAAGTCAGATTTGCTCCAGCATTTATAGCATAATTCTCAGGGTTACACATGCGCAGAAAAGTCCTGACATTTACACAATCTAATCAACATCCGTTTGTCCTCGAGGAATCGCAGCCAAGAACATTTGTTGGCAAGATCCACTATTTTCCCTTCCATCAGCTGACTACATTCCCAGAGGACTTACATAATCTTTAGAATGAATCATCATTTCATATATTTCTCTTCATACATATGTCTTCATATATATCTCTTCAATTTATTCAAAACAAGCATTTTCCTTATTAATTCTCCTTAATTTCCCCCATAATACATTCACAATACATTCATAATATATTAGTTCTTTCAATTGCTCCATTTAAAAGGTGTATTTAATTGCCTGCTATTTACATCAACCAGACAGGAGGTGGCGCTGTTATACCATATCTTCAGATGTTCGCTTCTTCCCTGGATTAATAATTATTAACTTTGTACTTGGCACTAACCCTAGTAACACATTTAGCTCCGCTCTGACCTCGGCTTATCCAAATATTGACATAAGATAAAACCAGCCTGAAAGGTTTCTGAGTCATCTGTAAAGTTTCCCTTCTACCAAAGATTCTGCTTTCCTTCTCAGAAACAAACAGGTAACCCCTCACTTCTCATTATTTTCATTTCAAATTATAATTATTATTTTTCTTCATACAGCCACCACATTCCCCCCTTTTTGCGAGCGAATGTTCCACAGTAGCATCGCAAACTCAGGATGTCAGATCCTTATTTTAAAGCAAGAAAAGAATAACAATAATTTTAACACAATCAAACAGAATCATTTATCACAATTATTGAAGAATGTCCCATACACGTCGGCACTTCCACAGTGCTCCTCAATCTTCTGTCTGATTTATTTGACCAGCTTCCAGGTATGTGGTCAAAACCAGAGCCGTAGTCCTCTTTCTGGGTCTCATGGCGCTGTTGGTTTGACGGTATGAAGTCTCAGGAGATCTTTCTGTTCAGGAGTCGCAGTCCACTCAGGTGGTGCCTTTTTTATTCTGGTGTAATGGATCCAGGCTTTGATTCCTTCCACTTTGACAGCTGTGGGAGTTGAAAGCAAGACAGTAAAAGGCCCTTTCCATTTTGGTCTTAACGGTTCTAGTCTCCAATCCTTAATCAGCACTGAGTCCCCCGGGCGGAAGGAGTGTAAAGGAGTAGCTGGCCAAGGTGGTCTTAGTTCTTCAGTGTATTGTTGAAGTTGGGCTATGGCCAGCCCTAATGCTTGAACATCCCTTTTTAATGCTTGCTGTCCCAATTGATTAATATCTCCTTGAAGATGCCTCAATCCAAGGGGAGGTCTTCCATACATAAGTTCAAACGGGGACAGGCCCAAAAACTTAGTAGGAGTACATCTAATATGGAGCAATGCTATAGGCAGTAACCTAGTCCATGGCAAGCGAGTCTCTTGACACATTTTTGATAATTTTCCTTTTAGAGTTTGATTCATCCTTTCTACTTTTCCTGAGCTCTGAGGTCGATATGCACAATGCAACTTCCATTTCGTCCCCAATAGTCGGACCAAGGACTGTAAGACTTCTGATACAAAAGCTGGTCCATTATCTGAACCAATGTGCAAAGGAATCCCATATCTTGGGATGATGTCTCTAAGAAGTGCCCTTGACACTTCAGCCGCCTTTTCAGTTCTAGTTGGATATGCTTCAGGCCATCCAGAATGAGTACATACAAACACAAGCAAATACTTATGAGGCCCACACTTTGGCATTTCAGTGAAGTCTACTACTAAAGATTCAAAAGGTGTATTTCCTTGATATTGAACCCCTGGAGGTGGCAGTGGTCCTGTTCTGGGGTTATTTTCAGCACAAATATGACATCTGGCTGAGGCTATTCCTGTTAGGGCAGTGAGCCCATTTATGTAAAGTTGTCGTCCCATTAGTGAGGCCAAAGCTGTTTTTCCCATATGGGTTTCCTGGTGTGCCTCCTTAATCATTTCCCAAGCTATCTGTCTGGGTACAAACAGCCTCTGGTCAGGCAACACCAACCATCCATTTTTCCTTACAGCTTTCTCACGCTGGGCCCATTGTTCTTCCTCTGGAGTATATAACAAGTCATCTTTCCTTAACCAGTCTCTTACCTGCAAAGGGGCCATGACCAGCTCTTGTCCTCGTCCCTTCCGGGCCGCGGCCTTTGCGGTAGTGTCAGCATATCGGTTTCCAAAGGTCACAGGATCCTCGCCATATTGATGTCCTTTACAATGCATCACTGCTACTTTAGCAGGAATCCAGACAGCATCTAACAATCTCAGAATGGTCTCACTATGTCGTATTTCTTTCCCAGCAGAATTTAATAGACCCTTTTCTTTATATAAAGCTCCATGTGCATGCAGAGTAGTAAATGCATATTTTGAATCTGTATAAATGTTGACTGTTTTTCCTTCTGACAATTCAAGAGCTCTAATTAGGGCTATCAGTTCTGCCTTTTGAGCTGAGGTGTTTAGAGGAAGTGGTTCTGCTTCCCACACAGTGGTTGCAGTTACTACAGCATATCCAGCATACCTTTGTCCATTTTCAACAAAACTGCTTCCATCTGTAAAAAGAGTAGCATCCGCCTTAGGCCAAGGTTGATCTTTTAGGTCAGGCCTACTGGAATATATCTCATCCATAGTTTCCAAACAATTATGTTGAAGTAATTCTCCTTCAATAGGCAGGAGTGAAGCAGGATTTAATGTACTGCAAACCTGTAACTTGATTCGAGGGTTCTCACATAACAAGGTCTGATATTTCAACATACGGCTATTTGTGAACCAATAATGTCCTCTATATTCCATAATAGCTGTTACTGAGTGAGGAACCATAACTACCAATTCTTGTCCCAAAGTCAACTTATCAGCTTCTTGAGTCAGCAAGGCCGTAGCAGCTACAGCACGTAGACAAGATGGCCAACCCTTTGCTACCTTGTCTATTTGTTTGGACAAGTAGGCTACTGGTCTTGCCCAGGTTCCTAGTAGCTGGGTAAGCACCCCCACTGCTATTCCATCTCGTTCACCAACATAAAGGGTAAATGGCTTCTCCAAATCTGGCAGGCCCAATGCAGGTGCTTGCACCAGAGCTTGTTTTAACTGGGCAAATGCTTGGGCGCATTCGGGGGTCCAATTAAATGGTTCCTTTTCACCCCCCTTTGTAGCTTCATAAAGAGGTCTTGCCATGATAGCAAAGTTCGGTATCCAAATTCTGCAAAACCCCGCACTCCCCAAGAATTCTCGCACTTGACGCCTACTGGTGGGGGTGGGGATGGCACAAACTGCTTGTTTCCTTTCAATTTCTAATTGTCTCTTTCCTTGTGACACACGAAAACCCAAATATTTGACATCAGTTTTACACAGCTGGGCCTTCTTTTTAGAAACCTTATATCCTTTTTCATAAAGTAGATGTAATAGTTCCTTAGTCGCCCTGTAACACTCTTCTTGTGACGTGGCTGCCAAAAGAAGATCATCCACATATTGTAAAAGCACCCTATTTTTAGGGTCAGATGGGAACCCTTGTAAATCCTGAGCCAATGCAGTTCCAAATATCGTCGGGCTGTTCTTAAAACCTTGAGGCAAACGAGTCCAAGTATATTGGACTTTTGCTCCGGTTGTAGGGTTTTCCCATTGAAAAGCAAAAATGGGCTGACTATTGGTTTCAAGGCGTATACAAAAAAATGCATCTTTCAAATCCAAGACTGTAAAATGGGTAGCAGCTGCTGGTATTAAACTTAAAAGTACATATGGATTGGGCACTACAGGATGTATGGTTACTGTAACTTGATTTATAGCTCTTAAATCCTGCACCGGACGAAAGTCTTGTGTTCCTGGCTTTTGTAATGGTAAAAGAGGGGTGTTCCAAGGAGACCTACATTCTCTTAGGATCCCATATTCAAGTAACTTATTCAGATGCAAATTGATCCCTTCTACAGCTTTTCGAGGTATGGGATATTGTCGAATAGCCACAGGTCCCATCCCTGGTTTTACTTCTATCTGTACAGGTGGAACACACCGGGCCAAGCCAGGTGGATTGTCTTCTGCCCATACACCTGGAACTCCATATTTCTTCCATTCTTCAGTACTTTCCTCACAAACAGTAAATATCCTCCATTCCTCTGACATAGGACAGATCAAAGTATAAAGTCCCTTTCTAACAGTCATTTCCATTGTCCCATTGTCTTCAAATGCTAATATTGCTCTCATTTTGCAAAGCAAGTCTCTTCCTAATAAAGAGATTGGACATTCAGGTATATATAAGAATTCATGCATCACTTGTTGGTTTGCTAAATCACATTTTCTGCTTTGTAACATAGGATAACTTTGTCTTTGACCGGTGGCTCCAACCACATTAAGTTCTAGTCCATTTTCAGGGGCCACTGGCTTGGTTACCACAGAGTGGTCAGCTCCCGTATCTACTAGAAAAGTCATTTCCTGGCCCTCAACATTCATTTTGACCAGTGGCTCCCCCGGGCCTAGGCATAAGGGGGCCGGTCTGTCCTATTCCGTCCAGTCTTCTCCTAATCCAACCATCCCAACAAATTCTTCTTCTCTTTTTTCTCCATATCTAGCCCCAGGAACCAGGTTAGCATATCCCCCTTGGTGGCCTCCTCCCCGGCCTCTTCCTCTCCAATGTCCTCTCTGGGATGGCATTCCCCTTTGTATTCCTACCGTTCCTTGAGCAGATGGGCACTCGTTCTTCCAATGACCTTCTTGACGACAAATGGCACACTGGTGTCTTCCCAGGGGCATCCCTCGTCCTCCTCTTCTTTCCTTCTGCCACATTCCTCTTTTCCTTCTGTTTCCACTTTCAGATTCTTTCAATTTATCTCTTTCATCTAGAAGGTTCAAAAAAATCTTATGATCCTCCTCTCTTATTTTCTTTCTCTCTCTTTTTTCTGCTTCGTCCCTATGGATGAATACTTTGGTAGCTATTTCAATTAACTGGGACAGATTCATCCCTGCAAACCCATCTTGCTTCTGCAACTTTCTACGAATGTCTGGGGCTGATTGAGTAACAAATGAAGTATTTAATAATGCAGATCCATCTTTTGATTCAGGATCATAGGGACTATACTTTCGGTAAGCTTCCAATAATCTCTCTAAATAAGCACCTGGACTTTCATCTTTTCCTTGCATTACTTCCTGTATCTTCTTGAGGTTGATCACCTTTTGGGGTCCCTTCTTCAAGGCTTCCATTAAAAATTCCCTGTATCTGACTATATATTCCATCTCTCGGCTTATATTAGGATCCCAGTTTGGATTTGTCAAAGGAAATGCCCCTGCAGCCCATTCAATGGGATTATAACTTGTCTTTTCAGCAGCATATATCTGTGCTAGTTGGGTTCCTTGATTAAGGATTCTTCTTCGCTCTTCAGATGTGAAGAGAGCCTGCAATAGCTGTTGGCAATCTGACCAATCTGGCTGGTGGCTAGCCATTATTGTTTCACACAAATTTATAAGTGGCTGAGGGTTTTCAGTATAAGGAGGATTATTAGACTTCCAATTTAACAAATCTGAAGTGGTAAAAGGCACATGCTGGTAAGTGGTTTTTGGAGTTAGGGTTAATTCTCCTTTGTTATCTATCTCTTGTACATATTGGACCATTGATCTTAAAGGCAATTGAAAAGCAATCTTTGGGTTTGGATTACTATGGCTTCTAGTTCTTCCAGCTATGGGACTATCTCGCAAAAATTCTTCTGTTATATTCTGAAGCCATCTGCTTGCAGATGCTAGATCTATTAAAGGTGACTTTTTAGATTCCCCAGGAGAGGTATCAGAAGCTGTTGGTGTGGTTAAAGAAGTTGCCTGAGGAACCAAAGTTGACCTTTCATTGTCAATGGCTTTTAACTGTGGGTACATAGGAACATAAGGAGGAGGGTTACTCACTTCTTCCTCAGGACAAGGAAAAATTCCAAATCTTCTTTTCTTCTTATCTGCCTGAGGCTTTTTCAAATTAGTTAAAGCTACAAAAACAGCACATTCTTCATTTTGACATTTCTTTAACCATGCGGGCTGTGTAATGATAGCATTTTCCCATGCCTCTGCATATGGAAATTGATCCGGATGAACCTCTGCTGTTATTCTCACAACTGTTCTGATATCTTTTAAATCATAACTTCCTTCACCTGGCCACCCGGTATTAAATTGCACCCAGTCTAGTTCACAAAGAGATCTCAATTTCTGGGGGCTATTACATCCTGGTGTTTGAGTTAATTCCCTAAATTTTGAGAAATTCTCCACCATGCATTCAAGAGCAGTTAAAGACCTTTTACTTGGTGTACCACCCATTTTCTATATTTTTCTCTTTTTTTTTCTTTTTAAAACAAAGTATTAAGCACAGAAAGCATAAAGAATGGAAAATACAGAAGCAAAGAAGCAACAACACAATATTTCATAAACCAAAATACACACACAAAACAACCTTATCACTTTCCCCTGAAAGTGTGTTCCTTTAACCTGTGAGTGCGATTTCTGTGCGAAAACGTCACTCGAGGGGTTTCACTTGATTTCTGCAGTAATCACACAGTGAAATATTCCCCAGGTACTTCCCATGTACCTCCTTTTCCTGTTCCTTTAAGGCTAGCCTTTTTCCTTTACCTGTGCCGTGGAATCAATATACCCCAGTCTCAATATACCCCAGTCTAAAGGGCAGGGAAGGCGAGGATCAGCCGGGTCGTTTCTTTCAATGGGTACCCGTTTCGCCCCTTCTGATCGTCGTCTTACCTGGCCCGCTGAGTGGTGGCAATCAAGTCCTCAAAAGACTTCGTTTCTGTTCCTTCACTGTTGATTCAGATCCCGGACGAGCCCCCATTTGTAGCAGCAGGTTTGTTACCCAGGATCAGATGAATGCAATCAGGAAGGAAGAGAAGGGAGACAGCAACAGATTCCAGGCTTTTTATTCAATCAGGCCTGATCGGGTGTTCAGAATACAATATCTGACACACACTGGAAGTCAGATTTGCTCCAGCATTTATAGCATAATTCTCAGGGTTACACATGCGCAGAAAAGTCCTGACATTTACACAATCTAATCAACATCCGTTTGTCCTCGAGGAATCGCAGCCAAGAACATTTGTTGGCAAGATCCACTATTTTCCCTTCCATCAGCTGACTACATTCCCAGAGGACTTACATAATCTTTAGAATGAATCATCATTTCATATATTTCTCTTCATACATATGTCTTCATATATATCTCTTCAATTTATTCAAAACAAGCATTTTCCTTATTAATTCTCCTTAATTTCCCCCATAATACATTCACAATACATTCATAATATATTAGTTCTTTCAATTGCTCCATTTAAAAGGTGTATTTAATTGCCTGCTATTTACATCAACCAGACAGGAGGTGGCGCTGTTATACCATATCTTCAGATGTTCGCTTCTTCCCTGGATTAATAATTATTAACTTTGTACTTGGCACTAACCCTAGTAACACATTTAGCTCCGCTCTGACCTCGGCTTATCCAAATATTGACATAAGATAAAACCAGCCTGAAAGGTTTCTGAGTCATCTGTAAAGTTTCCCTTCTACCAAAGATTCTGCTTTCCTTCTCAGAAACAAACAGGTAACCCCTCACTTCTCATTATTTTCATTTCAAATTATAATTATTATTTTTCTTCATACAGCCACCACAGTGAAAGCGAGGAGGAGCTGAGGAGCCTTCTAATCAAGGTGAAAGAAGAAAGCGCAAAAGCTGGGTTGCAGCTAAACATCAAAAAAACCAAGATTATGGCAACAAGAATGATTGACAACTGGAAATAGAGGGAGAAAATGTGGAGGCCGTGACAGAATTTGTATTTCTAGGTGCAAAGATGACTGCAGATGCAGACTGTGGCCAGGAAATCAGAAGACGCTTCCTTCTTGGGAGGAGAGCAATGTCCAGTCTCGATAAAATAGTAAAGAGTAGAGACATCAGACTGGCAACAAAGATCCATTGCCTAGTCAAAGCCATGGTATTCCCTGTAGTCACCTACGGATGTGAGAGCTGGACCTTAGGGAAGGCTGAGCGAAGGAAGAGAGATGCTTTTGAGCTGTGGTGTTGGAGGAAAGTTCTGAGAGTGCCTTGGACTGCGAGAAGATCCAACCAGTCCATCCTCCAGGAAAGAAAGCCCGACTGCTCATTGGAGGGAAGGAGATGAGAGGCCAAGATGAAGTATTTTGGCCACGTCATGAGAAGAAAGGAAAGCTTAGAGAAGACAATGATGCTGGGGAAAGTGGAAGGCAAAAGGAAGAGGGGCCGACCAAGGGCAAGGTGGATGGGTGGCATCCTTGAAGTGACTGGACTGACCTTGAAGGAGCTGGAGGTGGTGACGGCAGACAGGGAGCTCTGGCGTGGGCTGGTCCATAACGTCACAAAGAGTCGAAGAAGACTGAACGAATGAACAACAACAACAATTTGTATACCGCCTTTCTCAGTCAGAGGTGATTCAAGGTGGTTCGCAGTCAGCAGCGATTCGATGCCATAACATATCAAATACAGTTAACACAATTATAAAAATGATTCAACATTTAAAATCTATATAAATAAAAATGTAATGTTTGTTTGTGGTATTCACAGAACTCAAAAACCACTGGACGAATTGGCACCAGATTTGGACACAAGACACCGAACAACCCAACGTATGTCCTTCACTCAAAAAAATTGATTTTGTCATTTGGGAGTTGTAGTTGCTGGGATTTATAGTTCACCTACAATTCTGAACCCCACCAACAATGGAATTGAACCAAACTTGGCACACAGTTCTCCCATGACCAACAGAAAATACTGGAAGGATTTGGTGGGCAGTGTCCTTTGGTTTTGGAGTTGTAGTTCACCGGTAGTTCAGAGGATTCCCCCAGGCAGGAAGTAACCAAGCTTTGAAGCTACAAGGCAATTCAATACAAATCAAGCTGACCAACTGCAACATTCACACTTGCCTCAAACAGACAACAGTTATTTCTCTCACCCTGGACATTATTCCACAGATATATAAACTAGGCTTGGGTAACTATGGAAAAAATTGGTTCTAAACTCGTTTCATTTTTAGGGGGGCCCTTGCGTTTCGTTTTTTTAAAGAATTCTGAAATTTTCCTTTAAAAAATTTCGAAATATACGAAATTTTGTAAAATTACGAATCGATTCGTTAATGGCGGACGCAATTGCGCAATATGCTAAAAAACCCTCCAAATGGGGCAGGGGGAACTTCTGAAGCTTCCCTCTCCCTCTGTTGTTGACTGCTGGTGTGATAATTTATTTTTTATCACTGATAAAACAAACAACAACTATAAAACTTGCACCAGACATACGGAAATAATTACGAAACAATTACGAAACGATTACGAAATAATTTTGAACCAATTACGAAACAATTACAAAAAATACGAAATAAATTGCAAAAATTGTTTCGATTTTTAATTACTCCTCACAGTAGTCCTGCATGGCTCAATATTGGATCGTAAGCTAATTTAAATACGAATTAATAACAAATTACGAAATTAACGAAGGAAACCGCCCAAGCCTAATATAAACCTCACTTGCCTAGTTTCCAAAAGGCTTCACGACCTCTGAGGATGCCTGCCATAGATGTGGGTGAAATGTCGGTGTGGACACTATGACCAACCTGGTCACAAATAGTAATAATTTGACAACTCTTCCCTTCCTAATGCTTTATATCAGGATTTCTCAACCTGGTGGTTGGGACCCTTGGGGAGGGGGGTCGCAAAGGGGTGTCAGAGGGGTCGCGAAAGACCATAAGAAAACACAGTATTTTCTATTGTTGATGGGGGTCCTATGTAGGAAGTTTGGCCCAATTTTATTGTTCATGGGGTTCAGAATTCTCTTTGATTGTAGGTGAACTATAAATCCCAGCAACTACAACTCCCAAATGTCAAGCTCTATTTTCCCCAAACTCCACTAGTGATCACATTTGGGCATATTCTGGCAGCAGCCAGATTATACTAACGGGTGCTGGGTACAGGGAGCACACCACTCCGCTGTTACACCAGCTCCACTGGCTGCCAATTAGCTTTCGAGCACAATTCAAAGTGCTGGCGTTAACCTATAAAGCCCTAAATTACTCCGGCCCTGTTTACCTCTCCGAACGTATTCTCCCCTATGATCCATCAAGATTATTAAGATCGTCTGGAGAGGCCCTGCTCTCAGTCCCACCGGCCTCGCAAGCGCATCTGGTGGGGACGAGGGACAAGGCCTTCTTGATGGTGGCCCCTCGGCTCTGGAACTCTCTCCCACTGGAGATCAGAACCGTCCCTTCTATCCTGACATTTAGGAAACAGGTGAAGACTTGGCTGTGGAGACAGGCATTCGACAAGTGAGCCAACACCCTGAGATATGGATGGAGGATGATGAGCAACGATTTTAGTCTGACGACTGACCATTATAGTTATTAAATGTAATTGTTGTTTTAATGTTTTACTGTAATATGAATTATGATGTTTCATTGATTGTATGTGATATTATGGTTGGAAACCGGTCTGAGTCCCTCAAGAGAGGTGAGAAGGCTGGTATATAAAACTTTTAAATAAATAAATATTGTGTATTCGTGCCAACTTTGGTCCAGATCCATCATGGTTTGAGTCCATGATTCCCTCTGGATGTAGGTGAACTACAACTCCAAAACTCTAGGTCAATGCCCACCAAACCCTTCCAGTAATTTCTGTTGGTTATGGGAGTTCTTTGTGCCAAGTTTGGTTCATTTGGTTCAATTTCATTATTGGTGGAGTTCAGAATGCTCTCTGGTTGTAGGTGTGCCATAAATCCCAGCAACTACAACTCCCGAGCCCCTGGTGGCACAGTGGGCAGGTGGCGCCCTGTGCTGGCAGGACAGGTCGCAGGTTTGAATCCGGGGAGAGGTGGATGAGCTCCCTCTATCAGCTCCAGCTCCTCATGTGGGGACATGAGAGAAGCCTCCCACAAGGATGATAAAACATCAAAACATCCGGGCGTCCCCTGGGCAACGTCCTTGCAGACGGCCAATTCTCTCACACCAGAAGCGACTTGCAGTTTCTCAAGTCGCTCCTGACACGACAAAAAAAACCCCAAAAAACTACAACTCCCAAATGACAAAACAACCCCCCCCCCAACCCCACCAGTATTCAAATTTGGGTGTATTGGGTATTTGTGCCAAATTTGGCCCAGTGAACGATTCATAACAGTAGCAAAATTACAGTTCTGAAGTAGGAATGAAAATAATGTTATGGTAGGTGGTCATCACAATATAAGGAATTGTTTTAAGGGGTCGCAGCATCAGGAAGGTTGGGAACCACTGCTTTATATGGTGATAGCCATGTTGGTGAATAGGGGGAGAGAAAACCTAGTGCACATCTTGCCCCAAAGTATGCCGTGCAATGTCCTGATACTGGAGGTGTTTACTTTTTTTCTTAACCTATGTCTTCATCCGGTACCTATCAGATAGTTTGAACTATAATTCCAATACCTCCCTAGGCAGCATGTCTAATGATGATGTGTTACGGGAACTGTAGTCTCACACAGCAGGAGTAAATTGGGGGTTATCTTGCTTGGCGTACGTAAGACCGACCTAGATGGGACAATATCTTGATGCATCCTAGAATCTTTGTGTTTGTCCAACTTATTTACTACAATTTTCCATGCCAGTACAGCTTCAGCCAAAGCTCCCCATGCTGTTTCAGCATCAACTGCTCAAGCTCTTTCTCATCTCATCTGTGAGAGATTGGCCTTTCTGATAGATAGCTTGCTGCATGCTGAGTATCTACATCCTACTGAGAATCAAGTAGTGATGATCTCATGGAAAGCGCAGGTAAACAGACAAATCCCTGACTTTTAGGTTGTCCAGCAAGATAGGGAAAGCTACAGCTGTGGCGGATTAGCGACTTGACACACTCTCCTTCATCTGATATTGCAAACTTTGTTTTGCCTCCATACCTTAGCTGTTATTTTCCCCTCGCTGATGTAGCAGCAGAGCTTTCGGTCTATCTTGCCTTCCATATTTTTAGTGCCTCGGTTGTCACCCTTGAAGACCACGATAAGGAAACTTAAGCTACTTACTAAATGTGCATATAGCTATTGACTAAGGAATGGGAAAAAATGGAAAAATATGTGGGGGAGAATAGTGCTGAAATGACAAAACAGAGACAAGAAGGGTGTGCAAAAGGGATGAGGGAGTAAAGCCAAAAACATTAGAAGAACCTTGGATAATGGGAGTGAGGATTTCATCTTTCGCTGCGCTACAATGAGAGCAAATGGTATTACTTTTTGAAATGAATTTGTTGCATTGCCCATTAAGGCTTTGAAAGAGAATGATGTTTTACTGCTAGCATTTTTAAAAAATGAGTTTGATTGCTTAAAACAGTGTTTCTCAATAGGGCTGTGCGGTTTCGTTCGTTAATTTCGTAATTCGTTAATAATTCGTATTTAAAGTGGCTTATGATCCGATATTGAACCATTCAGGAGCAACTAAAAATCGAAACGAATTTTTAAAAATTATTTCGTAATTGTTTCGTAATTGTTTCAAAATTGTTTCCTTATTATTTCGTTATTATTTCCGTATGTCTGGTGCAAGTTTTATAGTTGTTGTTTGTTTTATCAGTGATAAGAAAATAAATTATCACACCAACAGTCAACAACAGAGGGAGAGGGAAGCTTCAGAAGTTCCCCCTGTCCCATTTGGAGGGTTTTTTAGCGTATTGCGCAATCGCGTCCGCCATTAACGAATCGATTCGTTATTGTTTCGAAATTGTTTCGTAATTTCCAAAATTTTGTAAATATCGAACTTTTTCGATATTTCTTTTAAAAAATGAAATGTAAAACCCCCTAAAAACGAATCGAGTTTAGAAACAAATTTTTCCATGGTTGCCCAGCCCTAAATTCTCAACCTTCCTAATGCAATGATCCCGTAATACAGTTTTCATCTTTTGGTGACCCCCAAACATATTTTTTATGTCTCCATCTCTGCGTAATGCTCATCTCTGGCTCTGGGGATGGTACTCATCTCCATTTCTAAGCAGAAGAGCTGGCATTGTCCATAGACACCTCCTGGTCATGAAGTCGAACTAGACTTTAGGGAGGTCAACTCCAAGGAGAGATGACTTTAGTTCCCACCAAAGAGGGATCGCTACCTTGGCAAGCCTTCAGAGAAGCCTGATTCCAGCAATTTTATTTAATATTAATAATTGAAATGAGACTCTTGCCAAAGCGAAGAAGGGGCATTGAGGTTTAATGAGCGATTCAGCTGAGATCGGATGCACTGTAGGGATATTTCCACTACAAGCATACCAGCACAGAGTTTACAGGCATTTTTCTAGGCAAAACTCAGAATGGGAGGTGATGGGATTAAGAAAGGTTTTCCTGTCCCAGATCTGATAAGGAGTGTCCTTGATGAGCCTTGTGGAGTAAACAAACAGAGCCGGGGCAAGGGGACCCCTTGGGGTTAGCCTCGTCCCTTTGTAAAGCAATCATGATGTCCAAAGAAACGTCCTTGTCTGCCAGACAAGAGCAAACAAAAGGATATTTCACTTGTTATTGTCCATGCTGATGTTGAATAATCAAGCAAGTTTCGAGAGAGGCGGTGGTCCTCCCTCAGGCAGAGAGCAATCTCTGGTCGCAATTTTCTAGGGCAAAGGGCAAAGGGAAAGGCAAAGGGGCAGGCAATATTTCATAGCAAGATACATACATTCAAATCATAAGCATTTCATAGCAACAAAACCCCATCTTTGTCCCACATCCCAAGTATATTTAATAAGAGGATTAATTTTCATGAAGAAGCCTGAAGTCCAATGTTTTAAAAGGTCTTTGAGGAAAGTTCACGAGGGAGATAGTATGTACTGAAGTCCAAGACATGCAGGCAGAGAGTCCATGATCACTGGGAAGGCTGGCTGATGAAACCCCAGCTGTGCTGCAACTGATTCATACTTTGGTCCTTGGGAAACTACAACTCTCACGAAGGGCAGAAGTTACAAGATCCAGCCGTTTCCCAAAAGCCTAGTGGGGTCCTTGTTGTTGTCAATGCCTTGGCAATGTGACCAAGACTTAACCCCTATTGCGCAGTCTGGTATCTTTGTCCTTTGCAAAACTATAAGTCATCTTCCCTTGTAAGGGGGGGGGGGCATGCTCGACATCAGTCATGTGGCTGACATGACCAAAATTCATGTTGGGTTGTGGTGGTGCAACAGATTAAACCATTGAGCTGCTGAATTTACCGACTGGAAGGTTGTCAGTTCAAATCTGCAGCATGGGGTGAGCTCTCGCTGCTAGCCCCAGCTCCCGCCAACCTATTGATCTACTCAAATTTGCATGTTTTCAAACTGCTAGGTTGGCACGAGTTGGGGCTAAAAGCGGGAGCTCACCCCCTGCTGCGGATTCGAACTGACAACCTTCCAGTCAGTAAATTCAGCAGCTCAATGGTTTAATCTGTTGCACCACCGCAACCCAACATGAATTTTGGACATTAAGGGACACTTCAAGATCATACCTGCCCATTCCTAGACCAACCAATTTTAAGGGGAGATGAAAGAATTAATTTCACAATAAAGGTGTCTTTGGGAGTCCATTGTTACTTTCAGAGAAACAGTCAGTCCCAGACCTAGACCTACACTCAAATCCACATCATCATTAACCAGATAGTAAAGGTAAAAGTGTGCTGTCGCACGCCGAGCCTGTGCATCAGACTGTAGACAGGACATAAATTCTAAGTCCAACAAAGTTCTTTATTGATGAAAACAAACAGGTACTTTAAAGCTTTCTTAACAGTCTATTGGCTCTTGCAATCTTGTTCACTGGGAACAGGCACTATCTTCTTAACTGTAATTAACTAATGGGGAAATCCTTACCTTCTAATCTGGGCAGTCTGTACTTGCCTCTGTGGCATGGAGCCCCTGCACCCGGTACCAACTGCATCTGGCTTCTGCAAGCGACCCTTACCAAGCAGAGCTTTGTAGACTTCCAGGGGAAAAGAAGAAGTTCAGGTTTAGGTGATGGCTGGCTGAAGTCCCTCAGCAAAGGAGTTGTAATGCTGTATGATCCTCAGCCAAGCTGTAGCTGTATATCTCCCCGGCCAAGCCGTAGAAGACAAAGCTTTCTACAGGAGCTCTTCGTTTTATGTCCTGTGCGAAAGCTGCTCTGTGTAGACTGAACCCAAAATGGCTCCTATTCCCACTAAAACTCAAAAAGGGGCAGACCAGGGAACCTAACTATAATTGACAGGTGGCTTTCCCTATGATTGCAAACTATAACAGGAAGCCACCCTGCTGCAAAATCCCAAGCCTGGGATTGCAAACAAATAGGCCTGGGTAACAACGGAAAAATTTGTTTCTAAAATCGATTCGTTTTTTGGGGGTTTTTGCATTTCGTTATTTAAAATAATTACAAAATTTTTATTTTAAAAAGTTCGATATTTACGAAATTTCGTAAATGTGAAAAAATTACAAAACAATAACGAATTGATTTCCGAAACAATAACGAATCGATTCGTTAATGGCGGACGCGACTGCGCAATACGCTAAAAAACCTCCAAATGGGACAGGGCTTAATTAAATGGGCTTAATTAAACCAAAAACAACTATAAAAACCCTTAGAAAACCAAAAACAACTATAAAACTTGCCCCAGACATGCGGAAATAATAACGAAACGACCTCAAAACGATAACGAAACAAACACAATAACGAAATACAAAACATTTACAAAAAGATTTAAAAATTCGTTTTTTAAAAAAATTACTCCAGACTGGTTCGTTATCGTTTTGTAATTGGAAAATTAACGAATTTTTTAACGAATTATGAAATTAACGAACGAAACCGCCCAGCCCTACAAACAAACCTTTAATGCAAAGCAAACAGAGTTGGAGCTCCTGGTACAGTTGTACCAGCACAAAAAGATATTACCCTGAAAGTCCAGTTGTGTCTGACTCTGGGGGTTGGTGATCATCTCCATTTCTAAGCCAAAGAGTCGGCATTGTCCGTAGACACCTCCAAGTTTATGTTACCAGCATGACTTCATGGATCACCGTTACCTTCCCTCCAGAGCGGTATCTACTCACATTTGCATGTTTTCAAACTGCTCGGTTGGCCAAATAGCATGGCCAACTCTTCAAGTCACTGCCTCTCCTACTAACTGTCTCTTTGTCCCCGCTTTTCACTAGTGCGAGTAGGAAGGGAGAAAATTTAAGGTCTAGAGTTGTTTGCATGCCTTCAAATGGGACCAATTTAAGCCTGTTGTGACTAAAGTCTGTTCCATTCCATTAAATGAGACTTCACAATTATATTTTTGGTGAGTTATGCCAGAAGTCTTTCCGCCCTTATTTTCTTTTCTTTGCTATTCCTTTTCCTGCTTGCTGCCATACCTTTCCTTATTATTTGTGGGCCTCAGTCTCAGTAAAGAGGCAGGAAGAAAGATTCTTTTTATGGATGCAGTAGCATGAACACTTCCAAAAGAGAGTCAGATACCCATTGCAATGTAATGCTTAAGAGTCAGGAAATAAATTCTGCTTCTCTTGGCAATCCAAAAGGTTTTGAAAAATGCACCACCTATATTTCTCTGTCTGCCCACTGCTATGGAAACCAGTTATACACAGGAGACTGGGACAGCATTTTCCCCAAGGTTTTCAAAAGTGAGATCGTGTGAGAATGATGTGCGATATATATAATAACAGCAGTAGTGTTAATCTCTATTCCTGCAGCATTAGAATTATTCTGCATTTTTTCTTCTCTTTTTGTTCATCAGCTGCATCATGTTTCTTTAAATGGCAGGTCCAGTCTCATCCTCTATCAGTTGGTTTTGCTTTGCATTTACTATGTAGAAATTTGTACATATATTTCCTAATTCACACATTTTTCCATGCATTTTGATTATTGATTAAAACATTCATACTAACAGCTGCATGGATTTTAAGTCATTCATTTTGTAAAAAAATAAAATAATGTATGAGTTTTTCTTCTTCTCTGAAACAGGTTCCTTGGTCTTCTGAGTTGTGGGCAGGCTGATTTTATACCTGCCATTATTATTATTATTGTTGTTGTTGTTGTTGTTGTTGTTGTTATTATTATTATTATTATTAATTTCGGGCACTTTTACCCCGTCCTTCTCAACCCCCGAAGGAGGACTCAGAGCGGCCTACAGAAAAGGCATGATTCCATTCCTATACAAATTTACATACAGTATACAAAACCATAATTAAAACAGTTATCGTAGTCAAAACAATCAAACAGCCAGTACATAGCACATCATATAAAACATCATATATATACACTATTCTCGTGCTCAGTGTTTCATTTTCCAGAGTTCCATAGGTCCAATCCATTAATCATTCCTAATCATCGTCAAAAGTTCTTTCTTTATCTGCCCGCTTGTCCGAATGCCTGGTCCCAGATCCACGTTTTTAGTTTTTTCCTAAAGGATAGGAGCGTTGTTGCAGATCTAATTTCCCAGGGGAGTGAATTCCACAGGCGGGGGGCCACCACCGAGAAGGTCCTGCTTCTCGTCCCCACCAATCTCACTTGTGATAGAGGTGGGGTCAAGAGCAGGGCCTCCCCAGAAGATCTTAAACTCTGGAGTGGGACGTAGAGGGAGATCCGTTCAGACAGATACACTGGGCTGTAACTGTATAGGGTTTTGTAGGTTAAAACCAGCACTTTGAATTGTGCTCGGAACTGGATCGGCAGCCAGTGGAACTGACACAACAGGGGGGGGGGTGGTATGCTCCCTGTATGGTGCCCCAGTGAGCAGTCTGGCTGCCTCCCACTGGACTAGTTGGAGTTTCCGAGCAGTCTTCAAAGGCAATCCCACGTAGAGTGTGTTGCAGTAATCTAATCAGGATGTAACAAGAGCATGGACCACTGTGGCCAGATCCGACTTCCCAAGGTACGGGTGCAGCTGGCGCACAAGTTTTATTATTATTATTATTGGCAGGCATTAAATCAGTGTTTCTCAACTTAGGGTTCAGGACCCCGGTGTGTGTGTGTGGGGGGGGGTCATGAGAGGGTTTCAGAGGGGTTACCAAAGACCATCAGAAAACATATACGAGGGGTATTTTTTAAGTAAGGTCCGTTTTGTTGTAGACACTAGTAGTTCGCGTGATGATGATGATGATGATGATGATGATGATGATACTTTATTTACAACCCACCGTCTCTCCTCAAAGAGTCTCAGGGCAGTTTGCAGAAATAATAAAAATAACCTCTGAGGATGCTTGCCATAGAAGGGGGCGAAACATCAGGAGAGAATGCCTCTAGACCATGGCCATACAGCCTGAAAAAACCTACAACAAACCAGTGATTCCGGCCATGAAAACCTTCGACAATACAATAACAAAAATGGCAAACATTCAATGGCAATGAACACATAAACAACAATCAAAGCAAAACATGAAATCAAATAACTCAATATAACTTATAAACAAACCGAAGTGAGAGTTAGGCAAAATAAACATAATGAGTACAGATAATCAAACTAGGCCTGGGTAACAACAGAAAAATTTGTTTCTAAAATCGATTCGTTTTTTGGGGGTTTTTGCGTTTCGTTATTTAAAATAATTACAAAATTTTCCTTTTAAAAAGTTTGATATTTACGAAATTTCGTAAATGTGAAAAAAATTACAAAACAATAACGAATTGATTTCCGAAACAATAACGAATCGATTCGTTAATGGCGGATGCGACCGCGAAATACGCTAAAAAACCTCCAAATGGGACAGGGGGAACTTCTGAAGCTTCCCTCTCCCTCTGTTGTTGATGGTTGGTGTGATATTATAATTTTTTTTCACTAATTAAACAAAAAACAACCATAAAACTTGCCTCAGACATGCGGAAATAATAACGAAACGACCTCAAAACAATAACGAAATGAATACAATAACAAAATACGAAGCATTTACAAAACGTATTTAAAAATTCGTTTTTAAAAAAAATTGCTCCAGAATGGTTCGTTATCGTTTTGTAATTAAAAAAATAACGAATTATTAACGAATTACGAATTAACGAAACGAAACCACCCAGCCCTAAATCAAACCTAGTCAAACCAATTACAACACTATACATCAAAAGCACAATATATGATGAGATTCCATATGGATTCATACTTTGATAGGAAGACTTTTAGGCACAGTTTTCGGCAGGTTAAGAAACCAGTTAACAAGGTAGAGAATTCTTCAAGTTATGGAAGAGGTCTCTAGAATGAAACTGTGGTATCAAAATTGTCCTCTTCCCGAGATTTTCACAATTTATCCAAACTTTTTTCTGTGTAAATACGAGGTGATTTAAAAAAAAAACTATTCTCGTTTTCTATGCCTTTTAACATGTTCTGCAACTGGAAATACCAGTTTTCAAAAAATGTTTTCACAGTTGTTTTTTCCAAGAGACACTGAAGCATAAAGCAACTGAAATATTTAAAGCAATGTCATTTTTCTCTATTCCCCTTTCCAAGTTTTGTAGTCCCAGGAGAACAACATCCCTTGTGCTTCACCAGGCTTTCTAAAATGCCCACAAACCCAGGGGATTGGTTGACAACATTTTTATGGGACTGTTGTATAAAGACGGACTTGTTGCCTCACTGTAATGACAAGAAAAATAAAAAAGGAAAAGAATGCTTATCCAGAGATTTTAACCTTAACTGGTGTGCTCAATAAGAAACATTGCTGTACCACCTCCTTGCTGATTGTGTGGGTGCCACCATATGATCTCAGCCAGACACTTACTTGCGTACTTTGTGCCATCGCGCTTGGGGACTATTATTCTTAATGAAGGAGGGATGGACGTGGCATCTTTCCCCCAAGGGATTGCTTCTTGCCCTCCTATAAGAAACTGGAACTCTCAAAAACCCAAAACGCTCTAAATAACTCAAAATAAGTTTTACTGATCACAAAGAGTTATTTCTTAAAGAAATAAGCTGGAAACTTCAGAGGGGTGAAGGAAAATATAGGTTACAGTCTCAATTAGTCCTGGGTCCAAGGTGTTTGAAGCTGAGAAGCCTCACCAAGTTTCCTCTTTCCTCAATGGCTGTGAATGTCGGAGCAAACCACAACCCCAGTTCAGATGGCCTATGTTTTGAAGACTCAGGATTTTCCTTTGGTGCCAAAAGAACTGCTTTGAAGGCGCTTGAGACTTCCAATGTCGTTCAGGTTGGTCTGAACATGAAGCACAAGTCTCAAGGGTAAAAAACCTCAGAACTGGTGCTAAGAGGTGCTGGCGTTGGCCTTTAAAGCCCTAAACGGTTCCGGCCCAAGCTACCTATCCGACTGCATCTCTGCCTATGAACCCACCAGGACTTTGAGATCTTCCAGGGAGACCCTGCTCTCGATCCCACCTGCTTCTCAAGCTCGGCTGGCGGGGACGAGAGATAGGACCTTCTCGGTGGTGGCTCCTCGGCTGTGGAATGCCCTTCCTACGGACATTAGACTAGTACCATCTCTAATGGTATTCCGCAAAAAAATGAAGACCTGGCTGTTTGAGCAGGCGTTCCAATAATTAGTGCAATGATTGGTTAATGAACACTGGAATGGAACAATGGATGACGAATCTGGAACATGTTTTTGATGATGAGACGACAGTGAATGGGTATTGTAGTAACTGTTTATTAATTGTGTAATGTGTTAGGTTGTTAACTGTTTCTATACTGTAGCACTGAATGTTTGCTGTTCGTATTTGTTGTGAACCGCTGTGAGTCGCCTTCGGGCTAAGAACAGCGGTATATAAGTAAGGTAAATAAATAAATAAATAAATAAATAAATAAGAGGTCACTTAAATCAGGGTCAAGTATCTTACTCACATCCATCTGGTATAAACTCTGATGGCAGAAAGAAAAGAAAGGAAGCACTCCCCTCCTGCAGGAAGAGGTGGAGCCAAACAGTACTGATTGACAGCTATAAGTAACCAATCCATACAACTATACATAAGCAGGGGAAAAGGGGCAGGATTAAGCATGATACAACAGTTTAAATCTTGCAACTAACAGTTCTACACATAGGTCGCGCCGTCACATACTTTGAGAGGAAAGGCAGCACCTACACATGGATAAAGGGACAGGTCAGTGAGAGAATGTGTTGTAACATCTGGATACATAATCCTGGATTCAATAGGTATATGCTGTATCCAAGACTAGTTTCGGTGCACCACCGCCTGAGCTCTGCAAGTGCAGCTTTTTTCCAAATGAAGCAGAGAGTGTTTGAGAACCAGGACATCCGTAGAGATACCAAGGTGCTTGTTTATAAAGCTATTGTCCTCCCAACCCTGCTTTATGCCTGCGAGACGTGGACAGTTTACAGACATCACATGCATCTCCTGGAATGATTCCATCAGCTCTGCCTCCAGAAAATCCTGCAAATTTCTTGGGAAGACAGGCGGACAAATGTCAGCGTGCTGGAAGAAGCAAAGACCACCAGCACTGAAGTGATGGTCCTCCACCATCAACTCCGCTGGACCAACTATGTTGTCCGGATGCCCGACCACCATCTCCAGAAAGCAGTTGCTCTATTCCGATCTCAAGAACGGAATGTTGGAGGACAGGAAAAGAGATTGAAAGATGGGCTCAAAGCCAACCTTAAAAACTCTGGCATAGACACTGAGAGCTGGGAAGCCCTGGCCCTTGAGCGCTCCAGCTGGAGGTCAGCTGTGACCAGCAGTACTATAGAATTTGAAGAGGTACGAATGGAGGGCGAAAGAGAGAAACGTGCCAAGAGGAACGCACATCAAGCTAACCCCGACTGGGACCACCTTCCACCTGGAAACTACTACCCTCACAGCAGGAGAAGATACAGATCAAGAATAGCGCTCCACAGTCACCTACGGACTCACCAATACACTGATCTTGGAAGATTATCCTACTTGAACAACGACGGATAGCCTAAGTAAGTAACCCATGTAGAGTTCCCCCAGGTTTTCATTAAATATGTAGAAAACACTAGTTTTAAAAAAAAAAACCTCCTGGTGCACAGTGGGTTAAACCGCAGAACCGCTGAACTTGCCGACCGGAAGCTTGGCGGTTCTAATCCAGGGACCAGGGGCTCCTATTATACATTATGATACACTGGGGCTGCTTCACAATGGTTGTGTTGCTCTTTCCATTTACACAATGGTCTCAGAGATATAGCCATGTCTTTACTCTCTTTGTGAAAATGCAATCATTGTGTAAATGCCTTTATGTGATTGTAAATCAGTTGATAATGATGTAAATAAATTCCTACCAGGATTCGAGTCAGTACTCCGATGAAACACTTAACTTCGTTTTTTTACCTTCTAGTAGTAATCTCTATTTTGACATTATATTATGTGTGTGTTTGCAGGTACTATTTTTACTGCAGAAAAATCTGACCAATCACTTTTTCTAAGTGCAAAATTAAGCATTTGTGATAATCAAGACATTGATTTTGTAGAAACAAGATGTTTGACAAATAAAGGCAGAATGATTCAAAAGAATTTGTAAGCAGACATGGGTCTCCTTGCTATCATTAAAGGCCTAACATCATGCACTTTGCAACCACTTTTGTAATAGGTTTATTATTACTTGGTCATAAAAATCCACTTTAAGGCTGAGAATTTCCTTGTTGCTTGAAAAGAAATCTTAGCGGTTGAACACATCTGTTTATGAAATATTGCAAGGGAACACCTTGAGACAAGACCACTAGATAGATTAAGATGAGAGGTGTGCAGACAGCTAGACTGATTTATCTCTTGAGGGGATATCTCACAAGGTTTCTATTAGGTATATTCATATACATGTGAATTAAATTAAATTTCTTCTCTAATCCACAAATTATAATCTTTTTATGCCATTTGGAGGTTGGAGATTTTGTTGTGATAGAGTCTGCTGGCAGTGATAGTAACATTAGTTGTATTAGGAGAGGCAGAAAAACTACTCGCGAGCAAGACTATGATGAAGAGCAACAAAGGAAAAGAATCCGGGAGATACTTAGTGAGCCAACAGATGAGGATTCTTTTGAAGGTTTTGATGCAAATGATACGGATGATGGGATATCAGATTCTGGGTCTGATGGGATGGATTGGACAAGGGTTCAAGAGATTCAAGATATTTGTGCTGAAACCACAAGCAGTAGCATGTTTGAAGGTTGGAGTAGTGAAGGCACAGATGGGTCCCGGGGAACTTCAGGATTAGACCAGAGATGGACTACATGGAGGAGTGGTGGAAGAGGCACAGCTGTGGATGGGTTGGGCCGAACTAGGGGCGACTCCAGTTCGAAGAAGATGCAGCTGGGACAAGGGTATTGGCTGAATCAAGTTCTGACGAGGAGTTGTTAAAAAAAATGGGAGTGTTTGCAATTGTGACCTTGAAATCGGCAAGGAGTCTTGTTGGGCGCTTTCTGTTACAGAAGACAGGGTTGGAAGAAGACTTTGGGACGTAAGTTATGCTCTGGGTTTAAGCGGCAAAGGGGGCTGGAACTGTGTGGGTTTTTGCTGGACTGCATTGTTTTGATATTTGCATTAGCTGCTGTATTGCCCCGCTGCTTTGGCTCCTTGTGACTTCCATTGGACTGGGATCTGACCTTGCAGCTGTTCGTTTCCCTTTGGACTGGACTAGACTGGACTTCAATCACTGTTGTTACTCTCTCCTCCATGTCTGCGGCTGTGCTTCTGGAGTTGGCGTTATCATCCTTCCTGCATTTCTGCATCCCAGCCTCAGAGTTCAGCATGCTGTTTCCTGCTGTGTTTGAGGCTCGGGTTACATTTTATAACTCTTGAAAGGCTACTACTCATTAGAGTGGCTGCAAACTTTGTTCTACTGTTTATTTTGCTTCTGTTGTTTGATGGAGCAAGTTTGAGCTGCATTTAAGCATTTTGAGTTTAATCCAGATTATATCTCTGGATAATCCGGGTTATATTCTGTTTGGGGTTTTGTGGGTTCTTTTGCCTGTTTGGGCTTTTTCACACTGAAAACTAAGTGTTTTTTGCCCTGTGGTTTTGTTTTGGGCTGTTTTGTGTTTGTTTGAACAATAAACTATACCTCTTTAATTGGCTGGCATCTGACCTTGACAGATTTCTCTCTATCTCATTCTTCCTAACCAAGTACAGTGAGGGGCCCCAACCTGGAGGCTACTGGTCCATGGTTTCAATCAACCAAAGATGATCACATTCCACACCTAAACTGGCGATGGCATGCCCGTGAATGCACTTACATAGAGAAACATGCACATTGTCATCTATATAAATAAAAATGTAATGTTCATTTGTGGGATTAACGTAACTCAAAAACCACTAGGTGACTAGACACCAAATTTGGACACAAGACATCTATTAGGCCAATGAGTGACCATCATTCATAAAAACACTGAAAAACATAGCAGAAGAGACTTAAAAAGCCATGCAATAAAAAATACATTACAACACATGTACAAAACCACATATATACACATATACACAAATACATACACAAAACATATATACACAGACTGGGCCACAGCAATACATGGTAAGAGACGGTTAGTCTATATAAATCAAAAATTTAATGTAAATTAAACATTTAATTTAATGTTTGTGGGATTAACAGAACTCAAAAACCACTGGATGAATTGACACCAAATTTGGACACAAGACACCTAACAACCCAATGTATGTCCTTCACTGAAAAAAATTGATTTTGTCATTTGGGAGTTGTAGTTGCTGGGATTTATAGTTCACCTACAATCAAAGACCATTCTGGACCCCACCAACGATAGAATTGGGCCAAACATCACACACAGAACCCCCATGTGAGCTACAGCAACACGTGACAGGGGACGGCTAGTTATTAATATATTGTCAAAGGCTTTTATGGCTGGAATCACTGGGTTGTTGTAGGTTTTTCGGGCTATATGGCCATGTTCTAGAAGCATTCTTGCCTGACGTTTCAGGTGAGAATGCTGAGCATTCTCGCCTGACGATCTGTCATTCCTTCTCACCTGTCACCAAGGAGGCTGTCCAAACCTTGAACCGGTGCTCGCAGCTTGGGAGTGATCCTGGACTCATCGCTGAGCCTGGAATCCCAGTTTTTGCACAATTAAAACTTGTGTGCCAGTTGCGCCCGTACCTTGGGAGTCAAATCTGGCCACAGTGGTCCACGCTCTTGTTACATCCTGAATAGATTACTGCAACACACTCTACGTGGGGTTGCCTTTGAAGACTGTTCGGAAACTTCAATTAGTCTAGCGGGCAGCAGCCAGATTACTCACCGGAGCGTCATACAGGGAACATACCACCCCTCTGTTATGTCAGCTCCACTGGCTGCCAATCCAGTTCCGAGCACAATTCAAAGTGCTGGTTTTGACCTACAAAACCCTATACGGCTCTGGCCCAGCATATTTGTCCGAACACATCTCCCTCTACATCCCGCCTCAGAATTTAAGATCTTCTGGGGAGGCCCTGCTCTCGGCCCCACCTCTATCACAAGTGAGATTGGTGGGGACGAGGAGCAGGGCCTTCTTGGTGGTGGCCCCTCACCTGTGGAATTCACTCCCCGGGGAGATTAGGTCATCGACATCCCTCCTCTCCTTTAGAAGGAAACTAAAAACATGGATGTGGGACCAGGCCTTTGGGTAATCTGGCAGATAGACAAAGGACAATGACAACTAGAATTGATAGGATCTGACAATGTGGAATGAATTTACGGATTCTGAGCTGGCGAACGTTGAGCACTGGACTGGTTTTATTGATAATGATGTATAATTGATTGTTTTAATTGTTTATAACTGTTTTCTAAATATATTATTTTATTGTTGTGTTGGCATCGAATTATACCTTTTGTAAGCCGCCCTGAGTCCCCCCTCGGAGGTTGAGAAGGGCGGGGTAGAAGTACGCAAAATAATAAATTTTACCTGTATCTTGGGCAAACACCCCTGCGGATGCTTGCCACAGATGCAAGCGAAACGTCAGGAGAGACTTAACTGTCTCCTCTCCAGTAGCCGATAAAATCTGGCTCCCTTAATCCATTTTGTCAGGATTTTCAGCACCCTCCTCTCCAGTCTGTTTTCAGAGATTATATAAAATGGCACACAGAATACTACACATTTTTTTCATTCAAACTGATTTGGACCCGAGCCTAATCTCTGGACCTTCACCCCCTACAGATGAGGTGAAGAATTTATAGTACTCTAAATAATGATGGATTCACATCTCCATGTCTGATGGTCAAGAATCAAGAACTGAGAGACTGAGAGACTTGAAGGAGATTTTATTTATCGTGTCATCAGCAACAAGACGATTGTATTACATTTCTAACAGAACAAAACAAACAGATGAAAAAAACACAAATTTTGCAAACTTGGTAGTTGATTAAATGTCCTTTGACCAGTATCTGGCCACTTGGAGTGCCTCTGGTGTTGCCGCAAGGAGGTCCTCCATTGCGCATGTGGCAGGGCTCAGGGTGCATTGCAGCAGGTGGTCTGTAGTTTGCTTTTCTCCACACTCGCATGTCGAGGATTCCACTTTGTAGCCCCATTTCTTAAGGTTGGCTCTGCATCTCGTAGTGCCAGAGCGCAGTCTGTTCAGCACCTTCCAAGTCACCTTCTGTGTGTCCAGGGGGGAGTCTCTCATCTGGTATCACCCACAGAATGAGGTTCTGGGTTTTAGCCTGCCACTTTTGGACTCTCACTTGCTGAGGTGTTCCAGCGAGTGTCTCTGTAGATCTAAGAAAACTATTTCTTGATTTAAGTCATTGGCGTGCTGGCTGATACCCAAACAAGGGATGAGCTGGAGATGTCACTGCCTTGGTCCTTTCACTATTGGCTGCTACTTCCCAGCGGACATCAGGTGGTGCGATACCGGCTAGACAGTGTAATTTCTCCAGTGGTGTAGGGCGCAGACACCCTGTGATAATGCAGCATGTCTCATTAAGAGCCACATCTATTGTTTTAGCGTGGTGAGATGTGTTCCGCACTGGGCATGCGTACTCAGCAACAGAGTAGCATAGCGCAAGGGCAGATGTCTTCACTGTGTCTGGTTGTGATCCCCAGGTTGTGCCAGTCAGCTTTCGTATGATATTGTTTCTAGCGCCCACTTTTTGCTTGATGTTCAGGCAGTGCTTCTTGTAGGTCAGGGCACGAGGAGATGAAGAATATCCAGAAATAAATTGATTCCCTACTTTGTTGTTTTGATATGACACAGAGAAGGACAACATAAATGAAATGGTGGAATATGTGGTGGAAGGAAGTACTACAATGCCAAGAACTAAATTGTATGTGGTTTTAAAAATAAATAAATGTGTCCTTAAGGTTCTACCAGTGGCCGTCATTGCTATTCGTCATGCAGCCATGCCCATCAGCCCCCGCTTCATCCCAGGAGAGTTCGAAGCAGTTGGAACTTGAGTAACATGACCATCCACCTTTAAATAAATGAATAAGGAACAGGTTCCGATTTCTAAAATTAAAATGAACCTTTAATCCAATAATTAAAGTTCAGGTTAAGAGGATTTTCATTTTCCCTTTTTGATCCTCTCATTTCTCCTTAAACCAGCCAGGTTATAAGGCTACTTGCTTAGCCTTTAAATCCATTTTTATGACTCCGGGAATCTGCGCTGCCAATCATTTCTGGCAGATTGAGACTCAAACTAGATGTGATACACAGTGAAATGTAGTTTTTTTTCCCCACTCTGTGTGTGTGTGTGTTAAAAATCCAAAATCAGTGTAGGCAAGAATAGTAGGGCTGGGCGGTTTCGTTCGTTAATTTCGTAATTAGTTAATAATTCGTTATTTTTCTTGATAACGAAGCGATAACAAACCATCCAGGAGCAACTAAAAAATGAAACGAATTTTTAAAGCTATTTCGTAATTGTTTTGTAATTGTTTCGTTATTATTTCAGCTCCTGGCTGCAAAGGGGCCCGAGCAGGGGCAAGGAGAAGGGAAGGCAGGCGAGAGAGAGAGACTGAGCGAGCAAGCTCCCTTCCTGGCCTGGCTTCCTCCCCTGGCTCCCCCCGCCCCCTTCTTCCCCCTTTCCCCAGCTCACCTGGGCATGCACACCCCACTGACATCTTCACATGCCCGGCCCGGCGCAGGGGTGGTCCGGCGTGCCCGCTCGGCGGGGCCCTGGCATCCGCCGCCCTGGGAAAGACCCCCGCTCAGCAGCAGCGGCAGCAGCAGCAAGGCCGACGACGCTGCTGCGGTTGCTGACTCCCCCGATCGCCTCCCCCGCCGGGAAAAGGAAATGCAGGAGGAGGCGCAGCAACAGCAGCGGAGCAACCCGATTCTTCTCTCTCCCTCTCCCTCTCTCCCTCTTTGCTCAGGGTTGGGCTAAAGGAGCAGCTCAGTGCGTGTGCATGTGTGTGTGTATACTATGTGTGCCTCTATCTCTGGCTGTGCGCACGCTGCGTGCGCGAGAAGGAGGTGACCGCGCGGGTGGGAGTGAGGGAGGGATAGAGAGGGGGCGGGTGCGCGCGCGCTCTCTCTAGGTCTCTCTCGCTCTCTGTCTTTCCCCGACTGTCTCCCAATCCGATCCCGGGGCTGATGAATATGCAAATTTCTCGGCGGCATCTATGTTGGTAGGGAGGAGGGAAAAGAGGGAGGAGAGCGAGCGCGAGCTTGTCAAAGTGACCTGAGCCGAGTGCAAGTTTTATGTCTGGTGCAAGTTTTATAGTTGTTTCCCTCCCCTCTCCCTGGTTGCAAGCGGTCGGCATTTACCCCACTTCCGGGTAAACTATTATTTAAAACTATTATTTAAAACTAATATTTTCATAATATTTTCATTTAAAACTATTATTTAAAACTAATATTTTCATGTTGCGCAACCGCGTCCGCCATTTTAACGAATTGATTCGTTAATATTAACGAAATTTCGTAAATATCAAACTTTTTAAAAGGAAAATTTCGGAATTCTTTTAAATATCGAAACGCAAAAAACCCCAAAAAACGAATCGATTTTAGAAACAAATTTTTGCGTTGTTACCCAGGCCTAAAGAATAGAGTTTGAATGGGGAAAGGTAAAAAGAAAACTTCCTCTTGGTCCCACCCCCCCCCTTATTTATTTATTTATTTATTTGCCATATTTTTTGTGCTGTCGCACGCTGGGCCTGTGCATAAGACTGTAGACAGGACATAAATTCTGTGTGCCCAACGGGATGCCAGGGCTGCCTCAGATTAAATCAAAGAGCATTCTGAACCCCACGAACGACAGAATCCAAAGGCCTTTGGATTTCCTTAAAACAGAGTCTTTAGATTGCTTAAAGGTTCAACAAAGTTCTTTATTAATGAAAACAAACAGGTACTTTAAGGCTTTCTTAACAGTCTATTGGCTCTCTCTCAATCTCTCAATCAATGGCCAGACCTTACCAAAGTCATTATCCAGCCTATGTTTAAAAGCTTCCAAAGAAGGAGCATCCACCACACTCCAGGACAGAGAGTTCCACTGCTGAACGGCTCTCACAATCAGGAAGTTCTTCCTCATGTTCAAATGGAATCTCCTTTCTTGTAGTTTGAAGCCATTGTTTATTGTCTTAATCTCTATGGAAGCAGTAAACAAACTTGCTCCCTCCTCTCTGTGGCTTCCTCTCACATATTTATACATGGCTATTAGGGCTGGGCGGTTTCGTTTCGTTAATTCGTAATTCGTTAATAATTCGTTAATTTTTTCAATTACAAAACGATAACGAACCATTCTGGAGCAATTATTAAAAAAAACGAATTTTCAAAAACGTTTTGTAAATGCTTCTTATTTCGATATTGTATTCGTTTCGTTATTGTTTTGAGGTCGTTTCGTTATTATTTCCGCATGTCTGGGCCAGTTTTATGGTTTAATTAGTGAAAAAAAATTATAATATCACACCAACAGTCAACAACAGAGGGAGAGGGAAGCTTCAGAAGGCTTTGGAGGTTTTTTCGCGTATTTCGCGGTCGCGTCCGCCATTAACGAATCGATTCGTTATTGTTTCGGAAATCGATTCGTTAATTTTTTACCATTTACGAAATTTCGTAAATATCGAACTTTTTAAAAGGAAAATTTTGTAATTATTTTAAATATCGAAACAAAAAAAAACCCCAATTACAAATCGATTTTAGAAACATTTTTTTCCGTTGTTACCCAGGCCTAATGGCTATCATATATCCTCTCAGCCTTCTCTTCTTCAGGCTAAACATGCCCAGCTCCTTAAGCCACTCCTCATAGAGAAGAGGCTGTGTTGTTTACAAGGCAGTTTGGGGGGAAGATTTGATTGTTGCATGGTTCTCCAGACCCTTGATCATTTTAGTCACCCTCCTCTGGACACATTCCAGCTTGTCAATATCTCTCTTGAATTGTGCTGCCCAGAATTGGACACAATATTCCAGGTGTGGTCTAACCAAGGCAGAATAGAGCATGGGGAGCATGACTTCCCTAGATCTAGACACTATGCTCCTCTTGATGCAGGCCAAAATCCCATTGGCTTTTTTTGCCGCCACATCACATTGTTGGCTCATGTTTAACTTGTCCACAATGACTCCAAGATCTTTTTCACACATACTGCTCTCGAGCCAGGCATCGTCCCTCATTCTGTATCTTTGCATTTTGTTTTTTTCTGCCTAAGTAGAGTATCTTGCATTTGTCCCTGTTGAACTTCATTTTGTTAGTTTTGGCCCATATCTCTAATCTGTCAAGATTGTTTTGAATCCTGCTCCTATCCTCTGGAGTATTGGCTATCCCTCCCAATTTGGTGTCGTCTGCAAACTTGATGATCATGCCTTCTCAGGTCGTTCAAAGATTTCATATTTACCAGATTATACTGCATTAGCAAAAGCTTGCTCAAAAATCCTTCTCAAAATGATCTCCATGGCGCATGTTGTGTAAGTGAAATAGAAGGAGAAATGAGAAGAGGACAAAGGTCTAGAGCCTAGAAAATTGCTTTAAAAAAGCAATTAGTTACTATTCTAAGACATAAAAAATACATAGGATCTGTGAATGTGCCAATTTTTGGTCATGTTCTCTAATGAAACATTTGTGACAGGCATCTGTAGACAACCCAGGAGGTCTTTTCAGACTACGTATTGTTGAAGGCTTTCATGGCCGGAATCACTGGGTTGTTGTAGGTTTTTTCGGGCTATATGGCCATGGTCTAGAGGCATTCTCTCCTGACGTTTCACCTGCATCTATGGCAAACATCCTCAGAGGTAGTGAGGTCTGTTGGAAGTAGGAAAATAGGTTTATATATCTGTGGAATGACCAGGGTGGGACAAAGGACTATTGTCTGCTGGAGCTAAGTGTGAATGTTTCAACTGACCTCCTTAATTAGCATTTGATGACTTGGCAGTGCCTGGGGAAATCTTTTGTTGAGAGGTGATTAGATGTCCCTGATTGTTTACTCTCTGTTGTTTTGCTGTTGTAATTGTAGAGTTTTTTTAAATACTGGTAGTCAGATTTTGTTCATTTTCATGGTTTCCTCCTTTCTGTTGAAATTGTCCACATGCTTGTGGATTTCAATGGCTTCTCTGTGTAGTCTGACATGGTGGTTGTGAGAGTGGTCCAGCATTTCCGGGTTCTCAAATAATATGCTGTGTCCAGGCTGGTTCATCAGGTGCTCTGCTATGGCTAACTTCTCTGGTTGAAGGAGTCTGCAGTGCCTTTCGTGTTCCTTGATGCGTGTCTGGGCAATGCTGCGTTTGGTGGTCCCTCTGTAGACTTGTCCAGAGCTGCATGGTACACGGTAGACTCCTGCAGAAGTGAGAGGATCCCTGTTGTCCTTTGCTGAACGTAGCATTTCTTGGATTTTCTTGGTGGATCTGTAGATGGTTTGTATGTTGTGTTTTCTCATCAGCTTCCCTATGCGGTCAGTGGTTCCCTTGATGTATGGCAAGAACACTTTTATTTATATTTATTTATTTATTTGCAGCATTTATATTTCGCCCTTCTCACCCCGCAGGGGACTCAGGGCAGATTACAGTGTACACATATATGGCAAACATTCAATGCCAATTTTTGACATACAAACATATACAGACATACACAGAGGCTATTTTTCTGGCCGCTGGGGAGCTGTCGCTTTCATCGTCCATCTGCAATGTTGATGAAGCACTTCCGCATTCCCCGCATGCTTCCCCGCTGGAATGCTTTGCTGGAGTTTTCTTTATGGCCTCATAAATCAGTTAATTTAGCCTCCCCACACTTTAAGGTGGTACCTAATTTTCCTACTTGACAGATGCAACTGTCTTTTGGGTTGCAAAGGTCAACAACAGGCTACACATAATTGGTTGGAAACCCACTCCAACCCGGGCTTCGAACTCATGACCTTTTGGTCAGAGTGATCTTAATGCAGCTGACATTCAGCCTGCTGCGCCACAATCCCTCTGGGTGGATCTTCATCTTTACTCTCGTGGCTTGTTCTTGGTCTTGCAGCTCTTCTGATGTCTGAGGTGGAGTCTCCATTGGCCTGGAGAGCCCAGTTGAGGTGGTTCGGTTCATCTTGGAGGAGGTGGGGTTCTTTTCAGACTATTTCTTTGCTGCATGTCCAACTACAGAAAAATATGTGGACATGTCCAAATAGCTGCTCAACCTCCAATCTCTAACAACATAGAAATGGCAATATTGGAGAAGAGGCTGTGTTGTTTACAAGGCAGTTTGGGGGGAAGATTTGATTGCTGCATGGTTGGAACAAAATCCCAACCTCGAAATGGCCCCAAAAAGTGATGATGAAAGTGTGGTTTACACTGTTGTGATTGACTAACATGGTGCCAGCTAGATTCCCAAACATAATGCCAGCTTGTAACACTTAGTTCCAAGCTCTAGAAAGGCCAACTGTTCCCTTCCTCTGAGCCTTCCTATCGTCCAATTCTGAGCTGCTAGAATCTGGCTTCAGTTATGAGGAAGCAAAAAAAAAAATCAGGAAAAAAGATACATGACATTATATGTCACATCTAGTTTGGACCAAAGCTATGGCACAGGTAGACTTTCATTCATCACTGGAGTAATGCACTGCAAGCTTGCAGAAGTAGTTATAACACAGAGATGTAGGTGGCACTTTTGCTATCCATCACCAGTCTCAAAGGGAAGCAAGAGAAAAATCCATCATTTTATCAAGAAAAGTGGTGTAATGATGGATGGAGTGCTGGACTTTGACAAGAAGATCAGATTCAAATCCCTACTCAGCCACAAACCATGTTAGGAGTCCTGGGGCAATCACCCCATCTGCTGAATTTATCTCATAAGATTTCTGAGAGGATCAACCAGGGAACAGTGACTGTGTTCTCCAGTGAGTTCTGTGAAGGAAAGATAGGCTAGACACTTCATTTAATTACAAATTATAGTCATGGCACAAAAAAATAGTCTCTGACTTTCTTTTTCCCATCGGTAAATATCCCTCGATGCTTATGTTAATTATAATCTATATTTTATGTACTATATATATGTAGATATATATCTCCCCTATCTTCTTTTCCCTCTTTATTTTTTGTATCTATAAAAATCAATAATAATAGTAAAAAATATGAACCCTATTTTTCTTTGAAATTGAAAATGTCACCCTCCCATGAATTAATGTTGGCTTCTGTTACCCAATCCTAATTAAAATTTTGTTAGACTGTCATGCACGGATAATATTGCCAGACCCAGAAGCCAAATCTGGCTGGACACTATCAATATTTGCCTATCGTTTGTATTTTCCAAATGGGATTGGCATAGAATAGGTGTGGACAAAGTGCAGACCTTGAGATGTACTTGGACTCCTTCAATCAGCAATCCTCTTCGTTAGCTATGTTGCTAAAGCTGAAAGGAGATGCAATGTGATGTGAGAGAATTGGCCATCTGCAAGGATGTTGCCAAGAAGATGCTGGGATGTATTGTCCCCCATGTTGTTTAACATCTACATGAAGCTGCTGGGTGAGATCATCTGGAGTTCTGGAGTTCGATGCCATCTGTACGCAGATGATGTCCAAACTCATTTCCACCAGATGCTAAGGAGGATGTCCAAGTCCTGAAGTGGTGCCTGGCCGCTGTGACGGTCTGGATGAGGGCGAGCAAATTGAAGTTGAATCCAGACAAGACAGAGGTCCTCCTGGTCAGTCGCAAGGCCGAACAGGGTATAGGGTCACAACCTGTGCTGGACGGGGTCACACTCCCCTTGAAGGCACAGGTTTGCCGCTTGGGAGTTCTCCTGGATTCATCACTGAGCCCAGGTTGCAGCGGTGGCCAGGGGAGCGTTCGCACAATTAAAACTTGTGTGCCAGCTGCGCCCGTACCTTGGGAAGTCAGACTTGGCCATGGTGGTCCACGCTCTCGTTACATCTAGAATAGACTACTGCAACACACTCTACGTGGGGTTGCCTTTGAAGACTGCTCAGAAGCTTCAAATAGTCCAACGAGAGGCTGCCAGGTTAATAACTGGGGCGGCATACAGGGAGCATACAACTCCCATGTTACGCCAGCTCCACTGGCTGCCAGTTTGCTACTGGGCACAATTCAAAGTGCTGGCTTTGGCCTAGAAAGCCCTAAACGGCCCTGCCCAAATTACCTGTCCAAACGCATCTCCTTCTATGTACCATCGCAAAGATTAAGATCCTCTGGGGAGGCCCTGCTTTCCATCCCGCCGTTGTCACAGGCGTGATTGGTGGGGATGAGGGACAGGGCCTTCTTGGTGATTGCTCCCCGGCTATGGAACTCCCTTCCTGGTGAGATCAGGTTGGCCCCCTCCCTCCTGTCCTTTAGAAGGATGGTCAAAACTTGGCTGTGGGACCGAGCTTTCGGGACAGGGCAATGAAGTGACAATGGGAAAGATGACAGGGCCAATTGGATTTGATGTGGATGGCTAGGTTTTAAATTGTGTTATTTTAAATGGTGTATTTTAATATTTAGATAAATGTTTTTTAATGTTTATGTATTGTATCCAGGCATTGAATGTTTGCCATGTATATGTTGTGCTCCGCTCTGAGTCCCCTTCAGGGTGAGAAGGGCGGAATATACGTGTTCTAAATAAATAAATAAATAAACAAACAAATGTTTTGATGTTTTACCATCCTTCTGGGCAGCTTCTCTCATGTCCCCACATGGGGAGCTGGAGCTGACAGAGGGAGCTCCCAGATTTGAAACTCCAACCTGTCAGTCTTCAGCCCTGCTGGCACAAGGGTTTAACCCACTGAGCCACCATGAGCTCCAACTGAAAGGTTATTATGGTGATATTGAATATTCATGTTCCTGCTACTGTACATGAGAACAAAGCCAACCTTAAAAACTCTGGCATAGAACTGGAAAGTAGGCCTGTCGGTTTTAGTTCGTTAATTCGTTATTTCGTAATTAAATCGTTATTTTTACCATATCCGAAGCGATATCAAAACATATTTTCAAACCCGGAAGGGTTTAAAAATATCGAAACAGCAGCCCCATTTTTTTTACGAGCTTCAGCTCGTGTCGTTAATGGGATGGAGGCTGCTGGGTGCTGCTGGTGCCTGGGAGCCAATCCGGCGCTCCCAAGCACCCCAGCAGTGCACCGTGGCAGGAGCCGATTGGATGGCGCGCGCGCGCTCACAACCGGCCTCCGCGCGCCATCCGGCTCGGCTCCTGCGCCCTCCTCCTCCTCCTCCTCCTCTGAGTCCTGACACTTCCTGCAACACAGCTGGGAGGAGGAGGAGGAGGAGGGCGCAGGAGCCGAGCCGGATGGCGTGCGGAGGCCGGTTGTGAGCGCGCGCGCGCCATCCAATCGCTCCGGCGTGCGCCCTCCTCCCAGCTGTGTTGCAGGAAGTGTCAGGACTCAGAGGAGGAGGAGGGCGCACGCCGGAGCGATTGGATGGCGCGCGCGCGCGCTCACAACCGGCCTCCGCGCGCCATCCGGCTCGGCTCCTGCGCCCTCCTCCTCCTCCTCCTCCTCTGAGTCCTGACACTTCCTGCAACACAGCTGGGAGGAGGAGGAGGAGGAGGAGGGCGCAGGAGCCGAGCCGGATGGCGCGTGGAGGCCGGTTGTGAGCGCGCGCGCGCCATCCAATCGCTCCGGCGTGCGCCCTCCTCCCAGCTGTGTTGCAGGAAGTGTCAGGACTCAGAGGAGGAGGAGGGCGCACGCCGGAGCGATTGGATGGCGCGCGCGCGCTCACAACCGGCCTCCGAGCGCCATCCGGCTCGGCTCCTGCGCCCTCCTCCTCCTCCTCCTCCTCTGAGTCCTGACACTTCCTGCAACACAGCTGGGAGGAGGAGGAGGAGGAGGGCGCAGGAGCCGAGCCGGATGGCGCGCGGAGGCCGGTTGTGAGCGCGCGCGCGCCATCCAATCGCTCCGGCATGCGCCCTCCTCCCAGCTGTGTTGCAGGAAGTGTCAGGACTCAGAGGAGGAGGAGGAGGAGGAGGGCGCAGGAGCCGAGCCGGATGGCGCGCGCGCGCTTCCTGCAATATTCACACACTCACACACAGAGGAAAGTGGAGCGAGGAAGAGGCAGCAGCGCTTCAATAAATCCGAGCAAGGGAAAAGAAGACGTGTAAACGAGGCAGTTTTCAGGGCTGTATGTATGACATGTTCCAGGACCAGAAGCATTCTCTCCTGACATTTTGCCCACATCTATGGCAGGCATCCTCAGAGGTATGTTGGAAACTACTAGGCCTCTTTGATCAAGAAAAAATTTGTTTCTAAAATGTTTTGTAAATATTTACGAAATTTCGTAAATAACAAAACATTTTTTTGGAAAGTTTTGTAAATATTTTAAATATCGAAACAAAAAAACACCCCAATTACAAATCGATTTTAGAAACACATTTTTTCTTGATCAAACAGGCCTACTGGAAAGCCCTGGCCCTTGAGAGCTCCAGCTGGAGGTCAGCTATGTCCAGCAGTGCTGTAGAATATGAAGAGGCACGAATGGAGGGCGAAAGAGAGAAAAGTGCCAAAAGGAAGGCACATCAAACCAACCCCGACCGGGACCACCTTCCACCTGGAAATCCATAACCTCACTGCGGGAGAACATGCAGGTCAAGAATAGGGCTCCACAGCCACCTACGGACCCACCGCCAGTACACCAATCTTGGAAGACAATCCTACTTGGACAACGAGGGATCACCAAAGTAAGTAAGTACATGAGAGCAGGGTTCAGGAGAGAGGAAAGCATGAAGTTAGTGGTTGATGCAGTTGTCCAACTGGATGGGATTTTAATGGTTGTAAACTCAACTGTATTCAGATTCATATGGTATGTATTTCCTTCTGGACTGTATTATCTTTATTGGCCTTGTTGTTGTTCATTCGTTCAGTCGTCTCCGACTCTTCGTGACCTCATGGACCAGCCCACGCCAGAGCTCCCTGTCGGCCGTTACCACCCCCAGCTCCCTCAAGGTCAGTCCGGTAACTTCAAGGATGCCATCCATCCATCTTGCCCTTGGTCGGCCCCTCTTCCTTTTGCCTTCCACTTTCCCCAGCATAATTGTCTTCTCTAGGCTTTCCTGTCTCCTCATGATGTGGCCAAAGTACTTCAACTTTGTCTCTAGTATCTTTCCCTCCAGTGAGCAGTCGGGCTTTATTTCCTGGAGGATGGACTGGTTGGATCTTCTCGCAGTCCAAGGCACTCTCAGAACTTTCCTCCACCACCACAGCTCAAAAGCATCGATCTTCCTTCGCTCAGCCTTCCCTAAGGTCCAGCTCTCCCATCCGTAGGTTACTACAGGGAATACCATGGCTCTGACTAGGCGGATCTTTGTTGCCAGTCTGATGTCTCTACTCTTTACTATTTTATCGAGATTGGACATTGCTCTCCTCCCAAGAAGTAAGCGTCTTCTGATTTCCTGGCCACAGTCTGCATCTGCAGTCATCTTTGCGCCTAGAAATACAAACCCTGTCACGGCCTCCACGTTTTCTCCCTCTATTTTCCAGTTGTCAATCATTCTTGTTGCCATAATCTTGGTTTTTTTGACGTTTAGCTGCAACCCGGCTTTTGCGCTTTCTTCTTTCACCTTGATTAGAAGGCTCCTCAGCTCCTCCTCGCTTTCGGCCATCAGAGTGGTGTCATCTGCATATCTGAGGTTGTTAATGTTTCTTCCAGCAATTTTCACCCCAGCTTTGCATTCATCAAGCCCCGCACATCGCATGATGTGTTCTGCATACAAGTTAAAGAGGTTGGGTGAGAGGATGCAGCCTTGCCATACGCCTTTCCCAATCTTGAACCAGTCTGTTGTTCCGTGGTCAGTTCTTACTGTTGCTACTTGGTCCTCTTTACCCTTTATTGGCCTCTTTACCCTTTATTCTTTCCCTCTATTTTTCCTCTTTTGAGTCTACTGAATACATTTTCCACCCCTCAAGTTAAGTCAATATTTCAGAATCATTACTGTATGAAGGCACTTAGGGGGATGGTCTACCATGAGGAAATCATAGAATAATCGAGTTGGAAGAGACCACATGGGCTATGTACTCATCTAGTCCAACCTCCTGTCATGAAGGAAAAGCACAAAGTACCCCTGACAGATGGCCATCTGGCCTCTGTTTAAAAGCTTCCAAGGAAAGATCTTCCACCACACTCCCAGGCAGAGAGTTCCACTGTGAACAGCTCTTACAGTCAGGAAGTTCTTCCTAATGTTCAGGTGGAATCTTATTTTATGTCATTTGAGCCCATTGCTCCAAGATCTAGTTTCCAGGACAGCAGGCTTACTTACTTAGGCGGTCCCTCATTGTCCGAGTAGGATTGTCTTCCAAGATCAGTGTACTGGTGGTGGGTCCGTAGGTGACTGTGAAGCCCTATTCTTGATCTGCATGTTCTCCTGCAGTGAGGGCATTGGTTTCCAGGTGCAAGGCAGTCCTGGTTGGGGTTGGCTTTATGCACCTTCATCTTGGCACATTTCTCTCTTTCGCCCTCCAGTCATGCCTCTTCAAATTCTAGCATTTGTGCCTCTTCAAATTCCAGCACTGCTGGTCACAGCCGACCTCCAGCTGGAGTGCTCAAGAACCAGGGCTTCCCAGTTCTAGGGCAGCAGAAAACAAGCTTGGTCTCTCTTCCTTTTGACATCCTTTCACATATTATTTATACATAGCTAACATGTCTCCTCTCAGCCTTCTCTTCTGAAGGTTAAACATATTCAGCTCTTTAAGCCACTCCTCATAGGGCATGGTCTCCAGACCTTTGATTATTTTCGTTTCCCTTCTCTGGGCACCTTCCATCTTGTCAATATCTCTTTTAAACTGGGTTTTCCATAATTGGACACAGTATTCTAGGTGAGATCTAATCAAAGCATAAAAGAGAGCCACCATGACTTTCTTGTATCTATGTTGTACTATACTCTTTTTGATGCAGTCCAAAATCCCATTAGCTTTTTGAGCTGCTGCATCACAGTGTTGACTCATGTTCAGCTTGTTGTCCACGAGGATTCCAATTGCATTGTAGTTACCAGACATGGTTAGGTTCGGTCGGAATATTGGTAATTCGGAATAAATTTGGAAAGATTTCCTTTTTGAAGTGATTTCAAAGTTTTTAAGTAAACCGGGAGTCCCTTTGCCCTTCCAAAGCCTTTTCTGCCATTTTTCTTATGAATCAGTAAGTGAATCGGAAATGATTCAGGTTTGTCCCTGCTTCTGTTCCCTGGCCTCGGTTCAAGCCAGAGAAGTGATCTAAACCAGTGTGGATGGATACCCTTCCTTTCCTTTCCCTCCCACATCAGTCTTAAGTGACAGAAGCAGTTTTAACCAGTATGGATGGATTCATGTCAGTTTAAACCAGTGGGGAGGAATTTCCTTCATTTCCTTTCCCTGCTGCGTTAGTCTTAAGCGAGAGAAGCAATTTTAACCAGAGTGGGCTCCCCCCCCCCCCCCCGCTTCTGGAGTAAAACAACTACTTTCAAAGTAAAGACCACCCAATGAAACAGGAAATAACACTTTGAAACCATTAACAAAGGATTCAGAAGTCTCGGAAGTTTTGCAAAGTTTTGAACATTTTTTTCTGTGAAAATCGGAATTGACTTTAGATCCGAACCACCAGTGCCCACTACATCCGAAATGAGTTTTGAACCTTTTTTTTTTTTTTTTTGGATCAAGCAAGCTGTTGCAACCCAGAGCAGGAAACTGGACCCTCAGTCAACAATCCACCACACTTGACTTCAGGAAAACATTCCTTTTTTATTGATGAAAGATGAATACAAAATAGAAGAAATATGCAAAAGTAAAAAGTCACAGTAAAAATCAGGAACAAGAAATGTCCACAAACAAGATCATGAAATCCACAGCAAAACTGCTGAATCCTGGAACCTGTAAGCAATCCATTAACCGTACTTGAAACAACTAGGCCACTTGAATCAGGAGACCTGGAAAAGCTGGCACATGAATCTGGAATGATGCGTGCTCTGAAGCTGCATTCAGGCCAGGCATATTTAAGGCTGCAAAATCTATTGCGAGACACGCCTGAAGATTTTGTTTGTATTTCTTTCAATCTGGCTGACCTATGTAAACTTTGTGCTTCACCCCGGCTCTGCCAAATCTGCCCCCGCCTACCCTCATTAGGGAGACCAGGTGCCGGATTCTCTGGAGAACTAAGACTGGGAAGAAAAGGGAGTGAAACATCTCCACTTGGCTCGGAATGCATATTCTCACGGGAATTCTTTCACTTTCCAAGGCTGTAGGATTTTCACTACTCAAACCATCATAATCTAAATTGGCCTCAGAATTCACATTGACATCTACATTGGCATCAGGAAATACAATCAGAGAATCAGGTTCAGGTTCACACACAGGTTGAACCCCAACACAAGCCTAGTAGTTACTCACTGGTTTGTGTCCTCTCCTATTATGTACTCAAGACCAGGTGGTTTCTCAGGTACAATTCTGATGACACCTGGAGAGGAAGGACCACAACAAAACTGGACAGGAATCATTCACCAGTTTGTTTATGCTTCTACTCCTATCCCTCCTGGACAAGACATTTCTTCACTTGCTCTAACTGGTAGCAGCTGGGGAGGATGGTATATGCTTGTCAAATTCTGTTTGCTTCTTTTCCCATTACCTTAGGGCTTGTTGGTCCTCTGCATCACATTATCTGTAATTTCCCTTTCAAAAAAGGTCTAGACCAAGCCGGAAGGGTTATAATTGCCATATAACTCTACTGAACATACAGGGCTTCCTGTTTCCAGCAGGTGTATTCTCATTAGCATTTCAGATAAGAAAATCCACATTTTTGCACAGCAGCATACTGGCTTTATTAATAACCTCCCTATTTGTATACTTCTCCCTTTTTAAGGGCCTATTGTATGAAAGCAAATGAACAGTTATTGCTCTGGGGCTTAGTATATTCCATAAATAACTGCTGTTGCTGAAAGGATAAATCTTTCCTCAAATGCTGTTGCATTGTATAGTCATGAATATATTTTTTTCACATTACGAATAAAGGAAAACACTCTCTGGATTGACAAGAATGAAGAAAGCATATCCGGGGGAAGGGAGTTTCGTGCATAAACACATGCAAATGCTGGTTGTGTTTGGCATTGACAGTGCAATTATCCAATTTGCAACCGTTATTAAGCCATAGCCTGGGTCAATGACATTCAACTCGTGGCTGAATTGCAGCGAGTGAATTTGCACAGCCCTATTGTTCTTTCTTCAAGAAAATCACCAGTTCCACTTGTCTACTGTTGAAGGCCCTTTGAAGTTCAATCAGTCCCACAATTGAAAAACATTGAAGGACAGCAGTCCTTCAAGGACAGTAGTCCTTCAAGGGGCAACATCCTGTTGCAAAATGGTTTTGTTTTGTTTTTGTTTTGTTTTGTTTTGTTTTGTTTTGTTTTTGCTTACTATGTTATTCCACCGATTATTCTAAGCAATTGGTATTAGGGGCCAGTTTTTCCAACAACTTTCGAGAATTCACAAATTTCCCCATAAATCCAATGGAGGAGGCTGAAGGTTTATGATCACAGACTGTGTGCTTTGAGAGCTCAGCTCTTAGAAGTCCAACTTTGAATCCTTGTCCAGTTCAGTTTCTTATTAAAGCTTTCCTTGCAGAAGGAAGGGGGTTTATTTATTTATTTCGAGCACTTCTACCCCGCTCTTCTCAACCCCCGAAGGGGGACTCAGGGCGGCTTACAAAAAGGCACAATTTGATGCCAGCAATACACATAATAAAATAAAATACGTAGCAACAATTATAAACAGTTAAAACAATCCAATTATGCAATAACAGCTAATAAAAACTGATCTAATGACCAACGTTTGCCAAGTTCAAAATCCGTAAATTCATTCTGCATTGTCATAATCCTATCCAATAGGGCTGGGCGGTTTCGTTTCGTAATTTCGTAATTCGTTAAAAATTCGTTAATTTTTTTGATAACGAAGCGATAACGAACCATTCAGGAGCAACTAAAAAACGAAACGAATTTTTCAATTCGTTTCGTAATATTTTCGAATTCGTTTTGTATTCGTTTCGTTATTGTTTCGAAATCGTTTTGTTATTATTTCCACATGTCTGGGGCAAGTTTTATAGTTGTTGTTTGTTTAATCAGTGAAAAAAATTATAATTATCACACCAACAGTCAACAACAGAGGGAGAGGGAAGCTTCAGAAGTTCCCCCTGTCCCATTTGGAGGTTTTTTAGCGTATTGCGCAGTCGCGTCCGCCATTAACGAATCAATTCGTATTCTTTTCGTATTCGTTTCGAATTGTTTCGTAATTTTACGAAATTTCATAAATATCAAACTTTTTTAAAGAAAAAATTCAGAATTATTTTTAAAAACGAAACGCAAAAACCCCCTAAAAATGAATCGAGTTTAGAAACAATTTTTTCCGTGGTTGCCCAGCCCTACTATCCAACTCTAGTCATCATTGTCCTTTGTCTGTGTGCCAGATTACCCAAAGGCCTGGTTCCATATCCATGTTTCTAGTTTCCTTCTGAAAGAGAGAAGGGATGTCGATGACCTAATTTCCCCCGGGGAGCGAATTCCACAGGTGAGGGGCCACCACCAAGAAGGTCCTGCTCCTCGTCCCCACCAATCTCACTTGTGATAAAGGTGGGGCCGAGAGCAGGGCCTCCCCAGAGGATCTTAAACTCTGATGTAGGATGTAGAAGGAGATGTGTTTAGACAGGTACGCTGGGCCGGAACCGTATAGGGTTTTGTAGGTCAAAACCAGCACTTTGAATTGTGCTTGGAACTGGATCTGCAGCCATGGAGCTGACATGACAGAGGGGTGGTATGTTCTCTGTATGACGCTCCGGTGAGTGGTCTGGCTGCCGCCCATTGGACTAACTGAAGTTTCCAAATAGTCTTCAAAGGCAACCCCACGTAGAGTGTGTTGCAGTAATCTATTCAGGATGTAACAAGAGCATGGACCACTGTGGCCAGATCTGAGTTCCCAAGGTATGGGCGCAACTGGCACACAAGTTTTAATTGTGCAAAAGCTCTCCCGGCCACCGCCGAGACCTGGGGTTCCAGGCTCAGCGATGAGTCCAGGATCACTCCCAAGCTGCGAACCTACGTCTTCAGGGGGAGTGTAACCCCATCTAACACAGGCTGTAACCCTATGCCCTGTTTGGCCTTACGACTGACCAGTAGGACCTCTGTCTTGTCTGGGTTGAAATTGCCATTCTTCTTGCTCCCCAACTGGCAGAATGACAGTTAGAACCGTTGGTCTCAGCAGCCAGCCAGATGCAGCAGCCAATCAGAGCCCTGGCCCCTGGCACACACAGCCAATCAGCTGTTGACACATCGCTCGCCAGTTAAACCACCATATTATGGTGTTCTTTTTCAAATCTTCACAAATTCAACAGGTCTTCACCGGAGTCTGAGAGATGAACCTGGGGGTCAGGACCCCTGGGAAGGGGTCTTGAGGGGTCACCAAACACTATCAGAAAACACGTATTTCTGATGATCTTTGGTGCACCTTTGGCAGAGAACGCTGAAGATCTCTCTGCCTGTCCTTCTCTTCCTTTTTGGAAACAGACGGTGAATAATCCCACCCAAAAGCCCTCCTCCACTGTGGTTGGCCAGCCTCTCAGGTGGCCTCTCAGCCAAGAGGAGGGCTGTTTCTGAGACAAGTTCTGTGTGGCAAGTTTACTAGGTCCATTACCAGTCTGGCACAGAGTGCTCTCTGAGTGCTGGTGAACTACAACTCCCAGAAATCAAAAACAGCTCTCCCCAACCTCACCAGTATGCAATGTTGGCTATGTAAGTAGTGTGCCAAGTTTGCTGCAGATCTATTGCGGGCTGAGTTTAGAATGCTTTTTTATTCTAAATGAACTATAAATTCCAGCAACTACAACTCCCAAATATCAAGATCTATTTTCCCCAAACTCCATCAGTGTTCACATTTGGGCATTTTGAGTATTTGTGCCAAAGTTGGTCCAATCCATCATTATTTGAGTCTACAGTGCTCTCTGGATGTGGGTGAACTACAACTTCAAAACTCAAGGTCAATGCCTAACAAACCCTTCCAGTATTTTCTGTTGGTCATGGGAGTTTGGTGCCCCAAGTTTGGTTCAATTCCATCATTGGTGGAGTTCAGAATGCTCTTTGATTGTAGGTGAACTATAAGTCCCAGGAACTACAACTCCCAAATGACAAGGTCTATTTTCCACAAAATCCATCAGTGTTCACATGTGGGCATATTGAGTATTCATTCCAAGTTTGGTCCAGATCCATCATTGTTTGAGTCCACAGTGCTCTCTGGATGTAGGTGAACTACAACTCCAAAACTCAAGGTCAATGCCCACCAAATACTTCCAGTGTTTTCTTTTGGTCATGGGAGTTCTGTGTGCCAAGTTTGGTTCAATTCCATCGTTGGTGGAGTTCAGAATGCTCTTTGATTGCAGTTGAACTCTAAATCCCAGAAACAACAACTCCCAAATTAAAAAAAAACCAATACCCTCCCAATCCCGTCAGTATTCAAATCTGGGCATATCGGGTATTTGTGCCAAATTTGGTCAAGTGGATGAAAATAATCCTGCATATTAGATATTTACATTCTAATTTGTAACAGTAGCAAAATTACAGTTATGAAGTAGCAACGAAAATAATTTATGGTTGAGAATCATCACATAATGAGGAACTGTATTAAAGGGTTGAGAACCACTGCTCTTGTTGAATTGACTTCTGTGACGGCGCAACTGGCACCACCTATGTGTAGAACTGTTAGTTGCAAGATTTAAACTATTGTATCATGCTTAATCCTGCATTCTTACCCTATTTATGTATAGTTGGACTGATTGGTTATTTATAGCTGTCAATCAATGTTGTTTGCACCAGCTGGATTGCTTTCTCAGCTCAACTGTTTGGCTCCACCTCTTCCTGAAGGGGGGGGGAGTGCTTCCTTTCTTTCATTCTGCCATTAGAGTTTCTACCAGATGGACATGAGTAAGAGACTTGGCTCTAAAAGCCCCTGCTTAAATTACTTCTCAGCACCAATTCTCAGGTTTTTTACCCTTGGGACTCATGCTTTATGTCCAGATCATCCTGGACAACATTGAGGAGACCCAAGCGCCTTCAAACCGGTTCTTTTGGCACCAGAGGAAGGTCTTGTCCCTTCAACATAGGCCATTGGACTGGGGTTGTGTTTATTCCGATATTCACAGCTACTGAGGAAAGAGGAAACAGGAAAAAAGCTTCTCAGCTGCAAACTCCTTGGACTTCAGAGATTGTAAAGTATATTTCCTTTATCCCTGTTGAAAAATCAAGCTTATGCCTGAGAAAGATAACTCATTGTGAACAATAAATACCATTTCGAGTTATCTGTTGTGTTTTGGTCTTTGGGAGTTCCAGTTTCCTATAGGAGGGCAAGAAGCAATCCCCTGGGAAAAGATGCCAGTAAGAGCTATAGCCCCCAGGCGCGACGGCACAACTTCCTTCTTTAAATCGGGCCGATGGCTCTTACATTAGATTACGAAGGAGAGGAAAGGTCAGGTCAGGAGATTTTAGTTATGCATAAGTAACTAAAGAAGCTATCTGAATGTTGGCACTTTATTTTAAAACAGAGAACAACCTCATATCGAATATCTGCACAAAAAAGGGAATGAAGGACACAGAAAGGGAGAAGGTATAAATCCAAATACAAAACTCCTGCAAACAAACTTCTCCCAGATCAATGTGTACCTCCTATGCTATGCGATTGCTTACACACCAAGTCATTTTGTCTGAAGGTTATGTAGGGAGCTGATCTAATGATAGAGATATCCGTCTCTTGGGACCCATTGATTTTCATATTAGGATGGGTGGAACATTCCCAAGGACTATCAAGTTCAGAGAGACTCACACGTACACACAAAATCTCCTCCTGAGAGAAACACTGTTTGCTGAGAACATGATTATACAAAACCAGAAGTTTCCTATTCCATAATATAGACGAGAAGTACAGATACTAGCTTTGTATTGATTTCCTCATTCCAGGATTTTATTGTTCTGGGCTTTACTCCACTATAAGAACATTCAGTAACAGGAACCCTGATGGTCTCAATCAGATCAAAAGCATATTAATGCAGGGAGGCCCCTCAGATGCCTATGGGAAGCCCAAAATGAGACATGATACCATAAAAATAATAGATAAAAAGATAAAGATAATAGTAATTTCTCAAAAGACTTTTCCTCTGATAAAAATCCCCTATGATGAGTTTCAGTATTTGGTTAATCACTGTGTGTCTGGCTACAGGAAGGTAGTCAGACACTCCTCTGATGTTGCCTTCTTGCTGCAATGAAAGATACCTTCAAGGATAAGGATATATGTATTAGGGCTGGGCGGTTTCGTTTCGTTAATTCGTAATTCGTTAATAATTCGTTAATTTTTTTAATTACAAAACGATAACGAACCATTCTGGAGCAATTTTGAAAAAAAAACGAATTTTTAAATAGTTTTGTAAATGCTTCGTTTTTCGTTATTGTATTCGTTTCGTTATTGTTTTGAGGTCGTTTCGTTATTATTTCCGCATGTCTGGGGCAAGTTTTATGGTTGTTTTTTGTTTAATTAGTGAAAAAAAAAATTATAATATCACACCAACAGTCAACAACAGAGGGAAGCTTCAGAAGTTTTTGGAGGTTTTTTAGCATATTTCGCGGTCGCGTCCGCCATTAACGAATCGATTTGTTATTGTTTCGGAAATGGATTCGTTAATGTTTTGTAATTTTTTCACATTTACGAAATTTCGTAAATATCAAACTTTTTAAAAGGAAAATTTTGTAGCTATTTTAAATAACGAAACGCAAAAACCCCCAAAAAACGAATCAATTTTAGAAACAAATTTTTCCGTTGTTACCCAGGCCTAATATATATATATATAATTTTATATTACATGTAATATTACTAATAATATTACAGTAGTGGTATAGTACAATACAGTTATATATTAGGCTTGGGTAAGTTCGTTCGTTAGTTTCTAAAATTGTAATTAATTCAGATTAAATTACCTTTTGATCCAATTTCGAGCCATGCAGGAATAGTGGGAGGAGCAATTCCTTACTGAAACAACTTCCCCATTGTTCGGAATTATTTTCGGATGTGGCTTTGAACGCCCAGTGATGCAAAGAGGAACGAGGTGGGCGTGGCTAAGAACAGCTCTTCCTGAAGGCCACTGGGGGAGTGGCCTTCAGGAAGAGCTGTTCTTAGCCATGCTCACCTCATCCCTCTTTGCGTCGCTGGGCGTGCAAATCCACCAATGCAAAGAGGGGCGAGGCGGGCATGGGTAAGCACTGCTCTTCCTGAAGGCCACGCCCTGTAATCCATCGCCGTTCGTTTTCACCCAAGGAAGGGAAACTGCGAGGTTAGTTTTAAAATCTCGCAGTTTTCCTTCCTTCCCTGGTGGCGAGTTGCGATGTAGAGAGACGAGGCAGGCGTGGCTAAGCACAGCTCTTCCTGAAGGCCACTGGGGACGTGGCCTTCAAGAAGAGCTGTGCTTAGCCACGCTCACCCCGTCCCTCTGCATCACAGCTCGCCGCAAGGGAAGGAAGGGAAACTGCAAGATTATAATGGTTCTGGAGGAAGGGAGGGGCACCTTCCATTAACAAAGCAAATGAAGCGATTCGTATTTCTTGATATTTCCGATCTTTTTTTCAAGAAAATTTCAGAAATAATTTCAAAATCGAATCGCCAGCACCTCCTACATCCGAAACGAGTTTTGAACCTTTTTTTTTTTTTTGGATCACCTAAGCCTAATATATATAATACTAATATTGTGCTGTGCTAATAATATAATATATTGTGTACACATACTTAGGCGATCCCTCATTGTCTGAGTAGGTTAGTCTTCCAAGGTCAGTGTACTGGTGGGTCCGTAGATTGCTGTGGAGCCCTATTCTTGATCTGCATCTTCTCCCACAGTGAGGGCACTAGTTTCTAGGTGGAACTTTGTCCTATGCTAATAATATAATTGTTGGAGTTCAGCCTGTGATTGTGTTTCAGGATCAGGGTGCTTTTAATGTGGGAAACGATGTTAATGAGGTTCAGGATGTGGAGAATGATGCTAATGGGGTTCAAGATGAGTTTCAAGATGGCAATGATTTGGTCTGTGATATTGATGCAGAGAATGACCAGGAGATCCCTGTAGTTTCCCATGAGAATATCCCTGAGGGCTGGGGGGATGATGATGATGAAAATAGCTCGGAACCTGCAGAAATTAATAAGAAAGTAGATAACGAGCTGAGAGATAGATGAGAAGAGTACCTCGCGAAGGCTGATCTGGCTGGGGTGGTCCATGCCTTGGTCACCTCTAGATTGGATTACTGCAATGCGCTCTACGTGGGGCTGCCCTTGAAAATGGCTCGGAAATTCCAATTGGTCCAACGGGCAGCAGCCAGGATGTTAACCGGGGCTCATTACAGAGAGAGGTCAACCCTCCTGTTCAAGGAGCTCCACTGGCTGCCGTTTATTTTCCTATCCCAATTTAAGGTGCAGGTGCTCACCTACAAAGCCCTGAACGGTTTGGGACCACCCTACCTGCGTGACCTGATCTCCGTCTACGAACCCACGCAATTGCTTCGGTCATCTGGGGAGGCCTTGCTTGTGATCCTGCCTGCGTCACAAGCGCGCTTGGTGGGGACTCGAGACAGGAGCTTTTTTGTGGCGGCTCCCCGACTCTGGAATGCCCTCCCAAAAGATCTCAGACAGGCCCCTACATTGGCAGTCTTCAGAAAGAACTTGAAGACCTGGCTATTCCGATGTGCCTTTCCAGAATAGGAAGACTCCTATAACAAGTCCCAGAAGCACTTTAGTAGAATTAAGATTGCTGCACTCTGCACACTGCACTTACTTATAATCCTACATACCTCCTGTCACATCAGCACTTTTAATCTTGTACCCATTACTCTGGCCCGGCCCAGTTTTATAGTGTCTTGATGTATTGTTTTATTTTTGTTGTTCATACTGCTTAACTGTTTTTAATTTGCTTTAGGTGTTGTATTGTTGTATTGTGTTTTGAGGCCTTGGCCTATGTATGCCGCATCGAGTCCTTCGGGAGATGCTAGCGGGGTACAAATAAAATAATAATAATAATAATAATAATAATAATAATAATAATAATAAGAGTTCAATCAAAACAGGAGAGCTGAGCAAAGGCTTAGGCGCTCTGCCAGGCTTTGACAGAAAACAACAAAGCCTCAACTAAAGAGAAACCAATTTCTGACCACTAATGACCTAGCCAATGAGGGGATAAAAGTCTCAAGTTTGGGATGTGTAGTCAGATGAAGCATCGTTTAGAATCATGTCAAGTGCTTGTCCTTGATTTATGGAAACCTTGCTTTGAAGTTTCAAACTAAGACATTTCTTGTTCATGATTTTGGATTCCTGGATTTCACAATTGCTTACTCAAGCCTTGGATCAACGTATTCCTGATTTTCTGGATTATATTGAAGATGTGTGGAGTTTGCTTTTATGAATGTTGCTGAACTCTGCCTTGGACTAATTTGTTCCTGCTTATCTTCTTACCTAATTGGATTTACCTATTTCTGCAAGATCTCTTCAAAGGTGATCAGGCTGTCTAACAAAATGAAAACAAATAACGCAAGCAACAGAAGAGATGGCCACCGATGTTCTTGTTTGACCTATCTTTAAATAGTTGTTGTTGTTCATTCGTTCAGTCGTCTCCGACTCTTCGTGACCTCATGGACCAGCCCACGCCAGAGCTCCCTGTCAGCCGTCACCACCCCCATCTCCTTCAAGGTCAGTCCAGTCACTTCAAGGATGCCATCCATCCATCTTGCCCTTGGTCGGCCCCTCTTCCTTTTGCCTTCCACTTTCCCCAGCATAATTGTTTTCTCTAGGCTTTGCTGTCTCCTCATGATGTGGCCAAAGGACTTCCACTTTGTCTCTCGTCTCCTTCCCTCCAATGAGCAGCCGGGCTTTCTTTCCTGGAGGATGGACTGGTTGGATCTTCTCGCAGTCCAAGGCACTCTCAGAACTTTCCTCCAACACCACAGTTCAAAAGCATCCATCTTCCTTCGTTCAGCCTTCCCTAAGGTCCAGCTCTCACATCCGTAGGTTACTACCAACTGATATTTTCTCGTGCAATTTTATTATTCTGTAGCATAAATTAATATGGCTCTTAGCTTTTAACTCCTGAAAAATTAGTTCCAACTAATGTGCAAATGGTTACACGGCAACCACAAGTCAGGCTGTAAGATCAGCCCGTACATTTAGAACAATTTCCCCTTCTAATTACAGTGGGTAATTATTCCATTTGGAATATGGGTGAAAAGGTTAATGATGAGCAACACGTGACTGTCACTGATTAAAGCGAAATAAAAAAAATGTTATGTAATTGGCATCAATATTTTCTGGGTGGCAAAAAAATATATCAGAGCCTTATTCTTTAACCTCTCTCTTTGCATTTTGATCACACATTATCCTGCAGATAATTGATGGAATCTTGCATTGATTTGGTGACATCATATTTCATTTCTGAATACCGAAAAGCTTGGAGGCAGCATTGGCTGGATCACCAGTGGGGTAGCAATATAGTTATTTCAGCAGCTTTTCCTCTACGGATGATACCTGAACCCAGCACTGAATTTCTTAAGCAAGACATCTTGATGGGATGAGAAGAAGATGGTGGTGGAAATCAATGATGGTATAATTAGATGAAATATGTTACATCAGTGGTTCTCAACCTTGCTAATGCCGTGACCCCTTAATGCAGTTCCATATGTTGTGGTGACCCCCAACCATAATATTGCTTCCGTTGCTACTTGATACCTGTCATTTTACTACTGTTATAAATCGTAATGTAAATATCCGATATGCAGGATATATTTTCATTCACTGGACTAAATTGAGCACAAATACCCAATATGCCCAAATGTGAATGCTAGTGGGGTGGGGGGGGGGATTGATTTTGTAATTTGGGAGTTGTAGTTGCTGGGATTTATAGTTCACCTATAATCAAAAAACATTCTGAACTCCACCAATGATGGAATTGAACCAAACATAGCACAAAGAACTCCCATGACCAACAGAAAACACTGGAAGGGTTTTGTTGGCTTTGACCTTGAGTTTGGGAGTTGTAGTTCACCTATATCCAGAGGAGCACTGTGGATTCATGCAATGATGGATCTGGACCAAACTTGGCACGAATACTCAGTATGCCCAAATGTGAACACTGGTAGAGTCTGGGGAAAATAGACCTTGACATTTGGGAGTTGTAGTTGTTGGGATTTATAGTTCACCTATAATCAAAAAACATTCTGAACTCCACCAATGATGGAATTGAACCAAACGTGGCAAAAGAACTCCCATGACCAACAGAAAACTCTGGAAGGGTTTTGTGGGCATTGACCTTGAGTTTGGGAGTTGTAGTTCACCTATATCCAGAGGAGCACTGTGGATTCATGCAATGATGTATCTGGACCAAACTTGGCACGGATACTCAGTATGCCCAAATGCGAACACTGGTAGAGTCTGGGGAAAATAGACCTTGACATTTGGGAGTTGTAGTTGCTGAGATCTATAGTTCACCTACAATCAAAGAGCATTCTGAACTCAACCAACAATAGAATTGGGTCAAACCTCCCACACAGAATCCCAATGACCACCAGAAAATACTATGTTTTCTGATGGTCTTTGGCGACCCCTTTGACACCCCCTCACGCCCCCCCCCCCGGGTCCCAACCCCCAGGTTGAGAAACACTGTGTTAGATTGAGACTGCATTGACCTTCCTGTTAAGTAACCATATTTTCTTCCATTCTGGAGAGTAGGACCATTTCTCAACATATACTCATCTCTGGTCCTGCATGATTTAAGACTCAGATTATATTCAGCATGTATTTGAGTCTTAAACTTCAAGTTTAGCCCAAAAGTCCCCATTGCAGGAACATTTTTCAAAGGGCACTTTATTTCTATGACATTCAGAGGCAAGATTACATAGTAATCTACTTCACCATGTACATTTGCTGCAAAATTTATATCCAGTGCGTAGGTAATGGCACTGGATACTGCAGAAGGGCAAATGTTTAAAATAGCTGTACAACTGAGCAATAAAAGGTTCATGAAACTTTTCATTGTATTAGGGTTTGGCAGTAAAATCAAAGAACAGCCTGGGTATTTGTTCAGTGAATAAGTCAGCTCTTAAATAAAACCTAGTTTAGCATCACTGAAGATGGGGAGGTGAGACTATAATGCAAAAGAAGGAAGAATATAATCTCTCATCACCTGATTATTATATATGTACTAGCTGTCCCCTGCCACACATTGCTGTGGCCCAGTCTAGTGATCTGGAAAATAAAGTAATGAGAAAGCGTTGGTTTCTAATATATGTAATTTCTTTATGTTTGTGGGTAAACAGTATTTCTTGCTGTTTCTTTGTCAGTGTTGATGTGGAGATTGTCTGGTTTGCCTACTCTGGAGCTTGAAACATATCATTGTCATTCTTTAGGGGTCCCTTTCAAATCTATAATAATATTTATTTATTTATTTATTTATTTACTTTGCTTATATACCGCTGTTCTCAGCCCGGGCGCGACTCACAGCGGTGTACAACATAGAAAGAACAAGGTTCAAAATTCAAGACACAATATAAAATGATCCACAATCCAGCATTAACATAAACATCATCATCAAAAAACATCATCATTACTACAAAAGCCATTCCGCGTCGCCTCATCGTCCAAACCACAATCCAGTATCATTTTCTGTTGTTCCATTCCTATAGTCATTACCAATCATTGCACTTCTTGTTCGAATGCCTTCTTGAACAACCAAGTTTTTAATTTCCTGCGGAATATCATCAGGGAAGGAGCCAGTCTGATGTCCATGGGAAGGGTGTTCCACAGCCGAGGAGCCACCACCGAGAAGGCCCTATCTCTCATCCCCGCCAGCCGTGCCTGTGAGGCAGGCGGGATCGAGAGCAGGGCCTCCCCAGAAGATCTCAAAGTCCTAGTGTGCTCGTAGGTCGAGATGCGGTCGGGTAGGTATCTTGGGCCAGAACTGTTTAGGGCTTTATAGGCCAACGCCAGCACCTTGAATTGAGCCCGGTAGCAAATCGGCAGCCAGTGGAGCTGGTACAACAAGGGGGTTGTATGCTCCCTGCGTCCCGCTCCTGTTAGTATCATGGCTGCCGCACGTTGGACCAATTGAAGCTTCCGGGCCGTCTTCAAAGGCAACCCCACGTAGAGAGCGTTGCAGTAGTCTAAACGGGATGTAACCAGAGCATGGACTACCGTGGCCAAGTCAGACTTCCCAAGGTACGGGCGCAGCTGGCGCACGAGCCTAAGCTGTGCAAATGCTCCCCTGGTCACCGCCGAGACCTGAGGCTCCAGGCTCAGCGATGAATCCAGGATCACACCCAAGCTGTGAACCTGCGCCTTCAAGGGGAGTGTGACCCCATCCAGCACAGGCTGTAACCCTATACCCTGTTCGGCCTTGCGACTGACCAGGAGTACCTAATAATAATAATACTTTATTTATACCTTGCTACCATCTCCCCAAGGGACTCGGTGCGGCTTACATGAGGCCGAGCCCAAAATACAACAATACAAGCAGTTTAAAAACAACAAAACAATGAAAACAATAACACAACATTATCAAATAGGACAACACACTTTAAAAACTATGGGTAGGCCAAATGTAATTAAAATTAAAATAATGTTTGACATGGGTGAAGGAAGTATTTATTTGTCGTGTCAGAGCAACCAGTCCATTATATTACGTTTCTAACAGAACAAAGCAAACAAACAGACAAAATACAAAATGTATGAGTTTGGTAATTGATTAAATGTCCTTTGACCAGTATCTGGCCACTTGGAGCGCTTCTGGTGTTGCTGCAAGAAGGTCCTCCATTGTGCATGTGGCAGGGCTCAGGTTGCATTGCAGCAGGTGGTCAGTGGTTTGCTCTTCTCCACACTCGCATGTCAAGGATTCCACTTTGTAGCCCCAGTTCTGAAGGTTGGCTCTGCATCTCGTGGTGCCAGAGCGCAGTCTGTTCAGTGCCTTCCAGGTTGCCCAGTCCTCGAAGGCACTGAACAGACTGTGCTCTGGCACCACGAGATGCAGAGCCAACCTTCAGAAATGGGGCGAAGGAAGTAATAGGGCAGTTTATGGAAACATACAAGCAGACCTAAAGACAATATGAAGTGCTTGGAGGACAAAGTGCTATGGGATCACTATTCTGGGAAGACACACTGGAACAACCATGTCTTCAAGCTCCTCTTAAAGATTGCCAAGGTTGGGGCATGCCTGATGTCCTTAGGGAGTGAGTTCCAGAGTCGAGGGGCCACCACTGAAAAGGCCCTCTCTCTCGTCCCCCCCAATCGCACTTGCGATGCAGGTGGGAGCGCGAGCAGGGCCTCTCCAGAAGATTGACGAGATCATGTGGGTTGGTATACAAAGATGCAGTCACGAAAGTAGGCGGGTCCCAAACCGTTCAGGGCTTTGTAGGTGAGAACCTGCACCTGGAATTGGGTCCAGAAAATGAATAGCAGCCAGTGGAGCTCCTTAAACAGAAGGGTTGACCGCTCCCTGTAAGGAGCCCCGGTTAACAACGTGGCTGCCGCCCGTTGGACCATCTGGAATTTCCGAGCCGTCTTCAAGGGCAGCCCCATGTAGAGTGCATTACAGTAATCCAGTCTAGAGGTGATTAAGGCATGGCCCATCCTGGCCAGATCCGATGATACTATATTTGTCATATACATATGTGTGTATGTTTGAATAATCTATCTATATCTATGATTGGATGACTCTTTGTCAGGAGGGCTTTGATTATGTTTTCTTGCCCCAGTGAAGGGAGTTGGACTGGATGGCCTTAAGGCAGCATTTCTCAACCTGGGGGTCAGGACCCCTGGGGGGGGTTGCAAGGGGGTGTCAGGAGGGTCACCAAAGACCACCATTTTCTGTTGGTCATAAGGGTTCTGTGTACGAAGTTTGGCCCAATTCTATCATTTACAAAGCCCAAAACGGTTTGGAACCCGCATCTCCGTATATGAACCCACACGATCTCTCCGATCATCTGAAGAGGCCCTGCTCACGATCCCACCTGTGTCGCAAGCGTGATTGGTGGGGATGAGGGACAGGGCCTTCTCCTTGGTGGCCCCCCGACTTTGGAACTCTCTCCCCAAGGACATCAGACAAAGCCCAACCTTGGCAGTTTTTAGGAAGAGCTTGAAGACATGGTTGTTCCAGTGTGCCTTCCCAGAATAGGAAACTCCAAGCATCATGTCCCAAATGCACTTTACTAGAGATTTAAGATTGTATGCACACTGCACCTATCTCCAAAAAACTATCCATTTCACCAGCATTTTTAAAATTTTTAATCATTACATTTGGCCCGGCCTTAGTTTTAAATGTGTCATGGTGTTATTGTCTAACGTTAATTGCTATTGTTTTAATGTTTATTGCTTGTTTTATGAGTTTATTGTTGTATTTGTTATGCTGCTGCTTTATTGATGTGTTGGGCCTCGGCCTCTTGTAAGCTGCACTGAGTCCTTCGGGAGATGTGAGCGGGGTATAAATAAAGAATTATTATTATTATTATTATTATTATTATTATTATTATTTGTTGGGTTCAGAATGCTCTTTGATTGTTGGTGAACTATAAATCCCAGTAACTACAGCTCCCAAATGTCAAGGTCTATTTTCCCCAAACTCTGTGTTCATATTTGGGCATATGGGATATTCATGCCAGGTTTGGTCTAGATGCTACATTGTTTGAGTCTACAGTGCTCTCTGGATGTAGGTGAACTACAACTCCAAAACTCATCAATGCCCACCAAACCCTTCTAGTGTTTTCTGTTGGTCATGGGAGTTCTGTGTGTTAAGTTTGGTTCAATTCCATCGATGGTGGAATTCAAAATGCTCTTTGATTGTAGATGAAATATAAATCCCAGCAACTACAACTCCCAAATGACAAAATCCTTGGTTTAGTAGGGGTCTTGTGGCCAAATTTGGTGGCAATTCCTCCAGTGGATTTTGAGTTATGATGTCACTCAACATTCAACCCTCATATAGTACAATGGCATAGAAAAGTGGCAGTTCAAGTGGTATCAAACTGCAACTATTAAGTAGTGTAAAAGACACAACTTAAGTCTTCAGGGTGGCATTCAGTTCCAAAGAGGGTCTCCGATACAGGTCTTTCCACTTTTTGACTTGTGCAGCATTGAACTTCATTTAAACCACCATAAATCATAATATAATTTATCTTGTGATGCTATTTAGTTCTTTGTCGAACCTTAGCAGCATCTGATGAATTAAATGAAGAGAACTTCTCCTGACATTTGTAGCCCTCAACAAAATACCACACAGGGGTTAGAGTTAAATGACTGTTTGGATGAGGAAATGTCACTAAATGGAGAGATCAATATTTAACCGCATTTTGGAAAATGTCCAGATTCAGTTTCTGCTCAAGCCTCAGTTGCATATTTATCTTACCTTGTAAAGACTACAATGAACAACAATCAAATATCCATCTGACAGTCAATGATCTTGTTTTGGTCTACAAACTAGTATTACATTTTGAACTCAATTTTCACCAACTGAAGTCAGCTAAAGACAAAGGGTGGAAGAGGGTGAAAGCAGGCTGGGGCACTTCAAAAACAACTGAAAAATTGGGACACCAATGTCCTTGCCAAACTTTTTAAAGTATGCTGATACCTTCCAAGCGCGGCTGGTGGGGACGAGGGACAGGGCCTTCTCGGTGGTGGCCCCGCGACTCTGGAACTCTCTCCCTCTGGAGGCCAGAACTGCCCCATCCATCCTAACATTTAGGAAACGGGTGAAGACGTGGCTGTGGAGTCAGGCCTTCGAGGAATGAGACAACACCATAGGACCCTGGATGGAAGTTGAGGTAGATCCATCTTAATAGGACGACTGACCACTGTAGTTTTATATATAGTGTTTTTAAAGTTGTTTTTGTAATTGTGATATAGGATATTTTAATGAGTGTATATGTTTTTTATGGCTGGAAACCGGGCTGAGTCCCTCAATGAGGTTGAGAAGCTCGGTATAGAAAACTGTGAAATAAATAAATACATAAATAAATCCAATTCTGCACTTCTTGTCTGAATAGATTAATTTTGGCACACTCATGATGTACAGTAGGCTTGGGCAATTCAGTTCGTTAATTTCGTAATTCGTTATTAATTCGTATTTAAATTAGCTTATGATCCAATATCGAACCATGCAGGAATAATGTGAGGAGTAATTAAGAATCGAAACATTTTTTCCAATTTTCGTAATTATTTCGTAATTATTTTCATATGTCTGGTGCAAGTTTTACAATCTCGCATTTACAACACTTTCGGTGCCTTTGCTCTGCTGCTTCCCTCCTCTTTCCTCATGCTTCTTCTTGCCTCACTCTAATATACAATACTATAATATAATATATAATATAATAATATTATAATAATATATATTATATTATATTATATTATATTATTATAATACTATTATATTATAGTATTGTATATATATTGTATATATATTGTATATTGTATATATTGTATATATTGTATATACAATATATATATTGTATATATATTGTATAGTATAGTATTGTATATATTATATTATATTATTATATTATATATTTATTAGTATATTATTATATTGTATTATAATTGTATAATATAATATAATATAATAATATTATAATAATATAATATATATATTATATAATATACAATAATATAATATAATAATATTATAATATAATATACAACAATATAGTATAATAATATTATAATAATATGATATAATATAATATAGTTGTTGTTTGTTTTATCACACCAACAGTCAACAACAGAGGGAGAGGGAAGCTTCAGAAGTTCCCCCTGTCCCATTTGGAGGTTTTTTTTAGCATATTGCGAAATCGCGTCAGCCATTAACGAATCGATTCGTAATTTACGAAATTTCAGAAATTTTGAAATCCTCAGAATTTAGAAACGCTAGCGCACCCTAGAAACGAAACGAGTTTAGAACCAATTTTTATTTTATCGCCGAAGCCTAATGTACAGTTTTGATTTTCTTTGGAGGAGAAAAAAGTGGCATAGAAATCATCACCCCAATACCTAAAGAAGGTCAATGCACTATAGGCGAAAACTGTTCAGCTGTCTTTTGTTCAATATGAAAATCAGGTAAACCAGAAGCTATTTTTCAAACTCTACATCTCATTTAAGAATGGGCTTAAATAATAACCCGACATCTCATATGACAGTGTTTCTCAACTTGGGGGTTGGTACCGCTGGGGTCACGGGGGGGGGGGTGTCAGAGGAGTCACCAAAGACCACCACAAAACACAGTATTTTCTGCTGGTCAAGGGGGTTCTGTGTGGGAATTTGGCCCAATTCTATCATTGGTGGGGTTCAGAATGCTCTTTGATTGTGGGTGAACTATAAATCTCAGCAGCTACAACTCCCAAATGTCAAGATCTATTTTCCCCAAACTACACCAGTGTACACATTTGGGCATATTGAGGATTTGTGCCAAGCTCGACCAAGATCCATCATTGTTTGATTCCATGGTGCTCTCTGTATGTAGGTGAACTACAACTCCAAAACTTAAGGTCAGTGCTACACAGCATAGAGCTTTTTCAACCTATGCTCCAGTTCTGTGGAACTCATTGCCTCCATATATTAGAGTAATGTCGGAGTTGCGACCTTTTGTAAAAGCACTCAAGACTTGGCTGTTTGGTTGTGCATTTAAGTAAAGTGATCAGATTTAATTTGCCAAATAGTCACTGTTGTATGTTTTTGTGTTGAATGTTTTTATATTGTGTAAATGCTATTTTAAACTGTAAGTCGCTCGGAGCACCTTGGTGGAGAGCGACTAATTAAGAAATAGAGTGAAGTGAAGTGAAGTGGTATTAGGAAGGTTGGGAACCGTTGTCATATGGCAACACAGCATACTAGGCTTGGGTAACCACAGAAAAATTTGGTTCTAAACTCGTTTTGTTTTTAGGGGGCCTTGGGTTTTTTTTTTTAATGATTCCGAAATTTTCCTTTTAAAAATTTCGAAATATACGAAATTTCATAAAATTACGAATCGATTCGTTAATGGCGGACGCTATTGTGCAATATGCTAAAGAAACCTCCAAATTGGACAGGAGGAACTTCTGAAGCTTCCCTCTCCCTCTGTTGTTGACTGTTGGTGTGATAAAACAAACAACAACTATAAAACTTGCACCAGACACGCGGAAATAATCACGAAATAATTACGAAATAATTACGAAATAATTACGAAATAATTACGAAATAAATTGAAAAAATTGTTTCGAATCTAATTTACTCCTCACACTATTCCTGTATGGCTCAATATTGGATCGTAAGCTAATTTAAATACGAATTAGTAACGAATTACGAAATTAACGAACGAAACCGCCCAAGCCTATAGCATACCTCTTTCTGTGAAAAGAGGCAAAAGTGTGTTCAACTCAGAAAAAACTGCTGTGCAGCTTTGCCAAATGTTAATGGTTGATATTTGAGGTAAGTCAATTGGATCCCAACTAATTTGTAGGTGATGTCTAAAGAGAGAGACACTAAAGCATGAATTAACTCTGTGCTAGATCATCTCTTAAATCAACCTGCATCAGTAGGGCTTTGCATGAAATTGGCTCGTATTGACTGAAAGGGCCATACAACCAGAACCTTTTCATCTACAGTCAGAGGATTTCTGCCAAAGGTATTATTTGGAAGCTCCAATGCCTCACTTTCATAAAATTATTCCCAGCATCAGTGAAGAGCAATGCTGAAATGGCGCTTTTGCTATATGCCGTTTTAAGACACCTGCATTGTTTGAATGCCAATGTCAGCAACTCCAAAGCTATAAAACACAGATGTGTAAAAAAGGAGGAAAAATCCACATATTTGAAATGGTGCTTACTTGAACATTACTTTCCTCAGTGTGAATCACCTGCATTCGCATGAGGTGGGTGCTTTTCAGCAGCATCTACAGGTGGTAAATGCCATTTCAATTAGCTATAGCTCCACAGGGAGAGCATATGGAGTGGCGCGGCAACAAGAATAATGAGATTTTGGTGACAGAAGTATATGTCTTTCTTTCTTTATTCTTTTCTTCAGCACTAAATGCAGAGAGGACTATGATGGCCCGGAAAATTGCAATAACATTTTAATCTTTACCTTTTCTGTAATTGTTCCTAAGAAGAGGAGAACTTCAGAGACAGAATATCCCATTGTACATTGGACATATTTGTATCTTTAAATGTACTGAGCACCCTTGTGCAACCCAGGAACTTTGTAAATTATTACTTTAATGGGCATGTTCCACAGACCTGTGGCGATCTAGCAAGAAGTGTGACATTTAAAGGGCATTCAACCTTTCAAGCTGTGTATATTAGACTATCCAGAACTAGTGCGGTGTAATAGTTTGGAGGCTCTTCTACACAGGCCATAAGATGCAGAAGAAACCAGAATAAAGGGGGATGATGTTTGCAAAAAAAATAATAATAAACCAATCGGCTCCTGCCATGGTGCACTCACTGCTGGGGTGCTTGGGAGCGCCGGATTGGCTCCCAGGCACCAGCACATGACCACAGCACTGAAGTCAGCACAGCAGCCGCCATTCCATTTACGAGACGAGCTGAAGCTCGTAAAAAAAATGGGGCTGCTGTTTCGATATTTTCAAACCCTTCCAGGATTGAAAATATGTTTTGATATCGCTTCGGATATGCAAAAAAAAAAAAACGATTTAAATACGAATTAATGAATTAACGAAACAAAACCGACAGGCCTAGTATTTATGGCTAAGTTCCAATGAATGTAATTTTTGTGATTTACTCTGGAGGTATCGGCGATGAGAGTGCGAACAAAATCAGGGATTCAATCTACATGCAAAGGGATTTAGTTTGGAGAGTAGTTCCTTCCTCTATCTTTTTATTTTCTTGAATTAATTGCATGCTAATACATGACAAATAAACGAGACAGCAACTCACAAATGAAAGATTTATGAATATGCTTGAAAGGAGCATTTTTCTTCACAGGAAGTCTGTTTTGAATTATACCCACTTTCAAATCAAGTTACAAAAGAGGATTTCGTGTTAAGCTTTCCAAATTATAACTACTATCACTGTTAAAACTTTTTCCTTCACTTAGGGTTTCAAACAGATACCAAGTGAGAGTATGCAAGACATCTCTCATCCATTGGTTAGAATAGTTCCTAGACACTGCAGACCAGTGGTCCTCAACCTTCCTAATACCATGACACCTTAATACAGTCCCTCATGTTGTGGTGACCCCCAACCATAAAATTATTTTTGTTGCTACTTCATAACTGTCATTTTGCTACTGTTCTGAATCATAATGTAAATATCTGATATGCAGGATGGATTTTCATTCACTGGAAAAATTTGTCACAAATACTTGATATGCCCATATTTGAATACTGGTGGGGTTGAGGGGGATTGATTTTGTCATTTGGGAGTTGTAGTTGCTGGGATTTAAAATAAACCTACAATGAAAGAGCATTCTGAACTCCACCAATGATGGAATTGAACCAAACTTGGCCCACAGAACTCCAATGACCAACAGAAAATACTGGAAAGGTTCAGAGGACATTGACGAGTTTTGGAGTTGTAGTTCACCTACACCCAGAGAGCACTGTGGACTCAAACAATGATAGATCTGGACCAAAACATGGCACAAATACTCAATACACCTAATGTGAACACTGGTGGAAGTTGAGGAAAATAGACCTTGACATTTGGGAGTTGTAGTGGCTGGGATTGATAGTTCAACCAAAGAGCATTCTGAACCTCACCAACTATAGATCTGGGCCAACTTCCCACACAGAACTCCCATGACCAACAGAAAATACTGGAAGGCTTTGGTGGGCATTGACCTTGAGTTTTGGAGTTGTAGTTCACCTACATCCAGAGAGCATTCGGACTCGAACAATGATGGATCTGTATCAAGCTTTGCATGAATATTCAATATGTCCAAATGTGAACACTGGTGGAGTTTGGGGGAAATAGACCTTGACATTTGGGAGTTGTAGTTGCTGAGATTTATAGTTCACCTACAATCAAAGACCATTCTGAACCTCACCAACTATAGAACTGGGCCAACTTCCCACAAAGAACTCCCATGACCAACAGAAAATACTGGAAGGCTTTGCTGGGCATTGACCTTGAGTTTTGGAGTTGTAGTTCACCTACATCCAGAGAGCATTCGGACTCGAACAATGATGGATCTGTATCAAGCTTTGCATGAATATTCAATATGTCCAAATGTGAACACTGGTGAAGTTTGGGGAAAATAGACCTTGACATTTGGGAGTTGTAGTTGCTGAGATTTATAATAAACCTACAATCAAAGAGCATTCTGAACTCCACCAATGATGGAATTGAACCAAACTTGGCCCACAGAACCCCCATGACCAACAGAAAATACCATATTCTGATGGTCTCTGGTGACCCATCTGACACCCCCCTCAGGTTGAGAAATGCTCCTGTAGACAATGTTTCGATGGAATCCCAGAAGAGAACATCAGCTTTTTGAAGGATCAATTGGGGTCACCATGGTACAACTTGAGAAGGAAATAACAGTAGCGGCAAGTGGACACTGTGGGCTTCGTGATGTTTTGGTGTCCTAGTTTTCAAGCCTGAGAAAAAGAGCTTTCTTCTGGGTCAATAAGACAAAACTTAGTGCTTTGTTTTCTAAAGTTCTCAACTAGCAACCTTCCCTGTAATAAATTCCTTACCTTTCCCTCTGCTGTCTCAGTCAATATCAAACAAAAATGGAACACTTTTGCTATCATTATAAAAGCGATAGCACAGTTCTTTGCTAACTGCACATTTGTTCCTATACAAAGGATAAAATTACAGCTGAAAAGTCCACTCTCCAACTCTTTCCCCAATACTATCCTTGTTACTTCTGTACCAGAAGAAGAAGCAAAAAAGCAAGCACACTTTAGGAAGATGTAATGCAATCTTGCTTCCAAAGGCTTTTGGATGGGTTTAAAACTTTTGTTTTGATCTCAGTATATGTACATTCTACTCTTTCAGAATAGAAATATTCTATACATGGAGCGAGAGTTGCCAAATGTTCAAGCTGGGTTCAGAAAAGGCAGAGGAACGAGAGACCAGATTGCCAATATCCGCTGGATAATGGAGAAAGGCAGGGAGTTTCAGAAAAACATCTATTTCTGCTTCATTGACTATTCTAAAGCCTTTGACTGTGTGGATCATAATAAATTGTGGCAAGTTCTTGGTGGGATGGGCATCCCAAGCCCCCTTCCCTCTCTCCTGAGGAATCTGTACAAGGACCAAGGAGCAACAGTCAGAACTGACCACGGAACAGGAGACTGGTCCAAGATTGGGAAAGGCGTACGGCAAGGCTGCATCCTCTCACCCAACCTTTTTAACTTGTATGCAGAACACATCATGCAAGGATGTGCGGGGCTTGATGAATGCAAAGCTGGGGTGAAAATTGCTGGAAGAAACATTAACAACCTTAGATATGCAGATAACACCACTCTGATGGCCGAAAGTGAGGAGGAGCCGAGGAGCCTTCTAATCAAGGTGAACAAAGAAAGCACAAAAGCTGGGTTGCAGCTAAACATAAAAAAACCAAGATTATGGCAACAAGAATGATTGACAAATGGAAAATAGGGGGAGAAAATGTGGAGGCCGTGACAGACTTTGCATTTCTAGGCGCAAAGATGACTGCAGATGCAGACTGTGGCCAGGAAATCAGAAGACGCTTCCTTCTTGGGAGGAGAGCAATGTCCAGTCTCGATAAAATCGTAAAGAGTAGAGACATCAGACTGGCAACAAAAATCCATTGCCTAGTCAAAGCCATGGTCTTCCCTGTAGTAACCTACGGATGTGAGAGCTGGACCTTAGGGAAGGCTGAGCGAAGGAAGATCGATGCTTTTGAGCTGTGGTGTTGGAGGAAAGTTCTGAGAGTGCCTTGGGCTGCGAGAAGATCCAACCAGTCCATCCTCCAGGAAATAAAGCCCGGCTGCTCACTGGAGGGAAGGAGACTAGAGACAAAGTGGAAGTACTTTGGCCACATCATGAGGAGACAGGAAAGCCTGAAGAAGGGAATGATGCTGGGGAAAGTGGAAGGCAAAAGGAAGAGGGGCCGACCAAGGGCAAGATGGATGGATGGCATCCTTGAAGTGACTGGACTGACCTTGAAGGAGCTGGGGGTGGTGACGGCCGACAGGGAGCTCTGGCGTGGGCTGGTCCATGAGGTCACGAAGAGTCGGAGGCGACTGAACGAATGAACAACAACAACTCTTTCAAACCAAGCTTAACTTACCCCTATGGATCTTGCCCAAATATTTATTTCTATTTTTTCCATACCTGAATTAGATGGGTATGTTTGCAGATACACAAGTATAGAAGAATGTTATTATAAATCACGCCACTTGCCACCACTGTAATAAAGTATGTATAATATATCCCACAGCTGAACCCCACTGTGAAGGATTATATATAATATCACACCACTGGAGCGAGATGATGTTATGGTAGCGAGATGATGTTAGATATGTGTATTGGTAGAGAGAACACTTCTTGTCTTAAAGCTTTCTTGCGGATTAAAGCTGCCTCCAAACTAAGTAGTTTTAGGATTTTTCTATAAGTATTTGAGCTAAACTTTTCCCACTCCTGCCAACACTGCTTTTCCCCTGGCTCCCAAGATGACTGTTTGATAAGAGGCTTTTCTGTAGTAACAAGATGTTAAAAATGCTGTAATTATCACCAAGGCTTGTTGATGGAATGAGGAACAATAGAGACCTTTTTGAAAGTTATATAGAAAAAATATTTATTTATAAAAACAGACAACTAACTACATTGGCCTTCCCTTGGCAGTGATCCGGAAACTGAAGCTGGTGCAAAATGCTGCGGCTCGTCTTCTCGCCGGGGTGCCAGCAAAGTGTTGTATCACCCCAATTCTACAACTGCTGCACTGGCTTCCAATTGAGTACCGGATTACTTTCAAGGTGCTGGTACTAACCTTTAAGGCCTTATATGGTCTGGGGCCAGCGTACCTGAGGGCCCGCTTATCCCCCTACCTACCCCAGAGATTACTTCGGTCCGAAGACCAAAATTTGCTTGAAGTCCCCAACATCCAGACTTATCATTTTTCCTCTACTAGGCAGAGAGCCTTCTCGATTGTGGCCCCTTATTTATGGAACGCCTTGCCAGTTGAAACCCGAACTGTCCGAGACCTACTTGCTTTTTGGAAAGCCTGTAAAATCTTTCTCTTCCGACAAGCTTTCGATGGGTGAATAACTCGGGACTATGTCTGTTCTTGTTTTTATTGTATTTTAAAGTTAATTGTATTGTTTTAATGTACTGCTGTAAACCGCTCCGAGCCAAATTGGGAGTCGCGGTATACAAGTCAAATCAATCAATAAATAAACAAACAATGTTGTCCTCATATTGCACTTCCCCCCACCTTTCTGAAGGCCCATCTCCAGTGTTCTATCCCCTATGAGCTCCTTCCTTACAAATATACCTTTTTCATTGTTATCTCATACAAAGTTTTACTATTCTGTGTTGCAGATTGTGCCCGTCCTTTGTGTTGTTATTTTTCTTTGTTATTTTGCACTATTTTATTTTATTCTTATGTTTTACTTATTTTATTGTGATGTTATTTTGTGTCATTCCATATTTGTTTTGCTTTAATGTGTTATTGGGCTTGGCCTCATGTAAGTCGCCCCAAATCCCCTTTGGGGAAATGGTGGCAGGTATAAATAAATAATAATAATAATAATAATAATAATAATAATAATTATTATTATTATTATTATTAGCTTGGGGACCCGGTGCTGCCCGGGTTATTTGAGAAAGGAATTGTGTATCAAGGTTCGTCTTTATCAGTTATTTATATGGCTCACAGTGGTCTCAGGAAGTTAGTGAAGGTACTGTGAGTCCCATCATCTGTGGTCCATCCTCCTCCAAACTGCTCCAGGATGGAGAGTGGGTCATGTGGGCTCTGTGTGCTAAGTTTGGGCTTGATCAGTGATTAGATGAGGGTTGCAGAAGTCTTGGGAAGTGAGTGGAGGTTCTTGAAGTCCCATCATCCATAGTCTGTTCTCTCCCAAACCTCACCAGAATGCTGAGTTGGCCATGGGGGCTCTCTGTGCCAAGTTTGGTCTTTATTGGTATTTGGATGAGTGTTGCTGTAGTTTCAGGAAGTGAGTGAAGGTACTGCAGGTCCCATCATCCATTTTCCATCCTCCTCCAAACAGCACCAGGATGTAGAGTGGGTCATGGGGGCTCTGTGTGCCAAGTTTGGTCTTGATTGGTCATTAGATGAGGGTTGCAGCAGTCTTGGGAAGGGAGTGGAGGTATTTGAAGTCGCATCATCCATGGTCTGTCCTCCTCAAAAGTGCACCAGGATGTAGAGTGGGTCATGGGCGCTCTGTGTGCCAAGTTTGGTCTTGATCAGTCATTGGCGAGGGTCTCAGTGGTCTCAGGAAGTGAGTGAAGTTACTGCAAGTCCCATCATCCATCTCCCAATTTTTCCAAACCACACCAGGATGTAGAGTGGGTCATGCATGCTCTCTGTGTGAATTGTGATCCTGATCCATCACTGTTGGCAGTTGTAATAGTCTCAGTAAGGGAGTGCAGGTATTACAAGTCCCATCGTTGTGCATCCTCTTCCAAACCGCAGCAGGATGTAGACTCAATGTGCACACAAACTTTGACTTTTATTATATGTATAGATTATTATTATTATTTTCCCCCCATAGTTGTGGAGGAAGTGCCCCCAGACTTCTGGAAGAATATGGCGCACGACAGGCCCCATCCTTGCTGCGAAGCAAAGCAGCAAAATGGAGCAAAATGCCCTGTGTGAAGACATGGTAGGTCTCTACAATATTTAAAAGGGTTATGCGCAAAATAGCTGTAAGTTCTCTGAAGGCACTTACTCCATCTCTATTTCATCATTAGGCCATTGTTCAATTCCCTTTAGTTAATTATGGAACAAGGTTTTCCAGCATATTTGATATTGTTTTCGCTTTCTGAGGTCCTTGTGCCGTAATGGTATATTAAAACGCTGACAAATGCTCTTGGGTCTTTTAGCCAAAGCTGTCATAACAATAAATTATTCATATTATAGGATGAAAGTCAAAAGCACACAGCTCCATAATGACCCTGTTGACATCTCCTTTAAAGCTAATGCTTTATTTAAGAATGTTAAAATCACAAACTTGAGCTTAAGAATCAAGAGGTGGAAGATGACTAAAAACAGCATTTCTCACCCCAACACTACAGAACTGGAGGGCGACGTATAAATATTCCCCCTGATACCACTTGAGAAGGCAGAAGTTCCTCTAGGGTAGAGTATATGAATTTTTCCTATGCATTTGTGCCTCACTGTGTACTGATAACATGCTTATTTATTCATTTCCAAATGGATGGTACACTGCCAGCTAATAAAAGTGAGATACCCTATCATTATCACTGACATAGAGACAGTCCCCAAATCAAAATGAAACCCACACAGAGTAAACTAAATACATTCCAAAAGTGCTCACAGAGTAAAAATGGGGATGCCATATGTATTTTCCTGAGAGTAAAATTGTTTTGGTCTCTGCCCTGTGTGATTAATGTGTATTTTATAGAAATGCTTTGATATGTATTTTTTATGGAACTGCATTTTAATATGTGTGTTTGTAGAATTTTTATAGTATTTGTGTGTATTTTTACTGTGATGTGACCCACCTTGAGCCATGAGGAGAGACATGTAAGATTTTTTTTGTTGTGTCAGGAGAAACTGCAAGTCGCTTCTGGTGTGTGAAAATTGGCCGTCTGCAAGGACGTTGCCCAGGGGATGCCCGGATGTTTTGATGTTTATCATCCTTGTGGGAGGCTTCTCTCATGTTCCTGCATCGATCATGGTATCCTTCTGGGTCGACTCTCTGGGATAGGTCTCGGGGGTACAGTTTTGTCGTGGCTCCGGTCCTTCCTGGAGGGTAGGTCCCAGTTGGTGAAGCTGTGAGATGCCTGCTCGGACCCCTGGCCTTTGACCTGTGGGGTCCCGCAAGGCTCCATTCTGTCTCCCATGCTTTTTAACATCTATATGGAACCGTTGGGAGAGGTCATCCGGGGTTTTGGAGTTGGGTGCCATTTCTATGCAGATGACACACAACTCTACTACTCTTTTCCACCAAACTCCAAGGAAGCCCCTCGAGTGCTGGATGAGTGCCTGGCCGCTGTGGCTATCTGGATGAGGATGAACAAGCTGAAGATTAATCCCGAAAACACAGAGGTCCTCCTGGTCGATCGTAGACCGGATCGGGGTATAGGGTGGCAACCTGTGCTGGTTACACTCCCCCTTACCAAAGATGTGAAAAAATGGGGGGGGGGGTGAGAAAATAAAACTGATGCCAGCCACAGATGCAGGCAAAATGTGATGTGGACCATGAGAGCCGCCATAAACGGACTCCAGATTGTATGCAGTCTGCAGGGAACACAATACCCACCTTTGCAACTCTTCCAAGCTCTGAATGATACTATATAATCCTCCCAATTTCAGGTCTTACTCCCCAAAATATCTACTTTGAATTGCATTTTGATAACAAAATATGCCCTAAACACCCCTACGCAGGTATACAAAGCTGTGTTCTCAGAAGCAAGAGTTCAGCTTCCCAAGATAACCCCCCGAATTTTGATTGTGAAGGAAAAGCTTTGGGCTAAAAGCTTCCTTGGAGAGTTTGCACAGCTTATTTCCAAATAAATGTGTTTAGAATCACGAGGCTAGACTGCTCTTGGCTGTCTTTTCTGATTGACTGAATTTCCGCGCAGGAAAAAAGAACTCAGTGTCAAATATTGTATAGAATTAAATAAAACATTTGTAAAGCTCAAACTGGGATTCTAAAACCATGGATTTACAAAGCCTTCTGGGACATAGCCATCTGCACAGTTAAGCCTCACAATTTATTTAGGCCCTTTTTTGTGGGCCCCAGTGAGTTTTTAAACATTATCTGATAAACATAACAGCATTAACCTCTTTTTCATTACCCATAAAATATGAATGAAGGGATCAAGCTCGTGCCATCCAGGGCTCATTCAAAGGAATCAATAACCTGAGTCTTTCAGAACTTGCCTGTTTATTTTGTTGGTTTTTTATTTATTTATTTCATGGGCTTAAAAAGAGCTTTTTTATTATTAAGAGAGGGAGGACATGAAGCGGACTTTGAAGAGAAGTTGCCACAGTTTCTTATCTCCCTCAGCCTACGGGATTTTGAGAAAGGAGGGAGAGCGGGACTTTAAAAGTGTTGGAAAATGCACACAAAACCGTGCTTTTAATTATTATTATTATTATTATTATTATTATTATTATTATTATTTATTTGATCAGTCATATGACCATTTCAAAATAGAACACGAGTAAAAAACAAGGCAACAAGGTGAAGAAAGCAGCCGACCTTCTATTTATAGTCAGAATCTTATTTTCCTGGTTCTTCTTTCAGGAAATCTGCTCTTTTCTTAATAGCTTTCAGACTAAAAAGGCTTACTCTGATGATGCTAGATCTTTCCTGCTCTTGCAAGAGGGATGTCAGAAGATCATTTCTGTTGGGGGACCTGCAGTTGGATGATATTGGATGTAAATATCTGTCTCGCAGTTCAGTATATGCTGGACAGTCAATTAAGAAATGCTCAATGTCTTCCACTGTTTGTTCTCCCCAGATGCAGCATCTCTCCCTTCTTGGGATGTTACAGTAACGCCCGGTTTGCACCATAGTACCGAGTTGTTCAAACCTAGCCCTAGCAGGCCTGTAGCGAGGGGGTGGTTTTAGGGGTTCAACCCTCCCCCCCGAAATGTTTCAGATTTTTTAAAAAAAACCTGGTTTACTCATGAATTTTAACTGGTTAACCAAATCCTCATGCTAAGTCTATGAGATGCAAAACATTAAGAGTCCCTCCAGAACTCTAAGCACTATCTCAAGCAAATATTGACAATTTATTCACACTGTCATTACTTGCAGCAATAGCCGATGTAGCAAAGCAACCAAGTTGAGTGTGTGTGTGTTGAATGCTCTCATTAAGGAGGCCAGACTTGGTGGAGGTGGTTGACAGGAGTGGAGCTGCAGGCTACTGAAGGTTGCTCTGCCCCCTGCTGTGCTTTTTGCTTCAGCATGAGCTAGGAGGCAGGTTTCAACCCCCACCCCCGAAATTTTCAACCCTCCCCGAAATTTTCAACAACCCCCCCCCCCCCCGAAATTTTCAACCCTCCCCGAATTTTTTTTCTGGCTATGGCCCTGAGCCCTAGTATATATTCTTCTTAAGGGTAGAGGAAGTGGAATAGTTAGGTAGTGCTCTAAATGAATATTCCTTTTGTGGGAAGCTAAAAACCTTGTGGCTGAAGACCTACCTATGCTCTCTAGGTCCAGCTGTGCATAGACATCCCTAATGCACCGCTTGAGCACTTGCCTTGCCCCCCGACCCAGAACACACAGAAATTGCAAAGGCAGACCAAATCCAGCTAGCCATCCACGATGACTTCTGGTCATGCTGGACTTGATCCTTTAGATATAGGCGAGGATGTCTACTGGGATCCATGGAGTTTACTTTTGACCAGTAATTAAACTGTCTCATTAGAATTTGAGCTTTGACTGGGAGTATTCCTAGCTCAGCCCTTACTGCCGCCGTCAGCGTTGCTCTGGAAAGGCCCAGGAAGGTGCGAAGCTACTTCACTTGGAAGGCTTCAATCTTGGCCAGATTGATGTTCCCCCAAATTTCAGCCCCAAATATAAGTGCTGGCATTATTTTTGTTTTAAAGACTTCCAGGGCAGGTCTGATTGTGCCTGGGTATCTATGATGGTACAGGAAAACCGTGCTTTTGAAAAATGCAAATGGTCAAAGTGTGCATTGATGAAAAAAACACAGGAATATGTTTTAGTCAATGGGGATACATGGCACAACAAAGCCTTGCATGGGCAGTTCCTTAAGAAGACTGAAGGAAAAGTTGACGAGGAGGAGACCTGGTGATGGCTCATGAATGGAACCCTGAAGAAGGAGACAGAAGAAGGCCTGATTCTTGCAGCCCAGGAGCAAGCCATCAGAACCAATGCCATTAAGGCCAGGATTGAAAAATCAGCCGATGACCCAAAATGCAGACTGTGCAAGGAAGCTGATGAAAGCATGGACCATATCCTCAGTTGTTGCAAGAAAATCGCACAGACGGACTACAAACAGAGGCACAACTCTGTGGCCCAGATGATTCACTGGAACGTATGCCACAAGCAGTCCCGTAGTGAGGGGGGGGGGGGTTTAGGGGTTCAACCCCCCCCCGAAATGTTTCAGATTTTTTTTAAAAACCTGGTTTACTCATGAATTTTAACTGGTTAACCCAATCCCCATGCTAGGTCTATGAGATGCAAAAAATCAAGAGTCCCTCCAGAACTGCAAGCACTATCTCAAGCAAATATTGGCAATTTATTCACACTGTCATTACTTGCAGCAATAGCCGATGTAGTTGTTCTGGTACAGCTGTACCAGGAGCTCCAACTTTATTTGCTTTGTATTAAATGTTTGTTTGCAGTCCTAGGTTTCAGGGACTCTGCAGATAGGTGCCTTCCTTTGGTTGCAGTCATAGGGCAAGTCACCTGTCCATCATCGTAAAGTTTTGGTCCCGACCCTTGCTCAGGGCAATTGGGAAGGGAAGGGAGCCATTTTTAGTTAGTCTCAGCAAGGTAAGCTTATGTATAGGATGTGTGCAAGCTTCCCCTGTACAAAAGCTTCAACCCTTAAGACCTTCAGGGGGAGAAAGGTCTTAAGAGTCTCCAAAGAATTTCCAGGAAAACAGCCTTAAAGACCAAAGAACTCCTTCTGGAGAACATCTACGGCCTTGCTGGTAGGCCCACTGGAGTTCGAGACACAGTTCGACCCGGTAGCGGAGCCCACATCAGTAACTGTTAGATTACAGTCAGCCTGGGAGAAGTTAAAACGGGGATTTTCCTTTAAAGAAGAAGTTATTGAAGACAGTTGCCTGTCCTTCGTGGGCAAGGTTAGGAATTCACCAGTTGCCTAAAAGCTTGGAATCATTTGCTTAACTTTACTGAAGACAAAAGAAGTTTCTGTTTGATTGTTCATTAATAAAGACTTTGTTGTACTTCTCAAGCCATCTAAAGACTGTTTGTGGTGGAAACCTCTGAGAACTTCTCTTTAGACCCCCTGGCTTCCCTCTGGGCAAAGGTTGGACATCCTGTTCTAAAGACAATTATTTACAGGCCCAGCGCGCGACAGAACAGTAGTGAAGCAACCAAGTTGGGGGGGGGGGATGTTGAATGCTCTCATTAAGGAGGCCAGACTTGGTGGAGGTGGTTGACAAGGGCGGAGCTGCAGGCTATTGAAGGCTGCTCTGCCCCTCTTTGCTTCAGTGTGAGCTAGGAGGCAGGTTTCAAACCCCCCCCCCCCCTGCGAAATTTTCAACCCTCCCCCCCCAAATTTCAACCTCTCTTGAAAATTTTTTCTGGCTACGGCCCTGGCCACAAGTACCACCTGCCACAAGTACCAAGCAATGGTCGTGGAAAATGAACATGCAAAAATACTGTGGGACTTTCGAATCCAGACTGACAAAGATTTGGAACACAATACACCAAACATCACAATTGCGGAAAAGAAAAAACGTCTGGATTATTGATGTCACCATTCTAGGTGACAGTCGCATTGAGGAAAAACAACAGGAAAAACTCAGCAGCTATCAAGACCTCAAAATCGAACAGCAAAGGCTCTGATTGCATAAACCAGTCCAGCTGGTCTCAGTGGTCATTGGTGCCCTGGGTACCGTGCCAAAAGATCTCAGCCGGCATTTGGAAACAATAAACATTGACAAAATCACGATCTGTCAACTGCAAAAGGCCACTTGACTTGGATCTGCGCACATCATTTGAAAATACATCACACAGTCCTAGACGCTTGGGAAGTGTTCGACTTGTGATTTTGTGATACGAAATCCCGCATATAGATCTCGTTTGCTGTGACATACTGTGCTTTTGTGTCAATAATAATAATAATAATAATAATAGGGGGCCGTTCTCTACTTTTAAAGGGAGAGTCATTAATGCTTTCCCCTCTCAATGTGATGAGCAGTTCCCAACTTTTGTTCCTTCCTCCAAGTATTTTGGACTTCAGCTCCCAGAATTCCTGTCATTTGGCCAAACACATGGAGACCAAATGTTGAGTAAGAGCAACTGCCTTGAATTATGTGTTTATGACAAAGATCATAACATAAACAGAAACAAAACGCACACAACAAGCAAGCATGTCAAATAACAATCTTAACCCTGAGACATAATATCATTGCATTCTTTCTCTTCCAGCATTATCATATTGAAACAGATTCCAGTAATATGCTGCTGAATGATGCATATTAGGGCTGGGCGGTTTCATTTCGTTAATTCGTAATTCGTTAATAATTCGTTAATTTTTTAAATTACAAAACGATAACGAAACATTCTGGGGCAATTTTTTTAAAAAACGAATTTTTAAATACGTTTTGGAAATGCTTCGTATTTTGTTATTGTATTCATTTCGTTATTGTTTTGAGGTCGTTTCGTTATTATTTCCGCATGTCTGGGGCAAGTTTTATGGTTGTTTTTTGTTTAATTAGTGAAAAAAAATTAAAATATCACACCAACAGTCAACAACAGAGGGAGAGAGAAGCTTCAGAAGTTTTTGGAGGTTTTTTAGCGTATTTCGCGGTTGCATCCGCCATTAACGAATCGATTCGTTATTGTTTCGGAAATCGATTCATTAATGTTTTGTATTTTTTTCACATTTACGAAATTTCGTAAATATCGAACTTTTTAAAAGGAAAATTTTGTAATTATTTTAAATAACGAAACGCAAAACCCCCCAAAAAACGAATCGATTTTAGAAACAAATTTTTCCGTTGTTACCCAGGCCTAATGCATATGTAATCTCATGCATATATATATATATATATTAAAATTAAGTTTATGTATATGTTTTACCTTGAATGCTCTGGAGATCTGAAGGCGGTATGTGTGTGTTTTAAATCAAAGGCTGAATTCTCATCTGGGATAAGACAGAATAAGTCCTCTGAAAGTCAATAGAGCTATGCAGATTTATGCCAGTTAAGGATCAGTCTTAAAAGCTTCCAAGTCTTAATTAACTTTGTGCGCCATTCTTAACACATAATATTCTCCGATGAATTAATGTTTAAGCTGTTATCACCTGTGAGCTGGAGAGCATGGATTTGAATAGACAATTATTCTCTCTCCATTCTTGTGCAGTATTATTCAATTTGGGTAAAATAGTTGATTTTCTCTTTCTCTCCATCCTCAGTGAAAACCATACCAGCTTTTAAGCTTGGTACGAAATCCAGAAGTATAATATTTGAATTTTCCACTAGGAGAGAAGCTTTTATCTCCCCCCCCCCCCACTTTTCCTTGCTTAAGGTGCACATGCACTGCAAAATTGAGACAGATTGACACCTTACTTACTTACTTAGGCGATCCCTCGTAGTCCGAGGATGATGGTCCTCCAAGAGTAGTAACCTGAGACTGGCTTTGTAGGTGACTGCGGAGCCATATTCTTGATCTGCATCTTCTCCTGCAGTGAGGGCATCGGTTTCTAGGTGGAAGGCGGTCCCGGTCAGGGTTGGCTGAACACGCCTTCCTCTTGGCACATTTCTCTCACCCTCCATTCGTGCCTCTTCAAATTCTGCAGCACTGCTGGTCACAGCTGACCTCCAACTAGAGCACTCAAGGGCCAGGGCTTCCCAGTTCTCAGTGTCTATGCCAGAGTTTTTAAGGTTGGCTTTGAGCCCATCTTTCAATCTCTTTTCCTGTCCTCCAACATTCCATTTTCCATCCTTGAGTTTGGAGTAGAGCAACTGCTTTGGGAGACGGTGGTCGAGCATCCAGACAACATGGCCAGTCCAGCGGAGTTGATGGCAGAGGACAATCACTCCAATGCTGGTGGTCTTTGCTTCTTCCAGCATGCTGACATTTGTCCACTTGTCTTCCCAAGAGATTTGCAGGATTTTCCAGAGGCAGCGCTGATGAAATAGTTCCAGGAGTTGCATGTGGCGTCTGTAGACTGTCCACATCTCACAGGCATATAGCAGAGTTGGGAGGACAATAGCTTTATAAACAAGCACCTTGGTCTCCCTATGGATGTCCTGGTTCTCAAACACTCTGTGCTTCATTTCTAAAAATGCTGCACTCGCAGAGCTCAGGTGGTATTGAATTTCAGTGTCAATGTTGACTTTTGTGGAGAGGTGGCTGTCAAGGTAGTGGAAATGGTCAACATTTTCTAATGTCCTTTGGAAATTTTTAAGGAGAGTCTAGACGGACATTTATCAGGAAGGCTTTGTTTGTATATTCCAGCAGAATGGAGTTGAAATGGATGGAACAATGCTGAGTCTATTAGTCTAAAATTGCAAACTAGGTGAGCAGCAATCCCACACAAAATAAAACGCAACAGCCCACTTTTATGTTACTAATGTACATGAATGAGCTAACTCACAATAAGTGTCTTCAGTGACAGAGATTAACACTGAGAACAATGTCACAACAGAATACACCCAGTTTCTCTAGAGAAAGTGCACTCCCATCTATGACAGCTTATAGGCTGAAAGCCAAAAACAAAGTCACAACAACTTTTGTTAGAACTCCAGTATGTTGATGATATCCAGAAGAAGATCTAAAAGCCACTTTACACACCTTTGCAGAAGCATATGAAAAGCTTGGCCTCTCACTGAACATCAAGAAAACCAAAGTGCTCGCCCAGCAGGCACTAACTAATCTCTCTGCAACGCCAGCAATAAAGCTTCATGGTGTAACATTACAGAATGTTGACCATTTATACCGCATCAGCAGCCATCTCTCCACAAAAGTTAACACTGATGCTGAAATACAAACACCATCTGAGATCTGCAAGTGCAACTTTTTTTTTCAAATGAAGCAGAAAGTATTTGAAGATCTGGACATTTGAGATGTGAACATGCTTTTTTATAAAGTTATTGTCCTTCCAATTCTGTTCTATGCCTGAGTGATCACAAAACTAGAGAAATCAAAGTTAAATATGTACCCCCTCTGTATTTAGAAATGAGTTTCTGCTAAGGGTCCATCCTGTCTGGAACATTTGTGGTTAGCACCTAAGAAACATGTGCAATCAACAACTTTCACAAGACAGTTCAGGCAGAAGGCTAAAAAGCTGACAAAGTGTCTATTACCACATATGGGGGGAAAGAGCTATTTGGGTCTTGTACTTTCCATTGTCAAGAAATCATGTGATTTACAAGAAGTTGGTTAGTCAATGTTCCAAATAAGAAATTAGAGAAGTTAGTCAATGTTCTAAATAAAAAATTAAGCCTAAGTGGCAGCTGTCATGAAATCTACCTTTCAGTCGACTAGGCCGAAGCCTACATGACAGTGGCTGTCATCTTGGAGGGCAGGCAGAGCAGGAGGAGGAGTCAAGCTGACTCCTGATTGGGTATAGCAATTGGGGGAGGAGTCAGTTTAGAGAGGGAAAATAAGCTGCCAGATTTTGACAGGGAGAAGGGTCTTGACTTGAGACAGAGAAGGTTGTGATTTTTAAGATAGGGAGTTACAGCAGGGATCTGACAGAAAAAGAAGAGCTTTTAGTGAGCCTTAAGTTTAGGGAAATAGGCTGAGACAAAAGGCTAGTATTTTACTGTGTTGTAGAGCCAGTAAAAGAAAGATTTGTCTTCAGAGCTTACTACCCTGTGGTGGAGACAGATAGGGATCTGTTCTCCAGGGATACTGTGTCTAAAGTTAGAACAGTATGTTTAAGGAGTCTCACAGTTGTTAAAAGCTTTTCTGTCAGGGAATCTATTTGTTTAAGTAACCAAGTTTCTGCAACTGAATCACGCTTCTGTACCACTCAATTCTATGAGTTGTTGTTAATATAAAAAGTTCAATAAACTCTTTCTAGTTAACTTTTAACTGGTGTATGCCTCAATCCATCCATTTCCTCAGAACTCATTCTGTCAAACCATTTTGAAGTCCAGTCATCCAGTGAGGAAGCCATAGATGAATCAAGAGCTCAAACATTCCTTACCTTAATACATTCACACCTTTGGTTCCTCAGGCCAATAATTCTGAGGTGGTGGCGGCTAATACTACCAAGAACATTCGGTCATTGCCATATTCAACATAGGGTCATCCTTTAATTTCGCTATATTGGTGGCAGCGGTGTGATTGTTTGTCCACCCTGCCCAGACAGCCTTTTAATCTCGTTATATGGCAGCTTATAATTGGATAACTATTTCTGCAGTATTGTGAGTCTTGTCTATATAATGTGAGTTTGAGGGACACTGGGTGCGGCAGCCTCTTGAAAGTACCAAGACCTGCGTGTTTGGTATGGCTGGCCGTCTCTTCATGATCATGATGAAAATAAACCTTGCTTTTGTACTTCTCCTGAGACTGGGTGTTTGTCTATCTGCCTCCTGTGACCAGACCCAATGCAGGGACCCTGAATTGGGGTCCCTAACATGAGGAACACGGACCATCTGCAAACATTACTCTCAATTTCTGGAAAGATTCCATCAGTGTTGCCTCTGGAAAAAAAACTTGCAAATATCTTGGGAAGAAGACAGGTAAACAAATATCAGCATTCTGGAAAAAGCAAACACCACCAGCACTGAAGCGATGTTCCTCCGCTATCAATTTCACTGACTGGCCATCTTGCTTGAATGCTTGATCACTGTCTCCCAAAGCAGTTACTATGCTCTCAACTAAAGAATGGAAAATAGAATTTCAGTGGACAGCAAAAGAGAATTAAAGATGGGCTTAAAGGTAATCTTAAAACATGTGGAAGAAACACTGAGAATGGGGAAGCACTGGTCCTCAAGAGTTGCAAGAGGAGGTCAGTGGATTTTGAAGAGGCAAAATAGAGGGCGAAAGGGAGAAACAGGACAAGAGGACAGTGCACCAAGCAAACGCTTGTTGGGACCACTTCCCATCTGTAAATGTATGTGCTTACTGTGAAAGATCATGAGGTTCCAGAATAGGTCTCTACTTACTTACTTACTTAGGTGACCCTTCATTGTCTGAGAATGATTGGTCTCCAAGTGTAATGTCTTGGCTGTGGGTCTGTAGACAATCTTGATGTGCATAGAATCATAGAATCATAGAATCAAAGAGTTGGAAGAGACCTCATGGGCCATCCAGTCCAACCCCCTGCCAAGAAGCAGGAATATTGCATTCAAATCACCCCTGACAAATGGCCATCCAGCCTCTGCTTAAAAGCTTCCAAAGAAGGAGCCTCCACCACACTCCGGGGCAGAGAGTTCCACTGCTGAACGGCTCTCACAGTCAGGAAGTTCTTCCTAATGTTCAGATGGAATTTCCTCTCTTGTAGTTTGAAGCCATTGTTCCGCGTCCTAGTCTCCAAGGAAGCAGAAAACAAGCTTGCTCCCTCCTCCCTGTGGCTTCCTCTCACAGGGAGGAGGGAGCAAGCTTGTTTTCTGCTTCCTTGGAGACTAAGACGCGGAACAATGGCATGTTCTCCTGCAGTGAGGACATTGGTTTTCAGATGGAAGGTGGTCCCAGTCAGGGTTGGTTTGATGTGCCTTCCTCTCGGTACATTTCTCCCTCTTGTCTTCCATTTGTGCCTCTTTGAGTTCTGCAGCACTGCTGGTCACAGCTGACCTCCAGCTAGAGCACTCAAGGGCCAGACCTTCCCAGTTCTCGGTGTCTATGCCACAGTTTTTAAGGCTGCTAGAAATACAAAAATAATTCTCTGCAATCACTAGCGGACCCACTGCCAAGACAAACATACTTAGTCATGAGTATTTATTTATTTGTCGTGTCAGGGCAACCAGTCAATTGTATTACATTTCTAACAGAACAAAACAAACAAACAAACAGACAAAACACAAAGTTTGCAAGTTTGGTAGTTGGTTAAATGTCCTTTAACCAGTATCAGTATCTGGCCACTTGGAGTGCCTCTGGTGTTGCTGCAAGGAGGTCCTCCATTGTGCATGTAGCAGGGCTCAGGCTGCATTGCAGCAGGTGGCCAGTGGTTTGCTCCTCTCCACACTCGCATGTCGTGGATTCCACTTTGTGGCCCCATTTCTTGAGGTTGGCTCTGCATCTCGTGGTGCCAGAGCGCAGTCTGTTCAGCGCCTTCCAAGTCGCCCAGTCTTCTGTGCGCCCAGGAGGGAGTCTCTCATTTGGCATCAGCCATTGTTTGAGGTTCTGGGTTTGCGCCTGACACTTTTGGACTCTCGCTTGCTGAGGTGTTCCAGCAAGTGTCTCTGTAGATCTTAGAAAACTATTTCATGATTTAAGTCATTGACGTGCTGTTTGATACCCAAACAGGGGATGAGCTGGAGATGTCACTGCCTTGGTCCTTTCACTATTGGATGCTACTTCCCGGCGGATGTCAGGTGGTGCAATACCGGCTAGACAGTGTAATTTCTCCAGTGGTGTAGGGCGCAGACACCCCGTAATAATGCAGCATGTCTCATTAAGAGCCACATCCACTGTTTTAGTGTGGTGAGATGTGTTCCACACCGGGCATGCATACTCAGCAGCAGAGTAGCATAGCGCAAGGGCAGATATCTTCACTGTCATGAGTGATTACCTATGATAATTGTCCAAAACTGAACTCTTACAGGACTTTTACCAAAACGATTCAGTTGGTTAGTCCTCACAGAAGCACTTCTCTCGATCATGCATGGTCACACCTGATTCACATTGTGATTGTTTTGTGCAAATTCTGCTTTGCAATGCATGTTTCAGATTTATTTTTTAAACACGACACTATATGACAAAGATGGAATCTGCCTAGTTGCCATATATAAGCGTTTCAGCCGCCATTACTTGCTGAACAAACATCTCCAGTAGTAAGTTATTCCGGTTGTTCCACCACCATAAATGCAAATATAAAAGAGGAACAGTTTTTTATTGCTCCCTCTTATAAACTTTAATTGTTTATAGTCTTCAAAGGCAGTTACATAAAAAAGTTCAATCAATTTTCAATAGGGGTAAAAAGTCTTCAGGAAAGAATTTATAACCAATTCTTGAACATTACATTGGCAGTGAAGACTATATTTTTAAGAAAATGTTGGAGAGGGGGAGCTTTTCTCCTATTTAACATTACATTCACTTTCTCACTGCCTCTAGAAGAGGCAGCATTCCTAATCCTCTACCCATATTCAAGCACTGCTAAAAAGTTTCGAACGAAATTGCCTATATTATTCCTATAGATGTTTCTGTCTGGCTGACAAGTGAGACTATCCATTTGGGGCATTCATCTGAAAAAGCAGGTCTATACCTTTTGCAAGGATGTAATTTTTGTGAATGATTAGGTTGGCTGCTTGTTTACATCCAAGCACAAAAGTGAATTGTTATATGTCTCAAGCAGGAATCTGTTCAGGCCAGGAATATGCCATAGAGCAGTGTGACGTGGCTGTTCTTCTCTCCAGGTCTTGGTTAAGGCTGGAAAATGTTCTGCACTTGAAAAGGGAGATAGATCATCTGGTTTATAGGCCTGGGTAACAACGGAAAAATTTGTTTCTAAAATCGATTCATTTTTGGGGGGGTTTTGTGTTTCGATTTTTAAAAGAATTCCGAAATTTTTCTGTAAAAAAGTTCGATATTTACGAAATTTCGTAATTTATAAAATAATTACGAAACAATTACGGAACAATTACGAATCGATTCGTTAATGGCGGACGTGACCGCGCAATACGCTAAAAAACCTCCAAATGGGACAGGGGGAACTTCTGAAGCTTCCCTCTCCCTCTGTTGTTGACTGTTGGTGTGATATTTATAATTTTTTTTCACTGATTAAACAAACAACAACTATACAACTTGCCCCAGACATGCGGAAATAATAACGCAACGATTCCAAAACAATAACGAAACGAATACAAAACGAATCCGAAGCAATTACGAAACGAATTTAAAAATTTGTTTCGTTTTTAAGATGCTCCTGAATGGTTCGTTATCGCTTCGTTATAAAAAAAATAACGAATTTTTAACGAATTACGAAATGAAACTGCCCAGCCCTACTGGTTTACTTCATTTTTCAGCTATCATAGAGGTTCCTGCAATGGCTTCTATTTCCAGGTTAGAATTTATATGTCAAAAGAAAGGCAGACAATACCTGTTTAATCAATGTGTATCTGTGAATGTTCCATCTCCCAGGAGCCTGATTTGCCTTACTTTATAGTTGCTTGAGGTTGCTTCCTCTTGCATTTTTCCCCAGGGCTGTTGCAGTTTTGCATGAGTCCTAAAGGTTAATAGTATCAGGGTCTGCAGGCCTCTTTTCAACGATTGGCTTAGAGAGCAGCTCTTTGAAATTAGGGACCGCCTTTTCTCCCAGGGAAAGATCTCCATTTTAGATTCTCCCCTGTTCCTCATGTTGTGGTGACCCCCAACCAGCAAATTATTTTCATGACAACGTCACAACTGTAATTTTGCTACTGTTATGAAGCATAATGTAAATATCTGAAATGCAGAATGTATTTTCATTCACTGGACCAAATTTGGCAAAAATACCTGATATACCCAAATTTGAACACTGGGGGCATTGGGTGGGGGATTGATTTTGTCATTTGGGAGTTGTAGTTGCTGGGATTTATAGTTCACCTACAATCAAAGAGCATACCTAACTCCACCAATGATGGAATTGAACCAAACTTGGCACACAGAATTCCCATTTCAACAGAAAATGCTGGAAGGGTGTGATGGGCTCTGACCTTAAGTTTTGGAGTTGTAGTTCACCTACATCCCAAGAGCACTGTGGACTCAAACAATAATGAATCTGGACCAAATTTGACATGAAAATCAATATGCCCAAAAGTGAACTCTGCTAGAGTTTGGGGAAAATAGACCTTGACACTGGGAGTTGTCGTTACTGGGATTTATAGTTCACCTACAATCAAAGAGCATTCCGAACTCCACCAATGATGGAATTGAACCAAACTTCCCACACAGAATTCCCATTACCAACAGAAAATACTGGAAGGGTTTGGTGGGCACTGACCTCGAGTTTTGGAGTTGTGGTTCATCTCCATACAGAGAGCACTGTGGACTCAAACAATAATGAATCTGGACCAAATTTGACATGAAAATCAATATGCCCAAAAGTGAACTCTGCTAGAGTTTGGGGAAAATAGACCTTGACATTGGGAGTTGTAGTTACTGGGATTTATAGTTCAACTACAATCAAAGAGCATTCCGAACTCCACCAATGATGGAATTGAACCAAACTTGGCACACAGAATTCCCATTACCAACAGAAAATGCTGGAAGGGTGTGATGAGCTCTGACCTTGAGTTTTGGAGTTGTAGTTCACCTACATCCCAAGAGCACTGTGGACTCAAACAATAATGAATCTGGACCAAATTTGACATGAAAATCAATATGCCCAAAAGTGAACTCTGCTAGAGTTTGGGGAAAATAGACCTTGACATTGGGAGTTGTAGTTACTGGGATTTATAGTTCAACTACAATCAAAGAGCATTCCGAACTCCACCAATGATGGAATTGAACCAAACTTGGCACACAGAATTCCCATTACCAACAGAAAATTAACCGCCCTGAGTCGCCTAAGGGCTGAGAAGAGTGGTATACAAGCGAAGTAAATAAATAAGTAAATAAATTGCTGGAAGGGTGTGATGGGCACTGACCTTGTGCTTTGGAGTTGTAGTTCACCTACATCCCAAGACCACTGTGGACTCAAACAGTAATGCATCTGGACCAAATTTGACATGAAAATCAATATGTCCCAAAGTGAACTCTGCTAGAGTTTGGGGAAAATAGACCTTGACATTGGGAGTTGTAGTTACTGGGATTTATAGTTCACCTACAATCAAAGAGCATTGTGAACCCCACCAAGGTTAGAATTAGGCCAAACTTCCCACACAGAACCCCCATGACTAACAGAAAGTCTTTGGCGACCCCTCTGACACCCCCTTGCGACCGCTCAAGGGGCCCCGACCCCCAGATTGAGAAACGCTGTTGTATATTGTTGGATTCTATAGTCACAAAGGAACCCATTTGCACATATGGTCCATTCCATCAAGACTTCTGGATACAAACTATTGGGTAAGAGGGCAACTAATTTTGCTTTTCCTTGCCTTGATTGTCTGGGAATAAAGCACAAACGGCATCAACTAACGTGGAGAATATTTTCACCTGCATTGCTGTGCTATATAGCTCATGTCCTTCTCCATCTGCTACATGTTTCATCGTTGGACACGAGCATTTTGATTAGTTTTTTCCCTCAGTGTCCTGTAGCCCTTTCAATAGTCTCCTGTATTGGAAAAAAAGGACATTATAGTTAAATGCAATGTACAGCAGCAATGCTCTGCTATTTCCAGATTGCGCTTTAGTGCTCCAGCTTTGCTGAATAGATTCGGTAAATAACATTTTCAAATCCCACATATGGGTTAATGATAGAGGAAATATATGAGTGCTTGTGTGCTGTAAGTATAAGATGTCTTCAAACTAGCTGTAACTGCAGAAGTCATCTGAAGTCATTCCTTCATGGCCCTAATCTTTGAGAACTTTTTCTAACCAGCTAGAGGGGACAGTGGGACAACAGTATTTCAAAGGCATTACCTTAAGGAAATGTTGTTGTTACTTTACTTACTTAGGCGATCCCTCGTTGTCTGAGTAGGATAGTCTTCCAGGATCAGTGTACTGGTGGGTTTGTAGGTCACTGTGGAGCCTTGTACTTGATCTGCATCTTCTCCTGCAGTGAGGGCATTGGTTTCCAGGTGGAAGGCAGTCTCTGTCGGGTTTGGCTTGATGTGCCTTCCTCTTCGCATGTTTCTCTCTTTCGCCCTCCATTCGTGCCTCTTCAAATTCTACAGCACTGCTGGTCACAGCTGACCTCCAGCTGGAGCACTCAAAGGCCAGGGCTTCCCAGTTCTCAGTGTCTATGCCACAGTTTTTGAGGTTGGCTTTGAGCCCATCTTTAAATCTCTTTTCCTGTCCAACATTCCGTTCAGCAGTGGGACTCTCTGCCCCGGAGTGTGGTGGAGGCTCCTTCTTTGGAAGCTTTTAAACAGAGGCTGGATGGCCATCTGTCAGGGGTGATTTGAATGCAATATTCCTGCTTCTTGGCAGAATGGGGTTGGACTGGATGGCCCAGGAGGTCTCTTCCAACTCTTTGATTCTATGATTCTATGATTCTTGAGTTTGGAGTAGAGCAACTGCTTTGGGAGACAGTGGTCGGGCATCCGGACAGCATGGCCAGTCCAACGGAGTTGATGGCGGAGGACCATCACTTCAATGCTGGTGGTCTTTGCTAGTTCCGGCACACTGACATTTGTCCACTTGTTTTCCCAAGAGATTTGCAGGATTTTTCAGAGGCAGCACTGATGGAATCATTGCAGGAGTTGCATGTGACGTCTGTAGACAATCCACATCTCACACGTGTAAAGCAGGGTTGGGAGGACTATCTATCTCTATCCATCTATCTATCTATCTATCTATCTATCTATCTATCTATCTAAATGCTCTGTGCATAATGAGTACCTTAAAAACAAAAGAACCAATGAACGAAATTGCACCAAATTTGGCCACAAAATGTCTCACAACACAAGGAGTGACCATCACTCAAAAAATTATGATTTTGTCATTTTGGAGTTGTAGCTGCTGGGATTTATAGTTCACCTACAATCAAAGAGCATTCTGAACTCCATCAACGATGGAATTGAACCAAACTTGGCACACAGAACTCCCATGACCAACAGAAAATTCTGGAAGGGTTTGGTGGGCATTGACCTTGAGTTTTGGAGTTGTAGTTCACCTACATCCGGAGAGCACTGTGGACTCAAACAATGATGGATCTGGACCAAACTTGGCACAAGCACTCAGTATGCCCAAATATGAACACAGATGGAGTTTGGGGAAATAGCCTATTTGGGAGTTGTAGTTATTGGGATTTATAGTTCACCTACAATCAAAGAGCATTCTGTACCCCACCAATGACAGAATTGGGGTGCACTTCCCACAGAGAACCCCCATGACCAAAAGAAAATACTTAAGCCCATCCAGTCCAACTCCCTTCACCAGGGCAAGAAAACATAATTAAAGCCCTCCTGACAAAGAGCCATCCAACCATAGATGTAGATATGATTCACAGACACAGAGATATAGTATCCTAGATGTGAAAGGGACCCCTAAAGAAGGACAATGATATGTGGCATGTTCTAGGGTGGGCAAACCAGACAATTTTCACATCAACACTGAGAAAGAAACAAGAAAGTGTTTACCCACAAGCATAAAGATATTACATATATTAGAAACCAACACTTTCTCATTTCTTTATTTTCCAGATCACCAGACTGGGCCACAGCAACGCCTGGCAGGGGACAGCTAGTAGCTTTATAAACAAGCACCTTGGTATTCTGTCCCCAATGTTGTTTAACATCTACATGAAGCCGCTGGGGGAGATCATTTGGAGTTTCGGACTGAGGTGTTATTTCTATGCAGATGATGTCCAGATCTGTCACTCCTTCCCACCTGTCACCAAGGAGGCTGTCCAAACCTTGAACCGGTGCTTGGCTGCTGTGTCGGACTGGATGAGAGCTAACACATTGAAACTGAATCCAGACAAGACAGAGGTCCTACTGGTCAGTCGTAAGGCCGAACAGGGCATAGGGTTACAGCCTGTGTTAGACGGGGTTACACTCCCCCTGAAGACGCACGTTCGCAGCTTGGGAGTGATCCTGGACTCATCGCTGAGCCTGGAACCCCAGGTCTTGGCGGTGGCTGGGAGAGCTTTTGCACAATTAAAACTCGTGCGCCAGCTGCGCCCGTACCTTGGGAAGTCGGATCTGTCTACGGTGGTCCACGCTCTTGTCACATCCCGGTTGGATTACTGCAACGCACTCTACGTGGGGTTGCCTTTGAAGACTGCTCGGAAACTACAATTAGTCCAGCGAGAAGCAGCCAGATTGCTCACCGGGGCGACGTACAGGGAGCATACAACCCCCCTGTTGGGCCAGCTCCACTGGCTGCCGATCCAATTCCAAGCACAATTCAAAGTGCTGGTTTTGACCTACAAAACCCATACGGTTCCGGCCCAGTGTATTTGTCCGAACGGATCTCCCTCTATGTCCCACCTCGAAGCTTAAGATCCTCGAAATTAACGAACGAAACCGCCCAGCCCTAGTCCAGATCTGTCACTCCTTCTCACCTGTCATCAAGGAGGCTGTCCAGACCTTGAATCGGTGTCTAGCTGCTGTGTTGGACTGGATGAGAGCTAACAAATTGAAACTGAATCCAGACAAGACAGAAGTGCTACTGGTCAGTCGAAAGGCCGTACAGGGCATAGGGTTACAGCCTGTGCTGGACGGGGTTACACTCCCCCTGAAGACGCAGGTTCACAGCTTGGGAGTGATCCTGGACTCTTCGCTGAGCCTGGAACCCCAGGTCTTGGCGGTGGCTGGGAGAGCTTTTGCACAATTAAAACTTGTGCACCAGTTGGCCCGTACCTTGGGAAGTCTGATCTGGCCACAGTGGTCCACGCTCTTGTTACATCCCACATAGACTACTGCAACGCATGCTACGTGGGGTTGCTCTTGAAGACTGTTTGGAAACTTCAACTGGTCCAGTGAGCGGCAGCCAGATTGCTCACCAGAGCGACATACAGGGAGCACACCACCCCCCTGCTGTGTCAGCTCCACTGGCTGCCAGTTCAATTCCGAGCACAATTCAAGGTGCTGGTTTTGACCTACAAAACCCTTTACGGTTCCGGTCTAGTGTATCTGTCCGAACATATCTCCCTCTACGTCTCATCCTGGAATTTGAGATCATCTGGGGAGGCCCTGCTCTCGACCCCACCGCTATCACAAGTGAAGCTGGTGGGGACAAGGAGCAGGGCCTTCTCAGTGGTGGCCCCTCAGCTGTGGAACTCACTCCTGGGGGAAATTAGGGCATCAACATCCCTCCTCTCCTTCAGGAGGAAGGTGAAGACGTGGTTGTGGGACCAGGCCTTCGGGCAATCTGACAATTAGATATGGATAACCGGATGGATAGGACTGAAAGGACAATTGTGGAATTGGAACTATGAGATTGTGAAACGCTGACCGTCAATGAGGTTTGTGTTGGTTTTATTGCTCTTATTGGTTTTATGGTTGTTTTGCCTATAATAATTATTGTTTTTTAATTATTAATAATTTTTAATTATTAATAATTATTCTGCTCCAGAGGACAGGAGCAGAATTCAAAACGATCTTGACAGATTAGAGAGATGGGCCAAAACTAACAAAATGAAGTTCAACAGTGACAAATGCAAGATACTCCACTTTGGCAGAAAAAACGAAATGCAAAGAGACAGAATGGGGGACAATGCCTGGCTTGAGAGCAGTACGTGTGAAAAAGATCTTGGAGTCCTCGTGGACAACAAGTTAAACATGAGCCAACAAGGTGATGTGGCAGCAAAAAAAGCCAATGGGATTTTGGCCTGGATCAATAGGAGCATAGTGTCTAGATCTAAGGAAGTAATGCTACCCCTCTATTCTGCTTTGGTTAGACCACATCTGGAATATTTTGTCCAATTCTGGGCACCACAATTCAAGAGAGATATTGACAAGCTGGAATGTGTCCAGAGGAGGGCGACTAAAATGATCAAAGGTCTGGAGAACAAGCCCTATGAGGAGCGGCTTAGGGAACTGGGCATGTTTAGCCTGAAGAAGAGAAGGCTGAGAGGAGATATGATAGCCATGTATAAATATGTGAGAGGAAGCCACAGGGAGGAGGGAGCAAGCTTGTTTTCTGCTTCCTTGGAGACTAGGACGCGGAACAATGGCTTCAAACTACAAGAGAGGAGATTCCATCTGAACATGAGGAAGAACTTCCTGACTGTGAGAGCCGTTCAGCAGTGGAACTCTCTGCCCCGGAGTGTGGTGAAGGCTCCTTCTTTGGAAGCTTTTAAGCAGAGGCTGGATGGCTATTTGTCAGGGGTGGTTTGAATGCAATATTCCTGCTTCTTGGCAGGGGGTTGGACTGGATGGCCCATGAGGTCTCTTCCAACTCTTTGATTCTATGATTCTATGATTTTCTGTTAGTTGTTGTTATTGCTAGAATTGCTGTTTCTGTTAACTGATGTTATTGTCTTTTGCTGTTATGTGATGCGGGCATCGAATTGTGCCCTGAGCCCCCCCCCCCCGGGGGGGGTGAGAAGGGCGGGGTAGAAGCAACGGAAATAAAATTGGTATCCCTACGGATGTCCCGGTCCTCAAACACTCTCTGCTTCATTTGGAAAAATGCTGCAGTCGCAGAGCTCAGGCGGTGTTGTATTTTAGTGTCAATGTTGACTTTTGTGGAGAAGTGGCTGCCAAGGTAGCGGAAATGATCAACATTTTCTAATGTTGCACCATTAAGCTGTATTTCTGGCATTGGAGAGGGAATGACTGGTGACTAAATGTTGTTGTTATTTGTATGTTTGCTCTATGATTTGCTTCCCAACAATTAGAGCAACAACAAGTTAATTTTGGAAAACCAGATCTTCTGGCAGGTTGTTTCTTAAAAGGTGGTACTGTCTTGTAAAATGGCATCGTGAAATGGCATCGTGGGGGTTCCACATCTGTGGTCTGTCAATATTTCGTATGGCAAACATGATCAGTTTGCACAAGCTAAAGAATGAAAAATGCCGAGGCACTCAAGGGCATTGCTGTCATAGCAAAAGAACCTGTGCAAACAAAGAGGTTTTTCAGCGGAGTCTCACTCACATGGAAAACTGGGGATTTCATTTCAACACTTCCGGCAATCACATTGCAAAAGGCAATGTTCCCTACCTTTCGCAATGATCTAATTTACAATATGATACTGTCCAAATTGTGGCTTAGCTATATTATGAATCAAATCCACCCCGCTCCTCCTTCAGTTTGGAATGAGAGAGAGGACTTTACCGCACAAGGCAGTCAAATTGTCATTGAAGCAGGACAGTCACCTTCTGATGGTATTCCTGATCACACAACACTCTGCGCATCTTTTTGCTGGTCTCCTTCCTCTCTGTAATTAACCCACATACTACTATTGACAATTTCTTTCCTATCTATAGTTGTCAATTCTCCAATATTCCCATGATCTACATCAGTGGTTCCTAACCTTTTTTTGATCAGGGACCACTTGATCTTACTTAGGTGATCCCTTACTTAGGTGATGGTCCTCCAAGTTGATGGTCCTCTTGGCAGTGGGACTGGAGGTGGTTGTGGAGACCTATTCTTGATCTACATGTTCTCCCAAAGTGAGGACATCAGTTTCCACATGGAAGGAGGTCCCAGTCAAGGTTGGCTTGATGTGCCTTCCTCTTGTCACATTTCTCCCTTTCACCCTCCATTCATGCCTCTTTGAATTCTGCAGCACTGCTGGTCACAGGTGACCTCCAGTTAGAGCTGTCAAGGGCCAGGGTTTCCCACTTGACTTTACTTAGGTGATCCCTCATAGCTCAAGGATGATGGTCCTCCAAGGTGATGGTCCTCTTGGCGGTGGGACTGGAGGTGGTTGTGGAGACCTGTTCTTGATCTACATGTTCTCCCAAAGTGAGGACATCAGTTTCCACATGGAAGGAGGTCCCAGTCAAGGTTGGCTTGACATGCCTTCCTCTTGGCACATTTCTCCCTTTCACCCTCCATTCATGCCTCTTTGAATTCTGCAGCACTGCTGGTCACAGGTGACCTCCAGTTAGAGCTCTCAAGGGCCAGGGTTTCCCACTTGACTTTACATAGGTGATCCCTCATAGCTCAAGGATGATGGTCCTCCAAGGTGATGGTCCTCTTGGCAGTGGGTCTGGAGGTGGTTGTGGAGACCTATTCTTGATCTACATGTTCTCCCAAAGTGAGGACATCGGTTTCCACGTGGAAGGCAGTCCCAGTCAAGATTGGCTTGACGTGCCTTCCTCTTGTCACATTTCTCCCTTTCACCCTCCATTCATGCCTCTTTGGATTCTGCAGCACTGCTGGTCACAGCTGGCCTCCAGTTAGAGCTTTCAAGGGCCAGGGCTTCGCACTTGACCTTACTTAGGTGATCACTCATATCTCAAGGATGATGGCCCTCCAAGGTGATGGTCCTCTTGGCGGTGGGTTTGTAGGTGGTTTTGGAGACCTATTTTTGATCTACATGTTCTCCCAAAGTGAGGACATAGGTTTCCACATGGAAGGCAGTCCCGATCAGGGTTGGCTTGACATGCCTTCCACTTGGCACATTTCTCCCTGTCACCCTCTGTTCATGCCTCTTCGAATTCTGCAGCACCACTGGTCACAGGTGACCTCCAGTTAGAGCTCTCAAGGGCCAGAGCTTCCCAGTTCTCGCTGTCTATGCCACATTTTTTGAGGTTGACTTTAAGCCCATTTTAAAATCTCTTTTCCTGTCCACCAACATTGTGTTTGCTGTTCTTGAGTTTGGAGTAGAGTAACTGCTTTGGGAGATGGTGATTGGGCATTCGGACAATGTGACTACTCCAGCGGAGTTGATGATGGAGGACCATCGCTTCAATGCTGGTGGTCTTTGCTTCTTCCAGCACGCTGACATTTGTCTGTCTGTCTTCCCAAGAGATTTGCACGATTTTTTCAGAGGAAATACTGATGGAATTATTCCACTTGAACAAGGACCACTTGACTAGAGTCCACTTTGACCAGGGACCACTCTCCAACGTTAGTACCAAAGGATAACAAATCAGTTTTTGGACAACTTTAGATTCAGTTTGGATATTTGGGGTGCTGATTCAGAAAATTGCATTGGATAGACACCATCAGCTCTAGTTTCTGATACAGAACATATGCCATCCAGTAGTCACCATCTGCTCATCCACAGAAAACTATATTTAATAATCCATAGCCTCAGCATTATAAGAGGGTTTCGCAAGACCATTGCAACAGTGTAGTAATGGTGAGGCCATGGACCATATTTTAGTTCATGTGAACCACTGGTGGACCACGGACCACAGGTTGGGAACCACTGATCTATATTGTGCGATGGGGCCATACCACTTCTGTGCTCGCATGCCAAAATGTATGAAGTGTCAGGAGATGGGATTCTGTTCCTCGCTCCCTCCTTCCTCTTTCTCACTATTCCAGAGCTGGTTTTTTTTTAATTAATAAAATAACTACTTTATCAGGCAGGAGCTAACCGAGACATTATGTGGTTGTCAGGCTATAAGGGACTTTACAAAGATGGTTTAGTGAGTTTTGAGCTGGAATCGTCCCAAATTTTGAATATAATAGCCATGTATAAATATGTGAGAGGAAGTCATAGGGAGAAGGGAGCAAGCTTCCTTTCTGCTGCCCCGGAGACTAGGACACGGAACAATGGCTTCAAACTACAAGAAGGAGATTCCATCTGAATATTAGGAAGAACTTCCTGACTGTGAGAGCTGTTCAGAAGTGGAACTCTCTGCCTCAGAGTGTGGTAGAGGCTCCTTCTTTGGAAGCTGGATGGCCATCTCACCATACTTCCCAGATTTGAACCACTGACCTTTCGGACAGCAAGTTCAGCAGTTTAACCCACTGCACCACCAGGGACTACTACCAATAAAATGCGATAAGGAAGGGAGGACAGAACCTCTCCACCAATTTAAAATTCCTATCTCTTGATTTATTAATACGGAATTCTAAAGCTCCTGTTTGGAGTTTATTTTGGTTTCTATAGATCAAGGTACTAGGGCTGGGCAACCACGGAAAAATTTGTTTCTAAACTCGATTCGTTTTTAGGGGGGTTTTGCGTTTCGTTTTTTAAAAGAATTCCGAAATTTTTCTCTAAAAAAGTTCGATATTTACGAAATTTCGGAAATTACGAAACAAATACGAAACAATTCCGAATCGATTCGTTAATGGCGGAGGCGATTGCGCAATACGCTAAAAAACCTCCAAATGGGACAGGGGAACTTCTGAAGCTTCCCTCTCCCTCTGTTGTTGACTGCTGGCGTGATAATTTATTTTTTTTTATCACTGATAAAACAAATAACAGCTATAAAACTTGCACCAGACATACGGAAATAATAACGAAACAATTACGAAACAATTTCGAAACGATTACAAAACAATTACGAAACAATTACGAAACGAATTGAAAAATTCGTTTTGATTTTTAGTTGCTCCAGAATGGTTCAATATCGCTTCGTTATCAAAAAAATAACGAATTAATAACGAATTACGAAATTAACGAACGAAACCGCCCAGCCCTACAAGGTACCCAAGCAATGGGAGCATTCGCCTCTGAAAGGGCATTTGGCAGCTTCTTTGTGGCATTGTGTTTTATTTGTCCCAAGGAACTGAATGAAATACATTTCATAGCAGCTGTAATAACTTGGCATTGGCACCTTGGGCTGGCAATAAATGCTTTCCAACAGCCCGTCAACCACCGAAGCAACGGTAAAGCCCCAGCAGAGTTTCATCTGAGACGGTTTATCTCGTCTCACATCATACAAGGGAGGAACTGCACCGTTATTATAGAGAGGAGCTTGTTATTGCAAAATGTAAGGCTTTCCCTGTTTTAAAACACCATCATTAACAACAATGGAGAGCAGGGAAGAGATGGCGAAATGAATTGGGAGGCCCTATTAATTTGCGTTGTTGGTTCTCATTTTGATGAGGATTTAACATGCAAATGGCAAGTGAGAGAAGGGGGACGACGCATCTTTAATGTTGCAACAAATCATTTAAATATTGATAGAATCCTGGGCTGCAATCCAAATGTAGCCATTGCCTTAATGCAAGCTGATTTCAGGAGACTCCAAAATAGCCCAGATACTATGGTGACTGGCAGGTGTTATAGAATCACCTGCCAAAATCAAATCGATTTTCCCTACTCTTGCCTGTTCTTTTGAAGGACTCTGCATCATGGATATAAAGCTAAAATGAAACGTGTCTCCATTGCTCTTTGTGTCTCTCTGTGTGTGTATGTGTATGTGTGTTAGGAGCCCCCGGTTGGTGCAGTGGGTTAAACCCCTGTGCCAGCAGGACAGCACCATGAGATGCAGAGCCAACCTTAAGAAATGGGGCTACAAAGTGGAATCCACGACATGCGAGTGTGGAGAAGAGCAAACCACAGACCACTTACTGCAGTGCAACCTGAGCCCTGCCACATGCACAATGGAGGACCTTCTTGCAGCAACACCAGAGGCACTCCAAGTGACCAGATACTGGTCAAAGAACATTTAGTATAATGCCAAGTCTGCAAGCTTTGTGTTTTTGCTTGTTTGTTTTTAATGCAATACAACTGTTTGTTTCGCTCCTGACACGATAAATAAAATAAACCCATTGCATCACTGGTGGCCCCTCGGCTGTGGAACGCCCTGCCTGCAGATATCAGATTGGCCCCCTCCCTGCTGGCATTTCGGAGGAAAGTGAAGACCTGGCTGTTCGAACAAGCCTTTGAATTGAACATAGGAATACGGAATAATGGATGACGAGACTGGATTCTGATTTTACTGTTGAGGCGCTAATGATTGTTATACTGATGTTAATGATTTATGTGATAATTGTTTTTAATTGCCCTATACCTGTTTTGTGATGTTTTGTACTGATGTTGTTCACCGCTTTGAGTCACCTGAGGGCTGAGAAAAGCGGTATAGAAATAAAGTAAATAAATAAATAAATTTTTAAAATGGTGGTGGAAGCTCTGTGATGGCACAAGTGGCTCCACCTGCGTGTAGAACTTTAAAGTGCAAAGGTTTAAACTGTATAACATGCCCAAACTTGCCTAGTTTGTAAATGTATAGTTGGATTGATTGGTTATTTATAGCTGTCAATCAATGGTGTTGGCACCAGTTATACTGCTTCCTGAGCTCAATTGCTTGGCTCCACCTCTTCCTGGAGGAGGGCAGAGCTTTTCCTTTTCCATTCTACCATCAAACTTTCTATCTGATAGACGTGAGAAAGAGACTTGGCTCTAAAGCCCTTAATTAAGTTACCTCTCATCACCAATTCTAAGGTTTTTACCCTTGGGACTCATACTTCATGTCCAGATCGCCCTGGACAACGTTGAGAAGACCCAAGCACCTTCAAACCAGTCCTTTGGCATCAAAAGGAAGACTCTGTGCCTTCAACATAGGCCATTGGACTGGGGGTTGTGTTTGTTCTGACCTTCACAGTCATTAAGAAAAGAGGGAACAGGAAAAGTTTATCAGCTGCGAAATCTCCTTGGAACCAAGACAACCAGAGACTGTAATGTATATTTCCTTTGCCCCCTTTGAAACTTCCAGCTTATTGCTTTAAAGGGATAACTCTTTGTGAACAATAAAACCTATTTTGAGTTATCTACAGTGTTTTGGTCCTTGGGAGTTCCAGTTCTTTAAAGGAAGGCAAGAAGCAATCCCCTGGAGAAAGATGTCATGTCTATGTCTTTTTCAGTAAGAGTTTTATAGTCCCCAGGCGCGACGGCATAAGCTCAGTTTAATGCCAGGTGGATAATTATTTCAACATCAAAGAGCAAGTGCCGTGTAGTTGTAGGTGTTTTGTCACATGTGTGCCTTTGTGGTAAAGAATGTGGTGTGTTTGTAACACATTTCAGGAGCAGTTGTGGAGAATTCCCAATGCTGGATACCCATCACAACAGTTTGTTTCCAGCATCGAACAGACATAGCCAGCTGTGATTATACAGATCTAACAACGATGGACTTCAGACTCCACAAATTATGATATCTCACCAATATGTTCTTCACAGATGGAACTATCTTAAGAATTCACTAGGCAGAAAACTCAATTATACTTGTGTTTTTGGTGAGAAGAGCACAGCAGTTAGAGATCACTCCTTTGGATACAGTAGGTCAGAAATGGATTTCACCGCTGGGGGCCAGAAGAGCAAGACAGAAGTCAAAAACTCTGCAAAAAAGAGGATCCGCTGAATATGAAATGTCTCTTCACAGTAAAATAGGAAAGAAGTGGGGAAAAGCAACCTTAAAAAATAGTACTTGGGGAGTGGAGAAAAGAAGCTTCTTCTAATCCAGCGAGAACTTCCTCTGCCTGCTAATAAATCTTGCACATCTGTTGGAGGCTCCAGAGATACGACTTCCAACAGCAATATAAATGAATCTAAGCACACATTACAGATCTGATTAATTTGCTGCTGGTGACACTTTATAAATACTTGTCAAGTAATCTTCCTGTTGTGTGGCATACGATACGTCTCCCATGTACTTGTTCCTTCCATATGGGCAAGGCTTGCACCTATTAGCCACACTGGAGACTTGGTTTGCTACTGAAGACTGTTGATGTTGCTGTTCTTGTTAACAATATTTTTGTCTTGGTGCTTTAGAAACAATAACAAATGGCAACAAAAGAGTTCATCCATATTTAAATACTCCTAGCAGTACATTTGTGATTTGCCATGCATGGAACTGAAATATTCCTTGATGTTGAGGATGCGTCAGAAATTCAGCATTATGTTGCTGCCCACTTTTTGGAGTTTTACAGTTCCTTTCTTGTTTAGAAAGTGATTCCATAGCAGTGTTTCTCAACCTTCCTAATGCCGTGACCCCTTAATACAGTTCCTCATGTTGTGGTGACCCCCAACCATAAAATCATTTTTGTTGCCACTTCATAACTGTAATTTTGCTACTGTTTTGAATCATAATGTAAATATCTGATAGGCAGGAAGGATGTATTTCCATTCACTGGACCAAATTTAGCACAAATACACCCAAATTGTAGTACTGGGGTGGGGGGGAGGGTTGTCATTTAGGAGTTGTAGTTGCTGGGATTTATAGTTCACTCATTTTAAACCCCACCAATGATGGAAATGAACCAAATTTGGCATACAAAACCAACAGAAAATACTGGAAGGGTTTGGTGGGCATTGACCTTGAGTTTGGGAGTTGTAGTTCATCTGCACACAACTCTACTACTCTTTTCCACCTAACTCCAAGGAAGCCCCTCGGGTGCTGGACGACTGCCTGGCCGCTGTGGCTGTCTGGATGAGGAAGAACAAGCTGAAGATCAATCCCGACAAGACAGAGGTCCTTCTGGTTGATCGGAAACTGGATCGGGGTATAGGGTGGCAACCTGTGCTGGACGGGGTTACACTCCCCCTGAAGCCACAGGTCCGCAGTTTGGGAGTCCTCTTGGATTCATCGCTTACGCTTGAGGCTCAGGTGTTGGCGGTGTCCAGGAGGGCTTTTGCACAATTGAGACACGTGCGCCAACTGCGACCGGCATATTGAGTATTTGTGCCAAGTTTGGTCCAGAGCTATCATTGTTTGAGTCCACAGTGCTCTCTGGATGTAGGTGAACTACAACTCCAAAACTCAAGGTCAATGCTCATCAAATCCTTCCAGTATTTTCTGTTGGTCATGGGAGTTTTGTGTGCCATTGTTGGTGGAGTTCAGAATGCTCTTTGATCGTAGGCGAACTATAAAGCCCAGCAACCACAACTCCCAAATGACAAAATCAATCGTCCCCCCAACCCCACCAGAATTCAAATTTGAGCGTATTTGATATTTGTGTCAAAATTGGTCCAGTGAATAAAAATGCATCCTGCATATCATGAGCCCCCGGTGGCGCAGTGGGTTAAACCCCTGTGCCGGCAGGACTGAAGACCGACAGGTCGCAGGTTCGAATCCGGGGAGAACGCGGATGAGCTCCCTCTGTCAGCTCCAGCTCCTCACGCGGGGACATGAGAGAAGCCTCCCACAAGGATGAAAAAACATCAAACATCCGGGCGTCCCCTGGGCAACATCCTTGCAGATGGCCAATTCTCTCACACCAGAAGCGACTTGCAGTTTCTCAAGTCACTCCTGACACGACAATATATATATATATATATATATATATATATATATATATGTGTGTGTGTGTGTGTGTGTGTGTGTGTGTGTGTGTGTGTGTGTTTGTTTCATAACAGTAGCAAAATTACAGTTAAGAAGTAGCAACGAAAATAATGTTATGGTTGGGGGTCACTACAACATGAGGAACCGTATTAAGGGGTCACGGCATTAGAAAGGTTGAGAAATGCTGTTCTAACACAAGCATTAACATTAGAAAGCTTCATGCCTTTCACACTATCCAATTAGAGTGTTACAAGCCCAATTTAATTGCCATGGCTCCATCCTATGGAATCCCTGGGCTTGGAGTTTGATGAGCTACAAAAGCCCTCCAGCTGAGAATTCCAAATATTACTCCCTAAACTGCAAATCCCAGGATTCTATTAATTGCTATCATGACAATTAAAGTAGAAACCTAGTGCTATAATTGTGCAATTGGAAAGATCCATCGGGAAGGATGAACAATCTCACCAAACAATACATGAACTGGGAGCATTCTTTTCTTTGGGCTATATGGCCATGGTCTAGAGGCATTCTTTCCTGATGTTTCCCCCACGTACGACGACTTAGCAAAATTTCTTGCTGCACAGTTACTAAGCCATATTGGGCTCACCACACACTACATCAAGGACTCAGCCACTTCACCAAAAAAATCAGCAATCTCAAGCTAAATACCAACGACAAACTGATCAACTTTGATGTGGTGTCTCTATTTACCATGGTCCCAGTAGTAGACACCATGGCACTCATCAACCAGAAGTTCCCAGAAGACATCACAGCTCTGTTTCACCATTGCCTCACCACCAGCTACTTTCAGTGGGACAATGAGTTCTATGAAAAGAAAGATGGGGTAGCCATGAGGAGTCCCCTCAGCCCGGTCATAGCTAATTTCTACATGGAACACTTTGAAAAACAAGCCCTTGAAACAGCAAAAAAAAAAAAAAAAAAAGCCCACTATATGGTTCAGATATGTGGATGACACCTTCACCATTTGGAGCCATGGAGAAGAAGAACTCAACAGGTTCCTGGACCATCTTAACAGCATCCACCCAAACATCCAGTTCACCATGGAAAAAGAAAATGAAGGAAGTCTGCCTTTTCTAGATGTCCTAGTCATCCGCAAACCAGATCAACAATTGGGTCACACCGTTTACAGAAAACCCACAAAGAGAGAGATATATCTACATCAAAACTCCAACCATCACTCGTCAAAAAAGAAGCCCCATTAAAGCCTTGGCAGACCGTGCAAAAAGAATCTGCGAACCCCACCTCCTTCAAGATGAACTGAATCACCTCAACTGGGCTCTCCAGGCCAATGGAGACTCCACCTCAGACATCAGAAGAGCTGCAAGACAACCGAGAAGAAGCCATGAGAGTCAAGACAGAGATCCACCCAGAGGAAAAGTGTTCTTGCCAGACATCAAGGGAACCACTGACCGCAGAGGGAAGCTGATGAGGAAACACAACATACAAACTGTCTCCAGACCCACCAAGAAAATCCAACAAATGCTTCGTTCAGCAAAGGACAAGAGGGATCCTCTCACTTCTGCAGGAGTCTACCATATACCATGCAGCTGTGGACAAGTCTACATAGGGACCACCAAATGCAGCAGCATTGCCCAAACACGCATCAAGGAACATGAAAGGCACTGCAGACTACTTCAACCAGAGAAGTCAGCCATAGCAGAGCACCTGAGGAACCAACCTGGACACAGCATCAATCCCAGTAACTGCAAATGACAAAATCAATCCCCCCTCCAACCCCAACAGTATTAAAATCTGGGTTTATTGGGTATTTGTGCCAAATTTGTGCCAAAGGCAGCGCCCAAACATGAATCAAGGAACATGAAAGGCACTGCAGACTACTCCAACCAGAGAAGCCAGCCATAGCAGAGCACCTGATGAACCAACCTGGACACAGCATATTATTTGAGAACACAGAAATGCTGGTCCACTCTCACAACCACCATGTCAGACTACACAGAGAAGCCATTGAAATCCACAAGCATGTGGACAATTTCAACAGAAAGGAGGAAACCATGAAAATGAACAAAATCTGGCTACAAATAATAAAAAAAACTAAAATTACAACAGCACAACAACAGAGAGGAAACAAACAAGGACATCTAATCACCTCTCAACAAAAGTTTGCTCTAGGCACTGTCAGGCCATCAAATGCTAATCAAGGTGGTCAGTTGAAACATTCACACGTAGCTCCAGCAGACAAAGTCCTTTGTCCCACCCTGGTCATTCCACAGATATATAAACCCTTTTTCCTAGTTCCAACAGACCTCACTACCTCTGAGGATGCTTGCCATAGATGCAGGCGAAATGTCAGGAGAGAATGGCTGTAGACCAAGGCCATATAGCCCGAAAAAACCTCCAACAACCCAGTGATTCCGGCCATGAAAGCCTTTGGCAATACATTCTTTTCTTTATTTCTCCTTGTGCACGTACAGCTGTACCAGGAGCTCCAATTTTGTTTGCTTTGCATTGAATGTTTGTTGTAGTCCTAATTTTCAGGGACTCTGCAGATAGGTGGCTTCTTTTGTCTGCAATCATAGGGCAAGCCACCTGTCAATTATAGTTAGGTTCCCTGGTCCCGCCCCTTTTTGGGTTTTGGAGGGAATTGGAGCCTTTTTGGGTTCAGTCCACACAGAGATGCCTTTCATGCCGGACATAATACCAAGAGCTCCTGTAGAAAGCTTGGCCGGGGAGATATACAGCCCACAGCTTAGCTGTGGTTATACAACCCTACAGCTTCTTTGCTGAGGGACTTCAGCCAGCCATCACTGAAACCTGAACTCTAGGGCTGGGCGGTTTCGTTTCGTTAATTCATAATTCGTTAATAATTCGTTAATTTTTTTAATTACAAAACGATAACGAACCATTCTGGAGCAATTTTTTAAAAAAACGAATTTTTAAATACGTTTTGTAAATGCTTCGTATTTCGTTATTGTATTCGTTTCGTTATTGTTTTGAGGTCGTTTCGTTATTATTTCCGCATGTCTGGGGCAAGTTTTTTGTTTAATTAGTGAAAAAAAATTATAATATCACACCAACAGTCAACAACAGAGGGAGAGGGAAACTTCAGAAGTTTTTGGAGGTTTTTTAGCGTATTTCGCGGTCGCGTCCGCCATTAACGAATCGATTCGTTATTGTTTCGGAAATCGATTCGTTAATGTTTTGTAATTTTTTTCACATTTACGAAATTTCGTAAATATCAAACTTTTTAAAAGGAAAATTTTGTAATTATTTTAAATAACGAAACGCAAAACCCCCCAAAAAACGAATCGATTTTAGAAACAAATTTTTCCGTTGTTACCCAGGCCTACTGAACTCCTTTTCCTCTGGAAGTCTACACAGCTCTGCTTGGTAAGGGTCACTCGCGGAAGCCAGAAGCAGTTGGTACCGGGTGCAGGGGCTCCACGCCAACAGAGGCAAAGACAGACTGCCCAGATTAGAAGTTAAGGATTTCCCCATTAGTTACAGTTATGAAGATAGTGCCTGTTCCCTGTGGACAAGATTGAGAGAGAGCCAATAGACTGTTAAGAAAGCCTTAAAGTACCTGTTTGTTTTCAATAATGAAGAACTTTGTTGAACCTTTGAGCAATCTAGAGACTCTGTTTTAAGGAAATCCAAGGGCCTTTAATCCGAGGCAGCCCCGGCGTCCTGTTGGGCACACAGAATTTATGTCCTGTCTACAGTTTTATGCACAGGCCCAGCATGCGATAGCACACTCCTTCCTCCTTTGTTATTTCAAAAGTAAGGTAGAGCTAGCAATTGGAAATAAGAAAGAGGTTGCCCAGGTTTCTGTTTTCAGCCAGCTGGCATGCATCAGCCGATGTCTCTTTGGGTGCTCAAGCACTTTGATTCTACCACAAATCTTTAATGTGGTGAAGGGAGCGGGGAGGTAGCCTAGATCCCCATTATAAATGTCCCCATGCCAAATACATCCTTGGTGCAATCACTAAGTAAGATCCCTATTTAAAGGTCAGCTTTGCTCATTCCTCTAAGACCATTAAAGGCTGAGCATCCATTACATGTCCTGCCTAGCCTATTAGAAAGGTCAAATGTTGCAAGGAAGCATACCTTTCAGTTATAAATGTAATTACACTTCCTGAAAATCACGTCGCTTGCATTCTTTTTAGAAATACATAATGAGATTTTCATACAGAGGCGGCGCAGCAGAACCGATAAACTCTTTGTGTCGTACCAAAAGATCTGGAGAGAAGATCGCTGCGCTGTTCAAAAGCAAGAGTGAACGTTCCTGCGGTGTCTATAGAAGTGCCTTGTGGAACGCTCTCTATCCTGGAATAGGTCTATGATGAATTCACAATGGGAAGATGATAACAAGGGCTGTTAGGTTTTCAAAGATTATTGTAACAAATCTCAACTGGGGGGAATTTTTATTATTGTCATTTCACAAATATTTCAAAACAGCAATTCAAAGTCGTGGTCTGCAAATGAATAAAGCTGTATCTATGCTGTTCTGTCGCGCACTGGGTCTGAACAAATTGTTTTTATTCTATAGGACGTATACTTTAAACTAGGGCTGGGCGGTTTTGTTCGTTAATTTCGTAATTCGTTATTAATTCATATTTAAATTAGCTTACGATCCGATATTGGGCCATTTTGGAATAGTGTGAGGAGTTAAATAGATTCGAAACAATTTTTCAATTTATTTCGTAATTATTTCGAAATTGTTTCGAAATTGTTTCAAAATTGTTTCAAAATTGTTTCGTAATTATTTTCGCATGCCTGGTGCAAGTTTTATAGTTGTTGTTTGTTTTATCACACCAACAGTCAACAACAGAGGGAGAGGGAAGCTTCAGAAGTTCCCCCTGTCCCATTTGGAGATTTTTTCAGCATATTTTTAGCATATTTGGAGGGTTTTTTTAGCATATTGCACAATCGCGTCCGCCATTAACGAATCGATTCAAAATTTACAAAATTTCATATATTTCGAAATTTTTAAAAGGAAAATTTCGGAATTCTTTAAAGAAACGAAACGTGATGGACCCCTTAAAAACGAATCAAGTTTAGAAACAAATTTTTCCATGGTTACCCAGCCCTACTTTAAACCCAGTGGGAAGCCGGGGTGCCTCAAAATTCTTAGGGATTTCCTCAAGTGATGGTCTTTAGAGTCTTTAATGGTACAACAAAGTCTTTATTAAGGAACAAATAACAAATCTTCAAACAACACTTCAAGGCTTTCTTATTCTAGTCTTTAAGAGACTGGCACTGACTTGGATTAACTGTACTCTCTCAGCATGAGGAAGAACCCTTTATAATCTCTCCCAGGCTGTCTATCATCTGGGCCTCGCTGGTCTGGGTCTTACTACCGAACCCAAATGCGTCTGGACATCGAGTAAACCTACCAGCCAAGGCTTGGATATTTCAGCTAGAATTCCGTGGTTCTGTAATGCTGTCCTGTGGGAACTTCAGGGCTGTTTTCCCCTCTGGTGCTGTGAGGCTGAGAGGCTGTGAGCTTTCAGCCAGAGCCTTTGGGATCTTTTCCTTCTGTTTCTATTTTCCTGAATGATCCCCAGATGATCACCGGATGGTCCCGGGATGATTTTGAGGAATGAAGTTTTTCCTACGGGACGAGCTGTCTATGTCCTATAGTCTAGCTTCCTTATGTGTGACTGACTGAAAATGGCTCCCTTCCCTTCTCAAAACCCAAAAGGGAGTGGAACTAAGGAACCTAATGATGATGGACAGGTGGACTGCCCTATAACTGCAAACTTTAACAGGAAGCCACCCTGCTGCAGAATCTCAAGCCTTGGACTGCAAGCAAACATTTAATACAAGGCAAATAAAGTGGGAACTTCTGGTACAGCTGTACCAGCACATATGCTTTAGAATGAATGCTGTTTGACATCAATTTAATTGCCATGTCTCAAAGCTGTGGAATCATAGGATTTATAGTCACACACAATAATAATATTAATATTATTGATTATTATTATTATTATGAAACAATAGATCACTTCCTCAACTGCTGCAAGATGATCGTGCAGGCAGACTACAAGCAGAGGCACAACACCATTGCTCAGATGTTTCCTTGGAACTTGTGCCACAACTATCATCTGCCTACAACAAAGAACTGGTGGGATCACAAGCCTGAAAAAGTTACAGAGAATGAACATTTCAAGCTACTCTGGAACTTCTGAATTCAGACAGACAAAGTTTTGGAGCACAATACTCCTAACCTCACAATCATGCTAAAAAAGAAGAAGTATGGATTGTCAATGTTGCAATCCCAGTTGACAGCAGGATTGCAAAGAAACAACTGGAAAAGCTGACACGATATGAGGACTTAATTTCTTTCTTTCTCTCTTTCCTTCCTTCCTTTCTTCCTTCGCTCTTTGCTTTCATGCTTCCTTCCTTCCTTCTTTCTTTCTTTCTTTCTTTCTTTCTTTTTCCTCTTCCTTCCTTCCCTCTTTCTTCCCTTTTCTTTGTATCGTCATTTAGCTTTTCGTCATTTAGCTTTTGGGGTTTTTTAAGTTGTTTACACTGGGTTTTTTTTGGGGGGTGGGGTTATGAGTGATGGTCACACGTTGGTCTGTTAGGGGTATAGTGTTGAAATTTCGTGTCAATTCATCCAGTGGTTTTTGAGTTATGTTGATCCCACAAATGAACATTACATTTTTATTTATATAGACTAACCGTCCCCTGCCACGTGTTGCTGTGGCCTACTCTGGTGGTCATGGGGGTTCTGTGTGGGAGGTTTGGCCCAATTCTATCGTTGGTGGGGTTCTGAATGCTCTGTGATTGTAGGTGAAATACAAATCCCAGCAACTACAACTCCCAAATATCAAGATTCTATTTTCCCCACACTCGACCAGTGTTCACATTTGGGCATATTGAGTATTCGTGTAGAGTTTGGTCCAGATCCATCATTGTTTGAGTCCACAGTGCTCTCTGGATGTAGGTGAACTACAACTCCAAAACCAAAGGACACTGCCCACAAACCCTTTCAGTATTTTCTGTTGGTCATGGGAATTCTGTGTGGGAAGTCTGGCCCAATTCTATCATTGGTGGGGTTCAGAATGCTCGTTGATTGTATGTGAACTATAAATCCCAGCAACTTCAACTCCCAAATGACAAAATCAATTTTTTGAGTGAAGGACATACATTGGGTTGTTAGGTGTCTTGTGTCCAAATTTGGTGCCAATTCATCCAGTAGTTTTTGAGTGCTGTTAATCCCACAAACTGACATTACATTTTTATTTATATAGATTTGGAATTGCAAAGTTGGGCTCTGAATTTCCAGCCAAATTTAGTTTTCAAAATAAATTGGTTGGATACTCTCTTCAAGAGAATACTTGTAATTGCTTTCATTTAGATAAAACCTATTGGGTTTCTATGTCCACGGAATATAAATACTGTAAATAAAATAAATAATAATAAATATGGCCAAGTGAAGATCTGAATTTGGTCTCCAGAGTCCTAGTCCAACTGTGCTGGTACAGCTAAACCAGAAGCTCCCACTTTATTTGCTTTTTATTAAGTGTTTGCTTGCAGCCCAAGGCTTGGGATTCTGCAGAAGGGTGGCTTCCTGTTAAAGTTTGCAGTTATAGGGCAGGCCCCCTGTCCATCATCGTTAAGTTTGGTTCCGCCCCTGTTCAGGACAATTGAGAAGGAAAGGGAGCCATTTTCAGTCAGTTTCAGCAAGAAAAGTCAATGTACAGGATGTGTACAGGCTTTCTCCTGTACAAAGGCTTCAACCCTTAAGACCTCCTGGGGGAGAAAAGTCTTAACAGCATCTAAAGATTCCCAAAGGTTCCCAGGGAAACAGCCTTACAGCCCTGAGGATTTCGGAGGTAATAACAGCTTTAAATATCCAAGAACTCCAGCTGAAGTGACTACAGGCCTTCTGGTAGGTCCACTCGGTTTTGAGACACAGTTCAGCCCGGTAGTGGATCCACATCAGTTAGGTTTAGGTTCACAGTTAGCCTGGGAGAAGTTTGGAAAGGGATTTTCCTTTAGAGTAAAAGTAACAGTTAGAAGCCACCAGTTTATTTATTTACTTTGCTTCTATACCGCTGTTCTCAGCCCGGGGGTGAATCACAGCGGTGTACAACATAGGAAAAACAAAATTCAAGACACAGTATAAAAACAATTCACAGTCCGGCAATATACAAAAACATCGTCATTACTACGAAACCATTCAGCATCGTCTCATCGTCCAAATCACAATTCAGTATCATTTTCTGTTATTCCATTCCTATAGTCATTACCAATCATTGCACTTCTTGTTCGAATGCCTTCTTGAACAACCAAGTCTTTAATTTTCTGCGGAATATCACCAAGGAAGGAGCCAGTCTAATGTCCACGGGAAGGGTGTTCCACAGCCGAGGAGCCACCACCGAGAAGGCCCTATCTCTCATCCCCGCCAGCCGTGCTTGTGAAGCGGGTGGGATCGAGAGCAGGGCCTCCCCGGAAGATCTCAAAGTCCTGGTGGGCTCATAGGCCGAGATGCGGTTGGATAGGTATCTTGGGCCGGAACCGTTTAGGGCTTTATAGGCCAATGCCAGCACCTTGAATTGAGCCCGGTAGCAAATCGGCAGCCAGTGGAGCTGGTACAGCAAGGGGGTTGTATGCTCCCTGCGTCCCGCTCCTGTTAATATCATGGCTGCCGCACGTTGGACCAATTGAAGCTTCCGGGCCATCTTCAAAGGCAGCCCACGTAGAGAGCGTTGCAGTAGTCTAAACGGGATGTAACCAGAGCATGGACTACTGTGGCCAAGTCAGACTTCCCAAGGTACGGGCGCAGCTGGCGCACAGCCTGGAAGCATTTGTTTAACCTTTTGAAGACAAAAGAAGTTTCTGTTAATTGTTCACTAATAAAAGACTTTGTTATATTTTACAAGCCCTCTAGAGACTGTTTATGGTGAAAATCCTTACGAATTTCTCTTCGGGCCCCCTGGCTTCCCGCTGGGCTAAAGTTGCATGTCCTGTTTTAAAGGCAATTCGTTTCAAGACCAGCGCGCAACAGAACACCAACACTGAAATCACTTTGCCTCTAATTACGGATGATATTCTTTTCGCAATATCCACCAATTTCCAGAAGCAACTTGCAGTTTCTCAAGTTGCTCCTGACACGGAAAAAAAATGGGATGAACACTGAATTGCATTCCAAACCTTTGCAACACTGATGGGCAAAAGCTAGCCCTACAGAGACAGAAATAACAGATAGAGTTCCTTTGAAATCCTTCAGTTGCACTCATAGAGAATATTAATTATATTATTGCACATAGCAGGGAAAAGACTGTTTTTGGCATTTTAATGAACACTTTCAGTTTAGGAATCAGCAAAAAAAAGATGCAAAAAGGATTCTAATTTCCCTCTACTGAGCTCTTAGAAACCTACTTAGCCATTGTGGCAAACTTAGCTTGACATAATGATAATTCCAGGATGTTTTGTTCCTCCTGGTATTTATATTCATCCTTATACCTAGCTGAGCCTGCTTGACCTTTTCTCGATATAGCGCAGAAGACGATCACATTAATATAAAGTCTAATGTCATTCAAATGGATTCTAGCATTTGTGGAACGTTAATGGAATGAACCCAATTCACTCTCTAAATCAAATGCCCCAGTGCCAATCTTTAGTGATGTTTCCCATTGAACAATCTCGGTGACACAGAAAACAAGATCCTGTTGGAAGAGAAATAGAGAACTCTACAGCCTAGATCAGGGAGCATGCAGGCTTTTTAATACTGTCCCCAACACCAATAAATTTGCAGCTGTGCTGCCAATTTTTGGTGGGCAAAACAATTTAAAACAAGTGGTACAAGGAGCATGCGCCTTCTTTTCCAGCTGAATACTGTTCCCAGTGTGCATGAACTTTGTGTCACCCAAAGCTCAATTCAGCATGAAAACAAAGTATGAGCTCCTTGGATGCTCTGCTTTGAAAGTAAATTGCAACTCTTTTTCATTCCATCTGCCTGTCTTACCTTTCTTTCATGTTTTTTTCTGCTGCTGCACAACACTCCAATTTCTATTATTATTGTTATGGGACTTTTTTCCAATTGGGACTCAAGGTGGCTTATAATAGGTAAAACAAACTGGCTGTTCTATATTTATTTTATTTACAGTATTTATATTCCACCCTTCTCACCCTGCAGAGGACTCAGGGAGGATTACAATGTACATATTAGGCCTGGGTAACAACGGAAAAAATTGTTTCTAAAATCGATTCGTTTTTTGGGGGGTTTTGTGTTTCGATTTTTAAAAGAATTCAGAAATTTTTCTGGAAAAAAGTTCGATATTTACGAAATTTCGTAATTCGTAAAATAATTACGAAACAATTACGAAACAATTACGAATCGATTCGTTAATGGCGGACGCAACCGCGCAATACGCTAAAAAACCTCCAACTGTTGCGACCCAGAGCAGGAAACTGGACCCTCTTGACAACAATCCACCACACTTGACTGTAGGAATACAATCCTTTTTATTGAAAAATGTCGAATGCAAAGCAGAGGAAAAATCAGAGGTAAACAAAAACCATGGCAAAACAGCAACAAGCAATGTCCATGAACAAGTCCATAAAAAACCACAGCAAACAGTGAGTTACCCTTGATGAATCATGAAATCTGCTAGCTCCCAGCTAACAGCACTTGGAACAACTATGAGAAACCCAGCCACTTGAATCAGGAGGCCTCCACAGGCTTGCACTTGGAACTGGAACGATGCCTGGTCTGAAGGCAGGTTCAGACCCGGCACTCTTAAAGGAGAGAAATCTATTACGAGACACGCCTGAAGTTTTTGTTTGCATTTCTCTCAATCTTTCTGACCTCCGTAAACTTTGTGCTTCTCCCCTGCTCTGCCGAATCTGCCCCCTCCTTCCCTCATTAGGCTGACCAGGTGTCAGATTCTCTGGGGAACTAAGGCTGGGAGAAAAAGAAAGCGAAACTTCTCCGCAAGTGAGTGAAACTTCTCCGCTCTGTTCAGAATGAATGTTCTCATGGGAACTTTGACTTTCACTTTCTAAGGGTGTAGGATTTTCACTATTCAACCCATCATCAGTATTAACATCTACATTGCCCTCAGAATCAACATTGACATCTACATTGGCATCAGGAAATACAATCAAAGAATCAGGTACAGGGTCACACAGAGGCTGAATCTCAACAAGGATGTGCTCTTTCTGCCCAGTGGGAAGCCGGGGTGCCTCGAGTGAGAGGCCCTAAGGATTTTCCTATACAGCAGTAGTTCTCAACCTGGGGGTTGGGACCCCGAGGGGGGTGTCAGAGGGGTTGCCAAAGACCATCAGAAAGTACAGTATTTTCTGTTGGACATGGGGGTTCTGTGTGGGAAGTCTGGCCCAATTCTGTCGTTGGTGAGGTTCAGAATATTCTTTGATTGTAGGTGAACTATAAATCCCAGCAACTACAATTCCCAAATGACAAGGTCTATTTCCCCCAAACTCTACTAGTGTTCACATTTGAGCATATTGAGTATTTGTGCCAGGTTTGGTCCAGAACAATCATTGTTTGAGTCCACAGTGCTCTCAGGATGTCGGTGAACTACAATTCCAAAACTCAAGGTCAATGCCCACCAAACCCTTCCAGTATTTTCTCTTGTTCATGGGAGTCATGTGTGCCAAGTTTGGTTCAATTCCATCATTGGTGGAGTCCAGAATGCTATTTGATTGAAGGTGAACTATAAATCCCAGCAACTACAACTCCAAAATGACAAAATCAATCCCCTCCCAACCCCATCAGTATTCAAATTTGGGCATATCAGGTATTTGTGCCAAATTTGGTCCAGTGAATGAAAATACAGCCTGCATATCAAATATTTACGTTACAATTCATCACAGTAGCAAAATTACAGTTATTTTTTGTCATGTCAGGGCAACCAGTCAATTGTATTACATTTCTAACAGAACAAAACAAACAGACAGACAAAACACAAAATTTGCAAGTTTGGTAGTTAATTAAATGTCTTTTGACCAGTATCAGGCCACTTGGAGTGCTTCTGGTGTTGCTGTAAGAAGGTCCTCCATTGTGCATGTGGCAGGGCTCAGGGTGCATTGCAGCAGGTGGTCAGTGGTTTGCTCTTCTCCCCACTCGCATGTTGTGGACTCCACTTTGTGGCCCCATTTCTTGAGGTTGGCTCTGCATCTCGTGGTGCGAGAGCGCAGTCTGTTCAGCGCCTTCCAAGTCTCCCAGTCCTCTGTGTGCCCAGAGGGGAGTCTCTCATTTGGTATCAGCCATTGGTTGAGGTTCTGGTTTTGAGCCTGCTATTTTTGGACTCTCGCTTGCTGAGGTGTTCCAGTGAGTGTCTCTGTAGATCTTAGAAAACTATTTCTAGATTTAAGTCGTTGACGTTCTGGCTGATACCCAAACAGGGGATGAGCTGGAGATGTCTCTGCCTTGGTCCTTTCACTATTGGCTGCTACTTCCCGGCGGATGTCGGCTCGTGCAATACCAGCTAAGCAGTGTAATTTCTCCAATGGTGTAGGGTGCAGGCACCCCGTGATAATGCGGCATGTCTCATTAAGAGCCACATCTACTGTTTTAGTGTGGTGAGATGTGTTCCACACTGGGCATGCGTACTCAGCAGCAGAGTAGCATAGCGCAAGGGCAGATTATTATTATTATTTATTATTATTTGCTTCATTTTTATACCGCATTTATCAGCCTGTTCGGCGACTCAATGCGGTTTACAATATAATTCATATAACAAACAATAATTAAGACACATCGTACACGGACAAACAAAACACATAATCATCAACGCCTCAGTGAAATCAGATCCCGTTCTCATAATCCTTCTGCCGTTTCCTTGTTCATCAAGGAACATCGTCATGAGTTCAATTGCATTGTTAGCTGAACGCCTGTTCATAGAGCCACGTCTTGACCCTCCTCCGAAGCACCAGCAACGAAGGGGCCTGCCTGATGTCCGCGGGTAGGGCATTCCATAGCCGAGGGGCCACCACCGAGAAGGCCCTGTCTCTCGTCCCCGCCAACCACACTTGTGACGCTGGCGGGACCGAGAGCAGGGCCTCCCCGGACGATCTTAACGTCCTCGCCGGTTCATAGGTGGAGATGCGTTCGGAGAGGTAAGTGGGGCCGGAACCATTTAGGGCTTTATAGGCTAAAGCCAGCACCTTGAATTGTGCCCGGTAGCAGATTGGCAGCCAGTGGAGCTGGCTCAGCAGAGGAGTGGTATGCTCCCTGAGTGCCGCTCCCGTTAGCAACCTGGCTGCCGAGCGCTGGACCATCTGAAGCTTCTGGGCAGTCTTCAAGGGCAACCCCACGTAGAGCGTGTTGCAGTAATCTATGCGGGATGTGACAAGCGCATGGACTACCGTGGCCAAGTCAGACTTCCCAAGATACCGGCACACTGTGATGATGGCTTCACTGTGTCTGGTTGTGATCCCCAGGTTGTGCCAGTCAGCTTTCGTATGATGTTGTTTCTAGCACCCACCTTTTGCTTGATATTCAGGCAGTGCTTCTTGTAGGTAAGAGCACGGTCATACTTGTAGGTAAGAGCATGGTCATAATTACAGTTATGTAGTAGCAACAAAAATAATTTTATGGTTGGGGGTCACCACAACACATGGTATTAAGGGGTCACGGCATTAGGAAGGTTGAGAACCACTGCTGTAACAGATTGCAGATTGTATCAGTGTCTTAAAAGCTGCTTTAACAGCAAAAAAAATCTGTTACAAAGAGCTTTTAAAAAACCCAACATCTGACATTCCCTTTGGAGGAAGAGCTTCCGTTATCTTACTTCATGTTGAACCACTGTAGGTCAGTTAACTGTCATTATTTTCTGAAAAAGCAGCCACAAAGAATGTTTCTCCTTGATTGCTTACATTTTGATGCTTTTCTGATTTTTTTTTTGTCCTCATTTAGCTTTACATCTTCAATTTCATAGTTACTTTCTCTATAACATCTGTCCTTTTTAGGGGAAGAACGTAACTCTGCCGCTATGAAAGATGTGCACAACCATAGTGAGGAATAAACAATCTCATTAGCATGTGTTTGTCAGTGCTGTGTCGTTTTCACAGAGAAATTCACATTACAGCAGAATGGACGTCAGATTTGAATTGCATTGCAAACCACTGGAGGGAATGATAGAGAACTCAGTTTGATCAAATTGGCAAACTGTGGTGACCAAGATTGGACTTTATGGCTCAAAATCAGCCAAAGCTTTCTAAATTCTATCCAAAGATCACTTGCATTGATATTCATTGGCTGCATCTACACTGTCAAATTAATGCAGTCTGACAATGCTTCAACTGTCAAGAGAGTTGTAGTTATGCATGATCTTTAGCCTTCTCTGCCAAAGAAAGCTGGTGTTCACCCAAACTACAGCTTCCAAGGTTTCATAGCTTTGAGGAATAGCAGTGAAAGCAGTGTCGAACTGTAGTTAGTTTCAGCATTTCTCAACCTGGGGGTCGGGACCCCTGGTGGGGTCGCGAGGGGGTGTCAGAGGGGTCGCCAAAGACACAGTACTTTCTGTTAGTCATGGGGGTTCGGTGTGGGAAGTTTGGCCCAATTCTAACCTTGGTGGGGTTCAGAATGCTCTTTGATTGTAGGTGATCTATAAATCCCAGTAACTACAACTCCCAATGTTAAGGTCTATTTTCCCCAAACTCTAGCAGAGTTCACAATTGGGCATATTGATTGGTCCAGATTCATTATTGTTTGAGTCCACAGTGCTCTCAGGATGTAGGTGCACTACAACTCCAAAACTCAAGGTCAGTGTCCATCACACCCTTCCAGCATTTTCTGTTGGTAATGGGAATTCTGTGTACCAAGTTTGGTTCAATTCCATCATTGGTGGAGTTTGGAATGCTCTTTGATTGTAGGTGAACTATAAATCCCAGTAACAACAACTCCCAGTGTCAAGGTCTATTTTCCCCAAACTCTAGCAAAGTTCACATTTGGGCATATTGATTTTCATGTCAAATTTGGTCCAGATTCATTATTGTTTGAGTCCACAGTGCTCTCTGGATGTAGGTGCACTACAACTCCAAAACTCAATGTCAGTGCCCATCACACCCTTCCAGCATTTTCTGTTGGTAATGGGAATTCTGTGTACCAAGTTTGGTTCAATTCCATAATTCGTGGAGTTTGGAATGCTCTTTGATTGTAGGTGAGCTATAAATCCCAGTAACGACAACTCCCAGTGTCAAGGTCTATTTTCCCCAAACTCTAGCAAAGTTCACATTTGGGCATATTGATTTTCATGTCAAATTTGGTCCAGATTCATTATTGTTTGAGTCCACAGTGCTCTCGGGATGTAAGTGAACTACAACTCCAAAACTCAATGTCAGTGCCCATCACACTCTTCCAGTATTTTCTGTTGATCATGGGAATTCTGTGTGCCAAGTTTGGTTCAATTCCATCATTGGTGGAGTTTGGAATGCTCTTTGATTGTAGGTGAACTATAAATCCCAGCAACTACAACTCCCAAATGACAAAATCAATCCCCCACCCAACGCCTCCAGTGTTCAAATTTGGGTGTATTGGGTATTTTTTTGCCAAATTTGATCCAGTGAATGAAAATACATCCTGCATTTCAGATATTTACATTATGCTTCATAACAGTAGCAAAATTGCAGTTGTGACGTCATGAAAATAATTTGCTGGTTGGTGGTCACCACAACATGAGGAACTGTGTTAAGGGGTCGCGGCATTAGGAAGGTTGAGAAACACTGGTTTAGATGAACTAATCCACTGCTTCTTAACCTTCCTAATGCCGCAACCCCTTAATACAGTTCCTCATGTTGTGGTGACCCCCAACCATAACATTATTTTTGTTGCTACTTCATAATTGTAATTTTGCTATTGTTATGAATTGTAATGCCAATATCTGATATGTAGGATGTATTTGCATTCACTGGACCAATACTCAATATGCCCAAGTTAGAATACTGGTAGGGTTAGGCGGGTTGATTTTGTCATTTTGGAGTTGTAGTTACTGGGATTTATAGTTCACCTACAATCAAATAGCATTTTGGACTCCACTAATGATGGAATTGAACCAAACTTGATACACAGAACTCCCATGACCAATGGAAAATACTGGAATGGTTTGGTGCTCATTGACCTTGAGTTTGGGAGTTGTACTTCACCTACATCCAGAGAGCACTGTGGACTCAAACAAAGATGGATCTGGACCAAACTCAGCACAAATCCTCAATATGCCAAAACGTGAACACTGGTGGAGATTGTCGGAAATAGACCTTGACATTTGAGAGTTGTAGTTGCTGGGATTTATAGTTCACCTACAATCAAAGAGCATTCTGGACCCACCAATGATAAAACTGAGCCATCTTCCCACACCAAACCCCTATGACCAAAAGAAAATGCTGTGTTTTCTGATGGTCTCTGGTGACCCCTTTGACACCCCTTTGTGATCCCCCCCCCCAACCAGGTTGAGAAACACTGATCTACACGGTAGAATTAATGCAGTTGAGACCATTTTTACTACCATCGCTCATTGTAACAGAATCATGGCAGCCGTCATTTTACAATGGCTTGTGCCTCATCTGCCAAGGAGTGTTGGTCCCTTACCAAACCACCACATCTCCCAGGAGTGACATATTTCATTCCATGTGGGCAACTATGCTAATGAAGCATATTATTCTAATTATGCACATTTTGCAATAATCCGAAAACTAAAATATAATGTTTGGAATTGTCAGCTTGGAGAATCCTGTTAAATTTGTCCCCAAAAGTGCTCCATATCCCTAACAATAAAGGAATTAATGTATTGTCGAAGGCTTTCATGGCTGGAATCACTAGGTTCTTGCGGGTTTTTTCGAGCTGTAGGGCCATGTTCTAGAGGCATTTCTCCTGACATTTCACCTGTATCTATGGCAAGCATCCTCAGAGGTAGTGAGGTCTGTTGGAATTGAGACAATGGGTTTATATATCTGTGGAATGGCTGGGGTGGGGCAAAGGACTATTGGCTGCTGGAGCTAGGTGTGAATGTTTCAACTGACCACCTTCATTAGCATTTGAAGGCCTGGCTGAGCCTGGGAAAATCCTTTGTTGAGAGGTGTTAAGATGTGCCTGGTTGTTTCCTCTCTGTTGTTTTGCTGTTGTAATTTTAGAGTTTTTTAATACTGGTAGCCAGATTTTGTTCATTTTCATGGTTTCCTCCTTTCTGTTGAAATTGTCCACATGCTTGTGGATTTCAATGGCTTCTCTGTGTAGTCTGACATGGTGGTTGTTGGTGTGGTCCAGCATTTCTGTGTTCTCAGATAATATGCTGTGTCCAGGCTGGTTCATCAGGTGCTCTGCTATGGCTGACTTCTCTGGTTGAAGTAGTCTGCCGTGCCTTCCATGTTCCTTGATTCATGTCTGGGCAATGCTGCTGCGTTTGGTGGTCCCTCTGTAGACTTGTCCACAGCTGCATGGTACACGGTAGACTCCTTCTCCTTCAGAAGTGAGAGGATCTCTCTTGTCCTTTGCTGAACGGAGCATTTGTTGGATTTTCTTGGTGGGTCTGTAGATAGTTTCTATGTTGTATGTTGTGTTTCCTCATCAGCTTCCCTATGCGGTCAGTGGTTCCCTTGATGTATGGCAGGAACACTTTTCCTCTGGGTGGATCTTCATCTTTACTCTCGTGGCTTGTTCTTGGTCTTGCAGCTCTTCTGATGTCTGAGGTGGAGTCTCCATTGGCCTGGAGAGAGCCCAGTTGAGGTGGTTCAGTTCATCTTGGAGGAGGTGGGCTGTGCAGATTCTTTTTGCACGGTCTGCCAAGGCTTTAATGGTGCTTCTTTTATGACTTGGGTGATGGTTGGAGTTTTTATGTAGGTAGATATCTATCTCTGTGTTTGGGTTTTCTGTAGATGGTGTGACCCAATTGTTGATCTGGTTTGCGGATAACTAGGACATCTAGAAAAGGCAGTCTTCCTTCATTTTCTTTTTCCATTGTGAATTGGATTTTTGGGTGGATGCTGTTAAGATGGTCCAGGAACCTGTTGAGTTCTTCTTCTCCATGGCTCCAAATGGTGAAGGTGTCATCCATATATCTGAACCATATAGTGGGTTTTTTGGTTGCTGTCTCTAGGGCTTGTTTTTCAAAGTGTTACTAGGTGACACCTGTTCGACCCCACACCATTATTGTGTGGAGTCCCACAGGGTTCAATTCTGTCCCTGATGTTGTTTAACATCTACATGAAGCTGCTGGGGGAGATCACCCGGAGTTTCAGAATGAGATGTTATCTCTATGCAGATGATGTCCAAATCTGTCACTCCTTCTCACCTGTCACCAAGGAGGCTGTCCAAACCTTGAACCGGTGCTTGGCTGCTGTATCGGACTGGATGAGAGCTAACAAATTGAAACTGAATCCAGACAAGACAGAGGTCCTACTGGTCAGTCGTAAGGCCAAACAGGGCATAGGGTTACAGCCTGTGTTGGATGGGGTTGCACTCCCCCTGAAGACGCAGGATCGCAGCTTGGGAGTGATCCTGGACTCTTCGCTGAGCCTGGAACCTCAGGTCTCAGTGGTGGCTGGGAGAGCTTTTGCACAATTAAAACTTGTGCACCAGCTGCGCCCATACCTTGGGAAGTCGGATCTGGCCACGGTGGTCCATGCTCTTGTTACATCCCGAATAGATTACTGCAACGCGCTCTACATGGGGTTGCCTTTGAAGACTGTTCGGAAACTTCAACTAGTCCAGCGGGCGGCAGATAAACTTCTCACTGGAGCATCATACAGAGAGCATACCACCCCTCTGTTATGTCAGCTCCACTGGCTGCCGATTCAGTTCCGAGCACAATTCAAAGTGCTGGTTTTGACCTATAAAACCCTATACATCTCCGGCCCAGCGTACCTGTCCGAACGTATCTCCTTCTACTTCCTGCCTCGGAATTTAAGATTTTCTGGAGGGGCCCTGCTCTCGGCCCCGCCCTTGTCACAAACAAGGTTGGTGGGGACGAGGGACAGGGACTTCTTGGTGGTGGCCCCCCACCTGTGGAATTCACTCCCCGGGGAAATTAGATCATTGTCATCCCTCCTCTCTTTCAGAAGGAAATTAAAAACATGGATATATTTTTGGGTAAACCAGGCCTTTGGGTAATCTGGCAGACTGACAATGGGCAATGACGACTAAAGCTTTGGAAACAGACTATGATAAGTGGAATGAATTTATTAATTACAGACTTGGCAAAACGATGGCCACCAGTCTGGCATTTTATTGTATTTTATTGTATTAACTGTTATAATGTATTGTTACTATGTATTTTACTGTGTGAATTGTAGGCATCAACGTATGCCGGTTGGAAGCCGCCCTGAGTCCCCCTTCGGGGGTTGAGAAGGGCGGGGTAGAAATACCCGAAATAAATAAATAAATAAACTGTACAAAGTAGTATAGCCCCTTATGAGGGTGAGGAATCTTTATTGCTACTTGTGCAGCTTTTGCTTCCAGACAAGAGCAGAAAGGACAAACCAAGATAAATCATATTGTTTCATGATAATTTATGGAGAGTGGGAAACGGTTGCACCCATTAACATCTGTCCAAGAAATCTAAACCATCCAAGATGCAATGAGATTTACTGAAATTAGCACCTTCCATTTTCCGAAGAGTCAAACCCCCCAGGTTTCTGATGAATCCCTCCTTCAGGAGGGATTATTTATGGCTCTACCATCACCAAGGCCATTTAATCAAAAGAATGAGGTTGTATTTTAAAAATATAAATTTGAAAAATGACTAAGTTTCAGAGCATCTTTCAATATGCATTGGTTCCCTGACAAGATTTGGAGTCCAAAGCATCTGAAACAAGGCTAAACGCTGGCATTAATTCTGGCGAAGTGTCAAGCCTGCTTGACCACAATGACAGCCAATGGGTGTCTTTTCATATTCCAGATATCGCCTCCATGGAAATGATATCCAGCCACTGGAGGCCATTTCAAGTTTCAATCAAGGTAACACAGATTTAATCTTAGCAAAGAGGGCACTTTTCCCAGTTGCAGCAAATCAATTGACACCATTAACACAACAGTTACATTTCTGAAACTCTTTTTCAGACGTTTGAGGTTTTGTTTATCTAACATTTGAAGAGAAGGAAAGTGGAAGCACATACATATTAGTTACTTGTGAATTTGTGTTTATGGTTTTAAACTGAATTGTTTTAATAATAATAATCCTTGGGTTGCTGTGAATTTTTTAGGCTGCATGGCCATGTTCTGGAAGCATTCTCTCCTGATGTTTTGCCTGCACCTATGGCAGGCATCCTCAGAGGTTGGAAACTAGGCACAACCTCAAAGCGTCTTTGAGTGAAATTTGCAAATGCTAAGCAAGGGGCTTTGAATGAAATTAACAACAAAAGAGAAAGATACTAGGGCTGGGCAACCACGGAAAAATTTGTTTCTAAACTCGATTCGTTTTTAGGGGGATTTTGCGTTTCGATTTTTAAAAGAATTCCGAATTTTTTCTTTAAAAAAGTTCGAAATTTACGAAATTTCGGAAATTACGAAACAATTACGAATCGATTCGTTAATGGTGAACGCGATTGCGCAATACGCTAAAAAAAACCTCCAAATGGGACAGGGGGAACTTCTGAAGCTTCCCTTTCGCTCTGTTGTTGACTGTTGATGTGATAATTATTTTTTTTCACTGATAAAACAAACAACAACTATAAAACTTGCACCAGACATGCAGAAATAATAATGAAACGATTTCGAAACGATTACGAAGCGATTTCGAACCGATTACGAAACAATTACGAAACGAATTGAAAAATTCGTTTCAATTTTTAGTTGCTCCTGAATGGTTCAATATCGCTTCGTTATAAAAAAAAATAACGAATTAATAACAAATTACGAAATTAACGAACGAAACCGCCCAGCCCTAAAAGATACCCTTTCTCTGTAGAAAAAGAGCAACACGGAAGAAAATGTTTTTAAGAAACAAGATGTGACACGAAGAGGTCGGAAGTTGTGTTGTGGTTAAGTTCAAAGGTTGTGGTTAAGTGCAGACTCTGCAGGTACAAGAAGGTACTTTCCATCAAAAGGTCAAGGGAGAGGGGCTGGAAAGAGAGTACTTTCCATGACCTATTACTTGAGTATAAAAGTCAGCAGAAAAAGAGGAGGGGTGCAGCAGTCACTTGAAGGGTAGCATCTGCGTATGCTGCCAGGCTGTCCGTCTTCTTCATGAAGAAACTAAAATAAACCTTGTTTTATGATGTTTTTTGCGACTGTCTCCTTCCTTACGTATTCCCTTGATGTGGACCTAAGAAGACCCAATTTAGGGTCTCTAACATATATATCTGTGGAATGTCCAGGGTGGGAGAAAGAACTCTTTGTCTGTTTGGGGCAAGTGTGAATGTTGCAATTGGCCAGCCTGATTAACATTGAATCGAGAACTGGGAAGCCCTGGTCCTTGAGTGCTCTAACTGGAGGTCAACTGTGACCAGCAGTCTTGTGGAATTCAAAGAGACACAATGGAGAGCAAAATTCTGGCTTTGGAATTTGTTCCAAATTCGTAGATTGATGGATGATCTGGTATAGACTAGGAGTTATTTGACCACAACATTTGGATTAGCTGGGTGATATTTTTAACTTGATGAATTGTCTTTTAGATGTATTTTAGAACTTATTTATTGTGTATGTTTTTTTATGATGTTATTTATTATATAGCACTGAATTTTGCTGTTAGCTGTTCTGAGTCCCTCCACGGAGGTAGAGAAGAACGGGATATAAAAGTTCTAAATAAATAAATAAAAGATGAGGATCAAAAATAGGACTCCACTGCCATTTACAGACCCACCGCCTAGACAAGCACCGGTACTGTGGTGCAGCTGCATTCAGATCACTTCTGACCGAAATGTCATGAGTTCGAAGCCAGCCGGGGTCGGAGTGAGCTTCCAACCAATCGTGTAGCTTCTTGTCGACCTTTGCAACCTGAAAGAAAGTTGCATCTGTCAAGTAGGAAAATTAGGTACCACCTATGTGTGGGGAGGCTAATTTAACTAATTTATGAGGCCATAAAAAAGACTCCAGCAAAGCATGCGGGGGAATGAAGAAGTACTTCATCAGTGTGGCATATGGATGATGAAAGCGACAACTCCCCTGGCGGCTGATAAGTTAAATAGCCTCTGACTGTCAATATGTATTGTGTGTCTTTGGCACTGATTGTTTGCCATATATGTGTACATTGTAATCTGCCCTGAGTCCCCTGCGGGGTGAGAAGGGCAGAATATTTTCCATCAAAAGTGGAGTGCCGCAGGGTTCCGTCCTGGGCCCGGTCCTGTTCAACATCTTTATTAATGACTTAGATGAAGGGTTAGAAGGCATGATCATCAAGTTTGCAGATGACACCAAATTGGGAGGGATAGCCAATAGTCCAGAGGACAGGAGCAGAATTCAAAATGATCTTGATAGATTAGAGAGATGGGCCAAAACTAACAAAATGAAATTCAACAGTGACAAATGCAAGATACTCCACTTAGGCAGGAAAAACGAAATGCAAAGATACAGAATGGGGGATGCCTGGCTCGAGAGCAGTACGTGTGAAAACGATCTTGGAGTCCTTGTGGACAACAAGTTAAACATGAGCCAACAATGTGATGTGGCGGCAAAAAAAGCCAATGGGATTTTGGCCTGCATCAATAGGAGCATAGTGTCTAGATCTAAGGAAGTAATGCTACCCCTCTATTCTGCTTTGGTTAGACCACATCTGGAATATTGTGTCCAATTCTGGGCACCACAATTCAAGAGAGATATTGACAAGCTGGAATGTGTCCAGAGGAGGGCGACTAAAATGATCAAGGGTCTGGAGAACAAGCCCTATGAGGAGCGGTTTAGGGAACTGGGCATGTTTAGCCTGAAGAAGAGAAGGCTGAGAGGAGATATGATAGCCATGTATAAATATGTGAGAGGAAGCCACAGGGAGGAGGGAGCAAGCTTGTTTTCTGCTTCCTTGGAGACTAGGACGCGGAACAATGGCTTCAAACTACAAGAGAGGAGATTCCATCTGAACATTAGGAAGAACTTCCTGACTGTGAGAGCTGTTCAGCAGTGGAACTCTCTGCCACGGAGTGTGGTGGAGGCTCCTTCTTTGGAAGCTTTTAAGCAGAGGCTGGATGGCCATCTGTCAGGGGTGATTTGAATGCAATATTCCTGCTTCTTGGCAGGGGGTTGGACTGGATGGCCCATGAGGTCTCTTCCAACTCTTTGATTCTATGATTCTATGATTCTATATAAATACGGTAAATAAATAAAATAAATAAGACACTACACTTGGAGGACCATCATCCTTGGGCTACGAGGTATCACTTGAGTAAAGACCATTTTGGATAATGTGCCGTTGCGCCTGGGGTCTATAGATCTTAGTGAAAGAAACATGGACGTGACATCTCTCCCCAGGAGATTGCTTCTTGCCCTCCTTTAGGAAACTGGAACTCCCAAGGACCAAGACACAACAGATAACTCGAAATGGTATTTATTGTTCCCAATGAGTTATCTTTCTTAGGCATAAACTTGATGTTTCAACAGGGATAAAGAAGTCTTTGGGTCCAAGGAGTTTGCAGATGAGAAGCTTTCCAAGTTCCCTCTTTTCTCAATGGCTGTGAGTGCTGGAGCAATCCACAACCCCAGTACAAATGGCCTATATTTGAAGACACAAAATCTTCCTCTGGTGCCAAAGGACTGGTTTGAAGGAACTTGAGACTCCTCAACGTCTTCCAGGAAGATCTGGGCATGAAGTGTGAGTCTCAAAGGGGAAAACCTGAGAATTGGTGATGAGAGTTACCTTAAAACAAAGGCTTTAGAGCCAAATCTTTCTCACGTCTGTCTATAAAGCTGTCTGATGGTAAAATGAAAAGAAAGCCCTGCCCTCTTCCGCAGGAAGGTGGGGAGCCAACAATTAAGCATGGAAGGCAATTCAACAGATGCAAACAACATTGATCGAAAGCAGTAGATTGCCAAACAATTCAACTGTACATTCACATACAAGTGGGGCCTGACGTGCTGTCACAGACAAGGATCATTCAAATAGAAGTATTTAAAAAAGGAAATATTAATCCTTACTGAAATTTTAAATTAAAAAAAATATTGTACTTAAAAATGGCTGTATTTCCATCTACCTTCTTCAGATTCCTGGAAACACAAAAGTGTGTTATGGTGGAAGACTTTTAAACAGAGGCTAGATGGCCATCTGTTGAGGATGCTTTGATTGTGCTTTTCCTGCTTGGCAAGGGGTTGGACTGGATGGCCCAGGGGGTGTCTTCTAACTCTATGATTCTGTGCTTCTCACAATTGGGAAAACCAGAACAAGCCAATTTGGCCAAGAAAGGGAATGATGTGCATGTTAAATGAAGGGGGTTCTGTCGTGCGCTGGGCCTGTAAATAATTGTCTTTAGTACACGATGTGCAACCTTTGCCCAGCGGGAAGCCAGGGGGCCTAAAGAGAAGTTCTCAGAGGTTTCCACCACAAACAGTCTTTAGATGGCTGGAGAAGTACAACAAAGTCTTGTAAAATCAAACTGCTCTTGTCTTCAGTAAAGTTAAGCAAATGATTCCAAGCTTTTAGGCAATGGGCAAATTCCTAATCTTGCCCATGAAGGACAGGCAACTGTCTTCAATAACGTATTCTTTTTTGAAGGAAAATCCCCTTTTTAACTTCTCCCAGGCTGACCGTAATCTAACCCTTACTGATGTTGGCTCCGCTACTGGGTCGAACGGCGTCTCGAACGCCGAGTGGACCTACCAGCAAGGCAGTAGATGTTCTCCAGCTGGAGTTCTTTGGTCTTTAGGGCTGTTTCCCTGGAAATTCTTAAAAGTTGAAGCTTTTGTACAGGGAAAGTTTACATACGTCCTGTACATAGCTTTCCTTGCTGAGACTAACTAAAAAATGGCTCCCTTCCCAATTGCCCTGAGCAAGGTGCAGGACCAAAACTTAATGATGATGGACAGGTGGCTTGCCCTATGACTGCAGCCAAAAGAAGCCACATATCTGCAGAGTCCCTGAAACTTAGGACTGCAAACAAACATTCAATGCAAAGCAAACAAAATTGGAGCTCCTGGTACAGCTGTACCAGAACAAAGGGAGAGTGTCCTGCAAATACAGATATAGATCTGTGTGCCCAACGGGATGCTGGGGCTGCCTCAGATTAAAGGCCTTTGGATTTCCTTAAAACAGAGTCTCTAGATTGCTCAAAGGTTCAACAAAGTTCTTTATTAATGAAAACAAACAGGTACTTTAAGGCTTTCTTAAGAGTCTATTGGCTCTCTCTCAATCTTGTCCATAGGGAACAGGCACTATCTTCTTAACTGTAACTAATGGGGAAATCCTTAACTTCTAATCTGGGCAGTCTGTCTTTGCCTCTGTTGGCGTGAAGCCCCTGCACTCGGTACCAACTGCTTCTGGCTTCCGCGAGTGACCCTTACCAAGCAGAGCTTTGTAGACTTCTAGAGGAAAAGGAGTTCAGGTTTCAGTGATGGCTGGCTGAAGTCCCTCAGCAAAGAAGCTGTAGGGCTGTATAACCCCAGCCAAGCTGTGGGAAGTATATCTCCCCGGCCAAGCCATAAAAGACGAAGCTTTCTACAGGAGCTCTTGGTATTATGTCCTGCATGAAAGGCATCTCTGTGTGGACTGAACCCAAAAAGGTTCCTATTCCCTCCAAAACCCAATATAGTTAGGGAACCTAACTATAATTGACAGGTGGCTTGCCCTATGACTGCAGCCAAAAGAAGCCACCTATCTGCAGAGTCCCTGAAACTTAGGACTGCAAACAAACATTCAATGCAAAGCAAACAAAATTGGAGCTCCTGGTACAGCTGTACCAGAACAATGGGAGAGTGTCCTGCAAATACAGATATAGATTTGCTCTTTATAATACATAATGCAGACCCATACTTACTGCTTCAATCTTTTAAATTGCATGTTGTTTGTAAATGCCAGATAGATACAGCTGTTTAATATAACAGCAATAACCATAATCGTCACTCTCAAGTGGAGACTTTGTATGTCATTTTGGAGCATGAAATGAATTTTTATCGCTGCATTATAAGCCAATCAAAATTGGGGTTCATAATGCAAGTCCTGACAGTTTATCATGTTGGGCTTAATTAAATGGGGCAGCGACATAATTAAAGGTTTTGAGTTATTAATGCATTGCTGTGGCAAACATTTAACCTTATGCGAGTGGTAAAACCCTGATTAAAATGGGGCAGATGAAGACTGCTAGATAGCTTGTTAAAAAGTTTATGCAACTCGTTTGTTAATTTGGTGTAACCGGAAGGCTTAATTTTTATGACTCGACTTTAGTGTGCAGAATTGCTGAGGCACGGAAGGGACCCAGAAATTGTGATTTCGAAATACCAAGATAACTTGATTTGACCCTGAAATCTGCAAATGTTCTTTAAGCAACAATAGCAGCTGTAAGCTAGAGCATCGCCAAAGCGATAGCCATCAAATGCAAAAATCTGTTGAAATTGGGTATAATAGTGTGTTGGATCATTGCATCAAATATATTGAATTTTCTTTCATCATATCAGGGATATGTCCATTGTGGTGGATGCTCAATGCAGTCTGCTTTTTCTGGCTATTCTGCCTTGGTCAGACCACACCTAGAATCACACTGTGCCCAAATTCTGGGCAGTGGGCACCACAGCTGAAGAGAGATGTTGACAAGGTGGAATGTGTCCAGAGGAGGGTGACTAAAATAATCAAGGGTCTGGAGAAGAAGCCCTATGAGGAGCGGCTTAAAGAGTTGGGCATGTTTAGCCTGCAGAAGAGAAGGCTGAGGAGACATGACAACAGCCATGTACAAATATATGAGGGGAAGAAATAGGGAGAAAGCTTGGAAGGGTTCCTTTTCTGATGCCCTAGAGCAGCAGTTCTCAACCTGGGGGTCGCGACCCCCAAGGGGGTCGCCTGGCCATTTCAGAGGGGTTGTGCGGCCACCTCCGTTGGACCCGCCCCAAGGGCACAGGCCAGGCGAGGGTTCTTCGCACAAGACCTGGCCTCACACAAAGCCCGCCTCACCTGCCGCACACTCTCACCATCTGGCAAAGGTGTGATGTGGACGACGAGTCCTTGGCGCAAGGCCTGGCTTTGCGCAAAGCCCCCTCGCCTGCCTTGCACTTTCACCATTCAGCATGGGTGCGAAGCAGGCGAGGGGATTTCGGTGCAAGGCCTGGGCTCACACAAAGCCCCCTCGCCCGCCTCGCGCTTTTGCCATTCGGCGTAGATGCGAGGTAGGTGAGAGGATCTCGGCGTGAGGCCTGGCCTCATGCAAAGCCCCCTCGCCCGGCTTGTACTCATGCCCAAAACTCCATTTGTGTTTATATTTGGGCATATGGAGTATTTGTGCCAAGTTTGGTCCAGATCCATCACTGTTTGAGTCCACAGGCCTCTCTAGATGTAGGTGAACTACAACTCCAAAACCCAAGAATGGAGGAAACCATGAAAATGAACAAAATCTGGCTACCAGTATTAAAAAAACTCTAAAATTACAACAGCACAACAACAAAGAGGAAACAATCAGGGACATCTAATCACCTCTCAACAAAAGTTTGCTCCAGGCAAAGTCAGGCCATTGTATGCTAATCAAGGTGGTCAGCTGAAACATTCACACCTAGCTCAAACAGACAAGAGTCCTTTGTCCCACCCTGGTCATTCCACAGATATATAAACCCTTTTTCCTAGTTCCAACAGACCTCACTACCTCTGAGGATGCTTGCCATAGATGCAGGCGAAACATCAGGAGAGACTGCCTCTAGACCAGTGGTTTTCAACCTGGGGTCCCCAGATGTTTTTGGCCTACAATTCCCAGAAATCATAACAGCTGGTAAACTGGCTGGGATTTCTGGGAGTTGTAAGCCAAAAACATCTACGGACCCAAGCTTGAGAAGCACTGCTCTAAACCATGGCCATATAGCCCGAAAAAAACCTACAACAACCCAGTGATTCCAGCCATGAAAACCTTTGACAATACATTTTCAAGATCTTTGTTTGGTTACAAGGTCACATAGGCCACAACTGCTACATTTCCAGCAGTTTAAACATGGCTCTTTATCAGTGTTTCTCAACCTGGGGGTCGGGTACCCTGAGGGGGTCGCGAAGGGGTGTCAGAGGGGTCGCAAAAGACCATCAGAAAACACAGTATTTTCTGTTGGTCATGGGGGTTCTGTGTGGGAAGTTTGGCCCAATTCTATCATTGGTGGGGTTCAGAATGCTCCTTGATGGTACGTGAACTATAAATCCCAGTATCTACAACTCCCAAATGTCAAAGTCTATTTTCCCAAAACCCCATCAGTGTTCACATTTGGGCATATTGAGTATCCGTGCCAAGTTTGGTCCAGATTCATCATTGTTTGAGCCCACAGTGCTCTCTGGATGTAGGCAAACTACAACTCCCAAACTCAAGGTCAATGCCCACCAAACCCTTCCAGTATTTTCTGTTGATCATGGGAGTTCTCTGTGCCAACTTTGGTTCAATTCCATTGTTGGTGGGGTTCAGAATGCTCTTTGTTTACATGTTAACTATAAATCCCAGCAACTACAACTCCCAAATGACAAAATCAATTCCCCCGCCAACCCCACCAGTATTCAAATTTGGGCATACCGGGTTGTGCCAAATTTGCTCCCGTGAATGAAAATACATCCTGCAGATCATTATTTACATGGCGATTCATAATGTTAGGGTTATGGTTGGGGGTCACCACAACATGAGCAACTGTATTAAGGGGTTGCGGCATTAGGAAGGTTGAGAACCAGTGCTCTATATTGTTTCTCTCAGATCCCTGTTTTATAGGCCTGGGTAACAACGGAAAAATTTGTTTCTAAAATCGATTCATTTTTTGGGGTTTTTTGCGTTTCGATATTTAAAAGAATTCCGAAATTTTCCTTAAAAAAAGTTCGATATTTACAAAATTTCGTAAATGGTAAAAAAATTACAAAACAATAAAGAAACAATAACGAATCGATTCGTTAATGGCGGCCGCGATCGCGCAATACGCTAAAAAAACTTCTGAAGCTTCCCTCTCCCTCTGTTGTTGACTGTTGGTGTGATATTATAATTTTTTTTCACTAATTAAACAAAAAACAACTATAAAACTTGCCCCAGACATGCGGAAATAATAACGAAACGACCTCAAACCGATAACGAAACGAATACATAACGAAATACGAAGCATTTACGAAACGAATTGAAAAATTCGTTTCGTTTTTAAGTTGCTTCTGAATGGTTCGTTATCGCTTCGTTAACAAAAAAAATAACGAATTTTTAACGAATTACGAATTAACGAAACGAAACTGCCCAGCTCTACTGTTTTACTGTAGCAATGTTATTATGGCAGAAATAGGAACATCACCATGAATGTGTTGAATTTGCATAATTAGAATAATATGCTTCATTAGGGTAGTTGCCCACATGGAATGAAATATGTCACTCCTGTTTGCAAAGTCACACTGATCAAGATTGTGTCAGAAGCATCTCTCTTTCTCTTTCTTTTCTTTCTTTGATCAAAGTCCCCATTCTTATTCAAACCATGTCGAGCTCCCTTAGTTGGTCTCCAGGCAAGTCATCATGCTCACTCACCATAACCTCCTTTGGAATAACACTATTATATATAATTACTGCAAAAATATTACCGACAGAAATAAGATGGTGGACTCCAGCTGGTTAGTGGTAAACACAAGGCATGAGCTTTTTGTTCAAGAAGGTGGAAGCTAGCAAGAGGTAGGAGACGAAAATGAAGGCTCACAACAGGAAGTAAATGCTTAAAATCACCTGTTGCTTTCTTTACGAACGGCATTAGTGAAGATTTCTAAGGCGGATCATCTCTGAATCTTGCAAGAGACTGACAAAGAATGACAACAATATGGACTGTATAGAATTCCCCAAACGAAACTCTCAACTCCTGTTTTGACACTTTGTCATTCACACTGTTTACTAGGGCTGGGCGGTTTCATTTCGTTAATTCGTAATTCGTTAATAATTCGTTAATTTTTTCAATTACAAAACAATAACGAACCATTCTGGAGCAATTTTTTTAAAAAACGAATTTTTAAACACGTTTTGTAAATGCTTCGTATTTCGTTATTGTATTCGTTTCGTTATTGTTCTGAGGTCGTTTCGTTATTATTTCCGCATGTCTGGGGCAAGTTTTTTGTTTAATTAGTGAAAAAAAAATTATAATATCACACCAACAGTCAACAACAGAGGGAGAGGGAAGCTTCAGAAGTTTTTGGAGGTTTTTAGCGTATTTCACGGTCGCGTCCGCCATTAACGAATCGATTCGTTATTGTTTCGGAAATCGATTCGTTAATTTTTTACCATTTACGAAATTTCGTAAATATCAAACTTTTTAAAAGGAAAATTTTGTAATTATTTTAAATATCAAAACAAAAAAACCCCCCAAAAACGAATCGATTTTAGAAACAAATTTTTCCGTTGTTACTCAGGCCTACTGTTTACATCCAAAACAAATTCAAGGTATGAGGGTTGAATGAAAGGTAATGCCTCCACCTTCATTACTTGGGTTTGGATAGGAATATGTTAATAAACCAAACACAGAAATAATCCTTAGAATTGCTCTTTAACTACCACTATTCACTTTTCCACATAATCACCAGACAATTGGTGTGCCGTCCACCCAGACGCTATAAAAAATAAAACTGCGACGTGCTTCCCTCTATGTCTGAGTGAACTGCGGGTGTCTTTCTTGAGAAGCTTGAGATACTCAGCAACTGAGGCTATTACTGATTTTAAACATCAAAAAGGATATTTATTTATGCAATGTCCTTGCAGACTTAGAATCATAGAATCAAAGAGTTGGAAGACACCTCATGGGCCATCCAGTCCAACCCCCTGCCATGAAGCAGGAATATTGCATTCAAATCACCCCTGACAGATGGCCATCCAGCCTCTGTTTAAAAGCTTCCAAAGAAGGAGCCTCCACCACACTCCGGGGCAGAGAGTTCCACTGCTGAACGGCTCTCACAGTCAGGAAGTTCTTCCTCATGTTCAGATGGAATCTCCTCTCTTGTAGTTTGAAGCCATTGTTCCACATCCTAGTCTCCAAGGAAGCAGAAAACAACCTTGCTCCCTCCTCCCTGTGGCTTCATCTCACATATTTATACATGGCTATCATATCTCCTCTCAGCCTTCTCTTCTTCAGGCTAAACATGCCGAGCTCCTTAAGCCGCTCCTCATAGGGCTTGTTCTCCAGACCCTTGATCATTTTAGTCGCCCTCCTCTGGACACATTCCAGCTTGTCAATATCTCTCTTGAATTGTGGTGCCCAGAATTGGACACAATATTCCAGGTGTGGTCTAACCAGAGCAGAATAGAGGGGTAGTATTACTTCCCTAGATCTAGACACTATGCTCCTATTAATGCAGGCCAAAATCCCATTGGCTTTTTTTGCCGCAACATCACATTGTTGGCTCATGTTTAACTTGTTGTCCACTTGGTACAGTTCATCAAAGTTGCAAACAAACAGTCAATATATAAAATCACAGAGATATTCTTTCTTTTCTTCAGTTACAGAGGTAACTTTTTTTCCAGATGGCAAATAAGATCCTGGAATCTTTACACCCTAACCCTAAGCTGTTATGGTTAGAAAAAAAGCGGGTTTTTCCCCCTATCTATAGCTTAAGGTTAGTTCTGGAGACGAAGCAGTGAAGACTCTCTCTCTATAACTATATAACTCAATCTTCTCAATTAAGCTTAACTATCTATAATATCTCAATATAGCTCACGGTGGTCCCAGTGGTGATCGGCACACTAGGTGCAGTGCCTAAAGACTGTCTTCCTATACAATTCATGCAATCAGGTAAGTTGCAGCACTGTGACATCAATAGCGAGAGCCAGGTTTGTCACAGGGACATATCAGGCTGGCAATGGACATCGCATAATGCAATGGGGATTGTCACTTTAGTGCAGTGCTTCACAAACTTGTGGCCCTCCAGATTCTTGGGCCTCCAACTTCCAGAATCCCTAGCCAATCTGCCCAAAGGCCAGGAATTCTGGGAACTGAAGTCCAAAACAGCTGCAGGGCCACAATTTTGGCACCGTAAATCATAGAATCCTAGCGTTGGAAGAGACCTCGTGGGCCATCCAGTCCAACCCCCTGCCAAAAAGCAGGAAAATTGCATTCAAAGCACCCCCGACAGATGGCCATCCAGCCTCTGTTTAAAAGCTTCAAAAGAAGGAGCCTCCGCCACACTCCGGGGCAGAGAGTTCGACTGCTGAACAGCTCTCACAGTCAGGAAGTTCTTCCTCATGTTCAGATGGTGCTTTCCTTTCAGCAACTTGTTATGCCAATTTGTCAGCTTCTGGTCAAAGGACATTTAGTATAATGCCAAGTTTTTTAAACTTTTGTTTTTAAACACATTACAGTTATACCTTCACTTTGCTTCTGATATGATAAATAAAAAACAGAGCCATCTCAGGTTCATGGACACCAAATCAAATCAAATCATTTATTTTGGTCATAGACCAGCACAGGAACTAAAAGTCACAGTTTCATACAAACTTGGTATGGACACTAGGGCTGGGTAACAACGGAAAAATTTGTTTCTAAACTCGTTTCGTTTTTAGGGGGTTTTTGCGTTTCGATTTTTAAAAGAATTCTGAAATGCTATTTCGTAAATTTCGAATTGATTCGTTAATGGCGGACGCGATTGAGCAATATGCAAAAAAACCCTCCAAATATGCTGAAAATATGCTGAAAAAATGCGAAAATAATTACGAAACAATTTCGAAACAATTTTGAAAACAATTACGAAACAATTACGAAATAAATTGAAAAAAATCGTTTCGATTTTAAGTTACTCCTGCATGGCTCAATATCGGATTGTAAGCTAATTTAAATACGAATTAATAACGAATTACGAAATTAACGAACGAAACCGCCCAGCCCTAATGGACACCATCATTTCTCCACCCAGACATTCAAAAAGGCTAAATGTGTGCTAAAGTGGAGAGAGTAAAGACGGTCAACATTTCTTTTAGGTTTTCCTAGGATGGACTAAACTCTCATTTTCAGCCACTGTGCTCAGAAAGAAGATTTTGTTTTGTTTTGTTTTGGTAGGAATTTCTGTAATACATACAGAGACCTTTTTAATACCTCCAGCTTAAAAACTTATGAAGAATTGAAAAAAAAACCCCCATAGCAACGTATTGTGGTTACACTATTTACTAGGGCTGGGCGGTTTCGTTTCGTTAATTCGTAATTCGTTAATAATTCGTTAATTTTTTCAATTACAAAAGGATAACGAACCATTCTGGAGCAATTATTTAAAAAAACGAATTTTCAAAAACGTTTTGTAAATGCTTCGTATTTCATTATTGTATTCGTTTCGTTATTGTTTTGAGGTTGTTTCGTTATTATTTCCGCATGTCTGAGCCAGTTTTATGGTTTAATTAGTGAAAAAAAATTATAATATCACACCAACAGTCAAGAACAGAGGGAGAGGGAAGCTTCAGAAGGTTTTGGAGGTTTTTTAGCGTATTTTGCGGTCGCGTCCGCCATTAACGAATCGATTCGTTATTGTTTCGGAAATCGATTCGTTAATTTTTTGCCATTTACGAAATTTCGTAAATATCGAACTTTTTAAAAGGAAAATTTTGTAATTATTTTAAATATCGAAACAAAAAAAAACCCCAAATACAAATCGATTTTAGAAACAAATTTTTCTGTTGTTACCCAGGCCTACTATTTACAGATCAAATAACACTATAATCAAGATAAGAAGATAGGTTTTAATCTGAAAGAAGAAACTTGGGACAGGATATTACAAGCTAAAAAATAATTACGAAAATATACAGTAAACTCTTAGAATGGGCAACGGAAACAGAAGAAGTAAAGTTATGTATGATCAATGGGCAGAAAACCTGAGAAGACCAATTCATTTTAATGAATGGGAACAAGTTTGGAATAAAAAATTAAAATATACCTATGCGATGGACTTAAAGGAAAACTGGTTGAAAATGTTTCATAGATGATGCATTACACCTAAGAAATTAGGTCAGATGTATAAGAATATTTATTTATTTATTATTCGAACTTATATGCCGCCACTCCCCTGGGGCTCAGAGCGACTTACAAAAACAAGCTAAAATTGAACACAATTTAAAAACAATTTAAAACAGCAATATTAAAAATCAAAGGCCTGTCGAAACAGATATGTCTTACATGCCCTGCGGAAAGCTGGTAAATCCCACATGCACGGACTTCAGGTGGCAGAGTATTCCAGAGTGATGGTGCCACTACTGTAAAGGCTCTGCACCTGGTTGCTGTTAGAAACAAGGTCTTGACACTGGGGACTTCCAATAGATCTTGGTCCTCAGAACAGAGGGATCTCTGGGGTTGGTAGGGCGTGAGGTGGTCCCTCAGGTACATCGGCCCCAGACCATGCAAGGCCTTAAAGGTGAGTACCATAAATTTGAAAGTGATCCGGTGCTCAATTGGTAACCAATAGGCCTAGGTAACAACGGAAAAATTTGTTTCTAAAATCGATTCGTTTTTTTGGGGGGTTTTGCGTTTCGTTATTTAAAATAATTACAAATTTTTCCTTTTAAAAAGTTTGATATTTACGAAATTTCGTAAATGTGAAAAAAAATTACAAAACATTAACGAATCGATTTCCGAAACAATAACGAATCGATTCGTTAATGGCGGACGCGACCGCGAAATACGCTAAAAAACCTCCAAAAACTTCTGAAGCTTCCCTCTCCCTCTGTTTTTGACTGTTGGTGTGATATTATATATTTTTTTCACTAATTAAACAAAAAACTTGCCCCAGACATGCGGAAATAATAATGAAACGACCTCAGAACAATAACGAAACGAATACAATAACGAAATACGAAGCATTTACAAAACGTGTTTAAAAATTCGCTTTTTTAAAAAATTGCTCCAGAATGGTTCGTTATCATTTTGTAATTAAAAAAATTAATTAATTATTAACGAATTACGAATTAACGAAATGAAACCGCCCAGCCCTAGTAACCAATGCAGATGCAGTAAGATTGGTGTTATGTGGCATCTCATCGGAATTCCCGCAAGAAGCCGAGCAGTTGCATTTTGTACCAACTTGAGCTTCCAGATCACCAACAGAAAACAGTCAACGTAGAGGGCATTATGGTAGTCCAGTCTTGAGACGACCGAGATATTGAGCTATTGAGTCATTGAGAGAGAGAGAAACTTCATTACTTCATCTCCAAAGCTAACCTTGAGCTTAATAGGGGAAGACCTGTTCTTTCTAACCATAGCGGCTCAGGGTTAGGGTAGAGTGTCCCAGGATTTTCTATCATTGGGGGAAGTTAACTTAGTAGCTGGAGGAAAAGGAAAGGAAAGAATATCTACATGGTTTCACAAATTGACTGTTTTGTTTGTAACTTCAACAAGCTGTGCCAAGTCTGCCAAAGACTTTGAGAAATAAATATTTTCTGGACTGGCCTCCGTTTGAGAAATAAATATTTTCTGGACTGGCCTCTGGACCTGGACTGGCCTCCGTTGCTGAAAATCTTGAGCTTCTAAGAAAGACACCAGCAGTTCACCCAGATAAAGAGAGAAGCACATCTTAGTTTTCATTTTATAGTGTCTGGGTGTGACGGCACACTCCATTATACCTGTTTTCCTACTTTTCTATAAACTCATTGTTCCACCTCTTTTTATGTAAATAAAATCTTTTTCTTTTTTCTGTGCTTAATCAAAAATTAATTTAAAAAGAATTTCTGTAACAGATTGACACAAGTTAGGCAGGAACCGATTTCTTTACTACCATTTCTAGATTTATACATGAATGCATAGAGTTGGCTGCGAAGACATCGTTTTGCTCTGCCTCTGATCAAACAATTGGAAGTCATACATTCCTTGTCATCAAAAGCAAACATTCGGAAGTCCACAACTACCTTTCCCTTCTGTTTTCTCTCATGTATGTACTTTTCTCCAACTTCCTTTTTTCCTTTAATCTCTCATTGTCACCCTCTGTGGTTATGGGTGCTGTTTATCAAAGACCTAAAAAGTAAACGGATGCAAAGGGATGAGAGGGCTCTTTTTCTTTCTTTTCCCACCCTTTCCTTCCCTTCCATAGAAGGCATATCATAGTTTTCATTTGTGCCCTACATTATGAGAGGAGGAAGTGACATTTTTAAAGTGAGAAAGGTCAGCCTTGTCGACTTAAAAATAATTAGATAGTGCTGTATTATCTGAATTGCATGGTACTTTTTCCCCCTTAAAGGTCTCCAGAGTAGCCTGGAATATATATATATATATATATATATATATATATATATATCCTGTAGGAATGCATCTTCAAGGGATTAAGGGCAGTGCTAGGTAGTTTTCTTTTGCTATGTGCTAGAAATAAAGCCTTGCCTGGATGAAATAGCCTAAGCTGTGTAATCTCTCACAACTATTTCTGATGGACAGCGTTCATAAGAATGACAGACAGGAGATGGGAGTTCAACCCGTACCAGTGGGAAGAGACTCCATTATCACACATTGGACATCTTAATAGCTCCTTAAATGTAGGCTTCGGTATCAGAGCCCATCTCAAAGAATTTCCAAAGCCATCGTGAGTAACTCTAATCCTGGATGGCAATTGTGATGCTGGAGAGGTGTAGGGCGAATGCATGCCAACAGGCACACTTGCACAGCAGCTTTTCTAATGGCTAATTCAGGACTTTATTGCAATTTATTTATTTATTTATTTGCAATATTTATACCCTGCCCATCTCATCCCAAAAGGAACTTGTTTGCCGAATGGGGGGGGGGGGAGTTGTTTTTGCACGTGTACGGTAGCATTTTTTTGCTCTTTTGGCTTTTAAAATTCCTTCTGCTCTGATTTTCAGTGGTTTTTTATGAGTGACAGTCACTCATTGGCTTGATAGGTGTATTGTGTCCAAATTTGGTGTCAATTCATCCAGTGGTTTTTGAGTTATGTTAATTCCACAAACTAAAAATGGCTCCCTTTTTACATTTTTATTTATATAGACTAGCCGTCCCATGCCACGCGCTGCTGTCTAGTGATCTGGAAAATAAATAATGAGAAAGTGTTGGTTTCTAATATATATGTAATTTCTTTCTGCTTGTGGGCAAACAGTATTTCTTCTTGTTTCTCTGTTGATGTACAGATTGTCTGGTTTGCCTACTCCAGAACATGCAACGCATCATTGTCCTTCTTTAGGGGTCCTTTTCAAATCTAGGATACTGTTCTGGTATGGCTGTACAAGGATCTCCTATTTTATTTGCTTTGCATTAAGTGTTTGCTTGCAGTCCAAGGTTTCAGGGACTCTGCAGATAGGTGGCTTCCTTTGGTTGCAGTTATAGGGCAAGTCACCTGTCCATCACCATTAAGTTTTGGTCCCGCCCCTTGCTCAGGGCAATTGGGAAGGGAAGGGAGCCATTTTTAGTTAGTCTCAGCAAGGAAAACTAATGTACAGGACATGTGCAAGCTTCCCCTGTACAAAAGCTTCAACCCTTAAGACTTTCCGGGGGAAAACAGTCTTAAGAGTCTCCAAAGAATTTCCAGGAAAACAGCCCTAAAGACCAAAGAACTCCAGCTGGAGAATATCTAAGCCTTTACTGGTAGGTCCACTCAGCGTTCGAGAAGCAGTTCGACCCAGTAGCGGAGCCCACATCAGTAAAGGTTAGATTACAGTCAGCCTGGGAGAAGTTAAAAAGAGGATTTTCCTTTAAAGAAGAAGTTATTGAAGACAGTTGCCTGTCCTTCGTGGGCAAGATTAGGCATTCACCAGTTGCCTAAAAGCTTGGAATCATTTGCTTAACTTTACTGAAGACAAGAGAAGCTTCTCTTTGATTGTTCATTAATAAAAGACTTTGTTGTACTTCACAAGCCATCTAAAGACTATTTGTGGTGAAAAACCTCTGAGAACTTCTCTTTAGGCCCCCTGGCTTCCCGCTGGGCAAAGGTTGCACGTCCTATTCTAAAGGAAATTCTTCACAGCGCGCGACAGAACAGATACTATATCTGTCATATACGTATATATATGTGTGAGTGTGAATCATATCTATCTGTCTATACCTATGACCAAGGGTGGCTCAACCCATTACGCAAAGTAAGCATTTGCAGTATAGTTGATTTTGTCCAGGGGGGCTCTTGAGGTGCTCTTGGGGGAAAATAGACCTTGACATATGTGAGTTGTAGTTACTGGGATGTATAGTTCACCTACAATCAAAGAGCATGGTGAAGGTAGTTGGAATGGATGGCCTTAAGGCAGCATTTCTGAACCTGGAAAGTCAAGACCCCGGGGGGGGGGGGGGGGGGTTGAGTTCAGTGATTGTAGGCGAACTATAAATCCCAGTAACTGCAACTCCCAAATGACAAAATCAATCCCCCCTCCAACCCCACCAGTATTAAAAATTCGGTTTATTGGGTATTTGTGCCAAATTTGTGCCAAATGCACCGCCCAAACATGAATCAAGGAACATGAAAGGTACTGCAGACTCCTTCAAGCAGAGAAGTCAACCATAGCAGAGCACCTGAGGAACCAACCTGGACACAGCATATTATTTGAGAACACAGAAATGCTGGACCATTCTCACAACCACCATGTCAGGCTACACAGAGAAGCCATTGAAATACACAAGCATGTGGACAACTTCAACAGAAAGGAGGAAACCATGAAAATGAACAAAATCTGGCTACCAGTATTAAAAAACTCTAGAATTCGAACAGCAAAACAGCAGAAGGGAAACAAACAAGGACATCTAATCACCCCTCAACAAAAGATTGCTCCAGGCACTGACAGGCAATCAAATGCTAATCAAGGTGATCAGTTGAAACATTCACACCTAGCTCCAACAGACAAGAGTCCTTTGTCCCACCCTGGTCATTCCACAGATATATGAACTCTTTTTCCTAGTTCCAACAGACCTCACTACCTCTGAAGATGCTTTCCATAGATGCAGGCGAAACGTCAGGAGAGAATGCTTCTAGACCATGGCCATATAGCCCGAAAAAACCTACCACAACCCAGTGATTCCGGCCATGAAAGCCTTTGACAATACTGTGAAGACCTGTTCTGGATCTACATGGTCTTTTCCATTGAGGGCTCTGTGTGTGCAAAATAAAACTTTCATTATTGTTTTTTCATTTCAGTTCAAAAATTAAACTATGCATTTTATGAAATTAATGGAAAAGAACGAGAAAATGGGTCATGAACTCTCCAAGTCATTGTTAGCTGCTGGAGCAGACAGTCTGCTGTGATTATATTTGACTTCAGATGTGTCGTGTTGTTGCTTTTTGCTCTGCTCTTATGGATGAAAGGCATTCGCTCAAGGAATGACTTGTTTATTTAGAAGGATTACACTTGTTAACTGCCAGTTAAGTAGGAATTAATGTAGAATGCAAGAGGACTCTCACACTGAGAACTTAAGGTGGTGGAAAGTAGGCCTGGGTAACAACGAAAAAAATTGTTTCTAAACTCGTTTCGTTTTTAGGGGGTCCATTGCGTTTCGTTTTTTAAAAGAATTCCGAATTTTTCTTTTAAAAAATTTCATTATTTATGAAATTTTGTAAATTTCGAATTGATTCGTCAATGGCGGACGCGATTGTACAATACGCTAAAAAAAACCTCCAAATGGGACAGGGGGAACTTCTGAAGCTTCCCTCTCCCTCTGTTGTTGACTGTTGGTGTGATAATTTATTTTTTTTATCACTGATAAAACAAACAACAACTAGAAAACTTGCACCAGACATACGGAAATAATAACGAAACGATTTCGAAACGATTTCGAACCAATTACGAACCAATTACGAAATAAATTGAAAAAATTCGTTTCGACTTTTAGTTGCTCCTGCATGGCTCAATATCGGATCGTAAGATAATTTAAATACTAGGCCTGGGTAACAATGCAAAAAATTGTTTCTAAAATCGATTTGTATTTGGGGGTTTTTTTTGTTTTGATATTTAAAATAATTACAAAATTTTCCTTTTAAAAAGTTCGATATTTACAAAATTTCGTAAATGGTAAAAAACTAACGAATCGATTTCCGAAACAATAACGAATCAATTCGTTAATGGCGGACGCGACCGCGAAATACGCTAAAAAACCTCCAAAAACTTCTGAAGCTTCCCTCTCCCTCTGTTCTTGACTGTTGGTGTGATATTATAATTTTTTTTCACTAATTAAACCATAAAACTGGCCCAGACATGCGGAAATAATAACGAAACGACCTCAGAACAATAATAAAACGAATACAATAACGAAATACGAAGCATTTACAAAACGTGTTTAAAAATTCGTTTTTTTTAATAATTGCTCCAGAATGGTTCGTTATCGTTTTGTAATTGGAAAAATTAACGAATTATTAACGAATTACGAATTAACGAAACGAAACCGCCCAGGCCTATTAAATACGAATCAATAACGAATTATGAAATTAACGAACGAAACCGCCCAGCCCTAGTGGAAAGTCTGAAGCACATACATGGTTGTCGTTGTTACTTTTGATACAAAGCATGTACAGACCGTCAAGTGAGGTAGTGGTTATTTTTCCTTTGCTTGCACCGGGTAATATTTTCGACGCATAAATTATAAGTCCTTCAACAAGAGTGTAAACAACCCCAAGATTTAAACACCAACTCACCAACTGAGGCAATGTTTCACTTCGCCAATTAGAAACTAATCAGAAAGGCATTATTCCAACTTCCAATTATTGTTTGAAACTAGTTCTTTCTCCAGTTCCATGCTTGGGAACGGCTTGGGAAGGAAACTTTGCTCTTAGCTAGGTGCTGATATAGTTCCTGTTAAATATTAGGATGGGTGAGAAGTCACTTCCCTCTGTTTGGCTCTGCTCTGTGCAACAAACCAAAGCTGTGTCTTCCATTTGCCTTTCCCTGGGGACAAAACGGATCTCAGACCATCTATATATATAAAAATGCTCTGTGCATAATGAGTACTTAAAAACAAAAGAACCAAAAAAAAAAAACCCGAAATCACACCGCATTTGGCAACAAAACGTCTCACAACACAAGGAGTGACCATCACTCAAAAAAAAAATGATTTTGTCATTTGGGAGTTGTAGTTGCTGGGATGGAGCCCCCGGTGGCGCAGTGGGTTAAACCCCTGTGCCGGCAGGACCGAAGACCGACAGGTCGCAGGTTCAAATCTGGGGAGAGGCGGATGAGCTCCCTCCATCAGCTCCAGCTCCTCATGCGGGGACATGAGAGAAGCCTCCCACAAGGATGATAAAAACATCAAATCATCCAGGCGTCCCCTGGGCAACATCCTTGCAGACGGCCAATTCTCTCACACCAGGAGTCACTCCTGACACAACAAAAAAAAGTTGCTGGGATTTATAGTTCACCTATAATCAAAGAGCATTCTGAACTCCACCAACAACGGAATTGAACCAAACTTGGCACACAGAATTCCCATGACCAACAGAAAATACTGGAAGGATTTGGTGGGCATTGACCTTCAGTTTTGGAATTGTAGCTCACCTACATCCAGAGGGCACTGCGAACTCAAACAATGATGGATCTGGACCAAACTCTACATGAATACTCACTATGCCCAAATGTGAACACAGATAGAGTTTGGGGGAAATAGACCTTGACATTTGGGAGTTGTAGTCACTGGGATTCACAGTTCACCTACAATCAAAGAGCATTCTGAACCCCACGAACGACAGAATCGGGGCAAACTTCCCATACAGAACCCTCATGACCAACAGAAAATACTTAAGGCCATCCAATCCATCTCCCTTCATCAGGGCAAGAAAACATAATCAAAATCCTCCTGACAAAGAGTCATCCAACCATAGATATAGATAGATAGATATGACTCACACACAGAGAGATTTGAAAGGGACCCTTAAAGAAGGGCAATGATATGTTCCATGTTCCAGGGTGGGCAAACCAGACACTTTCCACATCAACTCTGACAAAGAAACAGCAAGAAATACTGTTTACTCACAAGCATAAAGAAATTACACATATCAGAAACCAACACTTTCTCATTACTTTATTTTCCAGATCAACATACTGGGCCACAGCAATGCATGGCAGGGGACAGCTAGTAATAATAATAATTAAAAAAACATTTATTTATACCCCGTTACCATCTCCCCAAGGGATCACCTCTCAACAAAAGTTTGCTCTAGGCACTGCCATTATATGCTAATCAAGGTGGTCAGAATTCCCATGAACAACAGAAAATACTGGAAGGATTTGGTGGGTGTTGACCCTCAGTTTTGGAATTGTAGTTCACATACATCCAGAGGGCACTGCGAACTCAAACAATGATGGATCTGGACCAAACTCTACACAAATACTCAATATGCCCAAATGTGAACACAGATGGAGTTTGGGGAAAACGGACCTTGACATTTGGGAGTTGTAGTTACTGGGATTTATAGTTCACCTACAATGATTTCCAAAAAATGAAGGAAACGCTGAGCAGCATTCCGTGGACACAGATACTAAAAGACAAGGGAGTTACGGATGGATGGGAATTTCTCAAGAGTGAAATACTCAAGGCGCAATTGCAAACTGTGCCAACAAAGAGAAAAAATAGGACAAGTGCAAAGAAGCCAGAATGGATGTCCAAAGAACTTCTAACTGTGCTAAGACACAAAAGAGACATGCACAAGAAGTGGAAAAAGGGAGAAATCACCAAAGAAGAATTCAAACAAATAGCCAACACCTGTAGGGAAAAGGTCCGCAAGGCTAAAGCAAAAAACGAGCTCAGACTTGCCAGGGACATTAAAAACAATAAAAAGGGCTTCTATTCTTATGTCAGTAGAAAAAGGAAAAACAAGGAGGCGATAGGACCTCTTTGAGGAGAAGATGGGGCAATGCTGACAGGGGATAGGGAAAAGGCAGAACTACTTAATGCCTTCTTTGCCTCGGTCTTCTCACAAAAAGAGAGTCTTCAACCTCAGCAAGATGGAGTGGATGAGGGTTTGGAGGACATCCAACCCCAAATTGGGAAAGAAGTCGTCCAGGAATACCTGGCCGCTCTTAATGAGTTCAAGTCCCCAGGGCCAGATCAACTACACCCCAGAGTATTGAAGGAACTAGCGGAAGTCATTTCGGAACCATTGGCAACCATCTTTGAGAGTTCTTGGAGAACGGGAGAAGTTCCAGCAGATTGGAGGAGGGCCAATGTGGTCCCAATCTTCAAGAAGGGAAAAAAGGATGACCCAAACAACTACCGTCCGGTCAGCCTCACGTCGTTACCGGGCAAGATTCTGGAAAAGATTGTTAAGGAAGTGGTCTGCAAACACTTAGAAACAAATGCAGTCATCGCTAATAGTCAACATGGATTTATCAAAAACAAGTCATGTCAGACTAATCTGATCTCTTTTTTCGATAGAGCTACAAGCTGGGTAGATGCAGGGAATGCCGTGGATGTAGCGTACCTGGATTTCAGTAAGGCCTTCGACAAGGTCCCCCATGACCTTCTGGCAAGGAAACTTGTCCAATGTGGGCTAGGCAAAACTACGGTGAGGTGGATCTGTAATTGGTTAAGTGGACGAACACAGAGAGTGCTCACTAATGCTTCCTCTTCATCTTGGAAAGAAGTGACAAGTGGAGTGCCGCAGGGTTCCGTCCTGGGCCCGGTCCTGTTCAACATCTTTATTAATGACTTAGATGAAGGGCTAGAAGGCATGATCATCAAGTTTGCAGACGACACCAAATTGGGAGGGATAGCCAATAGTCCAGAGGACAGGAGCAGACTTCAAAACGATCTTGACAGATTAGAGAGATGGGCCAAAACTAACAAAATGAAGTTCAACAGCGACAAATGCAAGATACTCCACTTTGGCAGAAAAAACGAAATGCAAAGATACAGAATGGGTGACGCCTGGCTCGAGAGCAGTACGTGTGAAAAAGATCTTGGAGTCCTCGTGGACAACAAGTTAAACATGAGCCAACAATGTGACGTGGCGGCAAAAAAAGCCAATGGGATTTTGGCCTGCATCAATAGGAGCATAGTGTCTAGATCTAAGGAAGTAATGCTACCCCTCTATTCTGCTTTGGTTAGACCACACCTGGAATATTGTGTCCAATTCTGGGCGCCACAATTCAAGAGAGATATTGACAAGCTGGAATGTGTCCAGAGGAGGGCGACTAAAATGATCAAGGGTCTGGAGAACAAGCCCTATGAGGAGTGGCTTAGGGAACTGGGCATGTTTAGCCTGAAGAAGAGAAGGCTGAGAGGAGATATGATAGCCATGTATAAATATGTGAGAGGAAGCCACAGGGAGGAGGGAGCAAGCTTGTTTTCTGCTTCCTTGGAGACTAGGACGCGGAACAATGGCTTCAAACTACAAGAGAGGAGATTCCATCTGAACATTAGGAAGAACTTCCTGACTGTGAGAGCCGTTCAGCAGTGGAACTCTCTGCCCCGGAGTGTGGTGGAGGCTCCTTCTTTGGAAGCTTTTAAACAGAGGCTGGATGGCCATTTGTCAGGGGTGATTTGAATGCAATATTCCTGCTTCTTGGCAGGGGGTTGGACTGGATGGCCCATGAGGTCTCTTCCAACTCTTTGATTCTATGATTCTATGATTCTATGAAAGAGCATTCTGAACTCCACCAAATATAGAATTGGGCCAAACTTCCCACACTGTGTTTTCTGATGGTCTTTTGCGATCCCTTTGGCACCACCTCACGACCCCCCCCCCCCCAGGAGTCCCCACCCCCAGGTTGAGAACAATGTTGGCTTGTTCTGTCAGATTTTTTAAAAAATACCTTTTAAAATACTCATAAGATAGAGCTGGTGGGATATTTGGAGTAAGACCTGCAAAAATGATCTGGAACAAGAATCTGTGTGCTCTGTTTTTCCCAACTGGTGACAAGGGATTATAGAGTGTGGCTTCTGTAATGCTCAAGTAGAAGAAAATGTAACCTTCCTCCTCCAATCCAGCCATTACTTAATGATTCCAGGCCACAACAACCCAGAGATAGCATCTCATTCTTCTGAGCTTGCTCTGCAAACGCACAGCAGAATCCTCATTTCTTTGGCCTTTTCTTAAGCCAAAGCCTAGATGGATGTGAGAGCTAATGGAAAAAGATTAGCAGGGTTTATTTGGTACTTTCAGAGACAGAAAATACCCCCCTCCCCAATTCTATGCCAAATGCATTCAACAACTGAACTCACACAATTGCATAAAATTATCACTGGCATTAAATGTACTGCTGCTACTAAGGAAATTGATTTAATTAGACACCTTTTCCAATGTCATTCATCCACACACCCTAATTCGTAAACAGTATTGTTTCGATTGTGATTACACTTTTTGTTGTGTTAGGAGTGACTTGAGAAACTGCAAGTCGCTTCTGGTGTGAGAGGATTGGCGGTCTGCAAGGACGTTGCCCAGGGGACACCCGGTTGTTTTGATGTTTTACCATCCTTGTAGGAGGCTTCTCTCATGTCCCCACATGAGGAGCTGGAGCTGATAGAGGGAGCTCATCCATGCTCTCCCCGGATTCGAACCTGCGATCTGTCGGTCTTCAGTCCTGCCAGCACAGGGGTTTAACCCACTGCGCCATTGGGGGCTCCATTGTGATTACATGATCATTATTGTTGTGTGCCTTCAAATTATTTCTGAGTTTTGGTGACCCTCGGGCGAAACTATCACAGGATTTTCTTGGCAACCTTTGCCATTGTCTTCCTCTGACGCTGAGAGAGTGCCTCCCAGTCTGATTCATGGCTGAGGAGAGATTTGAAACCAGGTGTGCTGGTATGATTATACCAGGAGCTCCAACTTCATTTTCTTTCTATTTAATGTTTGCATGCATTCCAAGGTTTCAGGGGTTTTGCAAAAAGGTGACTTCCCTTGGTTTGCAGTTATAGGGCTAGCCACTTGTCCATCATTGTTGTGTTTGGTTCCGCCCCTTTCCCCAGGGATTTGGGGAGGAGAGGGAGCCATTTTTAGTTCAGTCTTTCAGAAGGAAACTAAGCTATAGGACGTGGACCAGCTTCACCTGCAGAAAAGCTTCATTTCTGAGGAATTTCTGGGGGAAAAGTCCCAAAGCTTTGGCTGGGAGCTTACAGCCTCTGAGCCTTACAACATCTGAGAGAAGCAGCCCTAAAAGGATTCTGAAGAAATTCTGGGGGGGGGGGGGCAGCTTTACAGACCCAAAGAACTCCAGCTGGAGAATCTACAAGCCTTGACTGGTAGGTCTACTTGGTGCCCAAGAAGCAGTTTGGATCCGGTAGTAGAACTCACATCAACAAAGCTTAGATAGTAGACAGCCTGGGAGAGGTTAAAAAAAGGGTTTTCCTTGTTAAAGAAAGAAATAGTTCTCTAAGCAAGGTGCTTGTCGATTGTAGACAAGTTAAGAAGCATTTGTTTGACTCATTGAAGATCTGGGAAGTATTTGTTTAATTTGTTCAATAATAAAGGACTTTGTGAAACCTTTCAAGCCTCTAAGACTATTGTACAGGAAAATCCTTGAGGGCCCTGGCTTCCCGCTGGGCACAAAGTGCACATCCTATTCAAAAGACCATTTTTACAGGCCCAGCGCACGACAGAACACCAGGTTTCCCAAGTTACTTGCAATCCACAGCTCAAACCAGTATACCATGTTGGCTGCCTCCTTTAAATGTGTTTTTAAATATTAATTTTACAAAAGAATTTGGAAGGGAAGCTGATTGATATTAGAAATAAGGAGTGTTTGTTTAGATTAATTATTAATTAATTAATTGCAGTATTTATATTCCGCCCTTCTCACCCCGAAGGGGACTCAGAGCGGATCACAATGCATGCATAAACAGCAAACATTCATTGCCATTTTTAGACATACAAGACAGACAGAAAAATAGAGGTATTTTGGCATTTCAACTTCGGCGCCTGGAGGTCATGCTCGATTCAGACCACAAGAGGGTGCTGTTGCTTTATCCACTCTGACACCGAGCTGAAATTTTGATTGTATTTCCTCCTTAGAATCATAAAATCGTAGAGTTGGAAGAGAGCTCATGGGCCATCCAGATCAACCCCCTGCCAAGAAGCAGGAAACTCTCATTCAAAGCACCCCCAAGAGATGGCCATCCAGCCTCTGTTTAAAAGCCTTCAAAGAAGGAGCCTCCACCACACCTCAGGACAGAGGGTTCCACTGTTGAACATCTCTCACATTTAGGAAGATCTTCCTAACGTTCAGATGGAATCTCCTTTCTTTCCTCGAGTTTGAAGCCATTGTTCTATGTCCTAGTCTCCAGGGCAGCAGAAAACAAGCTTGCTTCCTCCTTCTTATGACTTCCCCTCACCTCTTGATCCATGGCCCTCATCATGTCTCCTCTCTGCCTTCTCTCCTCCAGGCTAAACATGCCCAGCTCTTTAAGTAGCTCCTCATAGGGCTTGTCCAGGCCCTTGATCCTTTGAGTCACCCTCCTCTGGACACATTCCAGCTTGTCAACATCTCCCTTCAATTGTGGTGCCCAGAACAGGACACAATGTGATTCCAGGTGTGGTTTGACCAAGGCAGAATAGAGCATGGGGAGCATGACTTCCCTGGATCTAAACACTAGACTATTTATCCCATTGGCTTTTTTAGCTGCCGCATGTTGGCTCATGTTCACCTTCCTGTCAACGAGGACTCCAAGATCTTTTTCACACGTACTGCTGTCGAGTCAGGCATTCCCCATTCTGTAGCTTTGCATTTCATTTTTTTCCTGCCTAAGCATTTGTCTCCGATGTGAGAATACTCTCCAGGGAAGGGGCAAGGAAGTAAATGAATTTAAAGGCTTAGATTTCAATATAGCCCTCCTTCCTCCCTCCCTCCCTACCTCCCTCCTTTTCTTCCTTCCTTCCCCCTTCCTCCTTTTCTTCCTTCCTTCCTCCCTTCCTCCCTCTCTCCTTTTCTTCCTTCCTTTCCTTTCCTTCCTCCTTTCTTTCCTTTCCTCCCTTCCTCCCTTCCTCCTTTCCTTTCTTTTCCTTTCCTTTCCTTTCCTTTCCTTTCTTTTCCTTTCCTTTCCTTTCCTTTCCTTTCCTCCCTCCCTCCCTCCCTCTCCTTCCTTCCTTCCTTCCTTCCTTCCTTTCTCCCTCTCTCCTTTTCTACCTTCCGCCTTTCCTTCCTCCTTTCCTTCCTCCTTCCTTTCCTTTCCTCCCTTCCTCCCTCCCTCCCTCCTTCCCTCCCTTTCTCCTTCCCTCCCTCCCTTCCTTCCTCCTTTCCTTCCTTTCCTTTCTTTTCTTTTCCTTTCCCTTCCTTCCTTCCTTCCTTCCTTCCTTCCTTCCTTCCTTCTTCCCTCCCTCCCTCCCCCTCCCTCCTTTTCTTCCTTCCTCCCTCTCTCCCTCCGTCCCTTCCTTCCTTCCTTCCTCCCTTCCTCCCTTCCTCCTTTTCTTCCTTACTCCTTCCCTTCCTCCCCTTCTTCTTTCCTCCCTCCCTCTCTCCCTCCCTCCTTTTCTTCCTTCCTCCTTTCCTTCCTTCATCCCTCCTTTTCTTCCTCCCTCCCTCCCTTCCTTCCTGAATTGTAATTGGGTTTTATGGCCAACATTTAACCAAGACTTGAGTTATCCTTGAACGAACTGCCTGAAAGAGACTGCAAGCTAGATGTAGGCAAATGAAATATAGGAATACTGATGGACAGAGTAGGTTTATATCCATTATAATTACATCCATAACAGAGTTCTATGAAATACCACAGGCATTATTTGGATGTATGTTGCACATTCTATCTAAAATAAATTGAAATAAAAATATAATGCAAAGCTGGAAAAATATACTCTGTACAAAGTACTGTATCTCTCTGACAAGTACTTAAAAGGGGGCTAAAAGTAATAAAAATTACTGCTAGAAAAATCGAAGTGTTCCATTCCTAGATTTTATGGGGGCCATAAAAAATGGGAAAAAAGCAGCACTAGTTAAGCTAAGCTGATGAAGTGATATACTGCCCAAAAGGCATTCAAGGTTGTGTCGAAAGAGATTTAAAGTTGATGTATATGCATATATCAAACACAATAACAACAATGCATATTAAATACAGTCTAGGTGGAACTTGACTGTAGACTTCAGCATATGATTGTGAATGGGGGCAGTCTGGGTCCTCGCGACAATTTTGCTTTGCTTTGTCCAAAAACAGAGATGAAACTTGCAGTTGTAGCCCTCATCTATCAGAGGAAGACACACTTGGACGTTATCATTTGTTTCTTTTATGGGAAGCACCTTGCTAGTTGCTTTGGTTTGTGCCAAGTTTGCCCTAAGACAATTCTATAGGTTTGCTTTTACTCCTAGAATAGACAAAAACACTTCTGGACTACATGCCCCTTGTACACTCCATCAATCATCCAAGTTCTCTGCTGGATATGTGCTTCCGATTAATATGCATATGTGTAATCTGTACAACTAAATAACCCAATTAATAATACTACTTCTGATAACTACTTGCTCTAACAGGTTAGGGATGACTCTTAACAGTCATTGCTGCTAAGAAGGTACTGATGATAACGATAAGAGTTGGAGTACATCTAGGCACTGTTTCTCCCAATTCCTTTGCTCATCTCAGCTACGACACATTCTCAAATGTGTAGGTCAAATGAAGTATCTCATGTTTAACTCAATTCTCTGCATCTGGTTTATTATTTCATGCTTGGTTGTCAAATATCAAGTATGCATACAAAACCCTATATGGTTCCGGCCCACCGTATCTGTCCGAACGCATCTCCTTCTATGTCCCACCTCGGAGTTTAAGATCTTCTGGGGAGGCCCTGCCCTCGGCCCCGCCTCTTTATTTTATTTTATTTTATTTTATTTCTGCTTCTTTTGTGCCACCAGCCATACCTTTCCTGTCACTGGTCCCTGGTCAAAGTGGTCTCTGGTCAAAATGGTCCAGGTCAAATTGGTCGCTGGTCAAAGTGGACTCTGGTCAAAGTGGTCCCTGGTCAAAATGGTCCCTGGTCAAAGTGATCCCTGGTCAAAGTGATCCCTGGTCAAAGTGGGACCTGCTCAAATTGGTCCCTGGTCAAATGATCCCTGTTCAAAGCCGTCCCTGGTCAAAGTGGTCCCTGGTCAAAGTGGACTCTGGTCAAAGTGGTCCCTGGTCAAAATGGTCCCTGGTCAAAGTGGTCTCTGGTCAAAGTGGTCCTGGGTCAAAGTGGTCTCTGGTCAAAGTGGTCTCTAGTCAAAGTGATCCCTGGTCAAAGTGGGACCTGCTCAAATTGGGCCCTGGTCAAATGATCCCTGTTATAAGTGGTTCCTGGTCAAAGTGGTCCCTGGTCAAGGTGGTTCCTGGTCATAGTGGTTCCTGGTCAAAGTGGTCCCTGGTCAAAGTGGTTCCTGGTCAAAGTGGTCCCTGGTCAAAGTGGTCCCTGGTCAAAATGGTCCCTGGTCAAAGTGGTCACTGGTCAAAATGGTCTCTGGTCAAAATGTTCCCTGGTCAAAGTGTTCCCTGGTCAAAGTGTTACCTGGTCAAAGTGGTCTCTGCTCAAAGTGGGCCCTGCTCAAAGTGGTCCCTGGTCAAAGTGGTCTCTGGTCAAAGTGTCCCCTCGTCAAAGTGATCCCTGGTCAAAGTGGTTTCTGGTCAAAATGGTCTATGGTCAAAGTGTTCCCTGGTCAAAGTGATCCCTGGTCAAAATGATCCCAGGTCAAAGTGGGCCCTGGTCAAAGTGGTTCCTGGTCAAAGTGGTCCCTGGTCGAAATGATCTCTGGTCAAAGTGGACCCTGGTCAAAGTGGTCCCTGGTCGAAATGATCTCTGGTCAAAGTGGACCCTGGTCAAAGTGGTTCCTGGTCAAAATAATCCCTGGTCAAAGTGGTCCCTGGTCAAAGTGGTTTCTAGTCAAAATAGTCTCTGGTCAAAGTGATCCCTGGTCAAAGTGGGCCCTGGTCAAAAAAAGGTTGGAAATCACTGACATAGACCATAGTGTAGAATATTAGCCTCTACCTCTAAAAGTTCAGAACCTATTTCCACTTTTCACTATGTTTGTATGACAAAGAGTTAATTTCTGGTATATTCTGTTTTTGCTTTTGTTTTTTTTCTAGTGAGCAGGAAGCAAGCTAGCATTTTACCATCTCTGTATTCAGGATGTCATGAATAGTATTTGCAGACATCTTGGCTATTAAAATTCAATCTCTTTGCACTTAGATCATTTTTTTTATTATTGTTTTCACTTTAATACAGAAGTAGACACAAGGTCTGGGTGCATCTTGTTCTCAGATGACAAAGCGGCTTGTTATGCAGAATGTTTCTTTTCCTTCTCCTCCTCCTCCTCCACTCCTCTAGTAAGCAAACAGTTATAAATGTGAACATTTCAAATGCAGGTCCTTTACTTTGTCACTGTCAGTGTATACAAGCACCTGTAATAAGCTGGCTGTACAGTTACATTTTCTTCTAGGATAATTGGTGTAGCGCACGCACTCTTTCGGATCCGAGCTTTGTTTATCTTTGACAATAGTTTTGTGTTTGCTGTGTTAGCAAATCGGTTGTGTGCCTTGATGTAGATGGATTGGGCAATTTTTCAGAATAGGCAAGATGCACTCAGACGTGATGCTGAAAGGAAAGTGTTGTGTTTACACTGGCCCTATTCTGGGGTCGCCTTTTTATTATATATAATCATAGAATCATAGAATCAAAGAGTTGGAAGAGACCTCATGGGCCATCCAGTCCAACCCCATTCTGCCAAGAAGCAGGAATATTGCATTCAAATCACCCCTGACAGATGGCCATCCAGCCTCTGCTTAAAAGCTTCCAAAGAAGGAGCCTCCACCACACTCCGGGGCAGAGAGTTCCACTGCTGAATGGCTCTCACAGTCAGGAAGTTCTTCCTCATGTTCAGATGGAATCTCCTCTCTTGTAGTTTGAAGCCATTGTTCCACGTCCTAGTCTCCAAGGAAGCAGAAAACAAGCTTGCTCCCTCCTCCTCCCTGTGGCTTCCTCTCACATATTTATACATGGCTATCATATCTCCTCTCAGCCTTCTCTTCTTCAGGCTAAACATGCCCAATTCCCTAAGCCGCTCCTCATAGGGCTTGTTCTCCAGACCCTTGATCATTTTAGTCGCCCTCCTCTGGACACATTCCAGCTTGTCAATATCTCTCTTGAATTGTGGTGCCCAGAATTGGACACAATATTCCAGATGTGGTCTAACCAAAGCGGAATAGAGGGGTAGCATTACTTCCTTAGATCTAGACACTAGGCTCCTATTGATGCAGGCCAAAATCCCATTGGCTTTTTTTGCCGCCACATCACATTGTTGGCTCATGTTTAACTTGTTCTCCACGAGGACTCCAAGATCCTTTGATATTGTGGCAAATACAATGATTTGTAATGATAACGAATACGGGGTGATGCTAAAGCTCTCTACATTCAACTCCATAATTTGCACCTTAGAGATATAGGCTGGGATTGTATACAAAGGTATAACCTAAAATAATGCATCATAACAGACTGTGGCACAGCTGGCTGGGAGTTGAAGCCGAGCATGACCCCCCCCCCCCCAACAAGGGATGGTGACTTATAGTTCTGCAAAGGACAAAGGTACCAGACTGGGCAATAGGGGCAAGGCACTGACAACAACAAGGACCCCACGAGACTTTTGGGAAACGGCTGGATCTTGGGACTTCTGCCCTTCGTGAGAGTTGTAGTTTCCCAAGGACCAAAGTGTGAATCAGTTGCAGCACAGCTGGGGTTTCATCTACCAGCCTTCCCAATGATCATGGACTCTCTGCCTGCATGTCTTGGACTTCAGTACATACTATCTCCCTCATGAACTTTCCTCAAAGATCTTTTAAAACATTGGACTTCAGGCTTCTTCGTGAAAATTAATCCTCTTATTTAGGGCTGGGCAACCACGGAAAAATTTGTTTCTAAACTCGATTCGTTTTTAGGGGTTTTTTGTGTTTCGTTTTTTAAAAGAATTCCGAAATCTTTCTTTAAAAAAGTTCGATATTTACGAAATTTTGGAAATTACGAAACAATTTCGAAACAATAACGAATCGATTCGTTAATGGCGGACGCGATTGCGCAATACGCTAAAAAACCCTCCAAATGGGACAGGGGGAACTTCCGAAGCTTCCCTCTCCCTCTGTTGTTGACTGTTGGTGTGATAATTTATTTTTTTATCACTGATAAAACAAACAACAACTATAAAACTTGCACCAGACATACGGAAATAATAACGAAATAATAACGAAACGATTTCGAATGAATTTCGAAACAATTACGAAAGAATTACGAAAGAATACGAAATAAATTTTAAAAATTCGTTTCGATTTTTAGTTGCTCCTGAATGGTTCAATATCGGATTGTAAGCTACTTTAAATACGAATTATTAATGAATTACGAAATTAACGAACGAAACCACCCAGCCCTACTCTTATTAAATATACTTGGGATGTGGGACAAAGATGGGGTTTTGTTGCCATGAAATGCTTATGATTTGAATGTATGTATCTTGCTATGAAATATCTTTTGCCCCCTTTACCCTTGCCCTTTGCCCCAAAAAGGCGACCAGGAAAAACCACTCAGTGCCTGAGGGGGCTGTTGTTCCCTCGAAACCAACCTTATCACAGACATTTGCATGGACAATAGCAACTGGAAATTCTTTGTTTATTTTTCTGAGTTGGCCTGGTAAACAGGGAATTTCTCTGGTCACATTTTCATTTAATCGCAAAGGGGCGAGACTGGCCCCAGGGGTCTTCTTGCCCGGCTCTGTTTGTTTCATCCAAAAACCCATCAAAACCAACATACCTTATCTGATCCTGGAAGAGGAAGGCTTGAATCAAATGATTATCCCTAATCACTGATCCATCACAAGAACAAAGAACTGGTTTCCTTAGCTGGCTGATCCCTCGGGCAAAGGACAGTGGAATGTCATCATCCTCTCTGGGCACAATGCCCCTCTTCCGTCCTGCCTCCCTCTCCCTGATTTGCTAAGAAGCCAAAGAGGGAGGGAGTTTTGAAACTTTCAAACCTGTATTTTGCTATAAATATGCCTCTGATCAATGTATTGGTATGCTTGCGTGTGAATGATCACTGCAATTGCATCCACTTCAGCTGAATCGCTAATAAAAAGCCTCGGTCGCCTTCTTCTTCCGCTTGGTGGGATTTTATTATTTTTAATATTTTTCGCTGCTGGAATTCGCTTCTCTGATACGCCAAGTTCCAGAGACCCTCTTTGGTCCAGTCTCAAGGAGTCTCTTCTACTGGGGAGACTCTTCCAAATTCAAGCTCAATATCAGAGTCAGCTGCATAAAGATAACTACTGACCGAAAGGTTATGAGTTTGAGCTTCTGACCAATTTGTGTAGCTTGCTGTCGAACTTTGTAGCCCGAAAGACAGTTGCATTTGTCAGGTAGGAAATTTAGGTACCACTTATGTAGGGAGTCTAATTTAAATCATTTAATCATTAATCTAATTTAAATCATCTAATTTAAATCACTAATTTAAATCATTAAATATCCAACAAGCATACAAAGAATGAGGAAGTATTGTCAAAGGCTTTCATGGCCAGAATCACTGGGTTGTTGTAGGTTTTTTCAGGCTATATGGCCATGTTCTAGAGGCATTTTCTCCTGACGTTTCGCCTGCATCTATGGCAAGCATCCTCAGAAGCAGTGAGGTCTGTTGGAAATAGGAAGATGGACTTATATATCTGTGGAATGACCAGGGTGGGACAAAGGACTATTGTCTGTTGGAGCTAGGTGTGAATGTTTCAACTGACCACCTTGACTAGCATTTGATTGCCTAGCAGTGCCTGGAGCCAACCTGGACACAGCATATTATTTGAGAACACAGAAATGCTGGATCATTCTAACAACCACCATGTCAGACTACACAGTGAAGCCATTGAAATCCACAAGCATGTGGACAATTTCAACAGAAAGGAGGAAACCATGAAAATGAACAAACTCTGGCTACCAGTATTAAAAAACTCTAAAATTAGAACAGCACAACAACAGAGAGGAAACAAATAAAGACATCTAATCACCTCTCAACAAAAGTTTGTTCTAGGCACTGTCAGGCCATTATATGCTAATCAAGGTGGTCAGCTGAAACATTCACACCTAGCTCCAGCAGACAAGAGTCTCTTTTCCCACCCTGGTCATTTCACAGATATATAAACCCTTTTTTCCTAGTTCCAACAGACCTCACTACTTCTGAGGATGCTTGCCATAGATGCAGGTGAAACGTCAGGAGAAAATGCCTCTAGAACATGGCCATATAGCCCTGGTCATTCCACAGATATATAAACAAACAAGGACATCTAATCATTTCTCAACAAAAGATTGCTCCAGACCAAGGGCAAGATGGATAGATGGCATCCTTGAAGTGACTGGCTTGACTCTGAAGGAGCTGGGGGTGGTGACGGCAGACAGGGAGCTCTGGTGTGGGCTGGTCCAGGAGGTCACAAAGAGTTGGAAATGACTAAATGAATAAATAATAAAAATAATGCCAGTAATTCCTAATTGGTTATCCTCTTCACTGTTTTCTGAAACTCTGCCTAATTATCACCTTTGTTGATTGCTTGCTTGGTTCTTTTAGTGAAAGAGATTTACATCCACTATCTACTATCAAGTTAATGGAAGTTGTAAATAGTCATGGCAGCAAGTGCGGAGAGGGATCAGTTTTACCACTTTAAACTAAGAAGAAAGGAACAAAAGAATTGTAATGGTTTGGTTCACTTAATTTGAAAGAACTAATTTGTTTTTAAGTGCCCTGAATTAGAGAACTTAAGGACCACAAATCAATGTAGCGTGCTCACCAATCCTTGAAGCCTGGAAAATTCCCACTCATGTTTCCCATAATGTCACAAAGCCAAGCAAAACAATGTAAACAATGCGTGAAATAAATAAATAAATAAATAAATAAATAATAGTCTGAGGATGATGGTCCTCCAAGTGATGTGTCTTGGTGGTAGATACATAGGTGGCTGTGGAGCCGTATTCTTGACCCACATGTTCTCCTGCAGTGAGGGCATTGGTTTCCAGGTGGAAGGCAGTCCCAGTTGGGTTGGCTTGACATGCCTTCCTCTTGACACGTTTCTCTGTTTTCCCCTTTGTTCATGCCCCTTCAAATTCTTCAGCACTGCTGGTCACAGCTGACCTCCAGCTAGAGTGCTCAAGGGCCAGGGCTTCTCAGTTCTTGATATCTAGGACACAGTTTGTAAGATTAACTTTAAACCAATCTTTAAATCTCTTTTCCTGTCTGCAAACATTACATTTCCCATTATTGAGTTTGGAGTAGAGTAGCTGCTTTGGGATATGGTGATCGGGCATTCGGACAACGTGGCTGGTTGATGGAGGACCATCTCTTCAATGCTGGTGGTCTTTGCTTCTTCCAGCTCGTTGATGTTTGTCTATTAGGCCTGGGCGGTTTCGTTTCGTTAATTCGTAATTCGTTAATAATTCGTTAATTTTTCCAATTACAAAACGATAACGAACCATTCTGGAGCAATCATTAAAAAAAACGAATTTTTAAACACGTTTTGTAAATGCTTCGTATTTCGTTATTGTATTCGTTTCGTTATTGTTCTGAGGTCGTTTCGTTATTATTTCCGCATGTCTGGGCCAGTTTTATGGTTTAATTAGTGAAAAAAAATTATAATATCACACCAACAGTCAACAACAGGGGGAGAGGGTAGCTTCAGAAGGTTTTGGAGGTTTTTTAGCATATTTCGCGGTCGCGTCCGCCATTAACGAATCGATTCGTTATTGTTTCGGAAATCGATTCGTTAATTTTTTACCATTTACGAAATTTCGTAAATATCGAACTTTTTAAAAGGAAAATTTTGTAATTATTTTAAATATCAAAACAAAAAAACCCCCCAAATACAAATCGATTTTAGAAACAAATTTTTGCGTTGTTACCCAGGCCTATTGTCCATCCATCTTCCCATGAAATTTGCAGGATCTTTTGGAGGCAACGCTGATGGAATCGTTCCAGGAGTTGCATGTGACATCTGTAGATAATGCACGTTTTGCAGATATAGCAGGGTTAGGAGGACAATAGCTTGATAAACAAGCACCTTGGTATCTCGATGGATGTCCCGGTCCTCAAACACTCTCTGCTCCATTCTGAAAAATGCTGCACTCGCAGAGCTCAGGTGGTGTTGTATTTCGGTGTAAATGGTGACTTTTGTGGAGAGGTGACTGCCAAGGCCAATCCAGACATTTACCTTTATCTCAGGAGCTCCTGAAGCACTTTATGCACTATCTCCTCCTTACCTACAGTTTACCAGTTGGAGGTCGTCAGCAGGTGTGACCGCTTCAATGATATTTTGTGCTTTATATCATGTTTATAATAATAATAATAATAATAATAATAATAATAATAATCCTTTATTTATACCCCGCTAACATCTCCCGAAGGACTCGGTGCGGCTTACAAGAGGCCGAGGCCCAACACATCAATAAAACAACAGCATAGCAAATACAAAAATAAATAAACTCAAAAAAAACAAGCAATAAACATTAAAACAATAGCAATAAACATTAGACAATAATACAATGACACATTTAAAACTAAGGCCGGGCCAAATGTAATGATTAAATTTTGAAAATGCTGAACATGACAGGTGAGATGGATAGGTTTTTGGAGATAAGTGCGGTGTGCAGACAGTCTTAATCTCTAGTCAAGTGCAATTGGGACATGATGCTAGGAGCAGGGGCGGCTCATCCATTACGCGAAGTAAGCGGTCGCAGAACACTTTTTTTGCCAGGGGCAGAGAGGCGCCTCTGTAAATGCCCCTCGACCGCCACTTGAGGAGCGTCCCCTCAGCTCACAACAGCCCTAGCAGTCCAGGGGGCACCTAGGTTTTCTTGCCTTGCTGCCGGGCGATCCTCTTCCCAAAGGGGCCAGGCCCTTGACCCTCGCCTAGCCCCTCTCATTCCTGCTCTACCCGGCCACCGTGTGTGGGAGCAGAGCTGCCGCTGAATCGTTCTCCGCGTTAGATCCCTTCCCCATGACCGGCTCCCTTTCCCGATCCCCCGGCGCTCCACCTGCCTCCTCTCCTCTCCTCAATCTGCGGGTGGGCCCAGGGGCGGAGCCGCTGCGCCTGGCCCGCTTCGGGTCCGGAGGCGTGTCTGAAGACCCCAGCATGCGCACCAAAAGTCGCCTCTTCTCCTGACTTTCTCTTCAGCCATTGGGACCACGAGAGAGAGAGGGAGAGAGCCCCTCTGGCTGGAGGTATCTCCCACCTCCGCTCCCTCCTTTGTTTTTGCGCCTACCTTCAGGAAAGGTGGGCATCTCCACCTCTCTCTCTCTCTCTCTCTCGGTCCCAATGGCTGAAGAGAAAGTCAGGAGAAGAGGTGGCTTTTGGTGCACACGCCGGGTTCTTCAGGCACGCCTTCGGATCCAAAGCGGGCCAGGCAAGGAAGCAAGTGCGGCAAATGTAGTTACTGGGATGTATAGTTCACCTACAATCAAAGAGCATTCTGAACTCCACCAATGATGGAATTGAACCAAATATGGCACACAGAAAATATATATCAATGATTGGTTGGGGGGGGGGGGGCAAAATACTGTTTGCTTACCGTTTGAAAATTACCTAGGGCTGCCTCTGGCTAGGAGTTTCCTATTCTGGGAAGGCACATTGGAACAACCACCTCTTCAAACTCTTCCTAAAGACTGCCAATGTTGGGGCTTGTCTGATATCCTTGGGGAGAGAGTTCCAGAGTCGGGGGGCCACCACGGAGAAGGCCCTGTCCCTCGTCCCCACCAATCGTGCGACGCAGGTGGGACCGTGAGCAGGGTAAGATGGAAAAAGTATGTGATGGAACTGGAAACTATGATGAACTTGCATGGTTTACTGCTCAATACAAGACTAAAGAAAGAAAGAAACCTGGAACAAGGGATTTCTTGATGCTCCATGGGTGCCACTTTAGAATAGAATGAGAACTCCACAATCAGGAAAGCAAAGTGAGGAAAAGTTCAGGATCGTCCCTCAAAGCTATTTGCAGTCACAAAGTACACTATAATCAGGCTAATAGCAACATGGGGCCAATGAGTTAAAATGATGCTGGAATAATTTCATGCAATATATTACCTGTAATTACCAACCCCAATACAAGAGTCTTTTGACCTTTTGGATAACTGGCAGAATAGTATTATGAGATGTGGAAGCCAATCTCCCCAAGAATGCAGGGAAGACAAGGATTAAAGTCAAGTGAGATAATTAACTGTGTGATTATTTTTCCAAATAAATATACAGCCTTCACTTCAATGGCAGCAGAGTTGTTATTAACCTCTACAGACATCAGAACAGCATTAATAACCAGACCAATACAAAAGAGTGTGTTTTCTCCATCATTTCTGTACCATTGCTGTCGTGGTATTGGTTTTCCCTAAATCAGTGGTTCTCAACCTTCCTAATGCCGTGACCCCTTAATACAGTCCCTCATGTTGTGGTGACCCCTATACATAATATTGTTTTCGTTGCTACTTCATAACAGTCATTTTACTACTGTTATAATCATAATGTAAACATCTGATATGCAGGATATATTTTCATTCACTGGGCCAAACTGGGCACAAATACCCAATACACCCAAATGTGAATGCTAGTGGGTTTGGGGGAGGATTGATTTTGTAATTTGGGAGTTGTAGTTGCTGGGATTTATAGTTCACTTATAATCAAAGAGCATTCCGAACTCCACCAGAGATGGATTTGAACCAAACTTGGCTCCCATGACCAATGGAAAACATTGGAAGGGTTTGATAGGCATTGACCTTGAGTTTGGGAGTTGTAGTTCACCTATATCCAGAGAGCACTATGGAATCATGCAATGGTGGATCTGGACCAAACTTGGCATGAATACTCAATATGCCCAAATGTGAACACTGGTGGAGTCCGGGGAAAATAGATCTTGACATTTGGGAGTTGTAGTTGCCGGGATTTATAGTTCATTACAATCAAAGAACATTCTGAACTCCACCAACGATAGAATTGGCTCAAACTTCCCACATGGAATCCCCATGACCATCAGAAAATGCTGTGTTTTCTTATGGTCTTTGGCGACCCCTCTGACACCCCCTCGCGACCCGCTCAGGGGTCCCGACCCCCAGGTTGAGAAACATTGGTCTAGAGGCATTCTCTCCTGACGTTTCGCCTGCATCTATGGCAAGCATCCTCAGAGGTAGTGAGTAGGCTTGGGTAACCATGGAAAAATTTGGTTCAAAGAACATTCTGAACTCCACCAACAATAGAATTGGCTCAAACTTCCCACATGGAATCCCCATAACTATCACAAAATGCTGTGCTTTCTTATGGTCTTTGGTGACCCCTCTGACACCCCCAGGTTGAGAAACACTGCCCTAAATGATCAAGGGTCTGGAGAACAAGCCCCATAGCTGGATGGCTCTTTCTTAGGAGGGCTTTAATTATGTTTTCATGCCCTGGTGAAGGGAGTTGGACTAGAAGCCAGCATATCACAACCTGCACGAGAGAGGCCCGAGGGGAGGGGTCACAAGAGGGTGTCAGAAGATTTGCTAAAGTCCACCAGAAAACACAGTATGTTCTGTTGGTCATGGGGGTCCTGTGTGCGAAGTTTGGCCCAATTCTATCGTTGGTGGGGTTCAGAATGCTCTTTGATTGTAGGTGAACTATAAATCCCAGTAATTACAACTCCGAAGAGTCAAGGTCTATTTTCCCCAAACTCCAACTGTGTTCATATTTGGGCATATGGAATATTCCTGTCATGTTCGATCTAGATCCTTCATTGTTTGAGTCCACAGTGCTCTCTGGATGTAGGTGAACTACAACTCCCAAATGTCAAGGTCTATTTTCCCCAAACTCCACCAGTGTTTACATTTGGGCGTATTGAGTATTTGTGCCAAGTTCAGTCCAGATCTATCATTGTTTGAGTCTGGATGTAGGTGAACTACAACTCCAAAACTCAAGGACAATGCCCACCAAACCCTTCCAGTGTTTTCTGTTGGTCATGAGCGTTCTGTGTGCCAAGTTTGGTTCAGTTCAATCATTGGTGGAGTTCATTTCTCTTTGATGGAGCCCCCGGTGGTGCGGTGGGTTAAACCCCTGTGTCGGCAGGACTGAAGACCGACAGGTCGCAGGTTCGAATCTGGGGAGAGGCGGATGAGCTCCCTCTATCAGCTGCAGCTCCTCATGCAGGGACATGAGAGAAGCCTCCCACAAGGATGATAAAAACATCAAATCATCCAGGCATCCCCTGGGCAACGTCCTTGCAGATGGCTAATTCTCTCACACCAGGAGTCACACCTGACACGACAAAAAAAAATATCTTTGATTATAGGTTAACTATCAATCCCAGCAACTACAAATCCCAAATGACAAAATCATTTTTTTGAGGGATGGTCACTCCTTGGGTTAGTAGGTGTCTTGTGGCCAAATTTGGCGGCAATACGTCCAGCAGATTTTGAGTTATGATGTCACTCAAAACGAACAAAGCATATATATACATACATACACACACACACAAATACACTAGCTGTCGCCTGCCATGCATTGCTGTGGCCCAGCCTGGTGATCTGGAAAGTAAAATAATAAGAAAGCATTGGTTTCTGCTATATGTAATGTCTTGATGCTTGTGGGTAAACAGTATTTCTTGTTTTTCTTTTTCAGTATTGATGTAGAGATAGTCTGGTTTGCCTGGTCTGGAACATGCAACATATCATTGTCCTTCTTTAGGGGTCCCTTTCTGAGAAGAAGCCACGAGAGTCAACACAAAGATCCACCCAGAGGAAAAGTGTTCTTGCCAGACATCAAGGGAACCACTGACCGCAGAGGGAAGCTGATGAGGAAACACAACATACAAACTATCTCCAGACCCACCAAGAAAATCCAACCAATGCTCCGTTCAGCAAAGGACAAGAGGGATCCTCTCACCTCTGCAGGAGTCTACTGTGTACCATGCAGCTGTGGACAAGTCTACAGAGGGACCACCAAACTCAGCAGCATCTCCCAGACACGAATCAAGGAACATGAAAGGCAGACTACTTCAACCAGAGAAGTCAGCCATAGCAGAGAACCTGATGAACCAACCTGGACACAGCATATTATTTGAGAACACAGAAATGCTGGACCACTCCAACAACCACCATGTCAGACTACACAGAGAAGCCATTGAAATCCACAAGCATGTGGACAATTTCAACAGAAAGGAGGAAACTATGAAAATGAACAAAATCTGGCTACCAGTATTACCACCTAGCTCCAGCAGACAAGAGTTCTTTGTCCCACCCTGGTCATTCCACAGATATATAAACCCCCTTTTCCTAGTTCCAATAGACCCCACTACCTCTGAGGATGCTTGCCATAGATAAAGGCGAAACATCAGGAGAAATGCCTCTAGAACAGTGTTTCTCAACCTGGGGGCCGGGACCCCTGGGGGGGTCACAAGGGGGTGTCAGAGGGGTCGCCAGGGACCACCAGAAAACACAGTATTTTCTGATGGTTATGGGGGTTCTGTGTGGGAAGTTTGGCCCAGTTCTATCATTGATGGGGTTCAGAGTATTATTTGATTGTAGGTGAACTATAAATCCCAGCAACTACAACTCCCAAGTGTCAAGGTCTATTTTCCTCAAACTCCACCAGTGTTCACATTTGGGCATATTGACTATTCATGCCAAGTTTGCTTCAGATCCATCAGTGATCTCTGGATATAGGTGAGCTACAACTCCAAAATTCAAGGTCAATGCCCACCAAACCCTTCCAGTATTTTCTGTTGGTTGTAGGAGTTCTGTGTGCCAAGTTTGGTTCAATTCCATTGCTGGTGGAGTTCAGGATGCTCTTTGATTGGAGGTAAACTATACACCCCAGCAACTACAACTCCCAAATGACAAAATCAATTCCCCCCCCCCCCTCCCAACCCCACCAGTGTTCAAATTTGGCACATTGGGTATTTGTGCCAAATGTGGTCCAGTGAATGAAAATACATCCTGCATATCCAATATTTACATTACAATTCACAACGGTAGCAAAATTACAGTTATGAAGTAGCAACAAAAATAATTTTATGGTTGGGGGTCACCACAATATGAGGAACTTTATTAAGGGGTCGCCGCATTAGGAAGGTTGAGAACAACTGCTCTAGAACATGGCCATATAGCCCGAAAAAACCTACAACAACCCAATAATAAAGAACTTTGTTAAACTTTCCAAGTTTCTAAAGACTTTGTTTAGGGAAATCTATAGGGCCTCTAATCCGAGGCACCCCCAGCGTCGCGTTGGGCATACAGAGCACATCCTATCTACAGACCTTTTCACAGTCTCAGCGCGTGACAGCACACTACCAGTCCAAACTCATAGAGTTTCACATAGCATAGTTCTGGGATTTGTAAGTCAAAAACACAAATCCCAGGACAGCATGCTTCTCATCCCTAAACTAAATCCAATTGTGATTCTCAAATACAGTTGATCCACCGAATTAATGAGATCTTACTAAGTCAATGCTTATCTAAGCTCTGCTGATACGTTTGGTCAAATTATGTGGAACTACCACTGAATGTATTTTCACTGCTATGAGAAATGTCCGTGAAAATATGAAAATCACATTTGCATGTGGTTTAAACATAATTTGAACTATTTAATACAAAAAAATGCTCAGCGCAAGAAGCAATTAATATCTGAAGAATGAGAAAGTTACGTAAAGAATGTTAAAAACATTTAGCAATGTAACGTAATATAAACAGGCGAGGATAAATGAAGCAAACCCATTCCAAGCTGTCATGCACTCATTAAAATGAGTGATTCACTAATTACTTGTGCTATGCTAGGTTAGTACCATGACCTATGGGACGCACGGAGCAAGCGGATATTTTTGCAGCCAACATGCTGTGTAATGTCCGTAGAGCTAAGTGCACTGAAATTAAATGCTTCATGTTGGTTATTACACGTCCACAAAAATCACAAAGTATTATGCTCCCAGTCAATTTTTGCTCGCAGTTCTATATAAATTTTGCAGTTTATAGTATCCCAAAGAGAGCTGTTGTTGTTGTTGTTCATTCGTTCAGTCGTCTCCGACTCTTCGTGACCTCATGGACCAGCCCACGCCAGAGCTCCCTGTCGGCCGTCACCACCCCCAGCTCCTTCAAGGTCAGTCCAGTCACTTCAAGGATGCCATCTATAACGATTTTGATGGGATATCCAGGCAGGGTGGACACAGCGATCACACCTCTGCCCCTCAATGTAGTGTTGATCAAAGGCTGACCCTATGTTGTAAATGCAAGTGACCGAAGGTTCTTGGTAGTAATAGCCGCCACCACCTCAGAATTGTTGGCCTGAGGAACCAAAGGGTGTGAATGTATTATATGTAATAGATGTTTGAGCACTTGATTTTCTATGGCTTCTTCCACTGGATGACTGGATTTTAAAAATGTGTTGAGAGAATGAGTTCTGAGGGAAACGAATGGATTGAGGCATACACCAGTTAACAGTAAACTAAGAAAGGGTTTATTTAAACTTGATATTAACAACAACTCGTTGGAAATGAGTGGTACAGAAGCTTAACTCAGTTGCATAAACTTGATTACTTAAACAGACAGTTCCCCTGACAGAATAGCTTTTACAGCTGTGAGTCCCTATAACAAACTGTTCTACTTTTAGACACAGTTTCACTGGAGAAACAGATCCCTTTCTGTTTCCCCCACAGGGCAGTAAGCTCTAGAGACAAAGCTTTCTTTTACTGGCTCTCCCAGCACAGTAAAACTCCTAGCCTTTGTCTCAGCCTATCTCCCTAACCTAAAGGCTCACTAAAAGCTCTTCTTCTCCTGTCAGATCCCTGCTGTAACTTCCTCTCTAAAAATCCACAACCTTCTCTGTCTCTATCTAAGATCCTTCTCTCTTTTCTGTCAAACTAGACAGCTTCTTTCCCTCTCTAAGCTGACTCCTCCCCCAATTGCTACACCCAATCAGGAGTCAGCCTGACTCCTCCTCCTGCTCTGCTTGACTACCAAGATGCCAGCCACTGTTATGCAGGCTTCGGCCTAGCCGACTAAAAGGTAGATCTATTACACCATCCATCCATCTTGCCTTTGGCCGGCCCCTCTTCCTTTTGCCTTCTACTTTCCCCAGCATCATTCCCTTCTCTAGGCTTTCCTGTCTCCTCATGATGTGGCCAAAGGACTTCAACTTGGTCTCTAGCCTCCTTCCCTCCAATGAGCAGCCGGGCTTTCTTTCCTGGAGGATGGACTGGTTGGATCTTCTCGCAGTCCAAGGCACTCTTAGAACTTTCCTCCAACACCACAGCTCAAAAGCGTCTCTCTTCCTTCGCTCAGCCTTCCCGAAGGTCCAGCTCTCACATCTGTAGGTGACTACAGGGAATACCATGGCTTTGACTAGGCGGATCTTCGTTGCCAGTATGATGTTTCTGCTCTTTACTATTTTATCAAGATTGGACATTGCTCTCCTCCCAAGAAGGAAGCGTCTTCTGATTTCCTGGCCACAGTCTGCATCTGCAGTAATTTTTGTGCTTAGAAATACAAAGTCTGTCACTGAATTACAATATACTAGCTCTCTCCCAAAGAGAGCTAGTATATTGTAATTCAGTGGTTCTCAACCTATGGGTCCCCAGGTGTTTTGGCCTACAACTCCCAGAAATCCCAGTCAGTTTACCAACTGTTAGGATTTCTGGGAGTTGAAGGCCAAAAACATCTGTGGACCCCAGGTTGAGAACCACTGTTGTAATTACTAGCCATTCCCTGCCACAAGTTGCTGTGGTCCAGTTCGGTGATCTGGAAAATAAAGTAACGCGAAAGTGTTGGCTTCTAATATATGTGATTTCTTTCTGCTTGTGGGTAAACAGTCCTACTTGTTGTTTGCAACATATCTGTTCTGTTGCCGCTGGGCTTAAAATGAAGTGCTTTTAAAAGAGGATGTGCAACTTGAGCACAACAGGAAGCCCAAAGAGAAGCTCTTAGAGAATTTTCCTCCATAAACAGTCTTTAGAGGGTTTGAGAAATACAACAAAGTCTTTATTGATGAACAATCAAACAGGAATTTCTTTTGTCTTCAAAGGTTAAACAAATGCTTCCAGGCTTCAAGCAACTGGTGGCTTTTAACTGTTTCTTTGCTTTACTCCAAAAGAAAATACCTTTCTAGCTCCTTCCAGGCTAACTGTGAACCTAAACCTAACTGATGTGGATCCACTACTGGGCTGAACTGTGTCTCAAAACCAAGTGGACGTACCAGTAGGCCTGTAGTCACTTAGCTGGAGTTCTTGATGTTTAAAGCTGTTATTCCCTCTGAAATTCCTCGGGGCTGTAAGGCTGTTTCCCTGGAACCTTTGGGAATCTTTAGATGCTCTTAAGACTGTTCTCCCCCGGGAAGTCTTAAGGGTTGAAGCTTTTGCACAGGAGACCTGGACAAATCCTGTACATTAGCTATTCTTGCAGAGACTAACTAAAAAATGGCTCCCTTCCCTTCTCTAAACCCAAAAGGGGGCAGGACTAGAGAACCTAATGATGATGAACAGGTGGCCTGCCCTATAACTGCAAACTTTAACAGGAAGCCACCCTGCTGCAGAATCCCAAGCCTTTGGCTGCAAGCAAACACTTAATACAAGGCAAATAAAGTGAGAGCTTCTGGTACAGCTGTACCAGCACAATATCATTGTCTTTCTTTAGTGGTCCCTTTCAAATCTAGGATACTATATCTGTCATAGATGTGTGTGTGTGTGAATCATATCTTATCTATATCTATGGCTGGATGACTCTTTGTCAGGAGGGCTTTGATTATGTCTTCTTTCCCTGGTGAAGGGAGTTGGACTGTGTGGCCTTCAGTCAGCATTTCTCAACCTGTGGGAGCCCCCAGTGGCACAGTGGGTTAAACCCTGTGATAGTTTCACCCGAGGGTCACCAAAACTCAGAAATAATTTGAAGGCACACAGCAACAATGATCATGTAATCACAATGGAGCCCCCGGTGGCACAGTGGGTTAAACCCCTGTGCCGGCAGGACTGAAGACTGACAGGTCACAGGTTCAAATCTGGGGAGAGGCGGATGAGCTCCCTCTATCAGCTCCAGCTCCTCATGCGGGGACATGAGAGAAGTCTCTTACAAGGATGATAAAAACATCAAATCATCCGGGCGCCCCCTGGGCAACATCCTTGCAAACATCCAATTCTCTCACACCAGAAGCGACTTGCAGTTTCTCAAGTCTTTCCTGACACGACAAAAAAAAAACCTATTGGTCAGGACCCAGAACGAGGGGGGAGTCATGAGAGGTTGTCAAAAGGGTCTCCAAAGACCACCAGAAAACACAGTATTTTCTGTTGGTTCAGGGTGTTCTGTGTAGGAGGTTTAGCCCAATTCGATCTTTGGTGGGGTTCAGAGTGCTCTTTGATTATAAGTGAACTATAAATCCCAGTAACTACAGCTCCCAAATGTCAAGGTCTCCCCCCACACACACACACACACACACTCCATCTGTGTTCACGTTTTGTCATATGGAGTATTCCTGCCAAATTTGGTCCAGATCCATCATTGATTGAGTCCACAGTGCTCTCTGGATGTAGGTTAACTACAACTCCAAAACTCAAGGTCAATGCCCACCAAACCCTTCCAGAATTTTCTGTTGATTGTGGGAGTTCTGTGTGCCAAGTTTGGTTCAATTCCATCATTGGTAGGGTTCAGAATGCTCTTTGATTGTAGGTGAATTATAAATCCCAGCAACTACAACTCCCAAATGACAAAATCCATTTTTTTGAGCGAAGGACATGCATTGGGTTGTTAGGTGTCTTGTGTCCAAATTTGGTGTCCATTCGCCCAGTGGTTTTTGAGTTCTGTTAATCCCACAAACGAACATTACATTTTTATATCATTTTTACATTTTTATTTATATCGACTAGCTGTCCCCTGCCACGCGTTGCTGTGGCCCAGTCTGGTGATCTGGAAAATAAAGTAATGGTTTTTAATCTGTGTAATGTCTTGATGCTTGTGGGTAAACAGTATTTCTTGTTATTTCTTTGTCAGTGTTGATGTGGAGAGTGTCTGGTTTGCCCACCCTGGAACATGCAGCATATCATTGTCCTTCTTTAGGGATCCCTTTAAAATCTATGATACTATATCTCTCTGTGTGTGAATCATATATATCTGTATCTATTAGGCCTGGGTAACAACGGAAAAATTTGTTTCTAAAATCGATTCGTTTTTTGGGCGTTTTTGCGTTTCGTTATTTAAAATAATTACAAAATTTTCCTTTTAAAAAGTTCGATATTTACGAAATTTCGTAAATGTGAAAAAAATTACAAAACATTAACGAATCGATTTCTGAAACAATAATGAATCGATTCGTTAATGGCGGACGCGACCGCGAAATACGCTAAAAAACCTCCAAAAACTTCTGAGGCTTCCTTCTCCCTCTGTTGTTGACTGTTGGTGTGATATTATAATTTTTTTTCACTAATTAAACAAAAAACTTGCCCCAGACATGCGGAAATAATAATGAAACGACCTCAGAACAATAACGAAACGAATACAATAACGAAATACGAAGCATTTACAAAACATGTTTAAAAATTTGTTTTTAAAAAAAATTGCTCCAGAATGGTTCGTTATCGTTTTGTAATTGAAAAAAATAACGAATTATTAACGAATTACGAATTAACGAAACGAAACCACCCAGCCCTAGTATCTATATCTATGGTTGGATGGCTCCTTGTCAGGAGGGCTTTGATTACGTTTTCTTGCCCTGGTGAAGGGAGTTGGACTAGATGGCCTTAAGTATTTTCTGTCGCTTATGGGGGTTCTGTGAGGGAAGTTTACCCCGATTCTGTCATTTGTGGGGTTCAGAATGCTCTTTGATTATAGGTGAACTATAAATCCCAATAACCACAACACCCAACTCCATCTGTGTTCACATTTGGGCATATGGAATATCCGTGCCAAGTTTGGTCCAGATCCATCATTGTTTGAGTCTACAGTGCTCTCTGGTGGAAGTGAACTACAACTCCCAAACTCAAGGTCAATGCCCACCAAAGCCTTCTAGTGTTTTCTGTTGGTCATGGGAGTCTTGTGTGCCAAGTTTGACTCAATTCCATCATTGGTGGAGTTCAGAATGCTCTTTGATTGTAGGTGAACTATAAATCCCAGCAATTACAACTCCCAAATGACAAAATCAATTTTTTTGGTAATGTTCACTCCTTGGGTTAGTAGGTGTTTTGTGTCTAAATTTGGTGTCAATTCATCCTGTAGTTTTTGAGTTATGTTAATCCCACAAACGAACATTACATTGTATTGTCGAAGGCTTTCATGGCTGGAATCACTAGGTTCTTGTGGGTTTTTTCAGGCTATATGGCCATGTTCTAGAGGCATTTCTCCTGACGTTTCGCCTGCATCTATGGCAAGCATCCTCAGAGGTAGTGAGGTCTGTTGGAATTAGGACAATGGGTTTATATATCTGTGGAATGGCTGGGGTGGGGCAAGGAGCTCTTCCCTGCTGTAGTTAGCTGTGAATGTTTAGCTGATCACCTTCATTAGCATTTGAAGGCCTGCCTGAGCCTGGGAAAATCTCTTGCTGGGAGGTGTTAATCTGTGCCTGGTTGTTTCCCCTCTGTTGTTTTGCTGTTATAATTTTGGAGTATTTTAATGCTGGTAGCCAGATTTTGTTCATTTTCATGGTCTCTTCCTTTCTGTTGAAATTGTCCACATGCTTGTGGATTTCAATAGCTTCTCTGTGTAGTCTGACATGGTGGTTGTTGGTGTGGTCCAGCATTTCTGTGTTCTCAAATAATATGCTGTGTCCAGGCTGGTTCATCAGATGCTTTGCTATGGCTGACTTCTCTGGTTGACGTAGTCTGCAGTGCCTTCCATGTTCCTTGATTAGCGTCTGGGCAATGCTGCTGCGTTTGGTGGTCCCTCTGTAGACTTGTCCACAGCTGTATGGTATACGGTAGACTCCTGCAGAAGCGAGAGGATCCCTCTTGTCCTTTGCTCAACGTAGCATTTGTTGGATTTTCTTGGTGGGTTTGTAGATTGTTTGTATGTTGAGTTTCCTCATCAGTTTCCCTATGCGGTCAGTGGTTCCCTTGATGTATGGCAGGAACACTTTTCCTCTATATGATGTATGGCAGGAACATTACATTTTTATTTATCTAGATTTGTGTGTTCAACTAGAATTCCAAGAAACGGTTGACTCCCTGTTTGGCCATGGAGACCTCTTAGGTGACCTTAAGCAAGTCACAGTCTCCGAACCCAAGAGAAAGGCAATGAAGAACCTCGTCTGGAAAAAGTCTTGCAAAGAAAATCCATGACAGGTTCACCTTTGGTTGCCATAAGTACGAACCAACTTGAAGGCATTCAGAGCAGAAAAAAAGAAAGCGAGATAGAGATTATCTCCTCAAATGACTTGAAGGCACATACATGGCCATGCTTTCAACAAGCATTGTAAGCAAGCAACATGAATGACCTTGCTTCTTGTAACTCTCAGCAATTGCATGAACAATTAGCTACCACTTTTAAATAGCAAAGCATATCCTCTAGCACAGTGTTTCTCAACCTTGCTAACGCTGCAACTCCTTAATACAGTTCCTCATGTTGTGGTGACCCCCAACCATAACATTATTTTTGCTGTATTGTCGAAGGCTTTCATGACCGGAATCACTGGGTTGTTGTAGGTTTTTTCGGACTATATGGCCATGGTCTAGAGGCATTCTCTCCTGACATTTCGCCTACATCTATGGCAAGCATCCTCAGAGGTAGTGAGATCTGTTGTAACTAGGCAAAAGGTTATATATATCTGTGGAATGACCAGAATGAGACAAAGGACTCTTGTCTGCTGGAGCTAGGTGTGAATGTTTCAACTGACCACCTTGATTAGCATACAATGGCCTGACTGTGCCTGCAGCAAACTTTTGTTGAGAGGTGATTACATGTCCTTGTTAGTTTCCTCTCTGTTGTTGTGCTATTGCAATTTTAAAGTTTTTTTTAATACTGGTAGCCAGATTTTGTTCATTTTCCTACTTCCAACAGACCTCACTACCTCTGAGGATGCTTGCCATAGATGCAGGCGAAACGTCAGGAGAGAATGCCTCTAAACCATGGCCATATAGCCCAGAAAAACCTACAACAACCCATTATTTTTGTTGCTACTTCACAATGGTAATTTTGCTACCATTATGAAGCATAATGTATATATATGATATGCAAGATGTATTTTCATTTAATGGACCAAATTTGGTACAAATACCCAATATGCCCAAATTTGATACTAGTGGGGTTGTGGGGGGGGGGGGGGTTGATTTTGTCATTTGGGAGTTGTAATTACTGGGATTTATAGTTCACTTACATTTATTTATAGTTCACTTATAGTTCACTCAAACTGCTATGTCAGTGTTTCTAAACATTCCTATTGCTGCAACCCCTTAATAAAGTTCCTCATGTTGTGGCGACCCCCAACCATAACATTATTTTCGTTGTTACTTCATAACTGTAATTTTGCTAATGTTGTGAATCGTAATGTAAATTTCTGATATGCAGGATGTAATTTCCTCCACTTGACCAAATTTGGCACAAATACCCGAGGTTGCGGGAGGGGGGGGGGTTGATTTTGTCATTTGGGAGTTGGAGTTGCTGGGATTTATAGTTTAGCTACAATCATAGAGCATTCTGAACTCCACCAATGACGGAATTGAACCAAACTTGGCACACAGAACTCCCGTGAACAACAGAAAATACTGGAAGGGTTTGGTGGGCACTGACCTTGAGTTTTGGAGTTGTACTACAACTACATTTAGTAGTTCAACTACATTTAGAGAGCATTGTGGACTCAAACAATGATATATCTGGACCAAACACGGCACACATTCTCAATATGTCCAAATGTGAACACTGGTGGAGTTGGGGGAAACAGACTTTGACATTTGGGAGTTGTAGTTGCTGAGATTTATAGCTCACCTACAATCAAAGAGCATTCTGAACCCCACCAACGATAGAATTGGGCCAAACTTCCCACACAGAAAATACTGTTTTCTGATAATCTTTGGCAACCCCTTTGATACCACCTCGCAACCCCCTCAGGGGTCCTGACCCCCAGGTTGAGTAATGCTGCTCTAGTAGCTACAAAGTGACTCAATTCCCAGTGATTCATATATATTTGTTATTCACTACTCTCCTCCTCCTCCTCTCTTTCTCTTTCACATTCACAAACACACCCAAACTCTCTCTCACACACAAAACCAAACTCACTCTCTCTCACACACACATGCACATATGTACACTTTTCTCTTTCAGTTTCAGTAGCTGCCAGCCAAGGGATTTACTGGCACCATCCAAGTGGTTGGCAGAATCAGCATGCAAAGAAAAGCACATCCTTTATCCTGGCGTAACTAGAGGGCATGAGCATAACAGTAGCATTTACATGAATTTACTTTACCAGAGGCTATGGAATGTATGTATTAGGGCTGGGCGGTTTCGTTTCGTTAATTCGTAATTCGTTAATAATTCGTTAATTTTTTCAATTACAAAACGATAACGAACCATTCTGGAGCAATTTTTTAAAAAAACGAATTTTTAAACACGTTTTGTAAATGCTTCGTATTTTGTTATTGTATTCGTTTCGTTATTGTTCTGAGGTCGTTTCGTTATTATTTCCGCATGTCTGGGGCAAGTTTTTTGTTTAATTAGTGAAAAAAAATTATAATATCACACCAACAGTCAACAACAAAGGGAGAGGGAAGCTTCAGAAGTTTTTGGAGGTTTTTTAGCGTATTTCGCGGTTGCGTCCGCCATTAACGAATCGATTCGTTATTGTTTCGGAAATCGATTCGTTAATGTTTTGTAATTTTTTTCACATTTACGAAATTTCATAAATATCGAACTTTTTAAAAGGAAAATTTTGTAATTATTTTAAATATCGAAACAAAAAAAACCCCCAAATACAAATCGATTTTAGAAACAAATTTTTGCGTTGTTACCCAGGCCTAGTATGTATATATCTGTGCATGTGTAAAATAGAGTCCTAGAGATGACTCTTTCCTCTGATAATAAAATCAGGCAAGTATTCTTTCCTGTGACTAGACAGCGAAATGTTCTAGATGCCCTTCCTCTTAGGAAGGAAAGGAAATGTGAGCTGAACACCCCAGAGTAGAAATATGACACTATGTAATGCCATTTGGGATCAGAGGCGATGAAACACACATGTGCGCATGACATGACCACAAAGTAGCAAGCTTTAAATGGAAGTGAGTGTGATGATTTGGAATGAAAATTCAGATATTACTTCGAGGGAGACAGTTGATTTATTTAATCTGCTTTCATCCCGTCTTTCTCCATTTCAGATTTCTCCAAAGACTTTGGAGTGAGAAAATCAGGTGTAGTGGTAGAGCAATAGTAGGGAGGGCGTTCCACAGCCGAGGGGCCACCACTGAGAAGGCCCTGTCTCTCGTCCCCACCAACCGTACTTGTGATGCAGGCGGGACCGAGAGCAGGGCCTCCCCAGACGATCTTAACATCCTAACTGGTTCATAGGAGGAGATTCGTTCGGAGGGGTAAGTTGGGCCAGAACCATTTAGGGCTTTATAGGCTAAAGCCAGCACTTTGAATTGTGCCCGGTAGAAAACTGGCAGCCAGTGGAGCTGGCGCAACAGAGGAGTTGTGTGCTCCCTGAGTGCCGCTCCTGTTAGCAACCTGGCTGCCGAGCATTGGACCATTTGAAGCTTCTGGACAGTTTTCAAAGGCAACCCAATGTATAGAGCATTGCAGTAGCCAGTTTAGCCTGCAGAAGAGAGGAGACACGATAGCCATGTATAAATATGTGAGAGGAAGTCCTAGGGAGGAGGGAGCAAGTTTGTTTTCTGCTGTCCTGGAGACTAGGATGTGGAACAATGGCTTCAAACTACAAGAGAGGAGATTCCATCTGAACACGAGGAAGAACTTCCTGACTGTGAGAGTTGTTCAGCAGTGGAACTCCCTGCCATGAAGTGTGGTAAGGGCTCCTTCTTTGGAAGCTTTTAAACAGAGGCTGGATGGCCATCTGTTGGGGATGCTTTGAATGCAATTTTCCTGCCTCTTGGCAGAATGGGGTTGGACTGGTTGGTAGGGCTGGGCGGTTTCGTTTCGTTAATTCGTAATTCGTTAATAATTCGTTATGTTTTTAATTACAAAACGATAACGAACCATTCTGAAGCAATTTTTTTAAAAAAAACGAATTTTTAAACACGTTTTGTAAATGCTTCGTATTTCGTTATTGTATTCGTTTCGTTATTATTCTGAGGTCGTTTCGTTATTATTTCTGCATGTCTGGGGCAAGTTTTTTGTTTAATTAGTGAAAAAAATTATAATATCACACCAACAGTCAACAACAGAGGGAGAGGGAAGCTTCAGAAGTTTTTGGAGGTTTTTTAGCATATTTCGCGGTTGCATCCGCTATTAACGAATCGATTCGTTATTGTTTCGGAAATCGATTCGTTAATGTTTTGTAAATTTTTTCACATTTACGAAATTTCGTAAATATTGAACTTTTTAAAAGGAAAATTTTGTAATTCTTTTAAATAACGAAACGCAAAAACCCCCAAAAAACGAATCGATTTTAGAAACAAATTTTTCCGTTGTTACCCAGGCCTACTGGTTGGCCCATGAGGTCTCTTTCAACTCTATGACTCTATGATTCTCTGAGTCTATATATCTATATAAATAAAAATGTAATGTTCATTTGTGGGATTAACAGAACTCAAAAACCAATAGACCAGTGGTTCTCAACCTTCCTAATGCCATGGCCCCTCAATACCGTTCCTCATGTTGTAGTGACCCCCAAAGATAAAATTATTTTCATTACTCTTTCATAACTAAATTTGCTACTGTTATGAATCATAATGTAAATATCTGATATGCAGGATCAGGCCCGTAGCCAGGATTTTGTTTCGGGGGGGGGGGGGACTGAGTCTGAGTGAAAGAGGGTCTACCCTAGCAAACCTTTTGTATCATTACCCCAGTACCCCCATGCATATGGGATATATTGAACATGGTGATCAGATCATGATAGGAATAAACATAACACTTTAAATAATGTACCAGTAAGGCCTTCTCACGGACCACCATGAGAATTTCGGGGGGGAAGGGGCTGACGCTACATGTCTGTGCAGGATGTATTTTTATTCACTGGACCACATTTGGCACAAATACCCGATATGCCCAAATTTGAATACTGGTGAAGTAGGGGGTTTTTTTTGGGGGGGGGGGGTTGATTTCGTCATTTGGGAGTTGTAGTTGCTGGGATTTACAATCAAAGAGCATTCTGAATTCCACCAGTGTTGGAATTAAACCAAACTTGGCACACAGAACTCCCATTACCAACAGAAAATTCTGGAAGGGTTTGGTGGGCATTGATCTTGAGACAGAAACTCAGGCTAGGATGGATCTGGACCAAATTTGGCACAAATACTCAATATGGACACTTCTAGAGTTTGGGGGGAAGAGACCTTGACATTTGGGAGTTGTAGTTGCTGGGATTTATAGTTCACCTACAATAAAAGCGCATTCTGAACTGCATCAACAATAGAATTGGACCAACTTCCCACACAGAACCCCCATGACCTGTGTATTCTGATGGTTTTTGGTGACCTCTCTGACACCCCCTTGCGACCCCCCCCCCCCCAGAGGTCCCGGCCCCCAGGTTGAGAAACACTGCACTAGATGAATTGACACCAAATTTGGACACAATACACCTATCAGGCCAATGAGTGACCATCACCCATAAAAACACTGAAAAACACAGAGACTTAAAAAGTCAAAACCAAAGAACTACAACGCATGCACAAAGCCAGATATTAGGGCTGGGCGGTTTCGTTTCGTTAATTCGTAATTCATTAATTTTTTTAATTACAAAACGATAACGAACCATTCTGGAGCAATTTTTTTAAAAAAACGATTTTTTAAATACGTTTTGTAAATGCTTCGTATTTCGTTATGTATTTGTTTCGTTATTGTTTTGAGGTTGTTTCGTTATTATTTCCGCATGTCTGGGGCAAGTTTTATGGTGGTTTTTGTTTAATTAGTGAAAAAAAATTATAATATCACACCAACAGTCAACAACAGAGGGAGAGGGAAACTTCAGAAGTTTTTGGAGGTTTTTTAGCGTATTTCGCGGTCGCGTCCGCCATTAACGAATCGATTCGTTATTGTTTCGGAAATCGATTCGTTAATGTTTTGTAATTTTTTTCACATTTACGAAATTTCGTAAATATCGAACTTTTTAAAAGGAAAATTTTGTAATTATTTTAAATAATGAAACGCAAACCCCCCCAAAAAATGAATCGATTTTAGAAACAAATTTTTCCGTTGTTACCCAGGCCTACCAGATATATACACATACACAAATACACACACACACACACATAAAACACATATACACAGACTGGGTCACAGCAACTCATGGCAGGGAATGGCGAGTGATAGAATAATAGAGTTGGAAGAGACCACATGGGACATCTAGTCCAACCCCCTGCCATGCAGGAAAAGCACAATGAAAACACCTCTGATGAATGTATTTATTTATTTATTTCATATATTTATACCCTGCCCTTCTCACCCCCGAGGGGGGACTCAGGGCGGCCTCACAACAAGCACCGTACGATGCTGTCACTATCATAAACAATCAACAAATACATCAAAACATCAAAACAATTCATTAAAACAATTGATTAAACACGCCAGTTAAAAACCAAATCCAAATCTGGGTTAATTCAGTGTCGTGAGTTGCCTAAGTTGCCACTATTCACTAGCCGAACGCCTCGTCCCAAAGCCAAGTCTTCAGTTTTCTTCTAAAGGACAGGAGGGAGGTGGCCAATCTGATGTCCTTGGGGAGAGCATTCCAAAGATGGGGGGCCACTGCCGAGAAGGCCCCATCTCTCATTCCCACTAATGAGAAGAATCAGTGATTGAGCAGTAAAGAAATGGAGTCAAGAAGAATATAGTTGCCAAGAGCATACATATAACTCTTACAGTACCCCCCCCCCCCAATTTATGGCGGATCCAATGGAAGTTTTTTTTATTCTCAAGGAATCTTTAAGTTCTCTAGCATGCAGCACAACGTAGAAATGTCTAGAGAAATGTTACTTAGAATTTATGCCCTAAATATCAACATGGAATACACAACTGTTGTGTTAAGGCTATATAGAATACTAGCCATCCCCTGCCATACATTTCTGTGGCCCAGTTTGTGTATATGTGTTTTGTATGTGTATATGTGTGTATTAGGTCTGGGTAACAACGGAAAAAATTGTTTCTAAAATCGATTCGTTTTTTGGGGGTTTTTGCGTTTCGATATTTAAAAGAATTCCGAAATTTTTCTTTTAAAAAGTTCGATATTTACGAAATTTTGTAAATGTAAAAAAAATTACGAAACATTAACGAAACAATTACGAAACAATAATGAATCGATTCGTTAATGGCGGACGCGACCGCGCAATACGCTAAAAAACCTCCAAATGGGACAGGGGGAACTTCTGAAGCTTCCCTCTCCCTCTGTTGTTGACTGTTGCTGTGATATTATAATTTTTTTTTTACTAATTAAACAAAAAACAACTATAAAACCCAGACATGTGGAAATAATAACGAAACGACCTCAAACCGATAACTAAACGAATACATAACGAATCCGAAGCATTTACGAAACGAATTTAAAAATTCGTTTTGTTTTTAAGTTGCTCCAGAATGGTTCGTTATTGCTTCGTTATAAAAAAATAACGAATTTTTAACGAATTACGAATTAACGAAACGAAACCGCCCAGCCCTAGTGTGTATATGTGGTTTTACTCATGCATTGTAATTGTTTTAATTTTAATTGTTTTATTTTTTTTGGCTTTTAAGGTATCTTCTGCTGTGTTTTCCAGTGTTTTTATGGGTGATGGTCACTCGTTGGCCTGATGGGTGTTTTGTGTCCAAATTTGGTGTCAATTCGTCCAGTGGTTTTTGAGTTATGTTGATCCCACAAACAAACATTACATTTTTATTTATATAGATAGCAACTGTAGTAGCAATAGAGGATGAAGATTTATGTACAGAGCCCAGTTTAGGTGGTTCAGTTCATCTTGGAGGAGGTGGGGTTCGCAGATTCTTTTTGCACAGTCTGCCAAGGTTTCAACAAAAGCTTACCCCAGGCACTTCCAGGCTATCAAATGCTAATCAAGGTGGTCAGTTGAAACATTCACATCTAGCTCCAGCAGACAAGAGTTGTTCTGTCACCGCTGGACCTGAAATGGAGTGCCTTTAAGAGAGGATGTATGGCTTGGATCCAGCGGGAAGCCAGGGCCCCCGAAAAGAAGCCTTTAGAGAAATTTCCCTTATTAAACAGTCTTTATGAGGCACTCTCAGCTTAAATATAACAGTCTTTTATTGATGAACAAACAGAATTGTAAAGTTTTTTTGCAATCTTGTTCACAGGTAACAGGCACTATCTTCAAAAACCTTGTTCAAAAGAAAATTCCCCTTTCTAGCTCCTCCCAGGCTGCTGTGAACATAAACCTGACTGATTTGAATGTACTACCGGCTGAACTGCGTCTCAGAACCGAGTAGACATACCAGCAGGCCTGTAATCACTTAGCTGCTTTGATGGTTAAAGCTGTTTTTCCCTTCTGGAATTCCTCAGGGCTGTAAGGCTGTTTCCCCGGAATCTTTAGAGGCTCTCAAGACTGTTCTCCCCTGCAAAATCTTAAGGGACGAAGCCTTTGCACAGGAGGACGTCTGTATACATCCTCTGCATAGACTTCCTTTGCTGAGACTAACTGAAAAATGGCCCCTTCCCTCCAAAAAACCCAGAGAGGGGCGGGACCCAAGCATGTAGCCGGGGGGGGGGGGAGCTTGGGGGGCTTCAGCCCCCCCCCTCGAAATTCTCATGGTGGTTCGTGAAAAGGCCTTACTGGTGCATTATTTAAACTGTTATGTTTATTCATATCATGATCTGATCACCATACTCAATATGTCCCATATGCATGGGGGTATTGGGGTAACGATACAAAAGGTTTGCTAGGGTAGACCCTCTTTCACTCGGACTCAGCCCCCCCCTCTGAAACAAACTCAGCCCCCCCCCCCCCCCGAATCAAAATCCTGGCTACGGGCCTGGCGGGACCAGGGATCCTAACTAGGCCTGGGTAACAACGGAAAAATTTGTTTCTAAAATCGATTCGTTTTTTGGGGTTTTTTGCGTTTCGATATTTAAAAGAATTCCGAAATTTTCCTTTAAAAAAGTTCGATATTTACAAAATTTCGTAAATGGTAAAAAAATTACAAAACAATAACGAATCGATTCGTTAATGGCGGCCGTGATCGCGCAATACGCTAAAAAAACTTCTGAAGCTTCCCTCTCCCTCTGTTGTTGACTGTTGGTGTGATATTATAATTTTTTTTCACTAATTAAACAAAAAACAACTATAAAACTTGCCCCAGACATGCAGAAATAATAACGAAACGACCTCAAACCAATAACGAAACGAATACAGAACGAAATACGAAGCATTTACGAAACGAATTGAAAAATTTGTTTCGTTTTTAAGTTGCTCCAGAATGGTTCGTTATCGCTTCGTTAACAAAAAAAACCCGAATTTTTAACGAATTACGAATTAACGAAACGAAACCGCCCAGCCCTAATCCTAACTATAATAGACAGGTGGCTTGCCCTATGATTGCAAACTATAAAAGGAAGCCACCCTGCTGCAAAATCCCAAGCCTGGGATTGCAAACCAACATTTAACTCAAAGCAAATAAAATTGAAGCTCCTGGAACAGCTGTTTCCAGAACAAGAGTCCTTTGTCCCACCCTGGTCTTTCCACAGATATATAAACCCATTTTCCTAGTTCCAACAAACCTCACCACTTCTGAGGATGCTTGCCATAGATGCAGGCGAAACGTCAAGAGATAATGCCTCTAGACCAGTGGTTCTCAACCTTGCTAATGCCGTGACCCCTTAATGCAGTTCCATATGTTGTGGAGACCCCCAACCATAATATTGTTTTAGTTGCTACTTGATACCTGTCATTTTAGTACGGTTATAAATCGTAATGTAAATATCCGATATGCCGGATATATTTTCATTCACTGGACTAAATTGAGCACAAATACCCAATATGCCCAAACGTGAATGCTAGTTGGGTGGGGGGGGGGGGGTTGTAATTTGGAAGTTGTAGTTGCTGGGATTTATAGTTCACCTATAATCAAAAAGCATTCTGAACTCCATCAGCAATGGATTTAAACCGAACTTGGCTCAAAGAACTCCCATGACCAACAGAAAACACTGGAAGGTTTTGTGGGCATTGACCTTGAGTTTGGGAGTTGTAGTTCACCTACATTCAGAGGAGCACTGTGGATTCATGCAATGACGGATCTGGACCAAACTTGGCACGAATACTCAGTATGCCCAAATGTGAACACTGGTAGAGCCTGGGGAAAAAAGACCATGACATTTGGGAGTTGTAGTTGCTGGGATTTATAGTTCACCTACAATCAAAGAGCATTCTGAACTCAACCAACAATAGAATTGGGTCAAACTTCCCACACAGAATCCCAATGACCACCAGAAAATACTATGTTTTCTGATGGTCTTTGGTGACCCCTTTGACACCTCCTCACGACCCCCCCCAGGGGTCCTGACCCCCAGGTTGAGAAACATTGCTCTAGAACATGGCCTTATAGCCCGAGAAAACCTACAACAACCCAGTGATTCTGGCCATGAAAGCCTTCGACAATACATTGTAGTCTTCCTTTCAATTCCATCTTGATTAATGGGCCAAGTTGTCCGTTGAAAATTAGTTACATATTTGAGTTCCATGCTCTGCCAGACTCTCTTGAAAGAATCTGTGGTTAGCAATATTTGCTATTCTCAGTACACACATTACTATCCTCTGCTCAAGAGAGCTAATAGGATGTTTCCTGTTTAATTTTCTGGGCAATAAAAGTATTTAAAACATATTAACGCAGTCAGACTTAATTTACTCTGCCTTTTCCTTCCCCCTACCCATTCCTTGCAATCATTTTTCACAGGTCTCATACGAGTTAGCTATTATTTTGTAAATGAATGAGTTCATTACATTTGGTTTTAGATTTAATTGTTCCTTATTGGAAATGTCAGCTTTCACAGTTCATTAATAAGGGTGGCAGGATAATGCAAGGAGAGAAATCGCTAACGAAAAAAAGAAGAAAGAAAGAGTAGGGAAGAGGGAGGAAGAAGTAAATCATCAGACACAATGTGAAGGGCGATTTTAGAATTGCAGCTCCAGTTTTTGTAGCCAAGATCCTATATACTGTAACTGAGTGTTAAAAATACCTGACTATAAAAAAAACCACTGAGTATTTTGAAGACAAATGTGTTTTTGTCGAAGGCTTTCATGGCCGGAAACACTGGGTTGTTGTAGGTTTTTTCGGGCTATATGGCCATGGTCTAGAGCAGCGTTTCTCAACCTGGGGGTCAGCACCCCTGGATGGGTCGCGAGGGGGTGTCAGAGGACTCACCAAAGACCATCAGAAAACACAGTATTTTCTGTTGGCCATGGGGGTTCTGTGTGCCAAGTTTGGCCCAGTTCTATCGTTGGTGGAGTTCGGAATACTCTTTGATTGTAGGTAAACTGTAAATTCCCAACTACAACTCCCAAATGTCAAGGTCTATTTTCCCCAAACTCCACCAGTGTTCAAATTTGGGCATATTGAGCCAAGTTTGGTCCAGATTCATCATTGTTTGAATCCACAGTGATTTCTGGATGTAGGTGAACTACAACTCCAAAACTCAAGGTCAATGCTCACAAAAGCCTCCCAGTATTTTCTGTTGGTCATGGAACTTCTGTGTGCCAAGTTTGGTTCAATTCCATCGTTGATGGAGTTCAGAATGCTCTTTGATTGTAAGTGAACTACAAATCCCAGCAACTACAACTCCCAAATGGCAAACTCAATCACCCACCCCCCAACACCACCACTATTCAAATTTGGGATTATCATTCACTGGACCCAATTTGGTCCAGTGAATGAAAATAGATCCTGCATATCAGATATTTACACTATGATTCATAACAGTAGCCAAATTACATTTATGATGTAGCAATGAAAGTAATTTTATGGTTGGGGGTCAACACAACATGAGGAACTGTATTAAGGGGTCGCGGCATTCAGAAGGTTGAGAACCACTGGTCTAGAGGCATTCTCTCCTGACGTTTCGCCTGCATCTATGGCAAGCGTCCTCAGAGGTAGAAAAAACCTCACTACCTCTGAGGATGCTTGCCAAAGATGCAGGCGAAACGTCAGGAGAGAATGCCTCTAGACCATGGCCATACAGCAAGAAAAAACCTAACACAACCCAAATCTGTTTTTCATCCCGTCTGGGTTGCTGTAATGTACTCTACATTGGGCTTCTTTCAGCTGGTCCGAAAGATGCACAGAAAATATACTACTCCGGGTTATTGTAGCTTTTTTTGGGCTATTTGGCCATGTTTCAGAAGCATTCTCTTCTTACGTTTCACCTGCATCTATAGCAAGCATCGGAGCAGTGTACAAGGAGCAGTGTACAACCCCCCTATTATGTCAGCTCCACTGGTTGCCAGTCTGTTACCGAGCACAATTCAATGTGCTTTTATTTATTCTGTCAGGCAACCGAACAGTTGTGAGTTTGGTAGTTGATTAAATGTCCTTTGACCAGTATCTGGCCACTTGGAGTGCCTCTGGTGTTGCCGCAAGAAGGTCCTCCATTGTGCATGTGGCAGGGCTCAGGTTGCATTGCAGCAGGTGGTCAGTGATTTGCTCTTCTCCACACTCACATGCCGTGGATTCCACTTTGTGGCCCCATTTCTGAAGGTTGGCTCTGCATCTCGTGGTGCCAGAGCACAGTCTGTTCAGTGCCTTCCAAGTCGCCCAGTTTTCTGTGTGCCCAAGGAGGTGTCTCTCATTGGGTATCAGCCATTGGTTGAGGTTCTGGGTTTGAGACTGCCACTTTTGGACTCTCGCTTGCTGAGGTGTTTCAGCAAGTGTCTCTATAGATGTTAGAAAACTATTTCTTGATTTAAGTCGTTGACATGCTGGCTGATACCCAAACAAGGGATGAGCTGGAGATGTCTCTGCCTTGGTCCTTTCACTATTGGCTGCTACTTCCCGGCGGATGTCAGGTGGTGCAACACTGGCTAGACAGTGTAATTTCTCCAGTGGTGTGGGGCGCAGACACCCTGTGATAATGCGGCATGTCTCATTAAGAGCCACATCCACTGTTTTAGTGTGGTGAGATGTGTTCCACACTGGGCATGCATACTCAGCAGCAGAGTAGCATAGCTCAAGCGCAGATGTCTTCACTGTGTCTGGTTGTGATCCCCAGGTCGTGCCAGTAAGCTTTCATATGATATTGTTTCTAGCACCCACTTTTTGCTTGATGTTCAGACACTGCTTCTTGTAGGTCAGAGCACAGTCCAGAGTGACTCCCAGGTATTTGGGTGCGCTGCAATGCTCCAGTGGGATTCCTTCCCAGGTCATCCCCAGAGCTCGGGATGCTTGTCTGTTCTTGAGATGAAAAGCACATGTCTGTGTTTTAGATGGATTAGGGATCAGCTGGTTTTCCCTGTAATAGGCAGTAAGAGCACCTAGAGCTTCGGAGAGCTTCTGTTCAACCATCCCAAAGCTCCCTGCTTGAGTGGTAATAGATGAAGCTCTCTGTCCCTTCTGGCAGTGGCTGGTCATTTGTGTCGATGTTGAACATGAATGGGGCAAGCACGCTCCCCTGAGGCAGGCCGTTCTTCTGTTTCCGCCATCTGCTTCTCTGGCCCTGAAACTCAACAAAAAAGCTCCTGTTTTGTAGCAGGTTTCCTATGAGGCGGGTGAGGTGGTCATCCTTGGTGATATTATACATTTTCCTCAGGAGGAGGCGGTGGTTCACAGTATCATAGGCTGCTGACAGGTCTATGAAGACAGCTCCTGTGATGTGCTGCCTTTCAAAGCCATCTTCTATGTGCTGAGTCAGGTTCAGCACTTGCGATGTGCAGCTTTTGCCTTTCCTGAAGCCAGCTTGCTGTGGGATCAGACAGGGATCTATTTTTTTTTGTAATTCTATGCAAAATAAGTCTCTCCAGAACTTTGTAGAGGTGGCACAGCAGGGAGATTGGTCTGTAGCTTTTCAATCTGCTGGATTTAGCCTGTAAAACCCTAAATGGTTTAGGCCCAGTTTACCTATCCAAATATACCTCCCTCAATGAGCCAGCTAAGAGATTAAGATCTTCTGGGCAGGCACTGCTCTCAGTCCCACCTCCTTCGCAGGTGTGGTTATTGGGGACACGAGACAGGACCTTCTCAGTGGTGGCCCCTCAGCTACAACTCCCTTCTGAGTGAAAACATACCAGCTTCCTCCCTCCTGACCTTCAGAAAAAAGTTAAAAACATGGATGTGGTACCAAGTTTTCGGTTAGTAACAGTGCAATAAGAGAACACAGAATAGTGCAATGACAATTGGAATGGACAATGATATTACAAATCAACCCCCCTCCCCCACTATGATATTATCTGTCCGAACGCATCTCCCCTTATGAACCAACTTACCTGTCCAAACGCATCTCTCCTTATGAACCATCTAGGACGTTAAGATCGTCTGGGGAGGCCCTGCTCTCGATCCTGCCTGGGTCACAAATACGTTTGGAGGGGACAAGAGACAGGGCTTTCTCAGTGGTGGCCCCTCGGCTACGGATTGCCCTTCCTAGGGACATTAGATTGGCCCCTTCCCTTTTAACATTCTGGAAAAACACATTTAGTAAATAAATAAAAAAATATTGGATTTTGTGATTTTAAATGAGTGGCTTTAATATTTGATATGTTTTTAGTGATTGCTTTCATGTGTATGTTTATTTTACTTGATGTATGTTTATGTGGCATCGAATCGCTGCCTATATATGTGAGCTGCTCTGAGTCCCCTAAGGGGTGAAAAGGGTGGGGTATAAATATGGCAAATAATGTCAATATGCTGGTTGCTTCTGTCAACCTGGGGATCACAACCAGACACAGTGAAGACATCTGCCCTTGCGCTGTGCTACTCTGCTGCTGAGTATGCATGCCCAGTGTGGAACACATCTCACCACGCTAAAACAGTGGATGTGGCTCTTAATGAGACATGCCACATTATCACGGGGTGTCTGCGCCCTACACCACTGGAGAAATTACACTGCTTAGCTGGTATTGCACCACCTGACATCCGCCGGGATGTAGCAGCCAATAGTGAAAGGACCAAGGCAGAGACATCTCCAGCCCATCCCCTGTTTGGGTATCAGCCAGCATGTCAACGACTTAAATCTAGAAATAGTTTTCTAAGATCTACAGAGACACTCGTTGGAACACCTCAGCAAGCAAGAGTCCAAAAGTGGCAGGCTCAAACCCAGAACCTCAACCAATGGCCGATACCAAATGAGAGACTCCCCCCTGGGCACACAGAGGACTGGGCGACTTGGAAGGCGCTGAACAGACTGCGCTCTGGCACCACGAGATGCAGAGCCAACCTTCCGAAATGGGGCCACAAAGTGGAATCCTCGACATGCGAGTCCGGAAAAGAGCAAACCACTGACCACCTGCTGCAATGCACCCTGAGCCCTGCCACATGCAAAATGGAGGACCTTCTTGCGGCAACACCAGATGCAATCCAAGTGGCCAGATACTGGTCAAAGGACATTTAATAAACTACCGAACTCACAAATTTTGTCTGTTTGTTTGCTTTGTTTCTGTTAGAAATGTAATATAATCGACTGGTTGCCCTGACATGATAAATAAATAAAAAATAAAATGTCAATATAGAACAAAAACTCTTTAAATGCAGCTATTTACTCTCTCATTTTTATCATTGTGGCAGCTGCTGCTGCTGCAAGCTAAATGTGTGGGTGGGTAGGTGGATGAGGATGAAAAGGCAGAAGGAATGATTATTCTTTGCCTTAAATTAAAGCCCGAATTGAGTAAGATCTCAACATTCCGTTCAAGCCTCCAGAGTTCATAATATTTTAGTCGAGGAATGTAGCAACTTGGACGGCACCTCGAAGAGTTTAACACTTTTATTTAGTTTGGAAACTTATTTTCCCATTTACGAAAACAAGCCAAACTGAAAACATTCCAGGCAATTATGAGAGCAATCTGAATTTCATTGACGAGTGTAGAAGTTAAAAACAATCAACTTCTGACCATGTAGTAAAAAAAAAAAAAAGCTATTGGCACTGGCTATGTAATCTTAAGGCATTTTTCACTACATAGGTACGAAAGCAATGCACAATCTCACATTTATATTTCAATTTTTAATTGTGGACGGATACTGTCCCCTATGTGGACAATACTGTCCCCTATGTTGTTTAACATATACATGAAGCCTTTGGGAGAGATCATCCGGAGTTTTGGGGTGTGGTGTCATCTGTACGCACATGATGTCCAACTCTATCACTCCTTTTCACCTGCTACTAAGGAGGCTGTTCAAGTCCTGAAGCGGTGCTTGGCCGCTGGATGAGGGACAACAGATTGAAACTAAATCCAGACAAGACAGAGGTACTCCTGGTCAGTCGTAAGGCCGAACAGGGTACGGGGTTACAGCCTGTGTTGGACGGGGTCGCACTCCCCCTGAAGGTGCAGGTTCGCAGTCTGGGAATTCTCCTGGACTCATCGCTGAGCCTGGAACCCCAGGTTTCGACGGTGGTCAGGGGAGCTTTTGCACAACTAAAACTTGTGCGCCAGCTGCGCCTGTACCTTGGGAAGTCTGACTTGGCCACGGTGGTCCACGCTTTGGTTACATCCCGCTTAGATTACTGCAACGCTCTCTACGTGGGGTTGCCTCTGAAGACTGCCCGGAAGCTGCAGCAAGTCCAACGCGTGGCAGCCAGATTACTAACAGGAGCGGGGTACAGGGAGCATACTACTCCTCTGTTGCGTCAGCTCCACTGGCTGCCAATTAGCTTCCGAGCACAATTCAAAGTGCTGGTGTTGACCTATAAAGCCCTAAACAACTCCGGCCCTGTTTACTTCTCCGAACGTATTCTCCCCTAATCAAGATTATTAAGATCGTCTGGAGAGGCCCTGCTCTCGGTCCCACCGGCCTCGCAAGCGTGTCTGGTGGGGACGAGGGACAGGGCCTTCTCGGTGCTGGCCCCGCGACTCTGGAACTCTCTCCCATCGGAGATCAGAACCGCCCCATCTATCCTGACATTTAGGAAATGGGTGAAGACGTGGCTGTGGAGTCAGGCTTTCGATGAATGAGACAACACCCTAGGATCCTGGATGGAAGATGATGTAGATCTGATTTTAATACGACTGACCACCGTAGTTTTATATATAGTGTGATTTTAAACCTGTTACTGTAATTGTGAGATATGAGATTTTAATGATTGTATGTGTTTTTATGGTTGGAAACCGGGCTGAGTCCCTCAATGAGGTTGAGAAGTTCGGTATAGAAAACTTTGAAATAAATAAATAAATAAAAGATTTTGGAGCAACAGTGTTTGCCGAACAGGGCATAGGGTTGCAGCCTGTGCTGGATAGGGTTACACTCCCCATGGACTCATCACTGAGCCTGCAACCCCAGATGGTGGCGGTGACCAGGGCGCGTTCGCACAACTAAGACATGTGTGACAACTGCGCCCGTATCTTGGGAAGTCTGACTTAACCATGGTAGTCCACCCTCTTGTTACATCCCATTTCGACTACTGCAATGCGCTCTACGTGAGATTGCCTTCAAAGACTGTTTGGAAGCTGCAAATAGTCCAACGCGCTGCAGCCATGTTGTTAACTGGGGCATTGCATAAAGAGCATACAAACACCACCACCACCCCTTTTGTGGCAACTCCACTGGCTACCTATTATTTACTTATTTATTTACGACATTTATATGCTGCCCTTCTCACCTTGAAGGGGACTCAGAGCGGCTTACATGAGATAGATAGATAGATAGATAGATAGATAGATAGATAGATAGATAGATAGTAGGCCTGGGTAACAACGAAAAAATTTGTTTCTAAAATCGATCCGTTTTTTGGGGTTTTTTGCGTTTCGAAATTTAAAAGAATTCTGAAATTTTTCTTTTAAAAAGTTCGATATTTACAAAATTTCGTAAATGTTAAAAAAATTACGAAACATTAACGAAACAAATACGAAACAATAACAAATCGATTTGTTAATGGCGGACGCGACCGTGCAATACGCTAAAAAACCTCCAAATGGGACAGGGGGAACTTCTGAAGCTTCCCTCTCCCTCTGTTGTTGACTGTTGGTGTGATATTATAATTTTTTTTCACTAATTAAACAAAAAACAACTATAAAACTTGCCCCAGACATGCGGAAATAATAACGAAACGACCTCAAACCGATAACGAAACAAATACATAACGAATCCGAAGCATTTACGAAACGAATTTAAAAATTTGTTTCGTTTTTAAGTTGCTCCAGAATGGTTCGTTATCGCTTCGTTATCAAAAAAAATAATGAATTTTTAACGAATTATGAATTAACGAAACGAAACCGCCCAGCCCTAATAGATAGATAAATGTAATGTTCGTTTGTGGGATTAACAGAACTCAAAAACCACTGGACAAATTGACACCAAATTTGGACACAAGACACCTAACAACCCAATGTATGTCCTTCACTCAGAAACATTGATTTTGTCATTTGGGAGTTGTAGTTGCTGGGATTTATAGTTCACCTACAATCAAAGAGCATTCTGAACCCCACCAACGATGGACTTGAACCAAACTTGGCACACAGTTCTCCCATGACCAACAGAAAATACTGGAAGGGTTTGGTGGGCAGTGCCCTTTGGTTTTGGAGCTGTAGTTCACCTCTTTCCAGAGATCACTGTGGACCCAAACAATGATGTATCTGGACCAAGCTCTACACAAATACTCAACATGCCCAAATGTGAACACTGGTGGAGTTTGAGGAAAATAGAATCTCAACATTTGGAAGTTGTAGTTACTGGGATTTATAGTTCACCTACAATCACAGAGCATTCTGAACCCCACCAACGATGAATTGGGCCAAATCTCCTACATAGAACTCCCATGACCACCAGAGTGGACCACAACAACGCGTGGCAGGGGACGGCTAGTATACATACACATACATACACACACAATAAATTAGATTATTAGCATAGTACGATATCAGTATTACATATTACTATATTGCATATGTCATCAGTTGGGGACCCCTCCCTCCAGCACCAACTGTGGCTCTGGGCCAGAGTGAAAAGAGGGGGCCAGGGGACAGTTCCACCTTGTCTCCTGCATACATCATCAGTTGGAGACCCCTCCATCCAGCATCAACTGTGGCTCTGGGCCAGTGTGAAGAGAGAGGGGACCAGGGGACAGTTCCATCTTGTCTCCTACATAGGTCATCAGTTGGAGACCCCTGCCTCCAGCACCAACTGTTGCTCTGGGCCAGAGTGAAAAGAGAGGGGGCGAGGGGACAGTTCCATCTTGTCTCCTGCATAGGTCATCAGTTGGAGACCACAAACTGCTGCTCTGGGTCAGAGTGGAGAGAGAGGGGACCAGGGGACAGTTCCAGCTTGTCTCCTGCATACGTCATCTGTTGGAAACCCCTCCATCCAGCACCAACTGCAGTTCTGGGCCAGAGTGAAGAGAGAGGGGGCCAAGGGACAGTTCCACCTTGTCTCCTGCATACGCCATCAGTTGGGATCCCCTCCCCCCAGCACCAACTGCGGCTCTGGGCCAGAGTGAAAAGAGAGGGGTCAGGGGACAGTTCCACCTTGTCTCTTGCATATTTCATCAGTTGGAGACCCCTCCCTCCAGCATGAACTGCTGCTCTGGGCCAGAGTGAAGAGAGAGGGGGCCAGGGGACAGTTCCACCTTGTCTCCTGTGCTATGCTTATAATATAATATAATGTAATATATTGTATATACATATAATATTTATAATATTATAATATAATACAATGCAATACTACTACTAATAATAATATGGTATTATAATTATATATTTTATATTACATGTAATATTACTAATAATATTACAATATCATGGTATAGTACAATATAGTAATATGTAATACTGATATTGTACTATGCTAATAATATAATATATTGTATGTATATCTTGTAAGCTGCTTTGAGTCCCCTTCAGGGTGAGAAGGGCAGCATATAAATGTTGTAAATAAATAAATAAATAAATATTGTACTATACCGTTGTAATATTATTAGTAATATTACATGTAATATAAAATATATAATTATAATATCATAATATCATTAGTCCCCAACTAATGACATATTAGCTACCAAGCACGATGCAAAGTGCTGGTTTTAGCCTATAAAGCCTAAAATGGCTCTGGTACAACTTACCTGTCTAAATAGATCTTCCTTTATGAACCAGTTCAAAGATTAAGATCTTCTGAGGAGATCCAGCTCTCAGCCCCACAGGGCTCACAGATGTGGCTCATGGAGACGAGGGACAGGGCCTTCTCAGTAGTGGCCCACAGCTGTGGAACTCCTTCCCGAGTGAGATCAGGTTGGCCCTCTTGAGTAAAGGTTTCCCCCGACATTAAGTCTAGTCATGTCCGACTCTGGGGGTTGGTGCTCATTTCCATTTCTAAGCTGAGGAGCCAGTGTTGTCCGTAGACACCTCCAAAGTGTCCAGCATGACTTCATGGAGCGCTCTTGACCTTTAGGAGACAGCTATAGACCTGGCTATGGAACCAAGCATTCATTCCGTCATAGGAATATTGAAACTTAAAGTGAAAGTTGAAAGTGCAGTGAGTGACCCAGGACTGTTTACAACTTTGTCATTATGTGATTTGTGATGTTAATGTATCTGATGTGTTTAATAATGTTTCATATTTTATTATGGGAGGGTCAATTTTGATGTTTTATACCGTTTTTTATCAATGGCATTGAATTGTTGCCAACACTGTGAACCACTCTGAATCCCCTTCAGGGTTAAGAAGGGTGGTATATTCCCCAAATATTAAATAAATAAATAAACAAAATCAAGTTTTGATTAGCTGGGCGGGAATCATCTCACAAGTAAATTTCAGATTTTTTCATTGCTGCATTAAAATTAAATGCAATAGAGTTTGCGTATGCTGATGACAACGTCGTCTGTGCACATTCAGAAGAAGATATACAAGCCACTCTAATCACCTTCGCAGAAGCATACGAGAAGCTTGGCCTGTCACTGAATACTGAGAAAACCAAAGTGCTGTTCCAGCAGACACCAGCCAACCCCTCTCCAATGCCAGCGATACAGCTTAATGGTGTAACATTAGAAAATGTTGACCATTTCCGCTACCTTGGCAGCCACCTCTCCACCAAAGACAACATCGACATCGAAATACAACACCGCCTGAGCTCTGCAAGCGCAGCATTTTTCTGAATGAAGCAGAGAGTGTTTGAGGACCGGGACATCCGTAGGGATACCAAGGTGCTTGTTTATAAAGCTATTGTCCTCCCAACCCTGCTCTACGCCTGAAAAACGTGGACTGTCTACAGACATCACATGCAACTCCTGGAACAATTCCATCAGCGCTGCCTCCAGAAAATCCTGCAAATCTCTTGGGAAGACAGGCGGACAAACTTCACCGTGCTGGAAGAAGCAAAGACCACCAGCATCGAAGCAATGGTCTTCCTCCATCAACTCAGTTGGACCGGCCACGTTGTCCGGATGCCCGACCACTGTCTCCCAAAGTAGTTGCTCTACTTTGAACTCAAGAACGGAAAATGGAATACTGGTGGGAAGGAAAAGAGATATAAAGATGGGCTCAAAGCCAACCTTAACAGCTCTGGTATAGACACTGAGAACTGGGAAGCCCTGGCCCTTGAGCGCTCCAGCTGGAGGTCAGCTGTGACCAGCAGTGATGCAGAATTTGAAGAGGCACGAATGGAGGGTGAAAGAGAGAAACATGCCAAGAGGAAGGCGCGTCAAGCCAACCCCGACTGAGACCGCCTTCCACCTGGAAACCAATGCCCTCACTGCGGGAGAAGATGCAGATCAAGAATAGGGCTCCACTGCCACCTATAAACCCACCCCCAGGACACCGAACTTGGTGGACCATCATCCTTGGACTATTATTTATTTATTTATTTACTGCGCTTATATACCGCAATTCTCAGCCCCAAGGGCGACTCATTGCGGTGTACAACATGAAGAAAACAAGTGCAATCTACAAAGCATAGTGCAAAACAGTGTACAATTCATCATAATCATAAAAGCATCTTATCAGACAACAACATTACTACAAAATTACTACTACATTCCGAATCGTCTCATCGTCAAGCCACAATCCGATCTCATTTCCGGTGTTCCATTCCTATGGTCAATTGCCAGTCATTGCACTTATTGATCAAATGCCTTCTTAAATAGCCAGGTCTTTAGCTTCCTGTGGAATATTAGCAGGGAGGGGGCTAGCCTGATGTCCACAGCCGAGGAGCCACCACCGAGAAGGCCCTATCTCTCGTCCCCACCAGCCGTGCCTGTAAGGCAGGCGGAATCGAGAGCAGGGCCTCCCCGGAAGATCTCAAAGTCCTCGTGGGCTCATAGGCCGAGAGGCGGTCAGTAGGCCTGGGTAACAACGGAAAAAATTGTTTCTAAAATCGATTTGTATTTGGGGGTTTTTTTTGTTTCGATATTTAAAATAATTACAAAATTTTCCTTTTAAAAAGTTATATTTACGAAATTTCGTAAATGTGAAAAAAATTACAAAACATTAACGAATCGATTTCCGAAACAATAACGAATCGATTCGTTAATGGCGGACGCGACCGCGAAATACGCTAAAAAACCTCCAAAAACTTCTGAAGCTTCCCTCTCCCTCTGTTGTTGACTGTTGGTGTGATATTATATTTTTTTTCACTAATTAAACAAAAAACTTGCCCCAGACATGCAGAAATAATAACGAAACGACCTCAGAACAATAACGAAACGAATACAATAACGAAATACGAAGCATTTACAAAACGTGTTTAAAAATTCGTTTTTTAAAAAAATTGCTCCAGAATGGTTCGTTATCGTTTTGTAATTAAAAAAAATAACGAATTATTAACGAATTACGAATTAACGAAACGAAACCGCCCAGCCCTAGCGGTCAGTTAGGTATTTTGGGCCGGAACCGTTTAGGGCTTTATAGGCCAATGCCAGCACCTTGAATTGAGCCCGGTAGCAGATCGGCAGCCAGTGGAGCTGGTACAGCAGGGGGGTTGTATGCTCCCTACGTCCCGCTCCTGTTAGTATCATGGCTGCCGCACGTTGGACAAGTTGGAGCTTCTGGGCCGTCTTCAAAGGCAACCCCACGTAGAGAGCGTTGCAGTAGTCTAAGCGGGATGTAAACAGAGCGTGGACTACCGTGGCCAAGTCAGACTTCCCAAGATACGGGCTCAGCTGGCACACGAGCCTAAGCTGTGCAAATGCTCCCCTGGTCACTGCCCAGACCTGGGGCTCCAGGCTCAGCGATGAATCCAGGGATCGACTACGAGGGATCGCCTAAGTATACACCCCAAATAAATAAATAAACAAACAAAATCAAGTTTTGATTAGCTGGGAGGGAATCATTTCACAAGTAAATTAATTTCAGATTTTTTTCATTGCTGCCTTAAAATTAAAATGTAAATGCAATAGAGTTTGCGTAGTCAAACTCAGAGCCATCACATCATTTCTCTTCTTTGGCTTCCAATTCTGTGTCACTTATACAGGTTGCATATGCATCAAGAATTTTTTTCCCTTGTATTCGCTAGCAGGAGAATTTTATTAATACACCCTATTATATCAATAAATGTATGAAAACGCAAATCCAGGCTAAAATTACATTCTGGCTGCATGCATGCATCTGGGTGTGAATGAGTAATATTTAAACACACTTTGCCAAAAAAAAAAAAAAACTTGAAACAAAGTGGAATGTGATTGAAATAATTAATCTTCCTTACATGGCCCCCCCTCCCCATTTAATGAAAGCTTTACAGTATTTTCTCAGCTTTGCAAAGCCAAAGTGTTCTTTAAAAGCAGCAAAGCACTTGGGACCATGATTGACTTCGACATAATAATGTCACATCCATCTACTAATTGGAATACATTAAAAGTTTGAGGTTGATTACATTTTTGTCACTTTCCACTAGCAGTTAATATTAATAAAGTACATTACGAGAGGAACAAATCCCCAAGAATAATGTGTGAGATTTTTATTTTATTTTTTTATGACATAATCAAAGGCAGTCTTTTTGGAATGGATCGATAAGTCTCGCGAGCCAATGCTCTAGTGATATGTTACCAAGAGAGTATTTCATAGAGTCAGCTAAGTAGTTCAGACATTGTTTTGAGCCACAAAATTGGTACTGGATTAATGAGATGGACATAAACTTACCTCAAATGAGTTTCATGTTCTATACCAGGGGTCCTCAAACTAAGGCCCGCGGGCCAGATACGGCCCTCCAAGGTCATTTACCCGGCCCTCGCTCAGAGTCAACCTAATTCTGAAATGACTTGAAAGCGCACAACAACAACAATCCTATCTCATCAGCCAAAAGCAGGCCCACACTTCCCACTGAAATACTATTGTTTATATTTGTTAAATTTGTTATTTATTTTAATTATTGTATTGTTTTTGAGTGTTTTTTTTTTTGCATTGCAAATAAATTATGTGCAGTGTGCATAGGAATTCATTCATGGTTTTTTCAAATTATAATCCCACCCTCCAACAGTTTGAGGGACTGTGACCTGACCCTCTGTTTAAAAAGTTTGTGGACCCCTGTTCTATACCATCGATTTTCAGCTGGGATCCCATCCGGTCTGCTGGCATTGTTATTCTTTTGTTGGCTGATGGCATTCCTGACGTCTTCCAAACTAGGCGGTGCTGCCCCAATACCAGAAATACAACTTAATGGTGTAACATGGCAGCCACCTCTCCACCAAAGTCAACATCGACACCGAAATACAACACCGCCTGAGCTCTGCGAGTGCAGCATTTTCCCGAATGAAGCAGAGAGTGTTTGAGGACCGGGACATCTGTAGGGATACCAAGGTGCTTGTCTATAAAGCTATTGTCCTCCCAACCCTGCTCTATGCCTGCGAAACGTGGACTGTCTACAGATGTCACATGCAACTCCTGGAACGATTCCATCAGCGCTGCCTCCAGAAAATCCTGCAAATATCTTGGGAAGACAAGCAGACAAACGTCAGCGTGCTGGAAGAAGCAAAGACCAACAGCATTGAAGCGATGGTCCTCTGCCATCAACTCCGCTGGACTGGCCACATTGTCTGGATGCCTGACCACTGTCTCCCAAAGCAGTTGCTCTACTCTGAACTTAAGAATGGAAAATGGAATGTTGGTGGACAGGAAAAGAGATTTAAAGATGGCCTCAAAGCCAACCTTAAAAACTCTGGCATAGACACTGAGAACTGGGAAGCCCTGGCCCTTGACTGCTCCAGCTGGAGGTCAGCTGTGACCAGCAGTGCTGCAGAATTTGAGGAGGTACGCGTGGAGGGTGAAAGAGAGAAACGTGCCAGGAGGAAGGCGCGTCAAGCCAACCCCGACCGGGACCACCTTCCACCTGGAAACCAATGCCTTCACTGTGGGAGAAGATGCGGGTCAAGAATAGGGCTCCACAGCCACCTACAAACCCACAAAAATAGTCATCAAGGAAGACCATCTTACTCGTCTAACGATGGATCGCCTAACAACAATAACAATATACCATCGAAATCTTATCAGCTTTCAATTTGTCCAAAGACCTCTGAAGATCTTTAAGACGAATGTCAGAATGGACGATGCCAGCAGGGGCAGAGCCAATCTTGAAAAGAGCCTTATTATTGTGCTGTCACACGCTGGGCCTATAGCAGTTGGCTTTTGAACAGGACGTGCTCTTTGTGCCCAGCGGGAAGCTGGGGTGCTCAGCAGAGAAGCCCTAAGGATTTTCCTATACAGACTCTTTAGCAGCTTGAAAGGTTTAACAAAGTCCTTTATTATTGCTTAAGTCTTCAACAAATAATCAAATACTTCTTAGATTTTCATCAAATTAAACAAATGCTTCTCAACCTGTCTACAAAGGACAGGTACCTTGCTTGGAGAACTATTTCTTTCTTTAACAAGGAAAACCCTTTTAGACCCCTCCGGGGCAATCTGTTTTCTAAACTTTGCTGGTGTGGGCTCTACTCCCGGCTCCAAACTGCTTCTTGGGTCCCGAGTAGACCTACCAGTCAAGGCTTTGTAGATTTTAATAATAATAATAATAATAATAATAATCCTTTATTTGTACCCCGCTACCATCTCCCGAAGGACTCGGTGCGGCTTACAAGAGGCCGAGCCCAAATACAATAGTAAAAACAACAGCAACAACAGACAGCAAAAATAACTCAGAAAACAAAGCAATAACATTGACAACACACAATGACACAATTAAAAACAATGGCAGGGCCAAATGTAATAATTAAAATTTAAAGTGCTGGGCATGACCAGGTGGAGTGTTTTGGAGGGGGATGGGCATGCAGCTATCCTAGATCTCTGATAAAATGCGTTGGGACATAATGCTAGGAGTTACCTATTCTGGAAAGGCACACTGGAACAACCACGTTTTCAAGCTCCTCCTAAAGATTGCTAGCGAAGGGGCCTGCCTGATGTTTTTGGGGAGAGAGTCCCAGAGTCGAGGGGCCACCACAGAGAAAGCCCTATTCCTCGTCCCCACCAATTGTGCCTGCGATGCAGGTGAGATCATGAGCAGGGCTTCTCCAGATGAACAAAGAGATTGTGTGGGTTCGTACACAGAGATGTGGTCACGCAGTTAGGTGAGTCCCAAACCGTTTAGGGCTTTGTAGGTAAGCACCTGCACCTTGAATTGGGACCAGAAAAATGAAAGGCAGCCAGTGGAGCTCCTTGAACAGGAGGGTTGACCTCTCCCTATAAGGAGCACTAGTTAACAACCTGGCCGCCGTTCGTTGGACCAATTGAAATTTCCGAGCCGTTTTCAAGGGCAGCCCCACGTAGAGTGCATTACAGTAGTCCAATCTGGAGCATGACTAAGGCATGGACCACCCTGGCCAGATCCACCACCTTCACGAGGTATGGTTGCAGTTGGCCCACGAGTCTTAATTGTGCAAAGGCCTTCCTGGCCACCGCCGACGCCCAAGCTTCAAGCGACAGTGATGAGTCCAGGAGGACTCCCAAACTGTGGACCTGTGACTTCAGGGGAGTGCAACCCCATCCAGCACAGGTTGCCACCCTATACCCCAATCCGGTTTACGATCGACCAGGAGGACCTCTGTCTTGTCGGGATTGATCTTCAGCTTGTTCTTCCTCATCCAGACAGCCACAGCGGTCAGACACCCGTCCAGCACTCGAGGGGCTTCCTTTGAGTTAGGTGGAAAAGAGTAGTAGAGTTGTGTGTCATCTGCATAGAGATGGCAACCAACTCCAAAACTCCAGATGACCTCACCCAGCGGTTTCATGTTGTTGGGGTTAAAGATACAGATCCACACCATTCGTGGAAAAAATCCAAAAAGACTCCAGCTGGAATGGTGTGGATCTGTATCTTTAACATCAACATGGGTTGTGCTGTAAAACTGTTTTCCTTAGAAGCTTTAGGGCTGTTTCCCCTGGATGTTGTGAGAAAAGAAGCTTCTCTATAGGTGGGGAAAGCTCACATCCTGTAACTGGGCTTCCAAGCTGTAAAACTGCCTGAAGTCTTTCTTTTCCCTCCCAGAGACCTGGGGAAAAGGGCGGAACTAAATAACATAATGATGATAGGCAGGTGGCAGACCCCATAACTGCAGCCTAAAAGGAACCACCCAGCTGCAAAAGGCATGGCCAAACACAAGCAATTAACCATGCAAAGAAAGGAAATTTGAGCTTCTGGTACAGTCATACCAGCACAATTACAGGTCATCCTATGAAAATCTCTGGATTGCAATAGTCTAAAACAGATAGGGATATATTTAACTCATCAGATGCTATTGGGTCAAAATTAATTAACTGACCCAAAATTAATAAGAACATCAGCCCTAGCCTTGTCTTACTCAACTGCCAAGTATGCCTGCCTGTTTGGCATAAGTCTGCCCATGCAAAGCAGGTGAACATAGCACTGAATGAAACATGCAGAATAATCACAGGAAGTCTTAAACCTACACCTGTTGATTAGGGCTGGGCAACCACGGAAAAAATTGTTTCTAAACTCGATTAGTTTTTTGGGGTTTTTTGCGTTTCGATATTTAAAAGAATTCCGAAATTTTTCTTTAAAAAAGTTCGATATTTACGAAATTACGTAAAATTACGAAACAATACGAAACGAATACGAAACGAATACGAATCGATTCGTTAATGGCGGACGCGACCGCGCAATACTCTAAAAAACCTCCATATGGGACAGGGGGAACTTCTGAATCTTCCCTCTCCCTCTGTTGTTGACTGTTGGTGTGATATTTATAATTTTTTTTCACTGATTAAACAAACAACAACTATAAAACTTGCCCCAGACATGCGGAAATAATAACGAAACGATTTCGAAACGATTTCGAAACAAATACGAAACGAATACGAAGCAATTACGAAACGAATTGAAAAATTCATTTCGTTTTTTAGATGCTCCTGAATGGTTCGTTATCACTTCGTAACCAAAAAAAATAATGAATTTTTAACGAATTACGAAATTACGAAACGAAACCGCCCAGCCCTACTGTTGATAAAATCTACAAGCTAACTGCCATTGCCTCCCCTGATGTGTGATGATGTTGCACTGCAGGAAAGGAAAAGCCGTCTGGTTCTAAACACCACATGTTGAATAGGTAAAAGCAATCCTTTTATTGGAGATAATTAAAAAGCAGACAAAATTTAAAAAGCACTTTAAAGAAATAGGTAAATCTAATCAGGAAAGAGGATAAGCAGGAACAAAATAGTCCAGGGAAAATAGTCAAGTAAAGTCCGTGAAGACAAAGTCAAAACCTCTCTAATGAAATCCAAGAAACATTAATCCAAGGCATGAGTATGCAATCATAAAATACAGGAATCAAAATCATGATACAAGAAATACTTAAGCATGAATCTTCCATAATCCCCACACCCTTCAGGACATTCTCATGGGAAACTACACTTTGAACATAGATGCAGGCGAAACGTCAGGAGAGAATGCCTCTAGGACATAGCCATTGAGCCCGAAAAAATCTACAACAACCCAGTGATTCCAGCCATGAAAGCCTTCGACAATATATAAACTAGGGCTGGGTAACCACGGAAAAATTTGTTTCTAAACTCGATTCGCATTTAGGGGGTTTCTGCGTATGTTTTTTAAAAGAATTCCAAAATTTTTCTTTAAAAAAGTTCGAAATATACAAAATTTCGTAAATTACGAAACAATTGCGAAACAATTACGAATCGATTCGTTAATGGCGGACGCGATTGCACAATATGCAAAAAAACCCCTCCCAATGGGACAGGGGGAACTTCTGAAGCTTCCCTCTCCCTCTGTTGTTGACTGTTGGTGTGATAATTTATTTTTTTATCACTGATAAAACAAACAACAACTATAAAACTTGCACCAGACATGCGGAAACAATTACGAAATAATTATGAGACAATTTTGAAACAATTACGAAACAATTACGAAATAAATTGAAAAATTTGTTTCGATTTTTAATTGCTTCTGCATGGCTCAATATCGGATCGTAAGCTAATTTAAATATGAATTAATAACGAATTACGAAATTAACGAACAAAACCGCCCAGCTCTAATAAACAATGCTTTCAATCTGTGTTTTCCTTTCATAAAGAGTCAGGGGGATATCAGGATGTGCATACATGCTACTTCAATTCAGAATAGAAGCATTCTGTTCCCCATCCTCCCTTTACATTTGGGGTAAGCTGAATCTTTCCATGGTTGGCAACAAGTTTGGTTTATGCCGTTTCTCAATGACATGCTTTCTAGCCCCATTTTCCTCAATTAGCATTTTGAAACATCCCATGAAATTGCAAAGACTTTGCATTTTTATCATTCTTCTTCCCAGATGCTTCAGCTAAGAATCCCCACACCCACCTGAATGAAGTCAAGGAGGAAATGCAATTTTCATTCCTCCAACTGGTAAATCAGAGTGCACAGACCACCCAACAAGAAAGGCAGCAATGTATGAAATAAGCGTTTTTATTTAGTTATGAAGATCTTTATATCATGTGGGTATCTCATAGGCCTGGGTAACAACGCAAAAATTTGTTTCTAAAATCGATTTGTATTTGGGGGTTTTTTTGTTTCGATATTTAAAATAATTACAAAATTTTCCTTTTAAAAAGTTGGATATTTACGAAATTTCGTAAATGGTAAAAAAATAACGAATTGATTTCCAAAACAATAACGAATCGATTCGTTAATGGCGGACGCAACTGCGAAATACGCTAAAAAACCTCCAAAAACTTCTGAAGCTTCCCTCTCCCTCTGTTGTTGACTGTTGGTGTGATATTATAATTTTTTTTCACTAATTAAACCATAAAACTGGCCCAGACATGCGGAAATAATAACGAAACGACCTCTGAACAATAACGAAACGAATACAATAACGAAATACGAAGCATTTACAAAACGTGTTTAAAAATTCATTTTTTTTAATGATTGCTCCAGAATGGTTCGTTATCGTTTTGTAATTGGAAAAATTAACGAATTATTAACGAATTACGAATTAACGAAACGAAACCGCCCAGGCCTAGTATCTCATTGTGGTGGTGGGGGAGGGCGGCATGATCCAACATCTAGGTAACTTCACTAAAATAAGCCAAAGACATAGAAATGATGTAATATATTATAGTTGCTGATAGTGGGAAAAGTGCAGAAGCCACATTAAACATTGTAACTTTTCACTGTACACCAAGTCAAGTATGCTAAAACAATTCCTCCCAAACAAATGTTTAGGGCAGCGTTGAGGGATCATGAGGGGGTTTCAGAGGGGTTGCCAAAGACCATCGAAAACACAGTATTTTCTGTTGGTCATGGGGGTTCTATGTGGGAAGTTTGGCCCAATTCTATCGTTGGTGGGGTTCAGAATACTCTTTGATTGTAGGTGAACTCTAAGTCCCAGCAACCACAACTCCCAAATGTCAAGGTTTATTTCCACCCAATTCCACCAGTGTGCACATTTGGGCATGTTGAGTATTCGTGCCAAGTTTGGTCCACATCCATCATTGTTTGAGTCCACAGTGCTCCCTGGATGTAGGTGAACTACAACTCCAAAACTCAAGGTCAATGCCCACCAAACCATGCCAGTTTGGTTCAATTCCATCCTTGAGTTCAGAATGCTCTTTGATTGTAGGTGAACTATAAATCCCAGCAACTACAACTTCCAAATGTCAAGGTCTATTTTCCACCAGTATCATGGGGGTTCTATGTGGAAGGTTTGGCCCAATTCTGTCATTGGTGGGGTTCAGAATACTCTTTGATTGTAGGTGAACTCTAAGTCCCAGCAACCACAACTCCCAAATGTCAAGGTCTATTTCCGCTCAACTCCACCAGTGTGCACATTTGGGCATGTTGAGTATTCGTGCCAAGTTTGGTCCAGATCCATCATTGTTTGAATCCACAGTGCTCTCTGGATGTAGGTGAACTACAACTCCAAAACTCAAGGTCAATGCCCACCAAACCATGCCAGCATTTTTGGTTGGTCATGGGAGTTCTGTGTTCCAACTTTGGTTCAATTCCATCCTTGGTAGAGTTTGGAATGCTCTTTGATTGTAGGTGAACTATAAATCCCAACAACAACAACTCCCAAATGTCAAGGTCTATTTTCCACCAGTGTGCACATTTGGGCATGTTGAGTATTCATGGCAAGTTTGGTCCAGGTCATCATTCAACAGAAAGAAGGAAATGAACAAAATCTGGCTACCAGTGTTAAAAAAACTCTAAAATTACAAGAGCACAACAACAGAGAGGAAACAAACAAGGACATCTAATCATCTCTCAACAAAAAGTTTGCCCCAGGCACTGTCAGGCCACTATATGTTAATCAAGGTGGTTAGTTGAAACACTCACACCTAGCTCCAGCAGACAAGAGTCCTTTGCCCACACCCTGGTCATTCCACAGATATATAAACCCATTTTCCTAGTTCCAACAGACCTCACTACCTCTGAGGATGCTTGCCATAGATGCAGGCAAAACATCAGGAGAAAATGCCTCTAGAACATGGCCATATAGCCCGAAAAAACCTACAACAACCCAGTGATTCCGGCCATGAAAGCCTTCGACAATACATTCTATCATTGGTGGTGTTCAGAATGCTCTTTGAATGTAGGTGAACTATAAATCCCAGTAACTACAACTCGCAAATATCAAGCTCTATTTTCCCCAAACTCCACCAGTGTTCACATTTGGGCATATTGAGTATTCATGCCAAGTTTGGTCCAGATCCATCATTGTTTGAGTCCACAGTTGTCTCCGGGTGTAGGTGAACTACAACTCCAAAACTCAAGGTCAATGCCCTCCAAACCCAGTATTTTCTGTTTGTCATGGGAGATCTGTGTCCCAATTTTGGTTAAATTCCATCATTAGTAGAGTCCAGAATGCTCTTTGATTGTAGGTGAACTATAAATCCCATTAAGTACAACTCCGAAATGACACAGTCAATTCCCCTCTTCAACCCCACCAGTATTCAAATTTGGGCCTATTGGGTATTTGTGCCAAATTTGGTCCAGTGAATGAAAATACATCCTGCATATCAGATATTTACATTATGATTCATAACAGATGCAAAATTACAGTTATGAAGTGGCAATGAAAATAATTTTATGGTTGGGGGTCACCACAACATGGAAAAGTGTATTAAGGGGTTGCAGCGTTAGGAAGGGTGAGAAAGATTGGTCTAGGGCAGTGGTTCTCAAACTTCCTAATGACGCGACCCCTTAATACAGTTCCTCATGTTGTGGTGGCCCCCAACCACAAAATTCATAACTCTAATTTTGCTGCTGTTATGAATTGTAATGTAAATATCTGATATGTAGGATGTAATTTCATTCACTGGACCAAATTTGGCACAAATACCCAATATGCCCAACTTTGAATACTGGTGGGGTTGGGAAAGGGATTGATTTTGTCATCTGGGAGTTGTAGTTCCTAAGATTTATAGTTCACCTACAATCAGAAAGCATTCTGAACAATGGAATTGAACCCAACTCGGCACACAGAACTCCCATGGTCAACAGAAAATACTAGAAGGGTTTGGTGGTCATTGACCTTGAGTTTTGGAGTTGTAGTTCACCTACATCTAGACAGCACTGTGGACTCAAACAATGATGGATCTGCACAAAACTTGGCACGAATACTCAATATGCCCAAATGGGAAGACTGATGGAGTTTGGGGAAAATAGAGCTTGGTATTTGGGAGTTGTAGTTGCTCGGATTTATAGTTCACCTTCAATCAAAGAGCATTCTGAACCTCACCAACAATTCAATTGGGCCAAACTTCCCACATAGAACCCCCATGACCAACAGGAAATACTTTGTTTTCTGATGGTCTTTGGTGACCCCTCTGACACTCCCTGGCGACCCCCGCAGGGGTCCCGACCCCCAGGTTGAGAACCACTGGTCTAGGGCGTAAAGCAGGGGTCCTCAAACTTTGTAAACAGAGGGCCAGGTCGCAGTCCCTCAAACTGTTGGAGGGCCAGATTATAATTTGAAAAAAAATGAATGAATTCCTATGCACACTGCACATATTTGTAGTGCAAAAAACACTTGAAAACAATACAATAATTAAAATGATCAATTTTAACCCATATAAACGTACTAGCTATATCCGCCATGCGTTGCTGTGGCCAACCTTCCCTCTTTCTCTCCTTCTTTCCCTCCTTCCTTCACTCCCTCTTTCCTTCCTTCCTTCCCGTCTTTCCTTCTCTTCTTCCTTCCTTCTTTATCTCTTTCCTTCCTTCCCCCTTTTTCTTTCCCTTCTGCTGTCTCTCTTTTCTTCCTTCTCTTTCCTTCTTTCCTTCCCTCCTTCTTTCTCTACATCTTCCCCCTTCCTTCGCCCCCTCTTTCCTTTCTTCTTTCCCTTTTTTCTTTCCTTCCTTCCTTCCTTTTCTAACTTTCCTTTCTTCCCCTTTTTCTTTCCCTCCCTCTCTCTCCTTTCTACCTTCTCTACCTCTTTCCTTCCTTCTCTCTTTGCTTTGATGCTTGTTTCTCCCTTTCCTGCTTTCTTTCTTTCCCTCCCTCTTTCTTTTCTTTTCTTTCTTTCTTTTTTTTCTCCCCTTCCCTTCCTTTTTTTTCCCTTTTTTCTGTATTGTCATTTAGCTTTTGGGGCTTTTTAAGTCCATTCTGCTGTGTTTTTCAGTGTTTTTATGAGTGAAGGACATACAGTGGGTTGTTAGGTGTCTTGTGTCCAAATTTGGTGTCAATTCGTCCAGTGGTTTTGGAGTTCTGTTAATCCCACAAACGAACATTAAAATTTTATTTATATAGATTAGTATTTCAATGGGAAGTGTGGACCTGCTTTTACCTGATGAGATAGGATTGTTGTTGTTGTGTGCTTTCAAGGCGTTTCAGACTTTGGTTGACCCTGAGCGAGGGCTGGGTAAATGACCTTGGAGGGCCGTATCTGGCCCCCGGGCCTTAGTTTGAGGACCTCTGGCGTAAAGTAAGGTGTGTGCCATAAAAGCATACCTCAAGCCATAAGGCAGAAACAGAGGTTCCTCTGTGCAGATCTATCCCTTTCTCTCCCTTTAATATTGCTCGGATGCTTGGTGTTAAGATATAATTATCCAAGAGTGAAACCTTTAATAGCAATTTCACTGCAGTAAAGGAAGAACCGTGTGGATTTCGTTTCAAAAAGGAAGCGTTGTGAAATCTGATGGATATGTCAAAGCTGAATAAGAGCACAGAAAATTGCGCAGGGATATGATAACCATCTTTAGACATATATACAGACGATTGAGCAGGACTGCTTTCTGCTGCTGTCATGGAGAAGATGGAGCAAGCCTCTTTTCATCCACCCCAGCGGAAAGGAACTGCACCAATAGGTTTAAATTACAAGGAAAGATGCTTTGATTAAACATTGAGTAAGGGCTGTTTAAGAGTAAAATCGGCTGCCTTCTAGCTTTGAATCATAGAATCAAAGAGCTGGAAGAGACCTCATGGTCCATCCAGTCCAACCCCATTCTGCCAAGAAGCAGGAATATTGCATTCAAATCACCCCTGACAGATGGCCATCCAGCCTCTGTTTAAAAGCTTCCAAACAAGGAGCCTCCACCACACTCCGGGGCAGAGAGTTCCACTGCTGAACGGCTCTCACAGTCAGGAAGTTCTTCCTCATGTTCAGGTGGAATCTCCTCTCTTGTAGTTTGAAGCCATTGTTCCGTGTCCTAGTCTCCAAGGAAGCAGAAAACAAGCTTGCTCCCTCCTCCCTGTGGCTTCTCTCACATATTTATACATGGCTATCATATCTCCTCTCAGCCTTCTCTTCTTCAGGCTAAACATGCCCAGCTCCTTAAGCCCCTGTCACAAGCATTTAACCCATTGCAACAGGCATGTAGCGGGGGGGGGGGGGGGCGAAGGGCTTGAGGGGCTTCAGCCCCCCCCCCCGAAATTCTCATGGTGGTTCGCGAAAAAGCCTTACTGGTGCATTATAGGGCTGAGTGGTTTCGTTCGTTAATTTTGTAATTCGTTATTAATTCGTATTTAAATTAGCTTACGATCCGATATTGAGCCATGCAGGACTACTGTGAGGAGTAATTAAAAATCAAAACAATTTTTCCAATTTATTTCGTATTGTTTCATAATTGTTTCGTAATTGTTTTGAAATTGTTTCAAAATTGTTTCGTAATTGTTTCGTAATTATTTCCGTATGTCTGGTGCAAGTTTTATAGTTGTTGTTTGTTTTATCACACCAACAGTCAACAACAGAGGGAGAGGGAAGCTTCAGAAGTTCCCCCTGTCCCATTTGGAGGTTTTTTTAGCATATTGCGCAATCGCGTCCGCCATTAACGAATCGATTCGAAATTAACGAAATTTCGTAAATAACGAAATTTTGAAATCTCAAAATTTTGGAAGTATTTAGAATTTTTCCGTGGTTACCCAGCCCTAGTACATTATTTAAACTGTTTTGTTTATTCATATCATGCATATCCCATATGCATGGGGGTATTGGGGTAATGATACAAAAGGTTTGCTAGGGTAGATCCTCTTTCACTCAGACTCAGCCCCCCCCGAAACTTAGCCCCCCCTGAAACCCTCCCTGAAAAAACTTAGCCCCCCCAAAACCCCCCCTGAAAAAGATTTAGCCCCCCCCCCCAAAAAAAAAAATGAAATCCTGGCTACAGGCCTGATTCATGCCAAGTTTAGTCCAGATCCATGATTGTTTGAGTCCGCAGTGCCCTCTGAATGTAGGTGAACTACAATTCCCAAACTCATGGTCAATGCCCACCAAACCCTTCTAGTGTATTCTGTTCGTCATGGGAGACCATGTTTGGTTCAATTCCATCACTCTATTTTCCCCAAACTCCACCAGTTTTCACATTTGGGCAGATTGAGTATTCATGTCGAGTTTGGTCCAGATCTATCATTGTTTGAGTCCACAGTGATTTCTGGATGTAGGTGAACTACAACTCCAAAACCAAAGGACACTGCCCACCAAACCCTTCCAGTATTTTCTGTTGGTCATGGGAGAACTGCGTGCCAAGTCTGGTTCAATTGTATTGTCGGTGGGGTTCAGAATGCTCTTTGATTGTAGGAGAACTATAAATCCCAGCAACTACAACTCCCAAATGACAAAATCAATTTTTTTTTAGTGAAGGACATACATTGGGTTGTTATGTGTCTTGTGCCCAAATTTGGTGTCAATTCGTCTAGTGGTTTTTGAGTTCTATTAATCCCACAAAGGAACATTACATTTTTATTTATATAGACTAGCTATACCCTGCCACGCGTTGCTGTGGCCCTCTGAAAACAGAGGAATTCTAGTTCAAGGAATAGACAGAAGGGACAGATGTAAAATGAGGTAGCCAAGCTTGTTTCAAAAATAAACATGAAATAGAGGTAATTAGATAGCAATAGGTTCAATGTTTTTGAATATTTGCATAGAGCTGTAATTTAAGATCAGACTGTCCATCTCTGATGAAATCATTATTGTGGAGGTTGAAAGACTGTGGCTTACAACTCAAGGCAGGGAGCACCTCAAACCAATGGACCCTACTGAAAACACAGTACATGAAAGGTCTTTTTCCTGTGCCATCATCCTTCAAAAACCTGATGAAACAAAAGGATCTTCACTTGTCTACAAAATGATAGCAAGGAAGGCACCCAGCAATACTAAAATATTAATTATAATACTACATCTAATATATAATGACAATACTGTTTTATTATTGTATATTTTATATTGTAAGTTGTATTGTAATGTTTTTAATTGTGAGCCGCTTTGAGTCTCTGTACGGAGAGAAAAAATAGGATATAAAATAAATAACTCCTACATTTGAAGCCCAAAACACCAGGAGGGCCAAAGTTTGCTCATGCCTGATCTACACTGTAGAGTTAATGCAGTTTGACTGCTACAAAATCCTGGGATTTGCAGTTTCCTATACTCCTCAGCAAAGGAGGCTTAAGACAACAAATCCCATGATTTATTGAGCCGCGGAAGTGGTACTGAACTGCATTCATTGTAGAAGCAGCCCAAGGCCTTGTCAAACTACAGCTCCCTGGGATCCACAGCCTTGAACTAAGTTAAAATGCTACTGAACCACACTAATTTCCCAGTGCAGATGCACCCCCTAGTTTCATCTCCCATCCTTTCTCAAAGGCATCTCCCATCATCCCCAGAGTGTTTTGGGGATGAAAGGAGTTGTAATCCATCATCTTTGGAAAGCTCAAGGAATCACTCTGCACATGCTCAGAGGCACCCAGCAATTCCAAGAATCTTTGCTCACAAAACTTCTCCTCTTGCAGGCCTCAGCCCCCAATCTCAGGCTCCTGCCTCTCACCTTTTCTCCTCCAAACAGGAGCCCCCTCTGCAGTAAATAAAGCTTTTGGTCACTCTTGCTGGCCCTGGAGAGTGGTGGGCAGGGTAATCCTTAGCTCCCCTCACCTCAGGAGCACATGTGACACAAACTTAAAGTTAGCATGGGGCTGGAAGCCTGCAGAGCCATAGTCAGGAATCCGGTGGATGCTGCAGGGAGAGAGACAGAGAGAGAGACAGAGAGGAGAGTCCATCTCCCTTCCTACTGCTCCTCCACCCCCCCCCTCTCTGCCTCTTTTCCTGCTGCTGCTTCCTCCAATATGTTGGAGCATGGAGAATCCAAAAAAGAAGGGCATTGCTGCAGAGTGAAGGCACAAAGTAAATCTAAAGTGTTGTTTGCCTCTTTTTGTTTGTTCTTTCCCCTCAGCTCCTAATGTGCCCCCCCATCCCTCCTTTCCTTCAGTTGCAAGTTTACTCCTTGGAAGAGGAGGAGGAGGGAGCCCGACCTCCTCTGCACCTGCCTGGGGAAGCACGTCTTGGGGGGGGGGAGGGGGACTCACCCTTCTCCACACCCCATAGTTTGAGGACCCCTGATGTAAAGGATAGTGACAGGGTAACAGGCCTGCGGGGATGAGGGCTTTTCCTCCACGTCCTGAAAGGATTGCCTCCACGGGAGTCTGCTGGGCATGCGCACTTGCTGCTGCCCATGCATGTGCTGTTGCAACCCAGAGCAGGAAATGAGGCCCTAAGATAACCATCCACCACACTTGACTGTGAAAAAACAATCCTTTTTTATTGAAGAAAATGGTTACAAAATAAAGGGAAAATGCAAAGTCAAAAGCCACAGCAAAATCAGCAAACATGAATGTCCATGAACAAGATCAAAACCCAAAGCCACACTGTAAAATACTGGAACCTGTTAGCAATCCACTAACCGTACTTGGTGTCCTAGAAATTTCTCAAGACGATGGCCAAGGGAACCGGGAGAATTGCCAAGGTACTCATCAATCTAAAACGATGCCTGAACTGAGAAAGTGCCCGGCAAAAGGCACTTAAAGCCGAAGAATTGGTTCCGTGATACGCCTCCCTGCTTTGAAGCCCTTGTTTGTTTTTCTTTTAATCTCGACGACCTTCGCAAGCTGAGTGATTCACTCCTGTCTTGCCAGATCTGCCTCCTATTCTCATTAGGGATCCCAGGTGCAGAAGGGAGTGAAAGGCCATTGCTTCCCTCTGAAACATTCTCATGAACACTGGTACTTTCATTTTCCAAATCTGCAGAAGTTTCTTCCTCACTAATTTCAGGAGCATTGTCACTAATTTCAGGATCATTGACATCAGGAAGTACATTTTCATTAGCATCAGGAAGTACATTGGGTTGTTAGGTGTATTGTGTCCAAATTTGGTGCCAATTGCCCCAGTGGTCTTTGAGTTCTGATGGTATCACAAACGAACATTACATTTTTATTTATATAGATTGATTGATGTCTCTATCAAATGTTTTCAGGTTTCCTATTAGCAGAACAGACAATGCCAGCCATTGGTATAGGGAAGGCATGCTTTGAAAGCATGCTCCTTTTCAACTTTCCAAGCATAGAAGAGATCACCAACAATCTTTTTTATTCAATTAGATGGCCGATAGCCATCATTCTGGATCTGCTCAAAGCTCGAATGAGAAAGTCTAAAGTTCAAATCACAGTTTAGCTACAGAACTCACTGACTGGCCTGAGGCCAATCTGTTTCATCCTGATCTCATTCTGACCTCGGATGCTTAGCAGTGTCAATGGAATTATATGAATCTGCTTGGAGCATTGTGGGAGGAGGGAAATATCTTATTTTTTTTTCTTTTAATCCCTGCAAGAATTAATAATATACCTTGCATTTGTATCCCACAGAAGCTCTGAAAGTGAATGCAGCAGAATTTGGCAACAACGTCAACAAAGGATGGAATCCTTCTGGCTAACAGATTGCCAACATATATGCTAGCAAATCAAGGTTGACAGGAAGCTTCCCACCGGAGTGGAAATCATCTATCGGACAGATGGCAAGCTGTTTAACCTCAGCAGACTGAAAGCCAAAACCAAGGTCACAACAACTCCAGTATGCTGATGACAATGTCGTCTGTGCGCATTCAGAAGAAGATCTACAAGCCACTCTAAATACCTTTGCAGAAGCATACACGAAGCTTGGCCTGTCACTGAACATTGAGAAAACCAAAGTGCTGTTCCAGCAGTCACCAGCCATCCCCTCCCCAATGCCAGAGATACAGCTTAATGGTGTAACATTAGAAAATGTTGATCATTTCCGCTCCCTTGGCAGCCACCTCTCCACCAAAGTCAACATCAACGCCGAAATTCAACACCGCCTGAGCTCTGCAAGTGCAGCATTTTCCCGAATGAAGCAGAGAGTGTTTGAGGACCGGGACATCCGTAGGGATACCAAGGTGCTTGTCTATAAAGCTATTGTCCTCCCAACCCTGATATATGCCTGCCAAACGTGGACTGTCTACAGACATCACATGCAACTCCTGGAACGATTCCATCAGCGCTGCCTCCGGAAAATCCTGCAAATCTCCTGGGAAGACAAGCGGACAAACGTCAGTGTGCTGGAAGAAGCAAAGACCACCAGCATTGAAATGATGGTCCTCCAACATCAACTCCGCTGGGCCGGCCACGTTGTCCGGATGCCTGACCACCGTCTCCCAAAGCAGTTGCTCTACTCCGAACTCAAGAACGGAAAACGGAACGTTGGTGGACAGGAAAAGAGATTGAAAGATGGGCTCAAAGCCAACCTTAAAAACTCTGGCACAGACACGGAGAACTGGGAAGCCCTGGCCCTTGAGCGCTCCGGCTGGAGGTCAGCTGTGACCAGCAGTGCTTCAGAATTTGAGGAGGCACGAGTGGAGGGTGAAAGAGATAAATGTGCCAGGAGGAAGGCGCATCAAGCCAACTCCAACCAGGACCGCCTTCCACCTGGAAACCAATGCCCACACTGTGGAAGAAGATGCAGAGCAAGAATAGGGCTCCACAGCCACATGCGGACCCACAAGGAAACCCATAATGGAAGACCATCTTACTCGTCCAACGAGGGATCGCCTAAGTAAGTAAGTAAGCTAGCAAATCACTTCATTTGACACCAAAGAAAGCATGAATTGGTCCTACAAATTGCCAGCAATTATTTCCATTCACTAGCCAACTTTTCATAGTAAATATTCAAATCAAATTTTTACAATTTTAGAAGTTTATCAAAAGTATTATTCCAGTACTTCTCATTCATTTTCAAATGAAGTTCTCTGTTTTGTAGCAGAATTTCAGATGGTTGAGTGATTGTTTTGTCATGTCAGGAGCGACTTGAGAAACTGCAAGTAGCTTCTGTTGTGAGAGAATTGGCCATCTGCAAGGACGTTGCCCAGGGGATGCCCGGATGATTTGATGTTTTTATCATCCTTGTGGGAGGCTTCTCTCATGTCCCCGCATGAGGAGCTGGATCTGATAGAGGGAGCTCATCTGCCTCTCCCCGGATTCGAACCTGCTACCAGTCGGTCTTCAGTCCTGCCGGCCCAGGGGTTTAACTCACTTCGTCACCGGGGGCTCCATGGTTGAGTGATGATAGAGTCCAAGCCCCCCCCCCCGGGAGATTATTATTATTATTAATTATTGTTATTATTATTATTCTAATGCAGAATTTCTGTCTGGATAAATGATCCTGTCAGGTTACCCTCTATCAACTCATCAATTGTGAAATTGAGAAATGTTACTAAAAATGAATGGGACTCTATCATCACTCAACCCATAGACTCCCATTCATTTTTAGTAGAATTTTCTCAATTTCACAATATAATGAGATTGGGGTGGGGTGTGTGGGGATGAGTTGAGAAAGTAACCTGACAGGATCATTTATCCAGACAAAAATTCTGCATTAGAATAATAATAATAATAATAATAATAATAATAATAATAACTTTATTTATATACTGATCTATCTCCCGGGGGGGGGGGGGGGGGGACGACTCAGAACAGTTTCCAAGTAACATCGGGACAGTAGTCAGCTGCATTAAGGTCATAAGTTCGAAGCCAACCCGGGTCAGAGTGAGCTTCCAACCAATTTGTGTAGCTTGCTGTCGATCTTTGCAGCCTGAAAGACAGTTGCGTCTGTCAAATAGGAAATTTAGGTCCTTCTTACGTGGGGAAGCTGATTTACAACGCCATAAAAATCTCCAGCAAGCATGCAAAGAATGTGGAAGTACTTCATCAGTGTCACAAATGGATGATGAAGCGACAGCTCCCCTGGTGGCCAGAATACCCTCATGAAAAAGCTGGAATGTTAAATAGCCTCTGTGTCTGTCTATATATGTTGTGTGTATATGGCATTGAATGTTTGCCATGTATATGTACATTGCAATCTGCCCTGAGTCCCCTGCGGAGTGAGAAGGGCGGAATATAAATACTGTACATAAATAAATAAATCAATAAACATCATCTACATTGCCATATAAAATACAATTTATCTGTTTTGAACTGGATTATATGGCAGTGTAGTCTCAGGTCCCATCTACGTTGCCATATTAAATCCAGATTATCTGCTTTGAACTGGATTATATGGAGACCCAAGTCCTGTCTACACTGCCATATAATCCAGATCATCAAAGCAGATAATCCACATCATCTGCTTTGAACTGGATTATCTGAGTCTACACTGCCACATAAAATCCTCAGAGGCACCCATGAGAGCAAGAAGGTCAAAATGGTTGGTTAAATGGACAAACCCAGAGGGTGCTCACCAATGCTTCCTCTTCATCCTGGAAAGAAGTGGCGAGCGGAGTGCCACAGGGTTCTGTCCTGGGCTCGGTCCTGTTTAACATCTTCATTAATGACTTAGATGAAGGGCTAGAAGGCAGGATCATCAAGTTTGCAGACGACACCAAATTGGGAGGGATAGCCAATACTCCAGAGGACAGGAGCAGGATTCAAAACAATCTTGACAGATTAGAGAGATGAAGGGCCAAAACTAACAAAATGAAGTTCAACAGAGACAAATGCAAGATACTCCACTTTGGCAGGAAAAACGAAATGCAAAGATATTATTATTATTATTATTATTATTATTATTATTTGCTTTATTTCTATACCGCATTTTTCAGCCCAAATAGGCGACTCAATGCGGAATGGGGGACAATGCCTGGCTCGAGAGCAGTATGTGTGAAAAAGATCTTGGAGTCCTCATGGACAACAAGTTAAATATAAGCCAACAATGTGATGTGGCGGCAAAAAAAGCCAATGGGATTTTGGCCTGCATCAATAGGAGCATAGTGTCTAGATCTAGGGAAGTCATGCTACCCCTCTATTCTGCTTTGGTTAGACCACACCTGGAATACTGTGTCCAATTCTGGGCACCACAATTGAAGAGAGATATTGACAAGCTGGAGTGTGTCCAGAGGAGGGCGACTAAAATGATCAAGGATCTGGAGAACAAGCCCTATGAGGAGCGGCTTAAGGAGCTGGGCATGTTTAGCCTGAAGAAGAGAAGGCAGAGAGGAGATATGATAGCCATGTATAAATATGTGAGAGGAAGCCACAGGGAGGAGGGAGCAAGCTTGTTTTCTGCTTCCTTGGAGATTAGGATGCAATGGAACAATGGCTTCAAACTACAAGAGAGGAGATTCCATCTGAACATGAGGAAGAACTTCCTGACTGTGAGAGCCGTTCAGCAATGGAACTCTCTGCCCCGGAGTGTGGTGGAGGCTCCTTCTTTGTAAGCCGTTAAACAGAGGCTGGATGGCATCTGTCAGGGGTGATTTGAATGCAATATTCCTGCTTCTTGGCACGGGGTTGGACTAGATGGCCATGTGGTCTCTTCCAACTCTTTGATTCTGTGATTCTAGGTAACAGCTCAACATAATTATTTCTTAATTTAAGTCGTCGTTGGTGGGTAGCCCAGGAGCACAGTGGAGACATCTTCTCTTGCGGTTTTTAAACAGGAGTGCTTTGTTATATTTTCTTGCATGGTAGAATGGGGTTGTCTGTCATTATATGAATTCTGCACTCAAAAGTGAATATATATTATAAGCCACAGGTTATCATAAGAAAAGGAAAAGGCATGAGAATTTATTTGTATTTTTCAAAGTTTATCCCCTTTCCTCTTATTTTTGAGCTGCAAACTTGTCATCACTATTTACACAGCAATCCTATACATGTCTAATCAGAAATAAATCCTTCTGCATTCAGTGGCACTTGCTGCCAGGAAATGGTAGAGCAGTGTTTCTCAACCTGGGGGTCGGGACCCCTGTGGGGGTCACAAGGGAGTGTCAGAGGGGTCGCCAAAGACCATCAGAAAACATAGTATTTTCTGTTGGTCATGGGTTCTGTGTGCGAAGTTTAGTCCAATTCTATCGTTGGTGGGGTTCAGAATGTTATTTCATTGTACGTGAACTATAAATCCCAGCAACTACAACTCCCAAATGTCAAGGTCTATTTTTCTCAAACTCGTCCAGTGTTCACAATTCAGCATATTGAGTATTCGTGCCAAGTTTGGTCCTGATCCATGGTGCCAAGTTTGGTCCTGATTCACGGTGCTCTCTGGATGTAGGTGAACTCCAAAAAATCAAGGTCAATGTCCACCAGATCCTCCCAGTATTTTCTTTTGGCCATGGGAGTTCTGTGTGCCAAGTTTGGTTCAATTTCATCATTGGTGGTGTTCAGAATGCTCTTTGATTGTAGGTGAACTATAAATCCCAGCCACTACAGCTCCCAAATGACAAAATCAATCCAACCCCACCAGTATTAAAATGTGGGCATATTGGGTATTTGGGATTTGAAAATACATCCTGCATATCAGATATTTACATTAAGATTCATAACAGTAGCAAATTTACAGTTATGAAGTAGCAATGAAAGTGTTATGATTGGGGGTCACCACAACGTGAGGAACTGTACTAAGGGGTCGCGGCATTAGGAAATCCAGTCCCCCCCAAATATGTATGACTGTGGTAGAGGAAGGCAACCTAAGCAAATAAAGTCAAATGCTGCTAAATTCAATATCCTCCATTTTCGTCTGCTACTCACTTGGCCTCCACCACAGAACCGCACCCCTCCTGCACTTGTGATTCCTAATGTGCAAAATGGAGATCACTATTACATTGTGACTTTCCCCCCCACACCATTTATTTCAGCAGGGAAAAAGTGGCTGAGAAATCCCAGAACCAATTCCTGCAATTTAAATAAGTGACGAAAATACAGTGTTAATAATCATAATTTAAGTTCACACAATGGCTTTCATCGGGGGAAAAATCATCTCTTATGAATGTTCCACTTACACTTTCTCTAAAGTCAGGATAATTGCATTGCCATAACTGTTTGTATGACTTTCTCCTTTGCTGCTTTGGAAAAGAATAAAGATTATTATAGCTTGTACTGGGGAATGTTTATTGCAATAACATTTTGCATTGATGGGAGAGTATATTTCCGATTGTTGTTTATACCCTTCCGAATATTAAGTATTTCAGTGTGCAATGGAGGTGGAGCAGGGGCTAGATTAGCTTCTAAAGGTTTCTGCAAAACATTTCCCATCTTAGAATAACTTCACAGGAATGTAAAACAAACCTGAAACTCATGTACTATTCTATTTGCAGTACTCTTTCTAATGATGCTGACATGCAAAGAAATTTTTGTGCCATCTTAAAGAGGAACAGGTTTTATTTGGTACTAACTTGGTACCCAGCAATCTCTAGATTATTTGAAAAAGTCATATATCCCCAGTTTTGCCCCATTAGAGGTGATTCAGTCAGTTTCTGAGATGGGCCTTGCAGGTCCCTAAATGCGTTTCTAATGCCACCCTGCGACTAGAGACGGGCTTTATGAGGGTGGAGGCCAGGGTGTGGGTGGCCATACTCAACCTCTGGCTCAGACTATCCCGTGCACCCTTTGGCCTTGCCCCACTAACCATGGAGGATGACTTCCAATCCACATGGAAGCAGGCGGTAGCATCCAAAATCTCCTCATTGGGATTTTCTCCAGGTCTACTATTCCTATGGATTACAATCAAGCCAAAGCACTTATTAAACAACATATCACAGACACAGAGCGACAACTAGATCTGGCCTCGTTTCCAACCTTCCTTATCAATGAAGACAGTAGCTATCTTGCCTCCCCTATGGCATATTTAACCAACTTAGAGGTTCCTCTTCATTGAAGGGCTTTCACCCTGGCTCGATGCCACGCTCTCCCATCAGCTGTACTCAAAGGAAGGCCGCTACCAGAAGAGCCCTTTCCCAGAGAGACTCTGCCCCTGTGACTTGGGTCATGTAGAAACAACAGAACATGTGCTCCTCCAGTGCCCGTTATCCGTGATATCCGTGCCAGGCTTATCTTACCTCTGATAGACAAGCACCCAGGCCATTCAGGACAATTTTATACCTCCATGCTACTTGCAGATACTAATTCAGCTACAACCTACAATGTTGCAAAGTTCTGTGCAGCAGTATACACAATCCCTCAGGGAATGACTAGTCCCAAAAGTTAACTGTGTGTCCAGTAATCTTCTTCTCTGAATCTACAGTTTGGTGACGGATCTGGGCATTGCATCTTTTTATCCTGTTTCCCCTTCTGCTCCCTCACCCAAATTGTGCTTCAGTAGTTATATTTATATTTTTAATGTACCAAACATACCAAGTTTGTATGAAAATGTCACTATTTCCTGTGCTGGCCAATGACCGAAATAAGTGATTTGATTTGATTTGATATTTGCAGTACTCTTTCTAATGATGCTGACATGCACACAAATTTTTGTGCCATCTTAAAGATGAACAGGTTTTATTTGGTACTAGCTTGGTACCCAGCAATCTCCAGATTATTTGAAAAAGTCATACATATTTGGGGGGGGGGGGGGACTGGATTTTATGAATCATCCCATAAAGATAAAGTATAAGATTGTGGATGAACTCCAAATCACATCATGCCAGGTGAATCCCCTCAAACTCAATCAGTACTTAAAGTACAGACATGCATCTCGAGCTCTGAAGGTCACCTGGGAAGGAATCCCACTGGAGCATCGCAGCGCACCCAAATACCTGGGAGTCACTCTGGACCATGCTCTGACCTACAAGAAGCACTGCCTGAACATCAAGCAAAAAGTGGGTGCTAGAAACAATATCATATGAAAGCTGACTGGCACAACCTGGGGATCACAACCAGATACAGTGAAGACATCTGCCCTTGCACTATGCTACTCTGCTGCTGAGTATGCATGCCCAGTGTGGAACACATCTCACCACGCTAAAACAGTGGATGTGGCTCTTAATGAGACATACCGCATTATCACAGGGTGTCTGCGCCCTACACCACTGGAGAAATTACACTGCTTAGCCAGTATTGCACCACCTGACATCTGCCAGGAAGTAGCAGCCAATAGTGAAAGGACCAAGGCAGTGACATCTCCAGCTCATCTCCTGTTTGGGTATCAGTCAGCATGTCAACGACTTAAATCCCGAAATAGTTTTCTAAGATCTACACCTCAGCAAGCAAGAGTCCAAAAGTGGCAGGCTCAAACCCAGAACCTCAACCAGTGGCTGATACCAAGTGAGAGCCTCCCCCCTGGTCACACAGAAGACTGGGTGACTTGGAAGGCGCTGAACAGACTGCGCTCTGGCACCACGAGATGCAGAGTCAACCTCAAGAAATGGGGCCACAAAGTGGAATCCACGACATGCGAGTACGGAGAAGAGCAAACCACTGACCACCTGCTGCAATGCAACCTGAGCCCTGCTACATGCACAATGGAGGACCTCCTTGTGGCAACACCAGAGGCACTGCAAGGGGCCAGATACTGGTCAAAGGACATTTAATCAACTACCAAACTTGCAAATTTTGTATTTGTCTCCCTGTTTGTTTTGTTCTGTTAGAAATGTAATGTAATTGACTGGTTGCCCTGACACAACAAATAAAAAGAACTTAACGTTGGTCATATTGGGTACGTGTGCCAAGTTTTCTCAGGCTGTAGTGTGAACTACAACTCCCAGTCTGGTGGGACAGTCCACCCCCACCCAACCCCCTTCAGTATGTTTAGTTGGTCATATGGTGCAGGCCTGTAGCCATGATTTCGATTCAGGGGGGGGGGTGAATTTTTTTCAGGGGGGGTTTCGGGGGGGCTGAGTTTCAGGGGGGGGGGGCTGAGTCTGAGTGAAAGAGGGTCTACCCTAGCAAACCTTTTGTATCATTACCCCAATACCCCCATGCATATGGGATATATTGAGCATGGTGATCAGATCATGATATGAATAAACATAACAGTTTAAATAATGCACCAGTAAGGCCTTTTCGCGAACCACCATCAGAATTTCGGGGGGGGGGGGGGGCTGAAGCCCCTCAAGCCCCCCCCCCCCCCCCCCCCGGCTTCATGCCTGGCATGAATATTCCATTTGTCAAAATATGAATACAGATGGAGTTTGGGGGAAATAGATCTTGACATTTGGGAGTTGTGATTGCTGGGATTTATAGTTCACCTACAATCAAAGAGTATTCTGAACCCCTATGACCAACTGAAAATACTTAAGGCCATCCAGTCCAACTCCCTTCACCATGGCAAGAAAACATAATCAAAGCCCTCCTGACAAAAAGCCATCCATCAATAGATATAGATAGATATATATGATTCACGCACACATAGATATAGTATCATAGATACTAAAGAAGGGCAATGATATTCCAGAGTAGGCAAACAGACAATCTCCACATCAACACTGACAAAGAAACAACAAGAAATACTGTTTACCCACAAGCATCAAGAAATTACATACATTACAAACCAGCACTTTCTCATTACTTTATTTTTCAGATCACCAGACTGGGCCACAACAACGCGTGGCAGGGGATGGCTATTACTACATATTTTTCTATCAAAATCAGCATCTTTTTCACAAGCAAGTGAACTTCCATCCCCCCAAAAAAGAAAATAATTGCATTATGTGATAGTTCTATGGTTGCTCTCTCCACACCCCAACATGCTGTGAGCAAGATATGGCAATGGGTTATGCATCAATTGGATTTCATGCTAGATTTTGTAACTCTGTACTTGCAGATTTGTTCCAGGATCAGAACAGATGGCACAGTCTGCAAAGAGTTTGCCATGGGGAAACTTTAATAATAAAATAATAATAAACTTTATTTATAGGCCTGGGTAACAACGCAAAAATTTGTTTCTAAAATCGATTTGTATTTGAGGTTTTTTTTTGTTTCGATATTTAAAATAATTACAAAATTTTCCTTTTAAAAAGTTCGATATTTACGAAATTTCGTAAATGGTAAAAAATTAACGAATCGATTTCCGAAACAATAACGAATCGATTCGTTAATGGCGGGCGCGACCGCGAAATACGCTAAAAAACCTCCAAAAACTTCTGAAGCTTCCCTCTCCCTCTGTTCTTGACTGTTGGTGTGATATTATAATTTTTTTTTCACTAATTAAACCATAAAACTGGCCCAGACATGCGGAAATAATAACAAAACGACCTCAGAACAATAACGAAACGAATACAATAACGAAATACGAAGCATTTGCAAAACGTATTTAAAAATTCGTTTTTTTTAATAATTGCTCCAGAATGGTTCGTTATCGTTTTGTAATTGGAAAAATTAACGAATTATTAACGAATTACGAATTAACGAAACAAAACCGCCCAGGCCTATTTATTTATACCCCACCACTATCTCCTCAAAGGGGACTTGGGGTGGCTAACATGATGCCAAGCCCAAAAATTACAATACAGCAAAGTAAAATACAGCAGACGAATAATAACATCAAAGTAAAATGCAAACAATTACAAATATACAATAAGTAGACGCAAATAAAATTATGGAGGAATAAAACCACAGTGGTCTACTGTATTGGACTACTGTAATGCGCTCTACGTGGGGCTGCCCTTGAAAATGGCCTGGAAATTCCAACTGGTCCAATGGGCGGTGGCCAGGTTGTTAACTGGTGCTCCTTACAGAGAGAGTTCAACCCTCCTGTTTAAGGAGCTCCATTGGCTGCCATTCATTTTCCGGTCCCAATTCAAGGTGCAGGTGCTTACCTACAAAGCCGTGAACGGTTTGGGACCCGCCTACCTGCGTAACCGTATCTCCGTATACGAACCCACACGATCTCTTCGATCATCTGGAGAGGCCCTGCTCACGATCCCACCTTTGTCGCAAGCACGATTGGTGGGGACGAGGGACAGGGCCTTCTCTGTGGTGGCCCCCCGACTTTGGAACACTCTCCCCAAGGACATCAGACAAGCTCCAACGTTGGCAGTCTTCAGGAGGAGGTTGAAGACATGGTTGTTCCAGTGTGCCTTCCCAGAATAGGAAACTCCAAGCATCATGTCCCAAATGCACTTTACTAGAGATTTAAGATTGTCTGCATATCGCACCTATCTCCAAAACTTATTCATTTCACCGGTCATGCCCAGCATTTTAAAATATTTAATCATTACATTTGGCCCGGCCTTAGTCTTAAATGCGTCGTGGTGTTATTGTCTAATGTTTATTGCTATTGTTTTAATGCTTATCATTGTGTTTTATGAGTTTATGAGTTTATTTATTGTTGTATTTGTTATGCTGTTGTTTTATTGATGTGTTGGGCCTCGGCCTCTTGTAAGCCGCACTGAGTCCTCCGGGAGATGTTAGCGGGGTATAAATAAAGGATTATTATTATTATTATTATTATTATTATTATTATTATTAGTGGGTGGTCCAAATGCTCAGGATAAAAACCCTGGGTGAGATAAGTAAATGGAGTAATGGAGTAATTTTCTGAAACACTTGAAAGGATGCAGTTCTCCAAAGATGGTTTTATGTTGTCCCATTCCTGAAGCAACATTTTGTCACTTTGCAGATGAAAAGAAATAGATTGAGATTGGGAAAGGGCTGTTGTTTCCATTTTGTTTCCATGGAAGATTTGGTGAGAGGCAAATCTACCAAGAAAGCCTCTTCTTTGGGTATCTTCGAGACTGCATTTCCTTCTATGAACCAGCACAGACTTTAAGATCTTTATTATTATTATTATTATTATTTATTTATTTATTTATTTATTTATTTACAGCTTTTGTATTCCACTCTTCTCACCCCGCAGGGGACTCAGGGCGGATTACAGTGTACAGATATATGGCAAACATTCAATGCCAATTTTAACACAACATATACAGACATACACAGAGGCTATTCAACTTTTTCTGGCCACCAGGGGAGCTGTTGCTTTCATCGTCCATCTGCTACGCTGATGAAGTACTTCCGCATTCCCCGCGTACTTTTTTGCTCTAATGCTTTGCTGGGGTCTTTTTTATGGCCTCATGAATTAGTTAATTTAGCCTCCCCACACTTTAAGGTGGTACCTAATTTTCCTACTTGACAGATGCAACTGTCTTTTGGGTTGCAAAGGTCGACAACAGGCTACACAATTGGTTGGAAACCCACTCCAACCCGGGCTCGCTTCGAACTCATGACCTTTTTGGTCAGAGTGATCTTAATGCAGCTGACACTCAGCTAGCTGTCAGCACAAACACAAAACAGTCTATGTACAATGTCAAAATATAATGTCAAAAGAGCATATAGTATGCTATTTAACAAAATCCCGAGTATATAGCTCAATTCAGTGGCCCAAAACAAAATCAAAAGGAGCAACCGCTCTCAAATGTAACAGTTCCAGGTCTAAACATGGGTACCACTGTATATAGGCTTCAGGGATACATACAATGAGATAAATCATACACAAAGTAAGCATAGAGTCATAAGTCAATAATGAAGATGGAGCACCACTCTCAAAAAAATCTTCATGGAATAAATCCAAATTAAGTCCAGTGAAAATGGAGCACTGCTTCTCAAAATAAGTCTCTGTAGGAAAAGTCCGAATGGCATTCAACAGGGGTGCCCGGGTATTTTTGTACCCTGTTTCGGGGAAAGCAGTCCTCTTCCTCAGGAGTTGATAAATTCAGCAACTCTAAACTCTTATCTATAATAAAACATAACAACACATAGAGTAACAAGTATTTTCCAGCACAATTACAGTAGTAAAGATAATGGATACAACAAACATATAACATATACTCACATCATGCCAGGTAGCTAATACAAAAGGTGACTCTGCTAGAAGTAAATTCACACTGCGAGTAATTCTGAAGGGTCATCCACAGGTTTATAAAGAGTAGTTAGAAACTTAAAGGAAACAGCTAAAATTAAGTGACTCGTTAAGTCCTTGAGGGGAAAGGGTTTTCAACTTAAAGATCCAGAACATTTCCCTTTGGGATAGTAGTTCTTCCAAATCCATATGGGGTTTTGGTGTGATGCATTCCAGAGCACAAAATTTAAGGGAATTGGATGAATGTTTGTATAGTGTAAAGTGTGAATATAGAAGGGACTCCATAGATAAACATTTTATTCTAGATTTACGTTCAGAAATTCTAATTCTCAGAGGTCTGGTTGTTTTTCCAATATACCACAAACCACAGTCACATGTTAGAAGGTAGATAAGGTTACTGCTATTACAATTGGAAAAATGTTTGAGTGTGGTGCCCACTTTGTTCCTATAGTTGTGTATCTCCTTAGTTTTCCATGATTGCGGACAACATTTACAGCGTCCACAGGGGTAATGGCCTCTCAAAGTGCTTTTAGGTGTAGTAGTAGTAGTGGTTAAATCTGTATGAATTAACAAGTCTCTTATGTTTTTAGTACGCCTATTACCAAAAATGGGTGGTTTTTGGCAACCTGGAATATCTTGAAGAAGATGCCAGTGTTTTTTGATGATTCTGGTAATCTGTGTGGAATAGTGCGATAGTTCTTGTGTCCAAATAATTTGATTTTTTATGGGTTTGGGGCATTCTTTCAGTAAGGTAGTCCTATCTATTTTATCAGCTTTGGTTAATGCTTTCCTTATTACATGTTTGGGGTAGCCTCTATTTCTGAACTCATGGCTTAAAGTGACACTTTCCTGAATAAACTGTTCCTTGGTGCTTGAGTTCCGTTTAAGTCTGAGGAGCTGTGAAAATGGAAGATTGGTTTTTAAACTAAAGTGGTGGAAGCTGTTGTAATGAAGATAAGAATTTTTATCTGTGGGTTTTCTAAAGTTCTTGACTAAAAGTTTATTGTGATCTTTATAGACTGTAACATCCAGAAAATTAATATGTGACAGGTTGAAATGGCTGGTGAACTTAATAGACGTATGTATGGTGTTGATCCAATTAGAGAAACCTACTGCGGCCTCGGTTGATTTAAATACCATGAATATGTCATCGATAAATCGTCCATAATATATAATATTGGTGTGATACATATTTGAAGATGGATTTAATAATACAGTGTTCTCTAAATTTGCCATAAATAAATTGGCAATTGAGGGGGCCAATGGACTGCCCATTGCCACACCAAAGACCTGAAAGTAAAATTGATTTTGAAAACAGAAATAATTTTTCTCTAAAACTATATCCAACAGGTCCATAAGGAAATGTGTGGGTGGATGTAACTTGGTTCTGTTATGGAGGACATTCTCTATGGTGGTACGGGCCTCATCTAATGGAATATTGGTGTAAAGTGAGGTGACATCAATAGTTACTAAAACACTATCCTCCTCTACTTTGAGGTTTTCTATAACATTAATGAAGTGCTTAGTGTCTTTGATATAGGAATCACAGAGAGGGACAAAGGGTTGGCAGAAAGAGTCCAGATACTTAGCGACTGGTTCCAACACTGAAGAAGAACCTGAAATAATGGGTCGGCCTGGGGGGGGGGGGGAATAACACCTTTATGAATCTTTGGTAAAGTATAAAAGATTGGTATTCTAGGGAATTCTTTCTGAAGATATTTAAATGTGGAAGAAGAGATAAATCCCAGGGATAATCCCTCTTGGCACACAACCCTAATAAGGGACTGTATGTGTTTAGTGGGGTCTTTTTTTGCTCTAATGCTTTGCTGGGGTCTTTTTTATGGCCTCATGAATTAGTTAATTTAGCCTCCCCACACTTTAAGGTGGTACCTAATTTTCCTACTTGACAGATGCAACTGTCTTTTGGGTTGCAAAGGTCGACAACAGGCTACACAATTGGTTGGAAACCCACTCCAACCCGGGCTCGCTTCGAACTCATGACCTTTTTGGTCAGAGTGATCTTAATGCAGCTGACACTCAGCTAGCTGTGCCACAATCCCGGTATCAGGGGGGCCCTCCTCTTGGTCCCACTTCCGTCTCAAGTGCGGTTGGTTGAGATGAGAGAGAGGGCCTTCTCAGCAATGCCCCCCTGGCTTTGGAATGTCCTCCCAAGGGAGATCTGACTAGCTTCCACCCCACAAACCTTCTGCACACAATTAAAGACCTGTATTTCCAACAAGTGTTTGACCATGTTTAGACTCTCTAACTTTATACTTCTGAGATCAAATACTGCTGTTTTATCTACAGCAATTACTGTATTTTATTGTTTTTACCAGGGGGAATTTATGGTGTTGTGTTGTTTATTGTCTACTCGTATGTTCTGTTTTGCACTTGTTGTATTTTGCATATCATGCCTTATAAGTGTTTTACTTCACTTACTAAATAGAGTGTAATCAAGCTTTATCAAGCCTTTTTGTTTGGTTTGGTATTGTGATACGGCCTAAGGGCTAATCAATAAAATTTACTACTTCTCTTCTTCTTACTCTCTTAGGCGATCCCTCGCTTTCCGAGGATGATTGTCTTCCAGTGTTCTTGTGGGTCCGTATGTGGCTGTGGAGCCCTATTCTTGCTCTGCATCTTCTTCTGCCGTGAGAGCATTGGTTTCCAGGTGGAAGGCGGTCTCGGTCGGGGTTGGCTTGATGCGCCTTCCTCTTGGCACGCTTCCCCCTTTCGCCCTCCATTCATGCCTCTTCAAATTCTGCAGCACTGCTGGCCACAGCTGACCTCCAGCTGGAGCGGTCAAGGGCCAGGACTTCCCAGTTCTCAGTGTCTATGCCACAGTTTTTAAGGTTGGCTTTGAGAACATCTTTAAATCTCTTTTCCTGTCCACCAACATTCCGTTTTCCGTTCTTGAGTTCGGAGTAGAGCAACTGCTTTGGGAGACAGTGGTCGGGCATCCGGACAACGTGGCAGGTCCAGCGGAGTTGATGGCGGAGGACCATCGCTTCAATGCTGGTGGTCTTTGCTAATTCCAGCACGCTGACGTTTGTCCGCCTGTCTTCCCAAGAGATTTGCAGGATTTTCCGGAGGCAGCGCTGATGGAATCGTTGCAGGAGTTGCATGTGTTGTCTGTAGACAGTCCATGTCTTGCAGGCATATAGCAGGGTTGGGAGGACAATAGTTCTATAAACAAGCACCTTGGTATCCCTATGGATGTCCCGATCCTCAAACACTCTCTGCTTCATTCGGAAAGATGCTGCGCTCGCAGAGCTCAGGCAGTATTGTATTTTGGTGTCGATGTTGACTTTGGTGGAGAGGTGGCTGCCAAGGTAGCAGAAATGATCAACATTTTCTAATGTTACACCATTGATATGGCCTAAGGGCTAATCAATAAAATTTACTACTGCTGCTGCTGCTGCTGCTGCTACTGCTACTGTTCTACTACTACATGTCATGCCTTGAGTATTTTGAGCCACCCGAGTTCCTTTGGAAGATGGTGGCAGGATATAAATAAAAGATGATGATGATGATTAGAAACACAACAAGATGAGTCCACAGCGGACAAGATCACTCTTCTGGCTGTTGTATTGGATCACACGTCAGACATTTCCCAAGTGTCTAGGACTGTGTGATGTATCGGCGAATAATGGGTGCAGATTCCAGTAAGGTGGCCTTCCGCAGCTGGCAGATGGTAATCTTGTCAGCGCCGATTCTGTTTAAGTGCAGGCCAAGTTCTCTAGGCACTACACCCAGTGTGCCAATCACCACTGGGACCACCTTGACTGGTTTGTGCCAGAGTCTTTGCAGTTCGATCTTTAAATCCTCATATTGTGTTAGCTTTTCCAGTTGTTTCTCTGCAATCCTGCTGTCACCTGGGATTGAGACATCAATGATCCATACTTGTTTTTTTAAAATGATTGTGAGGTCAGGAGTATTGTGCTCTAGAACTCTGTCAGTCTGAATCCGAAAGTCCCAGAGGAGTTTGACGTATTCATTTTCTGTAACTTTTTCTGGATTGTGATCCCACCAGTTCTTTGTCACAGGCAGATGGTATTTGTGGCACAGGTTCCAATGAATCATCTGTGCAATGGTGTTATGCCTCTGCTTGTAGTCTGTCTGCACGATCTTCTTGCAGCAGCTGAGGATGTGATCTATTGTTTCATCTGCTTCCTTGCAGAGTCTACATTTGGGATCTCTCATCGACTTTTCAATTCTGGCTTTTATGGCCTTGGTTCTAATGGCTTGTTCTTGGTTCTGCCAGAATCAGGTCCTCCTTCATCTCCTTTTTCAGAGTTCCATTTGTGAGCCACAGCCATGTTTTTTCTTTCTCAATTTGGCTCTCAATTTTTCCCAGGAAATGTCTATGGAGTGCCTCCTTTTGCCAGTTTTCTCTTCTGCTCTGGATTGTGTTTTTACGGTATTCACTCTTTGTCTTTTGCACTTGAAGCAGTTTACTACTTGTGCTGGTACAGCTGTACCAGGAGCTCCAACTTTATTTTCTTTCTGTTATCTGTTGCAGTCATAGGACAAGCCACCTGTCAATCATAATTAAGCTTTGGTTCCGCCCCTTGTTCAGGACTCTGGGAGGGAAAGGAGCCAATTTTTGGGCAGTGTCACATAAGGAAGCTAAAGTATAGGATGTAGACCAGCTCGTCCAGTAGAAAAGCTTCTTTTCTCAAGAACAACCGGGGAAACAGAAACAGAAATTTCAGGGGAAAGGTCCCAAAGCTCTGGCTGAGAGCTCACAGCCTCTCAGCCTCACAGCAATCGGAGGGAAAACAGCCCTGAAGTTTTCAAAGAATTCTCTGAGGGAGGACAGCATTACAGATCCACTGAACTCCAGCTGAAATATCTACAAGCCTCGGCTGATAGGTCTACTCGATACCTTGGAATCCACTGAATCGGTAGTAGGACCCACACCAATGAGGCATAGATATTAAACAGCCTGGGAGAGGTTAAATAGGGTTTTTTCTTACAAAGAAAGTACAGTTAATCAAAGTCAGATACCAGTCCATTGAGGACTAGACTAAGAAAGCCTTGAAGTGTTGTTTGAACCATTGAAGATTTGTTATTTGTGCCATAATAAAGACTTTGTTGTATCATTAAAGACTCTAAAGACCATCACTTCAGAAAAATCCCTGAGAATCTCTCTTTGAGGCCCCCTGGCTTCCCGCTGGGCTTAAAGTATATGTCCTATAGAAAAGACAGCTGTTACAGGCCCAGCGCGCGACAGAACACTACTATTGACTTCCCTCCATGTTGGTTCTTGACTGCCTTTCACATAATCCGCCAGTGTGTGTTTCTCTTCTTCTACCCTTTGTTTCACTTGCAGAAGCCCTCTGCCTCCTGATTTCTTCTTCTTCTTCTTCTTCTTCCTCTTCCTCTTCCTCTTCCTCTTCCTCTTCCTCTTCCTCTTCCTCTTCCTCTTCCTCTTCCTCTTCCTCTTCCTCTTCCTCTTCCTCTTCCTCTTCCTCTTCCTCTTCTTCCTCTTCTTCCTCTTCTTCTTCTTCTTCTTCTTCTTCTTCTTCTTCTTCTTCTTCTATGCATAATATATTGCTGCATATGGGCACACAAGGGAAAAATATGCTTTAGTGCAGTGTTTCTCAACCTGGGGGTCGGGACCCCCGTGGGGGTCGTGAGGGGGTGTCAGAGGGGTCGCCAAAGACCATCAGAAAACATAGTATTTTCTGTTGGTCATGGGGGTTCTGTGTGGAAAGTTTGGTCCAATTCTATCGGTGGGGTTCAGAATGCTATTTCATTGTGGGTGAACTATAAATCCCAACAATTACAACTCCCAAATGGCAAGGTCTGTTTTCTTCAAACTCTACTAGTGTTCACATTTGGGCATATTTATAGTTCACCTAAAATCAAAGAGCCTTCTGAACTCCACCAATGATGGAATTGAATCAAATTTGGCACACAGAATTCCCCTGACCAACAGAAAACACTAGAAGTGTTTGGTGGGCATTGACCTTGAGTTTTGGAGTTGTAGTTCACCTACTATCCGAGAACACCGAGGACTCAAGCAATGATGAATATGGATCAAACGTGGCACAAATACTCAATATGCCCAAATGTGAACACTGGTAGAGTTTGGAGAAAACAGACCTTGCCATTTGGGAGTTGAAATTGTTGGGATTTATAGTTCACCCACAATGAAATAGCATTCTGAACTCCACCGATAGAATTGGATCACACAGAACCCCCATGACCAACAGAAAATACTATGTTTTCTGATGGTCTTTGGCGACCCCTTTGACACCCCCTGCTCTTAAGGAAAGTAGCAAAGGATATGCTAGGTTCTTTAATTTAGTAAAGCTGCCTCTGGGAATACTCTACCAGTGTTCACATTTGGGCATATTGAGTATTTGTGCCAAGTTTGATCTATATCCATCATTGCTTGAGTCCACAGTGTTCTCTGGAAGTAGGTGAACATCTCAATGTCAAGGTCCACCAGACCTTCCCAGTATTTTCTCTTGGTCATGGGAATTCTGTGTGCCAAGTTTGAGTCAATTCCATCATTGGTGGAGTTCAGAAGGCTCTTTGATTTTAGGTGAACTATAAATCCCAGCAACTCCAGCATTACCAAATGACAAAATCAATCACTCCCAACCTCACCAAATTTGGGCGTATTGGGTATTTGTGCCAAATGTGTTCCAGTGACTGAAAATACATCCTGCATATAATATATTTAGATTACGAATCATAACAGTAGCAAAATTACAGTTGTGAAGTAGCAACAAAAATAACATTATGGTTGGGGGTCACCACAACATGAGGACCTGCACTAAGGGGTCGTGGCATTAGGAAGGTTGAGAACCACTGCTTTAGTGGTTTCTGATCATGGGAGCCAACAATTCCTTTCCCCCAGTGATGATGCATGATATGAGGAAGGGATCCAAATTTGCACACCTTATCTTCCCTTTATTCCTTTGCTACTTTTTTCCTGTAGTTTTCTGGCAGCCATAGTTTAAGCTTTAAAAAGAAACCCTCTTGTTTTGCTTCAACTGTGTTTTCTTATTTACAGTTCAGGCCTGCATCCCTTTGTGCTAATGTCTTGTACCTGCTGAGGTTTGATTGCTTTGTATGTAGAAAGCAATGCAAGAAAAGGAAAGTGAAAAGTGGAAGACCTCAGGGGGAAAAAATAATCAAACTCTAGTGCCATCGAGCTATAATTATGCAAGAGGCATTCTCACACACTTCAAGTATTCTTTGAGATAGAAAGTGAATAGAACAATATATAGTATATGCACCCAAGTATAAGCTGACCCAAATATAGAATCATAGAATCATAGAATCAAAGAGTTGGAAGAGACCTCATGGGCCATCCAGTCCAACCCCCTGCCAAGAAGCAGGAATATTGCATTCAAATCACCCCTGACAAATGGCCATCCAGCCTCTGCTTAAAAGCTTCCAAAGAAGGAGCCTCTACCACACTCCGGGGCAGAGAGTTCCACTGCTGAACGGCTCTCACAGTCAGGAAGTTCTTCCTAATGTTCAGATGGAATCTCCTCTCTTGTAGTTTGAAGCCATTGTTCTGCGTCCTAGTCTCCAAGGAAGCAGAAAACATGCTTGTTCCCTCCTCCCTGTGGCTTCCTCTAACATATTTATACATGGCTATCATATCTCCTCTCAGCCTTCTCTTCTTCAGGCTAAACATGCCCAGTTCCCTAAGCCGCTCTTCATAGGGCTTGTTCTCCAGACCCTTGATAATTTTAGTCGCCCTCCTCTGGACACATTCCAGCTTGTCAATATCTCTCTTGAATTGTGGTGCCCAGAATTGGACACAATATTCCAGATGTGGTCTAACCAAAGCAGAATAGAGGGGTAGCATTACTTCCTTAGATCTAGACACTAGGTTCCTATGGATGCAGGCCAAAATCCCATTGGCTTTTTTTGCCGCCACATCACATTGTTGGCTCATGTTTAACTTGTTGTCCACGAGGACTCCAAGATCTTTTTCACACGTACTGCTCTCGAGCCAGGCGTCACCCATTCTGTATCTTTGCATTTCATTTTTTCTGCCAAAGTGGAGTATCTTACATTTGTCACTGTTGGACTTCATTTTGTTAGTTTTGGCCAATCTTCTCTCTAATCTGTCAAGGTCGTCTTGAATTCTGCTCCTGTCCTCTGGAGTATTGGCTCTCCCTCCCAATTTGGTGTCGTCTGCAAACTTGATGATCCTGCCTTCTAGCCCTTCATCTAAGTCATTAATAAAGATGTTGAACAGGACCGGGCCCAGGACGGAACCCTGCGGCACTCCACTTGTCACAGGGTTCTGTCCTGAGCCCGGTCCTGTTCAACATCTTTATTAATGACTTAAGCCGAGGCACCTAATTTTACCACAAAAAACTGGGAAAACGCATTGACTCGAGTATAAGCCGAGGGTGGGAAATGCAGCAGCTACTGGTCAATTTCAAAAGAAAAATAGAGACCAAGACAATTACATTAATTGAGGTATCAGTAGGTTAAATATTTTTGAATATTTACATAAAATTGTGATTTAAGACTGTCCAACTCTGATTAAACCGTTATTCCAACCTTCTTCAATGTAAATGTGCTTTTACATATCCTTCAAATAATAATAAATAGAGGAAAATAATAAATGCAATTAAAATTATAGAGTAAAATAATATATGTAATAAAAAATAATAATACCAGTAATAATAGAGTAAAATAATAAATGTAATAAAATAATAACAGAGTAAAAACTTGGCTTATACTCGAGTATATACGGTATATACGATGAGTGTGTGTGTGTATATATATATATATATATATACGCACACATACACACGCACGCACACACACACACACCAATAGTTGCTCCAAAGATATTACACTATTGTACTGCTTTTCCGAAGGCCTGGTCCCAGGGACAGGTTTTTACTCTCCTTCTGAAAGCCAGGAGGTAGGGGACTGATCTAATGTTGTTAAAGAGGGAGTTCCACAGCTGAGGGGCCAACACTGAGAAGGCCCTGTCCCTCATCCCCACCAGTTGTGTTTGTGAAGAAGGTGGGACTGAGAGCAGGACCTCCCCAGAAGATCTTAATCTCCAAGATGGTTCATAGGGGGAGATATGGTTGGACAGGTAAACTGGGCCGGAACCTTATAGGCTAAAGCCTGCACTTTGAATTATTCTTGGTAGCAGATGGGCAGCCAGTGGAGCTGATGTAACAGGGGAAGGCTTTCCGTATGCCACTCCAGTGAGCAACCTGGCTGCCACCCATTGGACCAATTGGAGCTTCTGAATAGTCTTCAAAGGCAGCCCCACATAGAGTGTGTCGCAGTAATCTATATGGGACAATCCACTTATCAGATGCAGGATGCTGGTGATTCACTTAGTGCAGGGGTCCTCAAACTTTTAAAGCAGAGGGCCAGTTCACTGTCCCTCTGACTGTTGGAGGGCCGGACTATATTTTGAGAAAACCATGGATACATTCCTATGCACACTGCAAATACATTATTTGTACTGCAAAAAAAAAAAAACATGAAAGAATAATATAGTATTTAAAATGATGAACAATTTTAATCATCATAAACGTACCAGTATTTCAGTGGGAATGTTGGGCCTGCTTTTGGTTGATCAGATAGTCAAGTTAATTCAGATTGTTGTTGTTGTTGTGTGACCTGAAGTTGTTTCAGACTTAGGGTGACCCTACGTCGAATGTTTAGGCCAGGGGCCAAGTAAATGACCTTGGAGTGCCGCATCCGGCCTGCGGGCCTTAGTTTGAGAACCCATTACTTAGTGGGACCAGTTTTTGTTAGTTTGAAAACCTATGACTTAGTGGGACCAGTTTTAGTTTTTATTCTCCATCTTCATCACTATGATACTTCACCTTGTTGCTAGGAAGCTTCCCACCGGAGTGGAAATCATCTTTCAGACAGATGGCAAGCTATTCAACCTCAGCAGACTGAAAGCCAAAACCAAGGTTACAACAACATCTGTTATAGAACTCCAGTATGCTGATGACAACGTCGTCTGTGTGCATTCAGAAGAAGATCTACAAGCCACTCTAAACACCTTCGCAGAAGCATACAAGAAGCTCTGCCTGTCATTGAACATCGAAAAAACCAAGGTGCTGTTCCAGCAGACACCAGCCATCCCCTCTCCAATGCCAGCGATACAACTTAATGATGTAACGTTAGAAAATGTTGACCATTTCCACTCCCTTGGCAGCCACCTCTCCACCAAAGTCAACATCGACACCAAAATACAACACCGCCTGAGCTCTGTGAGCGCAGCATTTTTCCCAATGAAGCAGAGAGTTTTTGAGGACTGGGACATCCGTAGGGATACCAAGGCTGCCATATGCCTGTGAGACGTGGACTGTCTACAGACATCACATGCAACTCCTGGGATGATTCTATCAGTGCTGCCTCCGGAAAATCCTGCAAATCATTTGGGAAGACGGGTGGATAAATGTCAGCGTGCTGGAAGAAGCAAAGACCACCAGCATAGAAGCGATGGTCCTCCGCCATCAATTCCGCTGGACCGGCCACGTTGTCCGGATGCCCGACCACCGTCTCCCAAAGCAGTTGCTCTACTCCGAACTCAAGAACGGAAAATGGAATGTTGGTGAACAGGAAAAGATATTGAAAGATGGGCTCAAAGACAACCTTAAAAACTCCGGCATAGACACTGAGAACTGGGAAGCCCTGGCCCTTGACCGCTCCAGCTGGAGGTCAGCTGTGACCAGCAGTGCTGCAGAATTTGAAGAGGCACGAATGGAGGTCGAAAGGGAGAAGAGTGCCAAGAGGAAGGCACGTCAAGCCAACCCCGACTGAGACTGCCTTCCACCTGGAAACCAATGTCCTCACTGCGGGAGAAGATGCAGAGCAAGAATAGGGCTCCACAGCCACATACAGACCCACAAGAATACTGGAAGACAATCCTCCTCGGAAAACGAGGGATCACCTAAGTAAGTAAGTAAGTAAGGGACCAATTTGCTTTATGACAAGGTAGCAGCTGGACTGGATGATCTTAGGGTTGCTTCTGTTTTTCTTTGTTTGAGAAATGCTGCTATTTCTGCTTCTGCTCTGGCCCAGTGGTAAACAGAGAGAGCCCATTTCAACATCTATGAGAGTTAAACCAATTCAGTGGTTCATAAAATGTGTTTCCTAATGATTATGAAATGATTACTAAGCTGCAGATGTTGGTGGGCCATTTTGAAATAACCAAGAACAACCCTTTTGTGCCACCTCTTTAGAGGGATATATCGCATGCTTAGCAGGCTGGGCACCTGCTTTCACTCACTGGCTGTTTTATTTTCAAAACGTTGACCAGATGGTCAGTTTCTGTGCTGTTGCTTTGTGGGGAGGGAAGAGAGAATCATAATTATGGGAATGTGTGGAAACGCAGCAAACACCCACGACAAATGACAGAAAGTCATTTTGTATTGAGATTCGCTGCACACGACAGTGCATGCATATGAAATATAACAGCCTGGAAGCAAACATCAATTATTATGGTGTGCTCTTCCTTTCCCTCCTCCTTCCCCATTTTCCCCGTCCCTTCTACTTATCACTTCTGAAATGGTGAAGTATATATATAAAAAAATGTGTTCCGTCTTCCAGGAGCATAGTTTGCATTACCTTTTAGTTGCATGGGACAGTGCTCCTTTGCATTTCCCCAGGGTTGCTACAATCCCTGAAAGTTAACAGCATTAGAGGCTAGAAAGCCAATCTGCAGGCCCCTTTTGCAGCTATTGGTTCAGAAAGTATCTCTTTGGGTCTAGGGACCGCCCTTTTTCCTGAGTTGAAATCTCCATTTTGGAAATCTCCCCTGCCTCCTTCACTAGGGAAAGAAAGCTTCAGATGTGCTGTTGGTCAAGCAGGTAACTCTGAAAAAACCATTATAAGAACCATTGAGACATAGATAATATAGATTGAGATTGAGAAATAAATAGAAAGATGGTGATTGAGAACTAGGCAGGAAGACTGAGATGCTATAGATTGAGTTTGTTCTGGTACCTATCCATCATAATTAAGCTTTGGTTCCGCACCTTGTTCAGGGCTCTGGGAGGGAAAGGAGCCATTTCTGGGCAGTCCCACACGAGGAAGCTAAACTATAGGACGCAGACCAGCTCATCCCGTAGAAAAGCTTCTTTTCTCAAGAACATCCAGGGAAACAGAAACAGAAATTCCAGGGAAAAGGTCCCAAGGCTCTGGCTGAGAGCTCACAGCCTCTCAGCCTCACAGCAATCAGAGGGAAAACAGCCCTGAAGTTTTCAAAGAATTCTCTGAGGGAGGACAGCATTACAGATCCACGGAATTCCAGCTGAAATATCTACAAACCTCGGTTGGTAGGTCTACTCAATGCCCAGACGCATTTGGAATTGGTAGTAGGACCCACGCCGATGAGGCATAGATAGAAAGCAGCCTGGGAGAGGTTAAATAGGGCTTTTTCCTACAGAGGAAGTACAGTTAATTAAAGTCAGGTACCAGTCCATTGAGGACTAGACTAAGAAAGCCTTGAAGTGTTGTTTGAACCATTGAAGATTTGTTGTTTGTTCCATAATAAAGACTTTTTTGTACCATTAAAGTCTCTAAAGACCATCACTTCAGAAAAATCCCTGAGAACCTCTCTATGAGGCCCCCTGGCTTCCTGCTGGGCTTAAAGTATATGTCCCAGAGAAAAGACAGCTGTTACAGGCCCAGCACGCAACAGAACAGAGTTATTTAGATAGAGAAGCTATTGAGTACTATAGAGATAGATAGATAGATAGATAGATAGATAGATAGATAGAATAGGTATTGAGTTATATATTGAGTAGGCTTGGGTAGCAATGGAAAAAATTGTTTCTAAACTCGTTTCGTTTTTAGGGGTCCATCGCGTTTCATTTTTTTTAAAGAATTCCGAAATTGTCCTTTTCAAAAATTCGAAATTTATGAAATTTCGTAAATTTCGAATCGATTTGTTAATGGCGGACGCGATTGCGCAATATGCTAAAAAAAAAAAACCTCCAAATGGGACAGGGGGAACTTCTGAAGCTTCCCTCTCCCTCTGTTGTTGACTGTTGGTGTGATAAAACAAACAACAACTATAAAACTTGCACCAGACATGCGAAAATAATTACGAAATAATTACGAAAAAATTATGAAACAATTTCAAAATAATATCAAAATAATTACGAAATAAATTGAAAAAATTGTTTCGAATCTAATTAACCCCTCACACTATTCCTGCATGGCTCAATATTGGATCGTAAGCTAATTTAAATACGAATTAATAATGAATTACCAAATTAACGAACAAAACCGCCCAAGCCTAATATTGAGCATTACTTCATCTCCAAAGCTAACCTTGAGCTATAGAAAACGACTGGACGAATTGGCACAAAATTTGGACACTACACCCCTAACAGACCAACGAGTGACCATCACTTATAAACCCCTCCCAAAATATAGCAGAAAGGACTTAAAATCCCCAAAAAGCTAAATGACGATACAGCGCATGTGCGAAAATGACAGCTCCCAGCACCCCCTAGACCAGGCCCTTTAGGGGAGGAGGATGCTCCAAACGCACTGCTTCCAAGATGCAAGTTTGCTTCTTCTTGGATTTATTTGAGAGCATCACAATCTGTACATATTTCCTATTTCCTATTCCTGTACTGCAACTCCCAGCAATCCTCCAGATACATAAGATATATAGATTAGATAGAGATAGATGGTAGGTAGATAGATCAATCAATCAGGAGGACTGCTGGGAGTTGCAGTCCAAGAATAAGTAGAGAAGGAAGAAAGGAGAGAAAGAAAAAGGGAGGGGAAGGAAGGAAAGAGGTAGAGAAGGAAGGAAGGAAGGAAGGAAGGAAGGAGAGAAGGAAAGGAAGGAAAGGAAGAGGGAGGGGGAAGGAAGAAGGGAAAGAAAGAAAGAAAGAAAGAAAGAAAGAAAGAAAGAAAGAAGGAAGGAGGGAAAGTGGTAGAGAAGGAAGGAAGGAAGGAAGGAAGGAAGGAAGGAAGGAGAGAAAAAGGGAAGGGAGGGAGGAAAGAGGGAGAGAAAGAAGGAAGGAATGAGAGAAGGAATGAAAAAAGGGAAGGAAAGAGGGAGGGAGGGAAGGAAGGAAGAAAGGAGAGAAAGAAAAGGGGAGGGGAAGGAAGGAAAGAGGGGAAGGAAGGAAGGAAGAGAAAGAAAAGGGGAGGGGAAGGAAGGAAAGAGGGGAAGGAAAGAAGGAAGAGAAAGAAAAGGGGAGGGGAAGGAAGGAAAGAGGGGAAGGAAAGAAGGAAGAGAAAGAAAAGGGGGGGAAGGAAGGAAGGAAGGAAGGAAAGAGGGAGTGAAGGGAAGAAAAAAAGGAAAGGAAGGAAGGAAAGAGGGAGGGGGAAGGAAGAAGGGAGAGAAAGAAAAAGGGAGGGAAGGAGGGAAAGATGTAGAGAAGGAAGGAAGGAATGAGAGAAGGAGAGAAAAAAGGGAAGGAAGGGAAGAAAGAGGGAAGGAAGGAAAAAAGGAGAGAAAGAAAAGGGGAGGGGAAGGAAGGAACGAGGTAGAGAAGGAAGGAAGGAAGGAAGGAAGGAAGGAGGAGGGAGGGAGGGAAGTTTTACCACAGCAAGGCATGGCGGGTACAGCTAGTAAATAAATAAAATGAATTGCTTGGAGTGAATGGTTGTCTTGAGCAGTACATGTTAATAATAAAAATAGTAATGAAAAATGCTAACAAATGCTGGCAAAAACAGTGGTATTTCCAGAGAGACCCAACTTAATGGTACAAAAATTAGTCAGGACATGTTGGTTGCCTGGAAATATAGAGCAGAGCAATGCATGCTCCTGGTTCCCTTGAGTCATGCTAATTGTTTATTAGCATACAAAAAGAACCGGTGACCTTTCAAATCTCATTCACAATTGTCCCTCATAGGCAGAAGAAAGACGTTGATTTTGCACAGTGGGCTCTTCCTTATTTTTAGAAAAGTAACCTTTTTAACATGTGATTTTAGGTACATGTCAGATTTTTTTTTCTCTCCAAAAGGAAGAAACACACTCGGTGGATCATGCTGTTAATGCTGTTGTACCTTTTTTGGATTTGAGATTTTTTCTTCCATTTTCAAAGTATTATTAAACTGTCATACATATAAGTCCATTTGAGAGTTATAGGGCTATGTGTACTCTAGGGAGTTCAGGTGACCTTCATGGTGGATTAAGCAAAGTCAGAGAAGCAATAGGGAAATATAAACCACTCTTCCTTCTTTCTCTGTTATTATTTGCAGACCTTAAAGAAATGTCTATTAATCAAAGTGCCCATAACACTGTATTGTTGAAGGCTTTCATTGCCAGAATCACTGGATTGTTGTAGGCTTTGTGAGCTGTATAACTTTCCCCCAAAAGACAGAAGAAAATCCTGAGATCTTTTCACCCTAACCCTGAGCTGCTATGGTTTAGTAAAAAGCAGGTTTTTCCCCTATCTATAGCTCAAGGTTAGCTTTGGAGATGAAGTAATGCTCAATATATAACTCAATACCTATTCTATCTATCTATCTATCTATCTATCTATCTATCTATCTATCTATCTCTATAGTACTCAATAGCTTCTCTATCTATATAACTCTGTTCTTTCACGCGCTGGGCCTGTAACAGCTATACTTTTCTATAGGACGTATACTTTAAGCCCAGCAGGAAGCCAGGGCGCCTCAAAGAGAGGTTCTCGGGGATTTTTCTGAAGTGATGGTCTTTAGAGTCTTTAATGATACAACAAAGTCTTTATTATGGCACAAATAACAAATCTTCAACGGTTCAAACAACACTTCAAGGCTTTAGTCCTCAATAGACTGGTACCTGACTTTGATTAACTGTACTTTCTCTGTAAGAAAAAACCCTATTTAACCTCTCCCAGGCTGCTTACTATCTGTGCCTCATCGGTGTGGGTCTTACTACCGATTCCAAATGCATCTGGATATCGAGTAGACCTACCAGCCAAAGCTTGAAGATATTTCAGCTGGAGTTCTGTGGATCTGTAGTGCTGTCCTCCCTCAGAGAATTCTTTGAAACTTCGGGGCTGTTTTTCCTCTGATTGCTGTGAGGCTGAGAGGCTGTGAGCTCTCAGCCATAGCCTTGGGAACTTTTCCCTGGAATTTCTGTTTCTGTTTTCCCCGGATGTTCTTGAGAAAAGAAGCTTTTCTACAAGCTGGTCTACGTCCTATAGTTTAGCTTCCTTATGTGAGACTGACCAAAAATGGCTCCTTTCCCTCCCAGAGCCCAGAACAAGGGGTGGAACCAAAACTAAATTATGATGGACAGGAGGCCTGCCCTATGACTGCAAACAGATAACAGAAAGAAAATAAAGTTGGAGCTCCTGGTACAGCCATACCAGCACAAGACTCACATTTAGCTAGATCAGTGGTTCTCAACCTGTGCGTCCCCAGGTGTTTTGGCCTACAACTCCCAGAAATCCCAGCCAGTTTACCAGCTGCTAGGATTTCTGGGAATTGAAGGCCACAACATCTGGGGACCCACGGGTTAAGAACCACTGAGCTAGATAGACCATAGTATTATTTGGGTATTATTCAGATGTTCCTTAAATATTTTAAGGAGACATAACAGACAAGGATTGCATTGCCATCAATCACATCACTTAGATGGGTATGAACTAAAGAAGGGAGGCTCTCTACACATTCTGAGATCCTATAAGCTGTCCAAAAAATGGAGGGGAGGGAGGTTGATTCCAATTTTTTAGTGAATCATGAAAAGTAGGCCCATAACAAACAAACAAAAACCCTATCACTCTTTCTATATTTTTATACAGACTAAATTGAATCAAATTTCTATTTTATCTACAAACCCCTGAAAATTGGTAATTTAGTGGTCAAAAAAGGATACCACAATGCCTTTTGGTGTGGTGCTGGGTGAAAGGGTGTTCCAGTGCTAGGGTGCAACAACTTGGTTGCTTCCACTATGTTGGCTATTGCTGTTATTGCAACGTGTTGCTGTTATTGCAACGTGTTGTTCAGTTGCTTCCGACTCTTCGTGACCTCATGGACCAGCCCACACTAGATCTCCCTGTTGGCTGTCACCACCCCCAGCTCCTTCAAGGTCAATCCAGTCACTTCAAGGATACCACCCATCTATCTTGCCCTTGGTTGGCCCCTCTTCCTTTTTCCTTCCTTTTTTCCCTATCATCATTCTCTTCTCCAAGCTTTCCTGTCTTCTCATGATGTGGCCAAAGTACTTCATCTTTGCCTCTACTATCCTTCCCTCCAGTGAGCAGCTGGGCTTTATTTCCTGAAGTATGGACTGGTTGGATCTTCTTGCGGTCCAAGGCACTCTCAGAATTTTCCTCCAACACCAACATGCAACATAAACTGGTGGAAAGATAGGTAATTGTGGGGAAAAAACAAGTATGGATCATCAATGTTGCAATCCCAGGCGACAGCAGGTTTGAAGAGAAAGAACTGGAAAAGATGATATATGAGGATTCAAAGATTGAACTACAAAGCCACTAGCACAAGCTAGTCAAGGGGGTCCCAGTGGTGATTGGCACATTGGGTGCAGTGCCAAAAGGCCTTGGACTGCACTTAAAAACAATTGGACTGCACTTTAAAACATGGTAAAATGGGCGGAGAATTTTAAAAAACCAATAGCAATGGCGGACTGGGAAATAATGTGGAACAAAAAATTAAAGTACACTTATGCTACCGATTTAAAAGAGAATTGAATGAAAATGTTCCATAGATGGTACATGACACCAGTCAAACTAAATCAGATGTATAAAGAAGCATCAAAGATCTGTTGGAAATGTAACGAACAAATGGAAGTTTTTTCCACCTTTGGTGGAGTTGTGAAAAGTCTCAAAAGTATTGGAAAGGGATACACAAAGAAATGCAGAGAATATTTTAAAAAAATTCCCTAGGAAAGCTGAATATTATTTGTTGGGAATTACGGATGGAGATATATGTTTAGACTCAAATGAAGACATTTTATTCTTCTACCTGACGACGGCTGCTAGAATTGTCTTTGTGCAACTATGGAAACAGATAGAAGTACCGGAAAAATTTAAGTGAGTAAAGAAAATAAACGAAATAAAGGACATGGACAAGCTAACTTTCTTGTTAAAAATGAATACAGGCAATCCAATAAAACAAACAGATTGGACAATAATAGAAGACTATATCGAAAATAGGTCCAAGGACAAGTAATCAAAGGGAAAGGTAACAAAACCTTAGAAGGTAGAATATATCGGAAAGGATTGACAAAAAAGACAATATACGGGCAGAGCCGGAAGGAGGTCCAAATTTTGTGTGGATTTTTTTCTTCTTTTTTTCTCTCCCTTTTTTTCCCCATTTTTATTGTGCGATTTTTCGTAATTTTTGGTAATAATTTTTTTTCTTTTCTTCTCTCGAGATTGTCGTTGTTATCCTTATCTATTACTATTACTTACTTTCTTTCCTACTTTTCTATCTTCTTTATATTATTCTCCCTCTTTCGCTGTAGTTTATAATAATCTAATAAAATTTTATGTTGAAAAAAAAAACAATTGCTGCTGACAAAATTACCAACTGTCAGCTGCAAAGGGCCACCCTACTCAGATCTGCACACATTATTTACCAATACATCACACAGTCCTAGACACTTGGGAAGTGTCCGACGTGTGATCCAATACAAAAGCCAGCATAATGATCTATGATGCCAGGATTGAAAAATCAGCTGATGACCCAAAATGCAGACTGTGCAAGGAAGCTGATGAAACCATTGATCATACCCTCAGCTGCTGCAAGAAAATCGCACAGACAGACTACAAACAGAGGCACAACTCTGTGGCCCAAATGATTCATTGGAACTTATGTCACAAGTACCACCTGCTAGTAGTAAAGAACTGGTAAAGGGATCACAAACCTGCAAAGGTAGTAGAAAATGATCACGCAAAAATACTGTGGGACTTTCAAATCCAGACTGACAAAGTATGGAACACAATACACCAGACATCACGATTGTGGAAAAGAAAAAAGTTTGGTTTATTGATGTCGCCATTCCAGGTGACAGCCGCATTGAGGAAAAACAACAGGAAAAACTCAGCCGCTATCAGGACCTCAAAATTGAACTGCAAAGGCTCGGGCAACAACCAGTCCAGGTGGTCCCAGTGGTCATTGGCGCGCTGGGTACCGTGCCAAAAGATCTCAGCCGGCATTTGGAAACAATAAACATCGACAAAATTATGATCTGTCAAATGCAAAAGGGCACCTGACTTGGATCTGTGCGCATTATTCAAAAATACATCACACAGTCCTAGACGCTTGAGAAGCGTTCACCTTGTGATTTTGTGATACGAAATCCAGCATATAGATCTCGTTTGCTGTGACATACTGTGCTTTTATGTCAATAATAATAATAATAATAATTATTATTATTATTATTATTATTATTATTATTTATTTACTTTGCTTATATACCGCTGTATCTCAAGCCCGAAAACGACTCACAGCGGTTCACAAACAGTAAAAACAGTAGAAACAGCAGTGGTTCCATACAACATATAACAATTGACTTAACACATTATCCATAAATTACCAATAAGCAATTACAATGCACAATTATTACAAAAAACAACCGTACCCAATCTTCTCATCATCCAAGCGTAGTCCAGGTTCCTCGTCCATTGTTCCATTCCTATGTTCCATTACCAGATTGCACTAAATTACTCAAACGCCTGCACAAACATCCAGGTCTTCACCTTTTTTGCGGAATACCATTAGAGATGGTGCTAGTCTAATGTCCGTAGGAAGGGCGTTCCACAGCCGAGGAGCCACCACCGAGAAGGCCCTATCTCTCGTCCCCGCCAGCCGAGCTTGAGAAGCAGGCGGGATCGAGAGCAGGGTCTCCCCGGAATTGTTGTATATGTGTTGTATATGTGCATCATTTGCACATACACAACATATAAACACAGATACCTACTGAAACAGTAGAACCCTCATCTTTAAATCAAAAAGTCTGCAGCAATTGTATTTCTGTATACACGTAGTAGGCAATTCAACTGATACAATTCATGTACATTTAGTAATTTGGCAGCTATGTGAAGTCCTACAGAGAAGTATTCAATGTTCAAGGATTTTCTGATCAGTTTTGAAAACTGTACATTGGATGTGTTTAGCTAGAACTTAGGGCTGGGGAATTGCAATAGTGATTAATAATAACACGACTTAGTACCTGAAATCTAACACAACGCAGTCCTTAGTAAATAATTCACTATGTCTTGACAATTAAATATTTGTTTATCTCTTAATATTAAGTTTATCACAGCAAAATAAAATGGGCTCCAAAGCATCGGAAGTGGGGAGTATCCCCTGGTCTTTCAAATTTTGTGGCATTTAATTGGGCCCTGAAGGAATTGCTTATTGCTGTTGTTGGCAATGAGGTGGTGTGCGGCTCTGGCTTCTATTTCTCATATTTGCCTTAGAGCGATACATTTTGACAGAAGCCCCGAGGAGGAGGACTCTTACCTCACAGGAGGGGGGTAGTGGTAGCAGAAGGTGGCTTCTGCTCTGTTAAAGGGTCACGTTAAAGTGATCCAAAGTTCCATTCAATTTAAGAAATCCACCGAGGAATAAACTACTCAACATTTCAGAAAATTCCCGGGCACTTTGAAGAAGGCAAGTTCACTGGCAGCCTTTTATCATGAGTCCCAAATGATGTCTAAGACATCTCACTTTTACAAGGCTTTAAACCTTACAGACAGGCTCCTGTTTCACATTGCCTGTCCTACCCAGGAAGGTTTAACAGGTGCGTTTGGAGCTGCGTTATGTAACTGTGCTCAAGGAATAACTAGGATGGTTATACCACACACATGGATGGTAGGCCTGGGCGGTTTCGTTTCGTTAATTCGTAATTCGTTAATAATTTGTTAATTTTTCCAATTACAAAACGATAACGAACCATTCTGGAGCAATTATTTTAAAAAACGAATTTTTAAATACGTTTTGTAAATGCTTCGTATTTCGTTATTGTGTTCGTTTCGTTATTGTTTTGAGGTCGTTTCGTTATTATTTCCGCATGTCTGGGTCAGTTTTATGGTTTAATTAGTGAAAAAAAATTATAATATCACACCAACAGTCAAGAACAGAGGGAGAGGGAAGCTTCAGAAGTTTTTGGAGGTTTTTTAGCGTATTTCGCGGTCGCGTCCGCCATTAACGAATTGATTCGTTATTGTTTCGGAAATCGATTCGTTAATTTTTTACCATTTACGAAATTTCGTAAATATCGAACTTTTTTAAGGGAAAATTTTGTAATTATTTTAAATATCAAAACAAAAAAAAAACCCAAATACAAATCGATTTTAGAAACAAATTTTTGCGTTGTTACCCAGGCCTAATGGATGGTTATACCACACAATTAAAACTTGTGCGCCAGCTGCGCCCATACCTTGGGAAGTCTGACTTGGCCACGGTGGTCCACGCTTTGGTTACATCCCGTTTAGACTACTGCAATGCTCTCTACGTGGGGTTGCCTCTGAAGACTGCCCGGAAGCTGCAGCTAGTCCAACGCTCGGCAGCCAGACTACTAACGGGTGCTGGGTACAGGGAGCACACCACTCCGCTGTTACACCAGCTCCACTGGCTGCCAATTAGCTTCCGAGCACAATTCAAAGTGCTGGTGTTAACCTATAAAGCCTTAAACGACTCCGGCCCTGTCTACCTCTCCGAACGTATTCTCCCCTATGAACCAGCTGGGCTTTATTTCCTGAAGTATGAACTGGTTGGATCTTCTCGCAGTCCAAGGCACTCTCTGAACTTTCCTCCAACACCACAGCTCAAAAGCATCTCTCTTCCTTCGCTCAGCCTTCCCTAAGGTCCAGCTCTCACATCCGTAGGTGACTACAGGGAAGACCATGGCTTTGACTAGGCAATGGATCTTTGTTGCCAGTCTGATGTCTCTACTCTTTACTATTTTATCAAGATTGGACATTGCTCTCCTCCCAAGAAGGAAGAGTCTCCTGATTTCCTGGCTACGGTCTGCGTCTGCAGTCATCTTTGCACCTAGAAATACAAATTCTGTCACGGCCTCCACGTTTTCTCCCTCTATTTCCCAGTTGTCAGTCATTCTTGTTGCCATGATTTTGGGTTTTTTTTATGTTTAGCTGCAACCCAGCTTTTGCGCTTTCTTCTTTCACCTTGATTAGAAGGCTCCTCAGCTCCTCCTCGCTTTCGGCCATCAGTGTAGTGTCATCTGCATATCTAAGGTTGTTAATGTTTCTTCCAGCAATTTTCACCCCAGCCTTGCATTCATCAAGCCCCGCACATCCTCGCATGATGTGTTCTGCATACAAGTTAAAAAGGTTGGGTGAGAGTATTCAGCCTTGCCGGACGCCTTTCCGAATCTTGAACCAGTCTCCTGTTCCATGGTCAGTTCTGACTGTGGCTACTTGGTCCTTGTACAGATTCCTCAGGAGAGAGGGAAGGGGGCTTAGGATGCCCATGTCATCAAGAACTTGCCACAATTTATTATGATCCACACAGTCAAAGGCTATATATATCTTGTAAGACCCTCTCAGTCCCCTTTGGCATGAGAGGCGGCCCTAGATAATTTTCAACAGTAAGCAAATAGTATTTTGCTTCCCCCCAACAAATCACTGATATATATTTTCTGTTTGTCGTGGGAGTTCTGTGTGCCATATTTGGTGGAGTTCAGAATGCTCTTTGATTGTAGGTGAACTATACATCCCAGTAACTACAACTCACATATGTCAAGGTCTATTTTCCCCCAAGAGCGTCTCAAGAGCGCCCCTGGGCAAAATCAACTAGACTGCAAATGCTTACTTTGCGTAATGGGTTGAGCCGCCCCGGGTGGCACATAAATGTCGTAAATAAATTTATTATTTATTTATTTATTTAATTTATTTACTGTGCTTATATACCGCTGTTCTCAGCCCGGGGGCGACTCACAGCGGTGTACAACATAGAGAGGACAGGGTGCAGATTACAAGACACAATCTAAAATCAATCTAGCAATAACAAAAGCATCGTCATCAACAACATCAACAATATCAATATCAATAATACAAAAAGTCATTCGCATCGTCTCATCGTTAAACCACAATCCAGTATCATTTTCCGTTGTTCCATTCCTGTCGTCATTACCAATTATTGCATTCCTTGTTCGAACGCCTTCTTGAACAGCCATGTCTTTAATTTCCTGCGGAATATCATCAGGGAAGGAGCCAGTCTGATGTCTATGGGAAGGGTGTTCCACAGCCGAGGTGCCACCACCGAGAAGGCCCTGTCTCTCGTCCCCGCCAGGCGTGCTTGAGAAGCAGGTGGGATCGAGAGCAGAGCCTCCCTGGATGATCTCAAAGTCCTGGTGGGCTCATAGGCCGAGATGCGGTCAGATAGGTATCTTGGGCCGGAACCGTTTAGGGCTTTATAGGCCAACGCTAGCACCTTGAATTGAGCCCGGTAGCAAATCGGCAGCCAATGGAGCTGGTACAACAAGGGCTTTGTATGCCCCCTGCCTCCCGCTCCTGTTAGTAACATGGCTGCTGCACGCTGGACCAGTTGAAGCTTCCAGGCCAAAAATAAATAATAAACAAATGCAAACATCTTTGTTCTGTGTCAGTAAGTCCTGGCACTAGTTGAATATTGTCATCTGTCATACAACGCTTGTTTTGTTTTTGTTGTTGTTGTTAATGAATACGCCCCAGGAAGAAGAAGTCCATGCTGAATTATGTCTTGAGAACAAGGAGTCCAAAATGAAATATGGCAAATCTTCAAGAATTCATAGCTTCCTCAGAATTGGCAGAATTTTAGATTCTATTTAGAGACGAGAGGCTCCGAATCGTGATCATCAAAGCAGCTTTTCCATGAAGTGCCTCTTCACACCAAGGGTGAAATGTGCTAGTCCCACATATGTTGCAGCAGAAAGTACGAGTTAATTCTGTTTTTGTCTTCCTCTTACCGCAGCATATGAAGTGGCTCCTAGATACACGAGACACTTTAGTCATGCAGTGGAAGAAGTGGCTCCTAAATAGGAGACGTATTAGATATGTAGCAGTTAAAGAGGCACTTGTGCCTTGGACAAACCATCTTTCTCAGGCTCGTCTCGTTTTTCATAAAATATCATTGGGATCATCTGTTTGCGCCATGCAATTCAGTTATGCAATATACTACCTACACTATAGATTGGCTTCACACTAAGACAAATATCCTATTGGTATATTACTCTGGTGTAACTATGCTGGGGGAAGCAAATGCACTTCCTGTGAATCAAGAAATGTGTTGATTGATTGATTGATTGATTGATTGGTATGCCGTCGCGCCTGGGGGCTATAACTCTTAGTGAAAGAGACATAGACGTGACATCTTTTCCCCAAGGGATTGCTTCTTGCCTTCCTTTAGGAAAACTGGAACTCCCAAAGACCAAAACACTGTAGATAACTCAAAATAGTTTTATTGTTCACAAAGAGTTATCCCTTTAAGGCAATAAGCTGGAAGGTTCAAAGGGGGTAAAGGAAAATATACATTACAGTCTCTGGTTGTCTTGGGTCCAAGGAGTTTTGTAGCTGAGAAGCTTTTCCAGGTCCCTCGTTCTCAATGGCTGTGAATATCGGAATAATCACAACCCCAATTGCCTATATTTTGAAGGCACAAAGCCTTCCTCTGGTGCCAAAGAACTGGTTTGAAGGTGCTTGAGACTTCTCAACGTCGTCCAGGTTGATCTGAACATGAAGCATAAGTCTCAAGGGTAAGAACTTCAGAATTGGTGCTGAGAGGTAACTTAATCAAGGGCTTCAGAGCCAAGTCTCTCTCTCATGTCCATCTGATAGAAAGTTTGATGGTGGAATGGAAAAGGAAACACTGTCCTGCTCTCTAGGAAGTTGTGATGTCAAAGAATTGAGCAGGAGGAGCAATTCAACTGGTGCAAACAACATTGAATTGATGAGGAGATATTGGAAAAAATAGATATTTATTGATTTATGTTTAAATTGTAAGTACTTTATAAGCACTGAAATATAGAAAAATCTAGTTCTCTCTGTGTATAGAAAGAAACCCAAGCTAACAGGACAAGCCAAACTACATAACAAGAGGGAGGGGGAACATTCCAAGAGAGAGATAAGAAGCCACAGAGGCTGGTACGAAAGGCCCAGTGTCTTCTAAGTAAGGAGCCTCTTGACAGGTCAGAGAGGGCCCCTTGACTGATGAGTATAAGCCAGGCTTGCTCTTCAGCAAGACACAGACATGTCTTTTTGCATGTTAGGAGATAGAATTTGATGCTAGGATGACGTGGGGATGACGATATTGTATGTATAAGCATGTTCTTTGTTTGACTCCGATTGGAGACTATAAAAGGGCAGTCAGACCCTTGATTGAGTGCTCTGGTGCTTTTTGGAATGACTCCTCACCAGGCCCCAGCTGGATAAATAAATGTGCTTTTAGACCTCCAGGACCTCTCTTTGTGTCTCCTTTCCTCAAAACCTATTCCCTGCCATTTTAGATTGACAGCTATAAATAATCAATCAATCCAACTATACATTCACAGGGTAAAAAGGCAAAATCAGGCATGATACAACAGTTTAAATCCTGCAACTTACAGTTCTACATATAGGTGGCGCCACTCGCGCCGTCACAATTGGTGTGTTTGATATATGGATACCAAGGTGCTTATTTATAAAGCTATTGTCCTCCCAACCCTGTTATACCCTGCCTGCGAAACGTGGACTGTTTATAGACATCACACTCAACTCCTTGAAAGATTCCATCAGCGTCGCCTCCAAAAAAAATCCTGCAAATCTCTTGGGAAGACAGGTGGAGAAATGTCAGTGTGTTCGAAGAAGCAAAAACCACCACCAACACTGAAGCGATGCTCCTACGCCATCAACTCTGTGGATTGGCCACATTGTCCTAATGCCCGATCGTCTCCCAATGCAGTTACTTTACTTTCAACTCAAGAATGGAAAATGGAATGTTGATGGACAGTAAAAGAGATTTAAAGATGAGCTTAAAGCTAATCTTAAAAATCGAGGCAAAGACACAGAGAACACGGAAACCCTAGCCCTTAAGTGCTCTAACTGGAGGTCAGCTGTGACCAGCAGTGCTGTGGAATTTTTGGAAGCTTCAAATGGTCCAGCATGCAGCAGCCAGGTTGCTAATGGGAACTGTACTCAGGGAGCATGCAACTCCACTGCTGTGCCAGCTCCACTGGCTGACAGTTTGCTATCGGGCACAATTCAAAGTGCTGGCTTTATCCTATAAAGCCCTAAATGGTTCCGGCCCAACTTACCTATCCAAACACATCTCTCCTATGAACCTTCTAGGAAGTTGAGATCGTATGAGGAGGCCTTGTTCTCGATCCCGCCTGCCTCACAGGTGCGTCTGGTGGGGACAAGTGACAGAGCCTTCTCTGTGGTGGCCCCTCAGCTGTGGAACTCCCTGCCTAGGGAGATTAGATTGGTCCCCTCCCTCTTGACCTTTCAGAAAAGAGTGCATTTTAAATCATTGCTATCCTTTTGCCTTTGACATATGTTGAGTCTAATGTGTTGCAAAGTATTTGCAGCTCTGCTAACTCGTGATTGAGCCTATCCACTTGTAAATTGGTCTCCCTCTTCTCCTATTGCCTACCTCTTTGCCAAGCATTATGATCTTTCCTTTATTAAGAAAAAATCAACAACTTACAAGATGCATAAAATCAGCATAGCAAGAAATACACACAACACATCATTCTTCAACACCAGTCAGATTAATTGTGGCATTTAACAAATCTTTCCATAAATTATAGTGTAAACCAGGTGGGCAACACTGCCGTGTTGCTATAGTTAGAGTAGGTGATAAATGAGTTTATATTACACAGAATAAATTATGTGATTGATGAGTTTTTCCATGCTTATATATGGTCAGCTTTTTCATAATGAATGGAGACCGGAGTCTCTTTTTCCAGCCAGAAAAATTCATTTTATCTTTCCAAGGGTGCTTCTACACTGGGATTTAATGTAGTTTGACACCACTTTAACTGTCAATAATCAATAATATTGAATCATGGTAACTGTGACGGCGCGAGTGGCGCCACCTATGTGTAGAACTGTTAGTTGCAAGATTTAAACTGTTGTATCATGCTTAATCCTGCCTTTTTTACCCTGCTTATGTATAGTTGGATTGATTGGTTATTTATAGCTGTCAATCATGTTGTTTGCACCAGTTGAATTGCTTTCTCAGCCCAATTGTTTGGCTCCACTTCTTCCTGGAGGAGGTGAGTGCTTCCCATTTTTATTCTGCTATCAGATGGATGCGAATAAGAGATTTGGCTCTAAAAGTCCCTGATTAAGTTACCTCTCAGCACCAATTCTGAGGTTTTTACCCTTGAGACTTATGCTTCATGTTCAGACCAACCTGAACGACGTTGGGAAGTCTCTCGCATGTCGTGGATTCCACTTGGTGGCCCCATTTCTTGAGGTTGGCTCTGCATCTCGTGGTGCCAGAGCGCAGTCTGTCAGCGCCTTCCAAGTCACCCAGTCCTCTGTGTGCCCAGGGGGGAGTCTCTCATTTGGTATCAGGTTCTGGGTTTGAGCCTGTCTCTGTATGTCTTAGAAAACTATTTCCTGATTTAAGTCATTGACGTTCTGGCTGATACCCAAACAGGGGATGAGCTGGAGATGTCACTGCCTTGGTCCTTTCACTATTGGCTGCTACTTCCCGGCAGATGTCAGGTGGTGCGATACCGGCTAAACAGTGTAATTTCTCCAGTGGTGTAAGGTGCAGACACCCTGTGATAATGTGGTATGTCTCATTAAGAGCCACATCCATTGTGTGGTGAGATGTATACCCAGCATTCATAGAATCATAGAATCATAGAATCATAGAATCAAAGAGTTGGAAGAGACCTCATGGGCCATCCAGTCCAACCCCCTGCCAAGAAGCAGGAATATTGCATTCAAATCACCCCTGACAAATGGCCATCCAGCTTCTGTTTAAAAGCTTCCAAAGAAGGAGCCTCCACCACACTCCGGGGCAGAGAGTTCCACTGCTGAACGGCTCTCACAGTCAGGAAGTTCTTCCTAATGTTCAGATGGAATCTCCTCTCTTGTAGTTTGAAGCCATTGTTCCGCGTCCTAGTCTCCAAGAAAGCAGAAAACAAGCTTGCTCCCTCCTCCCTGTGGCTTCCTCTCACATATTTGTACATGGCTATCATATCTCCTCTCAGCCTTCTCTTCTTCAGGCTAAACATGCCCAGTTCCCTAAGCCGCTCCTCATAGGGCTTGTTCTCCAGACCCTTGATCATTTTAGTCGCCCTCCTCTGGACACATTCCAGCTTGTCAATATCTCTCTTGAATTGTGGCGCCCAGAATTGGACACAATATTCCAGGTGTGGTCTAACCAAAGCAGAATAGAGGGGTAGCATTACTTCCTTAGATCTAGACACTATGCTCCTATTGATGCAGGCCAAAATCCCATTGGCTTTTTTTGCCGCCACGTCACATTGTTGGCTCATGTTTAACTTGTTGTCCACGAGGACTCCAAGATCTTTTTCACACGTACTGCTCTCGAGCCAGGCGTCACCCATTCTGTATCTTTGCATTTCGTTTTTTCTGCCAAAGTGGAGTATCTTGCATTTGTCACTGTTGAAGATACATACCCAGCAGCAGAGTAGCATAGCACAAGGACAGATGTCTTCACTGTGTCTGGTTGTGATCCCCAGGTTGTGCCAGTCAGCTTTCATATGATATTGTTTCCAGCACCCACTTTTTGCTTGATGTTCAGGCAGTGCTTCTTGTAGGTCAGAGCACGGTCCAGAGTGACTCCAAGGTATTTGGGTGTGCTGCAATGCATGTCTCATTAAGAGCCACATCCACTGTTTTAGTGTGATGAGATGTGTTCCACACTGGGCATGCGTATTCAGCAGCAGGGTAGCAAAGCGCAAGGACAGATGTCTTCACTGTGCCTGGGTGTGATCCCCAGATTGTTCCAGTCAGGTTTTATATGATATTGATTCTATTTCTATATCTATATTGTCTCTATATATTGATATTGTTGACCACCGCCACTATTGCTAGAAACAATAGTGGTGGTGATCATCCCGCTATGTTGCTGCCATTCATAAACATGTGAATGATGCAGGATAACAGCTTCATGCAATAAAGTCCTTATTTATTTGTTTATTTATTTATTTTAATTTGCGCATTTCTACCCCGCCCTTCTCAACTCCCGAGGGGGGACTCAGGGCGGCTTACAAAAGGCACAATTTGATGCCAACAACAGACAATAAAATAAAACATGTATCAACAGCAATTATAAAACAATTAAAACAATCAAGTTATACATCACAATCAATAAAAACCAATCTAATGTTCAACGTTTGCCAGCTCAGAGTCCGTAAGTTCATTCTACATTGTCAAATCCTATCATTTCTAGTCGTCATTGTCCTTTGTCAATCTGCCAGATTACCCAAAGGCCTGGTCCCATATCCATGTTTTTAGTTTCCTTCTAAAAGAGAGGAAGGATGTCGATAACCTAATTTCCCCAGGAAGTGAATTCCACAGGCGAGGGGCCACCACCGAGAAGACCCTGCTCCTCGTCCCCACCAATCTCACTTGTGATAGAGGTGGGGCCGAGAGCAGGGCCTCCCCAGAAGATCTTAAACTCCGAGGCGGGACGTAGAAGGAGATGCGTTCGGACAGGTACACTGGGCCGGAGCCATATAGGATTTTGTAGGTCAGAACCAGGACTTTGAATTGTGCTCGGAACTGGATCGGCAGTCAGTGGAGCTGACATAACAGAGGGGTGGTATGCTCCCTGTATGACGCTCCGGTGAGTAATCTGGCCACCACCCGCTGGACTAATTGAAGTTTCCGAACAGTCTTCAAAGGCAACCCCACGTAGAGTGCGTTGCAGTAATCTATTCGGGATGTAACAAGAGCGTGGACCACTGTGGCCAGATCTAACTTCCCAAGGTACGGGCACAACTGCCGCACAAGTTTTAATTGTGCAAAGCTCTCCCGACCACCGCTGAGACCTTAATTATGCCTTTGCAAAAAGGAACAGAACAACAAGTTGGATGCAATGGAGTGCCAAACTAAAATAAACTTCCGTCTGACCCAGCAACCTTTATGTTATCAAAGTTCATATTGTGAATGAGGCTGTGAAATATTTTACACCCAAATAATGCCAGAGAAATGACTATGTTGGCTGTGATTTATAACCAGTGTTAGCCAGTTCTCAGGATGGAAGGGATAACGACAGCAAACCAACCACTTGAAGCATTCTTTTTATAAATATACATTATAAATATACTTGGTATTCTATGTTGCCCTTTTTATAAAAGTACACAGGAAGAAAAAGATTGACATATTTGCTTTATGACTACTTAAAGGCATGGAAACCTGATAAATCTGTTCAGCTCCGTTTCTGTACTAGCCCATATGTTTTGCTTGTATCTAGGCAATATCTTTCCACTGGCATCGAGATCACAAGGAATATATTGAAATACTAATAAAAGGCTTTAGGTAGCTTGAGGGAACTAAGGTGCTGTATATAGAACAATATCAAGCATATGGCAGGGTGATGTAATTCCAAGATTGATTGACACACTTAGGGTGTGGGCGGGTATCAGAACACAGATTTGGCTCAGGATAATTATGCATACAGATCTGGTGTAATTGAGAAATGTATACATTGATCACAACAGTATTTTCAGCCCAGGACAAAGAATGCAATACCAACAGCAGTGATGATAATAATAATAATAATGATAATAATAATGATAATAAAAATAATAATCACAAAGGACTGGGATCACATGCCAGAAAAAGTTATAGAGAATGAACACGTCAAGCTACTCTGGGACATCCAAATTCAGACAGACAGAGTTTTGGAGCATAATACTCCTGACTAGGGCTGGGTAACCACAGAAAAATTTGTTTCTAAACTCGATTCGTTTTTAGGGGTTTTTTGTGTTTCGTTTTTTTTAAAAGAATTCCAAAAAATTTCTTTAAAAAAGTTTGAAATATACAAAATTTCGTAAATTACGAAACAATTTCGAAACAATTACGAATCGATTCGTTAATGGCGGACGCGATTGCGCAATATGCAATAAAACCCCTCCAAATGGGACAGGGGGAACTTCTGAAGCTTCCCTCTCCCTCTGTTGTTGACTGTTGGTGTGATCATTTATTTTTTATCACTGATAAAACAAACAACAACCCTAAAACTTGCACCAGACATACGGAAATAATTTCGAAACAATTTCGAAACAATTTTGAAACAATTTCAAAACAATTTCGAAACAATTACAAAACAATTACGAAATAAATTGAAAAATTTGTTTCGATTTTTAATTACTCCTGCATGGCTCAATATCGGATCGTAAGCTAATTTAAATACGAATTAATAACGAATTACGAAATTAACGAACGAAACTGCCCAGCCCTACTCCTGACCTCACAATCATGTTAAAAAAAAACAAAGTATGGCTTGTTGATGTTGCAATCCCAGGCAATAGCAGGACTGAAGAGAAACAACTGGAAAAGTTGGCACGATATGTGGATTTAAAGATCGAACTGCAAAGACTCTGGCACAAGCCAGTCAAGGTGGTCCCAGTGGTGATTGGCACACTGGGTGCAGTGTTTAATAGGCTTGTGTAAGTTCGTTCGTAAGGTTCTAAAATCATAATTAATTCAGATTTAATTACCATTTGATCCAATTTCGAGCCATGCAGAAATAGTGGGAGGAGCAATTCTGAACTGAAACAACTTCCCCATTGTTCGGAATTATTTTCGGATGTGGCTTTGCACGCCCGGCGATGCAAAGATGGACGAGGTGGGCGTGGCTAAGAACAGCTCTTCCTGAAAGCCACGCCCCCAGTGGCCTTCAGGAAGAGCTGTTCTTACTCATGCCCGCCTTGTCCCTCTGCAATCCATCACCGTTTGTTGCCACCCAAGGAAGGGAAACTGCGAGGCTAGTTTTAAAATCTCGCAGTTTCTCTTACCTGGGTGGTGGCAAACGGCGATAGATAGCAGAGGGACGAGGTGGGCATGGCTAAGAACAGATCTTCCTGAAGACCACATCCCCAGTGGCCTTCAGGAAGAGCTGTACCCATGGCCACCTCGTCCCTCTTTGCATCGGCGATTCAAATGAAGCAAACGAAGCGATTCAGATTTCCTGATATTTCCGATCTTTTTTTCAAGAAAAATATAGGAAATCATTTCAAAATCGAATCGCCACCGCCCCCTACATCCGAAACGAGTTTTGAACCTTTTTTTTTTTTGATCACCCAAGCCTAGTGTCTAAAGACTTTGGCCTGCACTTAAACACAGTCAGTGCTGACAAGATTACCATCTGCCAGCTGCAGAAGTCCACCTTACTGGGATCTGCACACATTATTCAGTGATATATCACACAGTCCTAGACACTTGGGAAGTGTCCGACATGTGATCCAATACAACAGCCAGCAGAGTGTCTGCTGTGGACTCATCTTGTGTTTCAAGTAACAACAACAACAACAACATACTTTATTTATATTCGGCTCTATCTCCCCGTGGGGACTCAGAGCAGATTACAGAATACATATATGCCAAACATTCAATGCCATTATACAATTAACAACAAAGACAGACAGTACATTGACAGATAATAATAATATAATAATAAAACTTTATTTATACCCCGCTACCATCTCCCAAAGGGACTCGGTGTTGCTTACATGAGGCCGAGCCCACAATACAACAATACAAGCAATAACAATAACATGCAATTACATTAAATCACATAGACAATAACATAAGCATTGTAAATATAGAAGAGATAGTAAGTTACATAAACAAGCAAAATCTGGGGAAAATCTCAGACGACCAAAGAGGGGAACTAAACCGAGAAATAACGATAGACGAAATCAAGAATGCGATCAAAGGCCTTCGGAATAATAAAGCTCCTGGTCCCGATGGCTTCACGGCGGGCCTTTATAAGACTCTTCAAGAAGAAATTGGGAGTACCCTCAAAGAAGTTATGAACAAAGCTCTACAGGAAGGGGTCATTCCAGAGTCATGGAGAACCGCGGAAATCACACTAATTCACAAAGAGGGCTCGAACAAGGATGACATCAGAAACTACCGCCCTATCTCCTTACTAAATAACGATTATAAAATCTTCTCAACCATTATGGCTAACAGATTTAAGACCTTCCTATCAAAATGGATAGGAGAAGATCAAAATGGCTTCTTGCCTGGTAGGAGCATTAAGGATAACGTAAGATCTATCCTCGACACAATCGAATACTACGAAACCCACCATCAGAAAGAAGTAGCGCTCCTGGCCATCGATGCCGAAAAGGCGTTTGATAACATCTGTTGGGACTTCTTCAAATCGCTTTTTCAGGAAATGGACTTCGGATTCCAATTCAGAAACGCCATCGAGGCCATTTATAAAGACCAGAAGGCAAAATTAATCATAAATGGAATACCATCAGAGGACTTCCCAATCGGAAAAGGCACGAGGCAGGGATGTCCTTTATCCCCCCTAATTTTCATCTTCGCCTTAGAAGTTCTGCTTAGAGATATAAGGAAGGATGAAGCACTTAAAGGCCTGAAAATAGATAAACAAGAACTAAAACTCAGAGCCTTTGCGGATGACATTATATGCGTGGTGGAGAATCCAAGGGAAAAAATACAACTCTGGCTTGATAAAATTGAAGAATACGGAGGGGTAGCGGGGTTCAAATTAAACAGGAGGAAAACCATGCTATTAACCAAAAACATCTCAAAAGCAAATCAAAATATATTGGAAAATTTATCAGGAATTAAAGTAGTAAGCAAGATAAAATACTTAGGAATATGGGTTACTCGGAGAAATCTAAACTTATTAGAAAATAACTATATAGAGAAATGGAAAGAGATCAAGAAGGAGATGGCAACATGGACGAAACTAAATATATCACTTTTAGGCAGAGTTGCAACTATAAAAATGAACGTCCTCCCTAAACTCTTGTATGTCTTCCAAAACCTTCCCATCGTCAGGAATTTTAAAATCTTCAAAGAATGGAACAAAGAAATCACAAAGTTCATATGGAAAAACAAAAGACCCAGGATAAAACGCAACATAATGATAATGCCAACCCACAAAGGAGGATTTGGTCTACCGGACCTGCAAACATACTATGATGCCGCTGCATTAACCTGGATACGGGACTGGACCAAACTACAGAATATTAAAATCTTAACCATTGAGGGATTCGACCTTCGTAAGGGCTGGCATGAATATCTGTGGTACGAAGGAACCAAGAAAGAAGGAAACTTTGGCAACCACTTCGTAAGGTCAGCCCTAATGAAAGTGTGGGAAAGGCATAAAAAATACTTCTTTCAGAAAACTCCCCTGTGGATCTCCCCCCTCGAGGCCAAACACCGCAGACTCTTGGGCCGGGTCTCCTGGCCCTCATACAAGGACATTCTCTACAAAAAGTCGGGATCCTGGGAATTAAAAACACAAAAGGAAATAGCCCAAGACTTTAAAAACGTTTCATGGCTGCAATACGCCCAGATTAAGGAAAGTTATAGAGAAGACAAAAAACTAGGCTTTGGGGAGGAAACAGATTTGTGGGATAGGATTCATAAGAAGGAAAGAAAAATTATAACAGTTCTCTACCAAATTCTGTTGGAATGGGCCACTGAAACAGAAATCATCAAGAACTCAATGGTCTTATGGGCAAGAAATATAGGGAGAACCATCCACCTAAGGGAATGGGAGACCATTTGGAAGAAAAGGCTTAAATACACCTACGCCTCAGACCTAAAAGAGAATTGGCTGAAAATGGTACACCGTTGGTACCTAATCCCCCCAAAAATAGCGAAAATGTATGGTAATGTAGACAACAGGTGTTGGAAATGCAAAAAGCATGAAGGGTCTTTCTACCACCTATGGTGGCAATGTCCTAAGACGAAAGAGTTTTGGAAGACTATACATACTGAGTGCAGGAAAATCCTTAAGATAAAATTCCCAATGTGCCCAGAAGCGTATTTATTAGGTATATATGAAAACACTGTTTTTCCTGATAATAATGTAGAAAAGTTATTTACTTTCCTAGCGACTGCAGCCAGGATGACATTCGCCAGCTTGTGGAAGCAAGACAAGATACCCTCCATCACACAATGGAGGGACAAAGTACTTGACATCCAAGAAATGGATGAACTTACTTATTGGCTGAGGCAGAATAATGGAAGTGGATTGGCGATGACGGACTGGAGCCTATTTAAGAATTATATAGAAAAGGAATTTCAGTAATAGCTTATTATAAATGTCTGAAGAATGGAGGATGTTAGAAATGTAATAGACACACTGTAATATGAAATGATACGAGAATGAATGAATATGAGGGGAAGTCGGTTTTAATTGGGGTGAGGGGAGGAGGGGGGAGGGGGGAGGAGGTGGGAGAGAGGAGGGGGGCGGGAGGTGATAAGGCAGGGGTTATAGTTTGTACTAAACAGTCCACTACCAAATATGTATTCAATGAAGTGTACCTTATACCCCATGTATGTTACATGTATGTCTATATATCTCTTGCTCTATGTCTGTGTTTCTAGCAAATAGTTTTTTCTATGTCTAGCTTTTTCTATGTCTATTCTCCTTTTTTATATATGGAAAACTTAATAAAATATCATTATACAAAAAAAAAGACAATAACATAAGCATTGAGAATAGTACAGAACACTTTAAAATCTATGGCTAGGCCAAATGTAATTAAAAATTTAAAATGATGCTGGTCATGGATGAGATAAGGAAGTGGGGCGTAGTGGAGACATACGAACAGACCTAAATCGATATAGAGTGCTTTAGAGGACAAAGTGCTGAGGATTCATTATTCTGGGAAGGCAAACTGGAACAACCATGTTTTCAAACTCCTACTGAAGACTGCCAGAGTTGGGGCCTGCCTGATGTCCTTGGGGAGTGAGTTCCAGAGTCGAGGGGCCACTATCGAGAAGGCCCTCTCTCTCATCTCCACCAATCGCGCTTGCGATGCAGGTGGGAGCGCGAGCAGGGCCTCTCCAGATGATCGAAGAGATTGTGTGGGTTCGTATATAGAAATACGGTCACGTAGGTAGGCAGGTCCCAAACCATTCAGGGCTTTGTAGGTAAGAACCTGCACCTTGAATTGGGTCCGGAAAATAAGGCAAGGCTTCCCTCTTTTTCATCTCCGGCATCTGGAGGCTGTGCTTGACTTGGTCATGGCGAGGTGCTGTTGTTCTATTTTTTTTCACACCGAGGAGCCTGTTGTCCATGGAGGCCTTCCAGACATCCGAAAATAATTCCACAAAATGGGTAAATTGTTTCAATTCATAGAATCATAGAATCAAAGAGTTGGAAGAGACCTCCTGGGCCATCCAGTCCAACCCCCTGCCAAGAAGCAGGAATATTGCATTCAAAACACCCCTGACAGATGGCCATCCAGCCTCTGCTTAAAAGCTTCCAAAGAAGGAGCCTCCACCACACTCCGGGGCAGAGAGTTCCACTGCTGAACGGCTCTCACAGTCAGGAAGTTCTTCCTCATGTTCAGGTGGAATCTCCTCTCTTGTAGTTTGAAGCCATTGTTCCGCGTCCTAGTCTCCAAGGAAGCAGAAAACAAGCTTGCTCCCTCCTCCCTGTGGTTATTACTCCTCACACTATTCCAGCATGGCTCGAAATTCTTTCAAAAGTCATTTAAATACGAATTCATTCCAATTTTAGAAACTTCCAAACCAGATCAACCAAGCCTAATAGTTAAGTTGACCCAGCTTTTTGGGTTTTATGTGTGTGATTAGATATATCCACGAGTATGTTGGGTAACTGCTGTGCTGGCTCTTTGGTGGCATTAGGTTTTAAAGGCAGCAGGAGTGTGTCAGAGGAATATGCAAAGCATGCTGGACAACACTGTCAAGGCAACAACTCAAAGAATTAATTGTTTCCTCCAAGTCCCAGCTAGAGTCCTTCCAATCTTAGCTATGAAATTCTTCCTGTCTCTTTCAGTGCCAGAACTGGGAGCCAGTTTGGACACTGAACACTCAAGCTGCAGAAACCTGGCCAGGTGGTAGAAGCTGGAGACAGAAGAAAAGGGAGTTGCATAGCCTGAAGGCTGGTGGTCTTGACCTAGATTCAAAATATCTTCAAAACATGAAGCTAACTTGCCGTGATTGAATCAGCCGATGATATGATCTATGCGGGAGCGTACAACAACCCTATTAAAACAACTTCGTTGGCTGCCAATAAGTTGCCAAGCCAAATTCAAGGTGCAAGTAATGAACTATAAAGTCCTAAACAGTTCGGGCCCCACCTATCTTCGTGATCGCATCTCCATCTATAATCTATATAAGTAAAAATGTAATGTTTGTTTGTGGGATTAACATAACTCAAAAACCAGTGGGTGAATTGACACCAAATTTGGACACAAGACACTAACAGGGGACGGCTAGTCTATATAAATAAAAATGTAGTGTTCGTTTGTGGGATTAACATAACTCAAAAACCAGTGGGCGAATTGACACCAAATATGGACAGCATACACCTAACAACCCAATGTACGTCCTTCACTCAAAAATTTCTGATTTTGTCATTTGGGAGTTGTAGTTCTTGGGATTTATAGTTCACCTACAATCAAAGAGCATTCTGAACCCCACCAACGATGGAATTGAACCAAACTTGGCACACAGTTCTCCTATGACCAACAGCAAATACTGGAAGGGTTTGGTGGGCAGTGTCCTTTGATTTTCAAGTTGTAATTCACCTACATCCAGAGATCACTGTGGACTCAAACAATGATGGGTCTGGACCAAACTCTACACGAATACTCATATGTCCAAATGTGAACACTGGTGGAGTTTGGGGAAAATAGAATCTTGGCATTTGGGAGTTGTAGTTGCTGGGATTTATAGTTCACCTATGATCACAGAACATTCTGAATCCCACCAACAATAGAATTGGGCCAAACCTCCCACACAGAATCCTCATGTGGGCCACAGCAATGCATGGCAGGGGATGGCTAGTCTATATAAATAAAAATGTAATGTTCGTTTGTGGGATTAACAGAACTCAAAAACCAGTGGGCGAATTGACACCAAATTTGGACGGCATACACCTAACAACGCAACGTATGTCCTTCACTCAAAATTTTCTGATTTTGTTATTTGGGAGTTGTAGTTCATGGGATTTATAGTTCACCTACAGTCAAAGAGCAGTTTGCAAGTTGTAGTTCACCTACATTCAGAGAGCACTGTGGATCCAAACAATGATGGATCTGGACCAAACTTGGCACAAGCACTCAATATGCCCAAATATGAACACAGATGGAGTTTGGGGAAAATAGACCTTGACATTTGGGAGTTGTAGTCACTGGGATTCACAGTTCACCTACAATCAAAGAGCATTCTGAACCCCACAAACGGCAAACTTCCCACACAGAATCCCCATGACCAACAGACAATACTTAAGGCCATCCAATCCAACTCCCTTCATCAGGGCAAGAAAACATAATCAAAATCTAGGTTCTTGTGGGTTTTTTCGGGCTATAGAGCCATGTTCTAGAGGCATTTCTCCTGACGTTTCGCCTGCATCTATGGCAAGCATCCTCAGAGGTTGAGAAGACCTTCTCAACCTCTGAGGATGCTTGCCATAGATGCAGGCGAAACGTCAGGAGAAATGCCTCTAGAACATGGCTCTATAGCCCGGAAAAAACCCACAAGAACCTAGTGATTCCAGCCATGAAAGCCTTCGACAATACATAATCAAAATCCTCCTGACAAAGAGCCATCCAGCCATAGATATAGAGATAGATAGATAGATAGATAGATAGATAGATAGGTATGATTCACACACAGAGAGATATAGTATCATAGATTTGAAAGGGACCCTTAAAGAAGGACAATGATATGTTGTATGTTCCAGGGTGGGCAAACCAGACAATCTCCACATCAACACTGACAAAGAAACATCAAGAAATACTGTTTACCCACAAGCATAAAGGAATTACATATATTAGAAACCAACACTTTCTCATTACTTCATTTTCCAGATCAACCTACTGGGCCGCAGCAATGCCTGGCAGGGGACAGCTAGTATAAAATGTAATGTTCATGTGTGGGATTAACAGAACTCAAAAATCACCGGACGAATTGACAGCAAATTTGGACACAAGACACCTAACAACCCAATGTATGTCCTTCACTCAAAAAAATTGATTTTGTATTTGGGAGTTGTAGTTGCTGGGATTTATAGTTCATCTACAATCAAAGAGCATTCTGAACCCCGCCAACGATGGAATTGAACCAACCTTGGCACACAGTTCTCCCATGACCAACAGAAAATACTGGAGGGGTTTGGTGGGCAGTGTCCTTTGGTTTTGAAGTTGTAGTTCACCTACATCCAGAGATCACTGTGGACTCAAACAAGGATGGATCTGGACCAAACTCTACACAAATACTCATATGTCCAAATGTGAACACTGGTGGAGTTTGGGGAAAATAGAATCTTGGTATTTGGGAGTTGTAGTTGCTGGGATTTGTAGTTCACCTACAACCACAGAGCATTCTGAACCCCACCAACGATAGAATTGGGCCAAACCTCCCACACAGAACCCCCATGAGGAAAAAGGGTTTATATATCTGTGGAATGACCAGGATGGGACAAAAGACTCTTGTCTGCTGGAGCTAGGTGTGAATGTTTCAACTGACCACCTTGATTAGCATATAATGGCTTGACAGTGCCTAGAGCAAACTAATCACCTCTCAACAAAAGTTTGCTCTAGGAACTGTCAAGCCATTATATGCTAATCAAGGTGGTCAGTTGAAAGATTCACACCTAGCTCCAGCAGACAGGAGTCCTTTGTCTCACCCTGGCCATTCCACAGATATATAAACCCTTTTTCCTAGTTCCAACAGACCTCTGAGGATGCTTGCCATAGATGCAGGCGAAACGTCAGGAGAGAATGCCTCTAGACCATGGCCATATAGCCCGAAAAACTCTACAACAACCCAGTGATGCCGGTCATGAAAGCCTTCGACAATTCATTGTTGCTATTGTTGTGTGCTTTCAAGTTGTTTCAGACTTAGGTTGACCCTGAGCGAGGGCCGGGTAAAAGACCTTGAAGGGCCGTATCTGGCCCCCGGGCCATAGTTTGAGGACCCCTGATCTAGAGCCTGGCTAAATTGTCCGATGGGCCTTAACCTGAACAGAACACATTCCCACTCATATTGCCCTTGGGGGTCCACATGGGGGCAGCCTTCTGCAACTGCAGCTAAGCAGTACTTTCACTTGAAGATATGTCTAATTTTCTCTAAGGAATGATGAATGGTTGAAATGAGCTAGGGAAATAAAAACGCAAAGAGCTCAAGATCTCATTATAAATAATAACTGAAGCATATTAATCCTTTACCCAAAAGGATGAATAGTGCATGTACATCAACATAAAACAGTTGCTCCCCTCTTATAGGCAGAAACAAGAGAAGAAGCTCAGCAGGTACAGAAAAGGTGTTTGAATTAGAAGAACTGCACAGCCACTGATACATTCAGTTCTGCAGAGTGAAATATGTAGCTCCACACTGACACGGGCCATAGGGAAGACCCATATGCAGGTAAAGTTGGTTTAGGGCTTGTCTACACCAGATCAAAAACTGGACTCGCTTTGAATGGAGCAATAGTTGTCTGCTCAATGCTCAATGATTTCCCCGTGATGTATAATGGTCCAACTTAGCCCAATTCACTTTGAAATTAGACATAGGCACTAGGGCTGGTCAATTCGTTTCGTTAATTCGTAATTCGTTAAAAAATTCGTTAATTTTTGAATTACGAAACGATTACAAAACATTTTTTTTAACCTGGAAGTGTTTTTAAATAAATCTAAACGGCAGGCGCCAAAAAATTTTGTATTTCCGTCCATTTCGGAAATACGTAAGATGGCCGCCTGCCGATGCTTGCTGAGAGGGGCGAGCGAGAGGGGCGGAAGCACTCTCTCCTGACATTTCACCCACATCTATGGCAGGCATCCTCAGAGGTTGTGAGGTCTGTTGGAAACTAGGCAAGTGGGGTTGATATATCTGTGGAATAATGTTCAGGGTGGGAGGAAGAACTCTTGTCTGCTGGAGGCAAGCGTGAATGTTGCAGCTGGCCAGCTTGATGAGCATCGAATGGCCTTGCAGCTTCATGGTCTGGCTGCTTCCTGCCTGAATGTTGCAATTGGCCAGCTTGCTTAGCATTGCCTATTAATAATAATAGCGAGCGAGCGGCGAGCGAGAGGGGCGAGCGAGCGGCGAGCGAGAGGGGCGAGCGAGCGGCGAGCGAGATAATAATTAATAATAATAATAATTAATAATAATTAATCCCTATTCTACTAAATTAATAATTAAATTTAAAAAATATTTTAAAAATATTGGAAAAAAAAAGGGCGCCATCTTTATAAAATGTTTTGTAAATATTTACGAAATTTCGTAAATACCGAAACTTTTTTTGGGGAAAGTTTTGTAATTATTTTAAATATCGAAACAAAAAAAAACCCCAATTACAAATCGATTTTAGAAACAAATTTTTGCGTTGTTACCCAGGCCTAATAGGCACCATTGCTTTCCCCTACACCAGCAGTTCTTAAACTGTGCTCCATGGAGCCCTTGGGACTCCATGAAAGACACTATGGGGCTCTGCAGGAACCCCATCGCTTCCCTTACCCATATATTTTGCATGCTTGCCATGTGGCCCTATTCCTGACCCTACTTGACCTGCAGGGGATAGGAAGGCTCTTTTGCAGGACTGTCTGTTGGGGGTGCTTTGATTGTGATTTTTATGCACGTGTTCCTGTTGTTGTTGATGTTGTTGCAAAGGCTGGTGGGCCATCTGTTGGGGTGCTTTGATTGTGGTTCTCCTGCATGGCTTTCTATTATTGTTGTTATTGTACTGTCGAAGGCTTTCATGGCCGGGATCACTGGGTTGTTGTAGGTTTTTCCGGGCTATATGGCCATGTTCTGGAGGCAATTTTTCTCCTGACGTTTCGCCTGCATCTATGGCAAGCATCCTCAGAGGTAGTGAGGTCTGTTGGAAGTAGGAAAAATGGGTTTATATATCTGTGGAATGACCAGGGTGGGACAAAGGACCCCTGTCTGCTGGGGCTAGCTGTGAATGTTTTAGCTGACCACCTTGATTTGCATTCAATGGCCTGGAAGCACCTGGGGGGAATCTGTTGTTGAGGGTGATTTTATGTGCCTGTTTGTTTCCCCTCTGTTGTTTTGCTGTTGTAATTTTAATACTGGTAGCCAGATTTTGTTCATCTTCATGGTTTCCTCCATTCTGTTGAGATTGTCCACATGCTTGTGGATTTCGATGGCTTCTCTGTGTAGTCTGACATGGTGGTTGTGAGGGTGGTCCAGCACTTCTTTGTTCTCAAATAATATGCTGTGTCCAGGCTGGTTCCTCAGGTGCTCTGCTATGGCTGACTTCTCTGGTTGAAGTCGTCTGCAGTGCCTTTCATGTTCCTTGATGCGTGTCTGGGCAATGCTGCGTTTGGTGGTCTCTAGGGAAACTTGTCCACAGCTGCATGGTATACGGTAGACTCCTGCAGAAGTGAGAGGATCCCTCTTGTCCTTTGCTGAACAAAGCATTTGTTGGATTTTCTTGGTGGGTCTGTAGATAGTTTGTATGTTGTGTTTCCTCATCAGCTTCCCTCTGCGGTCAGTGGTTCCCTTGATGTCTGGCAAGAACACTTTTTCTCTGGGAGGATTTTCGTCTTTACTCTCGTGGCTTGTTGTTGTTCCTGCAGCTCTTCTGATGTCTGAGGTGGAATCTCCATTGGCCTGGACAGCCCAGTTGAGGTGGTTCGGTTCATCTTGAAGGAGGTGGGCTTCCATTTATTGTCCATTTATTGACTGTTTGATTGCATCTTAATGATCTGTGCAAGTCTTCAAGGACTTCGTGTAAATAAATATTCTTTTTTGATATTTAAAACCAATACTAGTCTCAGTTGCTTAGTATCTTAAGGTTTCAAGATAGACAACTGCAGTTCGCTCAGCAATAGAGGAAGGCACGTCGAAGTTTTATTTTTTATAGTGTCTGGGCGGACGGCACAGGCTGGATGGCAATTTGTTGGGGGTGCTTTGATTGTGCTTTTCCTGAATGGCAGAAGGGGATTGGACTGGATGGCCCCAGGGATCTTCCACTGCAATCCTGTTAAGTTTACATTGGTTAAAACTGTTTTTCATTTTAAATATTATTTTTATTTAATTTTTTCACTGTTGAATTAGTTCACACAAATGCTACTGGCCCATGTCTGATAATATAAATATAATATAATATAATATAATATAATATAATATAATATTCTCTGTCTCTCTGTCTCTCTCTCTCTCTATATATATATATATACTAGGCCTGTTTGATCAAGAAAAAATTTGTTTCTAAAATCGATTCGTAATTGGGGTGTTTTTTGTTTCGATATTTAAAATATTTACAAAACTTTCCAAAAAAATGTTTTGTTATTTACGAAATTTCGTAAATATTTACAAAACATTTTTTAAACTCCATTTGCCTAGTATTTTAAATATCGAAATTTTTTCTTGATCAAACAGGCCTAGTTTCCAACAGACCTCTGAGGATGCCTGCCATAGATGTGGGCAAAATGTCAGGAGAGAATGCTTCTGGAACATGGTCATACATACAGCCCTGAAAAATCACAGCAAAAGAGCCTGAAAACTCACAGCAAGAGCGCCACGGGCTCCGGCTCCTGCGCCCTCCTCCTCCTCCTCCTCGGGTGAGCGCGCGCGCGCCATCCAATTTAATCTGCTGGGGCAGAGCGGCTGCCTTATCGCGCCGTCCTTCTGCTGCCTCCATTACCGCTCCCGGGACCGCGGCACCGCCGCTGCCCGCCGGACGCTCGCACCAGAGCAGGCACAAGCCCAGGCAGCCGGCAAGAGAGAGCGGCGGGCTTAAGGCTCGGCTAAGACCCGCCTCGGGCAAAGGCGGCCAAAGCGGCAGCGAGGGACGCCTGCCAGGCCCAAGCGGCGCCCCAGGCAGCCTTATTGCAGGGACACGCGCGCACACGCGCACACACGCACACGCTCCCTGCTTAGAGGCACGCAGAAGCATCGCCCTTCCATCAACACAGCTGGTAGGAGGAGGAGGAGGAGGGGGGCGCAGGAGCCCGAGCGCCATCCAATCGGCTCCTGCCACGGTGCACTCACTGCTGGGGTGCTTGGGAGCGCCGGATTGGCTCCCAGGCACCAGCAGCACTCAGCACAGCAGCCTCCATCCCATTAACGACACGAGCTGAAGCTCGTAAAAAAAATGGGGCTGCTGTTTCGATATTTTTAAACCCTTCTGGGTTTGAAGATGTGTTTCGAAATCGCTTCGGATATGGTAAAAATAACGATTTAATTACGAAATAACGAATTAACGAACTAAAACCGACAGGCCTAATATATATATATAAAGTAATGTTCGTTTGTAGGACTCAAAAACCACTAGACGAATTGACACCAAATTTGTACAAAAGACACCTAACAACCTAATGTATGTCCTTCACTAAAAAAAAATTGATTTTGTCATTTGGCAGTTGTAGTTGCTGGGATTTATAGTTCACCTACAATCAAAAAGCATTCTGAACCCCACCAATGATGGAATTGAGCTAAACTTGGCACACAGTTCTCCCGTGACCAACCGAAAATACTGGAAGGGTTTGGTGGGCAGTGTCCTTTGGTTTTGGAGTTGTAGTTCACCTACATCCAGAGATCACTGTGGACTCAAACAATGATGGATCTGGACCAAACTCTACACGAATATTCAATATGCCCAAATGTGAACACTAGTGGAGTCTGGGAAAAATAGAATTTTGACATTTGGGAGTTGTAGTTGCTGGGATGTATAGTTCACCTACAATCACAGAGCATTCTGAACCCAACCAACAATAGAATTGGGCCAAACCTCCCACACAGAACCCCCATGTGGGCCACAGCAATGCGTGGCAGGGGACGGCTAGTATATGCTTTGCTTGTTTTGAGTGATATCATAACTCAAAACCTGCTAGATAAATTGTCACCATATTTGGCCACAAGACGCCTACTAACCCAAGGAATGAACATCACTTTAAAAAAAATGATTTTCTCATTTGGGAGTTGTAGTTGCTGTGATTTATAGTTCACCTACAATCAAAGAGCATTCTGAACTCCACCAACAATGATGGGATTGAACCAAACTTGGCACACAGGACTCCATGACAGATAGAAAACACTAGAAGGGTTTGCTGGGCATTCAGCTTGAGTTGTGGAGTTGTAGTTCACCAACATCCAGAGAGCACTGTGGACTCAAACAATGATGGATCTGGACCAAACTTGGAACGAATACTCAATATGCCCAAATGTAAACACAGATGGAGTTTGGGGAAGATAGACCTTGATATTTGGGAGTTATGGTTGCTGGGATTACTATTAAATTGAAACAAGGATGTATGTTTCAGTGTGTCACTTCCATTTGAGGTATGGGCTGCAATGACTTATGGTTAATTGAAACAATGGATCAGGTCCATGAATTGGGAGGTCCGACTGTGTTAGGAAAAGAACACATGCCAGGCTCTTGGAAAAATGCCTATTTTACAGCAATTCATAAAAAGTATACCCATGAAACATTCATTAAAAAACTACAGACCTATTCCATTAATTACAAATAGCTATATTTACTACTATTTTGGCAAGCAGATTGAGGAAACATATCTCTCGGAATATCCATGAGAATCAGAGTGGATTTATGCCAAAACGACAATTAAGGAATAATTCACAAACTGTTTTGAATACCATCAGATATTACATAAAATAATACAAAGGCTGTTTTGATTTAGTTAAGAGACAGAAAAAGCATCTGATAAAATTTATTGGTATTGCTTATATCCAGTCCACAAAAAAATATCGTATTTTGGTAAATGGCACCATAACAATGCTGGTTGAGATATCAAAGAGAACGGGATAAGGATTCCCCTCTTACTTGTTATTTGGATGCCAGAGGTGTATTGAAAGATCTCAGAGGCTACGACTTAATACTTCTGAAGAAAGTTTTAAAAAGAGAGACTATGGGGATGATCTTGTGACAGAGATACAAACCTCATTGGATTCAAGGGCCTCTTTTGGGGTGGGATAATGCACTCAGGACATGTCCAGAGTTTATATAGATAGTAGGCTTGGCTGATTTAAAAAAATGGTTCAAAACTCATTTCAAATGTAGGGGGTGCTGGCGATTTAATTCGGAAAATAATTCGGAATTTTTCCGAACTTTTTTTGGAACATTATTATTATTATTATTATTATTATTATTATTATCATTATTTATACTCCGCAAAATCTCCCGAAGGACTCGATGCGGCTTACAAAGGCCAAGGCCGCCGACAATCAACAACATACAATACACAATAAACTCATAAAAGGTAAAGGTAGTCCGCTGACATTAAGTCCAGTCATGTCTGACTCTGGGGTGTGGTGCTCATCTCCATTTCTAAGCCGAAGAGCCAGCGTTGTCCGTAGACACCTCCAAGGTCATGTGGCCGGCATGACTGCAAGGAGTGCCGTTACCTTCCCGCCGGAGTGGTACCTATTGATCTACTCACATTTGCATGTTTTCGAACTGCTAGATTGGCAGAAGCTAGGGCTGACAGCGGAAGCTCACACCGCTTCCCAGAATCGAACCTGCGACCTTTCGATCAACAAGCTCAGCAGCTCAGTGCTTTAACCCACTGCGCCACCGGGGGCTCCATAATAAACTCATAAGCAAATAATAAAACATCAAGCAAAACAATAGAACAGTAAAACAATGACACCATGACGCAATTAAAACCTAAAGGCCGGGCCAAATGTAATGGACAAAATTTAAAAAGTGCTGAACTTCACAGGTAATATGTAGAGGTATTTGGAGGTAGGTGCAATGTGCAGATAATCCTGAATCTCTAGCAAAGTGCATTTGGGACTTGAAGCCAGGAGTTTCCTATTCTGGAAAGGCACACTGGAACAGCCAGGTCTTCAGGCTCTTCCTAAAGACAGCCAACATTGGGGCTTGTCTGATGTCCTTGGGGAGAGAGTTCCAGAGTCGGGGGGCCACCACAGAGAAGGCCCTGTCCCTCGTCCCCACCAAACGCGCCTGCAACGCAGGTGGGATCGTGAGCAGGGCCTCTCCAGATGATCGGAGGGAGCATGCTGGTTCATAAACGGAGATGCGGTCACACAGGTAGGCGGGTCCCAAACCGTTTAGGGCTTTGTAGGTAAGCACCTGCACCTTGAATTGGGACTGGAAAATGAACGGCAGCCAGTGGAGCTCCTTGAACAGGAGGGTTGACCTCTCTCTGTAAGGAACACCAGCTAATATCCTGGCTGCCGCCCGCTGGACTAGCTAAAATTTCCGAGCCGTTTTCAAGGGCAGTCCCACGTAGAGCGCATGACAGTAGTCCTATCTAGAGGTGACCAAGGCATGGACCACACCGGCTAGATCAGCCTTTACAAGGTAAGGTCACAGTTGGCGCACGAGTCTCAATTGTGCAAAAGCCCTCCCGGACATCGCCGACGCCTGAGCCTCAAGCGTAAGCGATGAATCCAAGAGGACTCCCAAACTGCGGACCTGTGACTTCAGGGGGAGTGTAACCTCGTCCAGCACACTTTCCGAAATATCCAAATCACTTCGTTAATGGCAGACATGATTGCGCAACAGCCCTTCTCCCTGCCCTGATTCTCTCCACTTACCCCGCTCTTCCAACCTCTCTTCTTCCAACCTCCCTTCCCATTCTCTTTCCCTTCCCCTTCCTGGGCTCAAAATGAGCCTCTGAGCCATGTGCTGCCCTTTATATAGTGTGATGGCTGCCATGCTGAAACCCTGCCCCTCCCCTCCCCAAAACATCTCCCCTCATTGGCTGGGAGGCAAGAATCCCAGCATGCAAGCTTCTTGCCTCCAAATGCTGAGTCACTTCTGACTCACTTCCTGAGTTGGAAGAAAAATGGCGAGAGAAGCTTCGGAAGGGCAAAGGGACTTTTGGTTTCCTAAAAACTTCAAAATCGCTTCAAAAAGGTAATTTTTCCGACTTTATTCCGAATTATGAAGATTCCAATGGTACCTAACCATGCCTAATAGATAGCTATATGAATAATATCTATAGATCAGTGGTTCCCAACCTGTGGTCCTGTAGACCACCAGTGGTCCACAAGAACTAAAATATGGTACACAGCCTCACCATTACTAAACCGTTGCAACAAGAATGACTGGTCTTGTGAAACCCTCTCATAGTGCCAAGGCTTATTAAATATGTTTTTTTGTGGGTGAGCAGATGGTGACTACTGGATCATAGAATCAAAGAGTTGGAAGAGACCTCATGGGCCATCCAGTCCAACTCCATTCTGCCAAGAAGCAGGAATATTGCATTCAAATCACCCCTGACAGATGGCCATCCAGCCTCTGTTTCAAAGTTTCCAAAGAAGGAGCCTCCACCACACTCCGGGGCAGAGAGTTCCACTGCTGAACGGCTCTCACAGTCAGGAAGTTCTTCCTCATGTTCAGATGGAATCTCCTTTCTTGTAGTTTGAAGCCATTGTTTCGCGTCCTAGTCTCCAGGGCAGCAGAAAACAAGCTTGCTCCCTCCTCCCTGTGGCTTCCTCTCACATATTTATACATGGCCATCAACTCTCAGCCTTCTCTTCTTCAGGCTGAACATGCCCAGCTCCTTAAGCCGCTCCTCATAGGGCTTGTTCTCCAGACCCTTGATCATTTGAGTCGCCCTCTCTGGACACATTTCAGCTTGTCAATATCTCTCTTGAATTGTGGTGCCCAGAACTGGACACAATATTCGAGGTGTGGTCTAACCAAAGCGGAATAGAGGAGTAGCATTACTTCCCTAGATCTAGACACTAGGCTCCTATTTTCTCCTAAGTAGAAAAAAGGGTTTATATATCTGTGGAATAACTGGCAACAAAGATTCCACAGATATATAAACCCATTTTTCCTACTTCCAACAGACCTCACTACCTCTGAGGATGTTTGCCATAGATGCAGGAGAAACGTCAGGAGAGAATGCCTCTAGACCATGGCCATATAGCCCGAAAAAACCCACAAGGACCTAGTGATTCCAGCCATGAAAGCCTTCGATAATACAATATTTTAATGTTGTTGGGGTTTTATTTGTTTTTAAGTCCCTTCTGCTTTGTTTTCTAGTATTTTTTATGAGTGATAGTCACTCCTTGGCCTGAGAGGTGTCTTGTGTCCAAATTTGGTATCAATTCACCCAGTGGGTTTTGAGTTGTGTTAATCCCACAAACGAACATTACCTTTTTGTTTCTATAGATTCAAGTGCAAGGAAGACCTAGATCATTGGAGAGACCCGTTGCTGTGAGAGGCTTGTGGGGAGATGTATTGTCAAAGGCCTTCATGGCCGGAATCACTGGGTTGTTGTAGGTTTTTCCGGGCTATATGTTCTGGAGGCAATTTTTCTCCTGACGTTTCGCCTGCATCTATGGCAAGCATCCTCAGAGGTAGTGAGGTCTGTTGGAAGTAGGAAAAATGGGTTTATATATCTGTGGAATGACCAGGGTGAGACAAAGGACTCTTGCCATACATCAAGGGAACCACTGACCACATAGGGAAACTGATGAGGAAACACAACATACAAACCACTTACAGACCCTTTTTAAGAAGAAAATCCAACAAATGCTACGTTCAGCAAAGGACAAAAGGGATCCTCTCACCTCTGCAGGAGTCTACCGTGTACCATGCAGCTGTGGACATATCTACATAGGGACCACCAAACGCAGCGCCCAGACATGCATCAAGGAACATGAAAGGCACTGCAAACTACTCCAACCAGAGAAGTCAGCCATAGCAGAGCACCTGATGAACCAACCTGGACACAGCATATTCTTTGAGAACACAGAAATGCTGGACCACTCTCACAACCACCATGTCAGGCTACACAGAGAAGCCATTGAAATCCACAAGCATGTGGACAATTTCAACAGAAAGGAGGAGACCATGAAGATGAACAAAATCTGACTACCAGTATTAAAAAACTCAAAAATTACAACAGCAAAACAACAGAGGGGAAACAAACAGGCACATAAAATCACTCTCAACAAAAGATTCCCCAGGCACTTCCAAGCCAATGAATGCTAATCAAGGTGATCAGCTGAAACATTCACACCTAGCCCCAGCAGACAAAAGTCCTTTGTCTCACCCTGGTCATTCCACAGATATATAAACCCATTTTTCCTACTTCCAACAGACCTCACTACCTCTGAGGATGCTTGCCATAGATGCAGGTGAAACGTCAGGAGAAAAATGCCTCAAGAACATGGCCATACGGCCCGAAAAAACCCACAAGGACCTAGTGATTCCAACCATGAAAGCCTTCGACAATACAATATTTTAATGTGGGGTTTTTTTTGCTTTTTAAGTCCCTTCTGCTTTGTTTTCTAGTATTTTTATGAGTGATAGTCACTCCTTGGCCTGAGAGGTGTCTTGTGTCCAAATTTGGTGTCAATTCACCCAGTGGCTTTTGAGTTCTCTTAATCCCACAAACGAACATTACCTTTTTATTTCTATAGATGCAAGTGCAAGGAAGACCTAGATCAATGGAGAGACCAGTTGCTGTGAGAGGCTTGTAGGGAGATCTTGGAGGGGGGTTCTGGAGGGTGGGGGAGGGGGGAATAACAGGCCTGTGTCTTTAATTTCCTCCCTGCCAGAAGGAGAGCCCACAGAGCAATGACAGCCTGGCTTGTTCATATATAATAACCTAACAATCCCAACAGTGGGTTGCTGTGAGTTTTCTGTGCTATATGGCCATGTTCCAGAAGCATTCTCTCCTGATGTTTTGCCTGCATCTATGACAGGCATCCTATAAATCCCATTTTCCTAGTTTCCAACAGACCTCACAACCTCTGAGGATGCCTGCTGTAGATGCAAGCAAAGCGTCAGGAGATAATGCTTCTGGAACATGCCATACAGCCCGGAAAACTCACAACAATCCAATGATTCCTGCCATGAAAGCCATCAACTTTAGGTTCCTGTGAGTTTTCTGTGTGGCTGTGATCCTGAAGCATTCTCTCCTGACGTTTCGCCTGCATCTATGGCAGGCATCCTATAAAACCTATTTTCCTAGTTTCCAACAGACCTCACAACCAGAGGCAGCCCTAGGTAATTTTCAGCGGTAAGCAATCAGTATTTCCCCCCCCCCCCCCCCACCAATCATTGATATATATTTTCTGTTCGTCGTGGGAGTTCTGTGTGCCATATTTGGTTCAATTCCATCATTGATGGAGTTCAGAATGCTCTTTGATTGTAGGTGAACTATACATCCCAGTAACTACACTTGCCGCACTTGCTCCCTTGCCTGGCCTGCTTTGGGTCCGGAGGCGTGCCTAAAGACCCCGGCGTGTGCACCAAAAGTCACCTCTTCTCCTGACTTTCTCCTCAGCCATTGGGACCGAGAGAGAGAGAGAGAGAGAGAGAGAGAGAGAGAGAGAGACAGAGGTGGAGATGTCCACCTTTCCTGAAGGTAGGCGCAAAAACAAAGGAGGGAGTGGAAGTGGGAGATACCTCCAGCCAGAGGGGCTCTCTCTCTCTCTCTCTCTCTCTCTCTCTCTCGGTCCCAATGGCTGAGGAGAAAGTCAGGAGAAGAGGCGACTTTTGGTGCACATGCTGGGGTCTTCAAACACTCGTCTGGACCCAAAGCGGGTCAGGTGCGGCAGGTCCGCCCCTTGGTCCACCCACGGATTGGGGAGAGGAGAGGAGGCAGGTGGAGCGCCAGGGGATCAGGAAAGGGAGCTGGTCATGGGGAAGGGATCGAACGCAGAGAACGATTGAGTGCCGGCTCTGCTCGTGCACCTGGTGGCCGGGTGGAGCAGGAACGAGAGGGGCTAGGCGAGGCTCAAGGGCCCGGCCCCTTTGGGAAGAGGATCGCCCGGCAGCGAGGCAAGAAAGCCGAGGCTCCCGCCGGACTGCTAGGGCTGTCGTGAGCTGAGGGGGCACTCCTCAAGTTGTGGTTGAGGGGCATTTACAGAGGCGCCTCTGCGCCCCTGGCAAAAAAAAGTGTTTTGCGACCGCTTACTTCGCGTAATGGACGAGCCGCCCCTGCTCACAACCTCCGAGGATGCCTGCCATAGATGTAGGTGAAATTTCAGGAGAGAAAAACCCACAAGGACCTAGTGATTCCAGCCATGAAAGCCTTCGACAATACAATATTTTCATGTATTGTATTGTATTAAGTCCCTTCTGCTTTGTTTTCTAGTATTTTTATGAGTGATAGTTACTCCTTAGCCTGAGAGGTGTCTTGTGTCCAAATTTGGTGTCAATTCACCCAGGGGCTTTTGAGTTGTGTTAATCCCACAAACGAACATTACCTTTTTGTTTCTATAGATTCAAGTGCAAGGAAGACCTAGATCAGTGGAGAGACCAGTTGCTGTGAGAGGCTTGTGGGGAGATGTATTGTCGAAGGCTTTCATGGCCGGAATCACTGGGTTGTTGTTGGTTTTTCCGGGCTATATGGCCATGTTCTGGAGGCAATTTTTCTCCTGACGTTTCACCTGCATCTATGGCAAGCATCCTCAGAGGTAGTGAGGTCTGTTGGAAGTAGGAAAAATGGGTTTATATATCTGTGGAATGACCAGGGAGAGACAAAGGACTCTTGCCATACATCAAGGGAACCACTGACCACATAGGGAAACTGATGAGGAAACACAACATACAAACCACTTACAGACCCACCAAGAAAATCCAACAAATGCTACATTCAGCAAAGGACAAGAGGGATCCTCTCACCTCTGCAGGAGTCTACCGTATACCATGCAGCTGTGGACAAGTCTACAGAGGGACCACCAAACGCAGCATTGCCCAGACACGCATCAAGGAACATGAAAGGCAGTGCAGACTACTTCAACCAGAGAAGTCAGCCATAGCAGAGCACCTGATGAACCAACCTGGACACAGCATATTATTTGAGAACACAGAAATGCTGGACCACACCAACAACCACCATGTCAGACTACACAGAGAAGCCATTGAAATCCACAAGCATGTGGACAATTTCAACAGAAAGGAAGAAATCATGAAAATGAACAAAATCTGGCTACCAGTATTAAAAAACTCTAAAATTGCAACAGCGCAACAACAGAGAGGAAACAAACAAGGACATGTAATCACCTCTCAACAAAAGTTTTCCCCAGGCACAGACAGGCCTTTGTATGCTAATCAAGGTGGTCAGTTGAAATATTCACACCTAGCTCCAGCAGACAAGAGTCCTTTGTCCCACCCTGGTCATTCCACATATGTTGTTGTTGTTGTTCATTCGTTCAGTTGAGAGATGATGAGAGACTCCCCCCTGGGCACACAGAAGACTGGGTGACTTGGAAGGCGCTGAACAGACTGCGCTGTGGCACCACGAGATGCAGAGCCAATCTTAAGAAATGGGGCTACACGGTGGAATCCTCGGCATGCGAGTGCGGAGAAGAGCAAACCACTGGCCACCTGCTGCAATGCACCCTGAGCCCTGCCACATGCACAATGGAGGACCTTCTTGCGGCAACACCAGAGGCACTCCAAGTGGCCAGATACTAGTCAAAGGACATTTAATCTGCTACCAAGTTTGCAAAATTTGCTTTTTTTATCTGTTCGTTTATTTCGTTCTGTTAGAAATGTAATGTTCTGGTTGCGGATAACACAATAAATAAAAAATAAATAAATTCGTTCAGTTGTCTCCGACTCTTCGTGACCTCATGGCCAGTGATTCCACAGATATATAAACTAGGCCTGGGCGGTTTTGTTTCGTTAATTCGTAATTCGTTAATAATTCGTTAATTTTTCCAATTACAAAATGATAACGAACCATTCTGGAGCAATTATTTAAAAAACGAATTTTTAAATACGTTTTGTAAATGCTTCGTATTTCGTTATTGTGTTCGTTTCGTTATTGTTTTGAGGTCGTTTCGTTATTATTTCCGCATGTCTGGGCCAGTTTTATGGTTTAATTAGTGAAAAAAAATATATAATATCACACCAACAGTCAAGAACAGAGGGAGAGGGAAGCTTCAGAAGGTTTTGGAGGTTTTTTAGCGTATTTCACGGTCGCGTCCGCCATTAACGAATCGATTCGTTATTGTTTCGGAAATCGATTCGTTAATTTTTTACCATTTACGAAATTTTGTAAATATCGAACTTTTTTAAGGGAAAATTTTGTAATTATTTTAAATATCGAAACAAAAAAGCCCCCCAAATACAAATCGATTTTAGAAACAAATTTTTCCGTTGTTACCCAGGCCTAATATAAACCTTTTTCCCTAGTTCCAATAGACCTCACTACCTCTGAGGATGCTTGCCATAGATGCAGGCGAAACGTCAGGAGAGAATGGCTCTAAACCATGGCCATATAGCCCAAAAAAAACCTACAACAACCCAGTGATTCCTGCCATGAAAGCCTTCAACAAGACCTAGATCAGTGGAGAGACCAGTTGCTGTGAGAGGCTTGTGGGGAGAGCTTGGAGGGGGGTTCTGGAGGGCGGGGGAGGGGGGAATAAGAGGTCTGTGTCTTTAATTTCCTCCCTGCCAGAAGGAGAGCCCGCAGAGCAATGACAGCCTGGCTTGTTCGTGCTTTTAATGTGTGATGTTTTCTCCAGTGGAGGGCACTCAGTGTCTCGCAAAAGGGAACATTAGCACCAACGAGCTCCAGAGCATCTCATCACTCTGTGGGAAAAAAAGGAAAAGGGGGGAGAGACCAAAAAGAGGAAGGGGGAGGGAAAGGACAGAGGTGTGTGTGAGTGTGGGGGTTTTTTTTTGGGGGGGGGAGCCCTTCTCGGAAGGAGAGGGAAGGAGAAGAAGAGCCTCTCCAGCCAAAGCGCCCCAAAGCGCACCACCGCCTCCATGGATGTTTTTGGACAGACTTAGCTGAATGCCCACAAAATAGGCATCTTCTGCGCCTGGTTCTGGGGAAACACGACTGCCAAGACCATCATCCTCACTCCTCATCGTCGTCATCATCCTCCTCGGTGGGGAGTTTGCACAAGGATGGCTTGGAGATGCCAAGAAGGAGCGGATTGAGAGAGAGAGGAAGGAGAAGGATGCGCCCCACACCAGCCCAGGGACCTGGTTGCTTTTCCTCTCCCTGAGAGAAGTTCCTTTTCCCCTCCTTCTTCCCCCCATTTCCGATTGGAAGCTGGACCCTTCCTTGTGCTTGTGTGCTGAGCTTGGAGAGGAGGATGCGTCGGGGGCTCCTTTAGAAGCCGGCAATTCCCCTTTCCCCCCTTCCTTCCTGGCGCCTTGCTCCCCTCTTCCCCATCCCAAAGCCTTGCCTTCCTTGCATCTCTCAACCCTTTCCTCCCTATTTCTTCCTTCCCACCTTCCAAATTCTCCCATGACCCCCTCTCTGGGGAACTTTGGGTCGCCTTGATGCGGGATGGACTCTCAAGCTCACCTTTTCTGGGTGACAGGGATGCTGTGATGCTTTAAAGGAAGCAGAAGGAAAAGGAAAGAGAGAGAGATCAGCTTGGAAAGGGTTGGACAACCCAGGCAAGGACCTCAGCCCAAGCAACCACAAAACCCATCCTTCTGAAGGGAAAACATCTGGAAGGAAGCAAAAAGGGGGCACCGTTACAGATGACAAAAGGATGGGTGAGTGAACTTTTCTTCCTTAGACAGAGCTGCATCTCTCTCTCTGTTGTGTGTGTGTGCCTGTCTGTCTTCATATATAACAACCTAACAATCCCAACAATGGGTTGCTCTGAGTTTTCTGTGCTGTTTGGCCATGATCCAGAAGCATTCTCTCCTGATGTTTCGCCTGCATCTATGGCAAAACCCCATTTTCCTAGTTTCCAACAGACCTCACAACCTCTGAGGATGCCTGCTGTAGATGCAGGTGAAACGTCAGGAGAGAATGCTTCTGAAACATGGCCTTACAGCCCAGAGAACTCACAACAACGAAGTGATTCCGGCTATGAAAGCCTTCGACAATAGGTTGCTATGAGTTTTCTGTGCTGTATGGGCATGTTCCAGAAGCATTGTCTCCTGATGTTTCGCCTGCATCTATGGCAGGCATCCTATAAACCCCATTTTCCTAGTTTCCAACAATGGGTTGCTGTGAGTTTTCTGTGCTGTATGGCCATGATCCCGAAGCATTCTCTCCTGATGTTTTGCCTGCATCTATGGCAGGCATCCTATAAACCCCATTTTCCTAGTTTCCAACAATGGGTTGCTGTGAGTTTTCTGTGCTGTATGGCCATGATCCCAAAGCATTCTCTTCTGATGTTTTGCCTGCATCTATGGCAGGCATCCTATAAACCCCATTTTCCTAGTTTCCAACAGACCTCACAACCTCTGAGGATGCCTGCTATAGATGCAGGTGAAACGTCAGGAGAGAATGCTTCTGGAACATGGCCATACAGCCCAGAAAACTCACAACAACCCAGTGATTCCGGCCATGAAAGCCTTCGACAATACGTTGCTGTGAGTTTTCTGTGCTGTATGGCCATGTTCCAGAAGCATTTTCTCCTGATGTTTCGTTGCATCTATGGCAGGCATCCTATAAAACCTATTCCTAGTTTCCAACAGACCTCACAACCTCTGAGGAAAACAACCCAGTGATTCCGGCCATGAAAGCCTTCGACAATACGTTGCTGTGAGTTTTCTGTGCTGTATGGCCATGTTCCAGAAGCATTCTCTCCTGATGTTTCCACGGCATCTATGGCAGGCATCCTATAAACCCCATTTTCCTAATTTCCAATAGACCTCACAACCTCTGAGGATGCCTGCTGTAGATGCAGGTGAAACGTCAGGAGAGAATGCTTCTGGAACATGGCTATGCAGTCCAGAAAACTCACAGCCATGAAGTCTCCTCTGGGCTGAGAAGGGCGGTATATAAATATAGTAAATAAATAATTGAATGTCTTCAACAACAAATCCCAACAATCTCTCTTATTGCCACGAAAATGGCTTGCTCTTTCTCTATTTTGAGATTGTGACTGCTTCAGAATGACAGGCATCCTATAAACTCAATTTTCCTAGTTTCCAACAGACCTCACAACCTGGAACATGGTCATACAGCCTGGAAAACTCACAACAACCTAGTGATTCCAGCCATGAAAGCCTTCAACAATAGGTTGCTGTGAGTTTTCTGTGCTGTATGGCCACCATCCAGAAGCATTCTCTCCTGATGTTTCACCTGCATCTATGGCAGGCATCCTATAAAACCTATTTTCCTAGTTTCCAACAGACCTCACAACCTCCGAGGATGCCTACCATAGATGCAGGTGAAACGTCAGGAGAGAATGCTTCTGGAACATGGTCATACAGCCTGGAAAACTCACAACAACCTAGTGATTCCGGCCATGAAAGCCTTCGACAATAAACCCCAATAAGCATCCTATAAACCCCATTTCCTTTGACAGAGCTGCATCTCTCTCTGTTGTGTGTGTGCGCCTGTCCATCTTCATATATAACCCATGGAACCTAACAATCCCAACAATGGGTTGCTGTGAGTTTTCTGTGCTGTATGGGTATGTCCCGGAAGCATTCTCTCCTGACGTTTCGCCTGCATCTATGGAAGGCATCCTATAAACCCAATTTTCCTAGTTTCCAACAGACCTCACAACCTCCGAGGATGCCTTCCATAGATGCAGGTGAAACGTCAGGAGAGAATGCTTCTGGAACATGGCTATGCAGTCCAGAAAACTCACAGCAACCCAATGATTCCGTCCATGAAGTCACCTCTGGGCTGAGAAGGGCAGTATATAAATATAGTAAATAAATAAATGAAAGTCTTCCACAATAAATTCCAACAATCTCTCTTATTGCCACAAATACGGCTTGCTCTTTCTGTATTTTGAGCTTGTGGCTGCTTCAGAATGACAGGCATCCTATAAACTCAATTTTCCTAGTTTCCAACAGACCTCACAACCTCTGAGGATGCCTGCAATAGATGCAGGCGAAACATCAGGAGAGAATGCTTCTGGAACATGGACATGGGACCCAGAAAACTCACCACAACCCAGCGATTCTGGCCATGAAAGCCTTAAACAATAGGTTGCTGTGAGTTTTCTGTGCTGTGTGGCCATGTTCCAGAAGCATTCTCTCCTGACGTTTCACCTGCATCTATGGCAGGCATACTATAAAACCTAATTTCCAACGGACCTCACAACATCCGAGGATACCAGCCATAGATGCAAGTGAAACGTCAAGAGACATGGCTATATATACAGTCTGGAAAACTCACAGCAACCCAGTGATTCCAGCCATGAAAGCCTTCAAAAATAAATCCCAACAGTATTTCTTATCACCACTAAAATGGCTTGCTCTATCTGTATTTTCAGATTGTGGTTGCTTCAGAATGACAGGCATCATATAAACTCCATTTTCCTAGTTTCCAACAGACCTCACAACCTCTGAGGATACCTGCCGTAGATGTTAGTGAAACATCAGGAGAGAATGCTTCTGGAACATAGACATGGAGCCCAGAAAACTCACCACAACCCAGTAATTCCAGCCATGAAAGCCTTCAACAATAAATCCCAACAATGGGTTGCTGCGAGTTTTCTGTGCTGTATGGACATGTTCCAGAAGCATTCTCTCCTGACATTTCACCTGCATCTATGGCAGGCATCCTATAAACCCAATTTTCCTAGTTTCCAACAGACCTCACGACCTCTGAGGATACCTGCTTTAGATGCAAACAAAACGTCAGGAGAGAATGCTTCTGGAACATGGCCATGGAGCCCAGAAAACTCACCACAACCCAGTAATTCCAGCCATGAAAGCTTTCAACAATAAATCCCAACAATGTGTTGCTGTGACTTTTCTGGACTGTATGGCCATGTTCCAGAAGCATTCTCTCCTGATGTTTCTCCAACATCTATGGCAGGCATCCTCAGACAATAAATAACAAGCTGTGAAATAGGGGAATTCAAGATATGAAACAATTAGGACCAGCTTTTATTTGTCATGTCAGGGCAACCAGTCAATTATATTACATTTCTAACAGAACAAAGCAAACAAACAGACAAAATACAAAATTTGTGAGCTTGGTAGTTGATTAAATGTCCTTTGACCAGTAGTTGGCCACTTGGAGTGCTTCAGCTAACACCTCCCAATAAAGGATTCCCCCAGGCAGGAATCAGCCAGGCCTTGAAGCTTTGCAATGCTAATCAAGGTGATTAATTGCAACATGAACACTTTTTTTTCCAACAGATACAAATTCTTTCTCCTACCCTGGACATTCCACAGATATATAGACCTACCGTGCTTAGTTTCCAATATACCTCACAACCTCTGAGGATGCCTGCCATAGATGTGGGTGAAATGTTAGGAGAGAATGCTTCTGGAACATAACCATACAGCCCAGAAAACCCACAACAACCCAGTGTTACCCTAGCCCAGAATTTTCCCATCAGTGCAGTGCCAGCAACCCAGTGATTCCAGCCATAAAAGCCTTTGACAACAAATCTCAACCATCTTTCTTACTGCCACAAATCTGTATTTTGAGATTCTTGTGGCTTCACTTCCCTCCATCTGCACTTTCCTGTCCTAATCTATATAAATAAAAATGTAATGTACGTTTGTGGGATTAACATAACTCAAAAACCACTGGATGAATTGACACTAAATTTGGACACAATACACCTATCAGGCCAACAAGTGACCATCACTCATAAAAACACTGAAAAATTCAGCAGAAGGGACTTTAAAAAAGCAAAAAACCAAAAATTGCATTACAACACATGCACAAAATATGCAAACCCACATATATACACATATATACACACAGAAAACCCATATATACACACACACACAGCAATGTGTGGCGGGGATGTCTAGTCCTTTATAGTTTATCTCCTGCAGCTTTCCCCCCTTCTCTTGTATTCAATTCATCTTGGAATACATGGCCTTAGTGCACGGCTTATTAGACCTTAGGCTGGACTGATACCTCAATGCAGTTTGGGATTTTTTTACCCATGCTTTCCTTTCTTTATAGCAGTAGTTCTCAACCTGGGGGTCAGGACCCCGAAGAGGGTTGTGAGGGGGTGTCAGAGGGGTCGCCAAAGACCATCAGAAAGCACAGTATTTTCTGTTGGTTATGGGGGTTCTGTGTGGGAAGTCTGGCCCAATTCTGTCATAGAATCATAGAATCAAAGAGTTGGAAGAGACCTCCTGGGCCATCCAGTCCAACCCCATTCTGCCAAGAAGCAGGAATATTGCATTCAAATCACCCCTGACAGATGGCCATCCAGCCTCTGTTTAAAAGCTTCCAAAGAAGGAGCCTCCACCACACTCCGGGGCAGAGAGTTCCACTGCTGAACGGCTCTCACAGTCAGGAAGTTCTTCCTCATGTTCAGATGGAATCTCCTCTCTTGTAGTTTGAAGCCATTGTTCCTTGTCCTAATCTCCATGGAAGCAGTAAACAAGCTTGCTCCCTCCTCCCTGTGGCTTCCTCTCACATATCTATACATGGCTATCATATCTCCTCTCAGCCTTCTCTTCTTCAGGCTAAACATGCACAGCTCCTTAAGCCGCTCCTCATAGGGCTTGTTCTCCAGAGCCTTGATCATTTGAGTCGCCCTCCTCTGGACACATTCCAGCTTGTCAATATCTCTCTTGAATTGTGGTGCCCAGAATTGGACACAATATTCCAGGTGTGGTCTAACCAAAGAAGAATAGAGGGGTAGCATTACTTCCCTAGACGCTATGCTCCTCTTGATGCTGGCCAAAATCCCATTGGCTTTTTTTGCCGCCACATCACATTGTTGGCTCATGTTTAACTTGCTGTCCACAAGGACTCCAAGATCTTTTTCACACGTACTGCTCTCGAGCCAGGCATCGTCCCCATTCTGTATCTTTGCATTTCGTTTTTTCCTGCCTAAGTAGAGTATCTTTGTCCTCATTGAGGTTCATTGGTGAGGTTCAGAATATTATTTGATTGTAGGTGAACTATAAATCCCAGCAACTACAACTCCCAAATGACAAGATCTATTTCCCCCAAACTCTACTAGTATTCACATTTGGGCATATTGAGTATTTGTGCCAAGTTTGGTCCATATACATCATTGTTTGAGTCCACAGTGCTCTCTGGATGTAGGTGAACTACAACTCCAAAACTCAAAGTTAATGCTCACCAAACCCTTCCAGTATTTTCTCTTGTTCATGGGAGTTATATGTGCCAAGTTTGCTTCAATTCCATCGTTGGTGGAGTCCAGAATGCTCTTTGATTGTAGGTGAACTATAAATCCCAAATGACAAAATCAACCCCCCCTCCACCTCACCAGTATTCATATTTGGGCATATCGGGTATTTGTGCCAAATTTGGTCCAGTGAATGAAAATACATCCTGCATATCAGATATTCATATGACGATACATAACAGTAGCAAAATTACAGTTATGAAGTAGCAATGGAAATAATGTTATGGTTGGGGGTCAACACAACATGAGGAACTGTATTAAGAGGTTGCAGCATTAGGAAGGTTGATAGGGTGTGTGTGCCCATGCAAAAGTACACAAAGGCATGTTGCATCCACATTCAGGATCCCTTCCAAAAGAGCCGCGATATCCCCAGCAGTCATTCCATAGCTTAATCCACCATAGCAGCGCCACCAACTCTCCCAGTTCTGTGTTTATATTTTCCCCGTCAATCTATAAATTCTGGGTTGGATTTGGTTGGTATTCCTGGCATAGATGGGGAATGTTCTAAGAAGGGAGGGGGGATGAAAGAAGATCAGAATTTAAATGGGGGAAAAAAGCTCACCATTAAAGTGGGGAAGGAGGGGGGAGATCAGAGAGGAGAGTCAAAAGCTCTTTTGATTAGGAATTCTCCGCACTTCGCTGCTCTCCAGCACATCACCTCTTGATTTCAGACTGAAACATCAGAGAAATATCTGCATATTCTCCCTTCCTTGTGCTGTCCCTCTCTTCCTTCTCCCTCTTTTTCTCTCCCAATAATAACAATGGTATTATTTCTGTGGGAATCAGAGCTGCTTCCAAATTTCCCCGATGGAAGAATGCAACTGGGTTTTTTTCCCAGAACGATTCCCAAACTCTGGAAAGATCTATTGGATCAAAAGACGACAGTGTCAAAAAAAAATCTACCCTCCTCTTCCAGTTCTCCACTCCACAAATCACACATACACAAGGCTTGTGAGCGATGCTTTTCCGAGACCTCTGTTATTCAGGGAATGTGGGAATTGCGGGCTGCAGGCACATTGGAATTACAGTGCCGTAAGTTGCTCAGGATGTCAGTTGTGAAATATGAAAACAGGCAGAAATTGGGAGCAAGTAGAGGGGAAGATTCTGGTGCAGGTTTTGCCCTTTTGCTGCTGTGGTGTTACCAAGTGTGTCTGGATAGATTAATACGACTCTGAAAAGCAGCTGCCTGTGCCACACAAACACAAAAACTCACACACAAATAAATCCATGCAGTCCTCTCCCTCCCTTCTCTCTTGTATGACACTGCTGTCAGTAAAAAAAAAATATAGGAAGATAGACTTGCATTGGCCATATTTGCGGAGATTTTCTCCCACACAGAATAAGGCACATTAGACATGCGTGCAAGCTCACATTACTCCATGTTTGCCTTAGGTTTAACTCACACGAAACTGCCCTTTTTTGCATGCTTTTGGAATCATGTTTACCCCCAATGTATGTTTGCAGTTTCCCAAACTGTTACTTGTAAGGTTGTTTGTATGGCTCTTGAGATGCCCAAAGGTACAGGATTATTCAGAAACACTGATTTGCTTTCCTGGTGATTTGACAAGCAGGTTTATTGTTGGGATCCTAGGTCTTCTGGTTAATATTTATAATAGTGATATAGTAAAGGCAAAGGTTTTCCCTTGACATTAAGTCTAGTGATATCCAACTCTGGGGGGTGGTGCTCATCTCCATTTCTAAGCCAAAGAATCGGCATTGTCCGTAGCCACCTCTAAGGTCATTTGGCCAGCATGACTGCATGGAGTGCCGCTACCTTCCCGCAGAAGCGGTTCCTATTGATCTACTCACATTTGCATGTTTTCGAACTGCTATGTTGGCAGAAGCTGTGGCTAACAGCAGGAGCTCACCCTGCACCCTCGATTCGAACCACTGATCTTTCAGTCAGCAAGTTCAGCAGCTTGGCAGTTTAACCTGCTGTGCCACCAGGGGCCCCCATGGTAATATACATGGAATTAAATGAAAAATATTTTTAAAATCATAAATTGTACTGAGATAATGGGGAGTGGGTATATTCATGGGAAGGGAATAATAAAGCAGTGAAATAAGGGACTGAAGAAGAAGCATTACCATGCAAAAGAATCAAAGGAAATAGGAGACAGCCTTGGATCTAGCTAGACCTGTTAGGCAATATTAGAAGTCGTTCTATTGCATAGCTGCTCCTGGTTGATTGGAATGACTTGACAATGTCTGTCATTTTTCTAATATTACAGGTTTCCATGTAATTAAGCACCTGAGAGGCATGAGTGCAGTCTTCGTGCTCCTTCCTACAGTGCTGTTTGTGACATTGACAGGGGCTCAACGAGCCTGCCCCAAAAACTGCCGATGTGATGGCAAAATTGTCTATTGTGAGTCTCACGCTTTTAGAGACATTCCTCAAAACATTTCTGGAGGATCTCAAGGTTTATCATTGCGGTACAACAGCATCCAGAAGCTCAAACCAAATCAGTTTGCAGGCCTTCACCAACTCATATGGCTGTACCTTGACCACAATTACATCGGTTCCGTAGACGAGGATGCCTTCCAGGGCATCCGTAGGCTGAAGGAATTAATCCTGAGCTCCAACAAAATCACTCATCTGCACAACAAAACGTTTCACCCAGTCCCCAACCTCCGCAACCTGGACCTGTCGTACAACAAGCTGCAGGCATTGCAATCTGAGCAGTTCAAAGGTCTCCGCAAGCTCTTGATCTTGCACTTACGGTCCAACTCGTTGAAGACTGTTCCGATTCGCGTTTTCCAAGATTGCCGCAATCTCGACTTTCTGGATTTGGGTTACAACCGTCTGCGGAGTTTGTCCCGCAATGCGTTCGCTGGCCTCTTGAAGCTCACCGAGCTCCACTTGGAGCACAACCAGTTTTCGAAAATCAACTTTGCTCACTTTCCACGTCTCTTCAGCCTGCGCTCCATTTACTTGCAGTGGAATAAGATCCGGTCCATTAGCCAAGGGTTAACATGGACTTGGAGTTCCTTACACAACTTGGATTTATCAGGGAATGATATTGCGGGGATTGAACCTGGAACGTTCCAGTGCCTGCCCAATTTGCAGAAGCTCAATTTGGATTCCAACAAACTGACCAATATCTCTCAGGAGACTGTCAATGCCTGGATTTCTTTAATATCCATCACCTTGTCTGGAAATATGTGGGAATGTACTCGGAGTATTTGCCCCCTGTTTACCTGGCTTAAAAACTTCAAGGGGAACAAGGAAAGCACCATGATTTGTGCAGGCCCCAAACATATCCAAGGCGAAAAGGTGAGTGATGCTGTCGAAACCTACAACATCTGTGCCGAAATCCCAGTGGTTGTCACCGAGAAACCGTACCAGGCACCTAAAACTCAACAGAGGCCCATTTTTGTCCCCAAGCCTACTCTTCCCAAACTGGAAGACTATCAACTGACATCGTTTACACCAAGCCCTTCTCCGGAGTTTCCAACATCTGGACCCGAACTCGAGTATGAGCATGTTTCCTTTCACAAGATTATCGCTGGAAGCGTTGCCCTCTTTCTTTCGGTGGCAATGATTCTGTTGGTCATTTATGTCTCCTGGAAGCGTTACCCTGCCAGCATGAAACAGCTCCAGCAACACTCTCTTATGAAGAGGCGTCGGAAAAAAGCCCGAGAGTCAGAAAGGCAAATGAACTCCCCTTTACAGGAGTATTATGTGGACTACAAGCCTACAAATTCCGAGACCATGGATGTATCGGTTAATGGATCTGGACCCTGCACGTATACCATTTCTGGCTCCAGGGAATGCGAGGTATGAACCATGATCCTCCTAAATCCATTTCTGCTGCTGGGAAGGAGAGGTAAATGTTCGAAGCTCTCGAGGCATCTCTAATCACTAGAAAGATTAATGAGCCTTTTTGCTTTTGGGTTTGCTTGGTGTGAAAGGTTATTTAATTAAATTACGACAATCAGGGAAGTGATGGTGGCTATTTTCGACTGCTCTCAGACGAGAGAGGAGTTTGTTCAAGGGTGAGGTGAGGTTGGAATAAACAACAATGATGAAGGCACTCAAGGCTATCTTTCCCCTCCAGCTATTTTACATTGACTTAAAACTGGCATTATCTCTGCCATACCTTTGATGTAAATGGACAGTGAAGATGCATTTTGTCAGATCCAAATAGTGGATGCGAGATGGATTATAGTAAGATGTTGATATAATGAGAGTTACAATAAAGTATGCTGGGGATGGGGTTGTGGGAGGGTCCAGTACAATTTGGATGTCTTTTATTTTTGGATATCGACATAATGTCTTTATAAACCCTTCTCCAGCCTTTTCCCCATTATTCTAAAGTGCATATCACCTTTGTGTATCAAAATACAATAGGGCCACGTTTAAGTAATTTATGAAGTGACTTGCAAAATAAAGATGGATTTAATGTGTTTGTCAAAGGCCAAAATCACTGGGTTGTTGTGAGTTTTCCAGGCTGTATGGCCATGTCCCAGAAGCATTCTCTCCTGACGTTTTGCCTACATGTATGGCTGGATCCAAATAGTGGACGGGAGACGGATTATATTAAGATGTTGATATAATGAGAGTTACAATAAAGGATGGGGTTGAGGGAGGGTGCAGTACAATTTGGATGTCTTTTTTATTTTTGGATATCAACACAATGTCTTTATAAACCCTTCTCCAGCCTTTTCCCCATTATTCTAAAGTGCATGCCACCTTTGTGTATCAAAATACAATAGGGCCACGTTTAAGTAATTTATGAAGTGACTTGCAAAATAAAGATGGATTTAATGTATTTGTCAAAGGCCAAAATCGCTGGGTTGTTGTGAGTTTTCCAGGCTGTTTGGCCATGTCCCAGAAGCATTCTCTCCTGACGTTTTGCCTGCATTTGTGGCTGGCATCCTCAGAGGTTGTGAGGTCTATTGGAAACTAGGAAAATTGGGTTTATATATCTGTGGATATATCTGTGGATATATCTGGGGAAAGTGGAAGGCAAAAGGAAGAGGGGCCGACCAAGGGCAAGATGGATGGCATCCTTGAAGTGACTGGACTGACCTTGAGGGAGCTGGGGGTGGTAACGGCCGACAGGGAGCTCTGGCGTGGGCTGGTCCATGAGGTCACGAAGAGTCGGAGACGACTGAACGAATGAACAAATATCTGTGGAAGGTCCAGGGTGAGAGAAAGAACCTTTGTCTGTTGGAAACAAGTGTAAATGTTACCTTTGGCATGGACCCCGTTTCATTGCTCCTTGTAAAAAGGTTTGCTAGCAGGTTTGCCCACCGTAGTGGGTTTGCCTTCAGTATTTCAGGGGTAATGGCATCACTGCCTGGGGCCTTATCTGGCTTTAGGTTGTGTATCAAGTTGATTATTTCCTGGCACGTAACTGGCACCCAGCTTGGTCCCACTGAAACTTCACTGTCATCATTTTCTTGGGGAGGGTTTATTCTGGCAAACGTGTCTCGGTTTTAATTCTTCAGCAACATTGCAGAGAAAAACTTTTTTTTAAAAAAATTAAAAAATTAAAAATATACATATATTTTAAAAATTGAATGACGTGGCCCTTATTACCGCCTGGCAAGGCATTGAGGGAAGAGAGCTGCGTGAAGGAAGTGGAAGGGAGCCATCAGTAGGGCCAAAATGAGTTTGTTTGGGTCAACATCAGGATTTGGAACTGGTGGCACGAGCATGTTTGGTAACACATCAACAAATAACCACAATGCAATGAAGGATATTGACGTTTCATCGCCGCCTGATGACAGCATTGGTTGTTTGGCTTTCAGTCCCCCAGTATTGCCAGGTAATTTTCTCATTGCAGGATCATGGGCAAATGATGTCCACTGCTGGGAAGTGCAGGATTTATTTATTTGTCGTGTCAGAACAACCAGTCAAATTATATTACATTTCTAACAGAACAAAGCAAACAAGCAGATTACAAAATTTGTGAGTATGAGAGTTGATTAAATGTCCTTTGACCAGTATCTGGCCACTTGGAGTGCTTCTGGTGTTGCTGCAAGAAGGTCCTCCCTTGTGCATATGGCAGGGCTCAGGGTGCATTGCAGCAGGTGGTCAGTGGTTTGCTCTTCTCCACACTCGTATGTCGAGGATTCCACTTTGTAGCCCCATTTCTGAAGGTTGCCTCTGCATCTCGTGGTGCCAGAGCGCAGTCTGTTCAGTGCCTTCCAGGTCGCCCAGTCCTCTGTGTGCCCAGGAGGGAGTCTCTCGTTTGGTATCAGCCATTGGTTGAGGTTCTGGGTTTGAGCCTGCCACTTTTGGACTCTTGCTTGCTGAGGTGTTCCAGCGAGTGTCTCTGTAGATCTAAGAAAACTATTTCTAGATTTAAGTCGTTGACGTGCTGGCTGATACCCAAACAGGGGATGAGCTGGAGATGTCTCTGCCTTGGTCCTTTCACTATTGGCTGCTACTTCCCGGCGGATGTCAGGTGGTGCAATACCGGCTAGACAGTGTAATTTTTCCAGTGGTGTAGGGCGCAGACACCCCGTGATAATGCGGCATGTCTCATTAAGAGCCACATCCACTGCTTTAGTGTGGTGAGATGTGTTCCACATTGGGCATGCATACTCAGCAGCAGAGTAGCATAGCGCAAGGGCAGATGTCTTCACTGTATCTGGTTGTGATCCCCAGGTTGTGCCAGTCAGCTTTCGTATGATATTGTTTCTAGCACCCACTTTTTGTTTGATGTTCAGGCAGTGTTTCTTGTAGGTCAGAGCACGGTCCAGAGTGACTGCCAGGTGTTTGGGTGCACTGCAATGCTCCAGTGGGATTCCTTCCCAAGTGATCTTCAGAGCTCGGGATGCTTGTCTGTTCTTGAGATGAAAGGCACATGTCTGTGTTTTAGATGGGCAGGATGATGGGCAGACTATTCCAAAAGCATAACAGATGCATACAGGAAAGCTCTTTTTCTGAGCAGAGATTTGGCAACTGAAAGAGGAAAAGGAATATCCCAATATTTAATGATTTGTAGTGTTCCCCCCCCCCCCATTATTTGAATACTCTTCTGCTATCGGTCTTTAGGTCAATCTAATTTTACTTTCCTCAGTAAAATCCTGAAACTTACACAGAGAAGCAAGCCTTTAAGTCCTCATTAAAGCCTGCTGAACTCAATGAATTACTCACTGAGAGTTTATTGGGACTTAGGTAATATTCAGAGAGTGCCATGCTTGATGGATCACTGTAGTTTGAACTTACTCAGTGTCAACAGAATAAAAGACGTAGGTTCTCCTTGGGGGAGTAGAAGGAGCCCAGGAGATTTCTCTTCCATATTGAAACAATACGTCTTTGATATTGAAACCACATTCAGCCTGGTAAGCTCCGAGGATCAGCCTCATTCTCTCAGAAATTAATAGGAGAGTAAACATTGTCCATACATTGTTTTAGTGTCTGTTTACAAAGACTGCTTCGCTAATGGAACACAAGTATAATTTAAGCTGAGACTAAAGACCATTTGCTCGTTTCGGTGGCAGTAATAAAAGATGGCAAATGCAATATGGCCTTTGACAGCAAGTGCTAAAACCTTATCACAGATCTTTAGAAACAATGATAAGACCAAGCTGGAAAGCTGGCAAACAAACGGCGGTTGGACAATCCTATCCTCAAAGCAATGAACACAGTCAAGGACATTTAATTCAAATTTATGTAATCAAATGTTTGGGCCTGCCAGAAAAGCAGCAAAGTAATCTGAAAAACAGGGAGGAAAACAAACACAGACGTTGACTTTGGCAACGCAATGACACAGAGGTAGGATTTAGGAGGTTGGGATAATTGTGTTCTGTAATACATTGTGTTGTTAATCACAGATGGCCAAATGCTGAATGCTAGGGGCTGAATTAAACCTCCACCCTGCATCAAAGGAAGGGTGGTGCTTAGTACTCCCAAACATCCTCTAACACAGTGGTTCCCAACTTTTTTTTTGACCGGCGACACTTTGGGTTACAAATCAGTTTTTGGTCAACATTGGATTCAGTTTGTGTTGCACTGCAAAACAGGAAATAGCCCTTCTGACTAAAACACACCACATGTTGAATGAAGGAACAATCCTTTTTTATTATAGCTTAGCAAAAAGGCCAGTAGAAATAAATGCTTGTAATGATAGATAAGATTGCAAAAAAGCAATAAGGTATTCAAAGGCAGCCAGATAAAACAGTGTCCAAAATGTAGTAATCAAAAGCAATGTCCAAAAAGCATGAGATTATAATCCAAGGCAATGATATCTAGTAGGCCTGGGTGGTTTCGTTTCGTTAATTCGTAATTCGTTAATAATTCGTTAATTTTTCCAATTACAAAACGATAACGAACCATTCTGGAGCAATCATTTAAAAAAACGAATTTTTAAACACGTTTTGTAAATGCTTCGTATTTTGTTATTGTATTCGTTTCGTTATTGTTCTGAGGTCGTTTCGTTATTATTTCCGCATGTCTGGGCCAGTTTTATGGTTTAATTAGTGAAAAAAAAATATAATATCACACCAACAGTCAAGAACAGAGGGAGAGGGAAGCTTCAGAAGTTTTTGGAGGTTTTTTAGCGTATTTCGCGGTCGCGTCCGCCATTAACGAATCGTTTCGTTATTGTTTCGGAAATCGATTCGTTAATTTTTTACCATTTACGAAATTTCGTAAATATCGAACTTTTTAAAAGGAAAATTTTGTAATTATTTTAAATATCGAAACAAAAAAAAAACCCCAAATACAAATCGATTTTAGAAACAAATTTTTGCGTTGTTACCCAGGCCTAATATCTAGACAGGAATCAAAAAAAGCAAGAATAGACCAAATGCTACTAGTCACCTGGAAAGGCTAGAGAAATCCATGAAGATGAGTCCACTTGAGCAGGAATTCCATAAGGCTTATACCTGGTTTCTAAACAATGCCTGATCTGATAATATTTTCTACAGACACACTTTAAATCCCAAAAACTTGTTTCATTTTCCACCAGACTTTGACTTTAATTGACGAATTTGTGCTGTCGCACACTGGGCATAAGACTGTAGACAGGACATAAATTCCGTGTGCCCAACGGGACACCGAGGCTGCCTCAGATTAAAGGCCTTTGGATTTCCTTAAAACAGAGTCTTTAGATTGCTTAAAGGTTCAACAAAGTTCTTTATTAATGAAATCAAACAGGTACTTTAAGGCTTTCTTAGCAGTCTATTGGCTCTCTCTCAATCTTGTCCACAGGGAACAGGCACTATCTTCATAACTGTAACTAATGGGGAAATCCTTAACTTCTAATCAGGGCAGTCTGTCTTTGCCTCTGTTGGCATGGAGCCCCTGCACCCGGTACCAACTGCTTCTGGCTTCCGCGAGTGACCCTTACCAAGCAGAGCTTTGTAGGCTTCCAGGGTAAAAGAAGGTGTTCAGGTTTCCATGATGGCTGACTGAAGTCCTTCAGCAAAGGAGCTGTAGGGCTGTATAACCCCAGCCAAGCTGTGGGCTGTATATCTCCCTGGCCAAGCCATAGAAGACAAAGCTTTCTACAGGAGCTCTTGATATTATGTCCTGCATGAAAGGCTTCTCTGTGTGGACTGAACCCAAAAAGGCTCTTATTTCCTCCAAAAACCCAAAAAGGGGCGGGACCAGGGAACCTAACTATAATTGACAGGTGGCTTGCCCTATGATTGCAGCCAAAAGAAGCCACCTATCTGCAGAGTCCCTGAAACTTAGGACTACAACAAACATTCAATGCAAAGCAAACAAAATTGGAGCTCCTGGTACAGTTGTACCTGCACACAATTCTTTCAGATCTACGTAAACACTGGGCCTTTTGTCAATTCTGGCTAATCTCCGGCCGCTGAATCTGCTTATCTGACTCCTCATTAACTTTCCCAGGTGTCAGACTGTTTTCCAAACTAGAATCTGGAGAGCTCACAGCCGGAGGGAGTAACCCTTCCACCCAAGGCCTGACAGAAATATTCTCATGAGAATCCGCCGTTTGCACCGAAGCCTCTCTGTCAGTGTCTGCATGAAACTTATTGACCAAAGTGACTCCATCTTGCACTCAGCCCCAGCAGCCCCCACATCAGAAACAACAGGAGACTGATTTCCCTCCTCATTACCAACATCAGACACAGAAACATCAGGAAACTGAAACACACTCACTGTGCTGTCGCATGCTGGGCCTATGCATAAGACTGTGGACAGGACATAGATTCTGTGTGCCCAACGGGACACCGGTGCTGCCTCAGATTAAAGGCCCTTGGACATCCCCAAAACAAAGTCTTTAGATTGCTTAAAGGTTCAACAAAGTTCTTTATTTATGAAAACAAACAGGTACTTTAAGGCTTTCTTAACAGTCTATTGGCTCTTTCAATCTTGTTCACTGGGAACAGGCACTATCTTCATAACTGTATATTAACTAATGGGGAAATCCTGAACTTCTAATCTGGGCAGTCTTTCTTTGCCTCTGTTGGCGTGGAGCCCCTACACCCGGTACCAACTGCTTCTGGCTTCCACGAGAGACCCTTACCAAGCAGAGCTTTGTAGACTTCCAGGGGAAAAGGAGTTCAGGTTTCAGTGATGGTTGACTGAAGTCCCTCCGCAAAGGAGCTGTAAGGCTGTATGATCCTTGGCCAAGCTGTGGGCTGTATAACCCCGGCCAAGCTGTAGAAGATGAAGCTTTCTACAGGAGCTCTTGTTATTATGTCCTGCATGGAAAGCTTCTCTGTGTGGACTGAACTCAAAAAGGCTCCTATTCCCTCCAAAAACCAAAAAAGGGGGTAGGACCAGGGAACTTAACTATAATTGACAGGTGGCTTGCCCTATGATTGCAGCCAAAAGAAGCCACCTATCTGCAGAGTCCCTGAAACTTAGGACTGCAACAAACATTCAGTGCAAAGCAAACAAAATGGGAGCTTCTGGTACGGCTGTACCAGCACACTCACAGGCTCAGGTTCAATGAGTTCAATCACAGGCTGAGTCCCAACAGTTTGGTTATTTGGGTTGCTGATTCAGAAAATTGCATTGGTTAAACCACATCAGCTCTAGTTTCTGATACAGAACATATGCCATTCAGTAGTCACCATCTGCTTGCTCACAGAAAAGCATATTTAAAAAGACTCAGCACTAGAAGTGGGTTTTTCATGACCAGTCACTCTCGTTGCAAGGGTGTCATAACAGTGAGGCTGTGGACCATATCTTAGTTCTTGCTGACCACTGGTGTTCCATGGACCACAGGTTGGGAACCACTGCTCTGGTAAGTACAGTAGAATCTCGCTTATCCAGCATAAATGGGCCAGCAGAACATAGGATAAGCGAAAAAGTTGGATAATAAGGAGGGATTAAGGAAAAGCCTATTAAACATCAAATTATGTTATGTTTTACAAATCAAGCACAAAAACATCTTGTTTTACAAAAAATGACAGAAAAAGCAGTTCAAGAATAAATAAAGACACGGTAACATTATGTAGCAATTACTGTGTTTACAAATTTAGCACCAAAACATCACAATGTATTGAAACAGCGATTGATCTGGGCAGGAGGCAGACTGTGTTGGATAAGATAGAACGTTGGATGAGCAAAGGTTGGATAAGCGAAACTCTAGTGTATGGGGAATTTGTCTAATATTTCACCCCCAAAAGTTGAGGCATGTTTTTAGCAACAGTAAGATGATGTTAGATAGCCATTTACATTTCTTACAGTCCTTAGAGTGGCGTTCTTTTTGAAGTCATGGTGAGATGTCGTAGTGGGTAGCATCTTCTACCCGCCAGATTTTGACCCCTGATGAAACACTGGCATTCCAGAAGCAAGTTGATGTTTCCAGGTGCTTCTTGCTTGTAGCCAAAAACTAGTAGCCAGGCTGTGCTAGAATGACATGTCATATGAAATCCATCTCTACTGGGTACACAAATTTAAATATTGTTCTATTTAGTTATATAAAATGGTCGACTTTTTCCCTAGACAAAAGCACCCCCAAATTAGTTTATTAGATTACTCTTTGTAGAAATGTATGCATCTGGAAAATTTTTGTCAACAAATGACTCAAGAACCTGGGTCAATGTATCAAGAGACTGATGTGATTAATGTTAAATGTCCTTTGACCAGTATCTGGCCACTTGAAGTGCCTCTGGTGTTGCTATAAGAAGGTCCTCTATTGTGCATGTGACAGAGCTCAGGTTGCATTGTAATAGGTGGTCTGTGGTTTGCTTTACTCCACACATGTCGTGGACTCCACTTTGTCGCCCCATTTTTTAAAGTTGACTCTGCATCTCGTGGTGCCAGAACACAGTCTGTTCAGTGCCTTCCAAGTCACCCAGTCTTTTGTTTACCCAGGGGGGAGTGTCTCATTCGGTTTCAGCCAAGGCTTGAGATTCTTGGTTTTAGCCTGCCACTTTTGGACTCTTGCTTGCTGAGGTGTTCCTGCAAGTATCTCTGCAGATCTTAGGAAGCTCTTTCTTGACTTAAGACATTGGCATGCTGGCTGATATCTGAACAGAGGATGGGATGGAGATGTCCCTGCCTTGGTCCTTTCATTATTGACTGCTACTTCCCGGCAGATGTCAGGTGGTTCAATTCTGGCAAAACAGTATAATTTCTCCAGTGGTGTAGGGTGTAGACATCCTGTAAAAATGCAGCATGTCTCCTTAAGAGCCACATCCACTGTTTTAGTGTGGTTATTGCAGGATAGATAGGATAGATACTATCAAGAGAGACCCTTTCCGGAGAAAAGAAAAGTACGGCTTTATTTCCAGCTGGGACTCTGGTGAGGAGTTGTGTCCAAAAGCACCAGAGCAATGATATAGGTGCAGACTATGGCTTTTATACCCTCCAATCACAGTCAAACAAAGAACATGCATCTACATACGTTGACATCATTCACTGCATCATCTTAGCATCATAAGAATATCAAGTGCTATTTTCCAACATGCAGAAGGCATGTATCTGTGTATTTCTTTCTAACAGCAGCTTACATCCATCAATCAAAGGGCCTAACTTTGACCTGTCAGGAGGGAGAGGGGGGCTCCTTTTAGAGCCTAGTTGTACCACTTTTAGAGCCTGTTGCCACTAGGACAGGCTTATCTCTCATAGAATCATAGAATCAAAGAGTTGGAAGAGACCTCATGGGCCATCCAGTCCAACCCCCTGCCAAGAAGCAGGAATATTGCATTCAAATCACCCCTGACAAATGGCCATCGAGCCTCTGCTTAAAAGCTTCCAAAGAAGGAGCCTCCACCACACTCCAGGGCAGAGAGTTCCACTGCTGAACGGCTCTCACAGTCTCTCCTGGAATGTATAGATAACATGCTCCCTTTTCAGCTCCCCTCTTGCTGTGCCTGGACAGCAGCTTGCTTGTCCATTAGCATTCTTTCTATACAGAGAGAACTTGATTTTTCTATACATTTCAGTGCTTGTAAAGTACATACAATGTATACATAAATAAATATCTATTTTTTCCAATATCTATTTTTCCAATATCTCCTCATCATGGTGAGTTCCACACTGGGCATGCATACACAGCAGCAGAGTAGCAAAGCACAAGGGCAGATGCCTTCATTGTGTCTGGTTGTGATCCCCAGGTTGTGCTAGTCAGCCTTCATATGATATTATTTCTAGCACCCACTTTTTGCTTGATATTAAAGCAGTGTTTCTTGTAGGTCAGGGCATAGTCCAGGGTAACTCCCAGGTATTTGGGTGTGTTGCAATGCTCCAGTGGCATTCCTTCTCTGGTCATCCACAGAGCTTGACATGATTGTCTGTTCTTGAGGTGAAAGGCACATGTCTGTGTTTTAGATGGATTAGGGATCAGCTGGTTTTCCCTGTAATAGGTAGTAAGAGCACCTAGAGCTTTGGAGAGCTTCTGTTCAACCATCTCAAAGCTCCCTGCTTGAGCAGTAATGGCACGATCATCAGCATAGATGAAGCTCTCTGTCCCTTCTGGCAGTGGCTGGTCATTTGTGTAGATTTTGAAAATGGATGGAGCAAGCATGCTCTCCTGAGGCAGGCCGTTATTCTGTTTCCGCCATCTGCTTCTCTGGCCCTGGAACTCAACAAAGAAGCTCCTGTTTTGTAGCAGGTTTCCTATGAGGCATGTGAGATGGTAGTCCTTTGTGAGTAAGTGGTGCAAGGCCACAAAGAGAAAGGGATAGTCTTAAGCCAATTGTTCAATATAACCACTCACACCCTGGCCTCAATTCTCTGGATGCCAGTCTCCAGATGTAGGGTGGCACTGGAGACACACCTTGGTACCTGGAGGGCCGATTTTAAGAATTTGGATTGTATACTCTTTTCTTCTCAGAGAGTTTGATGTTCTCTGTGTGTTTTAAGGGTGATTATTTAGCTCCAAGAAATAGCTGTTGGATAGAGATACATCTGTGTGGTGCTGTTTCCCAAAGTTTCATCAACAAAAACAAGTCATGCCAGACTAATCCGATCTCTTGTTTCAATAGAATTACAAGCTGGGTAGATGCGCGGAATGCCGTGGATGTAGCATACCTTTCCCACCTACACACACACACACACACACACACACATATATATATATACATATATATACATACACACACACACATACATACACGCACACACACACACACATATAGCATAAACAGGTGTAGGAAGAGGGGTAGGAGGGATAAAAATATCAGGGAAAGATCATTTGTACATGTAAAGTGGGAGAACAATAATATACCAAGAAAGTCGAAAATAAAGACAGCCCCCCCCCAAAAAAAATGTCGAAAAATTGTCCAAAAACCCCCCAAAATTGTCTTGTTAAGATGGAAAGCACACATCTATGTTTTAGATGAATTAGCAATCAGCTGATTTTCCCTGTAATAGGCAGTAAGAACATCTAAAGCTTTGGAGAGCTTCTGATCAACCATATAATATATAATATATAATACAGCCATATAATGCCAAATTTTTAAAGCTTTGTGGTTTTAAAAAATACATTGCAGCTGCACCTTGGTTCACTTTTGATATGATAAATATAAAATGTGATTAATGTATCTTAACTCCCATTAAAAAAGGAAGCACCCCCCTCTCTCAGTGGAGTAGCAAAAGGCAAAAGTTTAGTCCATCCCAGGAGATGAAGAAGATGATAATGATGACAAGGATAATGTATTGTCGAAGGCTTTCATGGCTGGAATCACTAGGTTCTTGTAGGTTTTTTCAGACTATAGGGCCATGTTCTAGAGGCATTCTCTCCTGACGTTTCACCTGCATCTATGGCAAGCATCCTCAGAGGTAGTGAGGTCTGTTGGAAGTAGGAAAATGGGTTTATATATCTGTGGAATGGCTGGGGTGGGGCAAAGAGCTCTTCCCTGCTGGAGCTAGGTGTGAATGTTTCAGCTGACCACCTTCATTAGCATTTGAAGGCCTGGCTGAGCCTGGGAAAATGTTCTGTTGAGAGGTGTTAATCTGTGCCTGGTTGTTTCCTCTCTGCTGTTTTGCTGTAGTAATTTTAGAGTTTTTTTTAATACTGGTAGCCAGATTTTGTTCATTTTCATGGTGTCCTCCTTTCTGTTGAAATTGTCCACATGCTTGTGGATTTCAATGGCTTCTCTGTGTAGTCTGACATGGTGGTTGTGAGAGTGGTCCAGCATTTCTGTGTTCGCAAATAATATGCTGTGTCCAGGCTGGTTCATCAGGTGCTCTGCTATGGATGACTTCTCTGGTTGGAGCAGTCTGCAGTGCCTTTCATGTTCCTTGATTCGTGTTTGGGCAATGCTGCATTTAGTGGTCCCTATGTAGACTTGTCCACAGCTGCATGGTATACGGTAGACTCCTGCAGAGGTGCGAGGATCCCTCTTGTCCTTTGCTGAATGTAGCATTGGTTGGATTTTCTTGGTGGGTTTGTAGATTGTTTGTATGTTATGTTTCCTCATCAGCTTCCCTATGCGGTCAGTGGTTCCCTTGATGTATGGCAGGAACACTTAAACACTTAAAAAACTCCAAAATTACAAAATTGCTTGTGTGTGTGGTCCAGCATTTCTGTGTCCTCAAATAATATGCTGTGTCCAGGCTGGTTCATCAGGTGCTCTGCTATGGCTGACTTCTCTGGTTGAAGTAGTCTGCAGTGCCTTTCATGTTCCTTGATTCGTGTTTGGGCAATGCTGCGTTTGGTGGTCCCTATGTAGACTTGTCCACAGCTGCATAGTATACGGTAGAGTCCTGCAGAGGTGACTCCTTCAAATGCTAATGAAGGTGGTCAGCTGAAACATTCACACCTAGCTCCAGCAGAGAAGAGCTCTTTGTCCCACCCTGATCATTCCACAGATATATAAACCCATTTTCCTATTTCCAACAGACCTCACTACCTCTGAGGATGCTTGCCATAGATGCAGGCGAAACGTCAGGAGAAATGCCTCTAGAACATGGCCCTATAGCCCGAAAAAACCTACAAGAACCTAATGACAAGGATAATTTGATCAGCCTGCCCACTCAGATTCCCATATTAGTTCTCACCTTTGCCAATACGATTCAACGTCTGCTGCTTTGACTTTCACCAACTTTCAATGACGTCTACCCAGAATCAGAGTAGGCAGGGAGGTGAAGAAGAAAGGGAGCCCAGAAAGTTTCAAGAGCCATCTGAAAGGCCATCTGAGAAAGAGCAGGAGAGGATAGGGCAGGAGACCAGGAACAGTCTGCTGAAGATGGAGTGAATCAGAGAAGAAAGTAATCATACATTTGGCAGTTAAGTTGCACAACTTAGCATTCAAGGAACGTTCTACTCAAACTTTTCAATGTTGAACTTTTATTTTAAAAAGCGTGCAGTTTTATTTAGGACTAGGCGTCCCCTGCCAGGCGTTGCTGTGGCCTTCATGGGGTTCTGTGTGGGAGGTCTGGCACAATTCTATCATTGGTGGGGTTCAGAATGTTCTGTGATTGTAGGTGAACTATAAATCTCAGAAACTACAACTCCGAAATGTCAAGATTCTATTTTCTCCAAACTCCACCAGTGTTCACATTTGGGCATATTGAGTATTTGTGTAGAGTTTGGTCCAGATCCATCATTGTTTGAGTCCACAGTGATCACTGGATGTAGGTGAACTACAACTCTCAAACTCAAGGTCAATGCCCACCAAACCATTCCAGTGTGTTCTGTTGGTCATGGAAGTCCTGTGTGCCATGTTTGGTTCAATTCCATCATTGGTGGAGTTCAGAATGCTCATTGATTGTAGGTGAACTATAAATCCCAGCAACTACAACTCTCAAATGACAAAATCAGTTTTTTTGAGTGAAGGACATACATTGGGTTGTTAGGTGTATCGTGTCCAAATTTGGTGCCAATTGCCCCAGTGGTTTTTTAGTTCTGTGAATCCCACAAATGAACATTACATTTTTATTTACATAGATATAGATCAGAGAATCATAGAATCATAGAGTTGGAAGAGACCTCATGGGCCATCCAGTCCAACCCCATTCTGCCAAGAGGCAGGAAAATTGCATTCAAAGCATCCCTGACAGATGGCCATCCAGCCTCTGTTTAAAAGCTTCCAAGAAAGAGCCTCCACCACACTCCGGGGCAGAGAGTTCCACTGCTGAACGGCTCTCACAGTCAGGAAAGTCTTCCTCATGTTCAGATGGAATCTCCTCTCTTGTGGTTTGAAGCCATTGTTCCGTGTCCTAGTCTCCAAGACAGCAGAAAACAAACTTGCTCCCTCACATATTTATACATGGCTATCATGTCTTCTCTCAGCTTTCTCTTCTGTAGGCTAAACATGACCAGCTCTTTAAGCCGCTCCTCATAGGGATTGTTCTCCAGACCCTTGATCATTTTAGTCACCCTCCTCTGGATACATTCCAGCTTGTCAATATCTCCCTTCAATTGTGGTGCCCAGAATTGGACACAATATTCCAGGTGTGGTCTAACCAAGGCAGAATAGCGCATGGGGAGCATGACTTCCCTAGATCTAGACACTATGCTCCTATTGATGCAGGCCAAAATCCCATTGGCTTTTTTTGCCGCCGCATCACATTGTTGGCTCATGTTTAACTTGTCGTCCACGAGGACCCCAAGATTTTTTTCACACGTACTGCTCTTGAGCCACACGTCCCCCATTCTGTATCTTTGCATTGCATTTCATAGACAATACAGAGATCAGCAACATTACCTTGGAGACTTGTACTGTTTTCCAACTTTGTGGCTGCTACGTTGACAAAGTTGTGCTGTTTTGCTGTGCCGAGAACGAGAAAAGTTTCCTACAAGCTGGAATGTGTCTAGAGGAGGGCGACTGAAATGATCGAGGGTCTGGAGAGCAATCCCTATGAGGAGCGGCTGAAGGAGCTGGGCATGTTTAGCCTGAAGAAGAGAAGGCTGAGAGGAGATATGATAGCCATGTATAAGTATGTGAGAGGAAGCCACAGGGAGGAGGGAGCAAGCTTGTTTTCTGCTTCCTTGGAGACTAGGACACGGAACAATGGCTTCAAACTACAAGAGAGGAGATTCCATCTAAACATGAGGAAGAACTTCCTGACTGTGAGAGCCGTTCAGCAGTGGAACTCTCTGCCCCGGAGTGTGGTGGAGGCTCCTTCTTTGGAATCTTTTAAACAGAGGCTGGATGGCTATCTGTCAGGGGTGATTTGAATGCAATATTCCTGCTTCTTGGCAGAATGGGGTTGGACTGGATGGCCCATGAGGTCTTTTCCAACTCTTTGATTTTATGATTCTATGACTTTCAGTTGCTTCTTTCCCAAAAGGACATTGTAGAAGAATGGACTGTGGTGTTGGAGGAAAGTTCTGAGAGTGCCTTGGACCACCAGAAGATCCAACCAGTCCATACTTCAGGAAATAAAGCCTGACTGCTCACTGGAGGGAAGGATAGTAGAGGCCAAGATGAAGTACTTTGGCCACATCATGAGAAGAAAGGAAAACTTAGAGAAGACAATGATGCTGGGGAAAAGGGAAGTAAAAAGGAAGAGAGGCCCACCAAGGGCAATGTTCTGTCGCCGCTGGAGCCAAAATGAGGTGCTTTTAAGAGAGGATGTTAGGCTTGCATCCAGTGGGAAGCCAGGGCCCCCGAAAAGAAGCCGTTATTAAGCAGTCTTTATGAGGCTTGAGAAATATAACAGTTCTTTATTAATGAATAGGCCTGGGTAACAACGGAAAAATTTGTTTCTAAAATCGATTCGTTTTTTGGGGGTTTTTGTGTTTCGTTATTTAAAATAATTACAAAATTTTCCTTTAAAAAAGTTCGATATTTACGAAATTTCGTGAATGTGAAAAAAATTACAAAACAATAACGAATCGATTTCCGAAACAATAATGAATCGATTCGTTAATGGCGGACGCGAACGCGCAATACGCTAAAAAACCTCCAAATGGGACAGGGGGAACTTCTGAAGCTTAATTAAACCAAAAACAACTATAAAAACCCTTAGAAAACCAAAAACAACCATAAAACTTGCCCCAGACATGCGGAAATAATAACGAAACGACCTCAAAACGATAACGAAACGAATACAATAACGAAATACAAAACATTTACGAAACGATTTAAAAATTCGTTTTTTAAAAAAATTGCTCCAGACTGGTTCGTTATCGTTTTGTAATTGAAAAATTAACGAATTTTTTAACGAATTACGAATTAATGAAACGAAACCGCCCAGCCCTATTAATGAACAAACAGGCTAAACAGTCTATTAGCTTTGCAATCTTGTTTACAGGAAACAGGCACTATCTTCAAAAACTTTGTTAAAAGGAAAATTCCCCCTTTTAGCTCCTCCCAGGCTGCTGTGAACCTAAACCTGGCTGATTTGAGTCTAGTACCGGCTGAACTGCGTCTCAGAACCTAGCAGACGCATCAGCAGGCCTGTAGTCACTTAGCTGGAGATGTGCAGAGCTGTTATTGCCTCCGGAAGTCCTCAGGGCTGTAAAGCTGTTTCCCTGGAACCCTTTGGGAATCTGTAGAGGCTCTTAAAACTGTTCTCCCCCAGGAAGTCTTAAGAGACGAAGCCTTTGCACAGGAGGATGTTTGTGTACATCCTCTGCATTGACTTCCTTTTTGAGACTGACTGAAAAGTGGCCCCTTCCCTCCAAAAAACCCAGACAGGGGCGGGACCAGGGATCTTAACTATAATGGACAGTAGGGCTGGGCGGTTTCGTTCGTTAATTTCATAATTCGTTATTGATTCGTATTTAAATTAGCCTACGATCCGATGTTGAGCCATGCAGGAGCAACTAAAAATCGAAACGAATTTTTCAATTTATTTCGTAATTCGAAATCGTTTCGAAATCGTTTCGAAATTGTTTCGTTATTATTTCCGTATGTCTGGTGTAAGTTTTATAGTTGTTGTTTGTTTTATCAGTGATAAAAAAATAAATTATCACACCAACAGTTAACAACAGAGGGAGAGGGAAGCTTCAGAAGTTCCCCCTGTCCCATTTGGAGGGTTTTTTAGCGTATTGCGCAATTGCGTCCGCCATTAACGAATCAATTCAAAATTTACGAAATTTCGTAAATAACGAAAAAAATTTAAAGAAAAATTCGGAATTCTTTTAAAAAACGAAATGCAATGGACCCCCTAAAAACGAAACGAGGTTAGAAACAAATTTTTCCATTGTTACTCAGCCCTAATGGACAGGTGGCTTGCCCTATGATTGCAAACTATAACAGGAAGCCACCCTGCTGCAAAATCCCAAGCCTGGGATTGCAAACCAACATTTAATTCAAAGCAAACAAAATTGGAGCTCCTGGAACAGCTGTTCCAGAACAGCCAAAATGGATGGATGGCATCCTTGAAGTGACTGGATTGACCTTGAAGGAGCTGGGGGTGGTGACGGCCAACAGGGAGCCGTCTCTTCCAACTCTTTGGAGGTCTCTTCCAACTCTTTGATGCTATCTATATCTATAAATTTCCTACTGGCATCCAACGGGGAAGCAAAACTCTAAAACCCCACAACAAAACTCTACCAAAATTGCCATGCCCCAAGGACAACTCACTAGGTACAAACTAATCCACTCTGAAATCAAAACCACACAACAACCACAAAAAGCGGCAAAACTGAGCATGCGCACTGGCGCAAAGTCCCCGGCGCGCGCACACATGGCCCCTCACCCCCCCCCCCGCGCAGCACACACACGCGCGCGCGTGCGCCCCTTCACACACCCCGCACAGCACACACGCACACAAATCCACTACAATGCATCCACATAACCACATTGTTCCCCTGACATTAAGTCCAGTTGTGTCTGATTTGTGTCTGATTTGGGGGAGGGGGGAAGGTGTTGGTGCTCATCTCCATTTCTAAGCCCAAGAGCCGGCGTTATCCATAGACACCTCCAAAGTCATGAGGCCTGCATGGAGCACCCTTACCTTCCCGCCAGAGAGGTACCTATTGATCTACTCATATTTTCAGGTTTTCAAATTCCTAGGTTGGCAGAAGCTGGGGCTAACAGCAGGAACTCATGCCGCTCTCTGGATTCAAACCTCCAACCTTTCCATTACCAATTTTCACAGTTTAATCCGCTGCGGGCTTCAGCATAACCACATGTGTATTTATGCATAAACACACACACACACACATATATATACACACACAAAACACATACACACAAATTGGGCCACAGCAACGCGTGGCAGGGGACAGCTAGTGATTCTATGAAATTGTGGGAATGTTCCAAACACTTTTTCTTCCCAAGTGGTTGGGAACACCAATTTCCAACCACATCTGAGAAAATGTCAAATACTTATTCTACCCCCAGTTTACAGAGCTCAAGGGATCATAGCTTAAATCCAGTGGTAATGAAAGAGTTGGGGGGGGGGGTTTATGGGAAAGAACATAAAAGCCCATGAAAGAGTGGGGGGGTGGTATGGGAAAGAACAGAAAAGCAGGAAGGAAAAGAGAAATGAAGAAGATGAGGCTCAAAAGATCCTGACTGAGAGGAAAACAAGCACCAATCCAAAAGTAATATTCTAGGCCTGGGTAACAACGGAAAAATTTGTTTCTAAAATTGATTTGTATTTGGGGGTTTTTTTTGTTTCGATATTTAAAATAATTACAAAATTTTCCTTTTAAAAAGTTCGATATTTACGAAATTTCGTAAATGGTAAAAAATTAACGAATCGATTTCCAAAACAATAACGAATCGATTCGTTAATGGCGGACGCAACCGCGAAATACGCTAAAAAACCTCCAAAACCTTCTGAAGCTTCCCTCTCCCTCTGTTCTTGACTGTTGGTGTGATATTATAATTTTTTTTCACTAATTAAACCATAAAACTGGCCCAGACATGCGGAAATAATAACGAAACGACCTCAAAGCAATAACGAAACGAATACAATATCGAAATACGAAGCATTTACAAAACGTTTTTGAAAATTCGTTTTTTTTAATAATTGCTCCAGAATGGTTCGTTATCGTTTTGTAACTGAAAAAATTAACCAATTATTAACGAATTACGAATTAACGAAACAAAACCGCCCAGCCCTACAATATTCATTTCTAGATATAAATAAGAGGATTGCTAGTGCTCAAGGTCTGGACAAATACCTCTATCCGCACTCCTCGGATGCCTTTGTTTTTCTTGTACAGCCAATTGAATGAGGCTAGGCCTTTTTGGGAATGAACAGAGGCTCAAGCAAGGGAGAAATGAATCATTGGGTAGATTAATATCTACTTCATTTGGAAATTGTCATTGTTAGCTCTCCCTAGACAGGCTCAGCTGTAAAATATATCTGGTCTGTGTCCCAGACTCACAATGCTCTGACCTAAATCTTATAATACCTAGACTCTCGAGGGTCTAAGTTTCAGGGATAAAACTGGATCTTAAAAAATGGATGCTACAGTTAACAAGTCTTCTCAATATATGTTAGAAGTATTGTAAAATGTGCAAAATTATATTGTTCATTGTATGTATTTGGTTATGTTTGTGTAAGTGAGTTTGTGCCTTTAATTGCTGAAATGCTTGTAGTTTGGGTTTGGTCAATTGGGTGCAGGTGGAGCTCATTGCTGCTGTTATAATGGTTTGTAGGGCTGGGCGGTTTCGTTTCGTTAATTCGTAATTCGTTAAAAAATTGTTATTTTTTTTATAACGAAGCGATAACGAACCATTCTGGAGCAACTTAAAAATGGAACGAATTTTTAAATTCGTTTCGTAAATGCTTCGGATTTGTTATGTATTTGTTTCGTTATTGGTTTGAGGTTGTTTCGTTATTATTTCCGCATGTCTGGGGCAAGTTTTATAACTCTTTTTTGTTTAATTAGTAAAAAAAAAATATAATATCACACCAACAGTCAACAACAGAGGGAGAGGGAAGCTTCAGAAGTTCCCCCTGTCCCATTTTTAGCGTATTGCGCGGTCTCGTCCGCCATTAACGAATCGATTCGTTATTGTTTCGTATTTGTTTCGTTAATGTTTCGTAATTTTTGAACATTTACGAAATTTCGTAAATATCGAACATTTTAAAAGAAAAATTTCGGAATTCTTTTAAATATCGAAACGCAAAAACCCCCAAAAAACGAATCGATTTTAGAAACAAATTTTTCCGTTGTTACCCAGGCCTAATGGTTTGCATCTGCCTGCAGTCTTGAGATTTGGTTGGGGTTTTTGTTTAGGGTCTGATGTCTGATTTCTGAGTTTTCTTTTTGTTTCCAATATGAAGCTATAATAAAGTAAGCTTCTGCTGTAGTATTGTTATTTTTTATTTGATATTATAACTCTGCTGACAATATACATGGATCTATGTCTCAATAATCAGATTATTTGTTTATTTACCCTACTAGACGTCCCCTGCCACGTGTTGCTGTGGCCCACATGGCTGTTTTGTGTGGGAGTTTCGACCCAATTCTATCGTTGGCGGGGTTCAGAATGCTCTGTGATTGTATGTGAACTACAAATCCCAGGAACTACAACTCCCAAATGTCAAGATTCTATTTTCCTCAAACTCCACCAGTGTTCACATTTGGGCATATTGAGTATTTGTGTAGAGTTTGGTCCAGATCCATCATTATTTGAGTTCACAGTGCTTTCTGGATGTAGGTGAACTACAACTCCAAAACCAAAAGACACTGCCCACCAAACCTTTCCAGTATTCTCTGCTGGACATGAGAATTCTGTGTCCCAAGATTGGTTCAGTTCCATCATTGGTGGGGTTCGGAATGCTCTGTGATTATATGTGAACTACAAATCCCAGGAACTACAACTCCCAAATGTCAAGATTCTATTTTCCCCAAACTCCACCAGTGTTCACATTTGGGCATATTGAGTATTTGTGTAGAGTTTGGTCCAGATCCATCATTATTTGAGTCCACAGTGCTTTCTGGATGTAGGTGAACTACAACTTCAAAACCAAAGGACACTGCCCAACAAACCTTTCCAGTATTCTCTGTTGGTCATAGGAAAACTGTGTGCCAAGTTTGGTTCAATTCCATCATTGGTGGGGTTCAGAATGCTCTTTGATTGTACATAAACGACAAATCCCAGAAACTACAACTCCCAAATGACAAAATCAATTTTTTTAGTGAAGGACATACATTCGACTGTTAAGTGTATTGTGTCCAAATTTGGTGTCAATTCATCCAGTGGTTTTTGAGTTATGTTAATCCCACAAACAAAGAAACATTACATTTTTATTTATATAGATTTATACCTTGCCTTTCTCTATCCCAAAGGGAGACTCAAGGAGGCTTACGTATGGCAATTACACAATACATTCAACACATACAACATTAAGCTTAAAATCCATTGAATTAAAATTAATACATATGAAAAATTTAAAAATTCAGTTCAATATTAAAATCAGGTCATCGAAAAATCATAGTCTGAGGCCATTCAGGCATATTCCAATTACCGTATATACTCGAGTACAAGCCAACCCGAATATAAGCCGAGGCACCTAATTTTACGCAAAAAAACAGAGAAAACGAAAAGTGGAAATTAAAAGGGCGGGAAGAATTGGAGATTAATGGTTGGTTTCGATATCACCAATTGCATGAAAGATATAGAAAAGACACGAGGATTGGATTTGCAACCAAAGAATCAGAATTGGAAAGAATATGGAAAAAGGGGGATATAGGGTTAATCTCTAGATTATACAAATACATACTAAGCTATAACATGGAGGACAACAGAGTCAAGACAGTAATGATATCCTGGGCCAAGGCAGACCAATGGAATTGGACAAATGGGAATACCTATGGAATAAAGAATTCAAATTTACTTTATCGGGCTCAATCAGGGAGAATCAATACAAAATGTTTTATAGGTGTTATATCACTCCAGCCACATTGGCTAAAATAGACAAATCACAACAAGGTATTTGCTGGAGGTGCAGGACACAGAAAGGGACCTTCCTCCATATATGGTGGACCTGTGTGATCATACAGGAATTTTGGGACAAGGTAATTAACGAGACAAATAAAATGTTACATAACAAGATTAAAAAAACCCAGGATTGTGTCTGCTAGGTCTACATAAAGAAAACATCAAACAAAAGGACCAAGATATATATCAATATAGCTTTGCAGCGGCAAGATTGACTATAGCCAAAGACTGGAAAGGGGAAAAAGGTCTAACCAAAAAGGATTGGAGGGAAAGAATGTGAGAATATATGTTAATGGCCAGACTAACTTATAACAGGAGGAATAAGAGCAATGAGGATTTTTTAGAAAAATGGAAGATGACCATGGCCAGGCATGTAGCTAGGGGAGGGGGCTTGGGGGGCTTCAGCCCCTCCCCCCCAAAAAAAATTCTAATGGTGATCTGTGAGAAGGCCTTACTGGTACATTATTTAAACTGTTATGTTTATTCATATCATGATCTGATCACCATGCTCAATATATCCCATATGCATGGGGGTATTGGGTAACGATACAAAAGGTTTGCTAGGTAGACCCTCTTTCACTCAGACTCAGCCCCCCCCGAACTAAACTCAGCCCCCCCCCCCAAACAAAATCCTGGCTACGGGCCTGGCCATGGCATATCTGAATAGAAAGTCAGTAATATAGAGGAGCTGCATTAGGAATTTAGGTTTACCATGAATAGGTAGGTAGTCCCCTGACATTAAGTCCAGTCATGTCTGACTCTGGGGTGTGGTGCTCATCTCCATTTCTAAGCCGAAGAGGCAGCGTTGTCCATAGACACCTCCAAGGTAATGTGGCCAGCATGACTGCATGGAGCGCCGTTACCTTCCCGCCGGAGTGGTACCTATTGATCTACTCACATTTGCATTTTTTCGAACTGCTAGGTTGGCAGAAGCTAGGACTGACAGCGGAAGTTCACGCCGCTCCCCGGAATCGAACCTGCGACCTTTCGATCAACAAGCTCAGCAGCTCAGTGCTTTAACCCACTGCGCCACCAGGGGCTTACCATGAATAAGGAGAGGTAAATAGTAGGCTTGGTTGATCTGGTTCGGAAGCTTCTAAAATCGGAATGAATTCGTATTTAAATGATTTTAGAAACAATTTCGAGCCATGCTGGAATATTGTGAGGAGTAATTCCGAATTGAAACAATTTACCCATTTTTCAGAATTATTTTTGAACAGAAACCAGCTAAATCCCTGCTTTATTTCTAGTCATGTCTCTAGAGTTCCAATCAGCATTGAAAGGCAGGTCTCCCTTGGGGATGCCTGATAGCTCTGTCAAAATTGCAAAATTGAGACAAATCAGAATTATTTTTGGATGTCTGGTCAAGGTTTACAATCTCGCAGTTTCCCTTGCCTCCCTGGCGACAAGCAGCAATGTGGAAGGGTGAGGAGGGCGTGGCTACGCCCAGCTCTTCCTGAAGGCCACGCCCCCACTGGCCATCAAGAAGAGCTGGGCATAGCCATGCCCACTTCATTCCCCTGCCATCCATCGCCCTTTGCAGACACCCAGGGAAGGGAAACTGCGAGATTAGTTTTAAAATCTCGCAGTTTCCCTTCCCTGGGTTTCTGCGAAGGGCGATGGATGGCAGGGGAATGAGATGGGCGTGGCTATGCCCATCTCTTTTTGATGGCCACTGGGGGTGTAGCCACGCCCACCTTGCCCTTCCGCATCACCGCTTGTCGCCAGGGAGGCCAGGGAAACTGCGAGATTTTAAACTAACAGGGGGGAGGGGCACCTTCCATTAACGAAGCAAACGAAGCTATTCAGATTTTTGCTATTTACGATCTTTTTTTTTGAGAAAATTTGAGAAATAATTTTAAAATCGAAACGCCAGCGCCCCCTATATACGATACGAGTTTAGAACCATTTGTTTTCTTGATCAACCAAGCCTAGTGCCCATATGCAACACAGTGGGGAACTCAAGGATCTAAAGATTTCTGCCGGTCGCTTCTCTGCCTCTTAGAGCTTGAAGGGAAAGATCATAGAACGCAGCAGGATTTCCTGGATGAGTTTCAAGGGATCTCTTTTTGGCATGAGTTGAAGCTTAAGGATGCTTCAACTCGAAGTAAACGAAGCTATTCAGATTTTTGCTATTTCCGATCATTTTTTCAAGAAAATTTTTGAAATAATTTCAAAATCAAATCGCCATCGCCCCCTACATCCGAAACGAGTTTTGAACCTTTTTTTTTATCACCCAAGCCTACTGTATATATACATATGACTTCATCACCATGATTCCCTCCATTCTGTACCATTTATATAGTTCCTATGAATCTTTAAAACTGTGCTATTATTATTATTATTATTATTATTATTATTAAACTTTATTTGTACCCCGCTAGTATCTCCCGAAGGACTCTATGCGGCTTACAAAGGCCAAGGCCTCAACACACAATACAACAATACAAAACCTAAGGCAAATTAAAAACAATTAAAGCAATATAAACAAAAAGCAATGAACAATACACTAAGACACAATAAAACTAGGCCAGAGTAAGGGTACAAGAGTTAAAAGTGCTGATGTGACAGGTGGAATATGAGGCTTATGGACAAGTGCAGTGTGCAGTGTGCGGCAGTCTTAGCTTTAATAAAGTGCTTCTGGGACTTGGTAGTGGAGATTTCCTAATCTGGGAAGGCGCATCGGAACAGCCAGGTCTTCAAGTTCTTTCTGAAGACTGCCAATGTAGGGGCCTGTCTAAGATCTTTGGGAAGGGTGTTCCAGAGTCGGGGGGCCACCACGGAAAAGGCCCTGTCTCGTGTCCCCACCAAACGCGCTTGCGACACAGGTGGGATCACGAGCAGGGCCTCTCCGGATGAACGAAGAGAACGCGTGGGTTCGTAGACGGCAATGCAATCACGCAGGTAGGCTGGTCCCAAACCGTTCAGGGCTTTGTAGGTAAGCACCTGCACCTTAAATTGGGCTCGGAAAATAAACGGCAGCCAGTAGAGCTCCTTGAACAGGAGGGTTGACCTCTCTTTGTGCGGAGCGCCAGTTAACATCCTGGCTGCTGCTCGTTGGACCAGTTGGAATTTCTGAGCTGTTTTCAAGGGCAGCCCCACGTAGAGCGCATTACAGTAATCCACCCTAGAGGTGACCAAGGCATGGACCACCCCAGCCAGATCAGCCTTCGCGAGGTACGGTCGCAGTTGGCGCAGGTCTCAATTGTGCAAAAGCCCTCCCAGACACCGCTGACTAGGGCTGGGCAACCACGGAAAAAATTGTTTCTAAACTTGATTCGTTTTTAGGGGGGTTTTGCGTTTCGATTTTTAAAAGAATTCCGAAATTTTCCTTTAAAAAAGTTCAAAATTTACGAAATTTCGGAAATTACGAAACCATTGCGAAACAATTACGAAACAATTACGAATCGATTCGTTAATGGCAGGCGCGATCGTGCAATATGCTAAAAAAACCCTCTCACTCTGTTGTTGACTGTTGGTGTGATAATTATATATATTTTTTCACTGATAAAACAAACAGCAACCCTAAAACTTGCACCAGACATGCGGAAATAATAACGAAACCATTTCGAAACGATTTCGAAACGATTTCGAGACAATTACGAAACAATTACGAAACGAATTGGAAAAATTCATTTCGTTTTTTAGTTGCTCCTGAATGGTTCAATATCGCTTCGTTATCAAAAAAATAACGAATTAATAATGAATTACGAAATTAACGAACGAAACCGCCCAGCCCTACCGCCAACACCTGAGCCTCAAGCGTAAGCGATGAATCCAAGAGGACTCCCAAACTGCGGACCTGTGACTTCAGGGGGAGTGTAACCTCGTCCAGCACAGGTTGCCACCCTATACCCCGGTCAGGTTTGCGATCGACCAGAAGGACCTCTGTCTTGTCGGGATTGATCTTCAGCTTGTTCCTCCTCATCCAGATAGACACAGCGGTCAGGCATTCGTTCAACACCCGAGAGGTCTCCTTGGAATTGGGTGGAAATGAGTAGTAGAGTTGTGTGTCATCTGCATAGAGGTGGCACCTAACTCCAAAACTCCGGGTGACCTCTCCCAGCGGTTTCATGTAGATATTAAAAAGCATAGGAGACAGAATAGAGCCTTGCTATAAGGCGAGTTGACTAGTAGGGCTGGGCAACCACGGAAAAATTTGTTTCTAAACTCGATTCGTTTTTAGGGGGTTTTTGCATTTCGTTTTTTAAAAGAATTCCGAAATTTTTCTTTAAAAAATTCGATATTTACGAAATTTCGGAAATTACGAAACAATTTCGAAACAATAACGAATCGATTCGTTAATGGCGGACGCGATTGCGCAATACGCTAAAAAACCCTCCAAATGGGACAGGGGGAACTTCTGAAGCTTCCCTCTCCCTCTGTTGTTGACTGTTGGTGTGATAATTTATTTTTTTATCACTGATAAAACAAACAACAACTATAAAACTTGCACCAGACATACAAAAATAATAACGAAATAATAACGAAACGATTTCGAAACAATTTCGAAACAATACGAAATAAATTTTAAAAATTCGTTTCGATTTTTAGTTGCTCCTGAATGGTTCAATATCGGATCATAAGCTACTTTAAATACGAATTATTAATGAATTACGAAATTAACGAACGAAACCGCCCAGCCCTATCGACTAGCATTGGTGGTCCAAGGTCACCTGGCACTTTTTAGATCTAGAAGGGATCTGAACTTAGACCTTCCTCTCCCAAATCCAGCATTATACACATTACACTATGACCAGAAAACAAGAGACACATCTCAAGGTTCTCAGTGATGAATGATTTATTAGAAAAAATGCCCAGCATGTTTCAGACTGTATATTACGATCACAGGCATTTTTCAGTGGATGTGAGGAACCATAAATAAGAGACAACACATGAATACATATTGAAGCAAAGTGTAATTTTCCAGTGTATAAAATCTTTATTACATTTGTATGCTGCCTCTGCATATAAAATATTGAAATATAACTTGTGAAATTTCTGGAGCTGAAACTCTCATACCATTTAATGGACAAAAAGGGGAGAGCAGGGAATCCAACTCAAAGTATTTGCTGTGACTTCTCATTCCTATTTCTCAGGTTAGGTTCAATGAGATGTATCTCTGCTTACCTGTCTGTTTGCATTACCCTGGCACTGGGATGGCCGTGACTAGTAAATGCAGCTCTTGTTTCCAGGACACAGATTCCAGAGAGGTCAATTGAGGGAAAGGGGAATTTCTGCATAGGCCTGGGTAACAACGGAAAAATTTGTTTCTAAAATCGATTTGTATTTGGGGTTTTTTTTGTTTCGATATTTAAAATAATTACAAAATTTTCCTTTTAAAAAGTTTGATATTTACGAAATTTCGTAAATGGTAAAAAATTAACGAATCGATTTCCGAAACAATAACGAATCGATTCGTTAATGGCGGACGCGACCGCGAAATATGCTAAAAAACCTCCAAAACCTTCTGAAGCTTCCCTCTCCCTCTGTTGTTGACTGTTGGTGTGATATTATAATATTTTTTCACTAATTAAACCATAAAACTGGCCCAGACATGCAGAAATAATAACGAAACGACCTCAAAACAATAACGAAACGAATACAATATCGAAATACGAAGCATTTACAAAACGTTTTTGAAAATTCGTTTTTTTAAATAATTGCTCCAAAATGGTTCGTTATCATTTTGTAATTGAAAAAATTAACGAATTATTAACGAATTACGAATTAACGAAACGAAACCGCCCAGCCCTATTTCTGCACCCAAACAAAATGCTCCTAATGTTTAACTAGTGTAATTTTGCTAAAACACTTTAGCTCAGTAGTTCTTAACCTGGGAGTCGGGACCCTGAGGGGGGTCGTGAGGGGGTGTCAGAGGGGTCGCCAAAACCATCAGAAAGTACAGAATTTTCTGTTTATTTATTTATTTACTTTATTTATATAGCGCTTTTCTCAGCCCTCAGGCGACTCAAAGCAGTGAACAACATCAATACAAAACATCATGAGACAAGTATAGGGCAATTAAAACCAATTGTAACTTAAACAATTAAACATCCGTATAACAATCATTAGCGCCTCAACAGTAAAATCAGAATCCAGTCTCATCATCCATTATTCCGTATTCCTATGTTCAATTACATCTTTTAATCAAATGCTTGTTCGAACAGCCAGATCTTCACTTTCCTCTGAAACGCCAGCAGGGAGGGGGCCAATCTGATATCTGCAGGCAGGGCGTTCCACAGTCGAGGAGTCACCACTGAAAAGGTCCTGTCTCTCGTCCCCGCCAAGCGCACCTGTGATGCAGACGGGACAGAGAGCAGGGCCTCCCCAGATGATCTTAGTGTTCTAGTCGGTTCATAGGAGGAGATGCGTTCGGAAAGGTAAGTAGGGCCAGAACCGTTTAGGGCTTTATAGGCTAACGCCAGCACTTTGAATTGTGCCCGGTAGCAAACAGGCAGCCAGTGGAGCTGGCGCAACAGAGGAGTTGCATGCTCCCTGAATGCCGCTCCCGTTAGCAACCTGGCTGCCGAACGCTGGACCATTTGAAGCTTCTGAGCAGTCTTCAAAGGCAACCCCACGTAGAGAGCGTTGCAGTAGTCTATACAGGATGTAACCAGAGCGTGGACTACCATGGCTAAGTCAGACTTCCCAAGGTACGGGTGCAGCTGGTGCACAAGTTTTAACTGTGCAAATGCTCCCCTGGTCACCGCTGAAACCTGGGGTTCCAGATAGTAAGAGCTGTGTGGTTTGGTGGTTCTGTGTGGGAAGTCTGGCCCAATTCTGTTGTTGGTGAGGTTCAGAATATTCTTTGATTGTAGATGAACTATAAATCCCAGCAACTACAACTCCCAAATGACAAGGTTTATTTTCCCCAAACGCTACTAGTGTTCACATTTGGGCATATTGAGTATTTGTGCCAAGTTTGGTCCAGAAACATCATTGTTTGAGCCCACAGTGCTCTCAGGATGTAGGTGAACTACAACTCCAATATTCAAGGTCAATGCCCACCAAACTCTTCCAGTATTTTCTCTTGTTCATGGGAGTTCTGTGTGCCAAGTTTAGTTCAATTCCATCATTGGTGGAGTCCAGAATGCTCTTTGATTGTAGGTGAACTATAAATCCAGTGTCTGAGTCTTAGTGAGACATATAATCAGTGGGAGGGGAGAAGAACAGGATACTTCAAGAAGGAGATAGTAGTGCCTTTCTGATGGTTCAGTGCACATCTATGCTGATGATCGTGCCATTACTGCTCAAGCAGGGAGCTTTGAGATGGTTGAACAGAAGCTCTCCGAAGATCTAGGTGCCCTTAGTCTGTTCAGCGCCTTCCAAGTCACCCAGTATTCTGTGTGCCCAGGGGGGGAATCTCTCATTTGGTATCAGACATTGATTGAGGTTCTGGGTTTGAGCCTGCCAATTTTGGACTCTCGCTTGCTGAGGTGTTCCAGCAAGTGTCTCTGTAGATCTTAGAAAACTATTTCTTGATTTAAGTCGTTGACGTGTTGGCTGATACCCAAACAGGGGATGAGCTGGAGATGTCTCTGCCTTGGTCCTTTTACTATTGGCTGCTACTTCTCGGCGGATATCAGGTGGTGCAATACCAGCTAAGCAGTGTAATTTCTCCAGTGATGTAGGGCGCAGACACTCCATGATAATGCAGCATGTCTCATTAAGAGCCACATCCACTGTTTTAGCGTGGTGAGATGTGTTCCACACCGGGCATGCATACTCAGCAGCAGAGTAGCATAGTGCAAGGGCAGATGTCTTCACTGTGTCTGATTGTGATCCCCAGGTTGCGCCAGTCAGCTTTCGTATGATATCCAGTAGGCCTGGGTAACAACGGAAAAATTTGTTTCTAAAATCGATTTGTATTTGGGGGGTTTTTTTGTTTTGATATTTAAAATAATTACAAAATTTTCCCTTAAAAAAGTTCGATATTTACGAAATTTCGTAAATGGTAAAAAATTAACGAATCGATTTCCGCGAAATACGCTAAAAAACCTCCAAAAACTTCTGAAGCTTCCCTCTCCCTCTGTTGTTGACTGTTGGTGTGATATTATAATTTTTTTCACTAATTAAACCATAAAACTGGCCCAGACATGCGGAAATAATAACAAAACGACCTCAAAACAATAATGAAACGAACACAATAACAAAATACGAAGCATTTACAAAACGTATTTAAAAATTCATTTTTTTAAATAATTGCTCCAGAATGGTTAGTTATCGTTTTGTAATTGAAAAAATTAACGAATTATTAATGAATTACGAATTAACGAAACGAAACCGCCCAGCCCTAATATCCAGATTATCCAGATTATCTGCTTTGAATTGGATCATTTGACAGTGTAGACTCAGATAATCCAATTCAAAGCAGATAATGAGGATTATCTGCTTTGATAATCTGGATTATACGGGGGTTTAGAAGGGGCCTCAAAAGAACTTTCTTTCTGACATTCTCTCTATCTGTTGGGCGAATACCCACCGAAGTCAATGATATCAATCATTTCTCTCTCTTTCAATGATAAACGTGATGGCGGGGATGGATATTATCTCAATTTCTTGTTATATCTGGACAAATTAAAGTGACGTGGAAATCATTGCTGGAGCAATAGTAGAGCAGTAGTGATGGACTGGACTTTGCTTGGATGTATCAGATTGTCTCCATAGTTACCTGTTTCTATGCATTGAAAGGACAGATAAGCATCATCTGGAACGTAGGTGCTGGAAATAGGAGTCCTGCTTAGTATTTTAAGACATAACGGAAGGGTTCATAAATGGAAGAAGTGGCTTGCGTGGAGAATATGTCCCTTTAAATAATTAAAACAGACAGATAAATGTACCTTGGTAAGCTGTCGTATTTTCTAATAGGGAATTGTAATTCAGATCTATCCCTCTGAAGGCCTGTCTCATTCATTGTACCTTAGCTGGAATGATTAGGATAAGGTCTCACAAAGAAGTATTACCATTTAAAAAAAAAAATCAGTGTATATGAATGCTTTAGACTTAAATTGATCAATATATTTATTTAACTCAGTTGCATGCATTGTGCAACTATGAGGGTTGAATGAAAAGTAATGCCTCCACCTTCGTAACTCCTCAACTTCGACAAGGTCCCCCATGACCTTCTGGCAAGGAAACGAGTCCAATGTAGGCCAGGCAAAACTACGGTGAGGTGGATCAGTAATTGGTTAAATGGACGAACCCAGAGGGTGATTCTCCCCAATGCATCCTCTTCATCCTGGAAAGAAGTGACGAGTGGAGTGCCATCAGGAGAGTTCTGTCCTGGGCCCGGTCCTGTTCAACATCTTTATTAATGACTTAGATGAAGGGCTAGAAGGCATGATCATCAAGTTTGCAGACGACACCAAATTGGGAGGGATAGCCAAGACTCCAGAGGACAGGAGAAGAATTCAAAACGATCTTGACAGATTAGAGAGATGGGCCAAAACTAACAAACTGAAGTTCAACAGGGACAAATGCAAGATACTCCACTTTGGCAGAAAAAAACGAAATGCAAAGAAACAGAATAGGGGACAATGCCTGACTTGAGAGCAGTACATGTGAAAAAGACCTTGAAGTCCTCGTGGGCAAGTTAAACATGAGCCAACAATGTGATGTGGCAGCAAAAAAAGCCAATGGGATTTTGGCCTGCATCAATAGGAGCATAGTGTCTAGGTCCAGGGAAGTAATGCTACCTCTCTATTCGGCTTTGGTTAGACCACACCTGGAATATTGTGTCCAATTCTGGGCACAACAATTCAAGAGATATGTTGACAAGCTGGAATGTGTCCAGAGGAGGGCAACTAAAATGATCAAGGGTCTGGAGAACAAGCCCTATGAGGAGTGGCTTAAGGAGCTGGGCATGTTTAGCCTGAAGAAGAGAAGGCTGAGAGGAGATATGATAGCCATGTATAAATATGTGAGAGGAAGCCACGGGGAGGAGGGAGCAAGCTTGTTTACTGGTTCCCTGGAGACTAGGATGCGGAACAATGGCTTTAAACTACAAGAGAGGAGATTCCATCTGAACATGAGGAAGAACTTCCTCACTATGAGAGCCATTCAACAGTGGAACTCTCTGCCCTGGAGTGTGGTGGAGGCTCCTTCTTTGGAAGCTTTCAAACAGAGTCTGAATGGCCATCTGTCAGGGGTGATTTGAATGCAATATTCCTGCTTCTTGGCAGAATGGTGTTGGATTGGATGGCCCAGGAGGTCTCTTCCAACTCTAGGATTCTATGATTCTATGATTCAACAGATGGCAGTACTGGTATGTGGCAGGTACTGGCTTGTTCAGTAGACTCTCCTCTACAGTTCCATTTTGGCAGGAAACCTTAGCATTGAACAGTTGTGTTGTAAAGTACTCAATACACCCAAACTTGAATACTGGTGGGATTGGCGGAGGGTATTGATTTTGTCCTGTGGTTGTAGTTGCTGGGATTTATAGTTCACCTACAAACAAAGAGCATTCCGAACTCCACCAATGATGGAATTGAACCAAACTTTCCACACAGGACCCCCATGACCAACAGAAAATACAGGATGGGTTTGGTGGGCATTGACCTTGAGTTTGGGAGTTGTAGTTCACCTACATCCAGAGAGCACTGTGGACTCAAACAATCATGGATCTAGACCAAACGTGGCACGAATACTCAATATGCCCAAATATGAACACAGATGGAGTTTGGGGAAAACAGACCTTGACATTTGGATGTTGCAGTTGCTGGGATTTATAGTTCACCTACAATCAAAGAGCATTCTGATTCCCACGATAGAATTGGGACAAACAGAAGATCCTGTGTTTCCTGATGGTCTTTGGCGACCCCTCTGACACCCCTCACATGACCCCCCTCAGGGATCCTGACCTGCAGGTTGAGAAACACTGACGTAAATGAACAAACTGTAACAAACCATCCTTCTGCCGATCCATTTCAACTCTAATGATGACACCAAACACAGACTCTTTGGCACAAATTAAATAGTCCCTATATCTCCTGTGCTCTCTGAACAGCCAAATTTCCACAGCGAGAGACTTATTCACAAGATGGAACACAGAGAGACATAAAATCCTTAGATTTTAATGCTCTCAACCATTTAGAAAATGAACAACCATGCTGTGTCCAGAGCCTTCTGTATCACTGACCTTCCCTTGAAATGTCTCTCATTGCTTTTCCAGAGAGGAAAAAAAAAGTGAAGTGGAACAACCTACTCATTTTAACTCCAGAGCTGTTTTTATTTTACACGGCCACCCGCTGAAAAAAAAGGTAATGACTAGTTTTAGCCTAAGTTGGAAGGTATAAGGTTGAAGGGACAAAAATAATGGTTGCAGGAGACATTGCCTGCCTTTGTCACCTCTGCCGGAAAAGTCAGAAATCTCACAGCAAGAGTCTTCATGATATCCAGGCAGTTTTCTTTGGCCACTGCCCACCAATCCTAGAGAAACACAGTAATTACAACAACAGCAACAACAACAACAACAGCGCGCACACTGCCAACCATGCAATCCCAGTTAGAGAAGCTGGAAAAACTATAGGGAATGGAAACTAAGCTCTGAAATACAAATTTGTATTGAATTCCAGGTGGCAAAGGAGATTAGGCTGGAGGATATTGGAGATGGAGAGGGAAGAATACTTTTATGGAACCATCCTGTTCGATTTTATTTTGTGTGAATTTGCCTTGTGATTTTACTTTGCTATTGTAATCAGGCCCGTAGCAAGGGGGGGGGGTGTTAGGGGTTCAAATCCCTAAACCCCCCCGAAATGTTTCAGATTTTTTAAAAAAAAACCTGGTTTACTCATGAATTTTAACTGGTTAACCCAATCCCCCTGCTAAGTCTATGAGATGCAAAAAATCAAGAGTCCCTCCAGAACTGCAAGCACTATCTCAAGCAAATATTAGCAATTTATTCACACTGTCATTACTTGCAGCAATAGCCGATGTAGTTGTTCTGGTACAGCTGTACCAGGAGCTCCAACTTTATTTGCTTTGTATTAAATGTTTGCTTGCAGTCCTAGGTTTCAGGGACTCTGCAGATAGGTGGCTTCTTTGGTTGCAGTCATAGGGCAAGTCACCTGTCCATCATTGTTAAGTTTTGGTCCCGCCCCTTGCTCAGGGCAATTGGGAAGGGAAGGGAGTCATTTTTAGTTAGTCTCAGCACAGTAAGCTTTAGGGCTGGGCAGTATCGTTTCGTTAATTCGTAATTCGTTAATAATTCGTTAATTTTTTTAATTACAAAACGATAACGAACCATTCTGGAGCAATTAAAAAAAACGAATTTTTAAACACGTTTTGTAAATGCTTCGTATTTCGTTATTGTATTCGTTTCGTTATTTTTCTGAGGTCGTTTCGTTATTATTTCCGCATGTCTGGGGCAAGTTTTTTGTTTAATTAGTGAAAAAAAATTATAATATCACACCAACAGTCAACAACAGAGGGAGAGGGAAGCTTCAGAAGTTTTTGGAGGTTTTTTAGCGTATTTCGCGGTCGCGTCCGCCATTAACGAATCGATTCGTTATTGTTTCGGAAATCGATTCGTTAATGTTTTGTAATTTTTTTCACATTTACGAAATTTCGTAAATATCGAACTTTTTAAAAGGAAAATTTTGTAATTATTTTAAATAACGAAACGCAAAAACCCCCAAAAAACGAATCGATTTTAGAAACAAATTTTTCCGTTGTTACCCAGGCCTAGTAAGCTTATGTATAGGATGTGTACAAGCTTCCCCTGTACAAAAGCTTCAACCCTTAAGACCTTCCGGGGGAGAAAGATCTTAAGAGTCTCCAAAGAATTTCCAGGAAAACAGCCCTAAAGACCAAAGAACTCCAGCTGGAGAACATCTACTGCCTTGCTGGTAGGTCCACTCTGCGTTCGAGACGCAGTTCGACCTGGTAGCGGAGCCCACATCAGTAAGGGTTAGATTACAGTCAGCCTGGGAGAAGTTAAAACAGGGAAGAAGTTATTGAAGACCGTTGCCTGTCCTTCGTGGGCAAGATTAGGAATTCAACAGTTGCCTAAAAGCTTGGAATCATTTGCTTAACTTGACTGAAGACAAGAGAAGTTTCTGTTTGATTGTTCATTAATAAAAGACTTTGTTGTACTTCTCAAGCCATCTAAAGACTGTTTGTGGTGGAAACCTCTGAGAACTTCTCTTTAGGCCCCCTGGCTTCCCGCTGGGCAAAGGTTGCACATCCTGTTCTAAAGACAATTATTTACAGGCCCAGCGCGCGACAGAACAGTAGTGAAGCAACCGAGTTGGGGGGGGGGGGGGATGTTGAATGCTCTCATTAAGGAGGCCAGACTTGGTGGAGGTGGTTGACAAAGGCGGAGCTGCAGGCTATTGAAGGCTGCTCTGCCCCCTGCTGTGCTCTTTGCTTCAGCGTGAGCTAGGAGGCAGGTTTCAACCCCCTCCAAGAAATTTTCAACCCCCCCCCCCCCCGAAAATGTCAACCCCTCCCAAAAAATTTTTCTGGCTACGGCCCTGATTGTAATTATCTTCTGACGTAATTTTGTTTCTGTATTCTGTATTTATTGTGTTGTGTTGTATTTTGGGGCTTGGCCTCAAGTTAGCCTCCCCAAGTCCCCATTGGGGAGATGGTGGTGGGGTATTTATTTATTTATTTATTTCTGTTTCTTCTACCCCGCCCTTCTCACCCCGAAGGGGACTCAGGGCAGCTTACAAAAGCAAGGCACAATTCGATGCCCGCATAAACATAACAGCAATAAAACAAAATAACATCAATTAACGATTAACAACAATTCTTGCATTACAACCATAAAACCAATAAAACCAATACAAACCAATTTCTCCTCATTGACTGTCAGCGTTCGCTATCTCATAGTTCAAATTCCAATTCCACAATTGTCAGTCCTGTCAGTCCTATTCGTCTGGTTGTCCTTATCTAGTTGTCAGATTGCCCAAAGGCCTGGTCCCACAACCACGTCTTTACCTTCCTCCTGAAGGAGAGGAGGGATGTTGATGCCCTAATTTCCCCCGGGAGTGAGTTCCACAGGTGAGGGGCCACCACTGAGAAGGGCCTGCTCCTCGTCCCCACCAACCTCACTTGTGATAGTGGTGGGGTCGAGAGCAGGGCCCCCCCCAGATGATCTCAAATTCCAGGGTGGGACGTAGAGGGAGATACGTTCGGACAGATACACTGGACCGGAACCTTGAATTGTGCTCGGAACTGAACCAGCAGCCAGTGGAGCTGACACAGCAGGGGGGTGGTATGCTCCCTGTATATCGCTCCGGTGAGCAATCTGGCTGCCGCTCACTGGACCAGTTGAAGTTTCTGAACAGTCTTCAAGGGCAACCCCATGTAGAGTGCGTTGCAGTAGTCTATTTGGGATGTAACAAGAGCGTGGACCACTATGGTCAGATCAGAAATAATAATAACACTGGGAGATAGTACAATGTAGATTATCGGGGAGGAGGACCCGGGGATGAGGAAGGATTTAATTGCACCCCAGATGGATCATGACCAAGTTTGGTACAAATATTCAATATGCCCAAATGTGAACACTGGTGGAGTTTGAGGGAAACAGACCTTGACATTTGGGAGTTGTAGATGCTGGGATTTAAAGTTCAGCTGCAATCAAAGCTCATTCTGAACCTCACCAATGATAGAATAGGGCCAGACTTCCCACACAGAACCCCTATGACCAACAGAAAATACTGTGTTTTCAGGTGGTCTTTGCCTCACCTCTCATGACCCCCCTCAGGGTCCTGACTCCCAGGTTGAGAAATGTCGATTCATGATTTTATTCCACTACTAGCTGTCCCCTGCCAGGCGTTGCTGTGGCCCAGTCTGATGATCTGGGAAATAAAGTAATAAGAAAACGTTGGTTTCTAATATATGTAATTCCTTTCTGCTTGTGAGTAAACAGTATTTCTTGTTGTGTCTTTGTCAGTGTTGATGTGGAAAGTGTCTGGTTTGCCTACTCTGGAATATGCAAGATATCATAGTCCTTCTTTAAGGGTCTCTTTAAAATCTATGATACTATATCTGTGTGTGTGAGAGAGAGAATCATATCTATCTATCTATATCTATGGCTGGATGGCTCCTTGTCAGGAGGGCTCTGATTACATTTTCTTGCCCTGGTGAAGAGAGTTGGACTGGATGGCCTTAAGTATTTTCTGTTGGTCATGGGGGTTCTGTGTGGGAAGTTTGCCCCATTTCTGTCGTTTGTGGGTTTCAGAATGTTCTTTAATTGTAGTGAACTATTAATCCCATTAACTACAAATCCCAAATGTCAAGGTCTATTTCCTCCAAACTCCATCTGTGTTCATATTTAGGCATATGGAATATTTGTGTCAAGTTTGGTCCCGATCCATCATTGTTTGAGTCCACAGTGCTCCCTGGATGTAGGTGAACTACAACTCCCAAACTCAAGGTCAATACCCACCAAACCCTTCCAGTGTGTTCTGTTGGTCATGGAAGTCCTGTATGCCATGTTTGGTTCAATTCCATCATTGGTGGAGTTCAAAATGCTCTTTGATTGTAGGTGAACTATAAATCCCAGCAACTACAACTCCCAAATGTCAAGGTCTATTTCCCTTAAACTCCATCTGTGTTCATATTTGGGCATATGAAATATTCGTGCAAGTTTGGTCCAGATCCGTCATTGTTTGAGTCCACAGTGCTCTCTGGATGTAGGTGAACTACAACTCCCAAACTCAAGGTCAATTCCCACCAAACCATTCCAGTGTATTCTGTTGGTCATGGCAGTCCTGTATGCCATGTTTGGTTCAATTCCATCATGATACTCATGATACAGAATGCTCTTTGATTGTAGGTGAACTATAAATCCCAGCAACGACAACTCCCAAATGTCAAGGTCTATTTCCCTTAAACTCCATCTGTGTTCATATCTGGGCATATGGAATATTCGTGCCAAGTTTGGTCCAGATCCATCATTGTTTGAGTCCACAGTGCTCTCTGGATGTGGGTGAACTACAATTCCCAAACTCAAGGTCAATGTCCACCAAACCCTTCCAGTTTTTTCTGTTGGTCATGGGAGCCCTGTGTGCTAAGTTTGGCCCAATTCCATCATTGGTGGAGTTCAGAATGCTCTTTGATTGTAGGTGAACTATAAATCCCAGCAACGACAATTCCCAAATGACAACATCAATATTTTTTGAGTGGAGGACATACATTGGGTTGTTAAGTGTCTTGTGTCCAAATTTGGTGTCAATTCCCCCAGTGGTTTTTGAGTTCTGATGGTTTCACAAACGAACATTAGATTTTTATTTATATAGAAGGAGGAAAACATTGTGCATCCCATTGTCAGTCTGCCTCCAGGATGGGAAATGCATCTATAGCTTCAAATCATACCAGATTTCTGTCACTGACCAAGTGCAATAGAGTGGTTTTGCTTCTATACCAGCATGTCCACTTTGACATTATACAAGCAAGCTGGATTCTCCTCTGTTTGCACTCTCCTTCCTCCCAGCCTTCTTGCAGCGTGTGAATGCATGCCGAGCCCCAACTGTGAATCCCAACGGAATCAATGAGATTTAGATAGGTTTCCACTGAGAGCGTGCCACAATGGGTCTATCCTTGTTGAAGTAGCAATTGGATTTAACTGTTAACCTATATAAGCAATTTAGCTGTTAACCTATATAAGGAATTGGATTTAGCAGTTAACCTATATAACCTATATAAGCAATTGGATTGAGTTGTTAACCTATATAAGCAGTAACATGTATACCAAATAATGTGACATTACACCACTGAGTATTATTCTGAGCTGCATCCAGAATCTAATGTTAGCCAGTTGCATCCATAAGAGAAGATGGCATGCAGCGCAACTCATTCTGTTATATGTTCCCAGCATTATCATTATCTATTAGGGCTGGGCGGTTTCGTTCGTTAATTTCGTAATTCGTTATTGATTCGTATTTAAATTAGCTTACGATCCGATATTGAGCCATGCAAGAGCAACTAAAAATCGAAACTAATTTTTCAATTTATTTCGTAATTGTTTTGTAATTGGTTCGAAATCGTTTCAAAATCGTTTTGAAATCGTTTCGAAATCGTTTCGAAATCGTTTCATTATTATTTCCGTATGTCTGGTGCAAGTTTTATAGTTGTTGTGTTTTATCAGTGATAAAAAAATAAATTATCACACCAACAGTCAACAACAGAAGGAGAGGGAAGCTTCAGAAGTTCCCCCTGTCCCATTTGGAGGTTTTTTTTAGCGTATTGCGCAATCGCGTCCGCCATTAACGAATCAATTCGAAATTTACGATTTCGTAAATAACAAAAAAATTTTAAAGAAAAATTCGGAATTCTTTTAAAAAACGAAACGCAATGGACCCCCTAAAAACTAAACGAGTTTAGAAACAATTTTTTCCGTGGTTACCCAGCTCTACTATCTATCTATTTATCTATCTATCTATCTGGGCTGGGTAACCACGGAAAAAATTGTTTCTAAACTTGATTCGTTTTTAGGGGGTTTTTGCGTATCGTTTTTAAAAGAATTCCGAAATTTTCCTTTAAAAAAGTTCGAAATATACGAAATTTCGTAAAATTACGAAACAATTACGAAACGATTTCGAAATAATTACGAATCGATTCGTTAATGGCGGACACGATTGCGCAATATGCTAAAAAACCCTCCAAATGGGACAGGGGGGACTTCTGAAGCTTCCCTCTCCCTCTGTTGTTGACTGTTGGTGTGATAATTTATTTTTTATCACTGATAAAACAAACAACAACCCTAAAACTTGCACCAGACATACGGAAATAATTACGAAATGATTTCGAAACGATTACGAAACAATTATGAAACAATTACGAAACAATTACGAAATAAATTGAAAAAATTCGTTTTGATTTTTAATTACTCCTGCATGACTCAATATCGGATCGTAAGCTAATTTAAATACAAATTAATAACGAATTACGAAATTAACAAACGAAACTGCCCAACCCTACTATCTATCTATCTATCTATCTATCTATTTATCTATCTAGTATCTATCTATCTATCTATCTATCTATCTATCTATCTATCTATCTTTATCTATTAGGCTTGGGCAAGTTCGTTCGGAAGCTTCTAAAATTGTAATTAATTCGGAAAAAAATCCCTTTTGAACCAATTTTGAGCCATGCAGGAATAGTGGGAGGAGTAATTCTGAATTTAAACCACTTACCCATTTTTTGGAATTGTTTTCGGATGTCTCCCACAGTTATTTTGATTTTTAGAACAATTAAGCGACTTTGGCAAAGCCTCGCGGTTTCCCTTCTTGAAGGCCACATTTTAAAATCTCGCAGTTTAAAATGGTTTGTTGTTGTTGTTGTTGATGATGATGATGTTTATTTATACCACACTTTTTTTCCACAAAAGAACTTCAAAGCGGTTATCATAACTATGGAATCATGGAATTTGTAGTTTCACAGGACTTTCGGCGTTACTGCTCAGTACTGGTGGCATGTCACCTCACCAAACCACAGTTCCCATGATTCCATAATGTTGAACCATTGTAGTTTAAATGGTGTCAAACTGCATTAATGCTACAGCATAGATTAAGCCCTCATTATATTTGCAGTTTTGAAAAATTACGAGGGTTGAATGAAAAGTAATCCCTCCACCTTTGTAACTCCTCAACAGATGGCAGTACTGGTATGCGACAGGTATTGGCTTGTTCAGTAGACTCTCCTCTACAGTTCCATTTTGGCAGGAAGCCTTAGCATTGAAAGGTTTTGTTGTTAAAGTGCAAAGTATGGGACCCTGCACAGACAGTTGGTCAATGTGGCTTAAGCAACGTGCAGTCATTGAATACTTGATGGCAGAAGGTGTCACCCCAAAGGAGATTCATCAGAGAATGCAAGCTGTTTATAGTGATTGTGTTGATGTGAGTACTATGCATCATTGGGCAGGTAAGCTTAAAGATGTTGAGGTGGGAACATCTGACTTATTTATTTATTATTTATTTATTTCTGTTACTTATACCCCGCCCTTCTCACCCCCGAGGGGGGACTCAGGGCGGCTTACAAAAAGAAGGCAGAATTCGATGCCCACATCCAAATACATACATATATAAACAATTAAAATAATTAAACAATTAACAGATTAAAAACATCAATATATAACACAATAGCACAATAGTAACAGTCTCATGGTCAGTGTTTCGAGTTCCATAGGTCCATTACGTTTCGTCATTATTTGCCCATCATTGTGGTCCTTCTCTTTAGCTGCCAGAGTTTCCAAAAGCCTGGTCCCACATCCAAGTTTTCAGCTTTTTCCTGAATGAGAGAAGGGAAGTCGCTGATCTGATCTCCCCGGGGAGTGAGTTCCACAGGTGGGGGGCCACTACCGAGAAGGCCCTGCTCCTCGTCCCCGCCAGCCTCACTTGTGATAAAGGCGGGGTCGAGAGCAGGGCCTCGCCAGACGATCTTAGGCTCCGAGGTGGGACGTAGAGGGAGAAACGTTCGGACAGATACACTGGGCCGGAACCGTATAAGGTTTTGTAGGTCAAAACCAGCACCTTGAATTGTGCTCGGAATTGAATTGGCAGCCAGTGGAGCTGGCATAGCAGGGGGGTGGTATGCTCCCTGTATGCCGCTCCGGTGAGCAATCTGGCTGCCTCCCGCTGGACTAGTTGGAGTTTCCGAGCAGTCTTCAAAGGCAACCCCACGTAGAGTGCGTTGCAGTAATCCAGTCGGGATGTGACAAGAGCATGGACCACTGTGGCCATGAGTTGGATGTCCTGTGACACCAACCACCGAGTTTCACACGCAAAAGGTTGACAGATTGATTCAGGATGATCGTCATATCACTCAGAAATTTCAAGCATAACACTGTTCTACAAATTTTCAGTTTTTCTCAGTTGCGGAAACGGAATGTGCCGTTTCTTAATAAATTTAACATGCTGAATTCAAATATAATAATTAAATGTGTTAATTGGCTCTGGTTTTTATGCAACAGCTATTTCAATTTTCTCCACAATAGGTAATTCGTTAATATTATGATAATGCGCCTAACCTTACTGCATGTATATAAACCGTGAATATTTACTAAATTTTAGTCAAATTATATTGCCAATAGTTTATACATGAGAAATATTTATTTAATTAGTCTATTGTTTATGTTTGTGCGGCAAGAAACTATATTAGTAGGTGTAATGCAGTTGAAAAGTCTGAAAGTTTAAATGTCGCTTTAATCGTGACTTTAGTTTATATCCTGTTTGCTTCTCTTGACTTTTTTTTGTATTCAAGGAAAGGATTCCCTCTTACAATGCTCCAGCAGTAGTCTGACAGCATTGACGGAATCCATTTACCTTGATATCTTTTTTCCATAGTGCTTTATTTACACACGTGCGAGGAGGCATAAATGGCTTGGGTAACCACGGAAAAATTTGGTTCTAAACTTTTTTCGTTTTTAGGGGGCCCTTGCGTTTCGGTTTTTTTAAGAATTCCAAAATTTTCCTTTTAAAATTTTTGAAATATACGAAATTTTGTAAAATTATGAATCGATTCGTTAATGGCGGACACGATTGCGCAATATGCTAAAAAAAACCTCCAAATGGGACAGGGGGAACTTCTGAAGCTTCCCTCTCCCTCTGTTGTTGACTGTTGGTGTGATAAAACAAACAACAACTATAAAACTTGCACCAGACATGCGAAAATAATTACGAAATAATTACGAAATAATTACGAAATAAATTGAAAAAATTGTTTCGAATCTAATTTATTCCTCACACTATTCCTGCATGGCTCAATATTGGATCGTAAGCTAATTTAAATATGAATTAATAACGAATTACGAAATTAACGAACGAAACCGCCCAAGCCTAATAACTACAGTAAAAAGAACAATGTAAAACGATGTTTAACGATACTGTCTCCATCTTCAACTGACTGACCCTCACAGTTCAAAAGTCTGGCCTTATATAGGGCTTTCTGGCTTTTGCAAACGGCACTAATACTGCGTCATCAAACTTTCTAGAGTATTCTAGAATCTTCCATAGTGTAAGTCGCAACATGCATTTTTTCAACCATATGTGATCACGTGATTGCTTATATCATAAAAACTAGAGCCAATATACATTTTTAAATGTCATTTTCATTTTCAGCACCCCAAAATCATAAAAGAACAGCTATTTTCAGGCACGCAACTATCTAGAATCTTCCATAGTGTAAGTCGCAACATGCATTTTTTCAACCATACGTGATCACGTGATTGCTTATATCATAAAAACTAGAGCCAATATACATTTTTAAATGTCATTTTCGTTTTCAGCACCCCAAAATCATAAAAGAAGAACTATTTTCAGGCCTGCAACTTTTTCTCCGTTGAACAGTGAATCAGCATTTCACGAGAACATCTGGGTCACATTATTACTTTGCTTTAGGCTTGGGAGGTTTCGTTCGTTAATTTCGTAATTCGTTATTAATTCATATTTAAATTAGCTTACGATCCAATATTGAGCCATGCAGGACTACTGTGAGGAGTAATTAAAAATCGAAACAATTTTTCCAATTTATTTCGTATTGTTTTGTAATTGTTTCGTAATTGTTTCGAAATTGTTTCGAATTGTTTTCGTATGTCTGGTGCAAGTTTTATAGTTGTTGTTTGTTTTATCAGTGATAAAAAATAAATTATTACACCAACAGTCAACAACAGAGGGAGAGGGAAGCTTCAGAAGTTTCCCCTGTCCCATTTGGAGGTTTTTTTTTAGCGTATTGTGCGGTCGCGTCCGCCATTAACGAATCGATTCGTAATTTTACGAAATTTCGTATATTTCGAACTCTTTTAAAGGAATATTTCAGAATTCTTTAAAAAAACGAAACGAGTTTATAACCAAATTTTTCCGTTGTTACCGAAGCCTACTTTGCTTGGCTATCTGAAGATTTGTGCATGATGGGTTGTGGAAACAGTGTATCGACATCTTCCATGACTTGTTCATTGAAAACTTGTTCATTGTTGGCCGAAATGTATCCAATTGTCTGGTGATTATGTAGAAAAGTGAATAGTGGTAGTTAAAGAGCACATTCTAAGGATTATTTCTGCGTTTGATTTATTAAAATATTCCCATCCAAACCCAAGTAACAAAGGTGGAGGCATTACTTGTCATTCAACACTCATATTTTTATGGACTACATGTCCTAGAATTTCCCATTCATCAGCAACATTCTGAGAGCTGTATTCCGCACAAGTAAATCTCAATCTATGACTATTGCATGCAAATAGTCATAGGCAGCAAAGGACATCTCAGATGCTTATTTCCATCTGCATCAGAGGATGACTTTGGTCAGTTCAATGGCTCAGAACATGATGTAGTTTCATAGGGATATTTCATATATTGGCTATCTACAAAAACTCTCCTTTTTTCTGCTCCTATATCCACTTTGCTGGTTCAACTTCAGGGTGACTGCCTTTTCCTATTTGCCTGCTGGGCAAAAGGAATGGATGTAAGCCCCAATGCCCCTAGTTCAATTGCCAATGCCTTTCTCCAACCAGAACAGCGTTTTCCGCTTCTCTGCATCTGTGGTTTTCTGGGTTTTGTGGGAGCAGTGATCATCAGCCATGTAGAATTTCAAGATGAAACAAGTCACCTGTAATTGGCATCCAATCTCTTGACTATAACATTAGTGGCAAAATTTGGGGCATGCTTTGAGACTCCACAACAAAACCAATAGTTCAGGCTCCTTGCCCATGCTAAAATTAAATACAGGTGAACTATGGGGTCACCTGTCTCTTAACTTAAATTTGTTCTTAAAGGAAATCTTGCAGAAATGTTATGATGGTACCAGCTCACATATAAATATATCTGACAAACCAGTGAGCTTTGGGTTACATTCTGTACATTTCAGTGATTAATCCTGAAATACAGGCAGGCTTGGGTTTTCACCTGGCTTGTTTATATTTTTTTTGTCTGCTCCTCAGAGGTTAGATGGAAGAATAATAAAAATTCTTGGAGATATATTCGAGCACGTGTATGAACCCAGTTCCAAGCAATTAATCTAAGCTGAGAACAAAGTGGGAAGAGTACGAGGAGAAAATGGGACATATTAAAAGAAGCAGAAATATTTATTATTATTTATTTATTGACAGCATTTCTATTCCGCCCTTCTCACCCCGCAGGGGACTCAGGGCGGATTACAGTGTACACATATATGGCAAACATTCAGTGCAAATTTTAACATACAACATATACAGACATACACAGAGGCTATTTAACTTTTTTTGGCCGCCAGGGAAGCTGTCGCTTTCATCGTCCATCTGCGACACTGATGAAGCACTTCCGCATTCCCTGCATGCTTCCCCGCTGGAATGCTTTGCTGGAGTCTTCTTTATGGCCTCATAAATCAGTTAATTTAGCCTCCCCACACTTTAAGGTGGTACCTAATTTTCCTACTTGACTGTTGCATCTCAGTTCAGGAAACGAGACCATAAGATTAAATCCACCGCACTGGACTGTGGGAAAAAAACAATCCTCTTTATTGATGAAAAATTGTTACAAAAGAAAGGTAAATGCAAAGTCAAAATGCCACAGTAGAAACACAGCAGTCAGAAGAACTCTGAACTTGAGCAAAATTCCAAAAGACACAATACAGAAACTAGGAAGCTGTTAGCATCACTAACTGTACTTGAAAACTAGAAATCTCTGGGAATGCAGGCCATGGAACACAGGAAATCTGCCAAGATACTGCCTCAGTCTGAAACGTTGCTTGATCTGGCTAGACAGCCGGGAAGAGGCCCCTTATACTAAAGAAACTATTTCTTGAAACGCCTCCAGATTTTGAAGCCTCCCTTTCCCGTAATCTATTTGACCTTCGTAGAAACTGCGACTCACTCCTGTTTTTCCAAATCTGTTCTCTTCGGTGCTCATTAGCAACCCCAGGTGTGAGTCCCTCTGGAGAGCTATCACTACTTGATTCCAAAACATTCTCATCATTCTCAGTTTCACTTTCCCCGCCACTGGCCTCTTAATCAACAGATTCAACCCCATCAGGGAAAGATACAGGTTCAGAGGCCTGTTCAGTTGCATCAGGAAATATAATTGAAGAATCAGGTTCAGGTTCTGGTTCGCACGGAGTCTGAACCCCAACATTGACAGATGCAACTGTCTTTCGGGTTGCAAAGGTCGACAATAGGCTACACACAATTGGTTGGAAACCCACTCCAACCCGGGCTGGCTTCGAACTCATGACCTTTTGGTCAGAGTGATCTTTATGCAGCTGACACTCAGCCAGCTGCGCCACAATCCCGGTGCTTATAATAAATAATGGATAAGGTTTATAATAGAGTCTTGCTTATCCAACATAAATGGTAGGCATTGTTAGGTCCAGTTGGAATCTTCGTAATTCGGAATAAATTTGGAAAAAATTACCTTTTTAGAATTTATTTTTATCACATTTTCCATTTTACAGTGAAAGAGGGAGAACAATAAAAAAATTGAAAGAAGAGGGGAGAGAAAAAGAATAATAAGACGGGGAGGGGAATAGTAGGTGGGGAGGGAAGTGACATGGGAAAATGGGAGTGAGGAGTGAGGGGAAAAAAGGGATAATAGAGTATTAGGAAGCAAATACAGAAAGTGGAAAAGGGGGTGTAGCACTTCCAGTACGATCCACAGAGATTGAGTCTTCAAAATAAACAATACATTCTTTCCATCGTATGCTGACTTCTTGATAAAGTCCATTCCTTTTTGTATGTGTTAAATTTGAAGTTTCATTTTTTCCTGCAGGTATTTTGAAAAATTACCTTTTTGAAGTGATTTTGAACATTTTTAGGAAACCGGAAGTCCCTTTGCCCTTCCGAAGCCAGTCTCGCCATTTTTCTTCCGACTCAGGAAGTGAGTCGGAAATTATTCTGGTCCCTGGCCTGATTCCAGTTTTAAGCCAGTTTTAAACCTGGAAGGCTGAATTTCCTCCCTTTGCTTTCCCCGCTTCCGCCTCAAGGCAGAAAAGCCAGTTTTACGACTTGCGGCGAGAATATCCTTAGCAAAATTTTGGAAACAGAACAATATTCCAACCATGGATGAATGGTTGGGAAAAAAAATTAGAGAAATAAGAGAAATGGATGAACTAACTTTTTTCTTGAAAAAAAAAATACCGGGAACCCAATAAAGAGGACGGATTGGGCCCTCTTTAGTGGCTATGACAAAGAAAGAAGAGAATAAGAGGAAATTGGTTTTTTTAAAAAAATATTGGATAACTAATGAGACTAAGAACCTGAAGATGAGATAGAAGTCAATTTTCCTCTTTTTTTTTTGCTTTTTGTAGATATATAGATTTTTGGAACTGTTGGTGGGGAGTGGGTGTTAATCTTTTCCACCCTACTTTTCTATCTTCTCTCAAATATTCCCCCCTTTCTATGTAACTCTATAAAGCTAATAAAAATCATTAAAAAATAATGTTATGGTTGGGGATCATCACAAGATGAGGAACTGTATTAAGGCGTTAGGAAGGTTGAGAACCACTGAATTAGAGTGATACAGGAAGAGAGAAATTTGGATAAAGCAAACAAAAAGAAACTCACCACAGTGCTCTAAAACAGGGATCCACAAACTTTTTAAACAGAGGGCCAGGTCACAGTCCATCAAACTGTTGGAGGGCCGGATTATAATTTGAAAAAAACAAAACAAAAACATGAATGAATTCCTATGCACTAGGCTTGGGTAACAACGGAAAAAATTGTTTCTAAACTCGTTTCGTTTTTAGGGGTCCATCACGTTTCATTTTTTTTAAAAGAATTCCGATTTTTTTCTGTTAAAAAGTTCGATATTTACGAAATTTCGGAAATTTCGAATCGATTTGTTAATGGCAGACGCAATTGCGCAATATGCTAAAAAAAACCTCCAAATGGGTCAGGGGGAAATTCTGAAGCTTCCCTCTCCCTCTGTTGTTGACTGTTGGTGTGATAAAACAAACAACAACTATAAAACTTGCACCAGACATGCAAAAATAATTACAAAAAAATTACGAAACAATTTCGAAATAATAACAAAATAATTACGAAATTAATTGAAAAAATTGTTTCGAATCTAATTAACTCCTCACGCTATTCCTGCATAGCTCAATATCAGATCGTAAGCTAATTTAAATACGAATTAATAACGAATTATGAAATTAACGAACGAAACCGCCCAAGCCTACTATGCACACTACACATATCTTATACACAATACAATAATTAAAATGAAGAACAATGTTAACAAATATAAACTTATTAGTATTTTAATGGGAAGTGTGGGTCTGCTTTTGGCTGATGAGATAGGATTGTTGTTGTTGTGTGCTTTCAAATCATTTCAGACTTAGGTTGACCCTGAGCCAGGGCCGGGTAAATGACCTAGGCGGGCCGTATCCGGCCCCTGGACCTTAGTTTGAGGACCCCTGCTCTAAAATATAGCCTTCAGGACCTGATATTCCTGCTGGTTTTATTTATTATTTATTTATTTACTTCGCTTGTATACCGCTCTTCTCAGCCCTTAGGCGACTCAGAGCAGTTCAGAACAACAGTTTCAATATACACAGTACAAAATTATTAGACATTTAAAAGCATAACGATTAAACATCAAACATCAATACATCAATACATCAATTTAACAAATCCATCACGTCTCATCAATAGAATCAGAATCCAGTCTCCATATCCATTTTTCCGTGTTCCAATAATCAGTTGCACTGCCTAGTTTAATGCCTGTTTGAACAGCCAGGTCTTCACTCTCCTCCGGAATGCCAGTAGGGAGGGGGGCGATCTAATATCTATAGGAAGAGCGTTCCAGCTGAGGGGCCACCACTGAGAAGGCTCTGTCTCTCGTCCCCACCAGGCGTGCTTGTGAAGCCGGCGGGATCGAGAGCAGGGCCTCCCCAGACGATCTTAATGTCCTAACTGGTTCATAGGAGGAGATGCGTTTGGACAGGTAAGTCGGGCCAGAACCATTTAGGGCTTTTAAGGCTAAAGCCAGCACTTTGAATTGTGCCCGGTAGCAAATTGGCAGCCAGTGGAGCTGGCGCAACAGAGGAGTTGTATGCTACCTGAGTGCCACTCCTGTTAGCATCCTGGCTGCCGATCGTTGGACCATTTGAAGCTTCCGAGCAGTCTTCAGAGGCAACCCCATGTAGAGAGCATTGCAGTAGTCTATACAGGATGTGACCAGAGTGTGGACTACCGTGGCCAAGTCAGGCTTCCCAAGGTATGGGCGCAGCTGGCGCACAAGTTTTAATTGTGCAAATGCTCCCCTGGTCACCGCTGAAACCTGGGTTTCCAGGCTCAGCGATGAGTCCAAGATCACACCCAAGCTGCGAACCTGTGTTTTCAGGGGGAGTGTAACCCCATCCAACACAGGCTGTAACCCTATGCCCTGTTCGGCCTTGCGACTGACCAGGAGTACCTCTGACTTGTCTGGATTCGGTTTCAATTTGTTTGCCCTCATCCAGACCGTTACAGCGGCCAAGCACCAGTTCAGGACCTGAACAGCCTCCTTAGTAGCAGGTGGAAAGGAGTGACAGAGCATACAGATGACATCGTACCACGAAACTCCGGATGATCTCTCCCAGCGGCTTCATGTAGATGTTGAACAACATGGGAGACAATATTGAACCCTGAGGAACTCCACAAGACAATGGTTGTGGGGTTGAACAGGTGTCTCCCAATAACACCTTCTGAGATCGACCTTCTAGGAAGGACCGGAGCCACTGCAGAAGAGTGCCTCCAAGGCCCATTTCCGTGAGGTGTCCCAGAAGGATTCCGTGATCGACGGTATTGAAGGCCGCTGAGAGGTCCAGCAGAACCTACAGGGACACACTCCACCCAAGTAACCAGCTTAGCTTTCTAGATCGGACAGGATCTATGTCTTCAGGGCATTTAGGCCCCAGTTATACGTTCTTTTTAACCTTAAGGATGATCAGCCAGGAAATATATATGTGTCTGTGTATACAAATGGCTTTACACATCCAAAGATCTGTATGAACACACCAGGGTTATTCTATTTTGTCTCACTCTAATATCAGCATGGTCTCTCTTCTCTCTTGCGTCCTCTTTTCCCTCTTTTCTGCCTGTAGTCTTTCAAAAATATCTACACTATATCCATATGTAACACCGAAAATGCCTGCAGCTCCTCAGGTATTGCTTCATCCCAATGGTTTTCTGCAGTGCAGCAAAACTGCATGATTTTAATGTAAATTTCTTATCTTTTCTTCCTGCTTCCAACATTATCATTTCCCCCCTTTCCCAGAGCTTCTAAATCATACCTTCGGAGCCTTCCGTTTCAAAAGCCTTGTCAATGTCACACATGAAATAAAAATGTCGAAATGAAGACAGCCCTTGTGTTCTCACAGTAGGAACGCAAACGGCACAAATCAAGCCAAGAACCAAGTTCCCGGCAATTGTAAATTAGCAGTAATTTGCCTATGGAAACAAATTGTACCCTTGCTTTTCTTTTCTTTCTTTCCCTCTTTATTCGTTAGATGCCTCCGCAGACTCCACAAGAAAACCAGAGAGAAAACTCAGCAGTCGAAAGAAATGATTAACCTTTTACTCTTTATCATTTGCTCTCATGAAAGAGATTTTTTTTCCCTTTTCCTTTTTTAAAGCTGCAAGAGCTAGGTCAGCATTTACATTTTATTGATATTTTCATTAAGTATTTGTTATCCTAAGCAATAAAAAAACATTTTATGATTGGATTTTTTTAAAAAAGAGGATGGAAATAGCTTATTTCTGGTTGTCTTGGCTTTTCTGTCAAGGGCCTCTTAACTACGCAAGTGTGGTCACACTGCACTCCATGACTGAGATGGCTTCTAATTGTAGGCAATAGGCCTGGGTAACAACGCAAAAATTTGTTTCTAAAATCGATTTGTATTTGGGGGTTTTTTTTGTTTCGATATTTAAAATAATTACAAAATTTTCCCTTAAAAAAGTTCGGTATTTACGAAATTTCGTTAATATTTACAAAACATTTTGTAAAGATGGCGCCCTTTTTTTTTCAATATTTTTTCAATATTTTTTAAATTTAATTATTAATTTAGTAGAATAGGGAGGAGAAATTATTATTAAGGAGGGAAGGCAGGCACTCACTCTAGCGGGCCCTCAAGTGCTGCCGCCGAGTCGGGCCCGGCTCCTCCGAAGCTAAGGTTTCAGTGCGGAATTGGGAGAAGGGGGTCCCCAAAGGCCATCTAGTCCAGCCCTCTGCTATGGTCTCAATGCGAAATTGGGAGAAGGGCTCCCCAAAGGCCATCTAGCCCAGCCCTCCGCTAAGGTTTCAGTGCGGAATTGGGAGAACGAAGCACACCCACCGCAAAGGTGAGGAAGGAGGGACGGGCCGCCTTCCCGCTGAGGGTCGCTCGCCCTCTCGCTCGCTTGCTCAGCGGGCGCCTTCCCCGCCCTCTCCTCCTCCTCCTCCTCCTCCTCCTCCTCCTCCTCCTCCTCTTACGTATTTCCGAAATGGACGGAAATACAAAATTTTTTTGGCGCATGCCGTTTCGATATTTAAAAACACTTCCGGGTTTAAAAATAAGTTTTGTAATCGTTTTGTAATTGCTAAAATTAACGAATATTTAATGAATTACAAAATTAACGAACGAAACCGCCCAGGCCTAGTAGGCAATGATAGAAGCAGCATTTTATTGGGAAATAAATAATTCTGTTGTCCACATTAATGGAGGAGCTTTGTGAGAAGTAAATTGGTTGTAAAACTGCACTAGAGTAATAAATAATACCCATATTGATATCAAGAGAGGAGAAGGTGGCTTGGCCTCTAAGATACAAAATAAATGGCATAGGAGTTAGAGCAGTGGTTCTCAACCTTCCTAATGCCGCGACCCCTTAATATAATAATAATAATAATAATAATAATAATAATAATAATATCACGTTATTTGTACCCCGCTACCATCTCCCCAAGGGACTCGGTGCGGCTTACATGAGGCCGAGCCCAAACACAACAATACAAGCAATAATAACAACAATAAAAAAAGGTAAAGGTAGTCCCCTGACATTAAGTCCAGTCATGTCTGACTCTGGGGTGTGGTGCTCATCTCCATTTCTAAGCTGAAGAGCCAGCGTTGTCCGTAGACACCTCCAAGGTCATGTGGCCAGCATGACTACATGGAGCGCCGTTACCTTCCCGCCGGAGCGGTACCTATTGATCTACTCACATTTGCATGTTTTCGAACTGCTAGGTTGGCAGAAGCTAGGGCTGACAGCGGTAGCTCATGCCTCTCCCTGGAATCGAACCTGCGACCTTTCGATCAACAAGCTCAGCAGCTCAGTGCTTTAACCCACTGCGCCACCGGGGGCTCCCAATAACAACAATACAAGCAATTAAAATAAAACATAGACAGTAAAATATACAACATTATCAATAAGACAGCACACAATTAAAGACAGTGGGAAGGCCAAATGTAGAGTTAAAATTGGATATAATGCTGGGACATGGACGAAAAGGTGATAGTGGTGTTTGTGGAAGGGCATACGAACAGACCTAAAGAAATTTAAAGTGCTTTGGAGGACAAAGTGCTATGGGATCATTATTCCGGGAAGGCACACTGGAACAACCACGTCTTCAAGCTCCTCCTAAAGACTGCCAAGGTTGGGGCCTGTCTGATGTCTTTAGGGAGTGAGTTCCAGAGTCGAGGGGCCACCACCGAAAAGGCCCTCTCTCTCGTCCCCACCAATCGCGCCTGCGATGCTGGTGGGATCGAGAGCAGGGCCTCTCCGGATGATCGAAGGGATCGTGTAGGTTGTATACAGAGATGCGGTCACACAGGTAGACGGGTCCCAAACCATTCAGGGCTTTGTAGGTAAGAACCTGCACTTTTGGGTCCGGTAGATGAATGGCAGCCAGTGGAGCTCCTTGAACAGGAGGGATGATTGCTCCCTGTAAGGAGCCCCAGTTAACAAGCTGGCTGCCACTACAGTTCCTCATGTTGTGTTGACCCCCAATCATAACATTATTTCCATTGTCCATCTGCGACACTGATGAAGCACTTCCTCATTCCCCGCATGCTTTCCCGCTGGAATGCTCTGCTGGAGTCTTCTTTATGGCCTCATAAATTAGTTAATTTAGCCTCCCCACACTTTAAGGTGGTACCTAATTTTCCTACTTGACAGATGCAACTGTCTTTCGGGTGGCAAAGGTCGACAACAGGCTACACACAATTGGTTGGAAACCCACTCCAGCCAGGGCTGGCTTCGAACTCATGACCTTTTGGTGAGAGTGATCTTTATGCAGCTGACCCTTAGCCAGCTGCGCCACAATCCCAGTGCTTCTTTGGTGAATCAGAAGACCATATAGTTCTGTTAAAGAAAATCAAGGTGTTAGAAAGTGAAACTGATAGATTTCTTTTTCATTGCTGGCCCAATAGCCCAGCTGCAGATATTTCCTTAAAAACTGGTGTGAAAAATGCAAATATCAATACCTTGTAATGAAAAAGCAGTGCTGGAGCCAAAAGAAACGGAGCAGTAGTTTTAAGATGAATGCAGATACTTATGAAATATTTATGATCAGGAGTTTATGGTCAGAGGCGGCCCTAGGTAATTTTCAATGGTAAGCAAAGAGTATTTTGGCGCCCCCCCCCAAAAAAAAAACAACAATTACACACACACACATATATATATGGGCATGGACAAATTTTGGTCCTCCAGGGGTTTTGGACTTCAACTCCCACCATTCCTAACAGCCTCTGGCCCCTTCCTTTCACCCTTTTCCTGCTTAAGTGGCTGAGGGGGAAAAGGAAAGGGCCTGAGGCTGTTAAGAATGGTGGGAATTGAAGTCCAAAACCCCTGGAGGGCCAGAATTTACCCACACCTGGTGTAGAGCCAGCCTATATCTTTGCATACAAACATTAGCATGAGTCATGGAAATTGGGTGTTTTGAGTGTGTCATGTTCTTGCGAGTAACACTACAATTCCAAAAATCTGGTGATGCACTCTCCACTGTGAGTGAAGGAGAGGCCAAAGAGCAATGGAAAGCCAAGACTTTGTCCTGAGGTTCTCTCTTCTTGGAAAGTCCAGTTTTGCACTAATACAGCCACATGACCTGCAGCATCTCCCGAAAGCCTCGTTTTACAAGGCGAAGGACGGCTTGGGAAAGGGTGGGGAAGAAAGCAGGGTGCCAAGGCACGCAAGAGCACTCACAAACTGCCCAAGAAAAGGCTGAGGACAGAGGCCAGACACTTTGGAAAAGTCAAAGGGTGCATCTACACTGTAGAAGCAAAGCAGTTTGACACCACTTTAACTGCCGTGCCTCAATGCTCTGGAATCCTGGGAGTTTAAGATTTGTAAGGTCTTGAGCCATCTTTTCCAAAGACTAGTGCTTCACCAGCCTACTAGGTGCATATACACTGTAGCCTTAATGCAGTTTCATAGACTCCTAGAGTTGGAAGAGACCTCATAGGCCATCCAGTCCAACCCCCTATGATGAAAATAGTCTCATCCATGCACAGAGGCACTCTCTTAAGGACCTCAATTGGATGGCCATAAAGATACTTGCTACGTCCCTGCCATACTTGCTTTTTTTTTTTTTTGTCGTGTCAGGAGCAACCGCTTCTGTTGTGAGAGAATTGGCCGTATGCAAGGACGTTGCCCAGGGGATGCCCGGATGATTTTGATGTTTTATCATCCTAGTGAGAGGCTTCTCTCATGTCCCCGCATGAGGAGCTGGAGCTAATAGAGGGAGCTCATCCGCCTCTCCCCAGATTTGAACCTGCGACCTGTCGGTCTTCAGTCCTGCCGGCACAGTGCTTTAACCCACTGCGCCACTTGCTGAATGCCTTGGTCCCTCACCAAACTACAATACTTTAGCCTTCTTTGTAAGTGCTGGTGCTCCACTAAACTACACTTCTCCAGGATTCCATAGCATTGACTCCTGGCACCTAAAAGTGGGGTCATAATGCATTAACTTTACAGTGTTAGATGCACCCAAGGTTTTTAGCCTTTCTTACTAAAATGCTGCCTCACCAAAAAAATATTTATGTGTCAGGAGTGATTTGAGAAACTGAAATTCCTGGTATTGAGCCATGGCTGTTAAAAGTCAGCCAGACTACATTCATTGGACAGTGGAGATGCACTCTGAGTTGCAATGAAAATACAGTTTTACCTATACAGAGAGGGTAAGACTCTTCCTTAGGACCTCATTTGGATGGCCATAACGATTGCAATACTTGTAACAGAGTGCTGGTGCCTCACCAAAACACAAGTCCTAGCATTGAGCCATGGCAATTAAAAGCGAGACTCAACTGCATTAATTCTACAGTGTGGAAGCACCCAACATCTCTCAGAATTCCCTAGCATTGAGCCATGGCACTTAAAATTGGCGCCAACTCAGACATGGACAAGTTTTGACCCTCTGGGTGTTTTGGACTTCAACTCCCACCATTCCTAACAGCCTCAGGTGCTTGAACAGCCTTTTCCTTTTCAGCCGCTTAAGCAGGAAAAGGGAGGAAAGGAAGGGGCCTGAGGCTGTTAGGAATGATGGCAGTTGAAGTCCAAAATGCCTAGAGGGCCAAAGTTTGCCAATGTCAGGGCTAACTTCATTAATTCTAAACTGTTGATGCACCTAAGATCTTTAGCCTTCTTTACCAAAGTGTCCTGGTGCCTCCAGGATTCCCTAGTATTTATTTATTTATGGTATCAGACCAAACCAAGGGTACCTTTGTACTGTATTTAAAAGAAAACATGCACACAATCAAAGTTTGAAAACTTGGCATTATATTATATAATTTATTTATTTATGGCATTTATATGCCGCCCTTCTCACCCCGGAGGGGACTCAGAGTGGCTTGCAAGATATATATGCATACAATATATTATAATATTATTAGTAATATTAAATGTAATATAAAATATATTATATTTTATATTACTGGGAGCCCCCGGTGGTGCAGTGGGTTAAAGCACTAAGCTGCTAAGCTTGTTGACCAAAAGGTCGCAGGATCGAATCCAGAGAGTGGCATGAGCTTCTGCTGTTAGCCCCAGCTTCTGCCAACCTAGCAGTTTGAAAACATGCAAATGTGAGTAGATCAATAGTATCGCTCTGGTGAGAAGGTAATGGTGCTCCATGCAGTCATGCTTCCCACATGACTTTGGAGGTGTCTACGGACAATGCCAGCTCTTTGGCTTAGAAATGGAGATGAGCATCAACCCCCAGAGTTGGACACGCTGGACTTAATGTCAGGGGAAAACCTTTACCTTTACTATAAAATATATAATTATTATTTTGTATTATTATTAGTAGTATTATATTATATTACATTATAATATTATAAATATTATATGAACACACAATATTAAATATCCTGGACTGGCTGGAAAGCCTGGGGCTGGATTTCAAGCCTTTTGCAGAAACCACAGCTCGTGGAGAGGGAGAGGGGGAGGGGGAGAAACTTGGGAAACTAGGAAACACTCCATATTCCCCAGATCTGACCCTTTACAAACCTCGAGAGCTTCGGGGGAAGATCTCGACGGAAAGTCTCTCCTTCCACGGGAGAAAAGGACGCAGGAGGGAGAAGGGAAAGGAAGAGAAAAGAAGGGGAGCCTGCTCTTGAAAAGGATGAGGGGGGGGGGGGAGAGAAAAAGAGAGAGAGAGAGAGAGAAGGAAGGGGAAAGGAAAGGAAGGGAATCCTGCTCTTGGAAAGGCCGTGGGGAGAGAGAGAGAGAGAGAGAAGGGAAGGGAAGCCTGCTCTTCGGGCAAACCATTTGCTGCAAGCCAAAGAGAAGCAGGCGGGAGCAACAACAAAGAGTTCAGTCCCTGAAGGCAACACACCAACACCTCAGGACTCCTCGGGACACCAGGGAGAAATCTCTGCTCGTCCCAAAGTAGTGGGAGGAGGAAGAGAACGAAGAGGAGAAGCCATATTCCAAGCCTTTCCTCCCCAAAACATTGCAGAAAAGTAACCAAATGGGAATGAGTTTCCCACACCAAGTCACGGATTGTGGCCAAACTGAGACTACAACTCCCGAACCCAATGGAGGGGAAAGACAGGCAGAAGAGGCGTCTCTCCCTTTGCCCCTCCCACGGCTCTCCTTTTGTCCACTTTGCTCCCTCTTCTCTCGCCAGCCCTCCCCAGGCCAGGAAGCGCCATATTGATCTTCCTCATGCTCTCCACCGAGTCCCCCGTCAGTTCTCGTTTCCCCCGGAGGCCAAGCGAGGGAGCTCAAGGGCGCCCCCCTGCGCCCCCCCCCCAAGACGCGCACTCTAAGCAAAAGTGTAATTTGCCTTGAGCCGCCTCTGGAGGCAGAGAAAGATTGCGACTCGCAACTGTGGAGGGGCATTTACAGAGGCGCCCCGGCGCCCCTGGAAAAACAAACTATTCAGCAACCGCTTACTTAGCGTAATGGAAGAACCGCCCCTGTTTATGGTTTCTTACCATGACAGCAGATGCAAGTCCCCACATGTTCTCCTAGAAATGAAGCGTGAGAGCCACAAGTGACTCGCCCATCCATAATTCTTCCAAATGGACGGTTCAGCTGTTAGCAACAGAACGTTTCTGAAAGTCTCTCAGCATTTACTATCTATCTATATATATAAATGCTCTGTGCATAATGAGTACCCTAAAAACAAAAGAACCAATGAACGAAATCACACCAAATTTGGCAACAAAACGTCTCACAATACAAGGAGTGACCATCACTCAAAAAATTATGATTTTGTCATTTGGGAATTGTAGTTGCTGGGATTTATAGTTCACCTACAATCAAAGAGCATTCTGAACTCCACCACTGATGGAATTGAACCAAGCTTGGCACACACAGAACTCTCATGACCAACAGAAAATACTGGAAGGGTTTGATGGGCATTTGGGAGTTATCGTTCACCTACATCCAGAGAGCACTGTGGACTCAAACAATGATGGATCTGGACCAAAGTTGGCACAAGCACTCAATACGCCTAAATATGAACACAGATGGAGTTTGAGGGAAATAGACCTTGACATTTGGGAGTTGTAGTCACTGGGATTCACAGTTCACCTGCAATCAAAGAGCATTCTGAACCCCATGAATGATAGAATTGGGGCAAACTTCCCACACAGAACACCCATGACCAACGGAAAATACTTGAGGCCATCCAGTCCAGCTCCCTTCAGCAGGGCAAGAAAATGTAATCAAAGCCCTCCTGACAAAGAGCCATCCAGCCATAGATTAGATAGATAGACAGTCAGACAGACAGACAGATAGATAAGGAGTTGTAGTTGCTGGGATTTATAGTTCACCTACAATCAAATAGCATGATATAATTGAACCAACTGGGGCATACAGGACTCCCATGACCAAAAGAAAACACTAGAAGGGTTTGGTAAGCGTTGACCTTGAATTTGGGAGTTGTAGTTCACCTACATCCAGAGACTACCATGGACTCAAAGAATGATGGATCTGGACCAAACTTGGCACGAATATTCCATATGCCCAGATATGAACACAGATGGAGTTTGGGGAAAATAGACTTTGACATTTGGGAGTTGTAGTTACTGGGATTTATAGTTCACCTACAATCAAAGAGTGTTCTGAACCCCACCAATGACAGAATTGGGCCAAACTTCCCAGACAGAACCCCTCTGACCAAGAGAGGATAATCAAGGCCATCCAGTCCAACTCCCTTCACCAGGGCAAGAAAATGTAATCAAAGCCTTCCTGACAAAGAGCCATCCAGCTATAGATATAGATAGATATGATTCACACACAGAAATATAGTATCATAGATTTGAAAGGGACCCCTGAAGAAACCAACCCACTTTCTCATTACTATATTTTCCATATCAACAGACTGGGCCACAGCAACGCTAGAGGACAGCTAGTGTTTTTATATAAAACAGTCAACCTTGTCTACTATGGTTATCTCAGTCCAAAAGAGACCCAAATAAAGCACCTACCAGCTTGCCTATGGTTGTCAATGCTCTTTCATTCCGTTTTCATTTTCACATTGAATGCCTGGGGGGAAAAAACATCCAAATCGAAGCTAGTTTTGAAGCAGCTTTGCCCATTAGTTCCAAAATCAGAACTGACATTCAACTTAGGGGAACTGTCAAGTGCCTGAAATGGGTGATGCGAGAAACCTTCTTCCCTGCCCTTGCAGGCATCCTTTCAGGGTTCTTCAAGGGTTCTGTTCAATCTCAAGGAGATTTTGGGGAAAGTTTTTCCCCCTCTTGAGCATTCAGAAAGAGCACTTGAAAAAAACCCATATGTGAAAAGTTCATGGACATCAGGTGGTTACTAGATCAAACCAAGGTGAGAGAACCAGCACTTGTTTGAAATCACATGGAGAGCTCAGCACAGATACTAGAGGGTCTTGTGCCGTCACACCCAGACGCCTTAAAAATAAAACTGCGATGTGCTGCTCTCTTTGTCTGAGCGGACCGCTGGTGAAAGGATCTTTGAGCAAAATTTGCAAATACTAAGTAAGGGGCTTTGAATGAAATTAACAGCAAAAGAGAGACATACCCTTTCTCTGTAGAAAAAGAGCAGCACGGAAGAAAATGTTTTTAAGATGTGACATATAGAGGTACTTTTCTTACACAGGATGTGTTGTGGTTAACTTCAAAGGTTGTTTTTTGAAGCGCAGAGTCCGCATGTACAAAAAGGTACTTTCCATCAAAAGGTCAAGAGAGGGGGCTGGAAAGAGAGTACTTTCCATAACAAAAAAAATGTTCTTGTTTACTTGAGGTTATATATTTGGTGGTCAAAAGCCAAGGGGGCATGGCAGTCACTTGATGGGTAGCATCTGTGTATGTTGCCTGACTGTCCGTCTTCTTCATGAAGAAACTAAAAATAAACATTGTTTTTTTGATCTTTCATTGGTACTGTCTCCTTCCTTTTGTGCTCACGTGACGTGGACCTGAGAAGACCCAATTTAGGGTCTCTAACACTGAGATCTTTCTTTAGAAGCTCAAATTTTCTGAGTAACTGAGTCCACTTCAGATATGGAACACCAAACAAAGTATTTATTTCCAAAGTCCCTGCAGACTTGGCACAGCTTATCAAAGTTACAAACAGTCAATTGGTAAAGCATAAAGATGAGTTTTCCCTTCCTCCAAAAAGTAAAAAGAATTCTGGAATCCCTTACCCTAACCCTGAGCTCCAATGGTCAGAAAAAAGCAGGTTTTCCCCCTATCTATTGCTCAAAGTTAGCTTTGGAGGCAAATGCTCACTACTATCTATCTAACTCAATAGTTCTTTCTCAATAAACTCAATACTCAATACTTTCTCAATAGCTACTCTATTAATCTATCTATCTATAATTTCTCTATAAACTCAATAAGCTTCTCTACCTATCTGTCTCAATATAGCTCAATAATTATCTATAACTCAATATTAATGGCTCAATAATTATCTATAACTCAATAAGCTATAACTCAACATTAATAGCTCAATATTAATAACTATATCTTTCTATCTATTTCTCAATATCTATCTCAATAGTTATCTATAACTCAATATTGCTCTATAGTACTTGCAATGGTTTCTCAGAGCTTCCCTGATCTGGCCACCAGCACATCTGAATAGTTCCTTTAGACTGAAAAGGCAGGGGAGATTCTAAAATGGAGATCCTTTCCCTGGGAGAAGGGGCGGGCTCTAAACTCAAAGAGCTGCTCTCTAGGCCAATAGCTGCAAAGGATCTGCAGATTGGCTTTCCTGCCTCTGAAACTGCTAACCTTTTAGGGCTTTGCAAAGCTGCAGCAACCCTGAGAGAAATCCAAGGAGAAGACACTCTAAGCAACTAAAAAGGTAATGTAAACCAGACTCCTGGGAGATGGAACAGGTCTGTCTTTAGGAAAGACACCCCAATTCAATATCGACAGAAGGCATTTATTAAACTTCTGACATATTTCTTTTATTTTCTGTCTGCCATTTTCCCAATTGAATATACTATGACTATGGATGTAAGAGCTGGACCATAAGGAAGGCTGAGCGAAGGAAGATAGACACTGTGGTGCTGGAGGAAAATTCTGAGAGTGTCTTGGACCGCAAGAAGATCCAACCAGTTGATACTCAAGGAAATAAAGCCCGGCTGCTCATTGGAGGGAAGGATAAGGGAAGCAAAGATGAAGTCCTTTGGCCACATCACGAGAAGACAGGAAAGCTTGGAGAAGAGAATGATGCTGGGGAAAATGGAAGGAAAAAGGAGGAGGGGCTGACTAAGGGCAAGATGGATGGATGTGGCTTGACTCTGAAGGAGCTGGGGTTGGTGACGGCTGAAAGGGAACTCTGGTGTGGGCTGGTCCATGAGATCGCAAAGAGTTGGATTCAATTGAATGAATAAACAACAACAAAAAGAGAGCTTTGTACTGGACACAGCTCACAAACATCATTGGAGCTTGTAAGAATCAGTTGGTGAGTGTGTCAACTGAAAATGCAAGGCATGAAGCTGATTGGTTGGGCCATGCCTGGGGAGCTAGCTGAGCCTGGGAGTTTTGGCAACAGTTACATATTTAGGGTTGAACTGTGCAGGTGCTTGCAGAGAGAGAGAGAGAGGGAGGGAGGGAGAGAGGGAAGGAGGAGAGAGAGAGAGAGAGAGAGAGAGTTCTTGCTTCATAAGCTGCTGGAAGGAGATCTTCCACATGTGTGAGCCAATGCAAGTGTTCACATGATTGTATATATGTTTCTCTGCACTACAAAGAGTAAACTACTTGTTCTTTACTGATCATCTGCATGGCATATTTTTCTTTCTCTGGCAAGACAGTGTGTGGACTAGTAAAACGTAAACTATCTTTGATTATTATTATGCCACAAACATATCCTTTGTAAACACATAATTTCCCACCCAGTTTAGACACTGTTCTTATGTTTGATGTGCAAGAACCTAAAGTGACAAAACTTGACACTATTTGATTGGAGCATGCGATAGATGTACAAAGTTAGGAGAAGTAGGATATTGCCTTCTTCCAAAGTATCTGAATCTAAGGCTATCTAGGGATATTGAATGTTTGGAGGTGCAGGAGAACAAAGGGAAACACTTTTTCATACATCCCATTAATTTCAAGGATATATAGTCCTCAAGGCATGAAGTTGACCCTACTTTGGACTGGTTTTCAATGGAGATTAGAAACATTTATGGAAGATATGTTACATTAAATCCTACTGGAAACAAATTGTTGAAATTTCTCATTCCTTCTTTAGAGAAGAAAATTAGGGAAGAATTTCATATTTGGTATACGTTAGGGCCGGGTTTAGATCAGGCTCTTGAGTTTTACTTATAAGGCATGATACTTTGTGTAGTGTGCACAGTTTAGGGCCAAATGTCTTCTACGATACTTGGAAGCTTGATGATAATGGAGAGAGATATGACCCTAACTCCACTGAAGTAATTAATTTAAGGTGCATTTGAGTTCTCCAGAAGCTGGGTTATTTTCACTCACATCCAATTAAACACTCAATCCTTTTGCTTTCCCCATCTGCTAATGTCTGATAAGCTTTCTTTAGGACGGCAGCCCTGTTGAGAATAGTGCTGGGTTTAATTCTTTTGTTTACTCATAATGTATCCTTTAGTTAAAGTCTTGTTATATTGCCTAAACAAAGGTCTTGCAATCTTGAGAAGAATTTCAGAACAGCTCAGGGGCCAGAGTTCCCATGTGCATGTTTCAATGTTACCCCTCAAAATTGCGTGTGTTGGTGCGGGGTTAGACATGTTTGTTACAAGAATGGGAAAGGCAGGAGGAAATGCAATGGTTGTTATTAACCATCAAGTTGACTTTGACTCATGGTCAGAGGTGGCCCTAGGTAATTTTCAACGGTAAGCAAACAGTATTTTGGCGCCCCCCCCCCCCCAACCAATCATATATATATATATATATATATATATATATATATATATATATATATTCTGTTCGTCGTGGGAGTTCTGTGTGCCATATTTGGTTCAATTCCATCATTGGTGGAGTTCAGAATGCTCTTTGATTGTAGGTGAACTATACATCCCAGTAACTACACTTGCTGCACTTGCTCCCTTGCCTGGCCCGCTTTGGGTCCGAAGGCGTGCCTGAAGACCCTGGCGTGTGCACCAAAAGCCACCTCTTCTCCTGACTTTCTCCTCAGCCATTGGGACCAAGAGAGAGAGAGAGAGAGAGAGAGAGAGAGGGGTGGAGATGCCCACCTTTCCTGAAGGTAGGAGCAAAAACAAAGGAGGGGGCGGAGGTGGGAGATACCTCCAGCCGGAGGGGCTCTCTCTCTCTCTTGGTCCCAATGGCTGAAGAGAAAGTCAGGAGAACAGGTGACTTTTGGTGTGCACGCTGGGGTCTTCAGAAACGCTTCTGGACCCGAAGTGGGCCAGGCACGGCGGCTCCGCCCCTTGGCCCACTCGCCGATTGGGGAGAGGAGAGGAGGCGGGGGGAGTGCCGGGGGATTGGGAAAGGGAGCCAGTCATGGGGAAGGGATCGAATGCGGAGAACGATTGAGCACCGGCTCTGCTCGTGCACCCGGTGGCCAGGTGGCGTAGGAACGAGAGGGGCAAGGTGAGGCTCAAGGGCCCGGCCCCTTTGGGAAGAGGATCGCCTGGCAGTGAGGCAAGAAAGCCAAGGCTCCCTCCGGACTGCTAGGGCTGTTGTGAGCTGAGGGGGTGCTCCTCAAGTGGCGGTTGAGGGGCATTTACAGAGGCACCTCTGCGCCCCTGGCAAAAAAAGTGTTCTGCGACTGCTTACTTCGCATAATGGACGAGCTGCCTCTGCTCATGTGACTTGATAATGGAGAAATCTCCAAGATCCCCACTCATCAACAGTGGTTAGATTAATTTACAAAGAATCCTGCATGTCCTGATGTTAAATGTTTTCAAAGTGGAGGGCAATTGTACCCATATAGCAGGTATGGGCAAACCCAGACCCGGGAGCCAGATGCGGCCCCTTGGGCTCTTTTCTCAGGCCCTCCTTTCTCTCACCATCCTATCCTTCCTTCCTTTCTTCTCTCTTTCCTTCCTCCTTCCCTCCCTCTTTCTCCTTCCCTTCCATCCTATTGTCCTTCTTTCTTTCCTATCCTTTCTTACCTGCCTCTTTCTCCCTCCTTCCTTCTCTTCCACTGTTTTGTCCTTCCTTCCCTCTCTCCCTCTTCCTCCTTCTTTCCTTCCTTCTTTTGCCTTTCCTTCTCTCTTTCCTTCCTCCTTCCCTCCCTCTTTCTCCTTCCTTTCCACCCTATCATCCTTCTTTCTTTCCTATCCCTTCTTACCTGTCTCTTTCTCCCTCCTTCCTTCTCTTCCACTGTTTTGTTCTTCCTTCTCTCCTTCCCTCTTTCTCCTTCCCTCTTTCTCCTTCCTTCCTTCCTTCCTTCCTTCCTTCCTTCCCTTTTTGTCTTTGCTTCCTCCTTCTCTCCTTCTTCCTCCTTCCTTTCCACCCTATCAGTCTTCTTTCTTTCTTCCCTACCCTTCCTTACCTCCCTCTTTCTCCCTCCTTTCTTCCCTTCCACCATTTTGTCCTTCCTTCCCTCTCTCCCTCTCCTTCCTTCCTTCTTTTGTCTTTCCTTCCTTTTCTCTTTCCTTCCTCCTTCCCACCCTCTTTTTCATTCCTTTCCACCCTATCGTCCTTCTTTCTTTCTTTCTTTCTTTCTTTCTTTCTTCCCTCCCTACCTTCCTTCCCTCCCTCTTTCTGCCTCCTTCCTTCTCTTCTGTCCTTCCTTCCCTCGATCCCTCTTCCTTCCTTCCTTCCTTCCTTCCTTCCTTCCTTCTTTCCTTCTTTCCTTCTTTCCTTCCTTCTTTTGTCCTTCTTTCCTTTTCTCTTTCCTCCCTCCTCCCTCCCCTCTTTCTCCTTCCCTTCCACCCTATCATCCTTCTTTCTTTCATCCCTACCCTTCCTTACCTCCCTCTTTCTCCCTCCCTCCTTCTCTTCCACTGTTTTGCCCTTCCTTCCTCTCTCCCTCTTTCTCCTTCCTTCCTTCCTTCCTTCCCTTTTGTCTTTCCTTCCTTCTCTCTTTCCTTCCTCCTTCCCTCCCTCTTTTTCCTTCCCTTCCACCCTATCATCCTTTTTTTTCTTCCCTGTCCTTTCTTACCTCCCTCTTTCTCTCTCCTTCTTTCTCTTCCATTGTTTATTCCTTCCTTCCATCCATCCCTCTCTCCCTCTTTCTCCTTCTTTCCTTCCATTTTGTCTTTCCTTTCTTCTCTCTTTCCTTCCTCCTTCCCTCCCACTTTCTCCTTCCGTTCCACCTTGTCAGCCTTCTTTCTTTCCTACCCTTCCTTACCTCCCTCCTTCCTTCTCTTCCACTGTTTTGTCCTTCCTTCCTTCCTTCTTTCCCAGGACCAGTTTTAGGAGCCTCGCATGATAATGTCCATATAGTTTTAGACCAGTAGTAAGAGCTGAATGGCAAAATACTTGTGGCTTCCTTTCCCAATGGACTCCTAAAGCAGCCTGTTCCTCTCTTCTTCCATCTATACTTCAGAATTACAAAATTGTAACTCGCTTAAGACTTCCCTGAATTAATTTGTTTTGCTCCATCCTTGCTTGGCCACTGCCTCCTATTGGAAGCAACCCATGTCTCTGCAGAGACCTTCCTTGAAGTGTGCAGACAGCAGGGGTTGGGATAGAATCCTTTTAATTAGCACACCCTGGTGGGAACAGAAATGTGCCAATTAAGAGATTATCCCTTCTCCCTAATCCTCATAGGGGTGAATTGTGCCAGGGAGAACAGGACCAGACTGAAAACTGGCGGTTCAACAAGAACAGCATACGACAAAGTAACATACAAGACTGCCATAATATCAACACATAGGTGCCATGCAGACACGTAATATCTCTGCCACGTCACATGCAGAAAATAATCTTTGTTTACATTTTAATCTTTCAAAAATTATTATTATTGGTTCCAGCTTATCATAAATCCATGAGAGTTGACGTGGTTCACTAGTAGAGTACTAGAGGTGGATTGGGAAAGCTAGTCTAAACTCCATTTGGCTGGGAAGTTAATTTAGTGAATTGGACTCAATCTGTGTTTCTCAGAGTAATATTATTCACTTCAGCTTCTTGGAGAGAGTTGGAACAGAAACGTAAAGAGTGAATTACACACAGTCCAGTAGGAACTGCGGCAGTTTGGGACATTTAGAATCCAAGGTCTAAATCCAATATCACACCAGTGGATTTACACCATTAGATTATCCCACTGTGCAACAGTTGTGCATGAGGCTCTCTCTCTCTCTCTCTCTCTCTATATATATATATATATATATATAATAAACACACACTTTCTCACACACACACACTAGCTTGGGGACCAGGTGATGGTCAGGGTAATTTGAAAGGCATTGCTTGTCTTTGTTTCAAATTGAGTCTAGATCCAATGACAGTTGGTTCAATGGGTGCAAGTGAACTACAACTCCTATATGCAAGTCCGGTCAGCCATCCTCCTCCAAACCACACCAAGATGTAGAGTGGGTCATGGGGGTTCTGTGTGCCAAGTTTGGTCTTGATCACTCATTGGTGTGGGTTGCAGTGGTGTGAGGAAGTGAGTGAAGGTACTGGAAGTCCCATCATTCATGGACCATCATCCCCAAACCCCACCAGGATGTAGAGTTGGTCATGGGGAAACTGTGTATCAAGTTTGGTCTTTATCATTCATTGCTGTGGGGTGCAATGGTCTCTGGAAGTTAGTGAAGGTACTGCATATCCCATCATCCATGATCTGTGGTCCCACAAACCGCACCAGGACATAAAGTGGGTTATGAGGGCTCTCAGTGGGTGTGAATGAACTACAACTCCCATATGCAAGTCCCATTGTCTATGGTCTATCATCCTCCAAAGGGCACCAGGATGTAGAGTGGGTCATGGGGACTCAGTATGCCAACTTTGGTCTTAATCAGTCATTGGTGTGGGTTGCAGTGGTCTGAGGAAGTGAGTGAAGGTACTGGAGGTCCCATCGTTCATGGACCATCTTCCCCAAAGCCCACCAAAATGTAGAATTGGTCATGGGGGAACTTTGTGTCAAGTTTGGTCTTTATCCTTCATTGGTGTGGATTGCAGTGGCTCTGTGTGCCAACCTTGGTCATGATCAGTCATTGCTGTTTGCACTCAATCTGAAAAGACACAATTGTTAGCACAATGGGGCTTTTTCACAATTGACTTAGATATTAGGGCTGATTCATATTTAAATTAGCTTACGATCCGATATTGAACCATTCAGGAGCAACTAAAAATCGAAACGAATTTTTCAATTCATTTCGTAATTGTTTCGTAATTGTTTAGAAATTGTTTTGAAATCGTTTCGAATTTTTTTCGAAATTTTTTCGTTATTATTTCCGTATGTCTGGTGCAAGTTTTATAGTTGTTTGTTTTATCAGTGATAAAAAAATAAACTATCACACCAACAGTCAACAACAGAGGGAGAGGGAAGCTTCAGATGTTCCCCCTGTCCCATTTGGAGGTTTTTTTAAGCATACTGCGCAATCGCGTCCGCCATTAATGAATCGATTCGTAATTGTTTCATAATTGTTTCGTAATTTCCGAAATTTCGTATATTTTGAACTTTTTTAAAGAAAAATTTTGGAATTCTTTTAAAAAACGTAACGCAAAACCCACCTAAAAATGAATCGAGTTTAGAAACAAATTTTTCCGTGGTTGCCCAGCCCTATTAGATATGGACTCAAATCTTAAAGTAACAATTGATGATGTCAGGCCATTGCCCACAAGTCAATGGGTGAAAAGTCATATATGGTTTATGAAAGAAACTATTGAGTGCAGTGCACTATTCTATTGAAACGTGTTTATTTCTATGTATGACCATTAGGGTTGGGTGGTTTCGTTCGTTAATTTCGTAATTCGTTATTGATTCATATTTAAATTAGCTTACGATACGATATTGAACCATTCAGGAGCAACTAAAAATCGAAACAAATTTTTCAATTCATTTCGTAATTGTTTTGAAATTGTTTCGAAATCGTTTCGAAATCGTTTCGTTATTATTTCTGTATGTCTGGTGCAAGTTTTATAGTTGTTGTTTGTTTTATCAGTGATAAAAAAATAAATTATCACACCAACAGTCAACAACAGAGGGAGAGGGAAGCTTCAGAAGTTCCCCCTGTCCCATTTGGAGGGTTTTTTAGCGTATTGCGCAATCGCGTCCGCCATTAACGAATCGATTCGTTATTGTTTCATAATTGTTTCGTAATTTCCGAAAATTTGTATATTTTGAACTTTTTTAAAGAAAAAATTTGGAATTCTTTTAAAAAACGAAACGCAAAAACCCCCAAAAAACGAATTGAATTTAGAAACAATTTTTTCCATGGTTGCCCAGCCCTAATGACCATTACAACTATGCATCCATGTTGGGGGGGGGGGGGGGGCTGAACTTTGAATGATGAAGACCTTATAAGCACCTGAAGCCAACATGCTAAGAATATCATTGTCACCATCAACAACAGGTTGTGTTCCTTCTAAATATGTCTGTTTATAGAGTACAGTGTGATGATCCAAAACATTGTGGTCACATCTTTTCAAGGTTTGCACAAACACATAGATTTCCACCATCATAAGTAAAAGAAACCACTCCTGGTAAATAAGCACAGATGTAGAGTTGGCGGTCTAACAGCCTGTCCTGTATTTCAACCTGGCATGAGGCAGAACTGTCTCTGAGCTTTGGAAGCAAATAATAAACCTCTTTAGAGTTATACCTGGTAAAAATCTGTTCCAGTCTGCCATACTTCCTGAGCAGATTGCAGAATCCACAAACCTTAAATTAGGCTTTGTCTCTTTTCCTTGGAGATACTCAGCGTGCTAAGGGATGTGATTTCAGCCTTTGAGATGGTTGAACAGAAGCTATCAGAAGCTCTAGGTGCTCTTACTGCCTATTACAGGGAAAACCAGCTGATCCCTAATCCATCTAAAACACAGACATGTGCCTTTCACCTTAAGAACAGACAAGCATCCCGAGCTCTGAGGATCACCTGGGAAGGAATCCCACTAGAGCATTGCAGCACACCCAAATACCTGGGAGTCACTCTGGACTGTGCTCTGACCTACAAGAAGCACTGCCTGAACATCAAGCAAAAAGTGGGTTCTAGAAACAATATCATATGACAGCTGACTGGCACAACCTGGGGATCACAACCAGACACAGTGAAAACATCTGCCCTTGTGCTATGCTACTCTGCTGCTGAGTATGCATGTCTAGTGTGAAACACATCTCACCACATTAAAACAGTAGATGTGGCTCTTAATGAGACATGCCGCATTATCACGGGGTGTCTGCGCCCTACACCACTGGAGAAATTACACTGTCTAGCCAGTATTGCACCACTTGACATCCGCCGGGAAATAGCAGCCAATCTCCAGCTCATCCCCTGTTTGGGTATCAGCCAGCACGCCAATGACTTAAATCTAGAAATAGTTTTCTAAGATCTACAGAGACACTCTCTGGAACACCTCAGCAAGCGAGAGTCCAAAAGTGGCAGGCTCAAACCCAGAACCTCAAACCATGGCTGATACCAAATGAGAGACTCCCTCCTGGGCACACAGAAGACTGGGCGACTTGGAAGGCACTGAACAGACCACTGAACAGACTCTGGCACCACGAGATGCAGAACCAACCTTAGGAAATGGGGCCACAAAGTGGAATCCACGACATGCGAGCGTGGAGAAGAGCAAACCACTGACCACCTGCTGCAATGCAACCTGAGCCCTGCCACATGCACAATGGAGGACCTCCTTGCGGCAACACCAGAGGCACTCCAAGTGGCCAGATACAGGTCAAAGGACATCTAATCAATTACCAAACTTGCAAATTTTGTGTTTTGTCTATTTGTTTGTTTTGTTCTGTTAGAACAAAATAAATGTATGAAGTACCATTGCTGTTCATTTTCTGTGCGATTTCCAAAATGGGGCTGTAACTCAAAGGAGACTCTTGGGTTGAATTGGACATTGGCTGGAGCAGACTTTGACCCCATATCTACTGTCATATTTGCCTTCTAGAAACAACCCACGCCATTAAACCACATGAGAAATTGGCAATATTATTAGGCTCAACTTTGACCAAGCTGATAAACAGTTTCTTGAAAATAGCTCAAAAGCATGCCTTAAATCAATTCAGTTTTACTGGGTGGATTTCCTTCTCAGAGAATAATCATATTCATTTTCTTGCCTTCATTTCACTTTTTAATTTTTTTTTAATTTTCTACTGCATTTATGATCCTGAGCCAGCTCTTTTAAAGCATGTTTTATGAAGGATTTTGCCCTACTTGTAAGTAATGGCCAATGTACTTTAATTGGCTAGATCTCATTTCCCTTAATGTTTAATAAAACAACTTAAAGGCTATCTAAAAATAAAACTGATGTTTATGTTGAGCTTAAGCAAACAATTAACTTTAGGAGCATGTCCTTGAGCATCTCAGAATCTACTGTGCTAATTTGGTGGGAAACTTTGCAGGGGAATGAAATGAAGAAGGCATCCAAGGAAACTCAACAGTCTGAACATATTGGATTTGTTAATCTACCTCTGGATAATAGGCAGTTCAGGACAGAAGATGGATTTGAAATCTCTAGGTACATTAATAGATATCTCACCATGCTAAAAGAGTGGATGCAGCTCTTAATGAGACATGCTGCATTATTATTATTACATTTACTAGCCGTCCCCTACCACACATTGCTGTGGCCCTCATGGGGGTTCTGTGTGGGAGGTTTGGCCCAATTCTATCATTGGTGGGATTCAGAATGCTCTGTGATTGTAGGCGAACTATAAATCCCAGCAACTACAAATGTCAAGTTTCCATTTTCCCCTTGTCTGTCTCCTGAGGAATCTGTATACGGACCAAGTAGCAACAGTCAGAACTGACCATGGAGCAACAGACTGGTTCAAGATTGGGAAAGGCGTATGGCAGGGTTGTCTACTCTCACCCAACCTATTCAACTTGTATGCAGAACACATCATGTGTGGGGCTTGATGAATGCAAGGCTGGGGCAAAAATTGCTAGAAGAAACATTAACAACCTTAGATATGCAGATGACACCACTTTGATGGCTGAAAGCGAGGAGGAGCTGAGGAGCCTTCTAATCAAGGTGAAAGAAGAAAGCGCAAAAGCCAGGTTGCAGTTAAACATAACAAAAACCCCCAAGATTATGGCAACAAGAATGACTGACAACTGGGAAATAGAGGGAGAAAACGTGGAGGCTGTGACAGACTTTGCATTTCTAGGTGCAAAGATGAGTACAGACACAGACTGCAGCCAGGAAATCACAAGAAGCTTCCTTCTTGGGAGGAGAGCAATGTCCAATCTCGATAAAATAATTGTGACGGCGCGAGTGGTGCCACCTATGTATAGAACTGTTAGTTGTAAGACTTAAACTGTTGTATCATGCTTAATCCTGCCCCTTTTTACCCTGTTTATGTATAGTTGTATGGGTTGGTTGCTTGTAGCTGTCAATCAGTTCTGTTTGGCTCCACCTCTTCCTTCAAGAGGGGAGAACTTCCTTTTTCTTCTTCATTCTGCCATCAGAGGTCATACCAGATGGACATGAGTAAGAATTTGACTCTAAAGGATCCTGATTTAAGTTACCTCTTAGCACCAGTTCTGAGGTTTTTTACCCCTGGGACTCATGCTTTATGTCCAGATCGTCCTGGACAATTATTGAGGAGACCGAGGCACCTTCAAGCCAGTTCTTTTGGCACCAAAGGAAGATCCTGAATCTTCAAAACATAGGCCATCTGAACTGGGGTTGTGGTTTGCTCCGGCATTCACAGCCATTGAGGAAAGAGGAAACTTGGTGAAGCTTCTCAGCTTCAAACCCCTTGGACTCAGGACTAATTGAGACTGTAATGTATGTTTTCCTTCACCCCTCTAGCTCATTGCTTTGAAGAAATGACTTTGTGATAAATAAAACGAATTTTGAGCTATTTACAGCGTTTTGGGTTTTTGGGAGTTCCAGTTCCTATAGGAGGGCAAGAAGCGATCCCCTGGGGGAAAGATGCCATGTCCATCCCTCCTTTATTGAGAGTAATAGCCCCCAGGCGTGACGGCACAATAATGAAGAGTAGAGACATCACACTCGCAACAAAGATCCGTATAGTTAAAGCAATGGTATTCCCTGTAGTCACCTACGGATGTGAGAGCTGGACCATAGGGAAGGCTGAGCGAAGGAAGAGAGATGCTTTGGAACTGTGGTGTTGGAGAAAAGTTCTGAGAGCCTTTGAAGGTGAGAAGATCCAACTAGTCCACACTTCAGGAAATAAAGCCCGACTGTTCATTGGAGGGAAGGATAGTAGAGGCAAAGATGAAGTCCTTTGGCCACATCATGAGAAAAAAGGAAAGCTTGGAGAAGACAACGATGCTGGGGAAAATGGAAGGAAGAAGGAAGAGGGGCCGACCAAGGGCAAGATGGGTGGATGGATCCTTGAAGTGACCGGCTTGACCTTGAAGGAGCTGGGGGTGGTGACGGCTGATTGGAAGCTCTGGCGTGGGCTGGTCTATGAGGTTACCAAGAGTCGGAAACGACTGAACGAATAAACAACAACAACATGGGTAAAGTAATCAATAACATTTCTAAAAAAAACAACAACCCAGCAACAACATGTGAATGGGAATTACAAATGTTCTACGTAAATTGATGGGTTGCATTGTTAGAGATGAAAGGATCAAGTATATCCTTTTCTCTGCTGTTGAAGGAAAGTCATCATGACTGCTACAAAGATAAATCAATTCTCGCAACTCCTTTAGAATTCTTTGACAGCCTTAATGCGTACATGGAAAAGTGTGTCACATTGCATACTTGGACTTTCACAAAACATGTGACAAAGTTGCTCACCAAAGGAGCTGAAACTAAAAGACGAGTGCAGTAAAAAAGAAGAACAAGAAAAAGAGCTGGGATGAATTGACAGCTCTCGCAGTCAGGTGAGAGGGAAGTGGGCACCCCCGAAATGTAGATTCAGACAAGTGTTTCTTCATTCCTTCACAATAGGGAGGAAAGAAATTGGATCGGACTCGACAAACTTGATGAAAGTGTGCCTTCCTTCGGATTTGCTGTGAGAAAATCTACACCTTTTCTCAAATATTCCCACGTTGTTGAGGCATTTCTGAGAGATAAAGTGCAAAATTGCAAAATTGCGGACTAGAAGAATGTGAAGTTTCACAACAGACTCTAAAGCGGTGTTTCTCAACCGTCCTAATGCCGTGACCCCTTAATGCAGTTCCTCATGTTGTGCTGACCCCCAACTATAAAATTATTTTCCTTGCTGCTTCATAGCTGTCATTTTGCTACTGTCGTGAATCACAATGTAAATATCTGCTATGCAGGATGTATTTTCATTCACTGGACTCAATTTGGCACACATATCCAATACGCCCTAATTTGAATATTGGTGGGGTTGGGGGGAGAGGATTGAATTTGTCATTTGGGAGTTGTAGTTGCTGGGATTTATAGTTAACCTACAATCAGAGAGCATTCTGAACTTTACCAACTATGGAATTAAACTAAATACAGAACTCCCATGACCAACAGAAAATACTGGAAGGGTTTGATGGGTTCCACAGCTGAGGGGCCACCACCAAGAAGGCCCTGTCTCTCGTCCACGCCAAATGTACTTGTGACGCAGGCAGGACCGAGAGCAGGGCCTCCCCAGACGATCTTAACATCCTAGCTTTTTCATAGGAGGAGATGCGTTCGGACAGGTAAGTTGGGCCAGAACTGTTTAGGGCTTTATGGGCTAAAGCCAGCACTTTGAATTTTGCCCGGTAGCAAACTGGCATCCAGGGGAGCTGGCGCAAAAGAGGGGTTGTATGCTCCTTGAGTGCTGCTCCTATTAGTAACCTGGCTGCCATCCGTTGGACCATTTGAAACTTCTGGACAGTCTTCAAAGGCAACCCCACATAGAGAGTGTTGCAGTAGTCTATACGAGATGTAACCAAAGCGTGGACTACCATGGCCAAGTCAGACTTCCCAAGGTACGGGGAAGTCAGTACCTATTGATCTATCACATTTGCATGTTTTTGAACTGCTAGGTTGGCCAAAGCTGGGGCTAAGAGTGGGAGCTCATGCCACTCCCTGGATTCAAACCTTTTGGTCAGTAAGTTCAGCAGCTCAGCGGTTTAACCCACTGTGCTACTGGGGGCACCTTATGCTGTATGGAGTCAAAATAAGCTTAACTATTATTTATTTATTTATTTGCTTTATTTCTATACCGCATTTTTCAGCCCTTAACAGGCGACTCAATGCGGTTTACATGGTACAATTATCAAACAGTGTCAGTGCAATTAAAACATAACAATGCAACAAACAGGATCAACAGCATCAATCCACAACAGTTAACAATCAACAAGACAGATCAACAAAACAGACATAACATAACACCTCAGTTGAAATCAGATCCGTTCACATAATCCTTGTGCCATTCCTATGTTCCATTTACCGTCTTCCTTTGATTGGTTGCACTGCTTAACCAAACGCTTGTTCATAAAGCCAAGTCTTAACCATTCTCCGAAACGTCAGCAGCAAAGGTGCCTGTCTGATGTCTGCCGGTAGGGCGTTCCATAGGCGAGGGGCCACCACTGAGAAGGCCCTGTCTCTCGTCCCCGCCAAGCGCGCCTGTGACGCAGGCGGGATCGAGAGCAGGGCCTCCCCAGACGATCTTAATGTTCTGGTCGGTTCATAGGTGGAGATGCGTTCGGAGAGGTAAGCAGGGCCAGAACCGTTTAGGGCTTTATAGGCTAAAGCCAGCACCTTGAATTGTGCCCGGTAGCGGATTGGCAGCCAGTGGAGCTGGTTCAGCAGAGGAGTGGTGTGCTCCCTGAGTGCCGCTCCCGTTAGCAACCTGGCCGCCGAGCGCTGGACCATCTGAAGCTTCCGGGCAGTCTTCAAAGGCAACCCCACGTAGAGCGCGTTGCATTAATCAATCCGGGATGTAACCAGAGCGTGGACTACCGTGGCCAAGTCACGGTAGTGGCCAACTATTGATTTTTCTCCTAAAATTACTCATTTGCAGGATGAGATTTTGTTTTTATGCTTACATACAGGGGCGGCTCATCCATTACGCAAAGTAAGTGGTCGCAGAACACTTTTTTTTGCCAGGGGTGCAGAGGCACCTCTGTAAATGCCCCTCGACCGCCACTTGAGGAGCGCCCCCTCAGCTCACAACAGCCCTAGCAGTCCGGGGGGAGCCTCGGCTTTCTTGCCTCGCTGCCGGGCGATCCTTTTCCCAAAGGGGCCGGGCCCTTGAGCCTCGCCTAGCCCCTCTCGTTCCTGCTCCACCCGGCCACCGGGTGTGCGAGCAGAGCCGGCGCTCAATCGTTCTCCGCGTTCGATCCCTTCCCCATGACCGGCTCCCTTTCCCGATCCCCCGGCGCTTCACCCGCCTCCTCTCCTCTCCCCAATCCGCGGGTGGGCCAAGGGGTGGAGCCACCACGCCCGGCCCGCTTCGGGTCCGGAGGCGTGTTTGAAGACCCCAGTGTGCACACCAAAAGTCGCCTCTTCTTCTGACTTTCTCTTCAGCCATTGGCACCAAGAGAGAGAGAGAGAGAGAGAGAGAGAGAGAGCACCTCCGGCTGGAGGTATCTCCCACCTCCGCTCTCTCATTTGTTTTTGCGCCTACCTTCAGGAAAGGTGGGCATCTCCTTTAGGCTTGGGCAATCCATGGTTCTAAATGGTTCTAAAGTACTTACAAAACTAAAGTTCTGGTGGTGAAAACTTCAGAACTCTAACAAAACTTTCAAAATTTAATTATTATTTCATTATTGGTGATTTTAATGACAGAACCAATTAGGAACTGCCATTTATTATGAAATTTTGAGCGTTTTGTTAGAGTTCTGAAATTTTCACCACCAGAACTTTAGTTTTGTAAGTACTTTAGAACCATTTAGAACCATGGATTGCCCAAGCCTAATCTCCACCTCTCTCTCTCTCTCTCTCTCTCGGTCCCAATGGCTGAGGAGAAAGTCAGGAGAAGAGGTGACTTTTGGTGCACACGCTGGGCTCTTCAGGCACACCTCCGGACCCAAAGCGGACCAGGCAAGGGAGCAAGTGCGGCAAGTGTAGTTACTGGGATGTATAGTTCACCTACAATCAAAGAGCATTCTGAACTCCACCAATGATGGAATTGAACCAAATATGGCACACAGAACTCCCACGACAAACAGAAAATATATATCAATGATTGGTTGGGGGGGGGGGGCGCCAAAATACTGTTTGCTTACCGTTGAAAATTACCTAGCCTTTGCTTACGTACATCACTGAACAGTTATTCCTATGACACTTGTAGCTGCGTATTGGGTTTTGTTTCACTTTTTTATTTTAGTTTTTATCTCTGCCTTATGGACTTTTGCTTTTGATTAAGGGCTCTGAGAGGCATAACAGTAAGGACATGGATATATATGTGAAATTCAATTGGCTCATTCTCAATATTATTATATTTCTGTAAAAGGCTTAAACTCAATTACAGAATAGAATAAGCCATCTGGACCTTGTCACAGCTACTGTATATAACATACATATGGAGGAAATTGCTTATTGATTTAGCTGAGTGTGAACAAACTGCAGCTAGAGAACCACAAACATATTCTTAATACTAATAGATACCATCAAAAACAACAAGCTGTTCTTGAATCTTGGCTACAGGGCATCAAGTTTAACTAAAGAGCTTTTTTAATACAAAAAAATATCATGTACTTTATATAGAGGCATTTAATGAAAAATGTCTTGGCAATAAAGTGTAATGCATTTAGAGACAATTGCGTATGTTTGTTTTAGAACACTAACAGTATATTGGATTGCAAACTGATAGCTTAATAAACCAAAGAGTTCAGTGAGTGAAGTGCTTCCATTTCAATTGAAAAACAAGCACAAAAATAAGATTTTATCACACAGATGCAATATCATAACCATGAATGCTTTAAGCTCCTTTTAGTGTGTTTTTTTCAAAATCTAGGTAATGGAACATAAATGCATAGCTTGCAAATATTTAGGCAGTGAATGTGGCCTCAACGTAAAACCCACCAAGGCCCAATGTTGTCTTACATTGTTGCTAACTGCCTAGAACAGCGTTTCTCAACCTGGGGGTCAAGACCCCTGGGGGGTTGCGAGGGGGCATCAAAGGGGTCACCAAAGACCGTCAGAAAATACAGTATTTTCTGTTGGTCATGGGGGTTCTCTGTCGGAAGTTTGGCCAAATTCTGTCATCCGTGGGGTTCAGAATGCTCTTTGATTGTAGGTGAACTATAAATCACAGCAACCACCCCAAGGCATGGACCACCCCAATCTGGCTGGGGTGGTCCATGCCTTGTTCACCTCTAGGTTGGACTACTGTAATGCACTCTACATGGGGCTGCCCTTGAAAACAGCTTGGAAATTTCAACTGGTCCAACGGGCAGCGGCCAGGATGTTAACTGGTGCTCCTTACAGAGAGAGGTCAACTCTTCTGTTCAAGGAGCTCCACTGGCTGCCGTTTATTTTCCGAGCCCAATTTAAGGTGCAGGTGCTTACCTACAAAGCCCTAAATGGTTTGGGACCCATCTACCTGAGTGACCGCATCTCCGTGTATGAACACACGTAGGCTTGGGTCAAAATCTATTGTCCCCCAAACTTCACACCAGTGTTCACATTTGGGCATATTGAGTATTCATGCCAAGTTTAGTCCAGATCCATTGTGCAGGTACAACTGCACCAGGAGCTCCAATTTTGTTTGCTTTGCATTGAATGTTTGTTGCAGTCCTAAGTTTCAGGAACTCTGCAGATAGGTGGCTTCTTTTGGCTGCAATCATAGGGCAAGCCACCTGTCAATTATAGTTAGGTTCCCTGGTCCCACCCCTTTTGGGGTTTTTGGAGGGAATAGGAGCCTTTTTGGTTCAGTCCACACAGAGAAGCTTTCCATGCAGGACATAATACCAAGAGCTCCTGTAGAAAGCTTCATTTTCTACAGCTTGGCCGGGGAGAAATGTCCTGTAGCTTGGCCGAGGATCATACAGCCTTATAGCTCCTTTGTGGAGGGACTTCAGTCAGCCATCACCGAAACCTGAACTCCTTTTTCCTCTGGAAGTCTACAAAGGTCTGCTTGGTAAGGGTCTCTCGCAGAAGCCAGAAGCAGTTGGTACCGGGTGTAGGGGCTCCACGCCAACAGAGGCAAAGAAAGACTGCCCAGATTAGAAGTTAAGGATTTCCCCATTAGTTAAAATACAGTTTATGAAGATAGTGCCTGTTCCCTGTGGACAAGATTGAAAGAGCCAATAGTTCTTGTGGGTTTTTTTCGGGCTATATGGCCATGTTCTAGAGGCATTTTTCCTGACATTTTGCCTGCATCTATGGTAAGCATCCTCAGAGGTAGTGAGGTCTGTTGGAAATAGGAAAATGGGTTTATATATCTGTGGAATGACTGGGGTGGGGCAAAAAGCTCTTCTCTGCTGAAGCTAGGTGTGAATGTTTCAGCTGACCACCTTCATTAGCATTTGAAGGCCTGGCTGAGCCTGGGAAAATGTTTTGTTGAGAGGTGTTAAGATGTGCCTGGTTGTTTCCTCTCTGCTGTTTTGCTGTTGTAATTTTAGAAATAGGTACTGCTCCAGCGGGAAGGTAACGGCACACATAACTCCCATGAACAACTTGGCACACATAACTCCCATGAACAAGAGAAAATACTGGAAGTGTTTGGTGGGCATTGACCTGGAGTTTTGGAGTTGTAGTTCACCTACATCCTGAGAGGACTGTGGACTCAAACAATGATGTATCTGGACCAAACTTGGCAAAATACTCAATATGCCCAAATGTGAACACTGGTGGAGTTTGGGCAAAATAGACCTTGACATTTTGGAGTTATAGTTGCTGGGATGTATAGTTCGCCTACAATCAAAGAATATTTTGAACCCCACCAATGATAGTGTGACGGCGCGGGTAGCGCCACCTATGTATAGAACTGTTAGTTGCAAGATTTAAACTGTTGTATCATGCTTAATCCTGCCCCTTTTACCCTGCTTATGTATAGTTGGATGGATTGGTTACTTATAGCTGTCAATCAGTACTGTTTGGCTCCACCTCTTCCTGCAGGAGGGGAGTGCTTCCTTTCTTTTCATTCTGCCATCAGAGTTCCTACCATATGGATGCGAGTAAGAGACTTGACTCTAAAAGACCCTGATTTAAATTACCTCTTAGCACCAGTTCTGAGGTTTTTTACTCTTGAGACTTGTGCTTCATGTTCAGACCAACCTGAACGATGTTGGAAGTCTCAAGCGCCTTCAAACCGGTTCTTTTGACACCAAAGGAAGATCCTGAGTCTTCAAAACATAGGCCATCTGAACTGGGGTTGTGGTTTGCATTCACAGCCATTGAGGAAAGAGGAAACTTGGTGAGGGTTCTCAGCCTCAAACATCTTGAATCCAGGACTAATTGAGACTGTAACGTATATTTTCCTTCACCCCTCTGAAGTTTCTAGCTCATTGCTTTAAAGAAATGACTCTTTGTGATCAATAAAACTTATTTTGAGTTATTTACAGCGTTTTGGGTTTTTGAGAGGTCCAGTTTCCTATAGGAGGACAAGAAGCAATCCCCTGGGGGAAAGATGCCACGTCTATCCTTCCTTTATCAAGAATAATAGCCCTCAGGCGCGACGATACAGATAGAATTGGGCCAGACTTCCCACACAGAATCCCCATGACCAACAGAAAATACTGTGCTTTCTGATGGTCTTTGGCGACCCCACTGACACCCCCTCGCGATCCCCCTCGGGGTCCCGACCCCCGAGTTGAGAACCACTGTTCTAAATAAATAAATAATACTAAGGTTGCCAGATGCAGGTGCAAAGATTACTAGGTGCAAAGATTACTGCAGATGCAGACTGTGGCCAGGAAATCAGAAGATGCTTACTTCTTGGGAGGAGAGCAATGTCCAGTCTCGATAAAATAGTGAAGAGTAGAGACATCAGACTGGCAACAAAGATCCGCCTAGTCAAAGCCATGGTCTTCCCTGTAGTAACCTACGGATGTGAGAGCTGGACCTTAGGGAAGGCTGAGCGAAGGAAGATCGATGCTTTTGAGCTGTGGTGTTGGAGGAAAGTGCTGAGAGTGCCTTGGACTGCGAGAAGGTCCAACCAGTCCATCCTCCAGGAAATAAAGCCCGACTGCTCACTGGAGGGAAAGATACTAGAGACAAAGTTGAAGTACTTTGGCCACATCATGAGGAGACAGCAAAGCCTAGAGAAGACAATTATGCTGGGGAAAGTGGAAGGCAAAAGGAAGAGGGGCCGACCAAGGGCAAGATGGATGGATGGCATCCTTGAAGTGACTGGACTGACCTTGAGGGAGCTGGGGGTGGTAACGGCTGACAGGGAGCTCTGGTGTGGGCTGGTCCATGAGGTCACGAAGAGTTGGAGACGACTGAACGAATGAACAACAACAACAAAGGTTGCCAGATCTCAGGGTCTGATTTTGAATATCCAGTTTTGTGGGGCATCTCCATACAAGAGACAAATTGCCAGTGTGGGCTTGCTGCAATTTGCAAAGCTTCATTGATTTCTTCTGCAGCTTGCAAAGGTTTTATACCTTTCTTTTGCTAGCTTTCTCCTTTTGGAATACCAAAGCTCACCTTCCACTTTGCACTGCATCCACCTTCTGGCTGGAGGCAAGTAGGCTAGATGAAATGTGCCTTATCCTATTGCCTTAAGTAAGCAAAAAGGAAGAATCCTGTCATTTCACCTTGATCTGGGAATAGCCTTTAGCTAAGATTTCTGTCTAATTTTCCAAACAGGATATTATGCTATCTCTGTGAGTGTACGCATATGCTCTAGCCTGTGGCTAATATTTCCACCATCCACTTGTTGCTTTAGAATCCCCGGTGAGTTTCCTTTTAATAGCATCTGATCCAAATGCTATTTCCTTCTGAGTCAGATACTTGAGTAAGGCAGCGAGAGATCATTTCAAAACCTTCATCTAATAGGAAGGAAGGGGGAAAAAAAGAATCTTTACAGAAATAAGCTCTGAAATCCTCTTTTTTAATTTAGGAACCATAGATCAAAGGTCTTAAGGAATACTCTGGGGTGTTCCCCTCCTTATGTGACATTTGCTAAATCTAATTTACAGGATTTGAGATTTCATTATGTGCCTTAACTATAGAGAGGCTCAGGCTACAATCCTGTGCACACTTATTATGGGAGTAAGCCCTCTTGAGCACAGATACAGCTTCCTTCTTGGAAAACATGTTGAAGATTATGCTGTCAAACTCCCGATTTGTTTTATTTACCATATTTTTACTTGGCTGTTCAGGCAATTACTCTCTCCCAAAGTGGCTCAGTCATGTTACATGTATAATTTGCTTCTGATGTGTTCCCAGGGATGTTTCCAAATTTCTCCTCATCCAAATTAGTGTCTAGATTGCCTGGTCTCGTTTGTGAATATATCGCTTCCATTAGATAGTATTTGTTACTCCACTGTTCATTTCCAAGTTCTTTACAGAGAAATTGACAATGTACTTAACAGTCTTCACATAAGACTACAGTGTTCCCTCACTTATCGTGGGTGTTACATTCCAGGACCATCCGCAATAAGTGAAAATCCATGAAGTAGGGACGCTCTACCCACTCCCCTTTCCCTCCTCTCTCTCTCTCTCTCTCTCACTCAGTCTCTTCACCTTCTCTTTCTTCCGCAGCAATTGTAATCTCTGATATCTATTAGGCCTGGGTAACAACGGAAAAATTTGTTTCTAAAATCGATTCGTTTTTTGGGGGGTTTTGCGTTTTGATATTTAAAAGAATTCCGAAATTTTCCTTTAAAAAAGTTCAATATTTACGAAATTTCGTAAATGGTAAAAAAATTACAAAACAATAACGAAACAATAACGAATCGATTCGTTAATGGCGGCCGCGATCGCGCAATACGCTAAAAAACTTCTGAAGCTTTCCTCTCCCTCTGTTGTTGACTGTTGGTGTGATATTATAATTTTTTTTCACTAATTAAACAAAAAACAACTATAAAACTTGCCCCAGACACGGAAATAATAACGAAACGACAGTCTGATAAAAGCATAATACATTGAAACTATTAAAATCTTGACTAAAGGATGAAATACAGAGGTATATTTACAAGCTAAAACACAAAATACTAAATAATAATAATAATAATAATAATAATAATAATAATAATAATAATTGAGAAGAGCATTTCTCAACCTGCGGGGTCAGGACCACTAGGGGGGTGTCACAAAGGGTGTCAGAGGGGTCACCAAAGACCATCAGAAAACACAGTATTTTATTTTGGTCATGGGTGTTCTGTGTGGGAATTTTGGCCCAATTATATCATTGGTGAGGTTCAGAATGCTTTAGGTGAACTATAAATCCCAGCAACTACAACTCCCAAATATTAAGGTCCTATGTCTCCTACTAATTGGCTACAATCTGGTGAATATAAGCTCTAGTATTATGATAAAGGATCACAAAAGCTTCTCTTTCCTTTCTCTATTTGATGCCAACACTTGGTGAATAATAAGCTTTCTTTTCTTTCTGTTTATTTCTATCTTTCTGTTTATTTCTATCTTTTTGTTGCATCAACAGCAGAATGCATATGACAACATAAAAGCTCTGCAAGATCAAACCAAAAGTCTGCCTAGTCCTGTAGTTTGTTTGCTCTCTATCTAAAGCTGAAGTGTAGGATATGATGCTCCATCTCACTGCCATATGAGTCTATACTGACCATATGATGCAGTTTCTCACCTTCCATATCACATCTCCCACCAACTGCACTTGATGATACAGAAAAGCATATGTGTGCAAAGTCAAACATGCACACTGTACCATGCATACTAGAAAAAGCAATTTAAGAAGATTTAAGAAGAGGCAGATGATTGTAGAGAACCTAACAGAGTCCCAGGGTGGTGATTTCTTCCTTTGTAATTATAGAATCCTAGAGTTGGAAGAGACCTCGTGGGCCATCCAGTCCAACCCCATTCTACCAAGAAGCAGGAATGTGATGGCGCGAGTGGTGCCACATGTGTGTAGAACTTTAAAGTGCAAAGGTTTAAACTGCATAACATGCCCAAACTTGCCTAGTTTGTAAATGTATAGTTGGATTGATTGGTTATTTATAGCTGTCAATCAATGTTGTTTGCATCAGTCATATTGCTTCGTCAGCTCAATTGCTTGGCTCCACCTCTTCCTGGAAGAGGGCAGAGCTTTTCCTTTTCCATTCTACCATCAAACTTTCTATCAGATAGACATGAGAAAGAGACTTGGCTCTAAAGCCCTTAATTAAGTTACCTCTCATCACCAATTCTAAGGTTTTTACCCTTGGGACTCATACTTAATGCCCAGATCACCCTGGACAACGTTGAGGAGACCCAAGTGCCTTCAAACCAGTCCTGTGGCACCAGAGGAAGGCTTCGTGTCTTGAAATATAGGCCATTTGGATTGGGACTGTGAATGTTCAGGCATTTGAAGCCATTGAGAATGAGGGAACCTTGAAAAGCTTCTCAGTTGCGAAATCTCCTTTGACCCAAGACAACCAGAGACTGTAATGTATATTTCCTTTACCCCTTTGAAACTTCCAGCTTATTGCCTTAAAGGGATAACTCTTTGTGAACAATAAAACCTATTTTGAGTTATTTACAGTGTTTTGGTCCTTGGGAGTTCCAGTTCTTTAAAAGAAGGCAAGAAGCAATCCCCTGGGGGAAAGATGTCACGTCTATGTCTCTTTCACTAAGAGTTATAGCGCCCAGGTGCGATGGCATAAGGAAAATCATATTCAAAGCACCCCTGACAGATGGCCATCCAGGCTCTGTTTAAAAGTTTCCAAAGAAGGAGCCTCCACCACACTCCGGGGCAGAGAGTTCCACTGCTGAACAGTGGCAGTATTTTATTTTGGAAGAAGCCCAACACATGTTGGCCTTTGTGTATATTTCTATGGCCTTCTTCTATGGTGTTACATAAATGGAAATGCATATTTAAAAGTTTAAAAAGGCAACACATAATTATATAAGAATATCCAAATGAGATATTGCAATGCATTTTAATTTTTCTTTGTACATTGCTTAAAGCCTATGCATAGCAATGTGCAATGGAACAGCAGAAATTTCTGGAGCTGAAAATCTCATTCCATTTACTGGACCGAAAAGAAACTAAGATCTTCGGCTCCTGGAGGAGTAAGTGAAAAGCTTGATCTCCTTCCACTTTTGTAAATCCACTCAGAAGTTTTCCTAGACAGATTGCACGATGTGTCCTTGAAGGCCAATTCATTCCCATTCCCTGTTTATTTCTGACCATCTACTAAAATAAAAATACCTAGAGACAGGTTCCTTAGCTTTTGTTATTGTTTTGGTGATGCATTTTCTTTCTTTTGATTATTAAGTTTTGATTATTACCTTTAAGCTCCTACATTGTATGATTTAGGACCAAATTGCCTCCTCCCTTACAATTGGCCCCATTATGTTCAGGTCTTCTGGAGGACCTTTACTCTGGTCAGATAGGACTAGGTTAGTTATGATCACATCATTCTTCACCTTCCTCTTTCTCCAGCTCTGCTTTGAAGAGTCTTAAGGTGCATCTGCATTGTAGAATGCAATTTAACTGTACTGTAAAACTTCTTCTTCTTAGGTGATCCCTTGTTTTTCGAGGAGGATTGTCCTCCAATGTTCTTGTGGGTCCGTATGTGGCTGTGGAGCCCTACTCTTGCATCTTCTCCCGCAGTGAGGGCATTGGTTTCCAGGTGGAAGGCAGTCTCGGTCGGGGTTGGCTTGACGTGCCTTCCTTTTGGCACGCTTCTCCCATTTGCCCTCTATTCGTGCCTCTTCAAATTCTGCAGCACTGCTGGTCACAGCTGACCTCCAGCTGGAGCGCTCAAGAACCAGGGCTTCCCAGTTCTCAGTGTCTATGCCAGAGTTTTTAAGGTTGGCTTTGAGAACATCTTTAAATCTCTTTTCCTGTCCACCAACATTCCGTTTTCCATTCTTGAGTTCGGAGTAGAGCAACTGCTTTGGGAGACAGTGATCAGGCATCCGGACAACGTGGCCGGTCCAGTGGAGTTGATGGTGGAGGACCATCGCTTCAATGCTGGTGGTCTTTGCTTCTTCCAGCATGCTGACGTTTGTCCGCCTGTCTTCCCAAGAGATTTGCAGGATTTTCCAGAGGCAGCACTGATGGAATCGTTCCAGGAGTTGCATGTGATGTCTGTAGACCATGTCTCACAGGCATATAGCAGGGTTGGGAGGACAATAGCTCTGTAAACAAGCACCTTGGTATTCCTATGGATTTCCTGGTCCTCAAACACTCTCTGCTTCATTCGGAAAAATGCTGCGCTCGCAGAGCTCAGGCGGTGTTGTATTTCGGTGTCGATGTTGACTGGTGGAGAGGTGGCTGCCAAGGTAGCGGAAATGGTCAACATTTTCTAATGTTACACCATTAAGCTGTATCACTGGCATTGGAGAGGGGTTGGCTGGTGATTGCTGGAAGAGCACTTTGGTTTTTTTTGATGTTGAATGACAGGCCGAGCTTCTCGTATGCTTCTGCAAAGGTGTTTAGAGTGGCTTGTAGATCTTCTTCTGAATGCGCACAGACAATGTTGTCATCAGCATATTGGAGTTCTATAACAGATGTTGTTGTAACCTTGGTTTTGGCTTTCAGTCTGTTGAGGTTGAATAGCTTGCCATCTGTTCGATAGATGATTTCCACTCCGGTGGAAATCATCTATCGAACCTTAATAATAATAAGCCGTACCTATGTATTTGTTTATTACAGTACACCGTAGTGTTCTGTAAATACTCAGTGACTCAAAGACAAGACATTAGAAATGTTCAAATCCCATTATTTCACTGCATGGAGCCATGATGGTCAGGTTTGTATGGAACTGCTTATCCCACAGCATCAATAGTAAAGGTAAAGGTAATTCTCCTTGACAATAAGACTAGTCGTGTCCGACTCTGGGGGTTGGCGTTCATCTCCATTTCTAAGCCGAAGAGCCGGCGTTGTCCATAGACACCTCCAAGGTCACATGGCTGGCATGACTGCATGGAGCACCATTACCTTCCTGCTGAAGCGGTACCTAGTTATTTATTGATTTATTACAGATATTTGTACCCCGCCCTTCTCAAACCTGGGGGGGGGGGACGGGGGGACAGGACTCAGGGCAGCTTCTAGCCGGCAGCGATTTGATGGCTCCATGTACACATAATAAACACATAATACAACCAATAATTACAAACAATTAAAGCATTGAATCAATTAAATTAAAATATGCTTAAATATAACAACTTTGTAGCCTTATTTAGCCGAATTCTGAGGTTAAAGCTGGAAGCTGGAATGTGTCCAAAGCTGGAATGTGTCCAGAGGAGGGCGACTAAAATGATCAAGGGTCTGGAGAACAAGCCCTATGAGGAGCGGCTTAGGGAACTGGGCATGTTTAGCCTGAAGAAGAGAAGGCTGAGAGGAGATATGATAGCCATGTATAAATATGTAAGAGGAAGCCACAGGGAGGAGGGAGCAAGCTTGTTTTCTGCTTCCTTGGAGACTAGGACGCGGAACAATGGCTTCAAACTACAAGAGAGGAGATTCCATCTGAACATGAGGAAGAACTTCCTGACTGTGAGAGCCGTTCAGCAGTGGAACTCTCTGCCCCGGAGTGTGGTGGAGGCTCCTTCTTTGGAAGCTTTTAAGCAGAGGCTGGATGGCCATTTGTCAGGGGTGATTTGAATGCAATATTCCTGCTTCTTGGCAGGGGGTTGGACTGGATGGCCCATGAGGTCTCTTCCAACTCTTTGATTCTATGATTCTATGATTCTATGAAGACTCCATCAGGCTTGTCCATAGGCCATTCCCATAGCAAATTTTCATCATTGTCATTATCACTGTTAGCATAATTACCTGAAGGCCTGGTCCCACATCCACATTTTCAACTTCTTTCTGAAGGAGAGGAGGGATGATAATAATCTAATTTCTCCAGGGAGCGGGTTCCACAGGCAGGGGGCCACCACTGAGAAGGCCCTGTCCCTCGTCCCCGCCAAGTGCATTTGTGACAGAGACGGGGCCGAGAGCAGGGCCTCCCCAGAAGATCTTAAACTCCAAGGTGGGATGTAGAAAGAGATACGTTTGGACAGATACGTTAATCTACTCACATTTGCATGTTTTTCACTTGCTAGATTAAATTTACTTTTATTTTATCTTATAGTGAAGTGTCCTATTGATTTTATGTCTAGTTATATGTTGTTGATTTGAGTTTTGTACGGTTTATGTATGTAAGGCCAATTTTGCCGTTATCTTTGTATAAATTCCCTCAGTGCTGCCTCTGCTTTGAGTTCCCCCAGGGGTGAGAAAAGCAGTATAGAAATACTGCAAATAAATAAATAAATAGGTTTGCAGAAGCTGGAGCTAACAGCAGGAGCTCACCCCACTCCCCGGATTTGAACCACCAACATTTCAGGTTAAACCGCTGTGCCACCGGGGACTCCATATCAATACACCTCTACTTTCTTTTCTCACTCATTGGATTATTTTGGAGTATGTTTGTATTTAGAGTGAACTGGATTGAAATTTACACTTATCTCTAATTTATTGTTATGACCAGCCAGAAAATGGCAACTTTCTTTTTCTTTTCTGTTGGGTTGAAAGATGTTTGACATGCGATGAGTGAATTCATAAGGAGCACCAGCTTCTTTTTCTTTCTTTGAGTGTTTGCACGTATTTCAATGTATTCCATGCATTTTGCAATAAGGTGGCTTCCCTTGCTCTGCAATTATAGGGCCAATGACCCGTCAATCATCATTATGTTCTTTAGTTCCACCCCTTTCCCCAGGGTTCTGGGAGGGAAAAGAAAGACTTCAGGCAGTCTTTCAGTTTTGGAAGACCAGTTACAGGACGTGAATCAGCTCCACCTGTAGAGAAGCTTCGTTTCTTATGAAATTCTGGGGGAAAACAGTTCCAAAGGACTCCAGCTGGAGAATCTACAAAGCCTTGACTGGTAGGTCTACTCAGGACCCAAGAAGCAGTTTGGAGCCGGGAGGAGAGCCCACACCAGCAACGTTTAGAAAGTAGATCGCCTAGGGAGGGGTTAAAAAGGGTTTTCCTCTTAAAGAAAAGAAACAGTTCACAAAGCCAGATGCCTGTCCCTTGTGACAAGATTAAGAAAGCCACCAGTTGATTCAAAGCCTTGACGTATTTGTTTGACCTCTTGAAGATCTGAGAAGCATTTTTTTATTTGTTAAAGACCTAAGCAATAATAAAGGACTTTGTTAAACTTTTCAAGCTTTTAAAAATTCTGTATAGGAAAATCCTTAGGGCCTCTCACTTGAGGCACCCCGGCTTCCCGCTGGGCACAAAGAGCACTGTCCTGTTCAAAAGCCAAATGGTATAGGCCCAGCGCGTGACAGCACACATACCCACTTGAAAGAGCAATCGAGTAAAAAAATACTCAAGAGTTTGCGTTCTTTAAGCATGCTATTGTGTTCTCTGACAGATCTAGCTTAGCCAAGGTGCAATATTGCCATGTTAAGCATATAATGGCTATGATGCTATTCAATTAATAGGAGCTGCACCAATGGCCATAACGTATTAATGAGAAAGAGGGGAGAAAATGAATGCATTAGCTGCAAACAAATGCAAGTACAATTTTCTAAATTCTTAATTTGGCCTTGAAAGTGTTCCAGCTCATCTGTTTCCTCAAATGAGAGCTCTCTAGCCATTACTCATTGTCTGGAGAGCTTTAAATTAACAACTTCATGCCAGCAGGATTAAAGCAACCGTTAATGGTTGGGGCAGGGGTGGGGGAGATCTATGTTGAGGATGTTTGTTGCTGTCTGAACTTCGTAACTAATGTTCTAAGGGGGTAATCCAGTGCGTTCTGGCCATCTTTCATTTCAGACACTTACTTTTAATCAGTCTTAGAAACACAGTGGTGACTCACTCTTCGTTGTCATATGCAAACCATTTACTCTGCAGTAATTTGGTCTGGAGGAGGGTTCACTTAATCTTTTGAGAGCAAATAATTTGCGCACTAAATCCTCTGATAGTCCTATGTAAGTGCAAATTCCTCTAAAGCAGGGGTCCCAACCCCACCTGGGGGTCGGGACCCCTGGGGGGGGGTCATGAGGGGTGTCAAAGGGGTCACCAAAGACCATCAAAAACAGTATTTTCTGTTGATCGTGGGGGTTTTGTGTGGGAAGTTTGGCCAAATTGTATCATTGGTGGGCTCTCGGATTGCAGGTGAACTATAAATTCCAGCAACTATAACTCCCAAATGTCAAGGCCTATTTTTCCCAAACTCCACCAGTGTTCACATTTGGGCATATTGAGTATTTGTGCCAAGTTTGGTCCAGATACATCATTGTTTGAGTTCACAGTGCTCTCTGGATGTAGGTGAACTACAGCTCCGAAACTCAAGGTCAATGCCCACCAAACCCTTCCAGCATTTTCTGTTGGTCATGAGAGTTCTGTGTGCCAAGTCTGGTTCAACTGCATCGTTGGTGGAGTTCAGAATGCTCTTTGAATTTAAATGAACTATAAATCCCAGCAACTACAACTCCCAAATGTCAAAATAAATCCCCCCAACCCTACCAGTATTCAAATTTGGGCATATTGGGTATTTGTGCCAAATTTGGTCCAGTGAATGAAAATCCATCCTGCATATCGGAAATTTACATTACGATTTATAACAGTAGTAAAAGGATAGGTATCAAAGTAGCAACGAAAATAATATTATGGTTGGGGGTCACCACAACATATGGAACGGCATTAAGGGGTCACAGCATTAGCAAGGTTGAGAACCACTGCTCTAAAGAAACAATTGGATATGTTTTAGTCTGATGTGCAATATCTACCTTAGTTTCACAAAGGGATAGAAAAAAATAAATATACTTGAAAGAATTCAAGACTCATAGGAATCTTTGCAAGGCTTATTCTGTGCAAAATTTGCACATGGTTGTTTTATGCAGAAAACATTATTTTCTGCAGGAAACAACAAGCATGTGGACAATTTCAACAGAAAGGAGGAAACCATGAAAATGAACAAAATCTGGCTACCAGTATTAAAAAAACTCTAAAATTACAACAGCACAATGACAGAGAGGAAACAAACAAGGACATCTAATCACCGCTCAACAAAAGTTTGCTCCAGGCACTGTCAGGCCATTATATGGTCATCGAGGTGGTCAGTTGAAACATTCACACCTAGCTCCAGCAGACAAGAGTCCTTTGTCCCACCCAGGTCATTCCACAAACATATAAACCGTTTTTCCTAGTTCCAACAGACCTCACTATCTCTGAGGATGCTTGCCATAGATGCAGGCGAAACGTCAGGAGAGCATGCCTCTAGACCATGGCCATATAGCCCGAAAAAACCTACAACAACCCAGTGATTCCGGCCATGAAAGCCTTCGACAACACATTTTCTGGCAGACTGTTTTCTTCTAGAAATTTTGCTTTCGGTTTGCATATTTTTTGTGGTTTTTAAAAAAATTCTAGTTATTATTTATTTATTTATCTACCATATTTATATACTGCCCTCTCAGCCCTGAGGCGACTTAGAGCAGTTCACAGATTGGCAGCAATTTGATGCCTCAATAATTATAACAAGTAAAACCATCATCAAATTCTGCTGAATTTGAAGACATCAAAAACAGTGTTGCACTCCAGGTCAGGAAGAAGCCCACTGACTTTAAAACACACCACATGAAGAGTGAAGAAACGTATCTTCTTTTATTGAAGCTTAGTAAATAACCAGGAGAAATAAATGCTTGTCAGAAAATAAGATAGTTCTAAAAAAGTAATAAGTCCATAAAAGGCAGTAACACAATGCAATGTCCACACAAGATATAAAAGTAATCCAAGACAGTGTTTATCCAGACAGGAATCAACAGGATGCAAAGACAATCCAAAAGGCTGAAAAAAACTCCACAGGAACAAGACCCCTTGAACAGGATTTCCATGGCACATGAACTTGATTTCCAAATGATGCCTGATCTAACAGGTCTTCCCTTGAGGCAAACTTTATATCCCGAAACTCAGGAATTGGTTTCGCTTCCCCCCACATTTCCCCTTATCAGACGAATCCTTTCAGAGCAACGTAAACACTGAGTTTGCTGTCGATCCTGGCTAATCTCCCACCGGATATTCTTCAGCTCCCTATCTGGCTGCTCATTAAAATTCCCAGGTGCCAGATTGTTTTCCAAACCCAAATCTTGAGCGCTCACAGAGAGAGGGAGTGAACCATCATTGCTAGGCCCAGAAGGAATATTCTCATGACAAACTGCCCTTTGCACTGGGGCCTCTCTGTCATTGTCTGCCTGAAAATCATTGACCAAACCATCTCCATCTTGTACCTCAGCCTCAGCACCATCATTTCCCACATCAGGATCCTGAAACAAAAATATAGGCTGATTCTCAACAAATAGATTGGTCACCAGTAAATAATTTTATAATTCAAGAAAATCTAAAATGGATAATAGATATAAGATGAATATAAATATCTAATGCTCTTAAGAAGGTTCACAAGAAGGAACTGGCCAATTCTTTGTAAGATACTCTATGAACAAAGGAAAATAAATATACCCGAAGTGAAGAAGATTGGAAGTCAAAACAAACACCCTATCCTAACAAATCCCCTCCCCCCCACCTATATTATCCCAAAACCATCAACCCACTCTACACTTTTTACCCATCTATCCATCCCTTACTATCACACTATCACACTTTTCTACTTTCTTCTACACTAGATATTAGGGTTGGGCGGTTTCGTTCGTTAATTTCGTAATTTGTTATTAATTCGTATTTAAATTAGCTTACGATCCGATATTGAGCCATGCAGGAGTAATTAAAAATCGAAACGAATTTTTTCAATTTATTTCGTAATTGTTTCGTAATTGTTTTGTAATCGATTCGTAATTGTTTCAAAATTGTTTCGTAATTGTTTCGTAATTATTTCCGTATGTCTGGTGCAAGTTTTAGGGTTGTTGTTTGTTTTATCAGTGATAAAAAATAAATTATCACACCAACAGTCAACAACAGAGGGAGAGGGAAGCTTCAGAAGTCCCCCCTGTCCCATTTGGAGGGTTTTTTAGCATATTGCGCAATCGCGCCCCCCATTAACGAATCGATTCGTAATTGTTTCAAAATTGTTTTGTAATTGTTTCGTAATTTTACGAAATTTCGTATATTTTGAACTTTTTTAAAGGAAAATTTCGGAATTCTTTTAAAAAACGAAACGCAAAAACTCCCTAAAAACGAATCGAGTTTAGAAACAAATTTTTCCATGGTTACCCAGCCCTACTAGATATATTTCCCCTCTTTTTATTGTAATCTGAAATCAATCATAACATTATGTTAAAAACAATAGCATATGATATAAAAATATAAAAACCATACAAAGCCTTAAAACATTATCGTGAGCATCTCCATATCAAGTAGTTTCATAATTCTGCCATATTTGGGGGAGCTTGCTCAAAAAAGCCAGGTTTTAACATTTTTCTTAAGAGTCAGGAGGGAGAGAACCAATCTTATATCTCTAGGCAAGGCATCCCGCCATCGAGGAGCCACCACTGAGAAGGCCCTGTCTCTCTTCCCTGCCAGACACATCTGGGAAGGAGGCGGGAGCAAGAGCAGGGCCTCCCCAGAAGACTGTAACATCCTAGTTATGGGAAGAAAATAATTGAAATTACTATTTATGAGAGGAAACTTGGGCCCCATCTACATGACCATATAATGCAGTTTTAATTAATTACCTTTCTATGTTCTACTTATTCCTTCAGACCTTGTAGTGAAGAACATATTCATTATTGGGTTGTTGTGGTTTTTTTGGGCTGTATGGCCATGTTCCAGAAGCATTTCCTCCTGACGTTTCACCTGCATCTATGGCAGCCATCCTCAGAGGTTGTGAAGTTTGTTGGAAACTAGAAAAATGGGGTTTATATATCTGTGGAATGTCCAGGGTGGGAAAAAGAACTCTTGTTTGAGTTAGGTGTGAATGTTGTAATTGGCCACCTTGATTAGCATTTAATGGCCTAGCAGTTTCAAAATCTGGCTACCTGTATTTAAAAAAAACCTCCTCTAAAATAATAACAGTAAATAAAGATGAACACTTAAAGACATGAGAACTCCAGACAAGAAACAATCAGTGCCAGGTAATCACCCCCCAACAAAGAATAATCTTGGGCAGGAAGCAGCCAGACTTTGAAGCAGCAAGGCCATTCAATGCTAATCAAGATGGCCAGTTGCAACATTCACACTTGCCTCAAGTAGATAAAGAGTTCTTTCTCCCACCCTCGACATATACAAACCCCACTTTCCTAGGTTCTAACAGACCTCACAACCTCTGAGGATGCCTGCCATTGATGTGGGTGAAATGTCCGGAGAAAATGCTTCTGGAAGCCCAGAATCCAGATAAGACAGAGGCACTCCTGGTAAGTCATAAGGCCGAACAGGGTATAGGGTTACAGCCTGTGTTAGACGGGGTTACACTCCCCCTGAAGACGCAGGTTTGCAGCTTGGGTGTGATCCTGGACTCTTCGCTAAGCTTGGAACCCCAAGTTTCGGCGGTGTCCAGGGGAGCATTTGCACAACTCAAACTTGTGCGCCAGTTGCGCCCGTACCTTGGGAAGTCTGACTTGGCCACGGTAGTCCATGCTCTGGTTACATCCCGGATTGATTACTGCAACGCGCTCTACGTGGGGTTGCCCTTGAAGACTGCCCGGAAGCTTCAGATGGTCCAGCGCTCGGCGGCCAGGTTGCTAACGGGTGCGGCACTCAAGGAGCATACCACTCCTCTGCTGAGCCAGCTCCACTGGCTGCCAATCCGCTACCGGGCACAATTCAAGGTGCTGGCTTTAGCCTATAAAGCCCTAAACGGTTCCGGCCCTGCTTACCTCTCCGAACGCATCTCCACCTATGAACCGACGAGGACGTTAAGATCGTCCGGGTATTTTTTTTTCGGTATTTAAAAATAAAATAAAATTTTTAAAAAATTGAAAAAAATACTGAAAAACTGATATTCTTATCAACAACCGCGGCACGAATATGCTACGCGAAACAATGGAGAAAAAAAGGAAATACCTAAAATTGATGAATGGAAGAAAAAATTGATGGATGTGAAAATATGGACAAACTGAGCTACCTTATCCAAAGGAGTAAAGGAATAGAAGAGACGGAGACAGATTGGACAAAATTTGAAGAATTTCTAAAATAAATACTAATAAGGAAATAGAACTTAATCAACTACAATTAGATGGAAAAGAGAAAACAACACAAACAAAAAAAAAAGGATGAAAAATGAGAAAAGAAGTAAGGAAAAGGATGAGACCAACCTCGACGAATCCTGGAAGTCAACGGATAAGAACAAAAACCTTCATAACCTCTTGAATTCTCTTTTTTTAAACTATTCTTTCCTCTTCTGTAGATATCTACTTTTATCTTTGTAGATACTCTACATTTTACCGATTTCTACCCTTATAGATACCTGTCTTTACTATAACCTTAACCCCTCCCCACAACCCCATGTCCACCTACACTGTAAATACCTTCTCACACCCCCTCTCCAAAATCTTTTCTTTCCCCGCTCTCCCCTCCTTTCTTCTTTGACCATTGATGTATTGAGAAAATGAATAAAGATTATATTTTTTTTTAAAAAAAGATCGTCCGGGGAGGCCCTGCTCTCGGTCCCGCCTGCGTCGCAGGCGCGGCTGGCGGGGACAAGGGACAGGGCCTTCTCGGTGGTGGCCCCTCGGCTATGGAATGCCCTACCCGTAGACATCAGGCAGGCCCCTTCATTGCTGGAGTTCCGGAGGAAGGTCAAGACGTGGCTCTATGAACAGGCGTTTGGCCAACAAGGCAACTGAACTCATGAAGACGGTATAAATGAACAAAGGAACGGTAGAAGGATTATGAGAACGGAATCTGATTTTTACTGAGGCGTTGATGACTATGTTGTGTTGTCTTGTATTGTCTGCCGTGTATGTTGTGTTTTAACTAATTGTTATTGTTATATAAATTGCATTGTAAACCGCATTGAGTCGCCGAATTAGGCTGAAAAATGCGGTATAAAAATAAAGCAAATAAATAAATAAATAAAATAAAAACTCACAACAACCCAGTGATTCCGGCCATGAAAGCCTTCGACTATACAATGTTCAGTATTGTGAACATAAATATGTTTTGCCTACCAAAACACCTTGCCTACCAAAACATCCTAATGTCCTTATGGATTTTATTTGGTTACTTACTGCTGTCTGTATCTGCATTTTTCTTGGTCGATTACATCTATGTGAGTACAGCAGTAGGGGAAGTTATGGTGCATATTAATTGAGTATGAATACTCTGTTTAGTTAAAAGTAATACTTAAGAATATAACATCTTCCATGTGCTGTACAAACATTAACTAATTAGTACCCCAAACACTCCACCGAGGTGTGTAATTATGTGCATTATTAGAGCTGGTGGAATTATTTCTTATGACTAAATTAGCAAGTAGAATTGGCTTTTTTCCCTGTTAAGAAATGTGAATGAATCCCAATCCTAATGTAGTCTACGTAAAGTAATCACATAGGTAAGTGGTTCTCAACCTTCCTAATTCTGTGACCCCCTTAATGCAGTTCCTCATGTGGTGGTGACCCCCAACCACAACATTATTTTTGTTGCGACTTCACAACTGTAATTTTGCTAATGTTATGAATCATAATGTAAATATCTGATATGCAGGATGTACTTTCATTCACTGGACCAAATTTGGCACAAATACTCAATACGCCCAAATTTGAATACTGTTGGGGTTGTGGGGATTGATTTTTTTTGTCATTTGGGAGTTGTAGTTGCTGGGATTTATGGTTCATTCAAATTAAAAGAGCATTCTGAACTCCACCAATGATACAATTGAAACAGATTTGGTACACATAACTCTCATGACCAACAGAAAATACTGGAAGGGTTTGGTGGACATTGGCCTTGAGTTTGGGAGCTGTAGTTCACCTACATCCAGAGAGCACTGTGAACACAAACAATGATGTATCTGGACCAAACTTGGCACAAATACTCAATATGCCCAAATGTGAACACTGGTGGAGTTTGGGTAAAATAGACCTTGACATTTGGGAGTTGTAGTTGCTGGGATTTATAGTTCACCTGCAATCAAAGAGCATTCTGAAGCCCACCAATGATAGAATTGGGCCAAACTTCCCACACAGAACCCCCATGACCAAAAGAATATACTGTGTTGTCTGATGGTCTTTGGTGACCACTTTTACACCCTCACGCGACCCCCCCAGGGGTCCCGACTCCCCAGTTGAGAAACACTGACATAGATTTTGTGATCCCAGCCTCTTTCCAAAGTAAGACTGTGGATGAATGACAAGGGATGGGCAAATCATTTGCCAAAAAGGTGATAGAACGAGTTTGGAATTATGGATGATTATAAGTCAACATCTCAAACAAAACATGTCTGGCAAGATGAGCTTAAAATTGTGCTATTCATGACATATCACTCATAATCTTTTTGGTTAATGTTGTTCTTTGCATGCAGCATCACTCTTACTTTGAATGACATTTTGTGTAAGTGGACCAAGGAATCAATATAGCAGACTCTTGAGTAACTGGAATTCAAATGACCAGAACTCTCCAGCAACCAGCAAAAATGAAGAAATAATACTTTAAATTTTTTAAAAGCCATGTATTATAATGCATGTATTAGATGCTTTTGAGCTGTGGTGTTGGAGGAAAGTTCTGAGAGTGCCTTGGGCTGCGAGAAGATCCAACCAGTCCATCCTCCAGGAAATAAAGCCCGGCTGCTCACTGGAGGGAAGGAGACGAGAGACAAAGTTGAAGTCCTTTGGCCACATCATGAGGAGACAGCAAAGCCTGGAGAAGACAATTATGCTGGGGAAAGTGGAAGGTAAAAGGAAGAGGGGCCGACCAAGGGCAAGATGGATGGATGGCATCCTTGAAGTGACTGGACTGACCTTGAAGGAGCTGAGGGTGGTGATGGCTGACAGGGAGCTCTGGTGTGGGATGGTCCATGAGGTCACGAAGAGTCGGAGACGACTGAACGAATGAACAACAACAACATTATAATGCAGTATAACAGTGAAAATGTGTTACATTAAGTTTGTCTTTATTTATTTTAAATATTGTATTTTAACATTAGCAAGTCAATGTAAAGTTTATGGTATTGTATATGGTATTGTGTGTGTGTGTGTATGTGTGTATGTGTGTATATATATATATATATATATATATATATATATGGGTCTGCAGTGGCACAGTGGATTGAACTGCAAAGCTGCAGAACTTGCTGACTGAAAGGTTTACAGTTTGAATCTGCCGGATGGGGTGAGCTCCCATTGTTAGCCCCAGCTCTTCCAACCTAGCAGTTCAAAACATGCAATAGGTACTGCTTTGGCAGGAAGATAGCAGCGCTCCATGCAGTCATGCTGGCCACATGACCTAAGAGGTGTCTGCCTCCTAGGTCATGGGTTAAGCCGTTGAGCTGCTGAACTTGGTGACTGAAAGATTGGCAGTTTAAATCTGCCGGATGGGCTGAGCTCCCTTTGTTAGCCCCAGCTCTGCCAACCTAGCAGTTCAAAACATGCAATAGGTACTGCTTTTGCAGGAAGGTAATAGCGCTCCATGCAGTCATGCTGGCCACATGATCTAAGAGGTGTCTACCTTCTAGGTCATGGGTTAAACTGCTGAGCTGCTGAACTTGCTGACTGATAGGTCTTCGGTTTGAATCTGGGGAGTGGGGTGAGCTCCCGGTGTTAGCCCCAGCTTCTGCCAACCTAGCCGTTCAAAAACATGCAAATGTGAGTAGATCAATAGGTACCGGTTCTGCAGGAAGGTAATGCCGCTCCATGCAGTCATGCCGGCCACATGACCTTGGAGGTGTCTACGGACAATGCTGGCTCTTCGGCTTAGAAATGGAGATGAGCACCACTCCCCAGAGTTGGACTTGACTAGACTTAATGTCAAGGGGAAATCTTTACCTTTACCTTTGCCTTTGCCTTTGCCTTTACCTTTACCTTTACCCTTATGGAGTATTATTTGGATCTATTTTTATTGTAACTCTCAAGCAACCGGAAACTATATTTATTTACTACGACCTACCAATCCTATTGGGGCCTGGTTAACTGAGATTCTAGTGTACGCAACTGAATACACAGGTGCATTATGCAGTTTGTTATGTGCACAATGGAATTGCATGCAAAATTTTGGTTCTGCAGCTTTGAACACTTTGTACTGGGCAAAAAAATCTCACCACCTGAATAAGAGAATATATTCCTGAGTAGGATTCCAGGCAGTATCTACCTCCTTCTTGAGAGAAAGGTGAAGATGGAATAGAGTTAGAATAGGAAGTGTACCTTTGGGACCAGGGTATAGCATTCATATTTTTTGTTTCTGTGCTTCCTTTGTGGAGATTAATGACAAGTGGGAGACTGTAAGGATCCCAGGAGGTTTCTCATATAGGTTATTTTTTCCAGATCAAGGCCAGGTTAATGTTGCCATTCAACATTATTATTGGATCATGAACCTTCAGGGTATACTCACAGATATAGCTATACTAATAATAAACCAGATATTGATAGCAAACCTATATATACTTATTAGGGCTGGGCGGTTTCGTTTCATTAATTCGTAATTCGTTAAAAAATTCGTTAATTTTTCAATTACAAAACAATAACAAACCAGTCTGGAGCAATTTTTTTAAAAAACGAATTTTTAAATCGTTTCATAAATGTTTTGTATTTCGTTATTGTATTCATTTCGTTATCATTTTGAGGTCGTTTCGTTATTATTTCCACATGTCTGGGGCAAGTTTTATAGTTGTTTTTGGTTTTCTAAGGGTTTTTATAGTTGTTTTTGGTTTAATTAAGCTTCAGAAGTTCCCCCTGTCCCATTTGGAGGTTTTTTAGCGTATTGCGCAGTCGCGTCCGCCTTTAACGAATCAATTCGTTATTGTTTCGGAAATCGATTCGTTATTGTCTTGTAATTTTTTTCACATTTACGAAATTTCGTAAATATCGAACTTTTTTAAAGGAAAATTTTGTAATTATTTTAAATAACGAAACGCAAACCCCCCCAAAAAACGAATCGATTTTAGAAACAATTTTTTCCGTTGTTACCCAGGCCTAATACTTATATGTGTGTGTGTGTTTCATGTCAGAAGTTACTTGAGAAACTGCAAGTCACTTCTGCTGTGAGATAATTGGCTGCCTGCAAGGACATTGCCCAGGGGATGCCCAGATGATTGATGTTTTACAATCCTTGTGTGAGGCTTCACTCATGTCCCTGTATGGGGAGCTGGAGCGGACAGAGGGAGCTCATCCGCACTCTCACCGGATTCGAACCTCTGAACTGTCAGTCTTCAGTCTTGCTGGCACAAGGGTTTAAGCCAGGGGTCCCCAAACTACGGCCCGCGGGCTGTATGTGGCCCACCGAGGGCCTTTCTCCGGCCCGCGTGGCCTGGCCTGGCCTGTCCATGCCCACCCGGCGCCGTTCCGCCCATTGCGGACATCCTCTGCTCTGCCTGTGTGGGAGGGAGAAGCCCCCCAGGTGGGTCCTCTGCAGAGCCATCCCTCCCATCCCCTCGGCACTCTGCACACGCCCCGGAGCCCAAGCCCGCTCTCTCCTTCTCCGGGTCTCACCATGTCCTTCACTCAAAAAAATTGATTATGTGATTTGGGAGTTGTAGTTGCTGGGATTTATAGTTCACCTACAATCAAAGAGCATCCTGGACGCCACCAACGATGGAATTGAACCAAACTTGGCACACAGTTCTCCCATGACCAACAGAAAATACTGAAAGGGTTTGGTGGGCAGTGCCCTTTGGTTTTGGAGTTGTAGTTCACCTACATCCAGAGATCACTGTGTACTCAAACAATGATGGATCTGGACCAAACTCTACATGAATACTCAATATACCCAAATGTGAACACTGGTGGAGTTTGGGGAAAATAGAATCTTGACATTTGGGAGTTGTAGTTACTGGGATTTGTAGTTCACCTACAATCACAGAGCATTCTGAACCCCACCAATGATGGAATTGAACCAAACTTGGCACACAGTTCTCCCATGACCAACAGAAAATACTGAAAGGGTTTGGTGGACAGTGTCCTTTGGTTTTGGAGTTGTAGTTCATCTACATCCAGAGATCACTGTGGACTCAAACAATGATGGATCTGGACCAAACTCTACATGAATACTCAATATACCCAAATGTGAACACTGGTGGAGTTTGGGAGAAATAAAATCTTGACATTTTGGAGTTGTAGTTGCTGGGATTTATAGTTTACCTACAATCACAGAGCAATCTGAACCCCACCAACAATAGAATTGGGCCAAACCTCCCACACAGAATCCCCATGTGGGCCACAGCAACGCGTGGCAGGGGACAGCTAGTGAACAATAAATAAATACCATAGACTCTAATTACATCAATGTAGCAAACAGTGTCTGTGCTGCAGACCTGGATGTAAATGTACCTATTCTCATGATATTTATTAGGCTTGGGCGGTTTCGTTCGTTAATTTCGTAATTTGTTATTAATTCGTATTTAAATTAGCTTACGATCCAATATCGAGCCATGCAGGAATAGTGTGAGGATTAATTAAAATTCGAAACAATTTTTCCAATTTTCGTAATTATTTCGTAATTATTTTCGTAATATAATATAATAATATATAATATATAATACAATATATTATAATAATATAATATACACTAATATAATATAATAATATATAATATAATAATATAATATAATATATAATAATATAATATACAATAATATAATATAATAATATTATAATATAATATACAACAATATAATATAATAATATTATAATAATATAATATAATATAGTTGTTGTTTGTTTTATCACACCAACAGTCAACAACAGAGGGAGGGGGAAGCTTCAGAAGTTCCCCCTGTCCCATTTGGAGGAATTTTTAGCATATTGCGCAATCGCATCCACCATTAACAAATGAATTCAAAATTTACGAAATTTCATAAATTTCGAAATTTTGAAAAGGACAATTTCGGACGTCCAAAAAAAAAAAAAACGAAACACCATCGCCCCCTACAAACAAAACGAGTTTAGAACCAATTTTTTCCGTTGTTACCCAAGCCTAATATTTATGGCTTTCATTTTTTCAGATCCATTGCTTAAGATCCATTGAAAATGATTCTCTGGACAGAATGGGGGAAACCATAATTTCAGGTGGAAAAAAATTAAATACAATTTCTGTGCATAACACTATTTCCATTTTGTTACAGAATCCTTTTACATATTGAAATAATATATGCAGTGTCCATGAATCTGCCCTTTTCAGTACCAGTGTTATGAATAACTACTCTAGGCAATAACTCAATATATATATAGAGAGAGAGAGAGAGAGCTTTGTGCGAAGTTTGGGGCCATTTTTGTTATAGCTATAATTTTTGCCTGATCAACCTGAACATTAATATTGATATACTGTGAGCAGAAAGCAAACATCTGAAGTAGAGATGTGTAAACATTTCATTTTGGTTCATTTCTTTATACTGAATTTGTCAAATTTGCAAAATATGGAAGTAGGAGTAACTAAAACTGCCAGATATGAAATATAGTGGAATATAACTGCAGGAGGGAAGAGAGAGAGAAGGAGAGTTTTTGCTTGTTTGGCACTCTGTTCCTGTTCTGTTCTCGACATTCTTTGGCAAGAAAAGAGAGAAGGAACAAAAGGTTTGATATTGTGCTAACTACCCTAACTTGATGGTATTGAATCATGGGAGTTGTACGAGGGTTGAGTGAAAAGTAATGCCTCCACCTTCATAACTCCTCAACAGATAGTAGTTGTGCTGCCACGCGCTGAGCCTGTAATAATTGATTTTTTAAACAGGACGTGCTCTTTGTGCCCAGTGGGGACCCGGGGTGCCTCAAGTGAGAGGCCTTCAAGGATTTTCCCATGTACAGTCTTTAGAAGGCTTGAAATGTTTAACAAAGTTCTTTATTATTGCTTAAAAAGGTAAAGGTAGTCCCCTGACATTAAGTCCAGTCATGTCTGACTCTGGGGTGTGGTGCTCATCTCCATTTCTAAGCCAAAGAGCCAGCGTTGTCCATAGACACCTCCAAGGTCATGTGGCCGGCATGACTGCATGGAGCGCCGTTACCTTACCGCCGGAGCGGTACCTATTGATCTACTCACATTTGCATGTTTTCGAATTGCTAGGTTGGCAGAAGCTAGGGCTGACGGCGGAAGCTCACGCCGCTCCCCGGAATCGAGCCTGCGACCTTTCGATCAACAAGCTCAGCAGCTCAGTGCTTTAACCCACTGCACCACTGGGGGCTCCTTATTATTGCTTAGGTTTTCAATAAAACAACAAACACTTCTTGTATCTTCAACAGATTAAACAAATGCTTCTTAACTTGCCCCAAAATGGACAGGCACCTTGCTTGGAGAACTATTTCTTTCTTTAACAAGGAAAACCCTTTTTTAACCCCTCCCAGGCAATCTACTGTCTAAGCTTTGCTGATGTGGGTTCTACTACCAGTTCCAATCTGCGTCTTGGGTACCGAGTAGACCTACCAGTCAAGGCTATTTAGATTCTCCAGCTGGAGTTCTTTGGGTGTGTAAAACTGTTTTCTTCCAAAACTTTAGGACTGTTTCCCTCAGATGCTGTAAAGCTGAAGGGCTGTAAGCTCCCAGCTAGAGCTTTGGGACTGTTTTTCCCCAGAATTTCTGCCCTGGATGCTGTAGGAAATGAAGCTTTTCTACAGATGGAGCTAATCCACGTCCTGTAGCTTAGCTTTCCACTATAAGACTGAACTAAAAATGGCTCCCTCTCTTCACATGGCCCTGGGGAAAGGGACGGAACCAAAACTTAACAATGATAGACAGGTGGCTAGCCCTATGATTGCAAACCAAGGGAAGCCAACTTGTTGCAAATGCATGGAACCTTGGAATATATGCAAACACTCAATAGAAAGAAAATGAAGCTGAAGCTCCTGGTACAGCCATACCAACACAGTAGTACTGGTATGCAGCAGGTACTGGTTTGTTCAGTAGACTCTCCTCGACAGTTCCACTTTGGCTGGAAGCCTTAGCATTGAACTGTTGTGTTGTTAAAGTGTGAAGTATGGAATCCTGCACAGACGGTTGGTCAATGCAACTTAAATAAGATCCCGCTTGTCCTTTACTAAACGTAGCATTTGTTGGATTTTCTTGGTGGGTCTGTAGATAGTTTGTATGTTGTGTTTCTTCATCAGCTTCCCTCAGCAAAGGACAAGAGGGATCCTCTCAATTTTGTAGGAGTCTACCGTATACCATGCAGCTGTGGACAAGTCTACGTAGGGACCCCCAAATGCAGCAGCTTTGCCCAAACACGAATCAAGGAACAGGAAAGGCACTGCAGACTACTCCAACCAGAGAAATCAGCCATAGCAGAGCACCTGATGAACCAACCTGGACACAGCATATTATTCGAGAACACAGAAATGCTGGACCACTCTCACAATCATCATGTCAGACTACACAGAGAAGCCATTGAAATCCACAAGCATGTGGACAATTTCAACAGAAAGGAGGAAACCATGAAAATGAACAAAATCTGGCACTGTCAGACCATTATATGCTAATCAAGGTGATCAGTTGAAACATTCACACCTAGCTCCAGCAGACAAGAGTCCTTTGTCCCACCCTGGTCATTCCACAGATATATAAACCCTTTTTACTAGTTCCAACAGACCTCACTACCTCTGAGGATGCTTGCCATAGATGCAGGCGAAATGTCAGGAGAGAATGCCTCTAGACCATGGCCATATAGCCCGAAAAAACCTACAACAACCCATTACTTTTCATTCAACCCTCTACATGGCTGAGGCATCAGCGCCCTTTGGCAGAGAAGGCTAAAGACCTTGTAAAATTACAACTCTCGGGATTTCATAACATTATTTGTTTATTTATTTATTTGCAGCTTTTATATTCCTCCCTTCTCACCCCGCAGGGGACTCAGGGCAGATTACAGTGTACACATATATGGCAAACATTCAATGCCAATTTTTGACATACAAACATATACAGACATATACAGAGGCTATTTAACTTTTTCTGTCTGCCAGGGGAGCTGTTGCTTTCATCGTACATCTGTGACGCTGGTGAAGCACTTCGCATTCCCCGCATGCTTCCCCGCTGGAATGCTTTGCTGGAGTCTCCTTTATGGCCTCATAAATCAGTTCATTTAGCCTTCCCACACTTTAAGGTGGTACCTAATTTTCCCACTTGACAGATGCAACTGTCTTTCGGGTTGCAAAGGTCGACAACAGGCTACACACAATTGGGATCATTAATCCAGGAAGGCACACTGGAACAACCATGTCTTCAAATTCCTCCTGAAGACTGCCAAGGTTGGGGCCTGTCTGATGTCTTTAGGGAGTGAGTTCCAGAGTTGAGGGACCACCACCGAAAAGGCCCTCTCTCTTGTCCTCACCAATCACGCCTGCGATGCTGGTGGGATCACGAGCAGGGCCTCTCCAGATGATCGAAGGGATCGTGTGGGTCCGTATACAGAGATGCGGTCACGCAGGTAGGCAAGTCCCAAACCGTTCAGGGCTTTGTAGGTAAGAATCTGCACCTTGAATTGGGTCCGGTAGATGAATGGCAGCCAGTGGAGCTCCTTGAACAGGAGGGATGACCGCTCCCTGTAAGGAGCCCCAGTTAACAACCTGGCTGCCGCTACAGTTCCTCATGTTGTGTTGACCCCCAATCATAACATTATTTCCATCGTCCATCTGCGACGCTGATGAAGTACTTCTACATTCCCCGCATGCTATCCCGCTGGAATGCTCTGCTGGAGTCTTCTTTATGGCCTCATAAATTAGTTAATTTCGCCTCCCCACACTTTAAGGTGGTACCTAATTTTCCTACTTGACAGATGCAACTGTTTTTCAGGTTGCAAAGGTCAACAACAGGCTACACACAATTGGTTGGAAACCCACTCCAACCCGGGCTGGCTTCGAACTCATGACCTTTTGGTGAGAGTGATCTTAATGCAGCTGACACTCAGCCAGCTGCGCCACAATCCCGGTGCCGGCAGTTTGTGGCGTCAAAATGTATCCACTTGACAGTGTAAATGCACTCCAAGATATGCTCCCCCCTCTTCTTTGAGGCACATTTTATTTCTCAGCTGCTGAAAAAGCATAATGATATGAATAGCTTATTATCTTTTGTTCCTTTAGTGAGAACATTGGTACACACTTTGCTTAGAAGAAGCAGGAGTGAGATCGAGGCAACTGCACTCGAATTTGTCCATAAATTGTATTTATTGCATTTAGCACTCAAAATAGCATCACATCGTGTTGTCTGAAGGGTCATTGGTGTGTGTTGATATTCACCCCCAGCAGCCAATTTGCGGCATGTGCCTGTTTTAATGCTGCTTATTTAATTTAATGGAGACATTATGTCAATAGGCAGAGGTAAACAGACTGTAAACAAGCTATGTCCTGAGTCATAATTTGGACGAGCCGGCAGAGTGAAGAGTGTGTCTTTTTCTGTGCAAGAAATGGATTTTGTCCCAAATCTAATGCGTTTACACAATATTCTGTTTTATTTTGTGCAAGGTACATTTTGTGCAAAATGAATACATTGCACAAAACCAACCAATCTGGGGTGGGGGGCAGTGTCTATATTGATTGCATTATATGGCAGAGTCAGGCCCGTAGCCAGGAATTCGTTTCGGGGGGGGGGGGGGGGCTAAAAAAATTTCAGGGGGGGTTTAGGGGGGCTGAGTTTTGGGGGGGGGCTGAGTCTGAGTGAAAGAGGGTCTAGCCTAGCAAACCTTTTGTATCATTACCCCAATACCCCCATACATATGGGATATATTGAGAATGGTGATCAAATCATGATATTAATAAACATAACAGTTTAAATAATGCACCAGGAAGGCCTTTTCGCAAACCACCATGAGAATTTCGGGGGGGGGGGGTGAAGCCCCCCGAGCCCCCCCCCCCCCCCCCCGGCTACATGCCTGGGCAGAGTACAGGGGACCTATGGAGTCAAAATAAATCTGGCAATATTTTCCCCACACTACTTTATTTTATTTTATTTACTGTAATTGTAAATCTATGCTATGTTAGCCCCAGCTTCTGCCAACCTAGCAGTTCAAAAACATGCAAATGTGAGTAGATCAATAGGTACCGCTCTGGTGGAAGGGTAACGGCGCTCCATGCAGTCATGTCAGCCACATGAACTTGGAGGTGTCTACTGATAACGCTAGCTCTTCGCCTTAGAAATGGAGATGAGCACCACACCCCAGAGTCGGACACGACTGGACTTAATGTCAGGGGACTACCTTTACCTTTAACTTTACCTATACCTATATCTATACATCTATATATATAAAAAAAATGCTCTGTGCATAATGAGTACCTTAAAAACAAAAGAACCAATGAACGAAATTACACCAAATTTGGCAACAAAATGTCTCACTACACAAGGAGTGACCATCACTCAAAAAAATTATGATTTTGTCATTTGGGAGTTGTATTTGCTGGGATTTATAGTTCACCTTTAATCAAAGAGCATTCTGAACTCCACCAGTGATGGAATTGGGCCAAACTTGGCACACAGGACTCCCCTGTCCAATACAAAACACTAGAAGGGTTTGGTGGGCATTGACCTTGGGCTTTGGAATTGTAGTTCACCTACATATAGAGAGCACTGTGGACGTAAACAATGATGGATCTGGAACAAACTTGGCACAAATACTCCATATGCCCAAATATGAACACAGATAGAGTTTGGGGGAAATAGACCTTGACAGTCAGGAATTGTAGTTACTGGGATTTATAGTTCTCCTACAATCAAAGAGCATTCTGAACCCCACCAACAATGGAATTGGGCCAAACTTCCCACACAGAACCCTCAAGACCAACAGAAAATACTGTGATTTCTGATTGTCTTTGGTGACCCTTCTGACACCCCCCTGGTGACCTGCTCCCCCGGATCTTGACTTCCCAGGTTGAGAAATGCTGCCTTAGGGCCTTCCAGTCCAACTCCCTTCACCATGACAAGAAAACATAATCAAAACCTCCTGACAAAGGGCCATCCAGCCATTCACACACACACATAGGTAAAGGTAAAGGTAGTCCCCTGACATTAAGTCCAGTCGTGTCTGACTCTGGGGTGTGGTGCTCATCTCCATTTCTAAGCCGAAGAGCCAGCATTGTCCGTAGACACCTCCAAGGTCATGTGGCCGGCATGACTGCATGGAGCGCCGTTACCTTCCCGCCGGAGCGGTACCTATTGATCTACTCACATTTGCATGTTTTCGAACTGATAGGTTGGCAGAAGCTAGGGCTGACAGCGGAAGCTCACGCTGCTCCCCGGAATCGAACCTGCGACCTTTCGATCAACAAGCTCAGTAGCTCAGTGCTTTAACCCACTGCGCCACCGGGGGGCCCCCCCACACACATATTCCCCTAAAATCAGCCCTCAGGCGACTCGAGGTGGTTTACAAGGTGAAATTCAATGCCGCAGAGCATAAATATAATTTAAAAACATTAACATACATAAAATCATAACAACTGCGATAAAACAGTCAGCTGCATTACGATCACTACTGACCAGAAGGTCATGAGTTCCAAGCCAGCCCGGGTTGGAGTGAGCTTCCGATCAATTTTTGTAGCTTGCTGTCAACCTTTGAAGCCTGAAAGACAGTTGAATCTGTCAATTTTTTTAAAAAAAACAAAATCTGTCAAGTAGGAAATTTAGGTACCACTTATGCGAGGAGGCTAATTTACGATGCCATAAAAATCTCCAGCAAGTATGCAAAGAATAAGGAAGTACTTCATCAGTGTCACAGATGGATGGTGAAGCTACAGCTGCCCTGGTGGCCAGAATACCCACATGAAAAGCTGGACTGTTAAATGGCCTCTGTGTGTCTGTCTATATATGTTGTGTGTCTATGGCATTGAAACGGTTCCGGCCCAAAATACCTTGCGGACCGCATCTCGGCCTATGAGCCCACGAGGGCCTTGAGATCGTCCGGGGAGGCCCTTCTCTCGATCCCGCCTGCTTCACAGGCACGTCTGGCGGGGACGAGAGAGAGGGCCTTCTCGGTGGTGGCCCCCCGGCTGTGGAACACCCTCCCTGTTGACATCAGACAGGCGCCCTCCCTTATGTCTTTCCGTAAGGGCCTAAAGACGTGGCTATTTGAGAAGGCATTTAACTGAGTGCTACATTTACTGGTAATGACAACTAGAACGGAATATGGTTTACGAGATTGGTTATGATTCTACGATAAGACGGAGCGGATTATTTAGTGTAATTTATTATTGTGTATTAGTGTTTATTGCTTATTGTAAATGTGTTTTTATATGTTGTACACCGCCGTGAGTCGCCCTAGGGCTGAGAACGGCGGTCAACAAATGCAGCAAATAAAATGTTTGCCGTGTATATGTACATTGTAATCCGCCCTGAGTCCCCTGTGGGGTGAGAAAGGTGGAATATAAATACTATAAATAATTAAATAAATACATACATACATTTGCAAATTTTCACATGACTTTTGAATTTTCTGTATTTTCTTTATTTTGTACCTATTTGCTTGATTGTGTTTTTGCTACTTTTTGTGCTTTTCTAGTACTCTGCTACCATCTAATTGTTTACCATCTCTCCTCTTTTCTTGTTGTTCATTCGTTCAGTCGCCTCCGACTCTTCGTGACCTCATGGACCAGCCCACGCCAGAGCTCCCTGTCGGCCGTTACCACCCCCAGCTCCCTCAAGGTCAGTCCGGTCACTTCAAGGATGCCATCCATCCATCTTGTCCTTGGTCGGCCCCTCTTCCTTTTGCCTTCCACTTTCCCCAGCATCATTCCCTTCTCTAGGCTTTGCTGTCTCCTCATGATGTGACCAAAGTACTTCAACTTTGTCTCTAGTATCTTTCCCTCCAGTGAGCAGTTGGGCTTTATTTCCTGGAGGATGGACTGGTTGGATCTTCTCGCAGTCCAAGGCACTCTCAGCACTTTCCTCCAACACCACAGCTCAAAAGCATCGATCTTCCTTCGCTCAGCCTTCCCTAAGGTCCAGCTCTCACATCCGTAGGTGACTACAGGGAATACCATGGCTTTGACTAGGCGGATCTTTGTTGCCAGTCTGATGTCTCTACTCTTTACTATTTTATCGAGACTGGACATTGCTCTCCTCCCAAGAAGTAAGCGTCTTCTGATTTCCTGGCCACAGTCTGCATCTGCAGTAATCTTTGCACCTAGAAATACAAAGTCTGTCACGGCCTCCACGGTTTCTCCCTCTGTTTTCCAGTTGTCAATCATTCTTGTTGCCATAATCTTGGTTTTTTTGACGTTTACCTGCAACCCGGCTTTTGCGCTTTCTTCTTTCACCTTGATTAGAAGGCTCCTCAGCTCCTCCTCGCTTTCGGCCATCAGAGTGGTGTCATCTGCATATCTGAGGTTGTTAATGTTTCTTCCAGCAATTTTCACCCCAGCTTTGCATTCATCTCCTCTTTTCTAGTGTGGTGAAATACCGACATACTATTTATTAAAGAGTTCTTGCCTTTCAGATTCTTGTGTTCATGTGCATGCACATATCTTTCTCTTTCCATGAATCCAACTTTATTAGCTTATCAAATTATCCCTGTGGAATCCCCCCCCCCCCCCAAAAAAGTAGACACTGTTAGTAAGGGAAGGGAGAAGATAGAATGAAAGAGATGAATGATACAGAAACAGAAGGGAAACATAATTTGGCGTACACACCTGGGTATGAACAGCTGTTTGTTGGTGTGCATTCCATATTTATGTGCACAAGGCTGCCATAACAATTCATGTATAACTCCATGAGTGAGGAAAAAAAATCCCAGGAAGTCACATCACAGATGGCAGGGTGGACAGCAATTGCTAATCTAATGGAATACATATGGGTTGGAGAGAGCCTGTTTGAGTGATATATCATCAGTTTTAGCATACCAAATAATTTCAGGGAAAATTTACCAAAGGTGAGTATTTGGCACTGGGTATGACTTTCTTAGGAGGTGATGGAGCTTACTTCACTTGAGATGTTTAATAAGAACTTGAATGGCCACTTACTAGGGTACAGTAGTCATCTCACCACACTAAAACAGTAGATGTGGCTCTTAATGAGACATGCTGCATTATCACGGGGTGTCTGCGCCCTACACCACTGGAGAAATTACACTGCTTAGCCCAGCGTTTCTCAACCTGGGGGTCGGGGCCCCTGGGGGGGGAGTCGCGAGGGGATATCAGAGGGGTCGCCAAAGACCATCAGAAAACACAGTGTTTTCTGTATTGTCGAAGGCTTTCATGGCTGGAATCACTAGGTTCTTCTGGTTTTTTTTGGGCTATAGGGCCATGTTCTAGAGGCATTTCTCCTGACGTTTTGCCTGCATCTATGGCAAGCATCCTCAGAGGTAGTGAGGTCTGTTGGAATTAGGACAATGGGTTTATATATCTGTGGAATGGCTGGGGTGAATGCTGGAGCTAGGTGTGAATGTTTCAACTGACCACCTTCATTAGCATATGAAGGCCTGGCTGAGCCTGGGAAAATCTTTTGTTGAGAGGTGTTAAGATGTGCCTGGTTGTTTCCTCTCTGCTGTTTTGCTGTTGTAATTTTAGAGTTTTTTTAATACTGGTAGCCAGATTTTGTTCATTTTCATGGCCTCTTCCTTTCTGTTGAAATTGTCCACATGCTTGTGGATTTCAATGGTTTCTCTGTGTAGTCTGACATGGTGGTTGTGAGAGTGGTCCAGCATTTCTGTGTTCTCAAATAATATGCTGTGTCCAGGCTGGTTCATCAGGTGCTCTGCTATGGCTGACTTCTCTGGTTGAAGTAGTCTGCACTGCCTTTCATGTTCCTTGATGCGTGTCTGGGCAATGCTGCGTTTGGTGGTCCCTATGTCGACTTGTCCACAGCTGCATGGTACACGGTAGACTCCTGCAGAAGTGAGAGGATCCCTCTTGTCCTTTGCTGAACGTAGCCTTTGTTGGATTTTCTTGGTGGGTTTGTAGATTGTTTGTATGTTGTGTTTCCTCATCAGCTTCCCTATGTGGTCAGGGGTTCCCTTGATGTATGGCAGGAACACTTTTCCTCTGGGAGGATCTTCATCTTTACTCTCGTGGCTTGTTCTTGGTCTTGCAGCTCTTCTGATGTCTGAGGTGGAGTCTCCATTGCTCTGGAAAGTCCAGTTGAGGTGGTTCAGTTCCTCTTGGAGGAGGTGGGCTTCGCAGATTCTTTTTGCACAGTCTGCCAAGGCTTTAATGGTGCTTCTTTTTTGACTTGGGTGATGATTGGAGTTTTTATGTAGATATCTGTCCGTGTGTGTGGGTTTTCTGTAAACGGTGTGACCCAATTGTTGATCTGGTTTACGGATAACTAGGAAATCTAGAAAAGGCAGTCTTCCTTCATTTTCTTTTTCCATTGTGAATTGGATTTTTGGGTGGATGCTGTTAAGATGGTCCAGGAACCTGTTGAGTTCTTCTTCTCCATGGCTCCAAATGGTAAAGGTGTCATCCACATATCTGAACACAGTGTTTTCTGTTGGTCAAGGGGGTTCTGTGTGTCAAGTTTGGCCCAATTCTATTGTTGGTGGAGTTCAGAAAACTCTTTAATTGTACGTTAACTACAAATTCCAGTAATTACTAATCCCAAAGGTCAAGGTCTATTTTCCCCAAACTCCACCAGTGTTCACATTTGGGCATATGGAGTATTTGTGCCAAGTTTGGTCCAGATCCATCATTGTTTGAGTCCACAGTGCTCTCTGGAAAAAGGTGAACTACAACTCCAAAACTCAAGGTCAATGCCTATCAAACCCTCCCAGTATTTACTGTTGGTCATAGGAGTTCTGTGTGCCAAGACTGGTTCAATTCAGTCGTTGGTGGAGTTCGGAATGCCCTTTGATTGTATGTGAACTATGAATCTCAGCAACTACAACTCCCAAATGACAGCATCAATCTCCCCTTCAGTTCCACTAGAATTCAAATTTGTATCAGGCATTTGTGTCGAATTTGGTCCAGTGAATGAAAATGTTGTTGTTCATTCGTTCAGTCGTCTCCGACAATTCATGACCTCGTGGACCAGCCCACGCCAGAGCTCCCTGTCAGCCGTCACCACCTCCAGCTCCTTCAAGGTCAGTCCAGTCACTTCAAGGATGCCATCCATCCATCTTGCCCTTGGTCGGCCCCTCTTCCTTTTGCCTTCCACTTTCCCCAGCATCATTGTCTTCTCCAGGCTTTCCTATCTCCTCATGATGTGGCCAAAGTGCTTCAACTTTGTCTCTAGTCTTCTTCCCTCCAATGAGCAGCTGGGCTTTATTTCCTGGAGGATGGACTGGTTGGATCTTCTCGCGGTCCAAGGCACTCTCAGAACTTTCCTCCAACACCACAGCTCAAAAGCATCTCTCTTCCTTCGCTCAGCCTTCCCTATGGTCCAGCTCTCACATCCGTAGGTGACTACAGGGAAGACCATGGCTTTGATTAGGCAGATCTTTGTTGCCAGTGTGATGTCTCTTCTCTTTGCTATTTTATTGAGATTGGACATTGCTCTCCTCCCAAGAATGAAAATACATCCTGCATATCTGATACTTACGTGACGATTCATGACAGCAGCAAAATTACAGTTGTGAAGTAGCAACAAAAATAATGTTATGGTTGGGGGTCAGCACAACATGAGGAACTGTATTAAGGGGATCACAGAATTAGGAAGGTTGAGAACCACTGGCTTAGCCGGTATTGCACCACCTGACATCCGCTGGGAAGAAGCAGCCAATAGTGAAAGGACCAAGGCAGAAAAATCTCCATCTCATCCCCTGTTTGGGTACCAGCCAGCACATCAATGACTTAAATCAAGAAATAGTTTTTTAAGATCTACAGAGACACTCGCTGGAACACCGCAGCAAGCAAGAGTCCAAATGTGGCAGGCTCAAACCCAGAACCTCAACCAATGGCTGATACCAAATGAGAGATTCCCCCCCTGGGCACACGGAAGACTGGGCAACTTGGAAGGCACTCTGGCACCACGAGATGCAGAGCCAACCTCAAGAAATGGGGCCACAAAGTGGAATCCACGACATGCGAGTACGGAGAAGAGCAAACCACTGACCACCTGCTGCAATGCAACCTGAGCCCTGCCACATGCACAATGGAGGACCTCCTTGTGGCAACACCAGAGGCACTGCAAGGGGCCAGATACTGGTCAAAGGACATTTAATCAACTACCAAACTTGCAAATTTTGTGTTTTGTCTGTTTGTTTGTTTTGTTCTGTTAGAAATGTAATACAATTGACTCCTTGCCCTGACATGACAAAATAAAAAATAAAAAGGGTACAATAGTGGCATTTTTCTTGCAGCGCTGGGAATTGGACTATTTTATCTTAGTCCCTTTCGAATGTATGACTGAAGTTCTGGGTTGGAGGCACAAGCAGCACTCTCATCAAGTCTGCAAAGGAAAGATAAAGGACTACATAGGGACAGGAAGTCACCAAAGGTGAATTACTCTCTATGAAGATGGCATAGATGAAAAGTTTGGGTTCTGGGACCAGTCTTCCCTTCTTAGACAGAAGACCTCTGGCTCCAGACAGGCTGCATTTCATAAAGAGTGGGAAGAATGTCTTTGATAGTGGCATGCCAAGTATGATCAATAGGATTTTAAACTAAATCCTAGGGTGAATGGAGTTGATAGCTCAAATGTCAAGCAAGGATGTGAAATCCAAAAGAGAAGCTAAGGGAGAGTATGAGATCCACAGTAAAACTGCCAATAATGTAATAGCTAAGAGCAAGTAAAATGTCAAATGCCTGCATGCCAAGACACAGAACTTGGGAAACAAACAAGATGAACTTGCAATCCTAATGTAGGAAGATAATGACTTTATAAGCATAACGGAAACCAAGGTATGACTCCCATGACGTAAATATTGCCATTGAAGGGTCTAACCCAGGGGCCCTAAAACTTTTTAAACATGCCTGGTTGGAGGGCTGGATTATAATTTGAAAAAAAAAAACACGAATTCCTATGCACACTGCACATATCTTATTTGTAGTGCAAAAAACACTTATGCACAATACAATAATTAAAATGAAGAACAATTTTAACAAATATAAACTTATTAGTATTTCAATGGGAAGTGTGCCTGCATTTGGTTGATAAGATAATAATAATAATAATAATAATAATAATAATAATAATAATAATTGTATTGTCGAAGGCTTTCATGGCTGGAATCACTAGGTTCTTGTGGGGTTTTTTTCGGAGAAATGCCTCAGGAGAGGCATTTCTCCTGACATTTCGCCTGCATCTATGGCAAACATCCTCAGAGGTAGTGAGGTCTGTTGGAATTAGGACAATGGGTTTATATATCTGTGGAATGACCACGGTGGGACAAAGAGCTCTTCTCTGCTGGAGCCAGGTGTGAATGTTTCAACTGACCACCTTCATTAGCATTTGAAGGTCTGGCTGAGCCTGGGAAAATCTTTTGTTGAGAGGTGTTAAGATGTGCCTGGTTGTTTCCTCTCTGCTGTTTAGCTGTTGTAATTTTAGAGTTTTTTAATACTGGTAGCCAGATTTTGTTCATTTTCATGGTCTCTTCCTTTCTGTTGAAATTGTCCACATGCCTGTGGATTTCAGTGGCTTCTCTGTGTAGTCTGACACAACATATTATTTGAGAACACAGAAATGCTGGACCACACCAACAACCACCATGTCAGACTACACAGAGAAGCTGCCCCGAGTCCCTTTGGGGAGATGGAGGCGGGGTAGAAAAATAACGTTGTTGTTGTTGTTTTTCTACTTCTTCTTCTTGTTCTACTACTACTACCACTATTTCAGTAATTGCGTGTAATTCAGTAAGTAATTCAGTAAGTGCGATACACCTCCCACAGCCAACCCAAGAAGTACGCTCACACATGATGTTGGGATGAACAATGGCCACAATTCATTTATTGATAACAGGAATAAGGGTTGGCAGCCAGGCATGGGTCCTGGATCGCGATCGGGAAGCCCAATACTGCCCAATACCGCACACGCCAGGGTGCCGCCGGCACAATACCGGGCAAACGCAACTAGGCACCCCTGGGACCACTAGGAATTTCTCCTTTCCGCTAGGGGGGGATACCAAACCCAATCCAGGGCCCATGCCCCACAGGGAGTTGTGACAAGAAGCATAAAACAAACAAGTAACTGTTAACAGGAAACCAGGACAAGGAAAAGAACAACGAAAGTTGACTGCCGATGAAAACATAAACCACATGCAGACTGGGTGGGATGGATCAGCTGTTGCAGGCACAGTGCCTGCTGGGGAGCCTGGGGCAGCCTTATGAAGGTTGCCCACGAAGAGGGAGAGGCCAGCTCAAGCCTTTCCCGCAGCGAGGCGTGGTCAGTTGGTCATTAGTCAATTGACCCGCGGGTGGGAAACCTTCCCGCCATCTGAGGGGGCTTCTGGGAGGAAGAAGCCCCCCTAAGGCAAGAATGGCGGTCGGGGACGCCCTGCACCGCAACTTCTTTGGCCCGGTAAGTCGGGCCATGCCTTTTAGTGCCAATGTTGTGGATGTCACCAGGCCCAATGGTTTGAAGTTACAGGAGGGTACATTTCAATTGAACTTTAGAATGAAATTCCTGCAGCCTTCATAGTAATTCAGAAGTAGAATCAATTTCCTAGAAAGTTAATGGCGTCTCCTTCTTTGAATTGGAGCCTCTGTTGGCACAGTGGGTTAAACCGCTGAGCTGCTGAACTTGCTAACCAAAAGATCGCAGGTTCGAATCTGGGGAATGGCATGATCTCCCGCTGTTAGCCCCAGCTTCTCCCAATCTAGCAGTTTGAAAACTTGCAAATGTGAGTAGGAAATGGTGTTCCATGCAGTCATTTCGGCCACATGACCTTGGAGGTGTCTATGGAAAATGCCAGCTCTTCAGCTTAGAAATGGAGATGAGCACCAACCCCCAGAGTTGGACACAACTGGACTTCATGTCAGGGGAAACCCTTTACCTTTACCTGCTTTGAATGTCTTCAAAAAGAGGTTGGGTAGCTACCTCCTGTGGAGGCCTTAGCTGGAGATCATGCACTGAACCTCTTATATCTCTCTACGTGTGGTTGCCTCTGAAGACTGCCTGGAAGCTGCAGTTAGTCCAACGCTCGGCAGCCAGACTACTAACGGGTGCTGGGTACAGGGAGCACACCACTCCGCTCAGGGGCAGCTTGTCCATTACGCGAAGTAAGCGGTCGCAGAACACTTTTTTTGCCAGGGGCGCAGAGGCGCCTCTGTAAATGCCCCTCGACTGCCACTTGAGGAGTGCCCCCACAGCTCACAACAGCCCTAGCAGTCTGGGGGGGGGGGTGCTCGGCTTTCTTGCCTCGCTGCCGGGCGATCCTCTTCCCAAAGGGGCCGGGCCCTTGAGCCTCGCCTAGCCCCTCTCGTTCCTGCTCCACCCGGCCACCGGGTGCATGAGCAGAGCTGGTGCTCAATCGTTCTCTGCGTTCAATCCCTTCCCCATGACCGGCTCCCTTTCTTGATTCCCCGGCGCTCCACCCACCTCCTCTCCTCTCCCCAATCCACGGGTGGGCCAAGGGGTGGAGCCGCCATGCCTGGCCTGCTTCGGGTCCAGAGGCGTGTCTGAAGACCCCAGCGTGCGCACCAAAAGTAGCCTCTTCTTCTGACTTTCTCTTCAGCCATTGGGACCGAGAGAGAGAGAGAGAGAGAGAGAGAGAAAGAGCCCCTCCAGCTGGAGGTATCTCCCACCTCCGCTCCCTCCTTTGTTTTTGCGCCTACCTTCAGGAAAGGTGGGCATCTCCACCTCTCTCTCTCTCTCTCTCAGACCCAATGGCTGAGGAGAAAGTAACAGAAAATATATATCAATGATTGGTTGGGTGGGGGGGGGGGTGGCGCCAAAATACTGTTTGCTTACTGTTGAAAATTACCTAGGGCCGCCTCTGACTCCGCTGTTACACCAGCTCCACTGGCTGCCAATTAGCTTCCAAGCACAATTCAAAGTGCTGGTCTTAACGTATAAAGCCCTAAACGACTCCGGCCCTGTTTACCTCTCTGAACATATTCTCCCCTATGAACCATCAAGATTATTAAGATCCTCTGGAGAGGCCCTGCTCTCGGTCCCACCGGCCTCGCAAGCGCGTCTGGTGGGGACGAGGGACAGGGCCTTCTCGGTGGTGGCCCCTCAACTCTGGAACTCTCTCCCACTGGAGATCAGAACCGCCCCTTCTATCCTGACATTCAGGAAACAGGTGAAGATGTGGTTATGGAGACAGGCATTCGACGAGTGAGCCAACACCCTGAGATATGGATGGAGGATGATGAGCAACGATTTTAGTGTGACGACTGACCATTGTAGTTATTGAATGTAATTGCTGTTTTAATGTTTTATTGCAATATGAATTTTGATATTTTATTGACTGTATGTGATATTATGGTTGGAAACTGGTCTGAGTCCCTCAAGAGAGGTGAGAAGGCCGGTATACAAAACTTTTAAATAAATAAATAAATATCTCTATCATTTCCATCTCTATCTCTATCTCTATCTATATATATAATAAAAGTCAAAGTTTGTATGCGACGTAGGGCAGAGGTAGGTAGGATGTAGGGCGGACGTGTTTGGCAGCTTTCTGATTGGCTGCCACTGTGGTGCTATTTGCATATGGTCTCTGATTGGCCAACCTCAACAGGACCCCCCGGTGGAGAAAAAGGTTAATGAGAGAAACGGGGACATGACAGAGGGAAATTTGCATACGGTCTCTGGCCAGCCTCAATTCCAAGATTCCGAGAGGACAAAGAGATGAAAGGAAAAGGCCAGATGCTGTGTCAGAAAACTACCAATAAAGACCAAACTTGGCAACCAGAGCCCCCATGACCCACTCTACAGCCTACTGCACTTTGGAGGAGGATGGACCATGGATGATGGGACTTCCAGTCCCATCACTCACTTTCTGAGACTGTTGTTGACCAAATCCAATGACTGATCTAGACCAAACTTGGCACATAGACCTCTCATGACCTACTTTACGTCCTGGTGTGGTTTGGCCGGGGATGTATCAATTCCTGAGACCACTGCAACCCACATCCAATTACCGATAAAGACCAAACTTGGCACACTGAGTCTCCATGACCCACTCTATATCCTGTTTCAGTTTGGAGAAGGGTGGATCATGGACGATGGGAATTGCAGTACCTTCACTCACTTACTGAAACCACTGCAACCCTAATCCAGTGACTGATCAAGACCAAACATAGCACACAGAGCCCCCATGAACCTCTCTACATCCTGCTGCAGTTTGAAGGAGGAAGGATTTTGGATGATGGGACTTGCAGTATCTTCACTCACTTACTGAAACCTCTGCCACCCTCATGCAATGACTGTTAAAGACCAAACTTGGCACACAGAGCCCCCATGACCCACTCTATATCCTGCTACTGTTTGGAGGAGGGTGGACCATGGATGATGGGACTTCAAGTACCTTCACTCACTTCCTGAAAACAATGCAGCCATTATCCAATGACCAACAAAGACTAAACTTGGCATAGAGAACCGCCATTACCCATTTTCTCTAATAATCCGGGCAGCGCCGGGTTCCCAAGCTAGTTGTTCTATAAAAAAGACTATTAAATTCATTTTGTTCCACACATAGGATTAAATTGCACAAATCAAGACTTGGAATGGATGTGGTGGGAGTGGAAATTAGATATTATTGTCAACAGTTGAGTTATCAAACAACTGGCATTTTCGTATTCACCTCACTAGTTTTTACATGATGCTAGGAGATTGGACACTAATATATGCGAAAAAGAAGAGATCCCGCCAGTGGACATAACATAAAAGCCAGAATCATAATTCTGATCAATAACAATGATTTGCACTGAGTCACTTGTGTACATCTCTTTTTGCAGTAACAGAAAGTAGATATTGCAGTTTAGTAATCAGAGTCTTGGACAATTTTGTATTCAGGATGTGAAGCAAAAGAAATTGGATTTCTGTCATATCTTATTGGAATAAAGTCCTCTCCTGATTTGTAGTATTTGCTGTTTTTGCCAACTGGACAAATAAAATATGGTCGGATGATAAAACACTCAAATGGCCAGTTGGCCAACATGCGCATGTTGAAATGAAGCGCTCTGGGGTAGGCAGCCAAGTTTCTTCCACTAGTTTTAGATTACAATTCGGATAAGTATCAAGCAGTATCTATTGGCAAAGATTTGAGACTTGCAGTAAAGCATCTGGAGGAAATGGATTACATCTAATCTAGAACATAGATCCCAAACTTCTGTCCTCCAGATTTTTTGGAGTTCAGTCATGAAGTCTATTGTCTGAACTTTGATTTCAGTTTGGATTTTCCCCAAGTTACAAACAACCAAGATCCGCCTAGTCAAAGCCATGATATTCCCTGTAGTAACCTACGGATGTGAGAGCTGGACCTTAGGGAAGGCTGAGCGAAGGAAGATCAATGCTTTTGAGCTGTGGTGTTGGAGGAAAGTGCTGAGAGTGCCTTGGACCGCGAGAAGATCCAACCAGTCCATCCTCCAGGAAATAAAGCCTGACTGCTCATTGGAGGGAAGGAGACTAGAGACAAAGTTGAAGTACTTTGGCCACATCATGAGGAGACAGCAAAGCCTAGAGAAGACAATGATGCTGGGGAAAATGGAAGGCAAAAGGAAGAGAGGCCGACCAAGGGCAAGATGGATGGATGGCATCCTTGAAGTGACCGGACTGACCTTGAAGGAGCTGGGGGTGGTGACGGCCGACAGGGAGCTCTGGCATAGGCTGGTCCACGAGGTCACGAAGAGTCAGAGACGAATGAACGAATGAACAACAACAAACAAACGGGTACTATATGTTTGTTCTTAAGTTGAATTTCTATGTAAGCCGGAACAGGTACATTTTTAAGTGTAACTCCATCTATATAAATAAAAATGTAATGCGTGTTTGTGGGATTAATATAACTCAAAAACCACTGGACAAATTGGTACAAAATTTGGACACTACACCCCTAACAGACCAATGAGTGACCATCACTCATAAACCCCTCCTAAAAACAGTGGAAAGGACTTAAAAAACCCCAAAAGCTAAATGACGATACAGCGCATGCACGAAAACGACAACTCCCAGCATCCCTTAGACAAGGCCTGTGGTGTTCCCTCTGCTGTCTGTGCTTCTGTTTAGAAGATTCCACCCCACTTTCTGTCCCTGTGAAAATTGGATTTTGAAAAAATTGGCTTCTTGTGGAAACAAGACTTGGTGAGAAAGCTTCAGTGAAGACACATTTCAAACATGATAATAACTCTTCCTAGAGTTAATTTCCTTCCCGGAGGTAGATTCCTCTCACTTCCTGTTGTCTCACCCCCTGTTCATAACTATGAGTCCTTTGTAAGTCAGATGTTTGGAACCTGGGGACTCTGAATTTAAGGACAGCTGCTAATTCAGGCTTATATGCTTTCCCTTTTTCCTTCAATTTAGCTGTTTGATATTCTCAGTCAGGGATTCTGGGGACAGCTGCTGTTTACTTTGCCTGTTGTGAACAGGCACATATATATTAGGCTTGGGTGACAACAGAAAAAATTGGTTCTAAACTCGTTTCGTTTGTAGGGGGCGATGGCGTTTCGTTTTTTTTTTTTTGGACTTCCGAAATTGTCCTTTTCAAAATTTCGAAATTTATGACATTTCGTAAATTTTGAATTGATTCGTTAATGGCGGACGCGATTGCGCAATATGCTAAAAAAAAAACCTCCAAATGGGACAGTGGGAACTTCTGAAGCTTCCCCCTCCCTCTGTTGTTGACTGCTGGTGTGATAAAACAAACAACAACTATATTATATTATATTATATTATATTATATTATATTATATTATTATATATTATATTACATTATTATAATATTATTATATTATATATTATATTATATTATATTATATTATATTATTATAATATTATTATATTATTGTATATTATATTATTATAATATATTGTATTATATATTATATATTATTATATTATATTACGAAAATAATTACGAAATAATTACGAAAATTGGAAAAATTGTTTCGATTCGTCATTACTCCTCACACTATTCCTGCATGGCTCAATATTGGATCGTAAGCTAATTTAAATACGAATTAATAACGAATTACGAAATTAACGAACGAAACCGCCCAAGCCTAATATATATCTATAGTAGACTCCCCTCCTTGAGGATTTATTCCAATTTTTTTTTCAGTTTTCTCCTTCATATCTTTAAACAGTGCAATAATCATAACTATTTGGAACTATTTTTCACCTCCTTTCTATGCCTGGCAATAGGTCAATATTGCCCTGTCTGTTTCACAGCCTTTATTGTTTATTAGCAGTCAATTCCGGTCCATCATTAAAAATTCCTTTTCTGTACCAGGATGTTACTTTGTCACAAATAGTATTCATTTCATTTCAATACACTTGTATAGTCCATAAAAATATAAGCAATAGTTTTGGTCTTTGTTAAATGTCAAATGTCACCATTTGAGACTGGACTCAAATTGAGATGGGCCAAAACTAACAAAATGAAGTTCAACAGTGACAAATGCAAGATACTCCACTTTGGCAGAAAAAATGAAATGCAAAGATACAGAATGGGGGACAATGCCTGGCTCGAGAGCAGTACGTGTGAAAAAGATCTTGGAGTCCTCGTGGACAACAAGTTAAACATGAGCCAACAATGTGATGTGGTGGCAAAAAAAGCCAATGGGATTTTGGCCTAGATCAATAGGAGCATAGTGTCTAGATCTAAGGAAGTCATGCTACCCCTCTATTCTGCTTTGGTTAGACCACATCTGGAATATTGTGTCCAATTCTGGGCACCACAATTCAAGAGAGATATTGACAAGCTGGAATGTATCCAGAGGAGGGCGACTAAAATGATCAAAGGTCTGGAGAACAAGCCCTATGAGGAGCGGCTTGGGGAGCTGGGCATGTTTAGCCTGAAGAAGAGAAGGCTGAGAGGAGATATGATAGCCATGTATACATATGTGAGAGGAAGCCACAGGGAGGAGGAGGGAGCAAGCTTGTTTTCTGCTTCCTTGGAGACTAGGTCGCGGAACAATGGCTTCAAACTACAAGAGAGGAGATTCCATCTGAACATAAGGAAGAACTTCCTGACTGTGAGAGCCGTTCAGCAGTGGAACTCTCTGCCCCGGAGTGTGGTGGAGGCTCCTTCTTTGGAAGCTTTTAAGCAGAGGCTGGATGGCCATCTGTCAGGGGTGATTTGAATGCAATATTACTGCTTCTTGGCAGAATGGGGTAGGACTGGATGGCCCAGGAGGTATCTTCCAACTCTTTGATTCTATGATTCTATGACTCAGGCAACCTCTTTTTCAAAATTGTTGGTTGTAAATAATGAGGGGAAAAGGCATGGATTCCAAGTCACATTTCCTTATTTAATTGCTGCAAACTGTTGCCTGCAATCACTCTAGAAAAACAAAGAAACGCGAAGTGCATTTAGGGCATGGAATGCCTTCAGGTTTAATATTAATATTTAGCATGCTGCTTCCCCTGTGATGCTAAGCACTGTAAAATGGCATTGCCATTATGAACATAATTTCTATAATGTTGTCGGATGCATCTGGGAAGAGGTTCTTGAATTTTCCTGGATCTTTGACATTTTCTTAAGTGTTATAGTGTTTTGCTAAAGCATTTTAGAACAGTTTCTGGGAGGAAGGGCATCAACATGATTCGTGTCATGTTTCACCTCATTCCTTCTTAGCTCCCAAGAGAATGAATAATGAATATAGATCATGCTATAAAGCCTGTTGTTGTTGTGTGTCCTCATAATGTTCCCAACTCATGTCAATCCTAAGGTCATGGGGTTTACTTGGCAAAATTTGTTCAGAGAGCGGGGGATGCCTTTCCCTTCCTCTGAGGCTGAGGCCTCATTTACACAGTCAAGTAATGCAGTTTCAAACTGCATTATATGCCAGTGTAGATGGGCCTTGGATAAGGAACTACATACATAATCACCCATGTCTTCCATGCTGGTCGCTTCTGTATGGAAGACAATGACCAGCCACTGCCAGAAGGGACAGAGAGTTTCATCTATGCTGATGATCGTGCCATCACCGCTCAAGCAGGGAGCTTTGAGATGGTAGAACAGAAGCTCTCCAAAGCTCTAGGTGCCCTTACTGCCTATTACAGGGAAAACTAGCTGATCCCCAACCCATCCAAAACACAGACATGTGCCTTTCATCTCAAGAACAGAGAAGCATCCCGAGCTCTGAAGGTCACCTGGGAAGGAATCCCACTGGAGCATTGCAGCGCACCCAAATACCTGGGAGTCACTCTGGACCATGCTCTGACCTACAAGAAGCACTGCCTGAACATCAAGCAAAAAGTGGGTGCTAGAAACACGAAAGCTGACTGGCACAACCTGGGGATCACAACCAGATACAGTGAAGACATCTGCCCTTGCGCTATGCTACTCTGCTGCTGAGTATGCATGCCCAGTGTGGAACACATCTCAACACACTAAAACAGTGGATGTGGCTCTTAATGAGACATGCCGCATTATCACAGGGTGTCTGTGCCCTACACCACTGGAGAAATTACACTGCTTAGCCGGTATTGCACATCCGGGAAGTAGCAGCCAATAGTGAAAGCACCAAGGCAGAGACATCTCCAGCTCATCCCTTGTTTGGGTATCAGCCAGCACGTCAACAACTTATATCTAGAAATAGTTTTCTAAGATCTACAGAGACACTCGCTGGAACACCTCAGCAAGCGAGAGTCCAAAAGTGGCAGGCTCAAACCCAGAACCTCAATCCATGGCTGATACCAAATGAGAGACTCCCCCCCCCGGGCACACAGAAGACTGGGCGACTTGGAAGGCGCTGAACAGACTGCGCTCTGGCACCACAAGATGCAGAGCCAACCTTCAGAAATGGGGCCACAAAGTTGAATCCACAACATGTGAGTGTGGAGAGGAGCAAACCACTGACCACCTGCTGCAATGCACCCTGAGCCCTGCCACATGCACAATGGAGGACCTCCTTGCAGCAACACCAGAAGCACTCCAAGGGGCCAGACTCTGCTCAAAGGACATTTAATCAACTACCAAACTCACACATTTTGTATTTTGTCTGTTTGCTTTGTTCTGTTAGAAATGTAATATAATTTGACTGGTTGTCCTGACACAACAAATAAATAAACTCATGTCTTCCTTGGTTCATCTTTTGGTTGTTTAAGAAATTAAAGCAAACTTCAATCAATTTATTAGGAATGGGAGCACAGGGTTAGATATACCGTAGAGTCTCGCTTATCCAACATAAATGGGCCGGCAGAATATTGGATAAGCTAAAATGTTGGATAATTAGAAGGGTTTAAAGAAAAGCCTATTAAATGTCAAATTACATTATGATTTTACAAATTAAGCATCAAAACATCATGAGTTGGAAGCCCCACCACCACTAACACCACCAATTGCTGCTCTGGGCCAGATTGAAGAGAGAGGGGGCCAGGAAGACATTTCCTTCTTGTCTCCTGACTATGTCATCAGTTGGGAGGCCCTCCCCAACCTCCAACTCTACAGACCCACCAAGAAAATCCAACAAATGCTTCATTCAGCAAAGGACAAGAGGGATCCTCTCACCTCTGCAGGAGTCTACCGTGTACCATGCAGCTGTGGACAAGTCTACAGAGGGACCCCCAAACACAGCAACATTGCCCAAACACGAATCAAGGAACATGAAAGGCACTGCAGACTACTCCAACCAGAGAAGTCAGCCATAGCAGAGCACCCGAGGAACCAACATGGACACAGCATTTTATTGGAGAACACAGAAATGCTGGACCACTCTCACAACCACCAGGTCAGACTACACAGAGAAGTCATTGAAATCCACATGCTTGGAAAGGAGGAAACCATGAAAATGAACAAAATCTGGCTACCGGTATTAAAAAAGTCTAAAATTACAACAGCAGAGAGGAAACAAACAAGGACATCTAATCACCTCTCAACAAAAGATTGCTCTAGGCACTGTCAGGCCATTATTATTATTATTATTATTATTATTATTATTATTATTATTATTAAACTTTATTTGTACCCCGCTAGCATCTCCCAAGGGATTCGATGCAGCTCACAACAGGCCGAAGCCCAGCACAACACAATACTACAATACAATACATAGCAAAATAAAACAGTTAAAGCAGAAAACAAAGGCAATAACAATACAACAGGACGTTATTTAAAAAACTGAGCCGGCTGAGGTGGGGTACAGGGTTAAAAGTGCTGAAAAAGTGTCGGAGGGATATAAGATTAAGATATAAGTGCGGTGTGCGTTGAGAGTGATCTTGGCTCTACTAAAGTGCTTCTGGGCTTTGGTAGTGGGGATTCCTAATCTGAGAAGGCACGTTGGAATAGCCAGGATTATATGCTAATCAAGGTGATCAGTTGAAACATTCACACCTACCTCCAACAGACAAGAGCCCTTTGTCTCACCCTGGTCATTCCACAGATATATAAACTAGGCTTGGGCGGTTTCGTTCGTTAATTTCATAATTCGTTATTAATTCGTTTTTAAATTAGCTTACGATCCAATATTGAGCCATGCAGGACTACTGTGAGGAGTAATTAAAAATCAAAACAATTTTTCCAATTTATTTCGTATTGTTTCGTAATTGTTTCGTAATTGTTTCGTAATTGTTTCGTAATTGTTTCAAAATTGTTTCGAAATTGTTTCGTAATTGTTTCGTAATTATTTCCGTATGTCTGGTGCAAGTTTTATAGTTGTTGTTTGTTTTATCAGTGATAAAAAATAAATTATCACACCAACAGTCAACAACAGAGGGAGAGGGAAGCTTCAGAAGTTCCCTCTGTCCCATTTGGAGGTTTTTTTAGCGTATTGCGTCCGCCATTAACGAATCGATTTGTAATTTTATGAAATTTCGTATATTTTGAACTTTTTTAAAGGAAAATTTCGGAATTCTTTAAAAGAAACGAAACGCAAGGCCCCCCTAAAAACGAAACGAGTTTAAAACCAAATTTTTCCGTAGTTACCCAAGCCTAATATAAACCCCTTTTCCTAGTTCCAACAGACCTCACTACCTCTGAGGATGCTTGCCATAGAAGCAGGCAAAACGTCAGGAGAGAATGCCTCTAGACCATGACCATATAGCCCGAAAAAAACCTACAACAACCCAGTAATTCCGGCCGTGAAAGCCTGTGACAATACATAGATGCCCATATGTTCTAACATTGTAGCTATCCCTAGGTTAGTATAGACTCAGAACAATTTTGCACACAAGTTTGGTTGTTTATGTGCGCTGAAGTCCCAAATCCACCTTTTAGTTTGACTGATATTAGTGCCAACTGGTTTACTCCATAAATAGAGTGCTGCAGGGGGGGGGGGGGGGGAGCCAATAATTTCCCACATTTTTGCTAACTGCCATGTAACATGCTTCAAGGATGTCTTTTCTTTAAACATACCTGCTATAGCTTTAAATTTCATACTGTGCTCTGGTCACTAAGCATGTTGGTTCTGCTAAGGGGAAATGATTCATCCTTGTCTGTCTGGTTTACTAAGCGGTCAAGGTCTTTTGTCTTCAACCTCCTTCTTTTGTGGTTCATGAATAAACAAGGCCATCCGGTGCAGGCATGGAAGTCAGCATTTAAATGCAAACATATCTAATTTTGCACCTTGGAGCCAAAGTCATTTCTCCAGATTTTTCAGTGGAGTTTTCGGGTCAAAAATGAGTGAGTACAAGAGATCATACCTTAGCAGAAATAAGACATATATTCATCAAAATTAGGTTTGGAAATATGTGTTAGGGAAGCATATCATGGAAGTCTAATTGAGAAAAATTATCCATATTAGATGACCTTAGCACAAAGGTTCATGACTTCACCACACTCCCAGTGGGCAGCATGGAGAAGCCACCACTCCACACCTCACATCACCCAACGCCTGCCTTTATTATTTATTTATTTAGAACTTTTATATACCGGTCTTCTCGACCTCCAGAGAGGGACTCAGGCCGGTTTACAACAAAGATTCATAAACAATAGTTAAAACATACACTAATACATAAAATACATTAAAAAGCAATCATATAAATACATAAGGCCAAGTCGTCAAATGAAATCACAATTCATCACCATCTGTCCGTGTGGTCAAGAATTATTGACTCACTCATCAAATGCTAAATTCCAGAGCCAAGTTTTCACCAGCTTTCTAAAAGTCAGGAGAGAAGGGGCAGATCTAATCTCCATCGGGAGAGAGTTCCAGAGCTGAGGGGCCACCACTGAGAAGGCCCTGTCCCTCGTCCCCATCAGACGCAATTGCGGAGATGGTGGGACTGAGAGCAGGGCCCCTCCAGAAGATCTTAACAACCTTGATGGCTCATAGGGGAGAATCCATTCGGACAGGTAAACTGAGCCAGAGTCGTTTAGGGATTTATAGGTTAGCACCAGCACTTTGAATTGTGCTTGGAAGCTAATTCACAGCCAGTGGAGCTGGCGCAACAGAGGAGTCGTATGCTCCCTGTACCTCGCTCCTGTTAGTAATCTCGCTGCCGCTTGTTGGACTAATTGCAGCTTCTGGGCAGTCTTCAGAGGCAACCCCACATAGAGAGAATTGCAGTAGTCTATATGGGATGTAACCAGAGTGTGGACCACTGTGGGCAAGTCAGACTTCCCAAGGTACGGGCACAGCTGGCATACAAGTTTTAATTGTGCAAAAGCTCCCCTGACCACTGCCGAGACCAGGCCTTACCTCCTTCTTCATCCCATGGGAGGAAGTGTTGCCACCCGGCTTTCCCTCGTTGAAGGCAAGGCAACACTGGAAGGTTCCTGTGTTGCTGTGGTGGAGGCAGGCACTGGTTCACCTCCTTTTTTGGCACAGAGCCCAGCTGGAAATCCCTTTATGTCGTGTGAAGGGCTCTGTGCCAAAAAAAAGGGGTGAACCAGTTTTTTTGTGTCAGGAGAGATTTCTGGTGTGAGGGAATTGGCCGTCTGTAAGGACATTGCCCAGGGGATGCCCAGATGTTTGATGTTTTACCATCCTTGTGAGAGGCTTCTCTCATGTCACCGCATGGGGAGCTGGAGCTGATAGAGGGAGCTCATCCGCGCTCTCCCCGGATTCGAACTTGTGACCTGTTGGTCTTCAGTCCTGCTGGCACAAGAGCTTAATAATAATAATAATAATAATAATAATAACAAAAACACTTTATTTATATTCTGTCTTTCTCACCCCGAAGGGGACTCAGCGTGGATCACAAATACACATACACGGCAACATTCAATTCTGTTTGTATAGACAGTACACAAACAGACCACACAGAAGGAGGTGTTGTTTCGATGCCATGGACGGTTGGGCTCGAGTCCAGAGGGGGTGCTGTTGCTCCATTCTCTATGACGAAGACTTAGAGAAGAAATCCTGTCAGTAATCTCTGGAGGGAGAAAGGAGTGTTATTTGAACTAAGTTCTGAACTGCTCAAAGAAACCACATGCTTTTAAGTCAGTCTTTCAAACCAACTAAGCTTAATGCTTATTTTGTTCCAGTTCTCTTAAATAAACATCTTTGTTTTATTGTTCACAACACCTGCCTCACGTGTGCCTCTGTGTAAGAAGTTTTAAAAACAATTTACTAAAGAAGTAAAAGGTTTAATGGTGGCAGCATATATTTTAAAGAAGTAATCTCTTTAGTGTTACCTCAGAGCAAAGCCTGAGTGCAAATCCGGCACAATTATTACTATCTGATGAGGTGGTAACTGCGGTACTAAACACAGGTACTATGTGATAATATTGTTTCCGTATTTTTGTTATCTAAAATTGCAGCTGGTGTTATAGTTTAGATGTCCATGCTTTAGACCAGGGGTCCCCAAACTACAGCCTGCAGGCCGTAGGCGGCCCGCTGAGGGCATTTCTCCGGCCCGCGAGGCCTGGCCTGGCCTGGCCACGCCCACCCGGCGCCGCTCCGCCCATCGCAGGAACTCTCTGCTCTGGCCGCTCTGCTCGTGTGGCAGGGAGAAGCCTTTTGTAATTTACCTGCCTCTCCTTGGAGACCAGAGCGACCGGAGCAGGGGGTTGCTGCAAAGGCCAGAGTGGCACCGGGTGGGCGTGGCCAGCGGCGGGGTGGGCGTGGCCACGCCCACCCGGCGCCGCTCCGGCCTTTGCAGCAACCCCCTGCTCTGGCCACTCTGGTCTCCAAGGAGTCAGGTAAACTACAATTCCAAAACCAAAGGACACAGCCCACTAAACCCTTCCAGTATTTCCTGTTGGCCATGGGAGAACTGTGTGCCAAGTTTGGTTCAATTCCACCTTAGATGGGGTTCAGAATGCTCTTTGATTGTAGGTGAACTATAAATCCCAGCAACTACAACTCCCAAACGTCAAGATTCTATTTCCCCCATACTTCACAAGTGTTCCCATTTGGGCATATGGAATATCAGTGCCAAGTTTGCTCCAGATCTATCATTGAGTCCACAGTGATTGATGGAGGCAGGTGAACTACAACTCCAAAACCAAAGGACACTGTCCACCAAACCCTTCCAGTATTTTCTGTTGGTCATGGGAGAACTGTGTGCCAAGTATGGTTCAATTCCACCGTTGATGGGGTTCAGAATGCTCTTTGATTGTAGGTGAACTATAAATCCCAGCAACTACAACTCCAAAATGTTAAGATACTATTTCCCCCCATACTCCACCAGTGTTCACATTTGGGCATATTGAGTATTTGTGCCAAGGTTGATCCCGATCCATCATTGTTTGTGTCCACAATGATCTCTGAATGTAGGTGAACTACAACTTCAAAATCAAAGGATACTGTCTTGTGTCTAAAATTGGTGTCAATTCGTCCAGTGGTTTTTGAGTTCTGTTAATCCCACAAACAAACATTACATTTTTATTTATATAGAAGTGTGGGTCCTTGTTTTTTTTTTTTTTTTTTTGGGGGGGGGGGTTGCACTGCAAATAATATATGTGCAGAGTGCATAGGAATTCATTCATGTTTTTTTTTTTCAAATTATAATCCGGCCCCCCAACAGTTTGTGGGACTGCAACCCGGCCCTCTGTTCAAAAAGTTTGGGGACCCCTGCTTTAGACCTACAGTTTGATAGGAAATACAAGTGGTAATATAGAATAGACTAGTGGTCCCCTGCCACGCGTTGCTGTGGCCCAGTCTGGTGATCTAATGAGAAAGTGTTGGTTTCTAATATATGCAATGTCTTTATGCTTGTGGGTAAACACTGCTGTTTCTTTGTCAGTGCTGATGTGGAGATTGTATGCTTTGCCTACTCTGCAACATGCAACATTTCATTGTTCTTCTTTAGGGGTCCCTTTCAAAGCTTTGATACTGCATCTGTCATATACATGTGTGTGTGTGTGTGTGTGTGAATGGCTGGATGGCCCTTTGTCAGGAGGGCTTTGATTATGTTTTCTTGCCCTGGTGAAGGGAGTTGGATTGGATGGCTTTAAGGCAGCATTTCCCAACCTGGGAAGTCAAGACCCAGGAGGGGTCGGGGGGGGGGAGTGTCAGAAGGGTCACCAAAGATCACCAGAAAACACAGTATTTTCTGTATTGTCGAAGGCTTTCATGGCCGGAATCACTGGGTTGTTGTAGGTTTTTCCGGGCTATATGGCCATGTTCTGGAGGCAATTTTTCTCCTGACGTTTCGCCTGCATCTATGGCAAGCATCCTCAGAAGTAGTGAGGTCTGTTGGAAGTAGGAAAAATGGGTTTATATATCTGTGGAATGACCAGAGTGAGGCAAAGGACTTTTGTCTGCTGGGGCTAGGTGGGATTTGCATTCAATGGCTTAGAAGTGCCTGGGGGGAATCTTTTGTTGAGAGTGATTTTATGTGCCTGTTTGTTTCCCCTCTGTTGTTTTGCTGTTGTAATTTTTGAGTTTTTTAATACTGGTAGTCAGATTTTGTTCATTTTCATGGTTTCTTCCTTTCTGTTGAAATTGTCCACATGCTTGTGGATTTCAATGGCTTCTCTGTGTAGTCTGACATGGTGGTTGTGAGAGTGGTCCAGCACTTCTGTGTTCTCAAATAATATGCTGTGTCCAGGTTGGTTCATCAGGTGCTCTGCTATGGCTGATTTCTCTGGTTGAAGTAGTCTGCAGTGCCTTTCATATAGCCCAGAAAAACCTACAACAACCACAGTATTTTCTTTTTGTCATGGGAGTTCTGTGTGGGATGTTTGTCCATCGTTGGTGGGGTTCAGAATGCTCTTTGATTGTAGGTGAACTATACATCCTAGTAACTATAACTCCCAAATGTCAAGGTCTATTTTCCCCAAGTTTGGTATTCCTGTCAAGTTTGGTCCAGACCCATCATTGCTTGAGTCCACAGTGTTCTCTGGATGGAGGTGAACTACAATTCCAAAATTCAAGGTCAATGCACACCAAACCCTTCTAGTGTTTTCTGTTGGTCATGGGAGTCCTGTGTGTCAAGTTTGGATTGTAGATGAACTATACATCCTAGTAACTATAACTCCCAAATGTCAAGGTCTATTTCCCACAAGTTTGGTATTCAAGTTTGGTCCAGACCCATCATTGTTTGGATGGAGGTGAACTACAATTCCAAAGTTCAAGGTCAATGCACACCAAACCCTTCTAGTGTTTTCTGTTGGTCATGGGAGTCCTGTGTGTCAAATTTGGTTCAATTCCATCATTGGTAGAGTTCAGAATGCTCTTTGATTATAGGTGAACTATAAATCCCAGCAACTACAACTCCCAAATGACAAAATCATAATCTTTTGAGTGATGGTCACTCTTGTGTCATGTGATGTTTCATTGCAAAATTTGGTGTTATTTTGTTCATTGGTTCTTTTGTTTTTAAGGTACTCATCACGCACAGAGCTTTATATATATATATATATATATATATATATATATATATATATATATATATTAGGGCTGGGCGGTTTCGTTCGTTAATTTCATAATTCGATATTAATTCGTTATTTTTTTTTATAACGAAGCGATATTGAACCATTCAGGAGCAACTAAAAAACGAAACGAATTTTTCAATTCGTTTCGTAATTGTTTCGAAATCGTTTCGTTATTGTTTCGAAATTGTTTCGTTATTGTTTTGTTATTATTTCCGTATGTCTGGTGCAAGTTTTATAGTTGTTGTTTGTTTTATCAGTGATAAAAAAATAAATTATCACACCAACAGTCAACAACAGAGGGAGAGGGAAGCTTCAGAAGTTCCCCCTGTCCCATTTGGAGGTTTTTTAGTGTATTGCGCAATCGCGTCCACCATTAACGAATCGATTCGTAATTGTTTCGTATTTGTTTCGTAATTTCCGAAATTTCGTAAATATCGAACTTTTTTAAAGAAAGATTTCGGAATTCTTTTAAATAATGAAATGCAAAAAACCCCTAAAAACGAATCGAGTTTAGAAACAAATTTTTCCGTGGTTGGACACCCCTAATATATATATATATTAGGGCTGGGCGGTTTCGTTTCGTTAATTCGTAATTCGTTAATAATTCGTTATTTTTTTAATTACAAAACGATAATGAACCATTCTGGAGCAATCTTTTAAAAAAACCGAATTTTTAAACACGTTTTGTAAATGCTTCGTATTTTGTTATTGTATTCTTTCCATTATTGTTCTGAGGTCGTTTCGTTATTATTTCCGCATGTCTAGGGCAAGTTTTTTGTTTAATTAGTGAAAAAAAATTATAATATCACACCAACAGTCAACAACAGAGGGAGAGGGAAGCTTTAGAAGTTTTTGGAGGTTTTTTAGCGTATTTCGCGGTCGCGTCCGCCATTAACGAATCGATTCGTTATTGTTTCGGAAATCGATTCGTTAATGTTTTGTAATTTTTTCACATTTACGAAATTTCGTAAATATCAAACTTTTTAAAAGGAAAATTTTGTAATTATTTTAAATAACAAAACGCAAAAACCCCCAAAAAACGAATCGATTTTAGAAACAAATTTTTCCGTTGTTACCCAGGCCTAATAGATATATATATATATATATATATATATATATATATATATATATATGTATGTATATATATAGATAGATAGATAGATAGATAGATAGATAGATATAGATGTATTCTATATGGCATACAACCATGTGGGAAAGGAGTCAATGGCACATCTCTAAATGATGACCTTGGAAAATGTCTAGCTTGCTTCTCTTGTGACTGTGGCACAATGCAAAACTGTATTAAACCAGCAAAGTATATTTATTACCGAGCTACATGCATTATACAACAGCATTCCTTGCACTCAAGAAGATATATTTTGCTAGCTTCAAAATTATCTGAGTATGACCACAGAATACACCAGTTAATAAAGGCCTAAATGTTTAATGACATCAGACTTGCTAATTTGTGAGTCCCTTTGGAACGGGAATATTTACTAGGTGCTGACTGTTTATCATTAATTTAGCTGTCATGATTTGAAAGCTACAAGATTTAGTGAGCAAGTGAATAAAATTATTATTCTTCCCAAATAAACAAGACGGTTGGGAGCCTGGGATGTTGGACTGTGAGGAACTATGGCAAGTTTCCATGTGGCTATGGAGGAAATGATATAGACATTTCGTCTGAATGAATCAAATCAGTTAGATGCAACAAAGGAAGAGGGAACTCCTGTGTAAATACAAATATTCAATGGGAATAAATTAGGATGATAGCTGAGGTAGTTTAGCCTTGTAGCCATCTGTCTACCAGCGACCATTAAAAATGAAACATCCAATCACACCTATTGCAGTTCACACAATGATGGTGACTTCACAACTTTTTTACATTATACTAGCCATTCCCTGTGTGTGTGGTTTTGTGATGCGTTGTAATGTATTTGTTTGTTTTTTTGGCTTTTTAAGTCTTTTCTGCTGTTTTTCAGTATTTTTTTTATGAGTGGCAGTCACTCGTTGGCCTGATAGGTGTATTGTGTCCAAATTTGGTGTCAATTTGTCCAGTGGCTTTTGAGTTATGTTAATCCCACAAACGAACATTACATTGTATATATAGACTAGCCGTCCCCTGCCAAGCATTGCTGTGGCCCACATGGGGGTCCTGTGTGGGAGGTTTGGCCCAATTCCATCGTTGGTGGGGTTCAGAATGCTCTGTGATTGTAGGTGAACTATAAATCCCAGCAACTACAACTCCCAAATGTCAAGATTCTATTTTCCCCAAACTCCCCCCCCCCCCCCCCCAGTGTTCACATTTGGGCATATTGAATATTAGTGCAGAGTTTGGTCCAGATCCATCATTGTTTGAGTCCACAGTGATCTCTGGATGTAGGTGAACTACAACTCTAAAACCAAAGGACACTGCCCACCAAACCCTCCCAGTATTTTCTGTTGGTCATGGGAGTTCTGTGTGCCACGTTTGGTTCAATTCCATCGTTGGTGGGGTTCAGAATGTTCTTTGATTGTAGGTGGACTATAAACCCCAGCAACTACAACTCCCAAATGACAAAATCAAAAAAAATTGAGTGAAGGACATACATTGGGTTGTTAGGTGTCTTGTGTCCAAATTTGGTGTCAATTCGTCCAGTGGTTTTTGAGTTCTGTTAATCCCACAAACAAACATTACATTTTTATTTATATAGACTAGCCATCTCTTGCCACGCATTGCTGTGACCCAATCTGGTGATCTGGAAAGTAATGATTGTAGGTGAACTATAAATCCCAGCAACTACAACTCCCAAATGACAAAATCAATTTTTTTGAGTGAAGTACATACATTGGCCTGAGAGGTGTCTTGTGTCCAAATTGGTGTCAATTCGTCCGGTGGTTTTTGAGTTCTGTTAATCCCACAAACAAATATTACATTTTTATTTATATAGATTGTAAGACTGCAGAACCCCATTGTCTCCTTCTTAGATAAGCTAGGAATGTCGTTCTTCACAAAGGGTTGTTGTGAGTTTTCCGGACTGTATGGTCATGTTCCAGAAGCATTCTCTTCTGACGTTTCACCTGCATCTATAGCAGGCAACCTCAGATGTTATGAGGTAGGTTGGAAACTAGGAAACTATATCTGTGGATTGTCCAGGGTGTGAGAAAGAACTCTTTGTCTGTTCGAGGTAGGTGTGAATGTTTCAGTTGGCCACCTTGATTAGCATTGAAAGGCCCAGCAGTTTCAAGGATGCCTAGGGGAATCCTTTGTTGGGAGGTGATTAGCTGGCCCTGGTTGTTTCTAGTCTGGAATCCCCTAATTTTTGAATGTTGTTCTTTATTTACTATTACTGTTCTTCACTAACTTTTTACTCAAAGGCTGCAATGAGTAATTTAGCATTTTTTCCCCTTTGAAGACCATTCACAATTCAAAACTTATTATGGGAAAAAATCCCGTATGGTTGATCTGTGCAGAAATTAGAATATTCTGCACAGAAACAACTTTTTCTGCTTAGCATTGAAAGGCCCAGCAGTTTCAAGGCCTGGCTACTTACTGCCTAGGGGAATCCTTTGTTGGGAGGTGATTAACTGGCCCTGGTTGTTTCTAGTCTGGTTCCCAACCTATTTTTAACCAGGGATCACTTGACCAGGGACCACTTTGACCAGGGACTACTTGACCAGGGACCACTCTCCAACAAAAGGGTTGCGAATCAGTTTTTGGTCAACTTTAGATTCAGTTTGGGGTGTTGATTCAGAAAATTGCATTGGATAGACCTCATCAACTATAGTTTCTGATACAGAACATATGCTATGGTCAGCGAAGGAGTGGCAGGTGGTGCGAAAGGAGCAAAAATAAATAAAAAGGAAGGAGGTCCATGGTCCAGATTTTCATCCTTGAGGCCCGCTGGTGGTCTGTGGCCCACAGGTTAAGAACAGCTGCTTTAGGGACATGGAGCAATGGATACAAACTCCAGGAAAACAGATTCTAGCAGCTGGAAGAACTTCCTTATAGTAAGAGTTGCTCAGCAGTGGAATGCATGGTTTGGAAGTGGGCGAAGTCTGAAGAAGAGAAGGCTGAGAGGAGACATGATTGTTGTTCATTCGTTCAGTCGTTTCCGACTCTTCGTGACTTCATGGACCAGTCCACGCCAGAGCTCCCTGTCGGTCGTCACCACCTCCAGCAGCTCCAAGGTCAATCCAGTCACTTCAAGGATACCACCCATCCATCTTGCCCTTGGTCGTCCCCTCTTCCTTTTTCCTTCCTTTTCCCCCAGCATCATTGTCTTCTCTAAGCTTTCCTTTCTTCTCATGATGTGGCCAAAGGACTTCATCTTGGCCTCTAGTATCCTTCCCTCCAATGAGCAGTCGGGCTTTCTTTCCTGGAGGATGGACTGGTTGGATCTTCTCGCAGTCCAAGGCACTCTCAGAACTTTCCTCCAACACCACAGCTCAAAAGCATCTCTCTTCCTTCGCTCAGCCTTCCCTAAGGTCCAGCTCTCACATCCGTAGGTGACTACAGGGAATAACATGGCTTTGACTAGGCAATGGATCTTGGTTGCCAGTGTGATGTCTCTACTCTTCATGATTTTATCAAGATTGCTCATTGCTCTCCTCCCAAGAAGGAAGCGTCTTCTGATTTCCTGGCCACAGTCTGCATCTGCAGTAATCTTTGCACCTAGAAATACAAAGTCTATCACAGCCTCCACATTTTCTCCCTCTATTTCCCAGTTGTCAATCATTCTTGTTGCCATAATCTTGTTTTTTTTTTTTTTTTGACGTTTAGCTGCAACCCGGCTTTTGCGCTTTCTTCTTTCACCTTGATTAGAAGGCTCCTCAGCTCCTCCTCGCTTTTGGCCATCAGAGTGGTGTCATCTGCATATCTAAGGTTGTTAATGTTTCTTTCAGCAATCTTCACCCCAGCCTTGCATTCATCAGGCCCCACACATCGCATGATGTGTTCTGCATACAAGTTGAATAGGTTGGGTGAGAGTAGACAACCCTGCCGTACGCCTTTCCCACTCTTGAACCAGTCTGTTGTTCCATGGTCATTTCTGACTGTTGCTACTTGGTCCTTATATAGATCCCTCAGGAGAGAGACAAGGTGGTTTGATATGCCCATAACACCAAGAACTTGCCACAAGACATGATAGCCATGTTTAAATATGTGAGAGGAAGTCATAGGGAGGAGAGAGCAAGCTTGTTTTCAGCTGCCCTGGAAACTAGGACACGGAACAATGGCTTCAGACCTCAGAAAAGAAAGGAGATTCCATCTGAACATTGGGAAGAACTTCCTGACTGTGAGAGCCGTTCAGCAGTGGAACTCTCTGCCCCGGAGTGTGGTGGAGGCTCCTTCTTTGGAAGCTTTTAAACAGAGGCTGGATGGCCATCTGACAGGGGTGATTTGAATGCAATATTCCTGCTTCTTGGCAGGGGGTTGGACTGGATGGCCTATGAGGTCTCTTCCAACACTATAATTCTATGATTTTTAAATATAGTCTAGACGGTCATCTGACAAAAGTGGCTTGATTCCTACATGGCAGAGAATTGGACTGGATGGCCCTTGTGGTCTTTTCCAACTCTTCTAACTGTTCAGTTAAGTTGGTCCTATATGAAAAGAGATGTGAATTGCTTCTCAGCCATCCTTCCTATATCTTCTGCCTTCTCTTTAACTACTGCAGATTGCAATGGGATGGAAATCAGCCTTGGCCATAATCAGCCTTGGCAACTGATAAATTAAATATGTAATTGGACTGCAGAGATCCCAGTCTCCCCATTTAATCTAGATGTCATTTCAATTAAAAGGTATTGCCAAGATGGTCTGAAAATACTTGGGACTCATCTTTGTGTACAGCAAGCAAAATGCTCCACTACCCAACCACATCCTCTTTAATTCAATATGAGATTTGGAATGACAATGATAACAATACTTTGGCAGCATTCTCGGAATCTTCTCTGTTGACTTTCATTGTAGGTTTAACTGATAGGGGAGTTTTGCTAAAATATTTGTAAAGTATTGGCAAGGTCTGAGTGAGGTCCATGCAAAGTTGTGCTTTGCCTGAGGTCTGATTTTCCACGGCTTGGCTGTTTGGATTTTCCTCACTCTTTCCTTTATTCTTTTGCTGTGGTCCAGTCTGGTGATCTGGAAAATAAAGTAATGGTTTTTAATCTATGTAATTTCTTTCTGCTTTTGGGTAAAGAGTATGTTTTGCTGTTTCTTTGTCAGTGTTGATGTGGAGAGTGTCTGGTTTGCCTACTCAAGGTGCAGGGGCTCACCTACAAAGCCCTAAACGGTTTGGGACCCGCCTACCTGCGTGACTGCATCTCCATATATGAACCCACACGTTCCCTTCGATCATCTGGAGAGGCCGTGCTAACGATCCCACCTGCGTCGCAAGCGCGTTTGGTGGGGACGAGGGACAGGGCCTTCTCTGTGGTGGCTCCCTGACTCTGGAACTCTCTCCCCAGGGACATCAGACAAGCCCCAACATTGGCAACCTTTAGGAAGACCTGGGTGTTCCAGCGTGCCTTTCCAGATTAGGAAACTCCTGGCATCATGTCCCAAATGCTCTTTGTTAGAGACTAGGATTGTCGGCACATTGCACCTATCTCCAAAAAACCTCTACATACCTCCTGTCAAGTTCAGCACTTTTAAATTTTGTCCATTACATTTGGCCCGTCCTTTTAGATTTTAAATGCATCATGTGTCATTGTTTTCAGTGTTTTATTGTCTTTGCTTGATGTTTTATTATTCGCTTATGAGTTTTACTGTTATATTTGTATGTTGTTGTTTTTGGCGGCCTTGGCCTTTGTAAGCCGCATCAAGTCCTTCGAGAGATTTTGCAGGGTATAATAATACTCTGGAATATGCAACACATCACTGACCTTCTTTAGGGGTCCCTTTCAAATCTATGATATTATATCTCTGTGTATGTGAATCTCATATATCTATATCTAGTATTTTCTGTTGGTCATGGGGGTTTTGTGTGGGAAATGTCCCCCAATTCTGTCGTTTGTGGGGTTCAGAATGCTCTTTGATTGTAGGTGAACTATAAATCCCAGTAACTACAACTCCCAAATGTCAAGGTCTATTTTCCCCAAACTTCGTCTGTGTTCATATTTGGGCATATGGAATATTTGTGCCAAGTTTGGTCCAGATCCATCATTGTTTGAGTCCACAGTGCGCTCTGGATGTAGGTGAACTACAACTCCCAAACTCAAGGTCATTGCCTACCAAGCCCTTCTAGTGTTTTCAGTTGGTCATGGGAGTCCTGTGTGTCACCTTTGGTTCAGTTCCATCATTGGTGGAGTTCTGAATGCACTTTGTTTGTAACTGTATAAATCCCAAGAACTACAACTCCCAAATGACAAAATAAAAAAAAATTGAGTGAAGGACATACATTGGGTTGTTAGGTGTATGCCAGGCCCGTAGCCAGGATTTTGATTCGGGGCGGGGGGGGGGGGGGGCTGAGTCTGAGTGAAAGAGGGTCTACTCTAGCAAATCTTTTTTATCGTTACCCCAATACCCCCATGCATATGGGATATATTGAGTATGGTGATCAGATCATGATATGAATAAACATAATAGTTTAAATAATGTACCAGTAAGGCCTTTTCGCGAACCACCATGAGACCCCCCCCCCCCCCCCCCGGCTACATTCCTGGTGTATGCTGTCCAAATTTGGTGTCAATTTGCCCAATTGTTTTTGCGTTCTGTTAATCCCACAAACGAACATTACATTTTTATTTATATAGACTAGCTGTCCCCTGCCACGCATTGCTGTGGCCCACTCTGGTGGTCATGGGGGTTCTGTGTGGGAGGTTTGGCCCAATTCTGTCATTGGTGGGGTTCAGAATGCTCTGTGATTGTAGGTGAACTATAAATCCCAGTAACTACAACTCCCAAATGTCAAGGTCTATTTTCCCCAAACTCCATCTGTGTTCATATTTGGGCATATGGAATATTTGTGCCAAGTTTGGTCCAGATCCATCATTGTTTGAGTCCGCAGTGGTTTCTGGATGTAGGTGAACTACAACTTCCAAACTCAAAGTCAATGCCCACCAAACCCTTCTAGTGTTTTTGGTTAGTCATGGGGGTCGTCTGTGTCACCTTTGGTTCAATATCATCATTGGTGGAGTTCAGAATGCTCTTTGATTGTAGGTGAACTATAAATCCCAGCAACTACAACTCCCAAATGACAAAATCAATTTTTTTTGAGTGAAGGACATACATTGGGTTGTTAGGTGTCTTGTGTTCAAATTTGGTGTCAATTCATCCAGTGGTTTTTGAGTTCTGTTAATGCCACAAACAAACGTTACATTTTTATTTATATAGATAAGGAAACACGTTCATTGTTTGCATGACATTTATATGGACCATAGCAGCCAACCTTCTGAGGAAAACAATTTGGAGGCGTGTCTAGAGCACTTATAGTTTCACAGACGCTTATTTAGTGTTAAAAATTGTACTTGTTCCCACTTACAGGTTTTACTGATTGTGAGCTGGAAACTGTGGAACCTTCCCTGAACTGCTGATTTTTTTGCAAATGCAATCCAACCTCACTGGGCTAAGCTTATTGTGCCCATGAAGCATCTCATGCGTAGAAATATTTTCAAACACAACTTGTACACACCATATGTTCTTTGAATCAAAAGCAATATATGAGTTAATCATTTTAATAATGATAACGATTTCAGGATGGTGTCCAATACCAGAAACATAAGGCATCTGTTGTATTGCTGGCATTGACCAGTTGGCTGAAATAACAGCACCACTTATTTTGTCACGCGCTGGGCCTGTAACAATTGATTTTGAATAGGATGTGCACTTTGTGCCCAGCGAGAAGCCAGGGCACCTCGAAGAGAGGCCCTCAAGGGTTTTCCTGTAGAAATGGTCTTAGAGTCTTTAATGATTTAACAAAGTCCTTTATTATTGAACAAATTAAACAGATACTTCTCAAATCTTCAATGAGTCAAACAAATGCTTCAAGGCTTTGAGTCAACTGCTGGCTTCCTTAATCTTGTCCACAAGGGACAGGCAACTGTCTTCGTTAACTGTTCTTTCACTTTAAGAGGGAAATCCTTTTTTAACCTCTCCCAGGCTGTCTACTATCTAAACTTTACTGATGTGGGTTCTACTACCGGATTCAAACTGCGTCTTGAGCACCGAGTAGACCTACCAGTAAAGGCTTGCAGATCCTCCAGCTGGAATTCTTTGGGTCTGTAAAGCTGCTTTCCCCCAGAATTTCTTAAGAAACTTTTAGGGCTGTTTCCCTCAGATCTGTAAGGCTGAGAGGCTGTAAGCTCCCTGTCAGAGCTTTGAGCTTTGGGACTGTTCTCCCCGGAATTCTTAAGAAGTGAAGCTTTTCTGCAGGTGAAGCTACTCCACATCCTATAGCTTGGTTTCCTTCTCTAAGACTAACTAAAAATGGCTCCCTCTCCTCCCATGTCCCTGGGAGAAGGGATGGATCCAAACTTAACAATGATAGACAGGTGTTCTTGTGGGTTTTTTCGGGCTATATGGCCATGTTCTAGAGGCATTTCTCCTGACGTTTCGCCTGCATCTATGGCAAGCATCCTCAGAGGGTCTGTTGCAATTAGTACAATGGGTTTATATATCTGTGGAATGGTTGGGGTGGGGCAAGGAGCTCATCACGGCTCTGTTTCACCATTGCCTCACCACCAGTTACTTTCAGTGGGACAATGAATTCTACGAACAGAAAGATGGAGTAGCTATGGGGAGCCCTCTCAGCCCAGTCATAGCTAACTTCTACATGGAACACTTTGAAGAACAAGCCCTGGAGACAGCAACCAAAAAGCCCACGATATGGTTCAGATATGTGGATGACACCTTCACCATTTGGAGCCATGGAGATGAAGAACTCAACAGGTTCCTGGACCATCTTAACAGCATCCACCCAAACATCCAGTTCACCATGGAAAAAGAAAATGAAGGAAGACTGCCTTTTCTAGATGTCCTAGTCATCCGCAAACCAGATCAACAATTGGGTCACACCGTCTACAGAAAACCCACGCACACAGATAGATATCTACATAAAAACTCCAACCATCACCCAAGTCAAAAAAGAAGCACCATCAAAGCCTTGGCAGACCGTGCAAAAAGAATCTGCGAACCCCACCTCCTCCAAGATGAACTGAACCACCTCAACTGGGCTCTCCAGGCCAATGGATACTCCACCTCAGACATCAGAAGAGCTGCAAGACCAAGAACAAACCACGAGAGTAAAGATGAAGATCCACCCAGAGGAAAAGTGTTCCTGCCATACATCAAGGGAACCACTGACCGCATAGGGAAGCTGATGAGGAAACACAACATACAAACAATCTACAAACCCACCAAGAAAATCCAACAAATGCTACGTTCAGCAAAGGACAAGAGGGATCCTCTCACCTCTGCAGGAGTCTACCGTATACCATGCAGCTGTGGACAAGTCTACATAGGGACCACCAAACGCAGCGCCCAGACACGCATCAAGGAACATGAAAGGCACTGCAGACTACTTCAACCAGAGAAGTCAGCCATAGCAGAGCACCTGATGAACCAGCCTGGACACAGCATATTATTTGAGAACACAGAAATGCTGGACTACACCAACAACCACCATGTCAGACTACACAGAGAAGCCATTGAAATCCACAAGCATGTGGACAATTTCAACAGAAAGGAAGAGACCATGAAAATGAACAAAATCTGGCTACCAGTTTTAAAAAACTCTAAAATTTTAACAGCTAAACATCAGAGAGGAAGAAACCAGGCACAGATTAACAACTCCCAGCAACAGATTTTCCCAGACTCAGGCAGGCCTTCAAATGCTAATGAAGGTGATTAGCTAACATTCACACCTAACTGCAGCAGGGAAGAGCTCCTTGCCCCACCCCAACCATTCCACAGATATATAAACCCATTGTACTAATTGCAACAGACCCTCTGAGGATGCTTGCCATAGATGCAGGCGAAACGTCAGGAGAAATGCCTCTAGAACATGGCCATATAGCCCGAAAAAACCCACAAGAACTGAGTGATTCCGGCCATGAAAGCCTTCGACAATAGATAGACAGGTGCTTAATCTGTAAAATCATAATATAATTTGATGTTTAATAGGCTTTTTTCTTAATGCCTTATTATTCAACATTTTTGCTTATACAACATTCTGCTGGCCCATTTATGTTGGATAAGTGAGACTCTACTGTACTAGGATTAGTTTGTGCAGCCCCATTCTTCCTTGATCTATACACTAGTCTTAGGACTTTATTGCACAAAGGTGGCAAATTGGCATAGCAGCAGGACTCTCAGTTCCTCTCACAAAATATTGTGTCCAACCCATTGCCAATCTGCTACCTCCCTGCAACAAACACATTATGGTTATTGATGGAAAAATGTGCCAATAGCCCCTGATCATGCCCCTGATCTCATCACTGGACCAAATCCACATCTGTGTCATACTATCTACCCTCCACCTTGCAATATTTCAAGTTCTTTTTTTCAAAAACCTTCATCAGCATTGTGAATCTATTTTTAAATAATAATAATAATAATAATAATAATAATAATAATAAGAAGAAGAAGAAGAAGGCTCTCCGTGGACAGTTCCTGGGAAAAATTGAGAGCCAAATTCACAAAGAAAAAACATGGATGTGGCTCACAAATGGAACTCTGAAAAAGGAGACAAAGGAGGGCCTGTTTCTGGCAGCTCAAGAACAAGCCATTACAACCAATGCCATCAAAGCCAGAATTGAAAAGTCAATGATCTCAAATGTAGACTGCAAGGAAGCAGATGAAACAATAGATCCCATCCTCAGCTGTGGCAAGAAGATCATGCAGACAGACTAGAAGCAGAGGCATAACACCGCTGCTCAGATGATTCATTGGAACTTGTGCCACAAATACCATCTGCCTGCGACAAAGAACTGGTGGGATCACAAGCCAGAAAAAGTTACAGAAAATGAACATGTCAAACTATTCTGGGACTTCCGAATTCAGACTGACAGAGTTTTGGAGCACAAGACTCCTGACCTAATGATTGTGTTAAAAAAAAACAAAGTATGAATCATTGATGTTGCAATCCCAGGCGACAGCAGGATTGAAGAGAAACAACTGGAAAAGCTGACACGATATGAGGATTTAAAGATTGAACTGCAAAGACTGTGGCACAAGCCAGTCAAGGTGGTCCCAGTGGTAATCGGCACACTGGGTGCAGTACCTAAAGACCTTGGCCAACACAATTGGCGCTGACAAAATGACCATCTGCCAGCTGCAAAAGGCCACCTTACTGGGATCTGCACGCATTTTTCGCTGATACATCACACAGTCCTAGACACTTTGGAAGTGTCCGACGTGTGATCCAATACAACAGCCAGCAGAGTGATCTTGTCTGCTGTGAACTCATCTTTTTGTGTTTCAAATAATAATAATAATAATAATAATAATAATAATAATAATAATAAGGCAATGAAACTACAGGAAGGTGGAGTTTCATTCCTAGCAGGATGTATGGCTATGATAGAATCGAATGGCAAATCGTTGTAGTTATGTGACTGTGGAGAGGTCTTGATAGAGGACTGGATCATCTCAGTAAGTTGCCTCCATCCTTGATTGGATAGCCGCTTCGTGCAATAAAGTCATTACTTATATTGGATACCAATACCTGAATAGTAAGGCTGGGCGGTTTCGTTTCATTAATTCGTAATTCGTTAAAAAAATCGTTAATTTTTCAATTACAAAACGATAACGAACCAGTCTGGAGCAATTTTTTTAAAAAACGAATTTTTAAATCGTTTCGTAAATGTTTTGTATTTCGTTATTGTATTCGTTTCGTTATCATTTTGAGGTCGTTTCATTATTATTTCCGCATGTCTGGGGCAAGTTTTATAGTTGTTTTTGGTTTTCTAAGTGTTTTTATAGTTGTTTTTGGTTTAATTAAGCTTCAGAAGTTCCCCCTGTCCCATTTGGAGGTTTTTTAGCGTATTGCGCGGTCGCGTCCGCCATTAACGAATCAATTCGTTATTGTTTCGGAAATCGATTCGTTATTGTTTTGTAATTTTTTTCACATTTACGAAATTTCGTAAATATCGAACTTTTTTAATGGAAAATTTTGTAATTATTTTAAATAACGAAACGCAACCCCCCCCCCAAAAAACGAATCGATTTTAGAAACAAATTTTTCCATTGTTACCCAGGCCTACTGAATAGGTAGGAGCCCCCAGTGGTGCAGTGGGTTAAACCCCTGTGTCAGCAGGACTAAAGACCAACAGGTCACCGGTTCAAATCCGGGGAGAGGCGGATGAGCTCCCTCTGTTAGCTCCAGCTCCTCATGCGGGGACATGCGATGAAGCCTCCCACAAGGATGATAAAAACATCAAATCATCCGGGCGTCCCCTGGGGAATGACCTTGCAGACAGCCAATTCTCTCACACCAGAAGTGACTTGCAGTTTCTCAAGTCGCTCCTGACACGACAAAAAAAAAACAAACCAAAAAACTAAATAGGTTTTATAGGTTTCTGCTTCATTGTATTAATGGTCCTATGCTTTAATATACGCTATCTGAAAGGATGTTATAATTCATAGAGATGATGGTGGTCAAGTTCGTGCAGTCTGAACTTTCTTATTTTTCAAAAGTTGAGATGTGGGGTGCAGTTTTTTTTTCCTGTGTCCCTGAATGCAAACTATCTGACAGCAGAACTTCAGGGGGGTTTTTTTTCCTACTCTAGTGATGCAATTTATTCTTATTCCTATCTTCACTAAATGGAGATAAATGTATTAGTTCACTTTAGGGAAGGTTGAAAATGATCTTTTATCATATGTGCAAAGCTGACAGGTTTCGTACGGCACACAAAGAACAGAAAGCAAGGGATTGAAAATATCTGTAGGTTATGATAACAAAAACCCCAGCCATTTCTTCCATGGAAATAGAAACTAACCTATGTGACTTGAGTTCAGAGGTATATTTGAAATCACCTAATTTGATCATTTACACTTCAAAGCACAAATTCACCCCATTCAGAAATAAATAAAATATGAGATTCAGCTGAGTTGAAATCTGTCACTTCAGCTCACCGCGTTTTGATTTTTTTCCCCCAGACTTGTTCGTATGCTTGCAGTTTTGTGAGTGTTGTTCATTAACTGAGAGCAGGAGCATTCATGCGCTGGGACTCTTCCTCCCCAAACCACCTGAATTATTTGCTAAGAAAACTCAAATGATGTGTTGAGCATAAATTATGTAGCCCAACCTTTGTGTGGACGTCTTGGCTGCATCTCTGTACCCAGAGACTAGGAGAGTGGCTACACTGTAGAGTTAATGTAGTTTGGCACAACATCAAATGCCATGGCTCTATTCTAGGGGATCCTGTGGGTTCTTTAGTCTTATATGCCAAAGACCGCTGGTGCCTCACCAAAATACAACTCCCTGGGTAATATAACACTGAGTTATGACAGCTAAAGACCTGTCAAACTACATTAATTCTACAGGTTCAAAGGAAAAACCTTGGTGCATACCTGTCTTCTCCATTATCAGTCTCTGTCCTGAAGTGGAACAACATCAACAACAACAAAAACAACAACAACAACAATGACAAGTGCTACTGATTAATTAGTTCTCCTGGATTCATCGCTGAGCCTGGAACCCCAGGTCTCAGCGGTGGTCAGGGGAGCATTTGCACAATTAAAACTTGTGCGCCAGCTGCGTCCGTACCTTGGGAGAGCTGACTTGGCCATGGTAGTACACGCTTTGGTTACATCCCGCTTAGACTACTGCAACGCTCTCTACGTGGGGTTGCCTTTGAAGACTGCCCAGAAGCTGCAGCAAGTCCAACGCGCGGCAGCCAGATTACTAACCGGGGCTGGGTACAGATAGCACACCACTCCACTGTTACGCCAGCTCCACTGGCTGCCAATTAGCTTCCGAGCACAATTCAAAGTGCTGGTGTTGACCTATAAAGCCCTAAACGACTCCGGCCCTGTTTACCTCTCCGAACGTATTCTCCCCTATGAACCATCAAGATTACTAAGATCATCTGGAGAGGCCCTGCTCTCGGTCCCACCGGCCTCGCAAGTGCGCCTGGTGGGGACGAGGGACAGGGCCTTCTCGGTGGTGGCCCCGCGACTCTGGAACTCTCTCCCTCTGGAGGCCAGAACCGCCCCATCCATCCTAACATTTAGGAAATGGGTGAAGGCGTGGCTGTGGAGTCAGGCCTTCGACGAATGAAATAACACCATAGGACCCTGGATGGAAGTTGATGTAGACCCATCTTAATAGGACGACTGACCACTGTAGTGTTTACATATAGTGTTTTTAAAGTTGTTTTTGTAATCTGTGATATATGATATTTTAATGAGTGTTTGTTTTTATGGCTGGAAACCGGGCTGAGTCCCTCAATGAGGTTGAGAAGCTCGGTATAGAAAACTGTGAAATAAATAAATAAATAAATAAATAATGATAATCAGTGAGTGCTGCAATGGCTCATTTCCTTAATAGGAAGAGAGTCATTGGGGGAATAGGCATGGAAATAATATTTGAAAATATTCAGAAAATGGTCAAGTTTTATTTATTTATTTACAACATTTCTACCCCGCCCTTCTCAAACCTTCGAGAGGGGACAATTTGATGCCGCAGTATCACAGTATAACAACAATATAAAACCATAAATACACAGTAGATTAAAAAAAATAACATTACTTATAGAGTCATATAGCCGTTTCCATTATCATAATAATCATATGGTCCAGTTCAATGTCCAAAGTGCCGTTGTGCCTGCTAGCCAAAAGCCTGTTTCCAAAACAACAATTTCAGTTTTTTCCTAAAGGAAAGGAGGGAGGAGGCTGATCTAATCTCACTGGGGAGCGAATTCCACATGCAGGGGGTCACCACCAAGAAGGCCCCATCCCTCATCCACACCAGACGCATTTGCGAGGCCGGTGGGACCAAGAGCAGGACCTCCCCAGTGGATCTTAAACTATGAGGCAGAATGTATGAATGCCTGAACAGTGCTTCGGGCTACACCAGTGTTTCTCAACCTGGGGGTCAGGGCCCCTGGGGGTATCATAAATGGGGTGTCAAAGGGATTGCTAAAGATCATCAGAAAACACAGTATTTTCTGTTGGTCATATGGGTTCTGTGTGGGAAGTTTGGCCCAATTCTATAGTTGGTGTGGTTAATTTACTTATTTTTTATTTACATTATTTCTATCCCACCCATTTCAGCCCAAAGGCGACTCAGGGCGGTATCCACAGTCGGCACAATTCGAAGGCGAAACAAAATACATACATTGATAAAGCAAAAACATTAAGTGCAAATTAAACATAAACGACATAAAATTAAACAATTTAAAAAGAACTATGTCCTCTCGTTCAAATCCTCATCCATTACATTGTCTTGGCCGTTCCTGGGTCAATTTCTAAATCTAGTTTGTCTGTTTACTCCGGGGTTCTGAATGCTTGCTTGAAGAGCCAAGTTTTTACTCTTTTTCAGAAAGTCAGGAGGGAGGGGGCTAATCTAATATCCCTAGGGAGGGCATTCCACAGCCAGGGGGCCACCACAGAGAAGGCCCTGTCTCCCGTCCCTGCCAGACGTGCCTGCGAAGTCATGGGAGTTCTGTGTGCCAAGTTTGGTTCAATTCCACTGTTGGTGGAGTTCAGAATGCTCTTTGATTGTAGGTGAACTGTATATCCCAGCAACTACAGCTCCCAGATCTCAAGTCTATTTTCCCCAAACTCCATCAGTGTTCACATTTGGGCATGTTGAGTATTCGTGCCAAGTTTGGTCCAGATCCATCATTGTTTGAGTCCACAGTGCTCTCTGGATATAGGTGAACTACAACTCCAAAACTCAAGGTCAATTCCCACCAAACCCTTCCAGTATTTTCTGTTGGTCATGGGAGTTCTGTGTGCCAAGTTTGGTTCAATTCTACTGTTGGTGGAGTTCAGAATGCTCTTTGATTGTAGGTTAACTATAAATCCCAGTAACTGCAACTCTCAAATGACAAAATCAATCCTCCCCAACCCCACCAGTATTCAAATTTGGGTATATCATGTATTTGTACCAAATTTCAACTAGTGAATGAAAATACATCCTGAATATCAGATGTTTACATTATGATTCATAACGGTAGCAAAATTACAATTATGAAGTAGCAACAAAAATAATTTTATGGTTGGGGGTCACCATATTAGCAAGATTGGGAACCACTGTTACACAAAATCCTTCAGAGCATATGGATACATGTATGGTTGTGCAGTAAACAGAATTATTAACACAGGAAACAGCACTTTCCATGCAAAAAGCAATGTGCAGAACATAATAGTACTTTCTAGGCAGAAAATAATATTGTCGAAGGCTTTCATGGCCAGAATCACTGGTTTGTTGTACTTTTTTCGGGCTATATGGCCATGTTCTAGAGGCATTCTCTCCTGACGTTTCGCCTGCATCTATGGCAAGCATCCTCACTACCTCTGAGGATGCCTGCCATAGATGCAGGCGAAACATCAGGAGAGAATGCCTCTAGACCATGGCTATATAGCCCGAAAAAAACTACAACAACCCAGAAAATAATATTTTGTGACCACAAATACTGCAAGTTCTGAACAGAACATGCGTTTTCGAATACTTTTTTTTTTTTTTTTTTTTGCTGTGGGAAGACAATTGCTAAAATTGTTCATTGTTATCTTTGAGATGAAAATGAGCAAAGAATTACATCTGTAGGTGGAAACCGTGTAGCTCTTTAGATGTTACCGAATGGTAAATTTTGGTGTTTCTCACTCTTAGCTCCGACAACTGTGTCTGTCAGGATGTGAGTATAAGACTGCACTCTTAATGTGAAAATAAAATAAACATGATTCAAAAACTATAGAGCAATTATTAAAAACCATAACAAATGATAATTAAGACAGAATACCAGTTTGGTTTTGCAGCACATCCTCAAAATACCTGAGGGTACAAAACAGTAAAATACACTTAAAAGACTCAGGAGAATTGATCTTCCTGAGAGAGAGCTGAGTAGGTTTCAAAAAGTCTTCCCCGGGGAAGTCGTTTCACAGCACTCTCTGATTCACTACAGGTTTAGCATCTCTTATCCAAAATTGCAAAACCCAGAAATATTTCAAAATCTGATAGCTGACAGCTTTGCTTTTTGACGGTAAAGTGTACGCACACTTTGTTCCATGCATAGAAATATTTAAGTTAGTACTTAAAATTATGCTTTTGTTATATGTACAAGATGTACGAGGGGTATTTTTTAAGTAAGGTCCGTTTTGTTGTAGACACTAGTAGTTCGTGCACATACCGCAACAAGCATGTGCGTCGTGTACCGGCATGCCTCAGGAACAACTGTGCTCAGTTTTCGCTCTGTAGCTCACCTGTATGGTTCTGTTCTGTACTTTAAAAATGTTTAAGTCTATCAACTCACGCGCCGCATGTGAGGTTCGCTCAGTGATACGGGTTTTGTCAGCAAGGAACCTGCCTGCTGCAGAAATTCATCGACAGATGTGTGAAGTGTACGGTGATACTGTTATGAGTGAAAGCAAAGTGCGTAAGTGGGTACGACAATTCAAAGATGGCCATGATGAGGACCGCTCCGGTCGCTCTTCTTCTTTTTTTAAAAAAAATATTTTTATTAGGTTTTCATATGTGTATATACAGCAAGGAGTGAGTTTCAAGAGGAAACCAGATAGAAAAGAAGAATAGAGAAAAGAGAAAAGAAAAAAAACCCAGAAATAATCAGATAAACCCCAGAAACACCCGAGTCTTCTTTTGCTTAACTTCCCAATAGTCTTCCGAGAGTCTTCGTTTCTTAATTTCTTATTATTTCTACCGACCATATCCCCTTTTTGACTTATATGCTAAACAGGTCTATCTGTAGCGGGACCTTCCTGGTTTTGATAAAGTCTTTGAACCCAGTCCAATTTGTCCTCTTATGCGTTCCTTTTGGTTTTTGCGAGAGGCAGTCCATTTGGATAATATCGAAGATTTTTAAAATCCAATCTTCCAGGTTTGGAATTTCATTCTGTTTCCAAATTCTGGCAATGAGTATTCTTGCTGCTGTGCTGAGTAAAAAGAGCACTTTTTCTTGGTTCTTATCCAGCTTCGTCCTCATAATTCCAAGTAGATAAATCTCTGGCATTTGAGGAAATTTGGTCTTCAAATTTTTTTGAGATGCCTGGTGTATTTCCTTCCAAAACTTTTTAATTTGTCTGCAGGACCACCACTGATGAAAAAAGGTTCCTCTTTCCTTCCCACACTTCCAGCAGCTGTTTGAGATGTTTTTATTAAATTTCGCTAATTTTTCAGGCGTGTAATGCCATCGGTAAAACATCTTATACCAATTTTCACGGAGGTCACTAGCCTCCGTGTATTTTAGTTTGGTATTCCAAATTTCTTCCCATTCTTTTATCAATATGTTATGGCCAATATCTCTTGCCCATTTTACCTGACAGTCCTTAACCTGTTCCTCTTCAGTATCCCAGGCAAGTAGTTGTTGATAGAGAATTTTAATCATTTTTTTGTTTTTTTCATTATTATGTCCCACGGCCCCTGAGTTTGACAGGGGTCGCCCTTCTTTGATTACAGACAATTTGGTTATCGGAGCAGGCAGCAAGTTTTTATGAAGAGGGTATTTTAAAACTGGTTCAGAGATATGAGAAGTGTTTGAACAAACTTGGCAACTATGTCGAAAAATAGAGTGACGTATGCACTTTCTGAAAATAAATTTACTTTTTGGAAATAAACTTTCGTTGTGTACTTATGTTCAAACGGACCTTACTTAAAAAATACCCCTCCTATATAAATATATGTAGTTGTTGAATCCTAGAGTTGGAACAGACCTTGTGGGCCATCCAGTCCAACCCCCTGACAAGAAGCAGGAAAATCACATTTAAAGTACCCCGACAGATGGCCATCCAGACTCTGCTTAAAAGCTTCCAAAGGAGGAGCCTCCACCATACTCTAGGGCAGAGAGTTCCACTGCTGAACAGCTCTCACAGTTAAGAAGTGGAAATGGAGGAGGCCTTGGGGGCTGTGAGGGCGACCACCTCGACTCTGGACCCCTGCCTGTCTTGGTTAATTAAATCAGCCAAGGGTGGTTTGATTAATTGGTTTGTATTGACCATTAATGTATCATTGGAGCAAGGGATTTTTCCATCTGGGCTAAAAAAAGGCAGTGGTCAGACTACTCCTGAAAAAGACCTCCACGATCTTGAACAATTATAAACCAATCTCCAGCCTCCCTTTCTTGGGCAAGGTGTTGGAGCAGGTGGTCACCTCTCAGCTCCAGTGTTTCCTGGACTACACCAACTATCACAGTCTGGCTTCAGGCCTGGTCATGGCACTGAGACGGCTTTGGTTGCCTTGGTGGATGACCTCCGCAGAGAGCTGGACAGGGGGAGTGTGACTCTGTTGGTTCTTTTGGACATCTCAGCAGCTTTTGATACCATCAATCATGGTATCCTTCTGGGACAACTCTCCGGGATGGGCCTTAGAGGCATGGTTTTGGCATGTCTCCAGTCCTTCCTGGAGGGTCGTTCCCAGATGGTGAAGCTGGGAGACACCTGCTCTGACCCTTGGCCTTTGACCCATGGGGTCCCGCAAGGTTCCATTCTGTCTCCCATGCTTTTTAACATCTCCATGAAAACGCTGGGAGAGGTCATCCGGAGTTTTGGAGTTCGGTGCCATCTCTACGCAGATGACACACAACTCTACTACTCTTTTCCACCTAACTCCAAGGAAGCCCCTCAGGTGCTGGACGAGTGCCTGGCCACTGTGGCTGCCTGGATGAGGAGGAACAAGCTGAAGATCAATCCCGACAAGACAGAGGTCCTCCTGGTCGACCGTAAACCAGATTGGGGTATAGGGTGGCAACCTGTGCTGGATGGGGTTGCACTCCCCCTGAAATCACAGATCCGCAGTCTGGGTGTCCTCCTGGACTCATCCCTTACACTTGAGTCTCAGGCGTTGGCGGTGTCCGGGAGGGCCTTTGCACAATTAAGACATGCGCCAGCTGCGACCGTACCTCGTGAAGGCAGATCTGGCCAGGGTGGTCCATGCCTTAGTCACCTCCAGATTGGACTACTGTAATGCACTCTATGTGGGGCTGCCCTTGAAAATGGCCTGGAAATTTCAATTGGTACAACGGGTGGCAGCCAGGTTACTAACTGGCACTCCTTACAGGGAGCGGTCAACCCTCCTGTTTAAGGAGCTCCAATGGCTGCCGTTCATTTTCCAATTCCAATTCAAGGTGCAGGTTCTTACCTACAAAGCCCTGAACGGTTTGGGACCCGCCTACCTGTGTGACTGCATTTCTGTATACAAACCCACACGACCTCTTCAGTCATTCGGAGAGGCCCTGCTCACGCTCCCGCCTCTTTCGCAGGCGTGATTGGTGGGGACGAGGGAGAGGGCCTTCTCGGTGGTGACCCCCTGACTCTGGAATTCACTTCCCAGAGACATCAAACATGCCCCAACTCTGGAAGTCTTTAGGAGGAGCTTGAAAACGTGGTTGTTCCAGTGTGCCTTCCCAGAATAAGGAAAACTCTCAGCATTATGTCTTGATGCGCCTTCCTCTTGGCACGTTTCTCTCTTTCACCCTCCATTCATGCCTCTTCAAATTCTACAGCACTGCTGGTCACAGCTGACCTCCAGCTGGAGCGCTCAAGAGCCAGGGCTTCCCCGTTCTTACTGTCCATGCCAGAGTTTTTAAGGTTGGCTTTGAGCCCATCTTTCAATCTCTTTTCCTGTCCACCAATATTCTGTTTTCCATTATTCAGTTCGAAATATGATCTATCCACAGCATTCCCTGTATCTACCCAGCTTGTAACTCGAGAAAAAGAGATCAGATGAGTCTGGCATGACCTGTTTTTGATGAATCCATGTAGACTATGAGCGATGACTGCATTCCTTTTTAAGTGTTTGCAGACCACTTCCGTAGTTATCTTTTTCAGAATCTTGCCTGGTATCAATGTGAGGCTGACCGAACAATTGTTTGCAAAGGTACAAAATGGGGGACGCCTGGCTCGAGAGCAGTATGTGTGAAAAAGATCTTGGAGTCCTCGTGGACAACAAGTTAAACATGAGCCAACAATGTGATGTGGCAGCAAAAAAAGCCAATGGGATTTTGGCCTGCATCAAGAGGAGCCTAGTGTCTAGATCTAGGGAAGTCATGCTACCCCTCTATTCCGCCTTGGTTAGACCACACCTGGAATATTGTGTCCAATTCTGGGCACCACAATTGAAGAAAGATGTTGACAAAGTGGAATGTGTCCAGAGGAGGGCGACTCAAATGATCAAGGGTCTGGAGAACAAGCCCTATGAGGAGCAGCTTAAGGAGCTGGGCATGTTTAGCCTGAAGAAGAGAAGGCTGAGAGGAGATATGATAGCCATGTATAAATATGTGAGAGGAAGCCACAGGGAGGAGGGAGCAAGCTTGTTTTCTGCTTCCTTGCAGACTAGGACGTGGAACAATGGCTTCAAACTACAAGAGAGGAGATTCCATCTGAACACGAGGAAGAACTTCCTGACTGTGAGAGCCATTCAGCAGTGGAACTCTCTGCCCCGGAGTGTGGTGAAGGCTCCTTCTTTGGAAGCTTTTAAACCGAGGTTGGATGGCCATCTGTCAGGGGTGATTTGAATGCAACATTCCTGCTTCTTGGCAGGGGGTTGGACTGGATGGCCCATGAGGTTTCTTCTGTTCAGCAGTGGAACTCTCTGCCCTGGAGTGTGGTGGAGGCTCCTTCTTTGGAAGCTTTTAAACAGAGGTTGGATGGCCATCTGTCAGGGGTGATTTGAATGCAACATTCCTGCTTCTTGGCAGGGGGTTGGACTGGATGGCCCATGAGGTCTCTTCCGTTCAGCAGTGGAACTCTCTGCCCTGGAGTGTGGTGGAGGCTTCTTCTTTGGAAGCTTTTAAACAGAGCTTGGATGGCCATCTGTCAGGGGTGATTTGAATGCAATATTCCTGCTTCTTGGCAGGGGGTTGGACTGGATGGCCCATGAGGTCTCTTCCATTCAGCAGTGGAACTCTCTGCCCTGGAGTGTGGTGAAGGCTCCTTCTTTGGAAGCTTTTAAACAGAGCTTGGATGGCCATCTGTCAGGGGTGATTTGAATGCAATATTCCTGCTTCTAGGCAGGGGGTTGGACTGGATGGCCCATGAGGTCTCTTCCGTTCAGCAGTGGAACTCTCTGCTCTGGAGTGTGGTGGAGGCTCCTTCTTTGGAAGCTTTTAAACAGAGGTTGGATGGCCATCTGTCAGGGGTGATTTGAATGCAACATTCCTGCTTCTTGGCAGGGGGTTGGACTGGATGGCCCATGAGGTCTCTTCCGTTCAGCAGTGGAACTCTCTGCCCTGGAGTGTGGTGGAGGCTCCTTCTTTGGAAGCTTTTAAACAGAGCTTGGATGGCCATTTGTCAGGGGTGATTTGAATGCAATATTCCTGCTTCTTGGCAGGGGGTTGGACTGGATGGCCCATGAGGTCTCTTCCAAGTCTTTGATTCTATGATTCTATGAACAAGTTTGGGGCTCAACTCCAAGATATTTCATCTTCTGTGTATATGCCAATATAGTTATGCAGAAAATAATCCAGAATCTAAACCACCACTGCTCTTATGCACTTTAAATGAAGGATGCTCCATTTCTACTGACCACAGTTACGATAACAGGAGTTTGAGAACACCTGGTTTAAAGAAACAGATTTTGCTGATCACAATCAGGATTCCAACAGACAACAGGTGTTATCAAAAGAGAGTGCTAGGATGTCTGCCCATAAAACTCTCTGCAAGATTGGCCTGAGAGAGAGAAGAAAAATCGAAGGGTTGAGAATGTGCTTTTGGCCTTGAGGTATTTTCTCTTGTTTTTCTGAGTTCCTAACAACTGTGAGTAGCTCTGTGGGGAATAGCTTTGGGTAGAGATTTTATTTAGCATCTATACGTTTGGTCTGCTATCTAATAAATCTGCTACTTGCTTCAGTCCATCAGTGAGTTTATTGCTTCTGTATCCTAAAAGAACAGTCTCATTCGGCATTAGAATTAGAAGCATATTATGTGAAGCAGATGTCTATTATGGCCACCTTTATGTGATAGCAATATGGCAACTAGGTGTGCAAAACAGCTTATATTTACCGTGTCATCAGCAACCAGACATTTGTATTACATTTTTAACAAAACCAAACAAACAGACAGACAAAACACAGAATTTGCAAGCTTGGTAGTTAATTAAATGTCCTTTGACCAGTATCTGGCCACTTGGAGTGCCTCTGGTGTTGTCGCAAGGAGGTCCTCCATTGCGCATGTGGCAGGGCTCAGGTTGCATTGCAGCAGGTGGTCAGTGGTTGGCTCTTCTCCCCACTCGCATGTCATGGATTCCACTTTGTGGCCCCATTTCTTGAGGTTGGCTCTGCATCTCGTGGTGCCAGAGCGCAGTCTGTTCAGCGCCTTCCAAGTCGCCCAGTCTTCTGTGTGCCCAGGGGGGAGTCTCTCATTTGGTATCAGCCATTCATTGAGGTTCTGGGTTTGAGCCTGCCACTTTTGGATTCTCGCTTGCTGGGGTGTTCCAGCGAGTGTCCTTAGAGATCTTAGAAAACTATGTCTTGATTTAAATTGTTGACGTGCTGGCTGATACCCAAACAAGGGATGGGCTGGAGATGTCTCTGCCTTGGTCCTTTCACTATTGGCTGCAACTTCCCGGCGGATGTCAGGTGGTGCGATACCGGCTGGACAGTGTAATTTCTCCAGTGGTGTAGGGCGCAGACACCCCATGATAATGAAATGACGTATTGTTTTTACTGTATTTATAACTGTTTTTAATGTAGGTTAAATGTATTCGATGTTGTATATTGTTTGGCATCAACTGGTGCCTGTGATAGCCATCCTGAGTCCCTCTTCGGAGGCAAGAAGGATGGGATAGAAATGCTCTTAATAATAAATAATAAATAAATATCTCCAATTGGGATAATTGTTGTGTGAGCAGGAGGTTTCATATCTTAAAATTATATCTTGATTTCATTTTTGATGTTTTTCTTCTTTTGAAAGAAGATTGACATCGCATCTCTCCAGACTTGCGGATTGTCTCCACATTGGGTTGTTGTAGGTTTTTTTCAGGCTATATGGCCATGGTCTAGAGGCATTCTCTCCTGACGTTTCGCCTGTATCTATGGCAAGGATCCTCAGAGGTAGTGAGGACCTCACTACCTCTAAGGATGCTTGCCATAGATGCAGGCAAAACGTCAGGAGAGAATACCTCTAGACCATGGCCATATAGCCTGAAAAAACCTACAACAACCCAGTGATTCCGGCCATGAAAGCCTTCGACAATACATGTCTCCACATTGTTGTGTTTGAGATAAACTCTCTTCTTCTTGCAAGACGAACAGATTCAGTGATCTTTCTTTCACGATCTCAACCTATTATTCACAACCCTCTATATTTTTCTGTAAACTTTAGGTAGTAGAAATAGTGACCTTGCTGCTGTGTATGCACACACTTATCTTCAAATGTGGAGTGAGAAGAACTATGTCGAGAAGCTATGCTTCATTTTGAGTTGACTTTTCACTCCACGTAACCTGAGGCATGTAACATTTTTGAAGCTGAAGTACATTTCGGAGCTTCTTTTATCAAGATTTAAGCCAGAGTGTTTAGAATTAGAGATGTATCTAGAGGCAACAAATAGAGATAGAATACAGAGAGAATACCTGGAAGATGTTGTAACTGAGAAAACAAACCTCTTGGACCAGATTTTCAAAACCTATTCCTGCTTCTCCTACCAAAATCCACAAATATATTGTGTACAGAATGATTAAGAATCCCTTATCTGAAGTGCTTGGTACCAGAAATGTTCTGTATTTCAGTTGGGTTTAAAAAAAAAAAAGATTAGAATATTTGCATACACATAATTATATACAGTAGAGTCTCGCTTAACCTTTGCTCATCCGACATTCTGTATTATCCAACGCAGTCTGTTTAACACCTGAAATAATGTCCAGGGTAGGAGAAAGAAAGAACCTCTCTCCTTTTTGGTCCTAAATTCGTAAATACAGTAATTGCTACATAACATTACTCTGAATTGAACTACTGTATATACACAAATATAAGCTGAATATAAGCCGCCTAATTTTACCACAAAAAAAATGGCAAAATGGATTGACTTGAGTATAAGCCGAGGATGAGAAATGCAGCAGCTACTGGTAAATTTCAAAATAGAAATAGATACTTATACTTACTTAGGCGATCTCTCGTTGGCCGAGTAGGATAGTCTTTCAGGATCAGTGTTCTGGTGGTGGGTTCGTAGGTGACCGTGGAGCCCTATTCTCGATCTGCATCTTCTCCCACAGTGAGGGCATCAGTTTCCAGGTGGAAAGCAGTCCCGGTCAGGGTTGGCTTGATGCGCCTTCCTCTTGACACATTTCTCTCTTTCGCCCTCCGTTCTTCCTTCTTCAAATTCTGCAACACTGCTGGTCACAGCTAACCTCCAGCTGGAGCGCTCAAGGGCCAGGGCTTCACAGTTCTCAGTGTCTATGCCAGCATTTTTAAGGTTGCCTTTGAGCCCATCTTTCAATCTCTTTTCCTGCCCACCAACATTCCGTTTTCCGTTCGTGAGTTTGGAGTAGAGCAACTGCTTTGGGAGACGGTGGTCAGGCATCCGGACAACATGGCCGGTCCAGCGGAGTTGATTTTGGAGGACCATCGCTTCAATGCTGGTGGTCTTTGCTTCTTCCAGCACACTGACGTTTGTCCGCTTGTCTTCCCAAGAGATTTGCAGGTTTTTCGGAGGCAGAGCTGATGGAATCGTTCCAGGAGTTGCACGTGACGTCTGTAGACAGTCCACATCTCGCAGGCATAAAGCAGGGTTGGGAGGACAATAGCTTTAAAAACAAGCACCTTGGTATCCCTACGGGTGTCCCGGTCCTCAAACACTCTCTGCTTCATTGGGAAAAATGCTGCACTCGCAGAGCTCTGCAGGTGTTGTATTTCGGTGTCGATGTTGACTTTGGTGGAGAGGTGGCTGCCAAGGGATCAGAAATGGTCAACATTTTCTAATGTTACACCATTAAGCTGTATCTCTGGCATTGGAGAGGGATACCTATAACATTACGTTAATTGAGGCATCAGTAGGTTAAATGTTTTTGAATATTTACATAAAATTGTAATTTAAGATAAGACTGCCCAACTCATCATTCTAACCTTCTTCAATGTAAATGTGCTTACGTAACCTTCCAATAATAATAAATAGAGTAAAATAATAAATGTAATAACAGTAATAATAGAGTAAAATAATACATGTAATAATAACAAGAATAGAGTAAAATAATAAATGTAACAATAACAAGAATGGAGTAAATTAATAAATGTAACAATAACAATAATACATAGAGTAAAATAATAAATGTAAAAATAACAAAAATAATACCAAAGTAAAATAATAAATAACCTTGACTCGAGTATAAGCCGGGGAAGACCTTTTCAGCCTAAAAAAAAGGACTCAAAAACTAGGCTTATACTTGAGTATATACAGTACTTTTTGTGTCGATTTGGTGTAAGACATGATGTTTGTAAAATCATAACGTAATTTGATTTTTAATAGGCTTTTCCTTAATCCCTCCTTATTCAACATTTTCGCTTATCCAACATTCTGCCAGCCCGTTTATGTCGGATAAGCGAGACATCTTGTATATGGGACCCAATGCAAAATGGATGTATGCTTTGGATCAGTGTTCTTCAACCTTCCTAAGGCCATGACACCTTAATATAGTTCCTCACATTGTGCTGACCACTAACACTAAAATTATTTTCGTTGCTACTTCACAACTATAATTTTGCTACTTTTATGAATCATAATCTAAATATCTGATATGCAGGATGCATTGTCATTCATTGGACCAAATTTGGCACAAATACCCGATATGCCCAAAGTTGAATACTGGTGGGGTTGGGAGGGGATTGATTTTGTCATTTGGGAATGCTTGGATTTATAGTTCACCAAAAATCAAAGAGCATTCAGAACTACACCAAGGATGCAATTGAACCAAACTTGGCACACAGAACTCCCACGACCAACAGAAAATACTGGAAGGGCTTGTTGGGCATTGACCTTGTGTGCTGGTATAATCAAGAGAGAAACTGGACATTTCTTTTCAGACACTTCCTTTCATACAGATAGTATGATAGTGTTAGGATATTTAAGGGACAAAACCAAAGAGTTAGACTGTGTTGTTAAGTTTGCCAAAGACCCCAGTGTCAACAGTTATTTGAATTCATAAAAGATTACATGGCTATTTAATGTACTGCATGCGTCTATTAGGCCTGTTTGATCAAGAAAAAATTTGTTTCTAAAATCGATTTGTAATTGGGGTGTTTTTTTGTTTCGATATTTAAAATATTTACAAAACTTTCCAAAAAAATGTTTTGTTATTTACGAAATTTCGTAAATATTTACAAAACATTTTTTAAACTCCATTTGCCTAGTTTCCAACAGACCTCTGAGGATGCCTGCCATAGATGTGGGCAAAATGTCAGGAGAGAATGCTTCCCAGCTGTGTTGCAGGAAGTGCCAGGAGGAGGAGGAGGAGGGTGCAGGAGCCGGAGCCGACTGGATGGCGCGCGCGCGCTCACCCTTACAACCGGCCTCCGCGCGCCATCCAATCGGCTCGGGCTCCTGCGCCCTCCTCCTCCTCCTCCTCCTCCCAGCTGTGTTGCAGGAAGTGCCAGGAGGAGGAGGAGGAGGAGGCCGGTTGTAAGGGTGAGCGCGCGCGCGCCATCCAATCGGCTCCGGCTCCTGCCACGGTGCACTGCTGGGGTGCTTGGGAGCGCCGGATTGGCTCCCAGGCACCAGCAGCACTCAGCAGCCTCCATCCCATTAACGACACGAGCTGAAGCTCGTAAAATATATGGGGCTGCTGTTTCGATATTTTTAAACCCTTCCGGGTTTGAAAATGTGTTTTGAAATTGCGTCGGATGTGGTAAAAATAACGAATTAATAACGAAATAACGAATTAACGAACGAAACCGCACAGGCCTAGCGTCTATGTTTTAAAAGTGTAAGAATTTGACTCATTATGTTTTGATCACTTTGATGGCGGAAGTGACAGCAATTGTAAATAGCCACCCTTTGGTGCCCATTACCACAGACTCAGACAACCCAGAACTTCTCACTCCTGCATCCATTTTGACTCAAAAGACTTCACAATGGCAGGACATTATGTATCCTGTTCCTGAAGGATCTTATAAAGCACTTTGGAAACAAACTCAAACTCTTGCCAACCAGTTTTGGAGACACTGGAAGGCAGAGTACCTGACTCAACTCCAAAGTTGCAGAAAGTGGAAAGACGCTAAAACCAACATCGAAGTTGGGGACATTGTACTTCTCAAAGACAAATCCTTACCTCGTTTCAAGTGGCCTTTGGCCAAAGTTACAGATACCTTGCCAAGTCCGGATGGATTGGTAAGGAAGGTGAAACTAAGAGTGTGCCAAAGTGGCAATCTTTCTGTTTTGCACAGACCAATTTGTGACATTGTGTTGTTGTCGAATGGGTAACCAATTTATTACCAAATTAGATTTGTTTATTTATGGTGTAGATTTCTTATAATTACGAAATCTAGGCCAGGAGTGTGCTGGTATGGCTGTACCAGAAGCTCCAACTTCCTTTTCTGTTTTTGAGTATTTGCATGTATTCCAAAGTTCCATGCATTTTGCAATAAGGTGGCCTCCCTTGGTTTGCAGCCACCTGCCTATCATCGTTGGGTTTTTTTGTTCCTCCCCTTTCCCCAGGGTTCAGCAAGGAAAGGGAGCCATTTTAGCTCAGTCTCACAATTGAAAGCTTAGCTACAGGACGTGAATCAGCTCCACCTGTAGAGAAGCTTCATTTCTTATGAAATTCTGGGGGGAAACAGTTCCAAAGGACTCCAGCTGGAGAATCTACAAAGCCTTGACTGGTAGGTCTACTCGGGACCCAAGAAGCAGTTTGGATCTGGGAGTAGAGCCCACACCAGCAAAGTTTAGAAAGTAGATTGCCCAAGAAGGGGTTAAAAAGGGTTTTCCTCTTAAAGAAAAGAAACAGTTCACGAAGCCAGTTGCCTGTCCCTTGTGGACAAGATTAGGAAAGCCACGAGTTGATTCAAAGCCTTGAAGTATTTGTTTGACCTGTTGAAGATCTGAGAAGTATTTGATTGTTTTGTTGAAGACCTAAGCAATAATAAAGGACTCTGTTAAACTTTTCAAGCTTCTAAAGACTCTGTATAGGAAAATCCTTAGGGCCTCTCAGCTGAGGCACCCCGGCTTCCCGCTGGGCACAAAGAGCACGTCCTGTTCAAAAACAAATTGCTATAGGCCCAGCGCGTGACAGCACACCTTGAGTTTGGGAGTTGTAGAAATCACATGCCAATAAAAAAAGCAAAAAACAACTCATTGCATCAAAGCAATGTTCAAAATTTTTTAAAAATCTTTTTTGCATCTAATTAACATATCTTACATTCTATCGTGATTGGATCTTAGAATCATAGCATTTGAAGGAAATCAGTGGGATGGCTAGTTCAACTCCTTCCATGCAGGAATCCACAGCTAGAGCATACCCAACTTGCAATGAAGGCAGACCAGTACCACCTTCTTGGGTAATTTATTCTACTCTTGAATATATCTAAAGAAATTTGTAAAATATAGGAAGAATATATATTATAATTTTGACTCAAAGAAGCAGTGTAGGCATCCCAAACAAATACAAAAACAGAGTTTTTAAGTATGAGCCTTTAGTTTTTAGGTCTAGCAAACTGTCATCAAGATTTTCTTCCACTGCTTTGAATGGTTTTCTGGTTTACTAATCACCCAGAGCAAGAAAGAATGGGTACACAGGGCCATGGAGTGCCAAGTCTTTTGTTGGCATCGCTGAAACTAAATGAATGTGGCATGTAGCAAGCAATAACGCTCTGGCCAAGGTTCTTGGATTACTGTGTGGGTGAGGATAATATTCAGTATTTTCCTTTTGGAAACACTTGCTATTCTGCCCCCGGGAATCCAAAGAGGCAGAGAAACCATAGTGTCCAAGGCATAAAATGGAAGCTTGTATTTTGGCAACCTCACTTGGTGCGCTTTGAGTATAAAAGACTCCTTATTTCAAACATTCTTCTGCAGAAAAGCTCTCAATAATTACTTGATTTTAAACCAATGTCTAGATTTTATAGAATTCTAAAAAATCTGTCAAAAAGTAAGAAAGGCAGAGAAATGAGGGACTGATTGGTATTTGTATAGCAAATTCTAATGTGGAAGGCAAGAGTTTGCCTACTAATAATAATGATTTTGAGAAATGCCAGGTTCTGCTTGTCATCAGTTGATCAAACTTTAATGAATATTTCATGTTGCTTTAGTATGATCAAACTCTGAAATCAGAATGTTCTGAACAAGTCACATTCCTAGTGAAAAAATATTAATGTATGTGTATACGTACACACACACACAACATTTCTTACTATGCTTACTTTGAAGTAACTAGTTCAGTGGGGCTCCCTCTCATTTAAACAGTAACACTCATAGTACTTCAGCCATAGTCTTTATAGGTATATTAAGAAGGGCGGCCAAAATATAGCCTTGCATGACACTGCAAAGTAGAACAAAGTTAATTATATGATGTAATTTATTTGGAAGCAAAAGCCTCCAAAGTCGCTTTGAGATCTGTTCATGTTCCGTCTTCCAGGAGCCTGGTTTGCCTTACCATACAGTTGCTTGAAGTTGCTCCCCCTTGCATTTTCTCCCAGGGCTGCTGCAGCTCTGCAAGATCCCTGAAAGTTAACAGTATCGGAGGCTTTTGGAAAACCAGCCTGCAGGCCTCTTTGCAACTATTGGCTCTTTGGGTTTAGAGCCCGCCCCTTCTGCTGGGCTTGAGATCTCCATTTTGGAATCTCCCCTGCCTCCTTCAGTTTAGAGGAAAGACTTCAGACGTGCTGATGGTTAGGCAGGTAGCTCTGGGAAAAACTGTATTGCATATTGTATTGTCGAAGGCTTTCATGGCTGGAATCACTAAGTTCTTGTGGGTTTTTTCGGGCTATATGGCCATGTTCTAGAGGCATTTCTCCTGACGTTTCGCCTGCATCTATGGCAAGCATCCTCAGAGGTGAGGTCTGTTTGGTAACTGGGAAAAGGGTTTATACATCTGTGGAATGACCAGGGTGAGACAAAGGGCTTTTGTCAGTTGGGCTAGGTGTGAATATTTCAACTGACCACCTTGATTAGCATACAATGGGCAGGAGTCTACCATATACCATGCAGCTGTGGACAAGTCTACATAGGGACCACCAAACGCAGCGCCCAAACAAGAATCAAGGAACATGAAAGGCACTGCAGACTACTTCAACCAGAGAAATCAGCCATAGCAGAGCACCTGAGGAACCAACCTGGACACAGCATTTTATTTGAGAACACAGAAATGCTGGACCGCTCTCACAACCACCATGTCAGACTACACAGAGAAGCCATTGAAATCCACAAACATGTGGACAATTTCTACAGAAAGGAAGAGACCATGAAAATGAACAAAATCTGGCTACCAGTATTAAAAAATTCTAAAATTGCAACAGCAAAAACAGCAGAGAGGAAACAGGCAGGGACATCAAATTACCTTTCAAGAAGCGTTTGCTCCAGGCACAGTCAGCCCATTGTATGCTAATCAAGGTGGTCAGTTGAAATATTCACACCTAGCCCAACTGACAAAAGCCCTTTGTCTCACCCTGGTCATTCCACAGATGTATAAACCCTTTTCCCAGTTACCAAACAGACCTCACCTCTGAGGATGCTTGCCATAGAGGCAGGCGAAACATCAGGAGAAATGCCTCTAGAACATGGCCATATAGCCCGAAAAAAACCCATAAGAACCTATATTGTATATTGTCTATATTAAGACTATTGAGATATTAAGATATTAAGCTATATTAAGCTATATTGAATATTGAGTTAATATAGATAGTAATTGAGTGTTGAGCTATATTAAGTTATCAATAACTATTAAGCTATATTGCGCTATATTAAGCTATATTGAGATGTTATAGATAGATATTGAGTTATAGCTGATTGAGATACTACAGATAGATAGGCTTAACTGAGAAGATTGAGTTATATGGTTATAGAGAGAGAGAGATTTATTTATTTATTATTTATTTATTAACTTTATTTGTACCTCGCTACCATCTCCGCAAGGGACTCGCTGCGGCTTACATGAGGCCAAGCCCAAACACAACAATACAAGCAATAAAACAACAATACAAGCAATTAAAAACATAGACAATAAAATAAACAACATTATCAAAAACAACACATAATTAAAAACAGAGGGGAGGCCAAATGTAAAGTTAAAATTGGAGATATGCTGGGACATGAACGGAAGATGATACTGGTGTTTATGGAAGGGGATACGAGCAGACTTAAAAAATGTAAATTTCACTGTTTTGTCTCCAGAACTAACCTTAAGCTATAGATGGGGGGGAAAACCCTGCTTTTTTCTAACCATAACAGCTTAGGGTTTGGGTGAAAAGATTCCAGGATCTTCTTTGCCTTCTGGGGAAAAGTCAACTCGGTGACTGGAGGAGAAGAGAAAGAAATAACATCTCTGTGGTTTCATCTATTGACTGTTTGTAACTTTGATAAGCTGTGCCAAGTCTGCAAGGGCTTTGAATAAATAAATATCCTTTTTTGATGTTTAAAACCAGTAATAGCCTCAGTTGCTGAGTATCTCAAGCTTCTCAAGAAAGACACCCGCAGATCGCTCAGACATAGAGAGAAGCATGTCGCAGTTTTAATGTTTTATAGCATCTGGGTGGACAGCACAGTTCATGTACAGTGTGATCAGTACATATATTACATCCATATATATATATGGATGGCATGGGACAACTTCGGCCCTCCATCTGTTTTGGACTTCACCTCCTACAATTCCAAACAGCCAGTAGGAAGTCCCAAATACCTGGAGGGCCAAAATTTGTCCATGCCCCTATATATATATATATATATATATATATATATATATATATATATACATATACATATATATACACATGCCCCTATATATATATATGGTTTGGAGGGGGGCGCCAAAATACTGTTTGCTTACCATTGAAAATTACCTAGGGCCGCCTCCGGACGCGTGGTAGGTCCAGCTAGTATTTTATATATGTTTATTAAATTGGTGATATATGAATTTGGTGATATATGTTCCCTGATATCAGTGAAATAAACAATCTAGATGGAATTGTCGAAGGCTTTCATGGCCGGGATCACTGGGTTGTTGTAGGTTTTTCCAGGCTATATGGCCATGTTTTGGAGGCAATTTTTCTCCTGACGTTTCGCCTGCATCTATGGCAAGCATCTTCAGAGGTAGTGAGGTCTGTTGGAAGTAGGAAAATGGGTTTATATATTTGTGGAATGACCAGGGTGGGACAAAGGACCCCTGTCTGCTGGGGCTAGCTGTAAATGTTTCCGCTGATCACCTTGATTTGCATTCAATGGCCTGGAAGTGCCTGGGGGGAATCTCTTGTTGAGAGTGATTTTATGTGCCTGTTTGTTTCCCCTCTGTTGTTTTGCTGTTGTAATTTTTGAGTTTTTTAATACTGGTAGCCAGATTTTGTTCATTTTTATGATTTCCTCCTTTCTGTTGAAATTCTCCACATGCTTGTGGATTTCAAGCATGTGTAGTCTGACATGGTGGTTGTGAGAGTGGTCCAGCATTTCTGTGTTCTCAAATAATATGCTGTGTCCAGGTTGGTTCATCAGGTGCTCTGCTATGGCTGATTTCTCTGGTTGAAGTAGTTTGCAGTGCCTTTCATGTTCCTTGATGCGTGTCTGGCCGCTGCATTTGGTGGTCCCCTCTGTAGACTTGTCCACAGCTGCATGGTATACGGTAGACTCCTGCAGAAGTGAGAGGATCCCTCTTGTCCTTTGCTGAACGTAGCATTTGTTGGATTTTCTCGGTGGGTCTGTAAGTGGTTTGTATGTTGTGTTTCCTCATCAGTTTCCCTATGTAGTCAGTGGATACTCCACCTCAGACATCAGAAGAGCTGCAAAACCGAGAACAAGCCACAAGAGTAAAGATGAAGATCCACCCAGAGGAAAATTGTTCTTGCCATACATCAAGGGAACCAGCTGTGGACAAGTCTACAGAGGGACCACTAAACGCAGCGTTGCCCAAACACGAATCAAGGAACATGAAAGGCACTGCAAACTACTCCAACCAGAGAAATCAGCCATAGCAGAGCACCTGATGAACCAACCTGGACACAGCATATTATTTGAGAACACAGAAATGCTGGACCACTCTCACAACCACCATGTCAGACTACACAGAGAAGCCACTGAAATCCACAAGCATGTGGACAATTTCAACAGAAAGGAGGAAACCATGAAGATGGGCAAAATCTGGCTACCAGTATTAAAAAACTCAAAAATTACAACAGCAAAACAACAGAGGGGAAACAAACAGGCACATAAAATCACTCTCAACAAGAGATTCCCCCCAGGCGCTTCCAGGCCATTGAATGCAAATCAAGGTGATCAGCGGAAACATTCACAGCTAGCCCCAGCAGACAGGGGTCCTTTGTCCCACCCTGGTCATTCCACATAAACCCATTTTCCTACTTCCAACAGACCTCACTACCTCTGAGGATGCTTGCCATAGATGCAGGCGAAACGTCAGGAGAAAAATTGCCTCCAGAACATGGCCATATAGCCCGGAAAAACCTACAACAACCCAATCTAGCTGGAGCTTGATATGACTCTGTTCCCTGCACATCTGTGAGATATACATTTCATAAACCAGACGTTTTACCACAAAACTGAATACATATTCAATTTTAGCATGAAAAGGTGGTCTATGAAAATGTGTTTTCGTTTACGATGAGAAGATAGAGTTTTCTTTTGTTGCCCTTTGTAAGTATTGTTTGAGTCTCCCTAGTAACGTGCAATGTTGAACTGGTGCTTCCCGTGGGGTGCAGCCAGCTGATCAGTCAAAGATTTCGGCTCAGTACATTCGGTGCAGCTTTTCTCACTTCTTGCTACTTATTAGCAGAGTATGCATAGCTAAAGAGAAATGAAAAATAAAATACAACCATAGCTCAGCTTAATAAGAGCCCTTCTTGTTTTGTATGAGGCTGGCAAAATTTAAAAACAAGCTTGAGAAGCTGCAAAAGAAGAGTGATGCCATCAAAGCTCGAGGAATAAAAAGAATGCACGGCACAATGGAGTCCATTGAAAGCCTTACCGAGGTGGAGAAATGCTCACTCAACGCTGTCTCCAAGGCAACTCTATAACTTCGAACAGGGTGGGAAGAAGTTAAAAGATTCGGATCTATGCAGATATAGCTCTGTATGAATAAAAATAGCAGATTGCCAAGGATCTCCTGCTACTGATGAGAAACAGCAACACCTTTGTTTACCTATTAGGCCTGGGTAACAACGGAAAAATTTGTTTCTAAAATCGATTTGTATTTGGGTTTTTTTTTTGTTTCGATATTTAAAATAATTACAAAATTTTCCCTTAAAAAAGTTCGATATTTACGAAATTTCGTAAATGGTAAAAAAATAACGAATCGATTTCCGAAACAATAACGAATCAATTCGTTAATGGCGGACGCTGTTTGTAGGAGGATGGGCCATGAATGATGGGACTTCAAGTACCTTCACTCTCTTCCTGAAAATAATGCAGCCATTATCCAAAGACCAATAAAGACCAAACTTGGCATACAGAACCACCATTACCCACTTTCTCTAATAACCCGGGCAACGCGACCGCGAAATACGCTAAAAAACCTCCAAAAACTTCTGAAGCTTCCCTCTCCCTCTGTTCTTGACTGTTGGTGTGATATTATAATTTTTTTTCACTAATTAAACCATAAAACTGGCCCAGACATGCGGAAATAATAACGAAATGACCTCAAAACAATAATGAAACGAACACAATAACGAAATACGAAGCATTTACAAAACGTATTTAAAAATTCGTTTTTTTAAATAACTGCTCCAGAATGGTTCGTTATCGTTTTGTAATTGGAAAAATTAACGAATTATTAACGAATTACGAATTAACGAAACGAAACCGCCCAGGCCTATTACCTATGGCAAATTATTTTATTTATTTATCGTGTCAGGAGCAAACCAAACAGTTGTATTGCATTTTTTTAACAAACAAACAAACAAAACACAAAGTTTGCAAACTTGGCATTATACTAAATCTCCTTTGACCAGTATCTGGCCACTTGGAGTGCCTCTGGTGTTGCTATAAGAAGGTCCTCCATTGTGCATGTGGCTGGGCTCAGGTTGCATCGCAGCAGGTGGTCTGTAGTTTGCTCTTCTCCACACTCGCATGTCGTGGATTCCACTTTGTGGCCCCATTTCTGAAGGTTGGCTCTGCATCTCGTGGTGCCAGAGCGCAGTCTGTTCAGCGCCTTCCAAGTCGCCCAGTCTTATCTGTGCCCGGGGGGGAGTCTCTCATCTGGTATCAGCCATTGGTTGAGGTTCTGGGTTTGAGCCTGCCACTTCTGGACTCTCGCTTGCTGAGGTGTTCCAGCGAGTGTCTCTGTAGATCTTAGAAAACTATTTCTAGATTTAAGTCATTGACGTGCTGGCTTATACCCAAACAGGGGATGGGCTGGAGATGTCACTGCCTTGTTCCTTTCACTATTGGCTGCTACTTTCCGGCGGATGTCAGGTCGTGCAATACCGGCTAAGCAGTGTAATTTCTCCAGTGGTGTAGGGCGCAGACACCCCGTGATAATGCGGCATGTCTCATTAAGAGCCGCATCCACTGTTTTAGTGTAGTGAGATGTGTTCCACACTGGGCATGCGTACTCAGCAGCAGAGTAGCATAGTGCAAGGGCAGATGTCTTCACTGTGTCTGGTCATGATCCCCAGGTTGTGCCAGTCAGCTTTTGTATGATATTGTTTCTAGCGTCCACTTTTTTTTTTACCTATGGCAAATATTAAGCTATATGTTAAGGCAAGTGGACATTCCTTTACCATTAACAGATACATCTTATTATTGTACTTCTTCAACAATTAACGTAGAGCAAAAGGCTAAAGAAACCATGTACTCTTCGGCCCCATATCGAACTGCATTAGAATGGTCAATGTAGACTCAAATAATGCAGATTGAACCACTCTGAACTTAAAAGTATAAGTTATACTGCCATATACTGCCAGAGTGAAAGGGGGGGGGGGGGCAGGGGACAGTTCCACCTTGTCTCCTGTGCTATGCTTATAATATAATATATTGTATATACATATAATATTAATAATATTATAATGTAATTCAATATGATACTAATAATAAGTGAGCAGCTAGACTACTCACCGGAGTATCATACAGGGAGCATACCAGCCCTCTGCTATGTCAGCTCCACTTACTGCTGATCCAGTTCCGAGCACAATTCAAAGTGCTGGTCTTGACCTATAAAACCCTATATGGCTCTGGCCCAGCGTACCTGTCCAAACGTATCTCCTTCTACGTCCTGCCTCAGAGTTTAAGATCTTCTGGAGAGGCCCTGCTTTCGGCTCCACTCTTGTCGCAAATGAGACTGGCGGGGACAAGGGACAGGGCCTTCTCGGTGGTGGCCCCCTACCTGTTGAATTCACTCCCCAGGGAAATTACATCATCGCAATCCCTCCTCTCTTTTAGAAGGAAATTAAAAACATGAATATGGGACCAGGCCTATGGGTAATCTGGCAGACTGACAAGGACAATGACGACTAGAGCTATGGAACGGATTATGATAAGCTGAATGGACTCACTAATTACAGACCACGGCAAAATGATGACCACCAGAGTGGATTTTACTATTCGTTTTTATTGTATTAACTTAATGTTTTAATTATTTATAATTACACCAAATTGGGAGGGATAGCCAGAGGACAGGAGCAGGATTCAAAATGATCTTGACAGATTAGAGAGATGATGGGCCAAAAGTAACAAAATGAAGTTCAACAGGGACAAATGCAAGATACTCCACTTTGGCAGGAAAAACGAAATGCAAAGATACAGAATGGGGGACAATGCCTGGCTTCAGAGCAGTACGTGGGAAAAAGATCTTGGAGTCCTCATGGACAACAAGTTAAACATGAGCCAACAATGTGATGTGGCAGCAAAAAAAGCCAATGGGATTTTGTCCTGCATCAATAGGAGCATAGTGTCTAGATCCAAGGAAGTCATGCTCCCCATGCTCTATTCCGCTTTGGTTAGACCACACCTGGAATATTGTGTCCAATTCTGGGCACGACAATTCAAGAGAGATGTTGACAAGCTGGAATGTGTCCAGAGGAGGGCAACTAAAATCATCAAGGGTCTGGAGAACAAGCCCTATGAGGAGCGGCTTAAGGAGCTGTGCATGTTTAGCCTGAAGAAGAGAAGGCTGAGAGGGGATATGATAGCCATGTATAATTATGTGAGAGGAAGCCACAGAGAGGAGGGAGCAAGCTTGTTTTCTGCTTCCTTGGAAACTAGGACGCAGAACAATGGCTTCAAACTACAAGAAAGGAGATTCCATTTGAACATGAGTATGCCGTCGTGCCTGGGGGCTATTAGTCTTAATGAAGGAGGGATGGACGTGGCACCTTTTCCACAAGGCATTGCTTTTTGCCCTCCTATAGGAAACTGGAACTCCCAAAAACCCAAAACTCTGTAAATAGCTCAAAATAAGTTTTATTTATCACAAAGTCATTTCTTAAAAGCAATGAGCTGGAAAACTTTAGAGGGGTGAAGGAAAACATACATTACAGTCTCAATCAGTCCTGGGTCCAAGGGGTTTGAAGCCGAGAAGCCTCACCAAGTTTCCTCTTTCCTCAATGGATGTGAATGCCAAAGCAAACCACAACCCCAGTTCAGATGGCCTATGTTTTGAAGACTCAGGATCTTCCTTTGGTGCCAAAAGAACCGGCTTGAAGGCGCCTGGGTCTGCTCAATAATTGTCCAGGACAATCTGGACATAAAGCATGAGTCCCAAGGGTAAAAAACCTCAGAAATGGTGCTAAGAGGTAACTTAAATTAGGGTCCTTTAGAATCAAGTCTTTTACTCACGTCCATGTTGCAGGAACTCTGATGGCAGAATGAAAGGAAAAAGGAAGTTCTCCCCTCTTGCAGGAAGAGGTGGAGCCAAACAGTACTGATTGACAGCTACAAGCAACCAATCCATACAACTATACATAAGCAGTGTAAAAGGGGGCAGGACTAAGCATGATACAACAGTTTAACTGAGGAATCTGTACAAGGACCAAGTAGCAACAGTCAGAACTGACCACGGAACAACAGACTGGTTCAAGATTGGGAAAGGCGTACAGCAAGGCTGCATACTCTCACCCAACCTCTTTAACTTGTATGCAGAACACATCATGCGAGGATGTGCGGGGATTGAGGAATGCAAAGCTGGGGTGAAAATTATTGGAAGAAACATTTAACAACCTCAGATATGTGGATGACACCACTCTGATGGCCGAAAGCGAGGAGGAACTGAGGAGCCTTCTAATCAAGGTGAAAGAAGAAAGCGCAAAAGCTGGGTTGCAGCTAAACATAAAAAAAACCAAGATAATGGCAGCAAGAATGGCTGACAACTGGGAAATAGAGGGAGAAAATGTGGAGGCCGTGAGAGACTTTGTATTTCTAGGCGCAAAGATGACTGCAGATGCAGACTGTGGCCAGGAAATCAGAAGACGCTTCCTTCTTGGGAGGAGAGCAATGTCCAATCTCGATAAAATAGTAAAGAGTAGAGACATCAGACTGGCAACAAAGATCCATTGCCTAGTCAAAGCCATGGTCTTCCCTGTAGTCACCTACGGATGTGAGAGCGGGACCTTAGGGAAGGCTGAGCGAAGGAAGAGAGATGCTTTCGAGCTGTGGTGCTGGAGGAAAGTTCTGAGAGTGCCTTGGACTGCGAGAAGATCCAACCAGTCCATCCTCCAGGAAATAAAGCCCGACTGCTCACTGGAGGGAAGGAGACTAGAGACAAAGTTGAAGTCCTTTGGCCACATCATGAGGAGACAGCGAAGCCTGGAGAAGACAATGATGCTGGGGAAAGTGGAAGGCAAAAGGAAGAGGGGCCGACCAAGGGCAAGATGGATGGATGGCATCCTTGAAGTGACTGGACTGACCTTGAAGGAGCTGGGGGTGGTGATGGCCAACAGGGAGCTCTGGCGTGGGCTGGTCCATGAGGTCACGAAGAGTCGGAGACGACTGAACGAATGAACAACAACAGTTTAAGTCTTACAACTAACAGTTTAAGTCTTACAACTTACAATTAAGTCTTACAGATCTATACATAGGTGGCGCCACTCGCGCTGTCACAATGAGGAAAAACTTCCTGACTGTGAGAGCCGTTCATCAGTGGAACTCTTTGTCCTGGAGTGTGGTGGAGGGTCCTTCTTTGGAAGCTTTTAAACAGAGGCTGGATAGCCATCTGTCAGGGGTGATTTGAATGCAATATTCCTCCTTCTTGGCAGAATGGGGTTGGACTGGATGGCCCATGAGGTCTCTTCCAACTCTTTGATTCTATGATTCTATGATACTGTTGTTGTATATTTTACTATGTTGAATTATAGGCATCGAATATGTGCCAGCTGGAAGCCGCCCTGAGTCCCCCTTTGGGGGTTGAGAAGGGCGGGGTAGAAATGCCCGAAAAAAATTAAATAAATAGAATCTGTAGCAGACATTTTGCTCTTGATAATCCCTACTTCAGGGGCAACATTGCCTCTCTGTTCCAGGTGGGAATTAGAAATAATGTTTTGATGAACACTTCCATGGAAATGAGGATTTATTTTGCACCTCTTGAGATATGTGAACAGAAAGGAATGCATCTTACCATGGAAACAGGTACATCTGCAAAGCTTGAGATGTATTTCACAGGGAAGCAGATCTGAAACTATGAGTGATTTTTTCTCTCGTTAAAATGTACCCAAATGCATTAGTCAATATATAAATGTTAATAAATACAGTGTGTCTAAAAATGTATACAATGTCTAACAGCCAATACTAGCTTTGGTAATTATTGGAAGTCTATGTAAATGCATTCATACTGAAGAATGGATGTGAAAGTAATGGTTCAACCAGGGTTACATGTTTCTTCTTAAACTGTAATTTTATTTAAGTAGTATAGAAAAAAAATATGAGTGTTATGTGTTGTTTAAATCTGGAAATCTGTTGGTTTACTAAACCAAAGGATGTTATTAATGGGAGTTGGAAACAACAGGGCAAGATATTTCTAAATACTGGGTTGTTGTAGGTTTTTCGGGCTGTATGGCCATGTTCCAGAAGCATCCTCTCCTGATGTTTCACCCACATATGTGACAGGCATCCTCAGAGGTTGTGAGGTCTGTTGGAAACTAGGAAAGTAGGGTTTATATATCTGTGGAAGGTCAAGGGTGGGAGAAAGAACTCTTGTCTGTTGGAGCTAGGTGTGAATGTTTCAATTAGCCGCCTTAGAGCCCTCAGTGGTGCAGTGGGTTAAAGCCCTGTGCCAGCAGGACTGAAGACCGACAGGTCGCAGGTTCGAATCCAGGGAGAGGCGGATGAGCTCCCTCTATCAGCTCCAGCTCCTCATGCGGGGACATGAGAGAAGCCTCCCACAAGGATGATAAATACATCAAAATCATCCAGGCGTCCCCTAGGCAACGTCCTTGCAGACGGCCAATTCTCTCACACTTGGAGTCACTCCTGACCCGACAAAAAAAAATTGGCCGCCTTGATTAGCATTTGATGGTCTGACAGTTTTTAGGTGTAGCTTGTTACTGCCTGGGAGAATCCTTTGTTGATAGGTGATTAACTGGAACATGAAAGGCACTGCACTGTATATTGTATTGATGGGTGTGGCCTCATGTAAGCAGCGCCAAGTCCACTTGGGGAGATGGTGGTGGGGTATAAATAAATTATTATTATTATTATTATTATTATTATTATTATTATTATTAGCTGTCCCCTGCCAGGCGTTGCTGTGGCCCAGTCTGGTGATCTGGAAAATAAAGTAATGAGAAAGTGTTGGTTTCTAATATATGTAATTCCTTTCTGCTTGTGAATAAACAGTATTTCTTGTTGTTTCTTTGTCAGTGTTGATGTGGAGAGTGTCTGGTTTGCCTACTCTGGAACATGCAACATATCATAGTCCTTCTTTAAGGGTCTCTTTCAAATCTATGATACTATATCTGTGTGTGTGAGAGAGAGAATCATATCTATCTCTCTATATTTATGACTGGGTGGCTCTTTGTCAGGAGGGCTTTGATTCCATTTTCTTGCCCTGGTGAAGAGAGTTGGACTGGATGGCCTTAAGTATTTTCTGTTGGTCATGGGGATTCTGTGTGGGAAGTTTGCCCCGTTTCTGTCGTTTGTGGGTTTCAGAATGCTCTTTGATTGTAGGTGAACTATAAATCCCCAGTAAGTACAAACCCCAAATGTCGAGGTCTATTTCTTCCAAACTCCATCTGTGTTCATATTTGGGCATATGGAATTTTTGTGTCAAGTTTGATCCAGATCCATCATTGTTTGAGTCCACAGTACTCTCTGGATGTAGGTGAACTACAACTCCCAAACTCAAGGTCAATCCCCACCAAACCCTTCCAGTGTGTTCTGCTGGTCATGGAAGTCCTGTATGCCATGTTTGGTTGAATTCCATCATTGGTGGAGTTCAGAATGCTCTTTGATTGTAGGTGAACTATAAATTCCAGCAACTACAACTCCCAAATGCCAAGGTCTATTTCCCTTAAACTCCATCTGTGTTCATATTTGGGCATATGAAATATTCGTGCCAAGTTTGGTCCAGATCCATCATTGTTTGAGTCCACAGTGCTCTCTGGATGTGGGTGAACTATAATTCCCAAACTCAAGGTCAATGTCCACCAAACCTTTCCAGTTTTTTCTGTTGGTCATGGGAGCCCTATGTGCTAAGTTTGGGCCAATCCCATCATTGGTGGAATTCAGAATGCTCTTTGATTGTAGGTAAACGATAAATCCCAGCGACAACAATTCCCAAATGACAAAATCAATTTTTTTTAGTGGAGGACATAAATTGGATTGTTAGGCGTCTTGTGTCCAAATTTGGTGTCAATTCCCCCAGTGGTTTTTGAGTTCTGATGGTGGCATGAACTAACATTACATTTTTATTTATATAGATTTTATTTATATAGATATAGATATAGATATAGATTATTATTATTATTATTATTATTATTATTATTATTATTATTATCCAACCAGAGAAGTCAGCCACAGCAGAGCACCTGATGAACCAACCTGGACACAGCATATTATTTGAGAACACAGAAATGCTGGACCACACCAACAACCACCATGTCAGACTACACAGAGAAGCCATTGAAATCTACAAGAAGCACATGGACAATTTCAGTAGAAAGGAAGAAACCATGAAAATGAACAAAATCTGGCCACCAGTATTGAAAATACTCTAAAATTATAACAGTAAATAAAGAAAAAAAAACCCTCAAACACAGGGGAACTCCAGACAAGAAGCTAATCACCATAAATGCAGGCGAAACGTCAGGAGAGAATGCTTCTAGAACAGTGGTTCTCAAGCTTCCTAATGCCGCGACCCCTTACTACAGCGCCTCACGTTGTGGTGATCCCCAACCATAACATTATTATTATTGCTACTTCCTAATTGTAATTGTGTTACCATTATGAATCATAATGTAAATATCTGAAATGCAGGATGTATTTTCATTCACTGGACCAAATTTGGCACAAATACCCAACAACAGCACCCCATGCCGTCATGTCAGCCACATGATCCTGGAGGTGTTTATGGACAACACCGACTCTTTGGCCTAGAAATTGAGCACCAACTCCCAGAGTTGGACACGACTGGACTTAATGTCAGGGGAAAACTTTTACCTTACCTTACCCAATATGCCCAAATTTGAATAGTGGTGGGGTTGGAGGGAGAATTGATTATGTCATTTGGGAGTTGTAGTTGCTGGGATTTATAGTTCACCTACAATCAAAAAGCATTTTGAACTCCACCAATGATGGAATTGGACCAAACTTGGCACACAGAACTCCCACAACCAATGAAAAATACTGGAAGGGTTTGGTGAGCATTGACCTTGAGTTTTGGAGGTGTAGTTCACCTGCATCCAGAGAGCATTGCAGACTCAAACAATGATGGATCTGGACCAAACTTGGCATGGATACTCAATATGCCCCAATATGAACACTGGTGGAGTGAGCTTGACATTTGAGAGTTGTAATTGCTGGGATTTATAGTTCACATTCTGAACTCCACCAATGATGGAATTGGACCAAACTTGGCATGCAAATCCCCAAGGCCAACAGAAAATACTAGAAGGGTTTAGTGGGCATTGACCTTGAGAGTTTTGGAGTTCTAGTTCACCTACCTCCAGAAAGTACTATGGACACAAACAATGATGGCTATGGACTTAACTTGGCACGGATACTCAATATGCCCAAATGTGAATACTGGTGGAGTTCGGGGGAAATTGGGGTTGTTGTTCATTCGTTCAGTCGTCTCCGACTCTTTGTGACCTCATGGACCAGCCCACGCCAGAGCTCCCTGTCGGCCGTCACCACCCCCAGCTCCTTCAAGGTCAGTCCAGTCACTTCAAGGATGCCATCCATCCATCTTGCCCTTGGTCGGCCCCTCTTCCTTTTACCTTCGTCTCTAGTATCCTTCCCTCCAGTGAGCAGTCCGGCTTTGTTTCCTGGAGGATGGACTGGTTGGATCTTCTCGCAGTCCAAGGCACTCTCAGAACTTTCCTCCAGCACTACAGCTCAAAAGCATCTCTATTCCTTCGCTCAGCCTTCCCTAAGGTCCAGCTCTCACATCCGTAGGTTACTACAGGGAATACCATGGCTTTGACTATGCAATGGATCTTTGTTGCCAGTGTGATGTCTCTACTCTTTATGATTTTCTCGGGGGAAATAGCCCTTGGCATTTGGGAGCTACTTGGATGTATACCTCCCCTGCCATCAAAGAGCTTGGAAGGGTGCGCGGGGGCTGAGCAGAAAAAATCTGCCCAAATGGCAAGGCTGTGAGGGCAGCCCTCCGCCTGGCCCTCATGCCCTTCCGAACTCAGAAAGGTGTGGGGACTGGGCAGAAAGGCCATTAGGGCAGCTCTCTGCCTCACCCCCACATCCTTCCAAACTTAGAAAGACGCAGGGGGCTGGGCAGCCCTCCCTTGCCCAAACGGCAAGGGTCAGCGGCCATTTTGGCGAGAGCGAGGCCAACCAAGGCAGCTTTGCAACCCCCCGAAAATGGCCCAATGACCCCCCTGGGTGTCGCGACCCCCAGGTTGAGAACCGCTGTTCTAGAACATGGCCATACAGCCCAAAAAACCTACAACAACCCAGTGATTTTGGCTATGAAAGCCTTCAACAATATATTCTGAACAGTATGGGTTGTCTGTTTGTGTACATTTTCACAACTTTTCATATCTTGTACTGCTGAGAACTCAATGTTTGTAACGCAAATTGAATAATATAACAATTTAACGACATGCTCTTTTTGCTTCGTGAAATAGCCGCTTAAAGGTGTTTAGCATCTGGGTGTTTACAGCCCAGTTTTAGTATCTACCTTTATGCACAAGACAGTTCCATCGTGTTTGATGAGTTCTCCTTGATAGAGTCTGCTGAGGATCTCAGTTTTAATTAGAAGAAGGAGATAAGAACCTGCTACGGGAAAGGGAGATCATTAGAAGTAGTTCAAACAAGGTGTTTTTACGCTTGTGGTGGAAGATCCATGCAGCCTTATGAGACTGTAGGTCAGAAGAAAATCCCAACTAAGCTGAAACTAAGCTAACTTTGTTAGATTTAAGCTGTAGTGAACAAAAGCAAAGTATACGTTCTCACTCCAACTGTCTCATAACAACCCAATTATCTTTGAAGTATTAATAAGTATGTTATGCTTCATGTATACCAAATGCCAACCATGAAATAAAAAGGTCAGACATACGATTATTGGGCAATAGGGCCATTTTATTGACATATTTTTGTTTATTGTTTGTTTCCTAGGATAACTGCTAAGATGGGGGGGCGGGCAATGTGATGGGAGCCAAGGCTGAAGCCAATGGGATTTTGGCCTGTATCAACAGGAGCATAGTGTCTAGATCTAAGGAAGTAATGCTCCCCATGCTCTATTCCGCTTTGGTTAGACCACACCTGGAATATTGTGTCCAATTCTGGGCACCACAATTCAAGAGAGATATTGACAAGCTGGAATGTGTCCAGAGGAGGGCGACTAAAATGATCAAGGGTCTGGAGAAAAAGCCCTACGAGGAGCGGCTTAAGGAGCTGGGCATGTTTAGCCTGAAGAAGAGAAGGCTGAGAGGAGATATGATAGCCATGTATAAATATGTGAGAGGAAGCCACAGAGAGGAGGGAGCAAGCTTGTTTTCTGCTTCCTTGCAGACTAGAACACGGAACAATGGCTTCAAACTACAAGAGAGGAGATTCCATCTGAACATTAGGAAGAACTTCCTGACTGAGAGAGCCATTCGGCAGTGGAACTCTCTGCCCCAGAGTGTGGTGGAGGCTCCTGCCTTGGAAGCTTTTAAGCAGAGGCTGGATGGCCATCTGTCAGGGGTGATTTGAATGCAATATTCCTGCTTCTTGGCAGGGGGTTGGACTGGATGACCCATGAGGTCTCTTCCAACTCTTTGCTTCTATGACTGTTGAAGTTGAGCCTGTGAATGTGTTTCAGGATCAGGGTGCTTTGGATGTGGGGAATGATGTAGATGAGGTTCAAGATGGCAAGGGTTTGGTCAGTAATGTCGATGCAGAAAATGACAGAGAGGGACCTGTTCCAAGTGTAGTTTTCCATGAGAATGTTCCTACAGGGTATAAGGATGATGGTTTACTCCCTGAATTGCTCCCAGGGAGTTCCCAGGATTTGGGGCTTGAAAACAACTCGGCACCTGCAAAGACTAATGAGCATATAGATAGGCGGGCGGAAATTACTCAAAACAGAAAGGCCCGTGGGCTGTTAGGAATTGTGGGAGTTGAAGTTCAAAACCTCTGGAGAGCCAAAGTTTGCCCATGCCTGGTGTAGATCCACTCTATTTTGCACCCATATTCCTCCCCATCCTGAAGTAACTAGAGACAGAGAATTATATTATTTTAAAATTGCCAGTTCTCAGTAATTTCCCTCCAAACACTCCCATTAGTATATAGTCTTTGATTGGAAAACTTCACAAGAAGTGTAAAATCTGCAGGATTCTTGCATTATGGTTCGCATGTTAACGGAGAAGTGTGAATTATGTTGATTCAGATGAAATTGCAAAGCAAACCAATTTCTTCTTCGTTGCTACTTGCTGACTTTTCTGACCAGCAGCCAGAAACAGCATTAAAGGAGCTCATGCCTGACCTATAGCTTCGTTAGCTCCAGCTCTGTGCTGCCTGTCACTTTGAATGAATCCTTTCTTCTAGGCTTGGGCGATCCAGTTTGTTAATTTCGTAATTCATTATTAATTCGTATTTAAATTAGCTTACAATCCATTTAGATATGTCAGATATCAAGTTCTTCCACTCAAATTTGTGATGTCCCAAGGAAACAAAAGGAGGCTGAAGAAATAATTATTAGGCCTGGGTAACAACGCAAAAATTTGTTTCTAAAATCGATTTGTATTTGGGGTTTTTTTTTGTTTCGATATTTAAAATAATTACAAAATTTTCCCTTAAAAAAGTTCGGTATTTACGAAATTTCGTTAATATTTACAAAACATTTTGTAAAGATGGCGCCCTTTTTTTCAATATTTTTTCAATATTTTTTTAATTTAATTATTAATTTAGTAGAATAGGGAGGAGAAATTATTATTAAGGAGGGAAGGCAGGCACTCACTCTGGCAGGCCCGCAAGCGCTGCTGCCGAGTCGGGCCCGGCTCCTCCGAAGCAATGCGAAATTGGGAGAAGGGCTCCCCAAAGGCCATCTAGCCCAGCCCTCCGCTAAGGAATTGGGAGAACGAAGCACAGCCCTCCGCTAAGGAATTGGGAGAACGAAGCACACCCACCGCAAAGGTGAGGAAGGAGGGACGGGCCGCCTTCGCGCTGAGGGTCGCTCGCCCTCTCGCTCGCTTGCTCAGCCGGCGCCTTCCCCGCCCTCTCCTCCTCCTCCTCCTCCTCCTCTTTCAGGCTCTGCCTCTGACTGGCTAAGAGAGGAGAGAGAGGAGAGCTCCCAGCAAGCATCTAGCCAAGCCATCTTACGTATTTCCGAAATGGACGGAAATACAGGGTTAGTCAAAATGCATAGGCCAATAAGCCATTCAATTGAATGGCTTATTGGCCTATGCATTTTGACTAACCCTGTACAAAATCTTTTGGCGCATGCCGTTTCGATATTTAAAAACACTTCCGGGTTTAAAAATAAGTTTTGTAATCATTTTGTAATTGCTAAAATTAACGAATATTTAACGAATTACAAAATTAACGAACGAAACCGCCCAGCCCTAATAATTATCCATCCCTACTACTTAGAGAACTACCTCAAATGGTAGCTCCATTGAGCACTGGGCATAGTTCAAAACATTCAGGCATAATGTTAACTTGCATTGAAGAAAGCATCCTTTGGTGCGGGGGTGGAATAGTAATTCTGTATTTCCATCAATCAATCTATATAAAATTGGCATTGGCATGCTGCTCTTTCTGCAAAAGCAGTTACCTACTCTGCTCAAACCAACAGCTATATAAAGTTCTTGCTTAATTATGTCCTCATTAGTCATCTTTTCCATGCCTCCAAATTTCTGTCATTTGTGTTCCTTTTAATTGTCCCTGCACAGACATATTTTATGAGTACTTGCTACCTTCGGAAAATCCGATGCATTAACAAGGCGCCATCAAATACTGAGTGTTAGAATTAGTTCACAATTCCATTTTTTTTTCCTTCTCTACATAAAACAACCTGTAAAAAGTAATGCTGCATGATATCTCTCTAGCAGTTCTATTCCTGCTCGACATATACATTAGGCCTGGGTAACAACGCAAAAATTTGTTTTTAAAATCGATTTGTATTTGGGGTTTTTTTTTTGTTTTGATATTTTAAATAATTACAAAATTTTCCTTTTAAAAAGTTCAACATTTACGAAATTTCGTAAATGGTAAAAAATTAACGAATCGATTTTCGAAACAATAACGAATCGATTCGTTAATGGCGGACGCGACCGCGAAATACGCTAAAAAACCTCCAAAAACTTCTGAAGCTTCCCTCTCCCTCTGTTCTTGACTGTTGGTGTGATATTATAATTTTTTTCACTAATTAAACCATAAAACTGGCCCAGACATGCGGAAATAATAACGAAACAACCTCAGAACAATAACGAAACGAATACAATAACGAAATACGAAGCATTTACAAAACGTGTTTAAAAATTCATTTTTTTTAAATAATTGCTCCAGAATGGTTCGTTATCGTTTTGTAATTGGAAAAATTAACAAATCATTAACGAATTACGAATTAACGAAACGAAACCGCCCAGGCCTAATATACATATATAAAACACTAATGCAACTGTAATGAGGATTACCCACATTTATTGATCAAATTATTCCCATGGTTTCAGTGCAAATTCAGGGGAGAGGATAATGGAGGATAAGAACCGAAAGAAAACTTTCCACCAGAAACCTTTGTCACTCTAAGTGTGAAATGACTATTTTGACAAATCAAGGCAAGATTCCAAGGATTTCCAGTAGAATTGAGCCCGGATTTATTTTCAGCCATTCCCTTTGGCCAATCCAGCTTCTTTGGTTTGATCCGGCATCCATAACAGTAAAGGCCCAGCCATCATGGATTCCCATCCAAAATGGGGCTATGTGACAGCCAATCATGTCTCCTCCTCCCCTATTGGGCATCTCATTTGAATCTTTTTTTATTTTCCTTTATTTTCCAGATTTTTTTTATTTAGTGGGACCTGAAGGACAATTGGTGAGGTGTATTGGGGGCTTGGGGAATCACTCTTTTAGCTTCTTTTTCTCTTTCCCTTCCTCTCCTTTAGAAAATACTTCTAAAAGATTATTATTATTATTATTATTATTATCATTATTATTAGTAATCCCAACAAATAAAAATAAAAGTCTACCTCTTCTCTAGAGTAGAAAGTAGAAACTACTTTAAGCAGAAAGGAGATTGCAGGCAGTAGAGAAAAGAGGAGATGTTTAAGGCAGTCCAGGGAGCAGGGGCGGCTCAACCCATTACGCAAAGTAAACATTTGCAGTATAGTTGATTTTGCCCAGGGGCGCTCTTAAGGCGCTCTTGGGGGAAAATAGACCTTGACATATGCGAGTTGTAGTTACTGGGACGTATAGTTCACCTACAATCAAAGAGCATTCTGACCTCCATCAACTATGGAATTGAACCAAATATGGCACACAGAACTCCCACGACAAACAGAATATATATGTGTGTGTGTGTGTGTGTGTGTGTGTGTGATTGGTTGGGGGGCAGGCGCCAAAATACTGTTTGCTTGCCATTGAAAATTACCTAGGGCCTCCTCTGCCAGGGAGGATAGCTCCACTGAGCTCCAGGTCACTGCTCTTCCTTCCCTGGGTCTCCTTAAAATGCCTTGGAAAGTTATGTGATGTGCTGCTGGTGTTGGGAGGGAAACTGTGCACACCTGCCTCTCCTCTAGAGTAAAAAGTTTAAAAAGAGAACTTTGAGGAAGCAAAACCCTAAGCAGAAAGGAGATTGCAGGCAGTAGAGAAAAGAGGGGATTTTTAAGGTAGTCCAGGGAGGATAGCTCCTCTGAGCTCCAGGTCATCACTTTTCCTTCCCTGGGTCTCCTTAAAATGCCTTGGAAAGTTGTGTCATGTGCTGCTGGTATTGGGAGAGAAACTGCACACACCTGCCTCTCCTCTAGAGTAGAAAGTTTAAAAAGAGAGCTTTGAGGAAGCAAAACCCTAAGCAGAAAGGAGATTGTAGGCAGTAGAGAAAAGAGGGAATTTTTAAGGTAGTCCAGGGAGGATAGCTCCTCTGAGCTCCAGGTCATCACTCTTCCTTCCCTTGGTCTCCTTAAAATGCCTTGGAAAGCTGTGTGACGTGCTGCTGGTGTTGGGAGAGAAACTGTGCGCACCTGCCTCTCCTCTAGAGTAGAAAGCTAAAACAGACAGCTTTGAGGAAGCAAAACCCCAAGGGGATTGCAGACAAAGGCCGGCAGTAGAAGCAGAGGGGATTTTAAAGGTAGTCCAGGGAAGATATTCTCCTCTGAGCCCCAGGTCATCACTCTTCCTTCCCTTGGTCTCCTTAAAATGCCTTGGAAAGCTGTGTGACGTGCTGCTGGTGTTGGGAGAGAAACTGTGCGCACCTGCCTCTCCTCTAGAGTAGAAAGCTAAAACAGACAGCTTTGAGGAAGCAAAACCCCAAGGGGATTGCAGACAAAGGCCGGCAGTAGAAGCAGAGGGGATTTTAAAGGTAGTCCAGGGAGGATACTCTCCACTGAGCCCCAGGTTATCACTCTTCCTTCCCTGGGCCATCTTAAAATGCCTTGGAAAGCTGCATAGCGTGCTGCTGGTGGTGGGAGAAAAAGTGTGCATGCCTGCCTCTCTTCTAGAGTAGAAACTGCTTTAAGAAGCATTAAACCTGGTCTCCTCTACAAACACAGAATGGAAAGGATCAAGAAATAGTGGTGTGCTTTTTTAAATCCATGCCACAAGCCTAATTTCCATCCTTTTGAACAATCTCACCTCCTGTGCACTTTGATTCCAGATCTTGCCATGGAGACCAAAATCCTGGGTACCGATGTCTCATTATATACAATGACATAACCAAAGGGTTTCCCCTTATATAAAATGGCAAATCAAGATTTGCTTTTGAGGGTTCTAAACAAAAGCTGTGGATGGGTGAATCCACAGATGCAGAATCTGTAAATGCAGAGGACCAATGGTATTACTTTTCAATGTGTTTCTGCATCTTGATGCAGAAATAGCATGCACTGAATTCAAACAACCTAAATCCCAGGAAACTAAGAATAGCACTGCAGCCTCATCATTTCAATTTGTTTAATTATGCTGTGATTCTATAGTATTATATTTTTAAAAACTGCTTTTAAACTTGTTCTTTAAAAATAGAACCCTGTTTTAATTGCGTTTTAACATGTTTGCGCAAATGGGTTTATTTTTAGTCGTACCGTGTTTTTAAACACTTGTACTCAATCTTGAATCCTGTGCTTAGAAGAAGGTGGGATTTTAATTAAATTAAATCAAATTTGCTTGTATTTTGCAATGTGTTAGGAACTATTTTGCATTGATTTGCACAACTTTGTCCTGCTGCTGCCAGTTGTTTGAGGAATTGTTTAGTTTATCATTATATGACTGGTTCCTTTCATAGAATCATAGAATCAAAGAGTTGGAAGAGACCTCATGGGACATCCAGTCCAACCCCATTCTGCCAAGAAGCAGGAATACTGCATTCAAATCACCCCTGACAGATATCCATCCAGCCTCTGTTCAAAAGCTTCCAAAGAAGGAGCCTCCACCACACTCCGGGGCAGACAGTTCCACTGCTGAATGGCTCTCACAGTCAGGAAGTTCTTCCTCATGTTCAGATGGAATCTCCTGTCTTGTAGTTTGAAGCCATTGTTCCACATCCTAGTCTCCAGGGAAGCAGTAAACAAGCTTGCTCCCTCCTCCCTGTGGCTTCCTCTCACATATTTATACATGGCTATCATATCTCCTCTCAGCCTTCTCTTCTTCAGGCTAAACATGCCCAGCTCCTTAAGCCGCTCCTCATAGAGCTTGTTCTCCAGACCCTTTATCATTTTAGTCGCTCTCCTCTGGACACATTCCAGCTTGTCAATATCTCTCTTGAATTGTGGTGCCCAGAATTGGACACAATATTCATGGCAGTTGTTCTCAACCTTCTGAATGCCGTGACCCTTAATACGCTTCCTTATGTTATGGTGACCCCCAACCATAATATTATTTTCGTTGCCACTTCGTAACTGTAATTTTGCTACTGTTATGAATCATAATGTAAATATCTGATATGCAGGATATATTTTCATTCACTGGACCAAATTTGGCAAAAATACTCAATATGCCCAAATTTGAATACTGGTGGGGTTGAGGGTTTTGATTTTGTCATTTGGGAGTTGTAGTTGCTGGGATTTATAGTTCACCTACAATCAAAGAGCATTCTGAAGTCCACCAGCGATAGAACTCAGCCAAACTTGGCACACAGAACTCCCATGTCCAACCAAAAATACTGGGAGGGTTTGATAGGCATTGCGCTTGAAATTTTGGAGTTGTAGTTGACTCAAACAATGATGGATCTGGACCAAACTTGGCATGAATACTCAGTATGCCAAAATGTGAACACTGTTGGAGTTTGGGGAAATAGACCTTAACATTTGGGAGTTGTAGTTGTTGGGATTTATAGTTCACCTACAATCAGGGGCGGCTCAACCCATTACGCAAAGTAAGCATTTGCAGTATAGTTTATTTTGCCCAGGGGCACTCTTGAGGTGCTCTTGGGGGAAAATAGACCTTGACATATGCGAGTTGTAGTTACTGGGATATATAGTTCACCTACAATCAAAGAGTATTCTGAACTCCACCAATGATGGAATCGAACCAAATATGGCACACAGAACTCCCACGACGAACAGAAAATATATATCAGTGATTGGTTTGGGGGGGGGGGGGGAAATACTGTTTGCTTTCTGTTGAAAATTACCTGCCTACAATCAACGAGCATTCTGAATCCTACCAATGATAGAAATGGACCCAACTTCCCACACAGAACCCCCATGCCTTGAAGGAACTTGGTGACGTGAGCCTCTCTTCAATTTTGCACACTCTCCCTCTCCTGCACATGCACACCATGCTGCCATGTGCCATGCATGCCTGCTCTCCCCTCCCCACTTGGAGTCTCAGAAAAACCCTTCTCCTTTGGCTGAAAGGCTGGCAATCACTGTGGAGGAGGGCTTTTGGTGGGAGGATTCACCATCTGTTTCCAAAAAGGAAGAGAAGGACAGCAGAGAGATCTTCAGCCTTCTCTATCAAAGCATTTCCTAAGACCATTACAAATATATGTGTGCTGGTACAGCTATACCAGAAGCTCCCACTTTATTTGCCTTTTATTAAATGTTTGCTTGCAGTCCAAGGCTTGGGATTCTGCAGCAGGGTGGCTTCCTGTTAAAGTTTGCAGTTATATGGCAGGCCACCTGTCCATCATCATTAGGTTCCGTAGTTCCGCCCCCTATTTGTGTTTTGGAGGGAAGGGAGCCATTTTCAGTCAATCACACACAAGGAAAATAGTCTATAGGACACAGACAGCTCGTCCCGTAGGGAAAGCTTCATTCCTCAAGATCATCCGGGGACCATCCGGTGATCATCTGGTGATCATTCAGGGAAGTAGAAACAGAAGGAAAAGATCCCAAAGGCTCTGGCTGAGAGCTCACAGCCTCACAGCACCAGAGGGGAAAACAGCCCTGAAGTTCCCACAGGACAGCATTACAGAACCACGGAAATCCAGCTGAAAGATCTTCAAGCCTTGGCTGGTAGGTTTACTCGATGTCCAGACACATTTGGGATCAGTAGTAAGACCCAGACCAGTGAGGCCCAGATAATAGACAGCCTGGGAGAGATTATAAAGGGTTCTTCCTCATGCTGAGAGAGTACAGTTAATCCAAGTCATTGCCAGTCTCTTAAAGACTAGAATAAGAAAGCCTTGAAGTGTTGTTTGGAGATTTGTTATTTGTTCCTTAATAAAGACTTTGTTGTACCATTAAAGACTCTAAAGACCATCACTTCAGGAAATCCCTAAGAATCTCTCTTTGAGGCACCCCGGCTTCCCACTGGGTTTAAAGTGTACGTCCTATAGAATAAAGACAATTTGTTCAGACCTAGTGCACGACAGAACAATATGTTTTCTGATGGTCTTTGGTGACCCTTCTGAAACCCCCTCGTAACCTCCCAGGGGTCCCGACCCCTAGGTTGAGAAGTGCTGTTTTATGGGATTATTCTTCCAATGAACCTAACAAATCAGTACTGATGTAGTCAGTTCTTTCTGTGGCTTGGGCCCAGAAAGAACTGACTGGTTTCTAACTTCATACTGTAGGATAACTTCACTTGAGGACGATCTATTCTGGTTTTAATGCAGGAAAATATAAGAGATAGGTTATATATAGAAGTGCAAACATTAATGAATGGCCTCAGCTATTTGACAGATACTTCTGCTCTTACTGATTTTAATGTGATGTAATGTGTCAAGCACTTTCCCTGTTTCTTTCTGTAAACAGTTGTGTTATTCCATGGAGAAGGTCTGGTATGTATGTTTGCTTCATAGCAGTAGTTAGTATTTTCGATGCAAATATGATATTTGGGGGTTATTTTGGGATACAAAGCATTTAAATTCTGTTTCGCACTCGCTCGGTTCATGTTGCTTATCTAATGGGTAGCTAGAATGAAAATGACTGTCACTGGTTACCAAGGGGATGGAAACGAATGCGGGGAAGCAAATCCATTCTACTGTACCTTCGAGAAAAAAGACTTCAGCAAAAAAAAATGGAAACCTATTCCCTTCTACGTTCTTGTGGGTTTTTTCGGGCTATAGGGCCATGTTCTAGAGGCATTTCTCCTGATGTTTCACCTGCATCTATGGCAAGCATCCTCAAGCATGTGGACAATTTCAACAGAAAGGAAGAGACCATGAAAATGAACAATATCTGGCTACCAGTATTAAAAAAACTCTAAAATTATAACAGCAAAACAGCAGAGAGGAAACAACCAGGCACATCTTAACACCTCTAAAAAAAAGATTTTCCCAGGCTCAGCCAGGCCTTTAAATGCTAATGAAGGTGGTCAGTGGAAACATTCACACCTAGCTCCAGCAGAGAAGAGCTCTTTGCCCCACCCCAGTCATTCCACAGATATATAAACCCATTTCCCTATTTCCAACAGACCTCACTACCTCTGAGGATGCTTGCCATACATGCAGGCGAAACGTCAGGAGAAATGCCTCTAGAACATGGCCCTATAGCCCGAAAAAACCCACAAGAACCTAGTGATTCCAGCCATGAAAGCCTTCGACAATACAATTCCCTTCTATCCCTGAAAGGGGATATGTGTTAAAAGTAAGGGGGAGATACTACATTTGGATGGATCAATTAATTCATGTTGTTATTGCACTCCTGTGCCTTTATATTTCTTTCTTGTCTTGCCTATATTGATCCGATTGCCCAAAATTGATAGTGTCCAAAAAGTACTCCAGGACAGGAAAAACCCTCTGACTTTAAACACCACACCATTGGCTGGAAAACGATCCTTTTATTGACGATAATTAAAAAGCAATAAGGTAAAAAACACTTTAAAGAAATAGGTAAATCCAATTAGGTAGGAAGATAAGCAGGAACAAAGTAGTCCAGGGTAATAGTCCAGCAAACTCCATAAAAACCAAAGTAAAACTTTTCAAATAAAATGCAAAGAAACAGGAAACATGAACGCAAGGTGTGAATATAAAAGCATAGAATCCAAGAATCAAAACCATGAAACAAAAGCACTTAAAACACGAATTTCCCAAACAAAACTTCCATGAACAAGAATGAGATCTTGACTTGATTCCAAACAATGCTTCATCTGACTACATATCCTGTACTTGGGACTTTTATCTCCTCGTTAGCTAAATCTCTAGCATTCAGAAATTGGTTTAGTTTTAAATGAGAACTTCTTATCTTTCTCTCTTGAAGCCTGGCAGACCGCCGAAGCCACTGTTTGGCTCTCCTGTTTTGACTAATCTCCCCGTGTCTATCTATTTGTTCATTATCCATTTGCTCATTAATTTCTGCAGCTGGGCCAGGTGCTGAACTGTTTTCATGTTCTCTATCATGGGAACTCTCTGGTAACAATTCAGAAAGCACACCATCATCCCCATACTCCTAAGGGACATTCTCATGGGAAACTACACTTTGAACATGGTTATAAAGTGTTTAATTCATTTGTTTGAAGACTTAAGCCCAAATAAAGAACTTTGTTGAACTTATTTTGAGCCTCAATAGAACTTTGTGTTGGGAAATCTAAGGGGCCCTTCAGCTGAGGCACCCCAGCGTCCCGTTGGGCATATAGAAGGCACATTATTTCAGGTCCAGCGTGTGACAGCACAATATGTATTCTGAAGTTGCAGTAGTAGACTTGTGCATACAATATTACTGTGTATATGGACTATGCATTGCATATGTGTTTTGTTTTGTCTTGCTGGCATTGAATGTTTGCCAAATTTTGCTGTAAACCTCCCTGAGTCTCTTTTTGGGAGATAGGGTGGGATAGAAATAAAGTTGTTTATTATTATTGTTAGTAGTAGTAGTAGCAGTACTAGTAAAGGTTCCTCTAACATTAACCCTAGTCGTGTCTGAGTCTGGAGGGTGGTGCTCATCTCCATTTCTAAACCAAAGAGCCAGTGTTGTCCACATACACTTCCAAGGACATGTGGCTAGCATGACTGCATAGAGCACCATTACCTTCCTGCAGAAGCGGGATCTATTGATCTACTAACATTTGCATGTTTTTGAACTGCTAGGTTGGCAGAAGCTGGAGTGCTCCCCAGAGTTGAACAGCCAACCTTTATGTCAGCAAGTTCAACAGCTCAGTGGTTTAACCCGCTGCACTACCAATGGGCCTATGATGATGATGATGATGATTATTATTATTATTATTTAGATATATTATTATTATTATTATTGTTGTTGTTGTTGTTGTTGTTGTTATTTAGATCTTTATTTTACATATAGATGTGGTTGTGGATGCTGGTATGCATGTTCAGTTGGTTGCACATTTAGTTCTATGGTCTCATAGGTCATAAATGAGGAGGTGTTGTGATGGCGCGAGTGGCGCCACCTATGTGTAGAACTGTTAGTTGTAAGATTTAAACTGTTGTATCATGCTTAATCCTGCCTTTTTACCCTGCCTATGTATAGTTGGATTGATTGGTTATTTATAGCTGTCAATTAATGTTGTTTGCACCAGTTGAATTACTTTCTCAGCTCAATTGTTTGGCCCCACCTCTTCCTGGAGGAGGGGAGTGCTTCCCTTTTTTCATTCTGCCATCAGAGTTTCTATCGGATGGACGTGAGTAAGAGACTTGGCTCTAAAAGACCCTTATTAAATTACCTCTCAGCACCAATTTTAAGGGTTTTTTTTAACCCTTGGGACTCATGCTTTATGTCCAGATCATCCTGGACAACATTGAGGAGACCCAAGCACCTTTAAACCGGTTCTTTTGGCACCAGAGGAAGGTCTTGTCCCTTCAACATAGGCCATTGGACTAGGGTTGAGTTTATTTCGATATTCACAGCCATTGAGAAAAGAGGAAACAGGAAAAGCTTCTCAGCTGCAAACTCCTTGGACTTCAGAGATTGTAAAGTATATTTCCTTTATCCCTGTTGAAGCATCAAGCTTATGCCTGAGAAAGATAACTCATTGTGAACAATAAATACCATTTTGAGTTATCTGTTGTGTTTTGGTCTTTGGGAGATCCAGTTTCCTATAGGAGGGCAAGAAGCAATCCTCTGGGGAAAGATGCCACGTCCATGCCTCTTTCACTAAGAGTTATAGCCCCCAGGCGTGACGGCACAGGTGTCGAGCAACATTGCATACCTTCATGTCTCTGTTCCATCACTTTGGTGTAGTATTTTGGCCTTTTTATCTGTTCTGATGACCAAATCATTCTGAGGTTTAGATCCCGCTCTCTTTCACAGAGAGCCATTCTGATTCAAGGTTGTGATGAAGAGGGAACTCTCCAGAGCATAGTATACAATGCAATGTCTCATTTCTACTACACAAGATCACATCGGTCCACAAGAGCTGTACTTTGTTCCCATTTTGCAGATTCTGTGAACACAGAAAGCCCTTAACACGTCTCATCAAATCCAAAAGGAGTTCTTTTGTTTTGTTGTTAATTAACTGTTATTAAAATAGGGGATCTAATCTATGTTTATTGTGTGTGAGAATGGGAAACTGTAAAAACATATTGTTGCTTCTGAAATGGGAGAAAGATTTTCTGTGAGTCTCAAGAGAGATTTTGTATTTGTGCACAAATTGCATGAAATGTGCAAATTGCATAGTTCAATTATAAGTAAGTGCTGTCAGGTTGCATGAACTTTTTAATGTCAGAAGCATTCATTGGGTTGTTTGGGTTGTTTTGATCAATCCGACAATTCCCTTTTTCTCTCTCTGTGTGTGTGCGTGCCTGTGTATATTTTGATTCACAAAGGAAAAAGATCACCATGCAGTACTTACATGTTTTTGCACAAATTACCAGACTTACAAAACAATGAAAACTTATACTTATATTTTTGTTTTGTTAAGGAAGTTGGCAAGTTTTTGGTGAGAACAAACGATTCTGCAAATACTCTTTAAGAGGCATTAATGTATCTTACTTATTAGTCCGGCAAGTCAGGGTTCATCACCTACTCCACTTCGAATGAGTTGTCAGGGCAATGGAAATGCAGTAATGGGTATTTTACATTGTTCAGACACAGGACAATTATTATTATTTGTGCTGGAACAGCTGTACCAGAAGCTCCAACTTTATTTGCTTTGTATTAAGTGTTTGTTTGCAGTCCAAGGCTTGGGATTCTGCAGAAGGGTGGCTTCCTGTTAAAGTTTGCAGTTATAGGGCAGGCCCCCTGTCCATCATCGTTAAATTTGGTTCCGCCCCCTGTTCAGGACAACTGAGAAGGGAAGGGAGCCATTTTCAGTCAGTCTCAGCAAGGAAAGTCAATGTACAGGACGTGTACAGACTTTCTCCTGTACAAAGGCTTCAACCCTTAAGACCTCCCGGGGGAGAACAGTCTTAAGAGCATCTAAAGATTCCCAAAGGTTCCCAGGGAAACAGCCTTACAGCCCCGAGGAATTTCGGAGGGAAAAACAGCTTTAAACATCAAGAACTCCAGCTAAGTGACTACAGGCCTACTGGTACATCCACTCGGTTTTGAGACGCAGTTCAGCCCGGTAGTGGATCCACATCAGTTAGGTTTAGGATCACAGTTAGCCTGGGAGAAGTTTGGAAAGGGATTTTCCTTTAGAGTAAAAGTAACAGTTAGAAGCCACCAGTTGCACAAAAGCCTGGAAGCATTTGTTTAACCTTTTGAAGACAAAAGAAGTTTCTGTTGATTGTACACCAATAAAAGACTTTGTTATATTTCACGAGCCCTCTAGAGACTGTTTGTGGTGGAAATCCTTAAGAATTTCTCTTCGGGCCCCCTGGCTTCCCGCTGGGCTAAAGTTGCACGTCCTGTTTTAAAGGCAATTTGTTTCAAGCCCAGCGTGCGACAAAACATTATTATTATTATTATTATTATTATTATTATTATTATTATTATTATTATGTGAAACACAACAAGATGAGTCCACCTCTGCAGGCTGTTGAATTGGATCACACGTCAGACACTTCCCAAGTGTCTAGGATTGTGTGATGCATCGGTGAATATGTATTGTCGAAGGCTTTCATGGCTGGAATCACTAGGTTCTTGTGGGGTTTTTTGGGCTATAGGGCCATGTTCTAGAGGCATTTCTCCTGACGTTTCACCTGCATCTATGGCACGCATCCTCAGAGGTAGTAATGCGTTAAGATCCCAGTAATATGGCCTTTTGCAGCTGGCAGATGGTAAGTTTGTCAGTGCCGATTGTATTTAAGTGCAGGCCAAGGTCTTTAGGCACTGCACCCAGTGTGCCGATCACCACTGGGACCACCTTGAATGGCTTGTACCAGAGTCTTTGCAGTTCGATCTTTAAATCCTCATATCATATCAGCTTTTCCAGTTGTTTCTCTGCAATCCTGCTGTCACCTGGGATTACAAGATCAACAATCCATACTTTGTTTTTTAACATGATTGTGAGGTCAGGAGTCTTGTGCTCCAAAACTCTGTCTGTCTGAATTCGAAAGTCCCAGAGTAGTTTGACGTGTTCGTTTTCTGTAACTTTTCCCGGCTTGTTATCCCACCAGTTCTTTGTCGCAGGCAGATGGTATTTGTGGCACAAGTTCCAATGAATCATCTGAGCAATGGTGTTATGCCTCTGCTTGTAGTCTGTCTGCGCGATCTTCTTGCAGCAGCTGAGGATGGGATATATTGTTTCATCTGCTTCCTTGTAGAGTCTACATTTGAGATCTGTCATTGACTTTTCAATTCTGGCCTTATTATTATTATTATTATTATTATTATTATTATTATTATTATTTCTGTAGATCTTAGAAAACTATTTCTTGATTTAAGGCATTGGCATGCTGCCTGATATCCAAACAGGGTGGCCTAGAGATGTCACTGCCTTGGTCCTTTCATTATTGGCTGCTCCTTCCCAGCAGATGTCAGATGGTGCAATATCAGCTAAACTGTATAATTTCTCCAGTGGTGTAGTGTGTAGAGGTCCTGTGATGTTGTGGCATGTTTCATTAAGTGCCACATCCACTGTTTTAGCATGGTGAGATGTGTTCCACACTGGGTGTGCATACTCAGCAGCAGAGTAGCAAAGTTCAAGGGCAGATGTCTTCACTGTATCTGGTTGTGATCCCCAGGTTGTGCCAGTCAGCTTTCGTATGATATTGTTTCTAGTGCCCACTTTTTGCTTGATGTTTAGGCAGTGCTTCTTGTAGGTCAGAGCACGGTCCAGAGTGACTCCCAGGAATTTGGGTGCTCTGCAATGCTCCAGTGGTATTCCTTCCCAGGTAATCCTCAGACCTCGGGATGCTTGTCTGTTCTTAAGGTGAAAAGCACACGTCTGTGTTTTAGATAGATTAGAAATCCACTGGGTTTCCCTGTAATAGGCAGTAAGAGCACCTAAAACTTCAGAGAGTTTCTGTTCAACTGTTCTGTCTCCGCTGGGCCTGTAATTGGTTGGCTTTAAAAATAGGATGTGTAAAGTTTGCCCAGCGGGAAGCCAGGGGCCTAAGGAGAAGTTCTCAGAGGTTTCCACTACAAAAGAATCTTCAGATGGCTATAGAAGTACCACAAAGTCTTTTATTAATGAAATCAAACATGAATGTCAAGGCTTTCTTGATAAAGTATTGGTTCTCTCAATCTTGTCCACAGGAGACAGGCACTATCTTTAATAACATTTTCTTTAAGGGAAATTCCCCTTTTTAACTTTTCCCAGGCTGACTGAAATCCAACCGTCACCGGTGTGGGCTCCACTATCGGGCCGAACTGCTTCTCGGACACTGAGTGGACCTACCAGCAAGGCAGTGGATATTCTCCAGCTGGAGTTCTTTAGTCTTTAGGTCTGTTTCCTGGAAATTCCCAAAGCTGTGGGAATGCTTCCCTGGAGTTCTTAGGAGACTCTTAAAGCTGTTCTCCTCTGGATTTCTTTCCCTTCTGTTTCTGTTGGAATTTCTGTAACCCTGGAAATTCTTAAAGCTTGAAGCTATGGTACAGGGGAAGTTACACACATCCTATACCAAAGCTTACCTGGCTGAGACTAACTAACAAAATGGCTCACTTCCATTCCAAAGCCCGAAAAGGGGGCGGGACTAGAGAACCTAATGGTAATTGACAGGTGACCTGTAACTGCAAACTTTAACAGGAAGCCACTAGGCCTGGGTAACCACGGAAAAATTTGGTTCTAAGCTCGTTTTGTTTTTAGGGGGCCCTTGCGTTTCGTTTTTTTAATAATTCCGAAATTTTCCTTTAAAATTTTTTGAAATTTACAAAATTTCATAAAATTACGAATCGATACGTTAATGGCGGACGGGATTGCACAATATGCTAAAAAAAAACCTCCAAATGGGACAGGGGGAACTTCTGAAGCTTCCCTCTCCCTCTGTTCTTGACTGTTGGTGTGATAAAACAAACAACAACTATAAAACTTGCACCAGACATGCGAAAATAATTACGAAATAATTACGAAATAATTTCGAAATAATTACGAAATAATTACAAAATAAATTGAAAAAATTGTTTCGAATCTTTATTACTCCTCACACAATTCCTGCATGGCTCAATATTGGATCGTAAGCTAATTTAAATACGAAATAATTACGAAATAATTACGAAATAAATTGAAAAAATTGTTTCGAATCTTTATTACTCCTCACACAATTCCTGCATGGCTCAATATTGGATCGTAAGCTAATTTAAATACGAATGAATAACGAATTACGAAATTAACGAACGAAACCGCCCAAGCCTAGAAGCCACCCATCTGCAAAATCCCAAGCCTTGGGCTTCAAACGAACACTTGATACAAAGCAAATAAAGTGGGAGCTTCTGGTACAGCTGTACCTGCACATCAACCATTTCAATGCTCTCTCCTTGGGCTGTGATTACCTAAATGTAAACCAGGGAGGTCAAGCTTGTGACACATTGGCTTCCTAATAACAGCATGGGAGGAGTTCCCAATATGGTGCATGCCTTCATCAGACATATGTCTGCCACAGATACATAGTCTCAGTGCCAAAAATCCTTGATAACTATTAGGCCTGGGTAACAACGCAAAAATTTGTTTCTAAAATCGGTTTGTATTTGGGTTTTTTTTTGTTTCGATATTTAAAATAATTACAAAATTTTCCTTTTAAAAAGTTCGATATTTACGAAATTTCGTAAATGGTAAAAAATTAACGATTCGATTTCTGAAACAATAACGAATTGATTCGTTAATGGCGGACGTGACCGCGAAATACGCTAAAAAACCTCCAAAAACTTCTGAAGCTTCCCTCTCCCTCTGTTCTTGACTGTTGGTGTGATATTATATTTTTTTTCACTAATTAAACCATAAAACTGGCCCAGACATGCGGAAATAATAACGAAACGACCTCTGAACAATAACGAAACGAATACAATAACGAAATACGAAGCATTTACAAAACGTGTTTAAAAATTCGTTTTTTTAAATAATTGCTCCAGAATGGTTCGTTATTGTTTTGTAATTGGAAAAATTAACGAATTATTAATGAATTACGAATTAACGAAACGAAACCGCCCAGGCCTAATAACTATTAATAAAGTTATAGTCTTCGTTTACTGAACATCTGGGTCTTGCCATCTTTGTCCAGCTGGGTGTGAAATGGAGTAATGTAGAAATAGACCTTCTTCTGAATTTAGAAAATGATCAGGTGCACTTAAGGCTTGGCTTGGTGAAGGCTGAATAGCTAGCTACAAAGAGGCCATATTGCTGATAAGTGTCTTCCCTTTTCCACAGTGTATGTCACATCCTGGGCAAGGTGTTAATTTTTATCTCCATTATAGATAGTGCCGGTACCAATTTTCACCCTGGAATTTCCTCGGAATGGGCACTTAGCTAAATGAGAATGCCATCCTGTTTTGCTGCAAAGGAACTATTGAGGCAGATGGGGTGGATGAAACAAAATGAGATGGTGGGACTTGCTAATTATCATGGTTGGGGGCAGTGAAGTGTAGCAGCAGTTTAGAAAAAGTAATAATTGTAAGTCTTTCTGTATCTGTGAGCTAGGACAAATAATGTATTTCAGACTTACATTAAATGAAGAAGTGGCTTGATGACACTACAAGCAAAAATCTACTGATGGAACTCACATATTCAAATTCCAAAGCAGAAATGTAACAAATATGTGTTAGGCTTTCTGCTTAATTTTTGCTTATCTATTAGGGTTGGGTAACAACGGAAAAATTTGTTTCTAAACTCGTTTCGTTTTTAGGGGGTCCATTGCATTTTGTTTTTTAAAAGAATTCCGAATTTTTCTTTTAAAAAATTTCGTTATTTACAAAATTTCGTAAATTTCGAATTGATTCGTTAATGGCGGACGCGATTGCGCAATATGCTAAAAAACCCTCCAAATGGGACAGGGGGAACTTCTGAAGCTTCCCTCTCCCTCTGTTGTTGACTGTTGGTGTGATAATTTATTTTTTATCACTGATAAAACAAACAACAACTATAAAACTTGCACCAGACATACGGAAATAATTACAAAACAATTTCAAAACGATTTCGAAACGATTTCGAAACGATTTCGAAACGATTTCGAAACAATTACGAAACAATTACGAAATAAATTGAAAAATTCGTTTCGATTTTTAGTTTCTTCTGCATGGCTCAATATCGAATCATAAGCTAATTTACATACGAATCAATAACGAATTACGAAATTAACGAACAAAACCACCCAGCCCTATTATCTATGTAACACAGGGGTCCTCAAACTTTTTGAACGGAGGGCCGGGTCACAGTCCCCCAAACTGTTGGAGGGCCGGATTATAATTTGAAGGAAAAAAAATGAATGAATTCCTGTGTACACTGCACATATCTTATTTGCAGTGCCAAAAAAAACTAAAACTAAAAAACCCCACACTTCTATATAAATAAAAATGTAATGTTCATTTGTGGAATTAATAGGGCTGGGTAACCATGGAAAAATCTGTTTCTAAACTCGATTCGTTTCCAGGGAGCGCTAGCGTTTCCAAATTCTAAATACTTCCAAAATTTTGAGATTTCAAAGTTTTGTTATTTACGAAATTTCGTTAATTTCGAATCGATTCGTTAATGGCGGACGCGATTGCGCAATATACTAAAAAAAAACACCCTCCAAATGGGACAGGGGGAACTTCTGAAGCTTCCCTCTCCCTCTGTTGTTGACTGTTGGTGTCATAAAACAAACAACAACTATAAAACTTGCACCAGACATGCGATAATAATTACGAAATAATTACAAAAAAATTACGAAATAAATTTGAAATAATAACAAAATAATTACGAAATAAATTGAAAAAATTGTTTCGAATCTAATTTACTCCTCACACTATTCCTGCATGGCTCAATATTGGATCGTAAGCTAATTTAAATACGAATTAATAACGAATTACGAAATTAACGAACGAAACCGCCCAGCCCTAGGAATTAACAGAACTCAAAAACCACTGGACGAATTGACACCAATTTTGGACACAAGACACCTAACAACCCAATGTACGTCCTTCACTCAAAAAATGATTTTTTTTTCATTTGGGAGTTGTAGTTGCTGGGATTTATAGTTCACCTACAATCAAAGAGCATTCTGAACCCCATCAATGATAGAATTGAACCAACCCTCGCACACAGTTCTCCCATGACCAACAGAAAATACCGGAAGGGTTTGGTGAGCAGTGTCCTTTGGTTTTGGAGTTGTAGTTCACCTACATCCAGAGATCACTGTGGACTCAAACAATGATGGATCTGGACCAAACTCTACACGAATACTCAATATGCCCAAATGTGAACACTGATGGAGTTTGGGGAAAATAGAATCTTGACATTTGGGAGTTGTAGTTGCTGGGATTTATAGTTCACCTACAAACACAGAGCATTCTGAACCCAACCAACGATAGAATTGGGCCAGACCTCCCACACAGAACCCCCATGTGGGCCACAGCAACGCGTGGCAGGGGACGGCTAGTATTTTTTTTTTGTCATGTCAGGAGCAACCGCTCCTGTTGTGAAAGAATTGGCCGTCTGCAAGGACGTTGCCCAGGGGATGCCTGGATGATTTTTGATGTTTTATCATCCTTGTGGGAGGCTTCTCTCATGTCCCCGCACGAGGAGCTGGAGCTAATAGAGGGAGCTCATCTGCCTCTCCCCGGATTCGAACCTGTGACCTGTCGGTCTTCAGTCCTGCCGGCACAGGGGTTTAACCCGCTGTGCCACCGGGGGCTCCTACACAAATAAATGTATCAAATGGTCAGATAGTATATTATCACATTGAACTTCATCTAACGCTAATATGTGTTTCTTCATTTGTGCCTTTATTTGTAAGGTTTTCCTAATTTATTTAGCCTTTTCCTGTTGGACAGAACGTGCCTTTGCTTTTCTAGCTAGTTATGTGCATTTCAGCTTGTTTGCGGTTTCTCAGAATCACACTGTAAGCCTCACAGATGTGCAGAGGTTCCAAGAGTAATGCGCACCTTCTCCTAACAAGTCTCAGGAGGTGCAAAAGCACTACTTTCATCAGGAATGTTGAGCCCAAAGAATTTCCTCTCCATCCTTAGGCCGTATTAGTCCAAAATCATTCCGTATGCCTCAGAAAATGGAGAGCTGACCTAGAATGATTGATTCGCATTTGCTGACGGTGGCAGAGAGCTATGGATGGAAATTGAAAAAGTCACATCCCAGGGTCTCACTGTGTTAGAACAAATGCAAGGACAGGTATGCAGCCGGCAGCGGGTGCTTTCAATGAGCAAATCTGAGCACTCTTGGGGAGGAAAGGGGAAAGAGAAAATGTGGTATATAGGGTACAAAAGGGAGAGGAAGCAGCATGCATTTAAACAGATTGTGCAGTATTCCTCCATTTCTGCACAGTGTGTACTCCACAATCCTGCTCAGAATATAAAAGCATAGCTTATGCCGGCATGCTTGCCTATGAATGTGTCTTTTACTTCTGATTAAAAAAAGCCAATGGGATTTTGGCCTGCATCAATAGGAGCATAGTGTGTAGATCTAGGGAAGTCATGCTACCCCTCTATTCTGCTTTGGTTAGACCACATCTGGAATATTGTGTCCAATTCTGGGCACCACAATTCAAGAGAGATATTGACAAGCTGGAATGTGTCCAGAGGAGGGCGACTCAAATGATCAAGGGTCTGGAGAACAAGCCCTATGAGGAGCGGCTTAAGGAGCTGGGCATGTTTAGCCTGAAGAAGAGAAGGCTGAGAGGGGATATGATAGCCATGTATAAATATGTGAGAGGAAACCACAGGGAGGAGGGAGCAAGCTTGTTTTCTGCTTTCCTGGAGACTAGGACACGGAACAATGGCTTCAAACTACAAGAGAGGAGATTCCATCTGAACATGAGGAAGAACTTCCTGACTGTGAGAGCCGTTCAGCAGTGGAACTCTCTGCCCCGGAGTGTGGTGGAGGCTCCTTCTTTGGAAGCTTTTAAATAGAGGCTGGATGGCCGTCTGTCAGGGGTGATTTGAATGCAATATTCCTGCTTCTTGGCAGGGGGTTGGACTGGATGGCCCATAAGGTCTCTTCCAACTCTTTGATTCTATGATTCTGTGATTCTATGATTCTATGATGCCTTGCTGCTTATAAGGTGACATAGTGATGATGTTAATGTATGTGGAAGCATGTTTCTTTGTTTGCCTGCATTTGAAGATGTATAAAGGGGAAAGTTAACGCCTATCCCTTTTGTCCTGTCAGCTTGGCTTCCTAATCCAGAGAGAACCTGATTGTAATGTACATACAATATATGTATAAATATCTATATTTCCAATATCTCCACATCACCTTCTCTAAATATCTATATTTCCAATATCTTCACATCACCTTCTCTGAGAAACCATATTCACAGCATTTGGAGTTGTTATCTTGGATAGTGGAAAAAGATACAAATGCACCTGTTGTTTTCTTTGATTTTTCAGTGGTGAATTCGATAACAGTTCACAACAAGTATTGCATGGAAGTCGCAGATTAGTATGAAAACATGTGGTCTACCACCTTCCCATGACAAACGTATCTCTTATTTTGTGGGCAAAATCCTTCAAGAGCTGATCATGCCAGAATTTCCCTGGTATGATGAACCTCAGCTGCTTCTATGCCATTCTTGCAACTTTATTGCATGATGCTGCTATCTTACATAATAATCTATATAAAGAAAAATGTAATGTTCATTTATGGGATCTATGTATCTCAAAAACCACTAGACAAATTGACACCAAATTTGGACACAACACACCTATCAGGCCAAGGAGTGACCATCACCCATAAAAACACAGAAAAACATAACAGAAGGGACTTAGAAATCCAAAGAAACAAAAAGATGCTACAGTGCATGCGCAAAAATGACTCCCCTGGCAAACAAAACATACAATAGCATATCCACACTCTCTTCTGGACTATAGCTCCCAGCATCCCCTAGACCAGGCCCTTTAGGAGAGGAGGCTGATCCATATGCACTGCTTCCAAGATGCAAGCTTTCTTCTCCTTGGATTTCTTTGGGATGCAAGCTTTCTTCTCCTTGGATTTCTTTGGGAGCATCCCAATCCCTGCATATTTCCAATTTCCTATTCCTGAACGGCAACTCCCAGCAATCCTCCAGATAGATAGAGATAGGTAGGTAGGTAAACAGATGGATCAGGAGGACTGCTGGGAGTTGCAGTCCAAGAATAGATAGAGAAGGAAGAAAGGGGAGAAAGAGGAAGGGAAAGAAAAGGGGGGAAGGAAGGGAAGAGGAAGAGAAAGAAGGAAGAGGAAAAGAAGGAAGGAAGGAGAGAATGAAAGAAAAAAAAGGGAAGGAAAGAGAGAAAGAACGAAGGAGAGAAAGAGGGAGGGAAGTTTGGCCACAGCAACGCATGGCGGGTACACCTAGTCTGTATAAATAAAACTGTAATGTTAAACATATTGAGGCTCCTATTATATTTAAAATATATCTATATAAATAAAAATGTAATGTTCGTTTGTGGGATTAACATAACTCAAAAACCACTGGATGAATTAACATCAAATTTGGACACAACACACCTATCAGGCCAACGAGTGAACATCACTCATAAAAACACTGAAAAACACAGCAGAAGAGGCTTAAATAGCAAAAAAACACACACATTATAACGCATGTGCAAAACCATATATATATATGCAAACACACATATATGCACAAATATATAAGGTAAAGGTTTTCCCCTGACATTAAATTCAGTCATGGGGTGTGGTCCTCGTCTCCAAGTCATGTGGTCAGCATGACTGCATGGAACGGCGTTACCTTCCCGCCGGAGCGGTATCTATTGATCTTCTCCCATTTGCATAAGTTCACCCTGCTTCCTGGATTCAAACCTGCAACCTTTTGGTAAGCAAGTTCAGCAGCTCAGCAGTTTAACCCACTGCACCACTGCACTTCACACAGACTGTTCTGGTATGGCTGTACCAGGAGCTCCAACTTTATTTGCTTTGTATTAAATGTTTGCTTGCAGTCCAAGGTTCCAGGGATTCTGCAGATAGGTGGTTTCCTTTCATTGCAGTCGTAGTGCTAATCACCTGTCCATCTTAATTAAGCTTTGGTTCCGCCCCTTGTTCGGGCTCTGGGAGGGAAAGGAGCCATTTTTTTGGGCAGTCTCACACAAGGTAGCTAAGCTATAGGACGTAGACCAGGTCGTCCTGAAGAAAAGCTTCCTTTCTTAAGAACTTCCAGGGAAAAAAGACCATTCAGGAAAAAGGATCACCCAGAGAAAAGGATCATCTAGGGAAACTGACCATCCAGGGAAACCGAAATTCACTGAACTCAGCTGAAATATCTTCAAGCCTCAGCTGGTAAGGTCTGCTCGATACCAGATGCACTTGGATTTGGTAGTAGCACCCACACCGATGAGGCATAGATAGTAAACAGCCTGGGAGAGGTTAAAAAGGGGTTTTCCTACAGAGAAGGTTCAGTTGATCAAAGTCAGGTGCCAGTCCATTGAAGACTAGACTAAGAAAGCCTTAAAGTGTTGTTTGAAGCATTGAAGATTTGTTGTTTGTTCCATAATAAAGACTTTGTTGTATCATCAAAAACTCTAAAGACCATCACTTCAGAAAAATCCCTGAGAACCTCTCTTTGAGGCCCCCTGGCTTCCCGCTGGGCTTAAAGTATACATCCTATAGAAAAGACAGCTATTACAGGCCCTGCACGCGACAGAACACAGACATATATACACACGCAAAACACATATACACAGAATGGGCCACAGCAACGTGTGGCAGTGGACAGCTATTCTACAATAAATCTTCACATCTTTAGAGTGCATCAAATTTCTAAATTAACTAGAATATTTATTTACAGATCCTCCATAGCATCTTCTGAATCTTTTTGTATTTTATGACCTTGAGGACTTACTGTGAAGTTGATGCTATCAGCTAAATGAATGGAAACCAGGGAATAATAATAATACTGCCCCCCCACCCCCACCCCAAAGACACACACACAATATTACTTTCCTTTGGAGAAAAGGAACCCCTGAACGTTGCGGACTGAAATGCAGATGCTTCTTTTACAGCCCTTGATTTAGTCTGGGAAGAAGGATTCCATCATATGTTTAGTTAAAATTCTAGACCATTCAGCCCGAATGCCTTGTTGAATCGCAGGGGGTAAATTCTTGAACAGCATGCCCAGTTGCTGCTGAGGACAGTGCAGAGGGGATGCAATTGTTTATGGTAAATTTGCCCTCTTAAATGAGGACATGCTGTTAATGAGGCAACGTTGGAGGAGAATGTCATTAGTCATTGCAATTCTTGTCATGGCTCCGGGTAGAACTGGAATTAGGGAACCAGCAATAAACAATCTCAATTGCGAGGCATTGGAATACACAGGGAAATGTGTACATCACAGCATTTGCCTACTGGAAATCCATACTGTCTATGATTTCACTACGAAACAGGTATACAGTGACAACATATTTGTCCGGTGACCTCATTTCATCCGAACCAACACTATATTTACAGCTTTACATCTTCATATTAACTTCCTATTGCAAAGGATGCAACTGACAAAGTTATCTCTAGTAATAAATAAGTAAATAAAGAGCAACACATTATTATTATTATTATTATTATTATTATTATTATTATTATTATTTACTAGCAGCACCCGCATGCGTTGCTGTGACCAACCTTACTTCCCTTTTTCTCTCCTCCTTTTCCCCCTTCCTTCACTCCCTCTTTCCTTCCTTCCTTCCTTCCTTCCTTCCTTCCTTCCTTCCTTCCTTCCTTCCCTTTTCTTCTTTTCTTCTCTTCTTCTTTCCTTCTCTTTCCTTCCTCCCCCTTTTTTCTTTTCCTTTCCCTTTCTATCCATTCTTCCTTCCATCCCTCTTTCCTTCTCTCCTTCCTTCTCTACCTCTTTCCCTCCTTCCCCCTTTTTCTTTTCCTTTCCCTTTCTCTCCTTTTTTCCTTCTCTACCTCTTTCTTTCCTTCCTTCACTTTTTGCTTCCATCCTTCCTTCTCTCCTTCTCTCCTTCCCTCCCTCTTTCCTTCTCTCCTTCCTTCTCTACCTCTTTCCTTCTTCCCTCCCTTTTTCTTTTCCTTCTTTTTTCTCTTCTTTCTTCCTTTTGTGCCTCTTTCCTTCTTTCCTTCACTTTTTGCTTCCACCCTTCCTTCTCTCCTTCCCTCCCTCTTTCCTTCTCTCCTCTTCTCTCTACCTCTTTCCTCCCTCCCTCCCTTTTCTTTTCCTTCTTTTCTTCTCTTCTTTCTTCCTACTGTACTTCTTTCCTTCTTTCCTTCACTTTTTGCTTCCATCCTTCCTTCTCTTCTTTTATTGAGAGGTGTTATGATGTGCCTGGTTGTTTCCTCTCTGTTGTTTTGCTGTTGTAATTTTAGAGTTTTTTTTAATACTGGTAGCCAGATTTTGTTCATTTTCATGGTTTCTTCCTTTCTGTTGAAATTGTCCACATGCTTGTGGGTTTCAATGGCTTCTCTGTGTAGTCTGACATGGTGGTTGTTGATGTGGTCCAGCATTTCTGTGTTCTCAAATAATATGCTGTGCCCAGGTTGGGTCATCAGGTGCTCTGCTATGGCTGACTTCTCTGGTTGGATAATAATGATGATGATGATGATGATAATAATAATAATAATAATAATAATAATAATAATAATCTATATCTATATAAATAAAATCTATATAAGTCCAGGCTGGTTCATCAGGTGCTACTTCAACCAGAGAAGTCAGCCACAGCAGAGCACCTGATGAACCAACCTGGACACAGCATTTTATTTGAGAAAACAGAAATGCTGGGCCACTCTCACAACCACCATGTCAGACTACACAGAAAAGCCATTGAAATCCACAAGCATGTGGACAATTTCAACAGAAAGGAGGAAACCATGAAAATGAACAAAATCGGCTACCAGTATTAAAAAAACTCTAAAGTTACAACAGCAAAACAGCAGAGAGGAAACAACCAGGCACATCTTAACACCTCTCAACAAAAGTTTTTCCCAGGCTCAGCCAGGCCTTCAAATGCTAATGAAGGTGGTCAGTTGAAACATTCACACCTACCTCCAGCAGAGAAGAGCTCTTTGTCCCACCCTGGTTATTCCACAGATATATAAACCCATTGTCCTAATTCCAACAGACCTCACTACCTCTGAGGATGCTTGCCATAGATGCAGGCGAAACGTCAGGAGAAATGCCTCTAGAACATGGGCCTATAGCCCGAAAAAACCCACAAGAACCTAATAGCAAGACTGCTCATAGCAAGGAACTGGAAAAAAGAAATAAACATGTATATTAAAAGTTAAAAGAGGTATATGGAAACAAAGTGATTTTGATGATGTTTGGAGAAAAATTATTGTAAAAGGATTAAAAAATAAAGAAGGAAAGTTACCGCCACAAGAAGAATTGAAATTTTGTACAGACGACATGTAAAAGTTGTGGCTTGGGAAGGGGGGAGAGGAGCACAGCGGTGTGGGATAGAAAATATGTATAAGCAGTAGGGCTGGGCAACCACGGAAAAATTTGTTTCTAAAATCGATTCGTTTTTTGGGGGGTTTTGCGTTTCGATTTTTAAAAGAATTCCGAAATTTTTCTTTTAAAAAGTTTGATATTTACAAAATTTCGTAAATTACAAAACAACACGAAACAATTTCGAAACAATAACGAATCGATACGTTAATGGCGGACGCGACTGCGCAATACGCTAAAAAACCTCCAAATGGGACAGGGGGAACTTCTGAAGCTTCCCTCTCCCTCTGTTGTTGACTGTTGGTGTGATATTTATAATTTTTTTTCACTGGTTAAACAAACAACAACTATAAAACTTGCCCCAGACATGCGGAAATAATAACGAAACGATTTCAAAATGATAACGAAACGAATACAAAACCAAATCGAAACAATTACGAAACGAATTTAAAAATTCATTTCGTTTTTTAGTTGCTCCTGAATGGTTTGTTATCGCTTCGTTATCAAAAAAATAACGAATTTTTAACGAATTACGAAATTACGAAATGAAACCGCCCAGCCCTAATAAGCAGACTAATAATACTAGATGCCAAAGTATGTTAGGTAGTATTGAATAATATGTATCTGCTGTAAAACAAATGTATAACAAATGTATTCACTATGTTAAAATATTATTTAAAACGAGAAAAAATGTTCTATAGAAGGATGTCCCTCCTGCAAAGACAAAGTTTTTGCAGTTTAATCAACTTTTCCCCATGTGTTTATGATAGAATCAATTAGGAAATGACATTTATAAGCCAGGAACAAAAATCATAGTCCAAGAGAGGAGGGAAAAGGAGGGAGAGACTGTAGGAGAGAACAACTCCCTACAATGAAATGGCAAATCAACTGATCAACTGATAACTACTGAATAAAACAAATAGTGTGCTAGTGTGTGAAACTCCTCCATTGAATTATAAAATGGAGTATGCCTGAGCTGTACGGTTCAGTTCCGAGCACAATTCAAGGTGCTGGTTTTGACCTACAAAACCCTGTAGGGTTCCGGTCCAGCGTATCTGGGGGGCTGGCCTTCACAAACTACAACAATGGCTGTGCTTAGCCATGCCCACCTCATGAGATTTTAAAACTTTTTAGACTTTACCAAAGTTACTCCACGCCAACAGTGGTCCACATTCTTGTTACATCCCGAATAGACTACTGCAAGGCACTCTACGTGGGGTTGCCCTTGAAGACTCTTCGGAAACTTCAACTGGTCCAGCGAGCGGCAGCCAGATTACTCACTGGAGCATCATACAGGGAGCACACCACGCCCCTGCTGTGTCAGCTCTACTGGCTGCCGGTTCAGTTCCGAGCACAATTCAAGGTGCTGGTTTTGACCTACAAAACCCTGTACAGTTCCGGTCCAGCGTATCTGTCCGAACGCATCTCCCTCTACGTCCCACCCCGGAGTTTGAGATAATCGGGGGGGGGGGGCTGCTCTCGACCCCACCGCTATCACAAGTGAGGTTGGTGGGGACGAGGAGCAGGGCCTTCCCAGTGGTGGCCCCTCACCTGTGGAACCCACTCCCAGAGGAAATTAGGTCATCAACATCCCTCCTCTCCTTCAGGAGGAAATTAAAGACGTGGTTGTGGGACCAGGCCTTTGGGCAATCTGACAACTAGATAAGGACAATTCAGATGACTAGGACTGACAGGACTGACAAAGTGGAAGTGGACTATGAGATGGCAAATGCTGACCGTTAATGAGGAGTAATTGGTTTGTATTGGTTTTATTGGTTTTATTGTTGCAATGCAGGAACTGTTGGATAACTGTTAATTGCTCCTATATTGTTTTATACAACTGTTATTTGGATACCACGGTATCCTTCTAAGACGCCTCGTGGGAATGGGCCTTGGTGGCACTGTTCTGCAGTGGCTCAGGTCCTTCCTAGAGGATCGTACTCAGAAGGTGTTGCTGGGGGACAACTGCTCTACCTCACAACCATTGTCTTGTGGGGTCCCGCAGGGCTCAATATTGTCCCCCATGTTATTTAACATCTACATGAAGCCGTTGGGAGAGATCATACGGAGTTTCGGGGTGCGGTGTTATCTGTACGCAGATGATGTCCAACTCTGTCACTCCTTCCCACCTACTACTAAGGAGGCTGTTCAGGTCCTGAACCGCTGCTTGGTCGCTGTGTCGGACTGGATGAGGGCTAACAAATTGAAACTGAATCCAGATAAGACAGAGGCACTCCTGGTCAGTCGAAAGGCCGAACAGGGTATAGGGTTACAGCCTGTGTTAGACGGGGTTACACTCCCCCTGAAGATGCAGGTTCGCAGCTTGGGTGTGATCCTGGACTCTTCGCTAAGCTTGGAACCCCAAGTTTCGGCGGTGTCCAGGGGAGCATTTGCACAACTCAAACTTGTGCGCCAGTTGCGCCTTGGGAAATCTGACTTGGCCACGGTAGTCCATGCTCTGGTTACATCCCGGTTTGATTACTGCAACGCGCTCTACGTGGGGTTGCCCTTGAAGACTGCCTGGAAGCTTCAGATGGTCCAGCGCTCGGCGGCCAGGTTGCTAACGGGAGCGGCACTCAGGGAGCATACCACTCCTCTGCTGAACCAGCTCCACTGGCTGCCAATCTGCTACCAGGCACAATTCAAGGTGCTGGCTTTAGCCTATAAAGCCCTAAATGGTTCTGGCCCTGCTTACCTCTCCGAACGCATCTCCACCTATGAACCGACCAGAACATTAAGATCGTCTGGGGAGGCCCTGCTCTCGATCCCGCCTGCGTCACAGGCACGCTTGGCGGGGACGAGAGACAGGGCCTTCTCAGTGGTGGCCCCTTGGCTATGGAATGCCCTACCGGCAGACATCAGATGTCAGCAGCCCTACCGCTGCTGACGTTGCGGAGAATGGTTAAGACCTGGCTTTATGAACAAGCGTTTGGTTAAGCAGTGGAACCAATCAAAGGAAGACGGTAAATGGAACATAGGAATGGCACAAGGATTATGAGAACGGATCTGATTTCAACTGAGGCGTTATGTTATGTCTGTTTTGTTGATCTGTCTTGTTGATTGTTAGCTGTTGTGGATTGATGCTGTTGATCCTGTTTGTTGCATTGTTATGTTTTAATTGCACTGACACTGTTTGATAATTGTACCATGTAAACCACATTGAGTCGCCTGTTAAAGGCTGAAAAATGCAGTATAGAAATAAAGCAAATAAAATAAATAAATAAATGTGATGCCGGCATTGAATTGTGCCTTTGTAAGCCGCCCTGAGTCCCCTTCGGGGTGAGAAGGGTGGGGTAGAAGTAACCGAAATAAATAAAAATAAATAAACCACTCTTCCAAACATTTGACATGTTCAGTGGGATGAAGCCTTTATGCACCTTTTTTCCGATGCATTGTAGCCAGATTGATCATGTCATCTTCTCTACCTTTCCACGGCTTCTCTTTAATGTGTTATTTCATGGCTTCCTTGCTGCAAAATGGCTATCTATTTTTAGCCTTCAGGATGAACTCCTTGGTATACAACTGACCTAATGACAAGAAAACATTGCAAAGCAATAAAAGAAACACATAAGCTTTTAATTAAACATTTAGAAGCAATTCCTTCATTAGGAAAAAACACATCCCATCTACTTTGCTAGGGATGTTGTGTCAGCACTTCCCTGACTGCATTTTCATGACCTTCCAGCAAAATGTCATTAACACATCTAGGTTATTCTCAGTTCTTTGGTGGCACCAATAATTTATTTATTATTTATTTAGAAGTTTTATATACCGGTCTTCTCACCTTCCAGGAGGGACTCAGGCCGGTTCACAACATGTGTTCATTAGGCTTGGGTAACCACAGAAAAATTTGGTTCTAAACTCGTTTTGTTTTTAGGGGGCCCTTGCGTTTCGTTTTTTTAATAATTCCGAAATTTTCCTTTTAAAAATTCTGAAATTTCCAAAATTTTGTAAAATTACGAATCAATTCGTTAATGGCGGACGAGATTGCACAATATGCTAAGAAAACCTCCAAATGGGACAGGAGGAACTTCTGAAGCTTCCCTCTCCCTCTGTTGTTGACTGTTGGTGTGATAAAACAAACAACTATAAAACTTGCACCAGACATTAGGCCTGGGTAACAACGGAAAAATTGTTTCTAAAATCGATTTGTTTTTTGGGGTTTTTTGCGTTTCGATATTTAAAAGAATTCCGAAATTTTCCTTAAAAAAAGTTCGATATTTACAAAATTTCGTAAATGGTAAAAAAATTACCAAACAATAACAAAACAATAACGAATCGATTCGTTAATGGCGGACGCGACCGCGCAATACGCTAAAAAAACTTCTGAAGCTTCGCTCTCCCTCTGTTGTTGACTGTTGGTGTGATATTATATTTTTTTTCACTAATTAAACAAAAAACAACTATAAAACTTGCCCCAGACATGCGGAAATAATAACGAAACGACCTCAAACCAATAACAAAACGAATACATAACGAAATACGAAGCATTTACGAAACGAATTGAAAAATTCGTTTCGTTTTTAAGTTGCTCCAGAATGGTTCGTTATCGCTTCGTTAACAAAAAAAATAACGAATTTTTAACGAATTATGAATTAATGAAACAAAACCGCCCAGCCCTACCAGACATGCAAAAATAATTATGAAATAATTACGAAATAATTACGAACTAATTACGAACTAATTACGAAATAATTACAAAATAATTACGAAATAAATTGAAAAAAATTGTTTCGAATCTAATTTACTCCTCACACTATTCCGGCATGGCTCAATATTGGATCGTAAGCTAATTTAAAAACGAATTAATAACAAATTACGAAATTAACGAACGAAACCGCCCAAGCCTAGTGTTCATATACAATAATATACAAAAACAACACAATGCATCATCATTACAGGTTAAAATATAAGTACAATAAAAACATTATCATCACATTATACAAGCCAAGTCGTCAATACAATCACAGTCGCAGTTCATCATCCTCCTTCCATGTGGACAAAAGTTATTGACTCGATCCTCTAATGCCACATTCCAAAGCCAGGTCTTTGTTAGTTTCCTGAAGGTCAGGAGGGAGGGAGCAGTTCTAATCTCTAGTGGGAGGGAGTTCCAAAGCCTAGGAGCCACCACCGAGAAGGCCCTGTCCCTCGTCCCCACCAAACGCGATTGTGAAGGTGGTGGGACTGAGAGCAGGGGCCCCCTGGAAGATCTTAAGAGCCTTGATGGCTCATAGGGGAGAATCTGTTCGGACAGGTAAATTGGGCCGGAGTCGTTTAGGGCTTTATAGGTCAAAACCAGCATTTTGAATTGTGCTCGGAAGCTAATCGGCAGCCAGTGGATAACAGAGGGGTCATATGATCTCTGTACCCTGCTCCTGTTAGCAATCTGGCTGCTGCTTGCTGGACTAATTGAAGCTTGCAGGCAGTCTTCAGGGGCAACCCCACGTAGAGAGCGTTGCAGTAGTCTATACGGGATGTAACCAGAGCGTGGACCACTGTGGCCAAGTCAGACTTCCCAAGGTACGAGCGCAGCTGGCGCACAAGTTTTAATTGTGCAAAAGCTCCCCTGACCACCGCCGAGACCTGGGGTTCCAGGCTCAGCGATGAGTCCAGGATCACTCCCAAGCTGCGAACCTGTGTCTTCAGGGGGAGTGTAACCCCATCAAACACAGGCTGTAAGCCTATGCCCTGTTTGGCCTTTTGACTGACCAGGAGTACTTCTGTCTTGTCTGGATTTAGTTTCAATCTGTTGTCCCTCATCCAGTCCGTTACAGCGGTCAAGCACCGGTTCAGGACCTGAACAGCCTCCTTAGGTGGAAAGGAGTAACATGTTTTTTGTGTTATTCCTTTTATGAGGTCATGGGCATTGAAAGAGGTGAACGGGGGTGCTTCCAGACAGTACCAAATCGTGGGTTTTAGTCAGGGGTAAAAACACCTGGGACCTGAGAAGAGGTCCACATATACACCTGTTGACCCTGGGATCCTGCAGCCCCCAAAATGGCCACTGAAGAATGTCCACTGGGAATTGTGGCATTTTTTAAAAATCCCTTAAGATGCGAATATGCGAATCATTGTTTAAGTTCTGTTCCTGGGTTATAGAGGCTGTGTGGTCATCTATGAAGACAAATTTGGCCATGTACTTGTGCCTGGGAACAAGAAGTTGATGTTCCTGGGTTATACATGTCTGTTCCTCATTGCTTTTATCATTAAAAACATGAGGGAAATTGATTGTATGGCAAAACCTTTGTTTGTGTGTCACAAACTTCATTAATCATCACCATCATCATCATCATCATCATCATCATTTATTTATTTATTTATTTGGTACACTTGTATACCGCTAATATCTCAGCCTTGCGGCGACTCATTGCGGTTTACAACATATTTAAAATACAATATTCACTTTAAAAATATAAGGTAAATTATAAAAATACATACATATACATACATAGTATTGGGCCACCAATACAGACCGGGCATCTCATAGTTAAAATCATGATCCAATTCGTTGTCCTTGATTGCTAGTCCATGATCAAACATCATCACATCGGCATTAGTTGAAAACTTGCTCAAACATCCAAGTTTTCAGTTTTTTACGAAATGCCATTAACGAAGTGGCTGATCTTATTTCAGTAGGGAGGGCATTCCAAAGCCGGGGGGCCACCACAGAAAAGGCCCTATCTCTCGTTCCCGCAAGCCGCACCTGTGAAGCAGGCGGGATGGAGAGAAGGGCTTCTCCTGAAGATCTTAGGGTCCTGGCGGGCTGATAGGCCGAGATACGTTCGGATAGGTAAGTAGGGCCAGAACCGTTTAGGGCTTTAAAGGTCAAAACCAGCACTTTGAATTGGGCTCGGTAGCTAATCGGTAGCCAGTGGAGCTGGTACAGCAGAGGAGTTGTATGCTCCCTGTGCCCTGCTCCTGTTAATACCATGGCTGCCGCCCGTTGGACTAATTGGAGCTTCCGGGCCGTCTTCAAATCATCATTTAATTACGTATTAATTGCTGTCCATCCAAGATGCTCTAGGCGATTTACAAGCTAAAATTGTAAAGGATAAAAATACATACATACAGATATTGACAAAATTAACATAGATAAAAAGCTCTAGTAAAAAGCCAGGTCTTAAGTGCTAGGGTAAAAGGCCCTAACTCACGCATGGCTCTCATATAGGGCAGCAAGGAATTCCACAAGGCAGGGGCAGAAATAGAAAAAGCTCTGCGTCTGGTCCTTTCCAAGTGCACTTCTCTAGGACCCGGTATATGGAGTAAGTCACGTTGGGCTGGTCGTTGTGACCTCCGATGATGGGAGAAGAAGAGACAGTCCCTAAGATACAATGGACCCTGGCCGTAAAGAGTTTTAAAGGTCAGAACTAGCATCTTATACAGGCCACGGTACTCAGTTGGAAGCCAATGTAAATGTTGCAGCACTGGTGTTCTATGGCATTTCATGGGTGTTCTTGTGAGTAACCTGGCTGCCACATTCTGAACAATACGGAGCTTTCGGGTCATAGACATCGGAAGGCCAACATACAGGGTGTTGCAATTGTCCAGCCTAGATGTGACTGTGGCATGGTTGACTGTTGCCAGAGCCGCATCAGATAGGTAGGGTGCCAATTGCCCCTCTGTAGCTCACCTGTACGGTTCTGTTCTGTGCTTTGAAAATGTTTAAGACTATCAACTCACCCTCCGCATGTGAGGTTCGCTCAGTGATACGGTTTTTGTCAGCAAGGAACCTGCCTGCTGCAGAACTTCATTGACAGATTTGTGAAGTGTACGGTGATACTGTTATGAGTGAAAGCAAAGTGCGTAAGTGGGTACGACAATTCAAAGATGGCCGTGACAACATCCATGATGAGGACTGCTCCGGTCGCCCTTCTTTGATTACAGACGATTTGGTGGCTTCAGTTGAAGCGAGGATTCGTGAAGAGGGTATTTTAAAATTGGTTCAGAGGTATGATAAGTGTTTGAACAAACTTGGCAACTGTATTGTCGAAGGCTTTCATGGCTGGAATCACTAGGTTCTTGTAGGTATTTTCGGGCTATAGGGCCATGTTCTAGAGGCATTTCTCCTGATGTTTCGCCTGCATCTATGGCAAGCATCCTCAGAGGTAGTGAGGGACCCGCGAACCTCACTACCTCTGAGGATGCTTCCCATAGATGCAGGCAAAACATCAGGAGAAATGCCTTTAGAACATGGCCCTATAGCCCGAAAAAACCTACAAGAACCTAACTTGGCAACTATGTCAAAAAATAGAGTGAAGTGTGTACTTTCTGAAAATAAATTTACTTTTTGGAAATAAACTTTTGTTGTGTACTTATGCTCAAACGGACCTTACTTAAAAAATACCCCTCGTATATACCATGGATTAATAGGTGAAGAAATAGGGCGGAAGCTGTTAGAAAAAGAAATAAATTGTTGGTGTTCACTCACAAGAAACTGCATCTCTTCTTGCTGGAAGCCAGGAAACCCATCACAATGTTTATTTTGACTCAAAACAGTGTCATTGGCGATTTGCTCGTGTGCATTTTGTTACTTTCCCTGTACAGAGCAGAACTACTTTTCCTCCTCAGCTGTCATTTCCAATGCTGCCTGGTTCTGAGATGTGCTCTCTTCCCTCCTTTAGCCCAGCTGTGCCAAGCAGGGATTGCTGTACAAGTAACCGGGGGCCAGGGGAGGGGGACAACTAAGTGTCAGAATACCTGCTTTGCATAATACAATCCCTTATTATCTCCACTCAGAAACATTGGTTGATGGTAAAAACCCGAGGTCTGTCAATCAACCTGTGAGACAGGGTGGGCTGCACACAACCAACAGGAGCCATGTACTCCCTATCAGTCCAATTTTCCAGTACCTGCTACAGCCTCTGCTGCAATGATGCTGAAACTGACAGCTGCTGCTGCCAAGTAAAAGTACACAGTTGCCAAAACACAATGGGATAAACTTCTCACCTTCCATTGCAGAATAGAAGCAAAATGTACCTTGCATAACGACAAACTCCCATGAGAGGAGTGGGAGCTCTGGTCCCATCCTTTGCATAAAAAACACAGCATTTTTTTACAGATTTTGGTAACAAAATCAGCAGTTGCCATTGATTTTCATTGTGACAGTGTGGGTCTCGTTGTAAGGCAGTGGTTCTCAACCTTCCTAATACTGCAACCCCTTAATACGGTTACATCCCGAATAGATTACTGCAACGCGCTCTACGTGGGGCTGCCTTTGAAGACGGTTCGGAAACTTCAGCTAGTCCAACGGGTGGCAGCGAGATTACTAACTGGGGCGACATACAGGAAGCATCAGGCATGTAACCGCGGGGGGGGGGGGGGGGGCTTGAGGAGCTTCAGCCCCCCCCCCCCAAATTCTCATGGTGGTTTGCAAAAAGGCCTTACTGGTGCATTATTTAAACTGTTATGTTTATTCATATCATGATCTGATCACCATACTCAATATATCTCCTATGCATGGGGGTATTGGGGTAATGATACAAAAGGTTTGCTAGGCTAGACCCTCTTTAACTCAGACTCAGCCCCCCCCCCCCCGAAACTCAGCCCCCCTCGAAACCCCCCCTGAAAAAATTCAGCCCCCCCCCCCCCGAAACAAAATCCTGGCTACGGGCCTGGCGAGCATACCACCCCCCTGTTGTGCCAGCTCCACTGGCTGCCAGTCCATCTCCGAGCCCTATTCAAAGTGCTGGTTTTGACCGGAAAATCCTGCAAATCTCTTGGGAAGATAGGCAGACAAACATCAACATGCTGGAAGAAGCAAAGACCACCAGCATTGAAGCGATGGTCCTCCGCCATCAACTCTGCTGGACCGGCCACGTTATCCGGATGCCCGACCACCATCTCCCAAAGCAGTTGCTCTACTCCAAACTCAAGAACGGAAACGGAATGTTGGGGGACAGGAAAAGAGATTGAAAGATGGAGGGTGAAAGAGAGATATGTCTACTAATCTTGTTGTTTATCTAATAATAATAATAATAATAATAATAATAATAATAATAATGGCATAAACCAGTACAGGTGGTCCCAGTGGCCTTTGGCGCACTGGGTGCCATGCCAAAAGATCTCAGCCGGCATTTGGAAACAATAAACATTGACAGAATCACGATCTGTCAACTGCAAAAGGCCACCTGACTTGGATCTGCACACAGTATTCGAAAATACATCACACAGTCCTAGATGCTTGGGAAGTGTTCAACTTGTGATTTTGTGATACGAAATCCAGAATATAGATCTCGTTTGCTGTTACATACTGTGCTTTTGTGTCAGTAAAATAATAATAATAATAATAATAATAATAATAATAATAATGTTTATTTATAATAATAATAATAATGTTTATTTACAATAATAATAATATTTATTAATAATAATAATAATAATAATAATAATAATGATGATGATGATGATGTTTATTTATAATAATAATAATAATCCTTTATTTATACTCCGCTAACATCTCCCAAAGGACTCGGTGCGGCTTACAAGAGGCCGAGGCCAGATACAACAGTAAAACAGTAGCATAACAATTACAACAATAAATAAACTCATAAAACAAACCAATAAACATTAAACAATAACAATAAACATTAAACAATAACACCACGACGCAGTTAAAATCCAAATGTAATGATTAAAATTTTCAAAAAAATGCTGGACATGACCAAGTGAAATGGATAGGTTTTTGGAGATAGGTGCGGTATGCAAATAATCTTAAATCTCTAGTAAAGTGCATTTGGGACATGATGCTCCCCAAAGATCTTAGACAGGCCCCTACATTGGCAGTCTTCAGAAAGAACCTGAAGACCTGGCTGTTCCGATGTGCCTTCCCAGATTAGGAAATCTCCACTGCCAAGTCCCATAAGCACTTTACTAGAACCAATGATTGCTGCACACCGCACACTGCACTTGCCCTAGAAGCCTCATATATACCACCTGTCACATCAGCACTTTTAACCTTGTACCCATCACGCTGGCCCGGCCCAGTTTTATTCTGCTTTAGTGTATTGTTTATTGCCTGCTGTTCTTTTTGCTTTATTTTGTTTTAATTGTTTGATTTGCTTAGACTGCATTGTTGTATTGTTGTTGAGGCCTTGGCCTGTGTAAGCCGCATCGAGTCCTTCGGGAGATGCTAGCGGGGTACAAATAAAGTTTAATAATAATAATGCTTGGAGTTTCCTATTCTGGGAAGGCACACTGGAACAACCACGTCTTCAAGCTCTTCCTAAAGACTGCCAACGTTGGGGCATGCCTAATGTCCTTGGGGAGAGAGTTCCAGAGTCGGGGGGCCACCACAGAGAAGGCCCTCTCCCTCGTCCCCACCAATCGCGCTTGCGACGGAGATATTATTTATTTATTATTTTATTTCAATTACTTCTACCCCGCCCTTCTCACCCCCGAGGGGGGACTCAGGGCGGCTTACAAGCGAAGGCACAATTCGATGCCTATATCACATTATACAAAACATACAAAACAATTTAAGCAAATTAACAGGTTAAAACATCAATACAATATCAAAACATAAACAATCTCATGCTCAGTGTTTAGAGTTCCAAGTGTCCATTCCGTTTCATCAATTCCTGCTCATCGTCGGGTTTTTTCCTTTAGCTGCCAGAATGCCTGAAGGCTTGGTCCCACATCCAGGTCTTCAGTTTTTTCCTGAATGATAAGAGGGAGGATGCCGATCTAATCTCCCCGGGGAGTGAGTTCCACAGGTGAGGGGCCACCACCGAGAAGGCCCTGCTCCTCGAGAGCAGGACCTCCCCAGAAGATCTTAAATTTCGAGATGGAATGTAGAGGGAGATCCGTTCGGACAGATACACTGGGCCAGAACCGTATAGGGTTTTGTAGGTCAAAACCAGCACTTTGAATTGTGCTCGGAATTGGATCGGCAGCCAGTGGAGCTGACACAACAGGGGGGTGGTATGCTCCCTGTACGCCGCTCCGGTGAGCAATCTGGCTGCTTCTCGCTGGACTAGTTGAAGTTTCCGAGCAGTCTTCAAAGGCAACCCCACGTAGAGTGCGTTGCAGTAATCCAACCGGGATGTGACAAGAGCGTGGACCACCGTGGCCAGATCAGATGGGATCGTGAGCTGGGCCTCTCCAGATGATTGAAGAGATCGTGTGGGTTCATACACAGAGATGCGGTCACGCAGGTAGGCGGGTCCCAAACTATTTAGGGCTTTGTAGGTAAGCACCTGCACCTTGAATTGGGACCGGAAGATGAACGGCAGCCAGTGGAGCTCCTTAAACAGGAGGGTTGACGTCTCTCTGTAAGGAGCACCAGTTAACAACCTGGCCACCGCCTGTTGGACCAGTTGGAATTTCCGGGCCATTTTCAAGGGCAGCCCCACATAGAGCGCATTACAGTAGTCCAATCTGGTGGTGACTAAGGCATGGACCACCCTGGCCAGATCCGTCCCCTACCCCTCTCCCCGGGGGACTTGGAGTGGCATAAATAATACAATAAGTGCAATAAAATAAAATACAGAAAATGGAATAAACAATTAATAATACATCAAAAGGTGCAGCCATATCCGCCATGCCTCTCCATTGGATGTTAGAAAAAAACAGCTCCTACCATGCAGTGCTTGCATGATGCAAGCACAAAGCTATCATTTAGAAATCAAGAACTGCTGTTAATTTAATCTGCTTTGATTACTGATTGGCATTGAAAAATGGTTCTGAAGTGTACAAGGCATTTGTGGCACCTCAGTTCAACATTGCTCATTTTAATTTATGTCCTCATGTGTTTTCTGCTACGGGAAGATGACGGTGACTTGATATGTTCTATATGTTAGTGAAAAACTATAGTCTACTGAAGATATGGATTATGTAGGCAGACTTACTTACTTACTTAGGTGATCCCTTGTAGCCTGAGGATGATGCTCTTCCACGTGTAGTGTCTTGGCGATGGGTCTGTAGGTGGCTGTGGAGCCCTATTCTTGATCCGCGTGTTCTCCTGCATTGAAGAAATTGATTTCCATGTGGAAGGCAGTCCCCGTCAGGATTGGCTTGATGCAACTTCCTCTTGGCACATTTCTCCCTTTCACCCTCCATTCATGCCTCTTCGAATTCCGCAGCACTGCTGGTCACAGCTGACCTCCAGTTAGTAGGGCTGGGTAACCACGGAAAATTTTGTTTCTAAACTCGATTAGTTTCCAGGGAGCGCTAGTGTTTCCATATTCTAAATACTTCCGAAATTTTGAGATTTCAAAATTTCATTATTTACGAAATTTCGTTAATTTCGAATCGATTCGTTAATGGCGGATGCGATTGCGCAATACGCTAAAAAAAACCTCCAAATGGGACAGGGGGAACTTCTGAAGCTTCCCTCTCCCTCTGTTGTTGACTGTTGGTGTGATAATTTATTTTTTTATCACTGATAAAACAAACAACAATTATAAAACTTGCACCAGACATACGGAAATAATTTCGAAACAATTTCGAAACAATTACGAAACAATTACGAAATAAATTGAAAAAAATTGTTTCGATTTTTAATTACTCCTGCATGGCTCAATATCGGATCGTAAGCTAATTTAAATACGAATTAATAACGAATTACGAAATTAACGAACGAAACCGCCCAGCCCTACCAGTTAGAGCACTCAAGGGCGAGGGCTTCCCAGTTCTTGGTGTCTATGCCACAGTTTTTAAGGTTGGCTCTAAGCCCATGTAGGCAGAAGCAAAATATGAATAGTTGAGGCAGAAAAACTATTTGTATTGAAGGAAGGTTCCTCCTTCTTTATTTTACTTTCTTTTAATTTCAGATTTGGTTGATCAAAAGTTTGAGGTGATGCTTGTGAGAACAAACCTGAAGAGAACGTTAATTATAATCTTCCTGTGTGCTACTTTCTTTGTAATGAAGACGTGATAATTATAATTTCTTTTGATCAGGCATTTCAAAGGACTTTACAAATCAACACACATGCACAGCATTTTACTGTAGAACAAATGGGTTGTTATGTCATGTCCATTGCTTTCAGTTGGCGTGGAGTAACTCCATATGTAATGCCTTTAGAAGTGCCTAGAGGATATCCTAAGTTGGCTACTTGGCTACTGGAGTTGGATAGGTTCGTTCAGAAGAGCCTGAAAGTCGGGAAAAAAACTTCCAAATGTTGACTTTCAAAGCAGTTTTGAACCATGCAGGAAAGGTGGGGTGGGGGATCTGAATTTGAACCACTTACCTTTTAAAAAAATATATTCCATAATAATATCCCAAGGTTATTTTAATTTTCACAACCATTAAGCAACTTTTTTATTTATTTATTTATTTCAGTTACTTCTACCCCACCCTTCTCACCCCGAAGGGGACTCAGGGCAGCTTACAAAGGCACAATTCGATGCCAGCATCACATAACAGTAGTAAACAAATAGCAGCAATTAACAATTAAACAACAGTTCCTACATTACAACAATAAAACCAATATAAACCCAATTACTCCTCATTGACGGTCAGCGTTCGCTATCTCATAGTCCAAATTCCAATTCCACATTGTCAGTCCTGTCAGTCCTAATCGTCTGATTGTCCTTATCTAGTTGTCAGATTGCCCAAAGGCCTGGTCCCACAACCACATCTTTACTTTCCTCCTGAAGGAGAGGAGGGATGTTGATGACCTAATTTCCCCCGGGAGTGAGTAACACAGGTGAGGTGCCACCACTGAGAAGGCCCTGCTCCTCGTCCCCACCAACCTCACTTGTGATAGCAGTGGGGTCGAAAGCAGGGCCTCCCCAGATGATCTCAAACTCCGGGGTGGGATGTAGAGGGAGATGCGTTCGGACAGATACACTGGAGCGGAACTGTGAAGGGTTTTGTAGGTCAAAACCAGCACCTTGAATTGTGCTCGGAACTGAACCGGCAGCCAGTGGAGCTGACACAGCAGGTGGGTGGTGTGTATGACGCTCCAGTGAGTAATCTGGCTACCGCTTGCTGGACCAGTTGAAGTTTCCGAACAGTCTTCAAGGGCAACCCCACGTAGAGTGCCTTGCAGTAGTCTATTCGGGATGTAACAAGAGCATGGACCACTGTTGGCATGGAGTAACTTTGGTAAAGCCTAAAAAGTTTTAAAATCTCATGAGGTGGGCATGGCTAAGCACAGCCATTGTTGTAGTTTGTGAAGGCCAGGCCCCCAATGGTAGAGATTGCAAAAGGCCCTGCTGTTAAACTACATTTCCCACAACGCCTGGTTGCTCATTAGCCAAAACAGCTGAAAGACCCAAAAATAGCTGTCTGTAGCAGTCTTCATCAAAATATAAAATAAACTGATTGAATCTACAACGGTTCTAAAGAAGGCAGTAAACACAATGAAACTTAAGTTTCCAAAATAACAATTACTCTATACCAGGAGATACTTCATAAGTACTTGACGTCAGGAATAATAACTCAATTATTGTTCAATTACACTGTTTAATCAAATGCTTGTTCGAACAGCCATGTCTTCACTTTCCTCTGAAATGCCAGCAGGGAGGGGGCCGATCTGATATCTTCAGGCAGGGTGTTCCACAGCTGAGGGGCCACCACTGAGAAGGCCCTGTCTCTTGTCCCCTCCAAGCGCGCCTGTGATGCAGGCGGGACAGAGAGCAGGGCCTCCCCAGATGATCTTAGTGTCCTAGTTGGTTCATAGGAGGAGATGCGTTCGGAGAGGTAAGTAGAGCCAGAACCGTTTAGGGCTTTATAGGCTAATGCCAACACTTTGAATTGTGCCCGGTAACAAACTGGCAGCCAGTGGAGCTGGCGCAACAGAGGAGTCGTATGCTCCCTGAGTGCCGCTCCTGTTAGCAACCTGGCTGCCGAACGCTGGACCATTTGAAGCTTCCGAGCAATCTTCAAAGGCAACTCCACGTAGAGAGCGTTACAGTAGTCTATACGGGATGTAACCAGAGCGTGGACTACCGTGGCCAAGTCAGACCTCCCAAGATACGGGCACAGCTGGCACACAAGTTTTAACTTTGGGCACTTCCGGACAGCACTAAATCACGGATCCATGTGTCCTACCACTGTAGCAATGGATGGATGGCATCCTTGAAGTGACTGGACAGACCTTGAAGGAGCTGGGGGTGGTGACGACCAACAGGGAGCTCTGGCGTGGGGTCACGAAGAGTCGGAGACGACTGAATGAATGAACAACAACCACCACTGTAGCAAGTTTCATCAGAATTGGTCTGAAAATGAGGGAGGGAGAATCGCCTGGAGTTTCCCCAGTGCCAGTACTGGTTTTTTTTCTACTGTGTATGTGTGTCTGCCATTAACAAAACAATTCAGAAGTTTCGGAAAGTTTTGAATTTTTTAAAAATGGAAGTGACTTTAGAATTGAACCACCAGCTGAAATTAGTTTTGAACCATTTCTTTTTGGATCAGCCAAGCCTATTGGTTATATCTGCATAACTAAATAACATCTCTTGAACTCGTTGAGCAGTTTCTAAATCTGACTGAGTCAAATTGGTTTGTGTTCTGAAACAGCAAATTCAGGGCCAAAGGAAATCTTGTGGCTGGTGCAGACTCCAAACCATATCTGTCAGTCCTCTAGAGATATTTGGCAGCCCATTGTGGACAATAGGATGCTGGAACAGATGGACCAGGCAGCAGATATTTATATTCTTCCGAGTCCGATTCTCAGTTGGTATGCCAAGCATAGCGATGGAGCTATGCCTACTGATGCTTGTGGACGGTGCAGTCCTGAATATAAAGTGCTGTTGACTTGAAAGATACCAATGTCTTTTTCCCGGCGTTTCTTTACTATTTCAATATTATCTTAGGTTTTTATATTTCTTTAATAAGGCATACCAATAAGGCATAGCAAGGGCATCTTTGGAAATAAAGAGAAGCGCACGAACCTTTTTTCTTATTCATGAGAGGTCGTCATTTCAGAGCAATGGGCCAGTTACCTTTATTTTTGCTGGTGCAGTCACTTCATTGATTGGCAGCCCAGCAGATTTTTTTTGTGCATATGCATGATCCCTGAGGTTGGATTTTGATTAAAGTGATGCTCAGACCAGATTAAAAGGAAATTCTGCCAAGGTTTTACACTGCAGAAGCTTATATGCATACAGATGTTGGCCAGTAAAAGGGACGGAAATCGGGTTTTTTGCAATGCGCATATAGAACTGACAAACCTTTGATAGAGCACAAATCTAAGAATCTAAGCCATGTATAAATATGTGAGAGGAAGCCACAGGGAGGAGGGAGCAAGCTTCTTTTCTGCTTCCTTGGAGACTAGGACGCGGAACAATGGCTTCAAACTACAAGAGAGGAGATTCCATCTGAACATTAGGAAGAACTTCCTGACTGTGAGAGCCGTTCAGCAGTGGAACTCTCTGCCCCGGAGTGTGGTGGAGGCTCCTTCTTTGGAAGCTTTTAAGCAGAGGCTGGATAGCCATCTGTCAGGGGTGATTTGAATGCAATATTCCTGCTTCTTGGCAGAATGGGGTTGGACTGGATGGCCCATGAAGTCTCTTCCAACTCTTTGATTCTATGATTCTATGAGTTATGCTGTGGTTTCTACCAACATAGCTTCACCGGCTTCAGTGGAATTAATATTTTCATTTTATTGTCGAAGGCTTTCATGGCCAGGATCACTGGGTTGTTGTAGGTTATTCCGGGCAATATGGCCATGTTCTGGAGGCCATTTTTCTCCTGACGTTTCACCTGCATCTATGGCAAGCATCCTCAGAGGTAGTGAGGTCTGTTGGAAGTAGGAAAAATGGGTTTATATATCTGTGGAATGACCAGGGTAATGTTTCAGCTGATCACCTTGATTTGCATTCAGTGGCCTGGAAGAGCCTGGGGGGAATCTCTTGTTCAGAGTGAATTGATGTGCCTGATTGTTTACTCTCTGTTGTTTTGCTGTTGTAATTTTAGAGTTTTTTAATACTGGTAGGCAGATTTTGTTCATTTTCATGGTTTCCTCCTTTCTGTTGAAATTATCCACATGCTTGTGGATTTCAATGGCTTCTCTGTGTAGTCTGACATGGTGGTTGTTGGTGTGGTCCAGCACTTCTGTCTTCTCAAATAATATGCTGTGTCCAGGTTGGTTCATCAGGTGCTCTGCTATGGCTGACTTCTCTGGTTGAAGGAGTCTGCAGTGCCTTTCATGTTCCTTGATGCGTGTCTGGGCAATGCTGCGTTTGGTGGTCCCTCTGTAGACTTGTCCACAGCTGCATGGTATACGGTAGACTCCTGCAGAGGTGAGAGGATCCCTCTTGTCCTTTGCTGAACGTAGCATTTGTTGGATTTTCTTGGTGGGTCTGTAGATAGTTTGTATGTTGTGTTTCCTCATCAGCTTCCCTCTGCGGTCAGTGGTTCCCTTGATGTATGGCAGGAACACTTTTTCTCTGGGTGGATCTTCATCTTCACTCTCGTGGCTTGTTCTTGGTCTTGCAGCTCTTCTGATGTTTGAGGTGGAGTATCCATTGGCCTGGAGAGCCCAGTTGAGGTGGTTCAGTTCATCTTGGAGGAGGTGGGCTTCGCAGATCCTTTTTGCACGGTCTGCCAAGGCTTTAATGGTGCTTCTTTTTTTTGATTTGGGTGATGGTTGGAGTTTTTATGTAGATATCTGTCCGTATGTGTGGGTTTCCTGTAAATGGTGGGACCCAATTGTTGATCTGGTGTGTGGATGACTAGGACATCTAGAAAAGGCAACCTTCCTTCATTTTCTTTTTCCATGGTGAACTGGATGTTTGAGTGGATGCTGTTCAGATGTTCCAGGAACCTGTTGAGTTCTTCTTCTCTATGGCTCCAAATAGTGGAAGTGTCATCCACATATCTGAACCATATCGTGGGCTTTTTGGTTGCTGTTTCCAGGGCTTGTTTTTCAAAGTGTTCCATGTAGAAGTTAGCTATGACCGGGCTGAGAGGGCTCCCCATAGCTACTCCATCTTTCTGTTCATAGAATTCATTGTCCCACTGAAAGTAACTGGTGGTGAGGCAATGGTGAAACAGAGCTGTGATGTCTTCTGGGAACCTCTGGTTGATGAGTGCCATGGTGTCTGCTACCGGGACCATGGTAAATAGAGATACTACATCGAAGCTGATCAGTTTGTCGTTGGTATTTAGCTTGAGATTGCTGATTTTTTCTATGAAGTGGGCTGAGTCCTTGATGTAATGTGTAGTGAGCCCAATATGGCTTTGTAACTGTGCAGAAAGAAATTTCTCATTTTGTTTATGAAAAACCTGTTCAAACAACCATAAAATTATAATATGCACACAAGGAATCAAACTAAAGACTGAAATGCTAATGCTAGACTTCAAGATATTGGGAGTACAAAAGGAAGAAAGTGAACCTGTTGGAAGGTGTAAGTTGAGAAGAAAACGAAAACATCCCACATTCATTGGCTTCTAGGAAACAGATACATGTCAGATAGATATATAAAGTGAAGTCTTCCAAAGGCGGTTGGATTATAAATTTCATTCCCTAACAATTGGCTGCATCCTGTGATAGATGGAAAGCCAGGTCTAAAAACACTAGGAGAGCCGCAGGTGTCGCATTGCAGTGTAGGATACATGAACTCTACTTTACTCACAATCGCCAGTCATACTCATTCCCAGAGATCTTATGCATGTACTAGTTGGGCGTTCATAAGATCTCTGCCAATAAATGATTGAAAACTGCTAATGACCATGATCTTTGTTCATATTTTAGCAAAATAGAATATCATATGTTTGGATCTGGATTCTTTCTGGTAGTATTCCCACTTAGGAGGTGCAATTTCTCATTCGTAGGGACATTCAGATGCGTGTTTATAAAGCTATAGCCCCCCCTTACTTACTTAGGTGATCCTTCGTATCTCGAGGATGATGGTCCACCAGGTATGGTGCCTTGTAGGCTTGGGCGGTTTTGTTCGTTAATTTCGTAATTCATTATTAATTCGTATTTAAATTAGCTTACGATCCAATATTGAGCCATGCAGGACTACTGTGAGGAGTAATTAAAAATCGAAACAATTTTTCCAATTTATTTCGTATTGTTTCGTAATTGTTTCGTAATTGGTTCAAAATTGTTTCGTAATAGTTTTGTAATCATTTCGTAATTATTTCCGCATGTCTGGTGCAAGTTTTATAGTTGTTGTGTGTTTTATCACACCAACAGTCAACAACAGAGGGAGAGGGAAGCTTCAGAAGTTCCCCCTGTCCCATTTGGAGGGTTTTTTAGCGTATTACACAATCGCGTCCGCCATTAACAAATCAATTCGTAATTTTACGAAATTTCGTATATTTCGAACTTTTTTAAAGAAAAATTTCAGAATTCTTTTAAAAAATGAAACGCAAGGGCGCCCCTAAAAACGAAATGAGTTTAGAACCAAATCTTTCCGTGGTTACCCAAGCCTGGTGTCTTGGTGGTGGGTCTGTAAGTGGCTGTGGAATGCTATTCTTGATCCACACTTTATCCTGTAGAGATAAAGCTTAATGGTGTAACATTAGAAATGTTGGCCATTTCCGCTACCTTGGCAGCCACCTCTCCACAAAAGTCAACACTGACCACCAAAATACAACTCCGCCTGAGCTCTGAGAGTGCAGCATTTTTCCGAATGAAGCAGAGAGTGTTTGAGGACTGGGACATTCGTAGGGATACCAAGGTGCTTGTTTATAAAGCTATTGTTCTCCAAACCCTGCTATATGCCTGCAAAACGTGGACTGTCTACAGACATCACATGCTACTTCTAGAATGATTCCATCAACGCTGCCTCCAGAAAACGCTGCAAATCTCTTGGGAAGACAAGCGGACAAACATCAGCGTGCTAGAAGAAGCAAAGACCACAAGCATTGAAGTGATGGTCCTCCGCCATCAACTTCACCACAGCCGAGAAGGCCCTGTTCCTCGTCCCCACCAGCCGCATTTGCACTGTTGATGGGAGTGAGAGCAGGGCCTCCCTGGATGATCTTAAATTGCAAGGTGGGACATAGGGGCAGATGCGTTCGGGCAAGTAAGGTGGGCCCGAACCAGTGAGCACAACACAATCGGAAGTCTGTCCATAGTCCATTTTCCATAACATTATCATTATTAACACCACATAATTTTTCACCTGTCCCTGTAAAACAAATGGAATGTGTCACTGTACCTGTTACCACAAAGGGAGATAAGAAGAGTAAAGGGAGAGGATTCTAGAAACATGAAACGAAAGTCCTCCCATCTTCATATCTTCCTTTCTACTTGAATTAAGAATAAAACTTGGCCAAGAATATGAAGGAATGAGGTTCAGTTCTTAGCTCCTTCCAGATTTCTGAGTCCTTCTTTTATTGTGCAGATCAAAGCTTCGAGTTCCTGAAAGCTCAGCTCATCAATCCCCAGTGAAGGCCTTGCAAAGGTCAAGGAGAGTGACAGAGATGTTCTACTAAGCCACTTCAGTATCTTTGGCAAAGGAGCAGGTAGACATTTGTGTCAACAGAGAGTGTTTCTTCCCCTGCCAGCCAGAGAAGCATCTGTTCCTGATACTTCCATCCATGACTGTCCTTATTCCCCGGAGAGAAAAAAGAGAAGCTGCTCCAGTTTGACAGATGGATGTATGGCTCAAAAGGAAGCTGGGAGGTTGGAAGGAAGAAGCAGAGATAGCAATGGGGGGAACTTCTTAAAACAGGAGCATCGTGCAACAGGGTTATCACTGAAGGCATTGACAGAAGGTGCATCTACACTGTACGTACTCACGCGATCCCTCATTGTCCGAATAGGATTGTCTTCCAAGATCGGTGCACTGGCGGCGGGTCCATAGGTGACTGTGGAGGGAGGTCTATTATTGATCTGCATGTTCTCCCACAGTGAGGGCATTGGTTTCCAGGTGGAAGGCAGTCCCGGTAGGGGTTGGCTTGATGCACCTTCCTCTTGGCACATTTCTCTCTTTCACCCTCCATTCATGCCTCTTCAAATTCTGCAGCACTGCTGGTCACAGCTGACCTCCAGCTGTAGCGCTCAAGGGCCAGGGCTTCCCACTCCTCAGTGTCTATGCCGGAGTTTTTAAGGTTGGCTTTGAGCCCATCTTTAAATCTCTTTTCCTGTCCACCAACATTCCGTTTTCCGGAGTAGAGCAACTGCTTTGGGAGTCGGTGGCTGGGCATCTGGACAACATGGCTGATCAGGCGGAGTTGATGGTGGAGGACCATTGCTTCAATGCTGGTGGTCTTTGCTTCTTCCAGCATGCTGACATTTGTCTGCTTGTCTTCCCAAGAGATTTGCAAGATTTTCAGGAGGTAGTTGCTAGGCCTGGGTAACAACGGAAAAATTTGTTTCTAAAATCGATTTGTATTTGGGGGGTTTTTTTGTTTCGATATTTAAAATAATTACAAAATTTTCCCTTAAAAAAGTTTGATATTTACGAAATTTCGTAAATGGTAAAAAATTAACGAATCGATTTCCAAAACAATACGAATCGATTCGTTAATGGCGGACGCGACCGCGAAATACGCTAAAAAACCTCCAAAACCTTCTGAAGCTTCCCTCTCCCTCTGTTGTTGACTGTTGGTGTGATATTATAATTTTTTTTCACTAATTAAACCATAAAACTGGCCCAGACATGCGGAAATAATAACGAAACGACCTCAAAACAATAACGAAACGAACACAATAACGAAATACGAAGCATACAAAACGTATTTAAAAATTGGTTTTTTTAAATAATTGCTCCAGAATGGTTCGTTATCGTTTTGTAATTGGAAAAATTAACGAATTATTAACGAATTACGAATTAACGAAACGAAACCGCCCAGGCCTAGTAGTTGCATGTGACATCTGTAGACTGTCCACGTCTCGCAGGCGTATAGCAGGGTTGGGAGGACAATAGCTTTATAATTAAGCACCTTGGTATCCCTACGGATGTCCCGGTCCTCAAACATTCTCTGCTTTATTTGAAAAAAAGCTGCACTCGCAAAGCTCAGTTGGTGTTGTATTTCAGTGTCAATGTTGACTTTTGTGGAGAGGTGGCAACCAAGGTAGCGGAAATGGTCAACATTTTCTAATGTTACACCATGAAGCTGTATTTCTGGCATTGGAGATAGATTGGCTGGTGTCTGCTGGAACAGCACTTTGGTTTTCTCGATGTTCAATGACAGTCCGAGCTTCTTGTATGCTTCTGCAAAGGTGTTTAGAGTGGGCTTGCAGGTCTTCTTCTGAATATCTACATTGTAGAATAAAATGCAACTAAATGACTTTAACTGCCATGGATTCATGCTATGGAATGATGGAAGTTGTAGGGCTGGTGACTCATCAAACTCTCTTCAAATTGTGATCATGCTGATGTTGGGGTTTGATGGTGAAAGTACATTTTTAAGCACGCTCTGAAGCACTTCAAATGCAATTTTGTGGAGAAAATGATTTTTAAAAAATGAAATAAATTATAAGCAGAAGATATCCGTGTTTCTCAACCTTCCGAATGCCGCGACCCTTTAATACAGATCCTCATGTGGTGGTGACCCCCAACCATAGCAGTATTTTCGTTGCTACTTCATAACTGTCATTTTGCTACTGTTATGAATCATAATGTAAATATCTGATATGCAGGATGTAGTTTCATTCACTGGACCAAATACACAATACGCCCAGATTTGAATGCTGGTGGGGTTGAGTGGGGGGGCTGATTTTTTGACTTTTTTCATTTGGGAGGTGTAGTTGCTCAGATTTATAGTTAACATACAATCAAAGAGCATTCTGAACTCCACCATTGATGGAATTTAACCAAACTTGGCACATAGAACTCCCATAAACAACAGAAAATACTGGAAGTGTTTGGTGGGCATTGACCTTGAGTTTTGGAGTTGTAGTTCACCCACATCCAGAGAGCACTGTGGACTCAAACAATGATGAATCTGGAACAAACTTGGCACATATATTCAATATGCCCAAATGTGAACACTGGAGAAGCTTGGGAAACATAGACCTTGACATTTGGGAATTATAGTTGCTGGGATTTATAGCTCACCTACAATCAAACAGCATTCCAAACTCCACCAATGATGGAATTAAACCAAACTTGGCACACAGAACTCCTATGACCAAGAGAAGATACTGGAAGTGTTTGGTGGGCATTGACCTTGAGTTTTGGAGTTGTAGTTCACCTACATTCAGAGAACACTGTGGACTCAAACAATGATGAATCCGGGCCAAACTTGGCACAAATACTCAATATTCAATATGCCCATATGTGACGAATGGTGGAGTTAGGGAAAATAGACCTTGACATTTGGTGCTGGGATTTATAGTTCATCTACAATCAAAGAGAATTCTGACCCTCGCCAACAATAATATTGGCCCAAACATGGCACAAATATTCAATATGCCCATATGTGAGGAATGATGGAGTTTGGGAAAATAGACCTTGACATTTGGGAGTTGTAGTTCCTGGGATTTATAGTTCATCTACAATCAAAGAGAGTTCTGAACCTCACCAACAATAATATTGGCCCAAACTTGGCACAAATATTCAATATGCCCATATGTGAAGAATGGTGCAGTTTGGGAAAATAGACCTTGACATTTGGGAGTTGGAGTTCCTGGGATTTATAGTTCATCTACAATCAAAAAAAATTCTGAACCTCACCGACAATAATATTGGCCCAAACTTCCCACACAGAACCCCCATGACCTACAGAAAATACTGTGTTTCTAATGATCTTTGGTGATGCCTCTGACACCCCCTTCATGAACCCCCCCCCAGGGGTCCCAACCCCCCGGTTGAGAAACGTCATAGAATAAATGCAACTTGTAGGGGTCTTTTCAAATTGTGACCACACTGATGTGGGATTTTGATGGCAATGGTACATTTTTAAGTATGGTCTGAGACACTTCAAATGCAGTTTTGTGGAGAAAATGTTTTTTTTTAAAAAAAATAAATGTTAAAATTAATTATAAGCAGAAGGTACACTCTATATAAGGAGTCCTCAGACTTCCGCTGAGCTTCCGCTGTCAGCTGTCAGCTGTCAGCCCTAGCTTCTGCCAACCTAGCAGTTCGAAAACATGCAAATGTGAGTAGATCAATAGGTACCGCTCCGGCGGGAAGGTAATGGCACTCCATGCAGTCATGCTGGCCACATGACCTTGGAGGTGTCTGCGGACAACGCTGGCTCTTCGGCTTAGAAATGGAGATGAGCACCTCACCCCAGAGTCAGACATGACTGGACTTAATGACAGGGGACAACCTTTACCTTTTACAGACTTTTTAAACAGAGGGCCAGGTCACAGTCCCTCAAACTGTTGGAGAGCCGGATTATACTTTGAAAAAGGGGGGGAAAAACCATGAATGAATTCCTATGCACACTGCACATATCTTATTTGTAGTGCAAAAAACACTTAAAAACAATACAATAATTAAAATGAAGAACAATTGTAACAAATATAAACTTATTACTATTTCAGTGGGAAGTGTGAGCCTGCTTTTGGCTGATGAGATAAGGTTGTTGTTGTTGTGTGCTTTCAAGTCATTTCAAACTTAGGTTGACCCTGAGCGAGGGCCAGGTAAATGACCTTTGGGGGGCCGTATCTGGCCCCCGGGCCTTAGTTTGAGGACCCCTGCTCTATATCCTTGAAATACACAGCTGTAGACTTTCTGCACCTCCTCCTTAAACAGGAGGTCGATGGAGACAAGAAGAAGGAACCTGACACTCCCTTCAGACATACATCTCACTTAGATTTGAATGTCTTTTCAGGGGCTACCTCCTTAGTATTGGAAGGGAAGGTGCAAAGGAACTTTCAGTTTACCTACTTCTGTTGCAAGTGGAGCCTTTGATGTAAGCCTCTCGTGTAAAATAATAATTCCATCCTATGTTACGACTTAAAATATGTATGATTCTTCAAGGCGATTCAGTGGCCTGTAGTGATGTGCTTTTGATCTACAGACACTCCATTGAAATAATAATGGAATGCTGGTTGTTATAAGGCTGGGGCTGAGCCAATGAATGTGCATTTACTGCATAAAGCTGCAAATAATAAAACCGTGGTGGTCATTAGAGTGCGATGGGCAGTTAGATAGGACCCCTATGGTTAACCTTAACTAAAAGTCCCAGATCTAGAAAAAAATACCAGGAGAGCATATGAGAGTGCTCATTTCCAATTTACTTTACAATCAGTCCTCTACATTTACTGGTGTTAGAGGCACAGGACCTCCACAAAATAATAATATTGCTGTGAAGGTGTGAATGGCGCCACCTATACGAAGAACTGTAAGTTGCAGGATTTGAACTGTTGTATTGTGCCTGATTTTGCCTTTTTTCTACCCTGTCAATGTATAGTTGGATTGATTGGCTATTTATAGCTGTCAATCAATGTTGTTTGCACCAGTTGAATTGCTCCTCCTGCTCAATGGTTTGACCCCACCTCTTCCTAGAGAGCAGGACAGTGTTTCCCGTCCCAATTCAGTGTTTCCAGTCCCAATTCGTTCATTTTCCCATCCCAATTCAAAGTGCAGGTGCTTACCTACAAAGCCCTAAACGGTTTGGGACCCGCCTACCTGCATGACTGCATCTCTGTGTACGAACCCACACGATCTCTTCATTCATCTGGAGAGGCCCTACTCACAATCCCACCTCCATCACAAGAGCGATTGGTGGGGACGAGGGATAGGGGCTTCTCGGTAGTGGCCCCTCGACTCTGGAATTCACTCTCCGAGGACATTAGGCATGCCCCAACTCTGGCAGTCTTTAAAAGGAGCCTGAAAACATGGATGTTCCAGTGTGCCTTCCCAGAATAAGGAAACCCTAAGCAACATGTCCCTAATCACACTTTACTAATGATCTAGGATTGTCTGCTCGCTCCATCTCTCTCCAAATACCTATCCTAGTTATATGTCACCTTGTCATGCCCAGCATTTAAAAAATTTTAATTATTACATTTGGCTCTGCCATAGGTTTTGAATGCGTCGTGGTGTTATTGTTACTGTTTATTGCTTTGTTTATGAGTTTATTTATTGTCCTTATTGCTGTTGTTGCTTTTTTACTGATGTAATTGGGCTCGGCCTCTAGTAAGCCTCACCGAGTCCTTCGGGAGATGGTAGCGGGGTATAAATAAAGGATTATTATTATTATTATTATTATTATTAATATTTCCTTTTCAATTCCACCATCAAACTTTCTATCAGATGGATGTGAGAGAGAGACTTGGCTCTGAAGCCCTTGATTAAGTTACCTCTCAGCACCAATTCTAAGGTTTTTACCCTTGGGACTCATGCTTCATGTCCAGATCGCCCTGGACAATGTTGAGGAGACCCAAGCGCCTTCAAACCGGTCTTTTGGCACCAAATCTCCTTGGGTTGAAGGAGATTTCGCAGCTGAGAAGCTTTTCCTGTTTCCTCTTTCCTTAATGGCTGTGGAGGTCGGAACAAACACAACCCCCAGTCCAATGGCCTATGTTGAAGGCACAGAGTCAAACTGCATCCACCTCCATTAAGGTCTAGAAGTATTAAAAAGTGGAGTTTGAAACCTTTCCCACACCAAAGAGGTACAGTCAAACTGGCAAACCAAAATGTACATACAATATAGGTTAACAATTATACAAAATTACAGTTAGTTGGGAGCCCACGGTGGTGCAGTGGGTGACCGCATCTCCGTATACGAACCCACACGATCTCTTCGTTCATCTGGTGAGGCCCTGCTCACTATCCCACTGGCCTCGCAAATGCGATTGGTGGGAATGAGGGACAGGGCCTTCTCAGTGGTGGCCCCACAACTCTGGAACTCCCTCTCCAAGGACATCAGGCACTCCCCATCAGAAGGAGCTAGAAAACATGGATGTTCCAGTGTGCCGTCCCAGATTAAGGAATCCCAAGCAATGTCCCTAATGCACTTTATGAGAGAGTTAGAATTGTCTGCACACCCTTTTATTTCCAAAATATTCACCCTACCTCACCTGGACATGCCCAGAATTTTTAGAATTTTAACCATTACATTTGGCCCTGTATCATGTTTTTAATAGTGTTGTGTTTTTGTCAATGTTCTGCTTTGTTATGAGTTATTTATTTTTTCATTGTATTGTTGTTGTTGTGTTTTTGCTAATGATGTACTTTGGGCTCGGCCTCTTGTAAGCCACACCAAGTCCTGCGGGAGATGGTAGCGGGGTACAAATAAAGGATTATTATTATTATTATTATTATTATTAAACCACTGAGCTTCTGAGCTTGTTGATCAAAAGGTCACAGGTTCAAATCCGGAGAGCAGTGTGGGCTTCCGCTGTCCGCTCCAGCTTCTGCCAACCTAGCAGTTTGAAAACATGCAAATTAGGCTTGGGTAACCACGGAAAAATTTGGTTCTAAACTCTTTTCGTTTTTAGGGGGCCCTTGTGTTTTGTTTTTTTTTAAGAATTCCGAAATTTTCCTTTTACAAATTTCGAAATATACAAAATTTCGTATAATTACGAATCGATTCGTTAATGGCGGATGCGATTGCGCAATATGCTAAAAAACCTCCAAATGGGACACGGGGGAACTTCTGAAGCTTCCCTCTCCCTCTGTTGTTGACTGTTGGTGTGATAAAACACACAACAACTATAAAACTTGCACCAGACATGCGAAAATAATTACGAAATAATTACAAAATAATTACAAAATAATTACAAAATAATGACGAAATAAATTGAAAAAATTGTTTCGAATCTAATTTACTCCTCACACTATTCCTGCATGGCTCAATATTGGATCGTAAGCTAATTTAAATACGAATTAATAACGAATTACGAAATTAACGAACGAAACCGCCCAAGCCTAATGCAAATGTGAGTAGATCAATAGGTAGCACTCCGGCGGGAAAGTAACGGCGCTCCATGCAGTCATGCCGGCCACATGACCTTGGAGGTGTCTACGGACAACGCTGGCTCTTCAGCTTAGAAATGGAGATGAGCACCACACCCCAGAGTCAGACATGACTGGACTTAATGTCAGGGGAAAACCTTTACCTTTACCTTACAGTTAGTGGCGGCTTGGAAGGTTGCTATTTCCAACATATAGATCCTGTATTTTAGGATTTTACCATCTAAAATCCTAAAATTATCCCCCCTATCTAATCAAAATGATTTCAAAGGGAAAAAAAGTATAGATACTTCCAACTTTTTTCTTCATCCCACTGCCATACTATTCAACATCTCTATATCGCACATACTGTGTGAACCTGTCAATGTTTTAAGACCTACAAGGGAAGTATAATAATGGCATTCTTATTTTTCAAAGACCGAGTTCTTTTGGTAAGTCGGCAAAGTTTGTTTTGGTTTTTTTTTATTCTTCCTTTCTTTTTTTCATCTTCAAATCCAGTCGAAAGGCAGGTTTATAAATCAATTGCCTGACTATCAAAAAAAGAGTCTCGCTTTGATCTGCCGCTGTACTCAATCTGGCTGATGTGTTTGTACATCAGCTCAGAGAAAAATTGTTCTCGTTGATTTATGGACTACAAACGGGACAATTCCCCTTTTATAGATAGCGCCATTGCATACAAGTACCATACAGAACAGAACACATGAAAGGAAACAGAAGATTGGGCATCGAGCACACTGTTTGATCCAGCCTACCTTATAAAAGGTCTGGTAGTGGGGTTTCTGGAATTAATGCTACGGAGCCATCACTTCACAATTAGATGACACTGAATGCAATTAAAACTGCCTTAATTTGAAATCTGTTTGCCAAGTGCAGAGCTGGGCAACAGCTAGGCCGACATACGAGGGCTGAATGAAAAGTAATGCCTTCACCTTGGTAACTTCTCAATAGTTGGCAGTACTGGTATGCCGCAAGTACTGGCTTGTTCAGTAGACTCTCCTCTATTTATTTATTTACTATTATTTATTTATTTATTTATTTATTTACAGCGTTTATATTCCGCCCTTCTCACCCCGCAGGGGGACTCAGCGCGGATTACAGTGTACACATATGTGGCAAACATTCAATGCCAATTTTGACATACAACATATACAGACATAGACAGGGGCTATTTAACTTTTTCTGGCCACCAGGGGAGCTGTCGCTTTCATCATCCATCTGCGACACTGATGGAGTACTTCCGCATTCCTCGCATGCTTCCCCGCTGGAGTGTTTTGCTGGAGTCCCTTTTTTATGGCCTCATAAATCAGTTAATTTAGCCTCTCCACACTTTAAGGTGGTACCTAATTTTCCTACTTGACAGATGCATTTGTCTTTCGGGTTGCAAAGGTCGACAACAATTGGTTGGAAACCCACTCCAAACCGGGCTGGCTTTGATCTCATGACCTTTTGGTCAGAGTGATCTTAATGCAGCTGACACTCAGCCAGCTGCGCCACAATCCCGATGCTTCTGTACCGCCATTCTCAGCCCGAGGGCGACTCATGGCGGTTTACAAAACGGCACAATTCTATGTCCGCAACAGTATAAAAATAATTTAAACATTAAAGACATTTAACACAGGTAAAGAATTCATTACAATTAACATCAGGAACACAATAAAAGCCATAAGTCCTCCGCATTTCATTACCAGTCATTATCCATTATCTTCCTTCATCCATTATCCATTATTTTCCTTCATCCAGAGAGGCCCTGCTCTCGATTCCACCAGCATCGCAGGCGCGATTGGTGGGGACAAGAGAGAAGGCCTTTTTGGTGGTGGCGCCTCAACTCTGGAACTCACTCCCTAAGGACATCAGACAGGCCCCAACTCTGGCAGTCTTCAGGAGGAGCTTGAAGATGTGGTTGTTCCAGTGTGCCTTCCCGGAATAATGATCCCATAGCACTATGTCCCTCCAAAGCACTTTATATTTTTAGGTCTGCTCGTATGTCTTCCACAAATGCCACTATCACCTTTTCGTCCATGTTTCAGCACTATTCCAATTTAAATTTTTTACATTTGGCCTTCCCACAGTTTTAACTGTTTGTTGTCTTATTGATAATGTTATGTTTATCATTTATGTTTTATTTTAATTGCTTGTATCATTGTGATTATTGCTTGTATTGTTGTGTTTGGGCTCGGCCTCAGTGTAAGCCGCACCGAGTCTTTTGGGGAGATGGTAGCGGGGTACAAATAAAGTGTTGTTATTATTGTTGTTGTTGTTGTTGTTGTTATTATTATCCAGTCACGTTGCCCAACCATTCCGAGATCAGAGTTTTATAGCTACACTGCGTTTGGGAAGGCCTGCTCATATAGCCAGGTTTTAACTTTTTTTGCGAAATGTTAAGAGGGTGGGGGCTGATCTAATGTCCCTGGGGAGGGCATTCCACAACCAAGTGGCCACCGCTGAGAAGGCCCTATCCCTCGTCCCCGCCAATCGAGCCTGTGAAGATGGCAGGGCCGAGAGCAGGGCCTCCCAGAAGATCTTAAATTCCTAGAGGGTTCGTAAGGAGAGATACGTTCTTTCCTTACAGTTCCATTTTGGTGGGAAGCCTTAGCATTGAGCAGTTGTGTTCTTAAAGTGTGAAGTATAGAACCTTGCTCAGATGGTCGGTCAATGCGACTTAAGCAATGTGCAGTCATTGAATTCTTGACAGCAGAAGGTGTAACCCCAATGGAGATTCATCAGAGAATGTAAGGTGTTTATGGTGATTGTGTTGATATGAGTATGGTGTGTCGTTGGGCAAGTTTCAGGCATCAGCATCCTGGGTACTCATCATGTACAGATCTTCCTATAGCCAAGCAAAGCAATAATGTGATCCACATTATCGTCCATCTGCGATGCTGATGAAGCACTTCCGCATTCCCCGCATGCTTCCCCGCTGGAATGCTTTGCTGGAGTCTTCTTTATGGCCTCATAAATTAGTTAATTTAGCCTCCCCACACTTTAAGGTGGTACCTAATTTTCCTACTTGACAGATGCAACTGTCTTTCGGGTTTCAAAGTTGGATAACAGGCTACACAATTGGTTAGAAACCCACTCCAACCCGGGCTGGCTTCGAACTCATGACCTTTTGATCAGAGTGATCTTAATGCAGCTGACACTCAGCCAGCTGCGCCATAATCCCGCCATAGACACCTCCAGGGTCATGTGGCAGTTAGAAGGGGCCTTACTGCCTTTTCCTGTTGTCTGTCTATTTATTTATTTATTTTGGGTACCTTTACTCCGGCCTTCTCAATCCCCGAGGGGCTTACAAAAAGGCACAATTTGATGCCTATACAAATTACACATAATGTACAAAACCATAGTTAAAACAATTATCACAGTTAAAACAATCAAAACAATCAGTATATAACACATCATATAAAACTATTCTCATGCTCAGCGTTTCGTCTTTCAGAGTTCTAAATTCCATTCCATTAGTAATTTCCTGATCATTGTCAAAGTCCTTTCTTTATCTGCCCGATTGTCCGAATACCTGGTCCCAAACCCATGTTTTCAGTTTTTTCCTAAAGGAAAGGAGTGATGTCGCTGATCTAACTTCCCCGGGGAGTGAATTCCATAGGTGGGGAGCCACCACCGAGGCCCTGCTCCTTGTCCCCGCCAACCTCACTTGTGATAGAGGCAGGGTCGAGAGCAGGGCCTACCCAGAAGATCTTAGACTCTGGGGTGGGACGTAGAGGGAGATCCGTTCGGACAGATACACTGGACCGGAACCGTATAGGGTTTTGTAGGTCAAAACCAGCACTTTGAATTGTGCTCAGAAGTGGATCGGCAGCCAGTGGTATGCTCCCTGTATGATGCCCCGGTGAGCAGTCTGGCTGCCTCCCGCTGGACTAGTTGGAGTTTCCGAGCAGTCTTCAAAGGCAACCCCACGTAGAGTGCATTGCAGTAATCTAATCGGGATGTAACAAGAGCGTGGACCATCGTGGCCAAGTCACACTTCCCAAGGTACGGGCGCAGCTGGCGCACAAGTTTTAATTGTGTAACCCCGTCCAGCACAGGCTGTAACCCTATGCCCTGTTTGGCCTTACGACTGACCAGTAGGACCTCTGTCTTGTCTGGATTCAGTTTCAATTTGTTAGCTCTCATCCAGTCCGAGCACCGATTCAAGGTCTGGACAGCCTCCTTGGTGACAGGTGGGAAGGACTGACAGATTTGGACATCATCTGCGTAGAGATAACACCTCATTTCGAAACTGAATGATCTCCCCCAGCGGCTTCATGTAGATGTTAAATAACATCGGGGACAAGATTGAACCCTGTGGGACTCCACACAACAACGGTTGTGGGGCTGACCAGGTGTCACCCAATAATACCTTCTGGGACCGTCCTTCAAGGAAGGATCGGAGCCACTGCAAAGCAGTGCCCCTGAGCCCCATGTCCATGAGGTGCCCCAGAAGGATACCATGATCGACAGTATCGAAGGCCGCTGAGAGGTCCAGCAAAACAAACAGGGACACACACCCCCTGTCTTCCTGCTTCCTAGCAAATTCTAGAGGCTGGAGTCCAGAGTCTATGTAAATCCTCTTTAGTTCCAATGGGATTACCACTAGGAAAATATAAGATTGTAAAATCCAGGAACGCTTCTGTAGCCTATAGCTTTTAGCCTGGATTCCTGTGATTATTGGTGTCATGTTCTAGCAGAAGCTGCCTGATCCTATGCCCTCTAGTCAGGTTTCTCACAAGCTAGTGTGATCTTTTAGTCTTTGCTTTTATATTATTATTTTTTTCCTTACTGACATTAAGTAGGCTTCTAAAAACATATGTCCTCTTTACCCTCTCATATCCCGCTGCCTTGAGCATTGGAGCCATCTGCCTTAAGGAAGGAGAGGGGAGAGAGATACTATTCATTGGCAGCTCTATTAGTGGAAGCTACACTTACCAATGCAGATCTGGGGAAGGAAGATAATTGCAATTGCCGATTGCCAGACACCCTCCCATATTGACTCGCAGGGCAAAGGAGGAGAGAGAAAGAGAAGTTGAAATTATAGCCCAACTCTCTGAAGAATATTAATGTAATGGTTTTAACATGATCCTCCTCACTTTTTATCAAGTAAAGTTAATAAAAAAGCATGGCTGCGGTAATGCTGTGCAATATTACATTTTCCCTTGCATTAATTACAACTCGGTGTTCACTTTGCAAACTAATGAAACTTTTACACCTTGTGGGGGAGAAAATGCAAAGAGCGATCTCCCTTTGGGCGGCGAAAGCTCCTAGCAGAATGTAACTCTGTTTGCTGAAACATTCATGTGCAATACTCTGAAAATATTGCTTTGATAAAAGAATGTTTTACTTCCAAGAGTTGGTAAAAGTGAACTTCATAGGATATCGCCATCCATTTTTAACCCGTGCCCCTGCTTGTCTCGAGACGTGTCCTCCCAAGATGGCATGTCCCCATACTGGGAGAACGGCGGGGTAAAAAGAAAAGGAAGACAGTAAATAAATAAATCATGCGCCTGCCAAGGGGAGAATTTCCAACAACTAAAAATGTCATTGCATCTTAATCTAATGCTATAAAGCTAGGGAAAGACAATAGATAACCCCATTAGAGAAATGACACCAATATGATGGATTTTCCACATTTTTCTCTACACAACTGATTCAAGAGTCAATATGCATTTGTGAAAATGCATGTTGGACATATAGATTCAGTAAATCCCCTTGTGCAAACCCCCCTGTTATGTCAGCTCCGCTGGCTGCCGATCCAGTTCCAAGCACAATTCAAAGTGCTAGGGATGGGCGGTTTCATTCGTTAATTTCGTAATTCGTTATTAATTTGTATTTAAAGTAGCTTACGATCCGATATTGAACCATTCAGGATCAACTAAAAATCGAAACAAATTTTTCAATTCATTTTGTAATTGTTTCGAAATCGTTTCGAAATTGTTTTGAAATCGTTTCAAACTTGTTTCGTTATTATTTCCATACTAGCTTGGGGACCCAGCGTTGCCCGGGTTATTTGAGAAAGTGGGTAATGGTGGTTCTGTATGCCAAGTTTGGTCTTTATTGGTCTTTGGATAACGGCTGCATTATTTTCAGGAAGTGAGTGAAGGTACTTGAAGTCCCATCATCCATGGGCCATCCTCCTACAAACAGCAGCAGGATATAGAGTGGGTCATGGGGGCTCTGTGTGCCAAGTTTGGTCTTTATCAGTCATTAGATGAGGGTGGCAGTGGTGTCAGTAAGTGAGTGAAGGTACTGCAAGTCCCATCATCCAAAGTCCATCCCCTTTCAAACTGCAGCAGGATGTAGAGTGGATCATGGGGGCTCTGCGTGCCAAGTTTGGTCTTGATCGGTCATTAGAAGAGGGTTGCAGCAATGTTTTGAAGGGAGTGGAGGTACTTGAAGTCCCATCATCCATGGTCTGTCCTCCTCCAAACTGTAGCAGGATGTAGAGTGGGTCATTGGAGCTCCATGTGCCAAGTTTAGTCTTGATTAGTCATTGGTGAGGGTCTCAGTGGTCTCAGGAAGTGAGTGAAGTGACTGCAAGTCCCATCATCCATTGTCAAAGTCTTCCAAGCCGCACCAGGATGTAGAGTGGGTTATGCGGACTCTCTGTGTAAATTGTGGTCCTGGTCCATCATTGCTGGCAGTTATAATGGTTTTAGGAAGGGAGTGCAGGTATTGCAAGTCCCATCGTCCATGGTGAATCCTCCTCCAAGCCGCACCAGGATGTAGAGTGGGTCATGGAGACTCAGTGTGCCAAGTTTGGTATTTATCGGTAATTGGATGAGGGTTGCAGTGGTCTGAAGAATTGAGCAATGGTACTGCAAGTCCCATAATCCACGGTCCATCCCCGGCCAAACCACACCAGGACGTACAGTGGGTCATGAGAGGTCAATGTGCGAAGTTTGGTCCTGATCAGTCATTGGATGAGGTTAACAGCGGTCTCAGAATGTGAGTGGTGGTACTGCAAGTCCCATCATCCATGGTTCATAGTCCTCCAAACTGCAGTAGGATGTAGAGTGGGTGATGGGGGCTCTGTGTGCCTATTTCGGTCTGTATTGGGAGTGTTCTGACCCAGCCCCCGGCCTTTCCTTTCCTCTCTTTGTCATCTCGGAATGTTGGAAAATAGGCTGGCCAATCAGAGACCATATGCAAATTTCCTTCTGTCATGCCCCGTTTCTGCCATGAACCCTCTTCTCCACCAGGGGCTCCTATTGAAGCTGGCCAATCAGAGACCATATGCAAATAGCACCACAGCGGCAGCCAATCAGAACGCTGCCACATACACCGCCCTATGTCCTTCCTCTGTCCGATACAAACAAACACTCTTCTTTATTATATACTAGCTTGGGGACCCGGCGCTGCCCGGGTTATTAGAGAAAGTGGGTAATGGCAGTTCTCTATGCCAAATTTGGTCTTTATTGGTCATTGGATGATGGTTGCATTGTTTTCAGAAAGTGAGTCAAGGTACTTGAAGTCCCATCATCCATGGTCAACCCTCCTCCAAACAGCAGCAGTATATAGAGTGTGTCATGGGGGCTCTGTGTGCCAAGTTTGGTCTTTATCAGTCATTGGATGAGGGCGGCAGTTGTTTCAGTAAGTGAGTGAAAGTACTGCAAGTCCCATCATCCAAAGTCAAACTGCAGCAGGATGCAGAGTGGGTCATGGGGGCTCTGTGTGCTAGGTTTGGTCTTGATTGGTCATTGGATGACTGTTGCAGAAGTCTTAGGATGTGAGTGGAGGTACTTGAAGTCCCATCATCCATAGTCTGTTCTCCCCCAAACCTCACCAAAATGTTGAGTTGGCCAAGGGGGCTCTCTGTGCCAAGTTTGGTCTTTCTTGGTATTTGGATAAGTGTCACTGTGGTTTCAGGAAGTGAGTGCAGTAGGATGTCGAGTGGGTCTTGCAGGCTCTGTGTGCCAAGTCTGGTCTGTATTGGTAATTGTCTGACTCAGCCCCCTCTGGCCTTTTCCTTTCCTCTCTTTGTCATCTCGGAATCTTGGAATTGAGGCTGGCCAATCAGAGACCATATGCAAATTTCCTTCTCATGTCCCCGTTTCTGCCATGAACTCTTTTCTCCACCAGGGGCTCCTATTGAAGCTGGCCAATCAGAGACCATATGCAAATAGCACCACAGCGGCAGCCAATCAGAACGCTGGCACATACTCCTCCCGCCACACTTTTGTCCTCCGCATACAAGTTTTGACTTTTATTATATACATAGATGTCTGGTGCAAGTTTTATAGTTGTTGTTTGTTTTATCAGTGATAAAAAAATAAATTATCACACCAACAGTCAACAACAGAGGGAGAGGGAAGCTTCAGAAGTTCCCCCTGTCCCATTTGGAGGGTTTTTTAGCATATTGCGCAATTGCGTCTGCCATTAACGAATCGATTCGTAATTGTTTCATAATTGTTTCGTAATTTCTGAAATTTCGTATATATCGAACTTTTTTAAAGAAAAATTTTGGAATTCTTTTAAAAAACAAAACGCAAAACCCCCCTAAAATCGAATCGAGTTTAGAAACAAATTTTTCCGTGGTTGCCCAGCCCTACAAAGTGCTGGTCTTGACCTACAAAACCCTATACGGCTCCGGCCCAGCGTACCTGTCCGAACGCATCTCCCTCTACGTCCCACCTCGGAGTTTGAGATCTTCTGGGGAGGCCCTGCTCTCGATTCCACCTCTATCACAAGTGAGATTGGTGGGGACGAGGAGCAGGGCCTTCTCGGTGGTGGCCCCTCACCTGTGGAATTCACTCCCCGGGGAAATTAGGTCATCGACATCCCTCCTCTCTTTCAGAAGGAAATTAAAAACATGGTTGTGGGACCAGGCTTTTGGGCAATCTGGCGGTTAGATAAGGACAATGACGACCAGAATCGATAGTACTTGACAATGTGGAATGAAATTACGGACTCTGAGATGGCGAACGCTGAGCATTAGATTGTTTTTATTGATTTTGATGAATATACTGACTGTCTTAATTGTTATAATTGCTGTTTACATGTTTTATCCATTGTTATGTTTATGCTGGCATCGAATTGTGCCTTTGTAAGCCGCCCTGAGTCCCCCCTCGGGGGTTGAAAAGGGCGGGGTAGAAATGCCCGAAATAAATAAAATAAATAACCATTTTCCATAACTGTCACATTGTTTTTAAGGAATCATAGAATCATAGAGTTGGAAGAGACCCCATGGGACATCCAGTCCAACCCCCTGCCAAGAAGCAGAAATATTGCATTCAAAGCACCCCCAACGGATGGCCATCCAGCCTCTGTTTAAAAGCCTCCAAAGAAGGCGCCTCCACCACATTCTGAGGCAGAGAGTTCCACTGGATTGTTGTAGGTTTTTTCGGGCTATATGGCCATGTTCTAGAGGCATTTTCTCCTGACGTTTCGCCTGCATCTATGGCAAGCATCCTCAGAGGTAGTGAGGTCTGTTGGAACTAGGAAAAAGGGTTTATATATCTGTGGAATGACCAGGGTGAGACAAAGGACTCTTGTCTGTTGGAGCTAGGTGTGAATGTTTCAACTGACTACCTTGATTAGCATTTGATTGCTTGGCAGTGCCTGGAGCAAACTTTTGTTGAGAGGTGATTAGATGTCCTTTGGCAATACAGAGAGTTCCACTGCTGAACAGCTCTCACAGTCAGAAAGTTCTTCCTAATGTTCAGATGGAATCTCCTCTCTTGCAGTTTGAAGCCATTGTTCCGCGTTCTAGTCTCCAGGGCAGCAGAAAACAAGCTTGCTCTTCCTCTCACATACTTATACATGACTATCATGTCTCCTCTCAGCCTTCTCTTCTTCAGGCTGAACATGCCCAGTAGGGCTGGGCGGTTTCGTTCGTTAATTTTGTAATTCGTTAATAATTCATATTTAAAGTAGCTTACGATCCGATATTGAACCATTCAGGATCAACTAAAAATCGAAACGAATTTTTCAATTCATTTCGTAATTGTTTCGTAATTGTTTCGAAATCATTTCAAAATTGTTTAGAAATCGTTTCGAAATTGTTTCGTTATTATTTCCGTATGTCTGGTGCAAGTTTTATAGTTGTTGTTTGTTTTATCAGTGATAAAAAAATAAATTATCACACCAACAGTCAACAACAGAGGGAAAGGGAAGCTTCAGAAGTTCCCCCGGTCCCATTTGGAGGGTTTTTTAGCATATTGCGCAATCGCGTCCACCATTAACGAATCAATTCGTAATTGTTTCATAATTGTTTCGCAATTTCCGAAATTTCGTATATATCGAACTTTTTTAAAGAAAAATTTCGGAATTCTTTTAAAAAACAAAACGCAAAAACCCCCTAAAAACGAATCGAGTTTAGAAACAAATTTTTCCATGGTTGCCCAGCCCTAATGCCCAGCTCTTTAAGCCTCTCCTCGTAGGACTTATTCTCCAGACCCTTGATGATTTTAGTCACCCTCCTCTGGACACACTTCAACTTTGGCTCATTCTGTACATAATTGGGATTCTGTTCATAAATGTTTTTGGTCCTGCTAGAAGATGCAAATGGAGATTGGATTCAGGCTGACTAGAAAATTCTGAAATGCATTTCTTTTTCCACAGCCATTCTTTGGAAGATCAACTTGTATATTTAGGAATTTTGCCCTGACATATAACCAACTTTCAGTTTCACTTCAGGGCAAGATCCCTTAGGTCAGTGGTCCCCAACCTGTGGGTTCCCAGGTGTTTTGGCCTACAATTCCCAAAAATCTCAGGCAATTTTTCCAGCTGTTAGGATATCTGAGAGTTAAAAGCCAAGACATTTGGGGATCTACAGGTTGAGAGCCACTGCCTTAGAGTCTTCTGCAGGGCAAGGTATATGGATTCCTAGGCAGCATAATAATAATAATAATAATAATAATAATAATAATAATAATAATTAGGGCTGGCGGTTTCGTTTCGTTAATTCGTAATTCGTTAAAAATTCGTTATTTTTTTTATAACGAAGCGATAACGAACCATTCTGGAGCAACTTAAAAACGAAACGAATTTTTTAATTCGTTTCGTAAATGCTTCGGATTCGTTATGTATTCGTTTCGTTATCGGTTTGAGGTCGTTTTGTTATTATTTCCGCATGTCTGGGGCAAGTTTTATAGTTGTTTTTTGTTTAATTAGTGAAAAAAAATATATAATTATCACACCAACAGTCAACAACAGAGGGAAGCTTCAGAAGTTCCCCCTGTCCCATTTGGAGGTTTTTTAGCGTATTGCGTGGTCGCGTCTGCCATTAACGAATCGATTTGTTATTGTTTCGTATTTGTTTCGTTAATGTTTTGTAATTTTTTTAACATTTACAAAATTTTGTAAATATCAAACTTTTTAAAAGAAAAATTTCGGGATTCTTTTAAATATCGAAACGCAAAAACCCCCAAAAAACGAATCGATTTTAGAAACAAATTTTTCCGTTGTTACCCAGGCCTAATAATAATAATAATAATAATAATAATAATAATACAATTTATACCTGGCTGAAGGGGACTCCGAATAGCTAACATGAGGCCACGCCCAAAGATGCAATACAACAGAATAAAATGCGAAAAACAGACAACAAAAATTACATCAGAATCAAATACATGCAGTAGCAAAGTAAAATAAATAAAGCAAATTGACATAGCATAAAATCAGACACAATGGGCAGGCCAAATGGACAAGGTAAAACGATCAAAATTTTGAAAACATATATTAAACACCGAAGGCTTTCATGTGATGTAACATTCATTACCATAGAAACAAAACAAGAACACAAAGCCAAAGACTTATCAGCAGCCCTTGTCCATGATACACAACCACAATGTGAAACGTAACATGTCCACTCACAATGAAAAGTATAGGATGAAGAACTGCAAGAAACAAAATACGATGTATGTCCACACTGTGCAGTGTGTCACAACTCAATGTACAATTTGGAACTTGCAAAGGCAAAGCACAGATGAACATACTGTCTGCATAGCTTCACCTTTTCTGCCTTCAGTAGAATATGTTCATTGTGAACCAGTGATTTCTCAGTCTTGCATGCATCACCTGAATTATGTATGAATATGTCTTTAAAAGGATGTTTGTTTATTTATTTAGAACTTTTATATCCCCGTCTTCTTGACCTCTGGAGAGGGACTCAGGCCAGTTTTCAACAAAGATTCATAAACAATAGTTAAAACTAGGCCTGGGTAACAACGGAAAAATTTGTTTCTAAAATCGATTCGTTTTTTGGGGGTTTTTGCGTTTCGATATTTAAAAGAATTCCGAATTTTTTTTAAAAAAAAGTTCGATATTTACGAAATTTTGTAAATGTTAAAAAAATTACGAAACATTAACGAAACAAATACGAAACAATAACGATTTGATTCGTTAATGGCGGACGCGACCGCGCAATACACTAAAAAACCTCCAAATGGGACAGGGGGAACTTCTGAAGCTTCCCTCTCCCTCTGTTGTTGACTGTTGGTGTGATATTTATAAAATTTTTTCACTAATTAAACAAAAAACAACTATAAAACGTGCCCCAGACATGTGGAAATAATAAAGAAACGACCTCAAACCAATAACGAAACGAATACATAACGAATCCGAAGCATTTACGAAACGAATTTAAAAATTCGTTTCGTTTTTAAGTTGCTCCAGAATGGTTCGTTATCGCTTCATTATAAAAAAAATAACGATTTTTTAACGAATTATGAATTAATGAAACGAAACCGCCCAGCCCTAGTTAAAACATCACACCCCATAATACACTAATACATAAAATACATTAAAAAGCAATCATATAAATACATACGGCCAAGTCGTCAAATGAAATCACAATTCACAATTCATCACCATCCGTCTGTGTGGTCAAATGCTAAATTCCAGAGCCAAGTTTTCACCAGCTTTCTAAATGTCAGGAGAGAAGGTGCAGTTGTAATCTCCATCGGGAGAGAGTTCCAGAGCCGAGGGGCCACCACCGAGAAGGCCCTGTCCCTAATCCTCAGCGAACGCGATTGCGAGGGTGGTGGGACCGAGAGCAGGGCCCCTCCAGAAGATCTTAACAACCTTGATGGTTCATAGGGGAGAATCCGTTCGGACAGGTAAACTGGGCTGGAGTCGTTTAGGGATTTATAGGTCAACACCAGCACGTTGAATTGTGCTCGGAAGCTAATTGGCAGCCAGTGGAGCTGACGCAACAGAGGAGTTGTGCGCTTCTTGTACCCTGCTCCTGTTAGTAATCTGGCTGCCGCTTGTTGGACTAATTGCAGCTTCCGGGCAGTCTTCAGAGGCAACCCCACGTAGAGAACGTTTCAGTAGTCTATACGGGATGTTCAAGGTGCAGGTGCTTACCTACAAAGCCCTAAACGGTTTGGGACCATCCTATCTGCGTGACCGCATCTCCGTTTATGAACCCACGCGCTCGCTTCATTCATCTGGAGAGGCCCTGCTCGCGATTCCGCCTGCATTGCAGGCGCGTCTTGTGGGGACGCGAGACAGGGCCTTTCCTGTGGTGGCCCCCGACTCTGGAACACCCTCCCCAAAGATATTAGACAGGCCCCTACTTTGGTAGTCTTTAGGAAGAACTTGAAGACCTGGCTGTTCCGATGTGCCTTTCCAGAATAGGAAACTCCAACAAGAAGCCCCAGAAGCACTTTAGTAGAAATTAAGATTGCTGGCACACTGCACTTACCCAAAATCCTACATACCTCCTGTCACATCAGCACTTTTAATCTGTACCCATTACTCTGGCCTGGCCCCAGTTTTATTGTGTCTTGGTGTACTGTTTTATTGCTTTGTCCTTTTAAAATCTGCTTTAATTGTTTTGATTTGCTTTAAGTTATGTATTGTTATGTTGTGTATTGAGGCCTTGGCCTTTGTAAGCCGCATCGAGTCCTTTGGGAGATGCTAGCGGGGTACAAATAAAGATAATAATAATAATAATAATAATAATAATGATGATGATGATGATGATGATGTAACCAGAGCGCGGACCACCGTGGCCAAGTCAGAATTCCCAAAGTGTGGGCGCATCTGGCGCATAAGTTTTAATTGTGCAAAAGCTCCCCTGACCACTGCCAAGACCTGGGGTTCCAGGCTCAGCGATGAGTCCAGGATCACTCCCAAGCTGCGAACCTGCGTCTTCAGGGGGAGCGTAACCCCGTCTAACACAGGCTGTAACCCTATGCCCTATTCGGCCTTTCGACTGACCAGGAGGACCTCTGTCTTGTCTGGATTTAGTTTCAATCTGTTGGCTCTCATCCAGTCCGTTACAGCGGCCAAGCACCGGTTCAGGACCTGGACAGCCTCCTTAGTATGTTATTTTTTAATTACTCACATTTACCTAAATATTTTCCTGTCCTTCCATGATGCTGTATGACTTGCATCTCTTTAGCGACTGCATAATTGGGTACTATTTCCCCATGACCTTCCCAACACCTTTCAAATTCATTATGTACATGACAGATCTGAATGTTTCTTATTAGATTTTCTTCCTACTTCCAGTGCCCTCGCCACACGATCTTTCTACCAGGGCACTTAATGAGCCCAGTCCAGGCTACAAAATGCTAGGACAAGCTCTATGCTGCACTGCAGAATGCCAAACCAACACATTCAGGGAGAACTTACATTTTCTGACAAAGGCAGGAACCTCCTGGGTGTTCATTCCTGCAAATGAGATATAAAATAGTTTTCATATTTCCCTGGGGTAGCGTACCATTCATTCCACCGGACTGACATGGACTGGGATCCATTAAAAGTTTTAAAACTAATCATCTGCTCAGCGATGAGATTCTTTAACCCACTTGGCAAGGTATTGTCAGGATTCCATCACACTGTCAACACAGCGAGCTTGAGATGGTTTCAGGTATTGCAATTTTTGCAGCTAATAACAATCTAATTCGACTAGATTCACTTCCTACCTGCCAGCTGCCAGGATGCGTTAGATCACGATTGGTAGCAAATACATTTCCAGATGAAGAAAATGTTCAAAATGTGTGTATATATGTGTGTGTGTGTATATATATATATTCTCCTATTATCAGATAACCTAACTGACTGTGTGTGTAAGGAAAAGCTGTTGTGGAAGATTTTTTACAATCTAAAGGCTGAGGAGAAAACTTGTACATGCATGCACTAGTGCGAAGACATTCCTGGTGACTGAAAAATTGTCACCTTTGGTGACAGCTTCGAGACTTTAAGGACTTTATTGCACAATGCAGGGAAACTGACATTAAAGAGAAATTGTTACCTTTGGTGACTGTTCTTATTGGGTTGTTGTAGGCCCTAGGTAATTTTCAACAGTAAGCAAACAGTATTTTGTATTGTTGAAGGCTTTCATGGCCGGAATCACTGGGTTGTTGTAGGTTTTTTCAGGCTATATGGCCATGGTCTAGAGGCATTCTCTCCTGACGTTTCGCCTGCATCTATGGCAAGCATCCTCAGAGGCAGTGAGGTCTGTTGGAACTAGGAAAAAGGGTTTATATATCTGTGGAATGACCAGGGTGGGACAAAGGACTCTTGTCTGTTGGAGCTAGGTGTGAATGTTTCATCTGACCACCTTGATTAGCATATAATGGTCTGACAGAGCCTGGGGCAGACTTTTGTTGAGGGGTGATTAGATGTCCTTGTTTGTTTCCTCTCTGTTGTTGTGCTCTTGTAATTTTAGAGTTTTTTTAATACTGGTAGCCAGATTTTGTTCATTTTCATGGTTTCCTCCTTTCTGTTGAAATTGCCCACCTGCTTCTTGTGGATTTCGATGGCTTCTCTGTGTAGTCTGACATGGTGGTTGTTGGTGTGGTCCAGCATTTCTGTGTTCTCAAATAATATGCTGTGTCCACGTTGGTTCATCAGGTGCTCTGCTATGGCTGACTTCTCTGGTTGAATCAGTCTGCAGGTCCTTTCATGTTCCTTGACTCGTGTTTGGGCAATGCTACTGCGTTTGGTGATCCCTCTGTAGACTTGTCCACAGCTGCATGGTACACAGTAGACTCCTGCAGAAGTGGGAGGATCCCTCTTGTCCTTTGTTGAACTGAGCATTGGTTGGATGTTCTTGGTGGGTCTGTAGATAGTTTGTATGTTGTGTTTCCTCATCAGCTTCCCTCTGCGGTCAGTGGTTCCCTTGATGTATGGCAACAGTCCTTTTCCTCTGGGTGGATCTTGGTCTTGACTCTCGTGGCTTGTTCTTGGTCTTGCAGCTCTTCTGATGCCTGAGGTGGAGTCTCCCTTGGCCTGGAGAGCCCATTTGAGGTGGTTCCGTTCATCTTGGAGGAGGTGGGCTTCGCAGATTCTTTTTGCACAATCCTCCAAGGCTTTAATTTTGCTTCTTTTTTGACTTGGGTGATGGTTGGAGTTTTTCTGAAGCTTGCCATAGATGCAGGCGAAACGTCAGGAGAGAATGCCTCTGGACCATGGCCATATAGCCCGAAAAAACCTACAACAACCCAGTGATTCCGGCCATGAAAGCCTTCGACAATTCTCTTCTTATTGCATGACACTGTGTGAGTCCTAATACCGATCTGCCTCCGCCTCATGATCAAAATATCCTTTGCTAGGTTCTTGTAGGTTTTTCCGGGCTATATGGCCATGTTCTAGAGGCATTTCTCCTGATGTTTCACCTGCATCTATGGCAAGCATCCTCAGAGGTAGTGAGGTCTGATGTCAGGAGGTAGTGAGAGGTAGTGAGGTCTGACGTCAGGAGAAATGCCTCTAGAACATGGCCATATAGCCTGAAAAAACCCACAAGAACCTAGTGATTCCAGCCATCAAAGCCTTCGACAATACATTATCCTTTGCAATTTTGTTTGTGTGTGTGTGCGCGTGTGTGTGAGGAGTGACTTGAGAAACTGCAAGTCGCTTCTCGTGTGAGAGAATTGGCCATCTGCAAGGATGTTAGCCAGGGGACGCCCAGATGTTTTACCATCCTGTGGGAGTCTTTTCTCATGTCCCCACATGAGAAGCTGGAGCTAACAGACAGGAGCTCACCCTGCTCCCCTGATTCAAACCGCTAACCTTTCGGTCAGCAGTCCTGCCGGCACAAGGGCTTAACCCATTGCACCACCAGAGGCAATGAATTTGGGGAATGAATAATCAATAGCTCACAGATCTATAACATTTCTACAACGTTTTGTGCAATGGCTATGTACTACCTTTGCTTTGGCATGCTGGCAGTAAAATGACATCAGAAGGTGGAATTCTCCTTTATTATTATTGTTATACTACATTTATACATGAGCCAACAATGTGATGTGACGGCAAAAAAAAAAGCCAATGGGATTTTGGCCTGCATCAATAGGAGTATAGTGTCTAGTAAGGCTGGGCGGTTTCGTTTCGTTAATTCGTAATTCGTTAATAATTCGTTAAATTTTTTAATAACAAAATGATAACGAACCATTCTGGAGCAATTTTTTTTAAAACGAATTTTTAAATAGTTTTGTAAATGCTTCGTATTTCGTTATTGTATTCGTTTTGTTATTGTTTTGAGGTCGTTTCGTTATTATTTCCGCATGTCTGGGGCAAGTTTTATGGTTGTTTTTTGTTTAATTAGTGAAAAAAAATTATAATATCACACCAACAGTCAACAACAGAGGGAGAGGGAAGCTTCAGAAGGTTTTGGAGGTTTTTTAGCGTATTTCGCGGTCGCGTCCGCCATTAACGAATCGATTCGTTATTGTTTCGGAAATCGATTCGTTAATGTTTTGTAATTTTTTCACATTTACAAAATTTTGTAAATATCGAACTTTTTAAAAGGAAAATTTTGTAATTATTTTAAATATTGAAACAAAAAAAAACCCCAAATACAAATCGATTTTAGAAACAAATTTTTCCGTCGTTACCCAGGCCTAGTGTCTAGAAGTAGGAAAAAGGGTTTATATATCTGTGGAATGACCAGGGTGGGACAAAGGACTCTTGTCTGTTGGAACTAGGTGTGAATGTTTCAACTGACCACCTTGATTAGCATTTGATGGCCTGGCAGTCCCATTGAAATACCACAAGCATGTGGACAATTTCAACAGAAAGGAGGAAACCATGAAAATGACTAAAATCTGGCTACCAGTATTTAAAAAAACTCTAAAATTAGAACAGCACAACAACAGAGAGGAAACAAACAAGGACATCAAATCACCTCTCAACAAAAGATTGCTCCAGGCACTGCCGGGCAATCAAATGCTAATCAAGGTAGTCAGTTGAAACGTTCACACCTAGCTCCAGCAGAAAAGAGTCCTTTGTCCCACCCCGGCCATTCCACAGATATATAAACCCTTTTTCCTAGTTCCAACAGACCTCACTGCCTCTGAAGATGCTTGCCATAGATGCAGGTGAGACGTCAGGAGAAAATGCCTCTAGAACATGGCCTTATAGCCTGAAAAAACCTACAACAACCCAGTGATTCTGGCCATGAAAGCCTTCAACAATACAAAATACTATTTGCTTACTGTTGAGAATTATCTAGGGCCGCCTCTGCAATAATGATATCCTCCAGTATGGATCTGCTATCTGTGATCATGCGACTGCCTTGGAATTGCAGATTCTTGCCACAAAGTCCTAGAACTCCCTCTTGAGGGAGGCGACATTGATTCCTTTGATGTCTTCCCATGATGAATTGAAGACATTTTCATTCAGGCAAGCCGGCAACATATGAGGCAATTTGTCGCAGAAGAGGGATTTAATTGGTTGGGTGGTGCTAATTTCTTTTATTGTTCTATTTTTAATTGTATTTTAATTAGTTTTCATGTCATGTTTTAGAAACAGAATTTTATTACCGTTAACTTCCCAGAGTGCTATTTTTTTTACAGAAAAGAAAGGCATCAGTTACTGGCTTGCATACATATATACTAGGCCTGGGTAACAACGGAAAAAATTGTTTCTAAAATCGATTCGTTTTTTGGGGTTTTTTGTGTTTTGTTATTTAAAATAATTACAAAATTTTCCTTTTAAAAAGTTCGATATTTACGAAATTTTGTAAATGTGAAAAAAATTACAAAACATTAACGAATCGATTTCCGAAACAATAACGAATCGATTCGTTAATGGCGGACGCGACTGTGAAATACGCTAAAAAACCTCCAAAAACTTCTGAAGCTTCCCTCTCCCTCTGTTGTTGACTGTTGGTATGATATTATAATTTTTTTTCACTAATTAAACAAAAAACAACCATAAAACTTGCCCCAGACATGCGGAAATAATAACGAAACGACCTCAAAACAATAATGAAATGAATACAATAACGAAATATGAAGCATTTACAAAACTATTTAAAAATTGTTTTTTTTAAAAAATTGCTCCAGAATGGTTCGTTATCGTTTTGTAATTTAAAAAATTAACGAATTATTAACGAATTACGAATTAACGAAAGGAAACCGCCCAGCCCTACTATCTAAATATTCCACTTCCTCTGCCCTTAAGAAGAATATATACTAGGGCGAGGTTTGAACAATTCGGTACTATGGTGCAAATCGGGCGTTACTGTAACATCCCAAAAAGTGAGAGATGCTGCGTCTGGGGAGAACAAACTGGGGAAGACATGGAACATTTCTTAATTGACTGTCCAGCATACACCGAACTGCGAGGCAGATATTTACAGCCAATATTATCCAACTGCAGGTCCCCCAACAGAAATGATATTCCGACATCCCTCTTGCAAGGGCAGGAAAGATCCAGCATCATCAGAGTAAGCCTTTTTAGTCTGAAAGCTATTAAGAAAAGAGCAGACTTCCTGAAAGAAGAACCAGGAAAATAAGATTCTGACTTATCACCTTGTTGCCTTGTTTTTTTACTCGTGTTTACTCGTGTTTTATTTTGAAATGGCCATATGACTGATCAAATAAATAAATATTATTATAGTGACTGTTGAAACATTTTTTTAATTGATCCCACATTCTTAGTAGACAGCAAAGCAATGAAGAGCCTGCCAGACAAAAGACAGCAACCTCAATTCAGCATCACAAAAATGTCTGAGCACAGAGAGATTCAACAGCAGGCTTTGAAGCACTAAGTACTCAAAGCTCTGCTGGATGCGTGAACCCTCATATTGCAGAGATCGAAAGACATTCAGCCGGACTCAATAGTCTCTCAGCATTTTTGCATCTGCTGATGATGCTCCTTGCAAAAAAACAATAATTGCAAACCTCATATGGAGCATTCACATCTCTGTGGTGCTCAGGAGTCATTTGTCAGAAATGAAGTGCATTCCAAACGAGTCTACCTATTTTAAAGTATGAACAGAGTAAGATCATTTTAAAAATATGCACAAACACACACCAGTCACTGGGGACACGTTACATAGATTAGACAAACTGCAGAAGCAAATGTACCAATTAGGGGGAAATACATTAAAATGTATGTGGGATTTCAGTATGGTAAGAGAACACCAATTCCCACAATCCATTATTGAAACCATGAAAACAGCTGGAGGGATTTAGCAAAACAGCGAAAATGTTGAAACAGAGACAACAGACCTTTGCATACCATATTTTTTCTCCCACCAGAGAATGACTGAGCTACCTACCTATCTATCTATCTATCATCCATCCACCCATCTATATATCTATCCTGTCATGCCTTCAGAAAAGCTTGCAAATACTTGGATGTGAGCAGAATGTGTAATCATCCCAGATTGCTGTTTCAATTGTTTTAGCTCCAACAAAATGTACACAATGAAACACATCTGATTTTGTGAATGCATGCTGCTATGTATTTTATTTTATTTTGGAGCATCCTCTTTCTCTCTGTTTTCATTTTTGCTGTTGGGAATAATAATAATAACTAGCTGTCCCCAGCCAGGCGTTGCTGTGGCCCAGTCTGGTGATCTGGAAAATAAAGTAATGAGAAAGTGTTGGTTTCTAATATATGTAATGTCTTGATGCTTGTGGGTAAACAGTAGGCCTGGGTAACAACGGAAAAATTTGTTTCTAAAATTGATTTGAAATTGAGGTTTTTTTTGTTTCGATATTTAAAATAATTACAAAATTTTCCCTTAAAAAAGTTCGGTATTTACGAAATTTCGTAAATATTTACGAATCGATTCGTTAAGATGGCGCCCGCGTTGGCGCATGCGCAAAGCATTTACGAAATTTCGTTATTTATATGCATCGTAATAACGAATCGATTCGTTAAGATGGCGCACCGCGTTAGCGCATGCGCAAAAGGCATTTACAAAATTTCGTTATTCGTGCTAATTGCACTGTATTATATTATATAGCACTTTGTGTTGGCAAAAGGAGCGCACTGGTTGGAACTACACAAATAATGAGTGAGCACTGTATTATATAGCACTTTGTGTTGGCAAAAGGAGCGCACTGGTTGAAACTACACAAATAATGAGCGAGCACTGTATTATATAGCACTTTGTGTTGGCAAAAGGAGCGCACTGGTTGAAACTACACAAATAATGAGCGAGCACTGTATTATATAGCACTTTGTGTTGGCAAAAGGAGCGCACTGGTTGGAACTACACAAATAATGAGCGAGCACTGTATTATATAGCACTTTGTGTTGGCAAAAGGAGCGCACTGGTTGAAACTACACAAATAATGAGCGAGCACTGTATTATATAGCACTTTGTGTTGGCAAAAGGAGCGCACTGGTTGGAACTACACAAATAATGAGCGAGCACTGTATTATATAGCACTTTGTGTTGGCAAAAGGAGCGCACTGGTTGGAACTACACAAATAATGAGCGAGCACTGTATTATATAGCACTTTGTGTTGGCAAAAGGAGCGCACTGGTTGAAACTACACAAATAATGAGCGAGCACTGTATTATATAGCACTTTGTGTTGGCAAAAGGAGCGCACTGGTTGGAACTACACAAATAATGAGCGAGCACTGTATTATATAGCACTTTGTGTTGGCAAAAGGAGCGCACTGGTTGGAACTACACAAATAATGAGCGAGCACTGTATTATATAGCACTTTGTGTTGGCAAAAGGAGCGCACTGGTTGGAACTACACAAATAATGAGCGAGCACTGTATTATATAGCACTTTGTGTTGGCAAAAGGAGCGCACTGGTTGGAACTACACAAATAATGAGCGAGCACTGTATTATAGCACTTTCTGTTGGCAAAAGGAGCGCACTGGTTGGAACTACACAAATGACAAACGCACACACAGGCACACAGGCACACAAGATTCTTTTCTTTTTTTAGAATATTTTTTGATTTTTTTTTAAGAATAAAAGAAAGGTATTTTTCAAAAATATTTAAAAATGGAAACTTAACAAATTAACAAAAACCGCCCTTGCTCTCCCAACAACAGAATTAAGGAATTAAGGAATCAATGCAAGGAAATCCAGCTTAGCCAGCCAACCAAGCCAATGCAAGCCAATGCAAGCCAATGCAAGCCAATGCAAGCCAATGCAAGCCGCCCTCCCGGACCTCCCTTCTCCCTCGCCTCTGCAACAATGAGCAAAGCGGCCACGCGGAGCCGCTTTTAAAGGGCTTCCCGGCCAATCAAAATCAGCCACGGTGCACTGCTTGGGTACTTGGGAGCGCCGGATTGGCTCCCAGGCACCAGCATCCTCCATCCCATTTCCGAAACGGGCGGAAGCTCATAAAAAGGATGGAGGATGCCGTTTCATTATTGAAAAACCCTTCCGGGTTTGAAAAAATGTTTTGTAATCATTTTGTAATTGCTAAAAATAACGAATATTTAACGAATTACAAAATTAACGAACGAAACCGCCCAGGCCTAGTAAACAGTATTTCTTGCGGTTTCTTTGTCAGTGTTGATGTGGAGAGTGTCTGGTTTGCCTACTCTGGAACATGCAACATATCATTGTCCTTCTTTAGAGGTCCCTTTCAAATCTATGATACTATATCTCTCTGTGTGTGAATCGTATCTATCTATCTCTCTATATCAATGGCTGACTTGCTCTTTGTCAGGAGGACTTTGATTACGTTTTCTTGCCCTGATGAAGGGAGTTGGATTGGATGGCCTTAAGTATTTTCTGTTGGTCATGGGGGTTCAGTGTAGAAAGTTTGCCCCGATTTTGTCATTCATAGGGTTCAGAACGCTCTTTGATTGTAGGTGAACTAGGAATCCCAGTGACTACAACTCCCAGATCTCAAGGTCTATTTCCCCCAAACTCCATCTGTGTTCATATTTGGGCATATTGAGTGCTTATACCAAGTTTGGTCCAGACCCATCATTGTTTGAGTCCACAGTGCTCTCTGGATGTAGGTGAACTGCAACTCCCAAACTCAAGGTCAATGCCCACCAAGCCCTTCCAGTATTTTCTGATGGTCGTGGGAGTTCTGTGTGCCAAGTTTGGTTCAATTCCATCGTTGATGGAGTTCAGAATGGTCTTTGATTGTAGGTGAACTATAAATCCCAGCAACTACAACTCCCAAATGACAAAATCATAATTTTTTGAGTGATGGACACTCCTTGTGTTGTGAGACGTTTTGTTGCCAAATTTGGTGTGATTTTGTTCATTGGTTCTTTTGTTTTTAAGGCACTCATTATGCACAGAGAATTTTATATATATATAGATAATAATAATAATAATAATAATAATAATAATAATAATAATAATAGGAGACGGAGGGCCTGATTCTGGCAGCCCAAAAACAAGTCATTAGAACCAATGACATCAAAACCAGAATTGAAAAGTTGACAACAGATCCCAAGTGTAGACTCTGCAAGGAAGCAGATGAAACAATAGATCCCATCCTCAGCTGCTGCAAGAAGATCGCACAGACAAACTACAAGCAGAGGCACAACACCGTTGCTCAGGTGATTCATTGGAACTTGTGCCACAAATACCATTTGCCTGCGACAAAGAACTGGTGGGATCACAAGCCAGAAAAGGTTACAGAGAATGAACACGCCAAACTCCTCTGGGACATCCGGATTCAAACAGACAGAGTTTTGAAGCATAATACTCCTGGCCTCACAATCGTGTTAAAAAACAAAGGATGGTGATTGTTTCCCTGCAATCCCAGGTGACAGCAGGATTGCAGAGAAACAACGGGAAAAGCTGACACGATATGAGGATTTAAAGATCAAACTGCAAAGACTGTGGCACAAGCCAGTCAAGGGGGTCCCAGTGGTGATCGGCACACTGGGTGCAGTGACTAAAGACCTTGGCCTGAACTTAAACACAATTGACGCTGACAAGATTACTATTTGCCAGTTGCAGAAGACCACCTTACTGGGATCTGTACGCATCATTTGCTGATACATCACACAGTCCTAGACACTTGGGAAGTGTCCGACATGTGATCCAATTCAACGGCCAGCAGAGTGTCTGCTGTGGACTCATCTTGTTGTGTTTCAATTAATAATAATAATAATAATAATAATAATAATAATATAATAATAATAATACAGTCCTACACACTTGGGAATTGTTCGACATGTGATTCAATTCAACAGCCAGCAGAATGTCTGTTGTGGACTTCTCTTGTTGTGTTTCAATTAATAATAATAATAATAATAATAATAATAGTAATAGTAATAATACATCACACAGTCCTAGACACTTGGGAAGTGTCCGACATGTGATCCAATTTAACGGCCAGCAGAGTGCCTGCTGTGGACTCATCTTGTTGTGCTTCAAATAATAATAATAATAATAATAATAATAATAATAATAATAATAATAATAATACATCACACAGTCCTAGACACTTGGGAATTGTCCGACATGTGATCCAATACAAGAGCTAGCAGAGTGTCTGTTCTGGACTCATCTTGTTGTGTTTCAAATAATAATAATAATAATAATAATAATAATAATACATCACACAATCCTAGACACTTGGGAAGTGGACTCATCTTGTTGTATTTCAAGTAATTATAATAATAATCTTTATTTATACTTCACCACCATCTCCCGAAAGGGGACTCGAAGTGGCTAACATGAGGCCAAGCCCAAAATTGCAATACAACAAAGCAAAATACAAAGAAGCAAAATACCATCAAAATAAAAACATGAAATGACAAAATAAAATAAACATGCAGGAGTAGATTGAATTCTCTATTGAGGTTTGCTATTGGAGAAAAAAAAGCCAAACATAGAAATGGCAAATATGTCCCTATTTGAATCCCTGCAATATGAGAAGTACAACCTTGTTTTCTCTTTTATTAATTTTTCAACAAGGTACAACATGAAATGAGAACACTTCTTAACCAAAATTGATCGGTAGCATTTGAATATGGCTTTGACTTGCAGTTTACTCAGAATGTCTTGTTTGCAGCTGCCAGGAACATCATTATCCAGAGTACAACAAGTGCAAATTACAAAGAAAACAAAATTACTGTTGTATGGACATATAATGAAGCAATGCCCATAGGAGCATCTGAAATCAATTACATTATATGCAGGGTCCTTATTTGGATGACTCAAGATTCCCCCTGGTATCATAATTTCTTCTTGTAATACAATACTACGTGGACTTGATGAAGACCTTTATAGTTCAGGCTTTTCAGAGCTCATCTTCATTAGGCAAGGTCAGTCCAGTGTAAATTTGTCCTGGTGTAGTCCCAGATTTGGCACATACATGCCAAGTTTAGGGCTTATTTTCCAGACAACTTCTGCTGAGGTAGACTGTCATCTCCTCTGTGGTGCTGGCCATGGTGCTGAACTTGAGAACTTGGCTGGTACAGTCTAGGGCTGTCCAACCACGGAAAAATTTGTTTCTAAACTCGATTCGTTTTTAGGGGGTTTTTGCGTTTCGTTATTTAAAAGAATTCCGAAATTTTTCTTTAAAAAAGTTCGATATTTACGAAATTTCGTAATATTACGAATCAATTTCGAAACAATTACGAATCGATTTGTTAATGGCGGACGCGACAGCGCAATACGCTAAAAAAAACCTCCAAATGGGACAGGGGGAACTTCTGAAGCTTCCCTCTCCCTCTGTTGTTGACTGTTGGTGTGATAATTATATATATTTTTTCACTGATTAAACAAACAACAACTATAAAACTTGCACCAGACATGCGGAAATAATAACGAAACGATTTCAAAATGATTTCGAAACGATTTCGAAACAATTACGAAACAATTACGAAACGAATTGAAAAATTCGTTTCGATTTTTAGTTGCTCCTGAATGGTTCAATATCACTTCGTTATCAAAAAATAACAAATTAATAACGAATTACGAAATTAACGAACTAAACCGCCCAGCCCTAGTACAGTCACCTCTGTTGATATCAGAATGGGGCACACACAAGATTGATGGTAATAATAATAATAATAATAATAAGAAGAAGAAGAAGAAGAAGAAGAAGAAGAAGAACAACAACAACAACAACAACATGAGGAAGAACAAAGCCATTAGAACAAATGCCATCAAAACCAGAATTGAAAAGTTGACGGCAAATGTAGACTCTGCAAGGAAGTAGATAAAACAGTAGATCACATCCTCAGCTGTTGCAAGAAGATCGCACAGACAGATTACAAGCAGAGGCATAACACCATTGCTCAGATGATTCATTGGAACTTGTGCCACAAATACCATCTACCTGTGACAAAGAACTGGTGGGATCACAAGCCGGAAAAAGTTACAGAGGATGAACAAGTCAAGCTACTCTGCGACTTCTGAATTCAGACAGACAGAGTTCTAGAGCACAGTACTCCTGACCTCACGATCATGTTAAAAAACAAAGTATGGATCGTTGATGTTGCAATCCCAGGTGAAGCAGGATTGAAGAGAAACACCTGTAAAAGCTGACACGATATGAGGATTTAAAGATCAAGAGGATTTAAAGATTTACTGGCACAAGCCAGTAAAGGTGGTCCCAGTGGTGATCGGCACACTGGGTACAGTGCCTAAAGACCTTGGCCTGCACTTAAACACAATCAGTGCTGATGAAATTACCATCTGCCAGCTGCAAAAGGACACCCCATTGGCACACATTATTTGCCAATTCATCACATAGTCCTTGACACTTGGGAAGTGTCCGATGTGTGATCCAATACAACAGCCAGCAGAGTGATCTTGTCTGCTGTGAAATCAACTTGTGTTTCAAATAATAATAATAATAATTAATAATAATAATAATTAATAATAATAATAATAATAATAATAATAATTTTATATTATCTACATCTCCTCACAGCAAAGTACAATCTACTTCAAACACACAGATCAAACACAATACCCTTAGAATGCATCTATTAAAATAGATACAACAAGTTTGTGTTTTTCCTGCATGGAAGAGGTTTGGATGGACTGTGTGGTCTCTTCCAATGCTTTGATTCTATGAAACCCCCAATGCTAATACAATTTAAAGTTTGAATTCATAGTTTAAAATTGACTGAGCAGCCCTTTTGGAAGAGAAAGTCTGTTTTACATTCTGAAGGTTCATTTAGCTGCTGAATCTGTTGTGACAGGTCATTCTAAAAGGGCAGCCAATGAACCTCGGATAACAGTTGCCAGTTGATATTATTATCTTTTTACTTTATTATTGATCTATTGAGGGAACTCTGATATGACAGAAGTCTTCACCTAGATCAGTGTTTTGTGAAGGGTTGTCAAAGGGGTTGCCAAAGACCATCAGAAAACAGTATTTTCTGTTGGACAGAAGTTCTGTTTGTGTGGGAGGTTTGGCCCAATTCCATCATTGGTGGGGTACAGAATGCTCTTTAATTGTAGGTGTACTATAAATCCCAGCAACTACAACACCCAAATGTCAAGGTCTATTTTCCCCAAACCCCACCAGTGTTCACATTTGGCCATATTGAATATCCATGCCAAGTTTGGTCCAGATCCATCATTGTTTGAGTCCACAGTGCTCTCTAGATATAGGAGAACTCTAATTCCAAAACTCAAGGCCAATACCTATCAAACCCTTCCAGTATTTTCTGTTGGTCATGGGGGTTCAATGTACCAAGTTTGGTTCAATTCCATCATTGGTGGAGTTCAGAATACTCTTTGATTGTAGGTGAACTATAAATCCCAGCAACTACAACTTCCAAATGATAAAATCGACCCTCCCCAACCCCACCAGCATTCAATTTTGGGTGTACCACATATTTTTGCCAAATTTCAACTAGCGAATGAAAATACATTCTGAATATTAGATGTTCACATTATGATTCATAAGAATAGCAAAAATACAGTTATGAAGAAAAATAATGTTATGGTTGGGGGTCACCACAACATGAAGAACTGTATTAAGGGGTCGCTGCATTAGGAATGTATTGTTGAAGGCTTTCATGGCCGGAATCACTGGGTTGTTGTAGGTTTTTCGGGCTATATGGCCATGTTCTAGAGGCATTCTCTCTTGACATTTCGCCTGCATCTATGGCAAGCAACCTCAGAGGTAGTGAGGTCTGTTGGAACTAGGAAAAAGGGTTTATATATCTGTGGAATGATCAGGGTGGGACAAAGGACTCTTGTTTGTTGGAGCTAGGTGTGAATGTGTCATCTGACCACCTTGATTAGCATATAATGGCCTGACAGTGCCTGGAGCAAACTTTTGTTGAGAGGTGATTAGATGTCCTCGTTTGTTTCCTCTCTGTTGTTGTGCTGTTGTAATTTTAGAGTTTTTTAATACTGGTAGCCAGATCGTGTTCATTTTCATGGTTTCCTCCTTTCTGTTGAAATTGTCCACATGATTGTGGATTTCAATGGTTTCTCTGTGTAGTCTGACATGGGGATTTTGAGAGTGGTCCAGCATTTCTGTGTTCTCAAATAATAGGCTTTCCTGGACATCTAATTATGCTGTCCTTTTGCCTAGTTCCAACAGACCTCACTACCTCTGAGGATGCTTGCCATAGATGCAGACGAAACGTCAGGAGAGAATGCCTCTAGACCATGGCCATACAGCATGAAAAAAACTACAACAACCCACTGCATTAGGAATGTTGGGAATCACTGTCCTAGAGAAGATTGTAATCTCAAAGTGAATGCTCTTCCTTGTGTTGTTTAAATGAAGAGAATAGGTTGAAACTAAAACTTGATGTTATGATGCTTGTTTCTTCATAAATTCCTTTTACCCTTCCTGATTGAATATCTATATGCAGGGGCGGCTCGTCCATTACGCGAAGTAAGCGGTCGCAGAACATTTTTTTTGCCAGGGGCGCAGAGGCGCCTCTGTAAATGCCCCTCGACCGCCACTTGAGGAGCGCCCCCTCAGCTCACGACAGCCCTAGCAGTCCGGGGGGAGCCTCAGCTTTCTTGCCTCGCTGCCGGGCGATCCTCTTCCCAAAGGGGCCGGGCCCTTGAGCCTTGCCTAGCCCCTCTCGTTCCTGCTCCACCCAGCCACCGGGTGCGCAAGCAGAGCCGGCGCCCAATCGTTTTCCGCGTTTGATCCCTTCTCCATGACCGGCTCCCTTTCCCAATCCCCCGGCGCTCCACCCGCCTCCTCTCCTCTCCCCAATCCCCGGGTGGGCCAAGGGGCGGAGCCTCCTCGCCTGGCCCGCTTCAGGTCCGGAGGCGTGTCTGAAGATCCAAGAGAGAGAGAGAGAGCCCCTCCGGCTGGAGGTATCTCCCACCTCCGCTCCCTCCTTTGTTTTTGCACCTACCTTCAGGAAAGGTGGACATCTCCACCTCTGTCTCTCTCTCTCTCTCTCTTGGTCCCAATGGCTGAGAAGAAAGTCAGGAGAAGAGGTGACTTTTGGTGCACATGCTGGGGTCTTCAGGCACGCCTCCGGACCCAAAGTGGGCCAGGCAAGGGAGCAAGTGTGGCAAGTGTAGTTACTGGGATGTATAGTTCACCTACAATCAAAGAGCATTCTGGACTCCACCAAAGATGGAATTGAACCAAATATGGCATACAGAACTACCACGATGAACAGAAAATATATATCAATGATAGGTTGGGGGGGGGGGGGCACCAAAATACTGTTTGCTTACCGTTGAAAATTACCTAGGGCTGCCTCTGTCTGTATGCACACCTACATGCCAATTGGAAAAATGATTTAGGGAAAACCAGGTCATATGGACACTCCAACCAGAAGCCACTGTAATATTTGCTTCTGCCAGTTTTATAAACAAGCACCACAGGGCACTGCAGTGTGGAACAAACAAACTTTATTACAGCTCTTACTCCAACCGCTATCAAAACAGCTACAGCCCTACATTTTCCTACTCTGCTGGTGTTCCCCAAAACTGCTTCCCTTCCTGCATTTACTCAACTAACCATTTGGTTTCTACTGACATTACAGTAATTCAAATGATTGCAGCTGAAGATTTTGCAGCAGCTGTGGCCATAGAAATGGCTGCCATCTTATAAAGCTCTCACTTGGGAATAATCAAAACCCTTTTGCAAGTGTTGAACTTTCTGTGTATTGAATAAGTTCTGTTTCCATTCCGTGAACATTTTTGGTGGGTAACCATAAATCAAGCAAAAGTCATATAATAATACCAGGATTCCCCACTGAATTACTCTCACTCTGCAGCTGTTTGAACCTGGCTGTTTAATGGCCATCCAAAATAATTCTGAAAGTGTACAGATGCAATACAGTAAGAAAGAGAACAATTTCCAAATACAGAAGGCAGAAACTTGGAAGTGTCTAACAGAGAGAATCAAAACTTCTTAGTTGTCTTTTTGATCAATGATGATGTGTCATGTATCATGTTCTGCTGTTTATTTTTTTTATTTATTGTGTCATCAGCAACCAGTCCATTGTATTTATTTATTTACTTTATTTACTTTATTTGTATACCGCTGTTCTCAGCCCTTAGGCGACTCACAGCGGTTAACAACAAGAACAGCAAAAATTCAGTGCTACAACAACACAGTATATAAAAAACAATTAACATCATAAACACATTAAACAGTTAACAACAATAACCATCCACTGGCGTCTCATAACTAAAAACATGATCCAGATTCGTCATCCATTGTTCCATTCCTATGTTCATTACACTCATTGCACTGTCTATTCAAATACCTGTTCAAATAACCAGTTTTTCTTTTTCTTCCGGAATACCTTTAATGATGGAGCCAATCTAATGTCCGTGGGAAGGGCGTTCCACAGCCGAGGGGCCACCACCGAGAAGGCCCTATCTCTCGTCCTCGCCAGCCGTGCTTGTGAAGCAGGCGAGATCGAGAGCAGGGTCTCCCCGGAAGATCTCAAAGCCCTAGTGGGTTCATAGGCAGAGATGCGATCAAATAGGTAACTTGGGCTAGAACCGTTTAGGGCAGTGGTTCTCAACCTGGGGTCCCCAGATGTTTTTGGCCTACAACCCCCAGAAATCCTAGCCAGTTTACCAGCTGTTAAGGATTTCTGGGAGTTGGAGGCCAAAAACATCTGGGGACTCCAGGTTGAGAACCACTGGTTTAGGGCTTTATAGGCCAACGCCAGCACTTTGAATTGAGCCCGGTAGCAAATTGGTAGCCAGTGGAGCTGGCGCAACAGGGGGGTTGTATGCTCCCTGCGTTCAGCTCCTGTTAGAATCATGGCTGCCGAACGTTGGACCAATTGGAGCTTCCGAGCTGTCTTCAAAGGCAACCCCATGTAGAGAGCGTTGCAGTAGTCTAATCGGAATGTAACCAGAGCGTGGACAACCGTGGCCAAGTCAGACTTCCCAAGGTACGGGCGCAGCTGGCGCACAAGCTTTAGCTGTGCAAATGCTCCCCTGGTCACCGCCGAGAACTGGGGCTCCAGGCTCAGCGATGAATCCAAGATCACACCCAGACTGCGAACCTGCGTCTTCAGGGGGAGTGCGACCCCATCCAACACAGGCTGTAACCCTATGCCCTGTTCGGCCTTACGACTGACCAGGAGTGCCTCTGTCTTGTCTGGATTCAGTTTCAATTTGTATTACATTTCTAACAGAACAAAACAAACAAACAGATTTAAAAAACCCACAAATTTTGCAAACTTGGTAGTTGATTAAATGTCTTTTGACCAGTATCTGGCCACTTGGAGTGCCTCTGGTGTTGCCGCAAGAAGGTCCTCCATTGTGCACGTGGCAGGTTGCATTGCAGCAGGTGGTCTGTGGTTTGCTCTTCTCCACACTCGCATGTCATGGATTCCACTTTGTAGCCCCATTTCTTAAGATTGGCTTTGCATCTCGTGGTGCCAGAGCGCAGTCTGTTCAGCGCCTTCCAAGTCGCCCAGTCTTCTGTGTGCCCAGGAGGAAGTCTCTCATCTGGTATCACCCATGGATTGAGGTTCTGGGTTTTAGCCTGCCACTTTTGGACTCTCGCTTGCTGGGATGTTCCAGCGAGTGTTTCCGTAGATCTAAGAAAACTATTTCTTGATTCTTGATACAATTGGATGTCTCATAATAAATGTGACTAGGCAATAGTCCATTTTCAAAGAACAGATTAACTACTTGCATGGAAACAAACTGGCTTGCATTTTGAACATGGAATTGTGCCTGCTTTATTAAGAGCAGCCAGGAATGTTCAGTGTTTACCCAGTTTTATCTTTCTGAACTTTACATACAGTTGTTGTAGTCAAATGTGCACAACATGTGATAAATTCCAAATAGATTTGCATTCTGGCTTGAGTTGTTTCTAAAATCCTCCTCACCTGTATTTCTCCCTAGCTTTTGGCAGTGCAAATTAGGTGTTATTCAGGGAGGGTTTCATGTATCCCAAATCTTTCATAGCTCGAATGCATCTGAATGTCATACTGTCCATTGCATATGTGCAAGCTGGACTGACTTCAACTACTACTGGTTTCTCCCTCCCCGCTCCTATACAGATAATAATAATAATAATAATAATAATAATAATAATAATAATAATTTATTACTTACTTTACTTACTTTACTTAGGCGATCCCTCGTTGGACGAGTAAGATGGTTTTCCATTATGGGTTTCCTTTTGGTTTCGTATGTGGCTGTGGAGCCCTATTCTTGCTCTGCATCTTCTTCCGCAGTGTGGGCATTGGTTTCCAGGTGGAAGGCGGTCCTGGTCAGGGTTGGCTTGACGCGCCTTCCTCCTGGCACGTTTCTCTCTTTCACCCTCCACTCGTGCGTTCTCGAATTCTACAGCACTGCTGGTCACAGCTGACTTCCAGCTGGAGCGCTCAAGGGCCAGGGCTTCCCAGTTCTCAGTGTCTATGCCAGAGATTTTAAGGTTGGCTTTGTGCCCATCTTTCAATCTCTTTTCCTGTCCACCAACATTCCATTTTCCAAGTTCAGAGTAGAGCAACTGTTTTGGGAGACGGTGGTCAGGCATCCGGACAATGTGGCCAGCCCAGCGGAGTTGATGTTGGAGGACCATCGCTTCAATGCTGGTGGTGTTTGCTTCTTCCAGCACGCTGACTTTTGTCTGCTTGTCTTCCCAAGATATTTGCAGGATTTTCCGGAGGCAGCGCTGATGGAATCGTTCCAGGAGTTGCTTGTGATGTCTGTAGACAGTCCACGTTTTGCAGGCATATAGCAGGGTTGGGAGGACAATAGCTTTATAGACAAGCACCTTGGTATCCCTACGGATGTCCCAGTCCTCAAACACTCTCTGCTTCATTCGGGAAAATGCTGCACTTGCAGAGCTCAGGCGGTGTTGTATTTCGGCGTCAATGTTGACTTTGGTGGAGAGGTGGCTGCCAAGGCAGCGGAAATGGTCAACATTTTCTAATGCTACACCATTAAGCTGTATCTCTGGCATTGGGGTACATTTGGCATTTATACCCCACCACCATCTCCCCAACGGGGACGTGGGGCAGCTTACATGAGGCCAAGCCCAGACAACATATTACAGCAAAATAAAACCAAAACCAGTATTCCCATACAAAAAAAACATTGGTCATATCATAACTTGAATCAAAGGCCTGGGAGCCTTCGGTGGCACAATGGGTTAAACCCTTGTGCCGACAGGACTGAAGGCCAACAGGTTGGAGGTTCAAGTCTGAGGAGAGCATGGATGAGCTCCCTCTGTCAGCTCCAGCTTCCCATGTCAGGACATTTATTATTATTTATTTATTTACAGTATTAATATTCCGCCCTTCTCAGGGACTCAGGGCAGATTACAATGTACACATATATGGCAAACATTCAATGCCAAAGACACACAACAGATATAGACAGACAGTCAGAGGCTATTTAACATTTCTGGCTGCCAGGGGAGCTGTCGCTTTCATCGTCCATCTTCAACACTGATGAAGTACTTCTGTATTCCCACCATTTATGGGCTCATAAATTATTTAAATTAGCCTCCCCACACATAGGTGGTACCTAATTTTCCTACTTGACAGATGCAACTGTCTTTCGGGTTGCAAAGGTATACAATTGGTTGGAAGCTCACTCAGACCCGGGCTGGCTTCGAACACATGACCTTTTGGTCAGAAATGATCTTAATGCAGCTGACTTCCAGCCACACAAGTGAGTTCCAAAGATGCCAGGCACAAAAGTGTCCCTTTTCATCAAGCTGGTAGCCAAACATATTCCTGAAATATTCTATATGTTATAGGACATGTATGAATGAAAATGAGGAATGGTCTCAAGGTAGTTGTGGAAGTTGGAATGATGTGTCTCTTTTCCACTTTCTCTCTCTTTCTTGCATGCAAACACACACACACACACAAGTGAGTTCCAAAGATGCCAAAGAGAAAAGCATCCCTTTTCATCAAGCTGGTAGCCAAACATATTCTTTAAATATTCCATATGATACAGGACATGTATGAATGGAAATGAGGAATGGTCTCGTGGAAGTTGGAATGACGTATCTCTTTTCCACTTTCTCTCTCTCTCTTACACACACACACACACACACACACGTGAGTTCAAAAGGTGCCAGGCACAAAAGCATCCCTTTTCATCAAGCTGGTAGCCAAACATATTCCTGCAATATTCCACATGATACAGGACATGTATGAACGAAAATGAGGAATGGTCTCGTGGAAGTTGGAATGACGTATCTCTTTTCCACTTTCTCTCTCTCTCTTACACACACACACACACACTCGTGAGTTCAAAAGATGCCAGGCACAAAAGCATCCCTTTTCATCAAGCTGGTAGCCAAACATATTTCTGAAATATTCCATATGATACAGGACATGTATGAACGAAAATGAGGAATCGTCTCGTGGAAGTTGGAATGACGTATCTCTTTTCCACTTTCTCTCTCTCTCTTACACACACACACACACGTGAGTTCAAAAGGTGCCAGGCACAAAAGCATCCCTTTTCATCAAGCTGGTAGCCAAACATATTCCTGCAATATTCCATATGATACAGGACATGTATGAACGAAAATGAGGAATCGTCTCGTGGAAGTTGGAATGACGTATCTCTTTTCCACTTTCTCTCTCTCTCTTACACACACACACACACACACACACGTGAGTTCAAAAGGTGCCAGGCACAAAAGCATCCCTTTTCATCAAGCTGGTAGCCAAACATATTCCTGCAATATTCCACATGATACAGGACATGTATGAACGAAAATGAGGAATGGTCTCGTGGAAGTTGGAATGACGTATCTCTTTTCCACTTTCTCTCTCTCTCTTACACACACACACACACACTCGTGAGTTCAAAAGATGCCAGGCACAAAAGCATCCCTTTTCATCAAGCTGGTAGCCAAACATATTTCTGAAATATTCCATATGATACAGGACATGTATGAACGAAAATGAGGAATCGTCTCGTGGAAGTTGGAATGACGTATCTCTTTTCCACTTTCTCTCTCTCTCTTACACACACACACACACGTGAGTTCAAAAGGTGCCAGGCACAAAAGCATCCCTTTTCATCAAGCTGGTAGCCAAACATATTCCTGCAATATTCCATATGATACAGGACATGTATGAACGAAAATGAGGAATCGTCTCGTGGAAGTTGGAATGACGTATCTCTTTTCCACTTTCTCTCTCTCTCTTACACACACACACACACACGTGAGTTCAAAAGGTGCCAGGCACAAAAGCATCCCTTTTCATCAAGCTGGTAGACAAACATATTCCTGAAATATTCCATATGTTACAGGACATATATGAATGAAAATGATGAATGGTCTCGTGGAAGTTGGAATGATGTATCTCTTTTCCACTTGTATTTGCTAGATAGTAAAATGGCATTAAGGAGGGAGTATTTATATAGAGGTGTGCCATTTCCATGCATTCAAAATAGTGACAATGAGTGGGTTGTTGTAGGTATTTCGGGCTATACGGCCATGTTCTAGAAGCATTCTCTCCTGACGTTTCACCTGCATCTATGGCAAGCATTCTCAGAGGATACTTGCCATAGATGCAGGTGAAATGTCAGGAGAGAATGCTTCTAGAACATGGCCATATAGCCCAAAAAACCTACAGCAACCCAGTGATTCCAGCCATGAAAGCCTTCGACAATGCAGTGACAATGAGCTTGGTAGTTTCATTTGTGGAGGTGGGTAGGATGGGGAAAATAGGGATAATGTCTATACCTAAGTCTGTTATCGCATTGATTTGTTTGCTTCCCTGTTAGGCACCCTCCAGATGCTTTCCTGGTGATTTAATTAGACTTTCAATGGCTATAAGGTCAATGACTTGCTGATTCAGCACATATCTCTTTATAGTGCTTAGCATTGACCTCTCAAATTACACAAAGATAAGCAGCAGTCCTGAAACAGCTTGTGCAATAATGTGTACATTTAAGGTCAGTTTAGACCTATTGATTTCAGGTGATTTAGTATGCTGTGGTCTCTGAAGCTCTGGCTGTTTTGTGCAGAAAATTAAATTCAAATACAGTACTACGTATTTTCATTTTATACTAGCTTGGGTACCCGGTGTTGCCTGGGTTATTTGAAAAAGTCATTTTTTTTTATTTTACAAAATGCATAACATTCTGGGCGAACTACAACTCACATCATGGCAGGTTAACCCCCTGACACCCCATCAGTACTTAGGTTGTCATGTTGTGCAAGCTTGCTCTAGATCAGTGGTTCTCAACCTGGGGGTCGCGACCCCCAAGGGGGTCGTTTGGCCATTTTGGAGGGGTCATAAGGCCACCTCCTTTGGCTCTGCCCCCAAGGCTTTGGCCTCCGTACCTCAAGGCTTTGCACAAAGCCACCCTTGCCTGCTTTGTATTCTCGCCGGCTGGCAAGGGCGAGAGCCAATTTGAGGGCTCCATCACATGAGGCCTGGCCTCTCTCAATGCCTCCCTTGCCTGTCTTGCCTGCCTCACACTCTCAAAAATAATTTTATGGTTGGAGGTCACCACAACATGAGGAACCATATTTAGGGGTCACGGTGTTAGAAAGGTTGAGAACCACTGCTCTAGATGCATCATCGGTGGAGTCCTCTGGCTGCAGCATAAACTACAACTCCCACCATGGTGAGTCAGTCCCCTCAAACCCCTACAGTAGGTTCAGTTGGTCATGGGGGTTCTGTGTGCCAAGTTTGGTCTTGGTCTATTGTCGGTGGCAGTCACAGTGTCTACAGATGTAGGTGAACTACAACTCCCAGAAATGAAGGTCGGTTCCCCTCAAACCGCTCCACTATGTTCAGTTTTCTTGGGGGTTCTGTGTGTCAAGTTTGATTCAGGTCCATTGTTGGTAGGGGCCACAGATTCTCTGGTTGTAGGAGAACTACAACTCTCAAAAATCAAGGTCAATCCCTCCAAAACCCCTCCAGTAATCAAATTTGGGCCTATGAGGTATGTGTGCCAAGTTTGGGTCCACAATATGCTCTGGATGTAGTTGAGTGCCAAATGTGGTCCAGGTCTATTGTCGGTGGGAGTCACAGTGCTCTGTCTTGATGCAGGGTGAACTACAATATCCATTATGTTGAGTCAGTCCCCCAAACCCCTCCAGTATGTTCAGTTGCTGATCAATTCCTCTCTATCTGCTGTGCACCATAGGAAAGGGTAGAATAGGGTTAAGGGAGAGGCAGTGGGTGGGGTCAGAAACACTGGGATGTGAAGGAAATACATCAAATCTAGGATGAAATTGTCCCCGTATGAAAGCCTTCACTTGGATGAGGGCAGTATGGTGTTTGTGGAGGACAGCCTTCACTTGAGTGGTGGACAGTATGGTGTTTGGTGAGGACAACTTTCACTTGGATGGTGGGCAGTATGGTGTGTGGGGAGGACAGCCTTCACTTGGGTGGTGGGCAGTATGGTGTTTGGAGAGGACAGCCTTCATTTGAGTGGTGGGCAGTATGGTGTTTGTGGAGGACAGCCTTCACTTGGGTGGTGGACAGTATGGTGTTTGGGGAGGACAGCCTTCACTTGAGTGGTGGACAGTATGGTGTTTGTGGAGGGCAGCCTTCACTTGGGTGGTGGGCAATATGGTTTTTGTGGAGGACAGTCTTCACTTGGGTGGTGGGCAGTATGGTGTTTGGTGAGGACAGCCTTCACTTGGGCGGTGGGCAGTATGGTGTTTGGTGAGGACAACCTTCACTTGGGTGGTGGGCAGTATGGTATTTTTGGAGGCCAGCCTTCACTCGGATGGTGGGCAGTATGGTGTTTGGTGAGGATGACTTTCACTTGGATGGTGGACAGTATGGTGTTTGTGGAGGGCAGCCTTCACTTGGGTGGTGGGCAGTATGGCGTTTGTTGAGGACAACCTTCACTTGGATGGTGGGCAGTATGGTGTTTGGTGAGGACAACCTTCACTTGGATGGTGGGCAATATGGTGTTTAAGAAGGACAAACTTCAATTGGGTGGTGGGCAGTATGGTTTTGGGGAGGATAGCCTTCACTTGGATGGTGGGCAGTATGGTGTTTGGGGAGGACATTGGCAGGAGTTAGGTGGCACTCACAGAAACATGCAATGTCCTTGGAGGAAGCATTTTTGGTGCCTCCTCAACACAGTGGGTTAAAGCTGTTTGTGGAGGCAAGGGGCACACATTTTCACTTTTATTATGTGTATTAGGCATGGGCAATCCATAGTTCTAAATGGTTCTAAAGTACTTACAAATCTAGGGGATGCTGGTGCTTTGCTTCTAAAGTGTTGCTAAAGTTGTGCTCGCTTCAGCAGCACATACACTAAAGTGTTGCTAAGGTTCCGGTGGTGAAAATTTCAGAACTCTTAACAAAACTTTCAAAATTTCATTATAAATGGGAATTCTTAATTGGTTCTGTCATAAAAACCGCCAATAACGAAATAATGACATTTTGAAAGTTTTGTTAGACTTCTGAAATTTTCACCACCACAACTTTAGCAACTCTTTAGAAACAAAGCACCAGCACCCTCTAGTTTTATAAGTACTTTAGAACCATTTAGAACCATGGATTGCCTATGCCTAATATGTATAGATGAAAAAAGATGGATGATGGTAGCCGGTTAGCTATCTTCTCTACCAACGCTAAGGCCAATGTGGTAATACTTGTACAAACCTTTCAGACCAAGCATGTGTTTAGTAGCATTCCCGAGAAAAGTTTGAGCGTATCTGGAAAGCTTTAAAACAATCCCTAAAGGATATTCAGACAGAAAATACTGTGCCACCCAAGCATGATATATGAATATACAAGTAATCCTTGTCATCTCTCTTCCTTCACCTGCTGTGAAGGGAGCATATGTTCAGAGGATGCTCTTGTAGGGATATGATAATGCCGCGATCAGTAATCAGAGTCCTCATGCTTTGATGCATCTCTGTGCAACTGTATGCCAGTTAGGAAAATGTTTGCAGCTTCATTAAAATGCATTTTATTAGTTCACCTATCGTGCCTTTAAAGTTACAATAGAGCTTGACTGGTGTCAGACGGTTCGATCTTGTAAAGGGAATAACAATCGGAGCAGCATTGGTTGATCATGATTTACGCCACTGTGGATTTCCATATGACTTTTTTTTTTGTCGTGTCAGGAGTGACTCCTGCTGTGAGAGAATTGGCCGTCTGCAAGGACGTTGCCCAGGGGACGCCCGGATGATTTGATGTTTTTATCATCCTTGTGGGAGGCTTCTCTCATGTCCCCACATGAGGAGCTGGAGCTGATAGAGGGAACTCATCCGCCTCTCCCTGGATTCGAACCTGCAACCTGTCGGTCTTCAGTCCTGCTGGCACAGGGGTTTAACCCACTGCGCCACCCGGGGATCCATCCATATGACTGAGACTCCTGCAGAGAAGAATGACCTGATAGACAGGCTAATTCTTTTCTGCAGGAGTTCCAGTTCTTCTCCATATGACTGGGACTCTTGCAGAGAAGAATTAGCCTATGTCTCCAATCAGGTCATTTTGTTCCACGTTTTGTTTACAAACCTCAACCTCTGCGAAAATGTCACCTTCTATTTGAACAAAACTGGGATATTTGTCAGTGTTGGGCCACAAACAGCGAGACATAGCCAACCCCATTGCTTATTTTATGTATTGTGTCAGGACCAAACAGTTGTATTTTTTTCAAAAACATACACACAAAGTTTGCAAACTTGGCATTCCATTAAATGTCCTTTGGCCAGTAGCTGATCACTTGGAGTGCCTCTGGTGTTGCCGTAAGGAGGTCCTCTATTGTGCATGTGGCAGGGCTCAGGGTGCATTGCAGTAGGTGGTCTGGGGTTTGCTCTTCTCCACACTCGCATGTCGTGGATAATAATAATAATAATAATAATAATAATAATAATAATAATAATAATTTTGGTCGTGTCAGGAGTGACTCCTGGTGTGAGAGAATTGGTCGTCTGCAAGGACGTTGCCCAGGGGACCCCTGGATGATTTTGATGTTTTTATCATCCTCGATGTTGGCTCCCTTCCATTCACTTGCAGTGCACGCTTACAACATGAGGCTTCTCTCATGTCCCCACATGAGGAGCTGGAGCTGATAGAGGGAGCTCATCCACCTCTCCCCAGATTCGAACCTGCGACCTGTCGGTCTTCAGTCCTGCCAGCACAGGGGTTTAACCCACACTTAATAACAACCCTTTATTTGTACCCCGCTACCATCTCCGCAAGGGACTCGATGCGGCTTACATGTGGCCGAGCCCAAACACAACAATACAAGCAATAATAACAACAGTACAAGCAATTAAAAAACAACATAGACAATAAGATACACAACATTATCAATAAAACAACACATAATTAAAAACAGCGGGAAGGCCAAATGTAGAGTTAAAATTGGAAATAATGCTGGGACATGAACAGAAGGTGATACTGGTGTTTGTGGAAGGGCATACGAGCAGACTTAGAGAAATGTAAAGTGCTTTGGAGGACAAAGTCCGAAGAATCCTTTGTTGGGAGGTGTTAGATGGCCGTTGATTAATTCTTGTCTGGAAATTCCCCTGTAAATAAAGTGTTGCTCTCTATTTATTGTCCTGATGTTAGTTGATGGTAGCCAGATTTTCATGGTTTTCTCCTTTCTGTTGAAATTGTCCACATGCTTGCGAATTTCAATGGCTTCTCTGTGTAGTCTGACATGGTGGTTGTGAGAGTGGTCCAGCATTTCTGTGTTCTCCAATAATATGCTGTGTCTAGGTTGGATCATCAAGTGCTCTGCTATGGCTGACTTCTCTGGTTGAAGGAGTCTGCAGTGCCTTTCATGTTCTTTGATTCATGTTTGGGCAATGCTGCTGCATTTGGTGGTCCCCTTGTAGACTTGTCCACAGCTGCATGGTATCCGGATTCCACTTTGTGGCCCCATTTCTGAAGGTTGGCTCTGCATCTCGTGGTGCCAGAGTGCAGTTTGTTCAGTACCTTCCAAGTCTCTCAGTTTTCTGTGTGCCCAGGGGGGAGTCTCTCATTTGATATCAGCCATTGATTGAGGTTCTGGGTTTGAGCCTGCCACTTTTGGACTCTCGCTTGCTGAGGTGTTCCAGCGAGTGTCTCTGTAGATCTTAGAAAACTATTTCTTGATTTAAGTCATTGGCATGCTGGCTGATATCCAAACAGGGGATGGGCTGGAAATGTCACTGGCTTAGTCCTTTCACTATTGGTTGTGGACATATAAGAAGCCTCCCCACAGGATTGCAAGACATCTGGGCATCCCATGGGCAACGTCTTCGTAGACAGCTGAGTCTCTCATTCCAGAAGCGACCAGAAGCAACTTGCAGCATGCAACCAAACAAGCAAACCAACTAACAGACCTTAGTTTTCAGGACCAACCATGACAATAATCAGAATCAATATTGAAGGCATGTCAGCTGCCAAAGAACAATCCCATTTATGATCATGCAAAGGTCAAACCTGACCTATAAACATGTATAGCCTTTCCTAATGAATTGGAGATGAGATCAATATCACACCTGGCTAGTAGTGAAAAATTAGAGCATTCTTAGTTTTCAACCCAGCAGCTTTTGAAAAGTTACTTCTAAAATTTTACCATACTTCTCAACAGCACAGAAGGCAGCAGCACAATGCAGTATTTAAATCATATATGTCTTCTCAACCATTAGTGAGCCCAAATTGACATTATTACCAAAGTAACTAAATGTAAGAGTAACACTGCGAAATGAGCATTTTTGATGTGTTGTTGAAGGCATTTATGTGTTCTCAAATAATATGCTGTGTCCACTGTCCAGGTTGGTTCATCAGGTTGCTGTGAGTTTTCCAGGCTGTATGGCCATGCTCTGGAAGCATTCTCTACTGACATTTCTTCCACATCTATGGCAGGCATCCTCAGAGGTTGTGAGGTTTGTTGAGAACTAGGAAAATGGCGTTTATATATCTGTGGAATGCCCAGGGTGGAACAAAGAACTCTTGTCTGCTTGAGACATGTGTGAATGTTTTAATTGGCCACCTTGATTAGCATTTAATGGCTTGGCATCTTCAAATCTTGTATGCTTCCACCCTGGCGAATCCTTTGTTGGGAGGTGTTAGCTGGTCCTTATTGTATCATGTAAGGAATTCCCACGGTTTTTTTTTTCATGTTCCTCTTTATCTACTGTCCTGATTTTAGAGTTTTTTAATACTGGTAGCCATAGAATCATAGAATCAAAGAGTTGGAAGAGACCTCATGGTCCATCTAGTCCAACCCCATTCTGCCAAGAAGCAGGAATATTGCATTCAAATCACCCCTGACAGATGGCCATCCAGCCTCTGTTTAAAAGCTTCCAAAGAAGGAGCCTCCACCACACTCCGGGGCAGAGAATTCCACTGATGAATGGCTCTCACAATCAGGAAGTTCTTCCTCATGTTCAGATGGAATCTCCTCCCTTGTAGTTTGAAGCCATTGTTCCATTGCTTCCTAGTCTCCAGGGAAGCAGTAAACAAGCTTGCTCCCTCCTCCCTGTGTCTTCCTCTCACATATTTATACATGGCTATCATATCTCCTCTCAGCCTTCTCTTCTTCAGGCTAAACATGCCCCGCTCCTTAAGCCGCTCCTCATAGGGCTTGTTTTCCCGACCCTTGATCATTTTAGTCGCCCTCCTCTGGACACAGATTTTGTTCATTTTCATGGATTCCTTCTGCCTGTTGAAATTGTCCACATGCTTGTGGATTTCAATGGCTTCTCTGTGTAGTCTGACATGGTGGTTGTGAGAGTGGTCCAGCATTTCTGTGTTCTCAAATCATATGCTGTGTCCAGGTTGGTTCATCAGGTGCTCTGTTATGGCTGACTTCTCTGATTGAATTAGTCTGCAGTGCCTTTCATGTTCCTTCATTCGTGTTTGGGCATTGCTGCATTTAGTGGTCCTTATGTTGATTGCTTTGAAGCTGCAAGGCCATTCAGTGCTAATCAAGTTGGCCAATTGCAACGTTCACACTTGCCTCAAGCAGACAAGAGTTCTTTCTCCTACCCTCGATATTCCACAGATATATAAGCCCTTCTTGCACTTCTGAGGATGCCTGCCATATATGTGGGTGAAACATCAGGAGACAATGCTTCGGGAACATGACCAGACAGCCCGGAAAATTCACAACAACCCAAGAGTATTTTTCCTCATTATGTTTAGCAGATATGCAGTTACATTATCTTAAAGATTGCTACACTGTGAATTGTTTATTTGTAAGAAATGATAAACAAATAATCACCTTTCAAATATGTAAATATAGAATAGGAAAAAAAACTGACTGGGAATAACTAGGACCCACAATGCAATTCTCCAATATATTTTGTTTATTTATTTATTTTGAAAATATATATATATTAGGGCTGGGCGGTTTCATTTCGTTAATTCATAATTTGTTAAAAATTTGTTATTTTTTTTGTTAACGAAGCAATAAGGAACCATTCTGGAGCAACTTAAAAACGAAACGAATTTTTCAATTCGTTTCGTAAATGCTTCGTATTTCGTTATGTATTCGTTTCGTTATTGGTTTGAGGTCGTTTCGTTATTATTTCCGCATGTCTGGGGCAAGTTTTATAGTTGTTTTTTGTTTAATTAGTGAAAAAAAATTATAATATCACACCAAGAGTCAACAACAGAGAGAGAGGGAAGCTTCAGAAGTTTTTTTAGCGTATTGCGCGATCGCGGCCGCCATTAACAAATCGATTCGTTATTGTTTCGTTATTGTTTCGTTATTGTTTTGTAATTTTTTTACCATTTACGAAATTCCGTAAATATCGAACTTTTTTTAAGGAAAAATTTGGAATTCTTTTAAATATCGAAACTCAAAAAACCCCAAAAAAACGAATCGATTTTAGAAACAAATTTTTCCGTTGTTACCCAGGCCTAATATATATATTCTCACCCTGCAGGGGACTCAGGGCAGAGCACAACATATATACGGCAAACATTCAATGCCGGGACATAAAACCATATATACATATAACATCTACATTCAATTCAAGGCTCCAGAGGAAAAGTTGGGCATGCAGTGCCATTGCACATAGAAGAATGTTGTACATTTGGTTAATTACAAATATATAATATAAGAGGGGCATAGCAGTAGTTCCATATAGAAATTTCTGCTAACCAACTCCAATATAGGTTCTCAGTCATAGCTAGACAAGATAGATCTAGTCTCACCCAGCAAGGAACTGTGCATGGTCCTAACTTAGTATTTCATGACTTTTAGATTAATATGGATGAGATGTTGAATTATGTGCATGCATTACCCTTTTCCACACTTTCTAGTTCTGAATACAAAAAGGCCTACTCTGATTAAAAAGAGCAAAACTTAAGATTTGTATATGCTCACCTATACATCACTCCTCATATACAGTGGAAGACTGGATGGTATGACATATAATGCTGAAGCTGGCACATGACGTGACATAGTGTATTCTTTGCAAATATAGCCATCATTACAGCCATGGTTTATGACTTTGACAACTCATCTTCAAGGAGGCCTGTTTAAATTGATAGTGTAGCCATTCTTCAATTTTTACAACCTATAGTTCAAAAAGCAGGATAGGAATATGGTAAACTGGTGGGTGAGCTCTCATTTCCTAGATTAAAAGAAAGCTCAGATTAATTTGTTTAGCCTTGGATGTCTATTGATCATATCTAGAGTGAAACAAAGCTACATTTTGTTGCATAGATAAATGGTTTGTTAGGATAAATAGGTTCGCAGCTTGGGAGTGACTCTGGACTCATCGCTGAGCCTGGATCCCCAGGTTTCGGCGGTGGTCAGGGGAGCTTTTGCACAATTAAAACTTGTGCACCAGCTGCGCCCGTACCTTGGGAAATCTGACTTGGCCACGGTAGTCCACGCTCTGGTTACATCCCATCTAGACTACTGCAATGCTCTCTACGTGGGGTTGCCCTTGAAGACTGCTCGGAAGCTTCAAATGGTCCAGCACTTGGCAGCCAGGTTGCTAACAAGAGCGGCACTCAGGGAGCATACCACTCCTCTGTTGCGCCAGCTCCACTGGCTGCCAATCTGCTACCGGGCACAATTCAAAGTGCTGCCGTTAGCCTATAAAGCCCTAAACGGTTCTGGCCCTACTTACCTCTCCGAACGCATCTCCACCTATGAACCGACTAGGACATTAAGATCATCTGGGGAGGCCCTGCTCTTGATCCCGCCTGCATCACAGGCACGCCTGGTGGAGATGAGGGACAGGGCCTTCTCGGTGGTGGCCCCTCAGCAGTGGAATGCCCTACCTGTAGACATCAGACAGGCCCCTTCACTGTTGGCATTCCGGAGGAAGGTGAAGACCTGGCTCTTCGAACAAGCATTTGGCTAAACAGTGCAATTGATTATAGGAATACAGTGCAATCAAACATAGGAACATGGAACAAGGATTATGAGAATGGTTTCTGATTTGGTGTTGAGGCGTTATGATAATGATTGTTTATTGATATTGATTGTTATGTAGAATGCGTTTTAATTGCCTATGATACTGTCTTGTGATAATTTGTACTATGTAAACTGCTTTGAGTCGCCTAAGGGCTGAGAAAAGCGGTATAGAAATAAAGTAAATAAATAAATAAATAAATAAAATAAGGATATTGTATCTAGTAGGCTTGTTTGATAAAATAAAATGGTTCATTTTGGATGTAATTCGATGGTTCGATTTAGAAATCAATTCCGATTTTTATAGAAAAAAATGTTTTAAACTTTTTGACACTTCCGAGACTTCCGAATTCCTAATAATGGTTTGAAAGTGTTATTTTCTGTTTCATTGGGTGGTCTTCACTTTAAAAGTCATTGTTTTACTCCAGAAAATGGGGGGGGGGGGGGGAGCAAAGGGAGGAAATTCATCCACGCTGGTTTAAAATGGCTTCTCTAGTGTAAGACTGAAGCAGGAGGGAGAGCAAAGTGAGGAAATTCATTCACGCTGGTTTAAAACGCTTGCCAGACTCCAGGCAGAACCCAGGGGAGAGGAGAGAGAGAGGAAATTCACCACTCTGTTTTAAAATGCTTGCCCAGACTCCAGATGGTCAGCCAGCCTCAAAAACAACAACAACAACAACAACAACAACAACAACAATGATAATAATAATAATAATAATAATAATAATAATAATAATATAATCCCCCTTCTGCCTTCATGCAGGGAAAGCATAATCAATCATCATCATTATTTATTTATTTATTTATTTATTTCGGGCACTTCTACCCCGCCCATCTCAACCCCCGAGGGGGGACTCAGGGCGGCTTACAACCGGCACAATTCGATGCCAACAATTCAACAGATAAAATACATAACAGCAATAACCACAATAGTGAAAACATTCAATTAATACAATAACAACTAAAAGCCAGTCTAGTGGCCAGTGTTCACCGAGTTCTGATATCCGTAAGTCCATTCAGCATTACCATAGTCCTTTCCAGATTCTGGTCGTCATTATTTTGTCAGTCTGCCAGATTACCCAAAGGCCTGGTCCCATATCCTTGTTTTCAGTTTCCTTCTGAAGGAGAGGAGGGATGTTGATGACCTAATTTCCCCGGGGAGTGAATTCCACAGGCGAGGGGCCACCACTGAGAAGGCCCTGTCCCTTGTCCCCACCAGCCTCACTTGTGAAAGAGGCGGGGCCGAGAGCAGGGCCTCCCCAGAAGATCTTAAACTCCGAGGTGGGACATAGAAGGAGATACGTTCGGACAGGTACGCCGGGCCGGAGCCGTATAGAGTTTTATAGGTCAAAACCAGCACTTTGAATTGTGCTCGGAAGTAGATCGGGAGCCAGTGGAGCTGGCACAGCAGGGGGGTTGTATGTTCCCTGTATGACGCTCCGGTGAGTAATCTAGCTGCCGCCTGTTGGACTAACTGAAGTTTCCAGTTTTCAAAGGCAACCCCACGTAGAGCGCATTGCAGTAATCTATTCGCATTGCAGTATCTATCATCATCATCATAATCATCATCCCCCTTCTGCCTTCATGCAGGGAAAGCATAATCAAACCCCTGACAATTGGCCTCCCAGCCTTAATAATAATAATAATAATAATAATAATAATAATAGTTTTCACCTTCTGGCCCAGAAAGTTTAGGAAGGCAGGACGGTCACTGTGAGCGGAGGTCCTCCTCCCCGCTGCACCCGCTGCGTCCTTCATGCCCAGTGCTGGCCAGCATGAGGAAGGAGGCCAAAGGCGACCTTCAGGAGCAGCATGGCATAGGACAGTTCCTCCATTGGTCCCCAGCTGGGCCCAGGAAGGATGGAAGAAGCATGTGGAAGGAAGCGGGAATCAGCAGTTGGCACACTTTCCAAACGCTTCACTCAGCCAGAGGCAGCTTCACCATAAGTGAGGTCAACTGGCTGAGGAGGCCCAGTGGCCAGGTGGTGGAGCACGACCCCTGGATGCACGCTCCCAGGGCCTCTTCCGCACGAATTTCCCAATGTTGGGAGAGAGAGGCGCCCCGGCGTTGGCAAGCGCATGGGGAAAAGAGGGCTGAGAGCACATGCCCAGAGGCTGGTGAAGCACTCAGAGAGGAGAGAGAGGAAATTCATCACTCTGTTTTAAAACACTTGCTAGAGGCAGAAGCGAGAGGAGAGAGAGAGGAAATTCATCCACTTGAGCCAGGGACCAGAAGTGGGGAAACGCTGAATCATTTTTGACTCAATTAATGCTTTGGAACAGAAATGGCAGAAAAAGCTTTGGAAGGGCAAAGGGACTTCCGGTTTGCTTAAAAACTTGAAAATCGCTCCAAAAAGCAAATCTTTCCAAATTTATTCCGAATTACGAAGATTCTGACTGAACCTAGCCATGTCTAGTATCTAGTACCTTTGTTATCATCATCATCATCTTTAATAACTTATTAATCGCCCTCCATCCGAGAATGCTCTAGGCGATTTACAGCTAAATTGTAAAAGATAAAATACATACATACAGAAATTAAAATTAACAGAGATTGAATGCTCTAGTAAAAAGCCAGGTCTTAAGTGCGAGAGTAAAAGGTCCTAAGTCACACATGGCTCTCATGTAGGACGTCAAGGAATTCCACAAGGCAGGGGCAGAAATAGAAAAAGCCCTGTGTCCGGTACTTTCCAAGTGCATTTCTCTAGGACCTGGTATATAGAGTAAGTAACGTTGGGCCGGTTGTTGCGACCTCTGATGATGGGAGAAGGAGAGGTGGTCCCTAAGGTATGATGGACCCTGGCTGTAAAGAACTTTAAAGGTCAGAACTAACGTCTTATACAAGCCACGGTACTCAGTTGGAAGCTAATGTAAATGTTGCAGCACTGGTGTTATATGGCATTTCGTGGGCGTTCTTGTGAGTAACCTGGCTGCCGCATTCTGAACAATACGAAGCTTTCGGGTCGTAGACATCGGAAGGCCCACATACAGGGCGTTGCAATAGTCCAGCCTAGACGTGACCGTGGCATGGATGACAGTTGCCAGAGCCTCGTCAGATAGGGAGGGTGCCAGTTGCCTCGCTTGCCGTAGATGGAAAAAGGCCTGTTTGCTGGCAGCAGCGACCTGAGCTTCCATTGTCAGCTGCGAATCCAGGATGACACCTAAGCTCTTAATAGTGGTCGATGGAGATAGGGCGGCACTATTGAAGGTGAGTAGCAGATGAGTCAGACCTGCCAGTTGGCCATGCCAGAGAATCTCAGTCTTTGCCGGGTTCACCTTCAGTCTGCTAGCACGTAGCCAGTTCGACAGAGCTTCCAGACATAGGGTGAAATTGTCTGGAATTGACGTTGCTCCAGGCTCCAGGCGCAGAAGAGTTGGGTATCGTCCGCATATTGGTAGCAGTCCAGGCCGAAACTCCGGACCAAGCTAGCAAGTTATCTCATTTGAATAGGCTATATCCTTTTGTAATTTGTATCTATGGTTATCTATTATTATTTTTCTACTGGCAGTTTCTATATCACAAGTAAAATATTATTGTCTATGGTATTGGACAAAATGGTGTACAGCACCGGAAAGCGACCCAAAGTCCGTAGTCCCTTTCAAGCTTTTATGGTCTTTGAACTTTGATCATTCTCACCTTGGAACATGACTTCATCCTTTTTCTCTTTATCACAATGTTACTCGGTCTTTTGAAATTCAAACAATTGGGGTTCTCAGGGAGAATCTGAAAGGTAAATATTCCCTTGCCTTGTGTAGCAGATATGTAAGCCTCTCTTACCCTGGCAGCAGGTTTGTTTTTTAATTAATGAGGAAACAGACAAGTATTCCATCAAGCCTTTTGTTGCTGTGATTTTCCAGAGCCTGTAGAAACTAATAATGCTGTTGAATTGGACAGGCAGTGACACAACTAAAGGACTTTTACAAGGCTTTGGTGAAGTCATGTCATTCTTTGTAGCCTTTTCCTGCTGTCTCTCAGACATGCCTGGAAGCATAATGAAATGATGCATACACTACAATAAAGAGAGTAGATGAGTTTTCTGCTGAGTTATTGATGGCCAGATCTCATCATATTCTCCTCGGCTCCTCTGTACGGCCCTATTAATTTCGATAGGGATTTGCAGTGTATGGACAGCACTTGATCCTCTGCTTTCAATGTACTAAATTTTTAAGTGAAGCTCCAGCCCAGGAAGAAGGTCATTGGCATTATATTCTTTCATTAGCAGTAAATGTCCATGCCAAAGACCTTTCCTGTGAGCAGAACATAAAGGTTTTATTTTAAATGCTGTGTCTTAGCATTAACAAGCAGCACATAAACAATTCAGATGTTCCACTGCCTTGCTCCAAATTAATGTTTCATAGCAATGTTGGAATTAGTTCATTTTTGGATGGCAGTCTTGCCCTCCTTCCAACACATGCACATGTTCACACACACAATGATATGTAGGTGCCATTATTTTTACCATTTTTCCAGCACTCTCGTGATATTTGACACATTCTCCCAACAATCTAGAGTTGTGAACTTTATTTTATTTATTTGTCATGTCAGAGCAACCAGTCCATTATATTACATTTCAAACAGAACAAAGCAAACAAATAGAAAAATACAAAACTTGTGAGTTTGGTAGTTGATTAAATGTCCTTTGACCAGTATCTGGCCACTTGGAGTGCTTCCGGTGTTGCTGCAAGAAGGTCCTCCATTGTGCATGTAGCAGGGCTCAGGTTGCATTGCAGCAGGTGGTCAGTGGTTTGCTCTTCTCCACACTCGCATGTCGAGGATTCCACTTTGTGGCCCCATCTCTGAAGGTTGGCTCTGCATCTCGTGGTGCCAGAGCGCAGTCTGTTCAGCGCCTTCCAAGTCGCCCAGTCTTCTGTGTGCCCAGGGGGGAGTCTCTTATTTGGTATCAGTCATTGGTTGAGGTGCTGGGTTTGAGCCTGCCACTTTTGGACTCTCGCTTGCTGAGGTGTTCCAGCGAGTGTCTCTGTAGATCTTAGAAAACTATGTCTAGATTTAAGTCATTGACGTGCTGGCTGATACCCAAACAGGGGATGAGCTGGAGATGTCTCTGCCTTGGTCCTTTCACTATTGGCTGCCACTTCCCTGTGGATGTCAGGTGGTGCAATACCGGCTAAGCAGTGTAATTTCTCCAGTGGTGTAGGGCGCAGACACCCTGTGATAATGCGGCATGTCTCATTAAGAGCCACATCCACTGTTTTAGTGTGGTGAGGTGTGTTCCACACTGGGCATGCATACTCAGCAGCAGAGTAGCACAGCGCAAGGGCAGATGTCTTCACTGTATCTGGTTGTGATCCCCAGGTTCTGCCAGTCAGCTTTCGTATGATATTGTTTCTAGCACCCACTTTTTGCTTGATGTTCAGGCAGTGCTTCTTGTAGGTCAGAGCACGGTCCAGAGTGACTCCCAGGTATTTGGGTGCGCTGCAATGCTCCAGTGGGATTCCTTCCCAGGTGATCGTCAGAGCTCGGGATGCTTCTCTGTTCTTGAGATGGAAGGCACATGTCTGTGTTTTAGATGGGTTAGGGATCAGACAGTAGTTGTGAACTGGGAGACCATCTTCACCTATTTATATGTATATATGTATGTATATCTTGTAAACCGCTCTGAGTCTCCTATGGGGTGAGAAGGGCGGCATATAAATGTCGTAAATAAATAAATAAAATAAATATTTATCTGTGAAGATAAGATAATGCAAAAGAAGGAAAGGGAATCATGTTACTATGGTAGGGAGCTTTGCAGCAGAAATTCCCACTTCCAATAATTTAATGCAATTGAGGAATCTGAGACTGTAGAAATCTTTGGATAGAAGTGAGTATTACGTACTCAGGTTATTAAGCATCATTATTTATACAGTTGTGGGAATGCTGTGATAGAATATAATAGGACAAAATGTAGAGTCAGCCCTCTGTATCAGTGGATCCGGTACCCACAGATTCAAGCAACCATTGTTTGAAAACATTATCTTAAAATCCCAAAAGGAAGCCTTGATTTTGCCGTTTTGTATAAGGAACATAGTTTCATTATGCCAAAGTATATAATGGTACCTGAGTTTCCACAGATTTTGGCATCCTTGGAATCAAATCCCAATGGATACCAAGTATCCACTGTAATACGATTCAGAAGTCCAGTCAACTTGACTATCTGAATCCTGTAACCAGAGAAGTGATGTGATATCCATGAAAGCTTATGCCAAAATAAAAATCAGTAAGTCTCAAGTTGATTCAAAGTGCATCTTAATACACTACATCAGTGGTTCTCAACCTGTGGGTCCCCAGATGTTTTGCCCTTCAACTCCCAGAAATCCTAACAGCTGGTAAACTAGCTGGGATTTCTGGGAGTTGTAGGCCAAAACACCTGGGGACCCACAGGTTGAGAACCACTGCACTAGATGAATTTTGACATTGGGTTGTTGTAGGTTTTGTGGGCTATATGGCCATGTTCTAGACCTCACAACCTCTGAGGATGCTTGCCATAGATGCAGGCAAAATGTCAGGAGATAATGCCCGAAAAACCTACAACCCAGTGATTCCAGCTGTGACGACATATCACTGTTTCAGTCCCATTTATGTGTGCCTTTTATGTGTGTTGATGTGGGGGGAAATATTTACTTTTTTAAATCTCTTTTTACTGCCTTGTACTGAAACAGTTTCCCTTAAAAATTGGCTTTCTTATGAGCTTTTACTTTGAGGCTTTATATCACAGGCTTGAGACACTCTTGTAGTAAACGAAGTAACAGAGTTTATTTATAGCTTCTGGCTCCAACGCTTATGGTTACATTTGTGTGTTCTGTTACAGTCTTGAGTCTTACATTCAATATCATTCACTTGGTTATCTTTTCCTATCAAACTTCAACTGTTTCAGATCATACACTTTTGACAGAACTATATTCTGCCTTAAACAACGCTGGCACTTCTTTATTTTCCTTAACACTTGAACTCCATTTTCCTAACTGCTTTTCTCTCACAGAAGTTCCTAACTGTACCTCACAAACAGCAATCCCTAACTGAATCTTTTCTGAATCTCTAACAGCCTCTTTTTAAACTTAACTCCGACCTTTTGGAATGTTCAGCTCTCTTTCCCCAACTGCCATTCTGGCTCAGTAGGCTTTTCAAATCCTGGCCTACACTCATCTGCATAAGACCAATCGGCTGCACGTATGCAAATTAATTTTGCCTCTACTGTTGCTACCCTATTTGTGCCAATTCTGCCACCTTGCAACATAGAGCTATACATCAAAAATTTAACATAGATCAACAAATTCACTACACCAGTCATTAAAGCCTTCAACATTAAATTGTGATATTGTTTCTAGAGCCTTCCCTTTGAAATACAAGGATATTAATAGGAATCTACTTGCCATTCCTAGTCATGGCCATGGACTGGCACATCAACCAAAGGGATAGAAGAAAATCCATCGTTTTTTTTTAGATTTTAGGCAATTTGTGAAATTATGAATTAAATTCTGACCCAATCCCACCAGACTTTCTCATAATAGCTTATTGTGACAAGGCTGCAACAAGTGCCCTTCTCCCATATTAAGGCAAATGAACTTCATGCATCAGGTAGATGCAATGATGCGCTTTTGATTAGCTCAAATGTCCAGTTCCATGCCAAACAAAGATATGGATCTAAGTTACATTTTGATACATTTCTAAGAAGCACTTCATATACATTTCATAGATAAGAAATAGATACAGTACACTTTTGAAAGATACAAGTTACATGAAATCATAAAGTAGATGCAATTTACTAAAGAGTTAGATACAATAGAGTTTGGGGGTTTACACGTGCTGTTGGTTCGGTCTCAATCTTTCAATGCTTTAAAAGACCCTTTCTGGACCGAAAGGGTCTTTCTATTGTCGAAGGTTCTCATGGCCGGAATCACTGGGTTGTTGTAGGTTTTTCAGGCTGTATGCCCATGTTCTGGAAGCATTCTCTCCTGATGTTTCACCTGCATCGGTGGCAAGCATCTTCAGAAGTTGTGAGATTTGTTGGAAACTAGGAAAATTGGGTTTATATATCATAGAAGGAAAGTCAGAGAGCACAGTAGATGAGCTTTCCCGGTCCTTAGTATTTCCAATTTTCGTGTGTCTTAGAACAGTTTCTCCCCATAGAGATGTTCAAGTCATTGTCGAAGGCTTTCAGAGCTGGAGTCACTGGGTTGTTGTAGATTTTTTGGGCTGTATGGCCATGTTCTAGAAACATTATCTCCTGACATTTCACCTGCATTTTTGGAAAGGGTCTTTTAAAAACTGGAAAAAAATAATATATTTATTTCTGAGCCCTTGGTGAACTATAAATCTTTGGGGGGGGGGGGGCGGGTTCTCTGTGGCTTGATAACAATTTGATGTTTGTAGAAAGCCCTAAGATATATCTTGTGAGGAATTGTGCACAAACACCAAATCTGGCCTTAATTTCAACCCAGGTTCACAACAAACACACACTTGTTTCATCCCAAGCTATTGTGGTTAGTTATAATCATAGATTTAAGAAATTATGGCTTCACCTAAAGTGATTTTTAAAAAAAAAAAAAATCTGTGTCATTCTCCCCATGTAGGATATAATTGAAACGATGAGGACGGATGTGAAAGATACATAATTTATGAAAAGCTAACAAGTATTTTATGAGCTTTAGGTCTTTTTCAGTGGCTCACAGCTCTGCATCTGCACTTCTAGGCTCCTCTAGTCTTTGGTGAGCAGTTTAGCATAATGCCCAGAACCCTTGTGTTTTTTTAATTATTTGCACAAATACAATGACAAGCCTAAACTCGGTGCTAAAACAATTTAGATTTATTTGGAAGAGTTCAATGAATAGAATTTTGAATAGGCCCCATAATGGGCTTTTTAATTAAATGATATAGTCATTTCATACAAGCCGTTCTCATTAGTGCAGCAATATTGAGATGACCATTTTCTCCTAATTGTGTTGTATATTTATGTAAGTGGCTGTATTTTAGGGTTGGTTTGAATAGAATTATATGTAAACATGTCTTGACATCTTGCTTGCATTTAAATGCAGAATACTTTTGCTTTCCAAAGGAGGACATCGTGTTTAAGGGATGGGGAATGATGTCTAGCATTTGTCATCACCTGGGCAAATATGAACTCACCTTACATTGCTTTGGCACGTTGGTCTGTATAACCCAGTATTGTCTGATTTGGAGGTTGCTTGTTGACAGCCCAGTCCATTTTAAATTGTGAATTTTAATCATCCTGGTGGCAATTTTGGTTTTGCATCTTTTAATATATGCATTTAATAGTATTATATTTTATATGTCTAACTATGTTATGCCCCGCATAAAGCTGTGAGAAGAGTATAACAACAACAACAACAACTTCTTCTTCCTCCTCCTCCTCCTCCTCTTCTTCTTCTTCTTCCCTTCTTCTTCTTCTTCTTCCTTCTCCTCTTCTTCTTCCTCTTCTTCTTCCTCTCCTCCTCCTCCTTTTCTTGTTCCTCCTCCTCCTCTTCTTCTTCTTCATCTTCCTCCTCTTCTTCCTCTTCCTCCTCCTCCTCCTCTTCTTCCTCTTCTTCCTCTCCTTCCTCTTCCTCCTCTTCTTTCTCTTCCTCCTCCTCCTCCTCTTCTTCCCCCTCTTCTTCTTCTTCTTCTTCCTCCTCCTCTTCCTCTTCTTCTTCCTCCTCCTCTTCTTCTTCTTCCTCTCCCTGCTCTTCTTATTCTTCTTATTCTTCCTCTCCTTCCTCTCCTTCCTCTCCCCCCCCCTCCTCCTCCTCCTCCTCCTCCTCCTCTTCTTCTTCTTCTTCTTCTTCTTCTTCTCCCCTTCTTCTTCTTCTTCCTCCTCCTCTTCTTCTTCTTCCTCCTCTTCCTCCTCCTCTTCTTCTTCTTCTTCCCTCTCCTCTTCTTCTTCTTCCTCTCCTTCCTCTTCTTCTTCTTCTTCGTCTTCTTCTTCTTCTTCTTCTTCTTCTTCTTCTTCTTCTTCCAGTAGAGTCTTGCTTATCCAACTGCTTATCCAACATTCTGTATTATCCAATGCAATCTGCTTCCCACCCGGATCCACAGCTGTTTCAATACATTGCAATGTTTTGGTGCTAAATTTGTAAATACAGTAATTACTACATAACGTTACCATGTATTGAACTGCCTTTTCTGTAGATTTGTTATAAAACATGATGTTTTGGTGCTTAGTTTGTAAAATCATAACATAATTTATGGGCGGAAGCCAGGTTGTTAACTGGGGCTCCTTACAGGGAGCGGTGATCCCTCCTATTCGAGGAGCTCCACTGGCTACCATTCATCTACCAGACCCAATTCAAGGTGCAGGTTCTTACCTACAAAGCCCTGAATGGTTTGGGACCCACCTACCTGCATGACCGCATCTCTGTATACGAAACCCACACAATCCCTTCAATCATCCGGAGAGGCCCTGCTCTCGATCCCACCAGCATCGCAGGTGCGATTGGTGGGGACGAGAGAGAGGGCCTTTTCGGTGGTGGCCACTCGACTCTGGAACTCACTCCCTAAAGACATCAGACAGGCCCCAACTCTGGCAGTCTTCAGGAGGAGCTTGAAGCCTTGGCTGTTCCAGTGTGCCTTCCCGGAATAATGATCCCATAGCACTTTGTCCTCCAAAGCACTTTATATTTCTTTAGGTCTGCTTGTATGCCCTTCCACAAACACCACTATCACCTTTTCGTCCATGTCCCAGCATTATTTCCGATTTTTACTGTACATTTGGCCTTCCCACTGTTTTTCATTGTGTGTTGTCTTATTGATAATATTGTGTATCTTATTGTCTATTTTTAATTGTTTGTATTGTTGTTATTATTGCTTGTATTGTTGTGTTTGGGCTCGGCCTCATGTAAGCCACATCGAGTCCCTTGGGGAGATGGTAGCAGAGTACAAATAAAGTATTATTATTATTATTATTATTATTATTATTATTATTATTAATTTGATGTTTAATAGGCTTTTCCTTAAATCCGCCTTATTATCCAACAGTAAGGTGGCCTTTTGCAGCTGGCAGATGATTGTGTTTTAAGTGCAGGCCAAGGTCTTTAGGCACTGCACCCAGTGTACTGATCACCACTGGGACCACCTTTACTGGCTTGTGCCAGAGTCTTTGCAGTTCGATCTTTAAATCCTCATATCATGCCAGCTTTTCCTATTATTATTATTATTATTATTATTATTATTATTATTATTAAGTGAAATAATGGATCCAGGTGAGCCTCAAGCAATATACCGACTACCTCAGTGGAATAAAAATCCAAGAAGAACAAAGAAATTGCATCTATTCCAAAGGGATAAAATGCATCTATCTCTCACAGAAGGCTTGTCTGCATTTGTAACCACTAGATCATCATCCTAGGATATCACGTCTTCTGCCCCAACACGCCATAAAAGATTGAACAGAGAGGATTGGAGAGATACTTAGGAGAAGAAATGAATTGTTCTCCAAATGAGATATGACATGGAATACGCTAGAGGTTGCTGATTGACTCAGTGGCAGAGAATGCAAGCATTGTCCACAAAGACTGAAACTTAATTAACATTTTAGAGTTGTGCTTTGACATTTTACCACTTCCTGTAAAACCATTTAGGTAGCCTGTGGTGTTAAAAACTGACAACATTCATACTTCACTTATTTAAATTACTCTCTCATAGAAAATGGATTTTTTCCCCAAGAAAAGAAGAAATGTTCAAATGCAAATTCAACTTATTTGAATCCCAGACAGTCATGAATTTCATGGGGAAAAGGGAAGAGAGTGGGAGGAAGGGCTGTTTTTCGAGAACAAATCCATGACTTTTATCAGTGGCATGAAATGTAGTTCAGGTTAGCATTGTATTTTCTGCAAGTTCACCAACATGCAATCCATGTTTCTATGTATGTGTGGTATAATTAGGGATGCAAAAGACTGTAACTGGGTCTAGCAGTATGGAAAAAAAGGCAGTATTTTTTCACATATTGAGACTTCTCATAAAAAAAATAAAACCTATAATGTCACCAAGTTCTGCACAGCAGTGATTAAATTCCGGCAGTCAATGACAAATAGCACAAGGGAGGGGTTGGTTGATTGGTTTGTGCTGATCATTAATGCATCGTTGGAGCAAGGGATTTTTCCATGTAATTTGAAACAAGCTGTGGTTCGTCCACTCCTTAAAAAGGCTTCCCTTGACTCCACGGTGCTGAACAATTACAAACCGATCTCCAACCTCCCTTTCTTGGGTAAGATGCTGGAGCGGGTGGTCGCCTCTCAGCTCCAGGGCTTTTTGGATGACATCAACTACCTAGATCACTCACAGTCTGGTTTCAGGCCTGGTCACGGCACTGAGACAGCCTTGGTCGCCTTGGTGGAGGACCTCCGTAGAGAGCTGGACGGAGGGAGTGTGACCTTGCTGATTCTCTTGGACATCTCAGCGGCTTTCGATACCATCAATCATGGTATCCTTCTGGGTCGACTCTCTGGGATGGGTCTCAGGGACACGGTTCTGTCGTGGCTCCGTTCCTTCCTGGAGGGACGAACCCAGATGGTGAAGCTGGGAGATGCCTGCTCGGACCCCTGGCCTTTGACCTGTGGAGTCCCGCAAGGCTCCATTCTGTCTCCCATGCTTTTTAACATCTACATGAAACCGCTGGGAGAGGTCATCTGGAGTTTTGAAGTTAGGTGCCATCTCTACGCAGGTGACACACAACTCTACTACTCTTTTCCACCCAATTCCAAGGAGGCCTCTCGGGTGCTGGACGTGTGCCTGGCCACTGTGTCTATCTAGATGAGGAGGAACAAGCTGAAGATCAATCCCGACAAGACAGAGGTCCTCCTGGTCGATCGCAAACATGATCGGGGTATAGGGTGGCAAACTGTGCTGGACGGGGTTACACTCCCTCTGAAGCCACAGGTCCGCAGTTTGGGAGTCCTCTTGGATTCAACGCTCTTGCTTGAGGCTCAGGCATCGGCGGTGTCTGGGAGGGCTTTTGCACAACTGAAACTTGTGCGCTAACTGCGACCGTACCTCGCGAAGGCTGATCTGGCCGGGGTGGTCCTTCTCCCTTTCCTTCTTTCTTTCCCCCTTCTTTTCTTTCTTTTTTTCCTCCCCTTCTCTCCCTCTTTCTTCCCTATTTTTCTGTATTGTCATTTAGCTTTTCGTCATTTAGCTTTTGGGGGCTTTTTAAGTCCCTTCTGCTGTGTTTTTCAGTGTTTTATGAGTAAAGGACATACATTGGCCTGTTAGGTGTCTTGTGTCCAAATTTGGTGTCAATTCATTTATTTATTTAGAAGTTTTCTATACCGACCTTCTCACCAAAACGAGGGACTCAGGTCGGTTTACAGCATATAAGAAAGTACAGTAATATGTAAGTACAACAAAGTGCAAAGTCATTACAAATTAAAATAGTACACTAAAATACAATAAAACATCATCATCACAATTACCTAAGCCAAGTCGTCAATCCAGTCATAGTCATAGTCATACTCATAGTCACAGTTCATTACAGTTCAGCACAAGGAAGGAGATTATAGATTCAGTCCTCAAATGCCACATTCCAGAGCCAGGTCTTTAGTAGTTTCCTGAATGTCAGGAGGGAGGGGGCAGATCTGATCTCTAGTGGGAGGGAGTTCGAAAGCCAAGGAGCCACCACCGAGAAGGCCCCGTCCCTCGTCCCCACCAACCGTGATTGCGAGGGTGGTGGGACTGAGAGCAGCCCCCCCCCCCCCCGGGAAGATCTTAATAGCCTTGATGGTTCATAGGGGAGAATCCATTCGGACAGGTAAACTGGTCCGGAGTCATTTAGGGCTTTATAGATCAAAACCAGCACTTTGAATTTTGCTCGGAAGCTAATCGGCAGCCAGTGGGTCGTATGGTCTCTGTACCCCGCTCCTGTTAGCAATCTGGATGCCGCTCATTGGACTGATTGAAGCTTCCGGGCAGTCTTCAGAGGCAACCCCATGTAGAGAGCGTTGCAGTAGTCTAGACGGGATGTAACCAGAGCATGGACCATCCAGAGGTTTTTGAGTTCTGTTAATCCCACAAACAAACATAATATAATATAATATAATATAATATATATATTGTTGGATTTTCTTGGTGGGTCTGTAGATAGTTTGTATGTTGTGTTTCCTCATCAGCTTCCCAATGTGGTCAGTAGTTCCCTTGATGTATGGCAGGAACACTTTTCCTCTGGGTGGATCTTTGTCTTTACTCTCATGGCTTCTTCTCGGTTGTCTTGCAGCTCTTCTGAGGTCTGTGGTGGAGTCTCCATTGGCCTGGAGAGCCCAGTTGAGGTGGTTCAGTTCATCTTGGATGAGGCGGGCTTCGCAGATTCCTTTTGCATAGTCTGCCAAGGTTTTAATGGCACTTCTTTTTCAAATGTTTCTTCTCTATCAGGGAAATCCTTAACCTCTACCTGGGCAATCTGTCCTAGGCTCTGCTGGCGTGGGCCCCTACACCCAGTCCAAATTGCGTTATGGCTGCCGCGAGTGGTCCTTACCAAACAGAATCCTTTTGTAGATTTCCAAGAGGAAAGAAGGTCTTCAATTCCCAGCGAAAGCTGTCTGTAAAGCTGTGGGACTGGATCCCCCAGCAAAGGCAAAAGAGCTGTAAAAGACGAAGCTTTCTACAGGTGGAACTGATTCACGTCCTGTACGAAAGACTTCTCTGTGTGAACTGAACTAGAGGTCCCCTTTTTCCCTCCTAAACCCAGAAAAAGGGGCAGAACTAAAGAACCTAATGATGATTGGTGGGTCATTGGCCCTATAATTGCAAACCATGGGAAGCCACCTTATTGCAAAATGCATGGAACCTTGGAATACATGCAAACACTCAAAGAAAGAAAAAGAAGTTGGAGCTCCTGGTACAGCCATACCAGCACAAACATATACACAAATATATACACACACAAAACACATATACACAGACTGGGCCACAGCAACGCATGGCAGGGGGTGGCTAGTTCAGAGTAAGAAGTCTGAAACTGGGAGAAATTCAGGTGGGAATTCATAAGCATCCATAACTATTCTGCCATCTAGGATTTGGTGCAATTTCCCGCGTCTGGTTACATACCGTCAAATGAAGGTAAAGTGCTAACAAGTACCAAAGTGTATATTTGCGGCTCCTTATGCATGCTTTCAAGCTGTCAAAAAGACAGTCAGAAGCAAATTTCTGTGCAAAGTTCATGCTTTTTTGTGCCTTATTTAATTGTTCGATCATAAATATTATTCATAATGATGGAAGGGCAGAAGGGAAGATGGAAGAGAGAGAGAGAAAAGAGGAGAGAATAACCTTTTAATCTCATTATTTCAATCATTTTGATGACAATGCTGAAAAGATTTTGATGAGATTGGTGCGTTTTTAATACCGACCACCTTTAATTAATCTATATTAAAACTAGATGTTTCTAACCCATTATTTCAGCCAGACATCCAGGGGTTGTGCTACAACCTTTAGGTTAATTACTATGCTTGTTTTGGAGGAGGATTTCTTTTGCAGTGTTGCCTACTGTGTATAAGTGTTGCCTTTTCTGGTGTGACATACATAGAACATGACATGCCATGCTCTTTAAAAATAGGTGTGTTGGGGAGGCTGGGACAAAAAGCAAATTGTTTGAAATAGGAGACTCTGGTAATTTCAATATATCATTCAATAAACTCTTAGTCTTCATTATTATGTAGTCAAAAATTATGATGTGCCTTCAAATTATATATTTATATTAGATGTAATACTACTAATAATATTACAATATAATGGTATAGTACAATATAGTAGTATTTAATACTGATTATGCCGTCGCGTCTGGGGGCTATAACTCTTAGTGAAAGAGACATAGACGTGGCATCTTTTCCCCAGGGGATTGCTTCTTGCCTTCCTTTGGAGAACTGGAACTCCCAAGGACCAAAACACTGTAGATAACTCAAAATAGGTTGTATTGTTCACAAAGAGTTATCCCTTTAAGGCAATAAGCTGGAAGTTTCAAAGGGGTAAAGGAAATATACATTACAGTCTCTGGTTGTCTTGGGTCCAAGGAGATTTTGCAGCTGAGAAGCTTTTCCTGTTCCCTCTTTTCTCAATGGCTGTGAATGTCGGAACAAACACAACCCCCAGTCCAATGGCCTATGTTGAAGGCACAGACTCTTCCTTTTGATGCCAAAGGACCGGTTTGGAGGCGCTTGGGTCTCCTCAACGTTGTCCAGGGCGATCTGGACATGAAGTATGAGTCCTAAGGGTAAAAACCTTAGAATTGGTGATTAGAGGTAACTTAATTAAGGGCTTTAGAGCCAAGTCTCTTTCTCACGTCTATCTAATAGAAAGTTTGATGGTAGAATGGGGGGGGGGGAAACACTGTCCTCCTCTTCTAGGAAGAGGTGGGGCTAAACAAATGAGCTGAGGGAGCAATTCAACTGGTGCAAACAACATTGATTGACAGCTACAAATAACCAATCAATCCAACTATACATTTACAAACTAGGCAAGTTTGGGCATGTTATACAGTTTAAACCTTTGCACTTTAAAGTTCTTCACACAGGTGGCGCCACTTGCGCCGTCACACTGATATTGTACTATGCTAATAATTTAATATATTGTGTGTGCACGCGCATGTGTGTGGGAAGGGTGGCATATAAATGTAACAAATAAATAAATAAATAAATAGTTTCGGACTTATAATGGCCCTAAAATGACTTAAGGGGTGTTCTTGGCAAGGTATGAGGAGTCCTTGGTGGCACAGTGGGTTAAACCGCTGATCTGCTGAACTTGTTGTCTGAAAGGTCAGCAGGTTAGAATCTGGGGAGTGGGGTGAACTCCCGATGCTAGCCCCAGCTTCTGCCAACCTAGCAGTTCGAAAACGTGCTAATGTGAGTAGATCAATAGGTACCACTCCGGCAGGAAGGTAACAGAGCTCCACACAGTCATGCCAGCCAGGTGACCTTGGAGGTGTCTATGGAAAATGCCAGCTCTTTGGGTTAGAAATGAAGATGAGCACCATCCCCCAGAGTTGGACATGACTGGACTTAATGTTAGGGGAAAACCTTTACTTGGCAAGGTATGTTTAGATATCTTGAGATAGAGTGACTTACCCAAGATCATCTAACAACTTTTCATGGCTAAGCAAAGATTCAAACTCCAATCTCTAGACTCATAATTCAGGCTCAAACCACCATACTATGCTGAAAATAATAATAAATAATATAAAGAGTTTTTAATTCATAGTATTCTAAAATAAAGACAGGGAAATTAAGGGCTGGGGCAACTAGGTTAAGGGCAACAGTGGGGGAAAAATTTCAGTATAGGGGTGGGGATTAAAATATTGAAGAAGAAGGGAGACAAGGGGGAAAAAAGTAAAGGGAAAAGGGGTAAAAGTTTGTAGGCTTCCAATCTTCCCCATCAAGGAGCCCCCAGTGGAGCAGTGGGTTAAACCGCTGGGCTGCAGAACTTGCTGACCAAAGGGTTGCAAAGTCGCAGGTTTGAATTTATTTATTATTTATTTATTTATTGGTATGCTTGTATACCGCGATATCTCAGCCCGTGCGGCGACTCATCGCGGTTTACAACATGTTAAAATATACAATGTTAAAATATACAATTCACTAAACATAGAAAACTAAAATTTTGAGAATACATACAAAAACATACGCAGTATTGGGCCACCAATACAGATCGGGACATCTCATAGTTAAAATCATCATCCAATTCGTTGTCTTGATTGCTAATCCATGGTCAGATAAAACATCACGATGAAGGTCAATTGAAGACTTGCTCAAACATCCAAGTTTTTAGTTTTTTCCTAAATGCCATTAGCGAGGTGGCTGATCTTAATTCAGTAGGGAGGGCATTCCAAAGCCGGGGGGCCACCGCAGAAAAGGCCCTATCTCTCGTTCCCACGAGCCGCACCTGTGAAGCAGGTGGGATAGAGAGAAGGGCTTCTCCTGAAGATCTAAGGGTCCTGGTGGGCTGATAGGCCGAGATACGTTCGGATAGGTATGTAGGGCCAGAACCGTTTAGGGCTTTAAAGGTCAAAACCAGCACTTTGAATTGGGCTCGGTAGCTAATCGGTAGCCAGTGAAGCTGGTACAGCAGAGGAGTTGTGTGCTCCCTGCGCCCAGCCCCTGTTAATACCATGGCTGCCGCCCGTTGGACTAGTTGGAGCTTCCGGGCCGTCTTCAAAGGCAACCCCACGTAGAGAGCGTTGCAGTAGTCAAGACGGGATGTAACCAGAGCGTGGACTACCGTGGCCAAGTCAGGCTTCCCAAGGTACGGTCGCAGTTGGCGCACGAGTCTTAACTGTGCGAATGCTCCCCTGGTCACCGCCGAAACCTGGGGCTCCAGGCTCAGCGATGAGTCCAGGATCACACCCAAACTGCGAACCTGTGTCTTCAGGGGGAGTGCGACCCCGTCCAACACAGGCTGTAACCCTATACCCTGTTCGGCCTTGCGACTGACCAGGAGCACCTCTGTCTTGTCTGGATTCAATTTCAATTTGTTCGCCCCCATCCAGACCGTCACAGCGGCTAGGCACCGGTTCAGGACTTCGACAGCCTCCTTAGTAGCAGGTGGAAAGGAGTGACAGAGTTGGACATCATCTGCGTACAGATGACACCGCACCCCGAAACTCCGGATGATCTCGCCCAGCGGCTTCATGTAGATGTTAAACAACATGGGGGACAGTATTGAACCCTGAGGAACCCCACAAGACAAAGGTTGTGGGGTAGAGCAGGAGTCCCCCAATGACACCTTCTGAGACCGACCCTCGAGGAATGACCGGTATGAATTGGTATGAGCTCCCACTGTTAGCCCCAGCTTCTGCCAACCTAGCAGTTCGAAAACACGCAAATGTGAGTAGATCAATAGGTACCGCTTCAGCAGAAAGGTAACAAGTCTTCATGCAGTCATGCCAGCCACATGACCTTGGAGGTGTCTACGGACAACTCCGGCTCTTTGGCTTAGAAATGGTAATGAGCACCACACCCGAGAGTCGGTCACAACTGGACTTTATGTCAGGGGAAAACTTATACCTTTACCTTACTGTTTGTTTGGTTATACAAGATGACAACTCACTTTCAGAAGTACAGTATTTTTCTCTCTAATTGTTCAGTGTTTCTCTGGCATAGACTTGTCTCTTTCTGTAAAAACTATAGACCAATTTAGACAAATAGGTTTCAGGTTAAAGACAGTTCCTGGATTGCTTGACAAGTTTTAAGGAAGTGTGTATTATTTGAAAAGAGTTTTTCCTTTGTACCATTGGGACTTTGATTTACTTCTGTCCCCCAGGTGCTTCACAGACATACATTACATTTAGCAAGTACAAAATCTTTTCTGCCATAGTGTGAGTAATAGTTAATGGAGAACTTTGAAAGGTGATAATGGCCTAGTCTTCAGATATGTAATGTAATGCTTGCATCTCAGAATTTCATTCCCTGGCTTGTGCTGCACTTTGGTATGAGAACACTACTTAAAGGGAGGGAAGGAAGGGAAGGCGATAGGTAAACGCAATACTGTGCAGTGTCTTGAAGAGAACTCAAAACTATTTAAGCCTGATCCTCGTCCCTGTTCAGTCCTCTTTCTCTGCAGTGGCTCCCATTCCATCCTTCCTGCAAATCTGTGCAAAGGTAGCTGGTCATCCTAGGAAATTCAGTAGAAATATGTGTGTATGTGTAATATATATATGTGTGTGTGTGTGTGTGTGTGTGTGTATAGGCTCAAAGCCAACCTTAAAAACTCTGGCATAGACACTGAGAACTGGGAAGCCCTGGCCCTTGACCGCTCCAGCTGGAGGTCAGCTGTGACCAGCAGTGCTGCAGAATTTGAAGAGGCACGAATGGAGAGCGAAAGGGAGAAGTGTGCCAAGAGGAAGGCGCGTCAAGCAACCCCGACCGAGACCGCCTTCCACCTGGAAACCAATGCCCTCACTGCGGAAGAAGATACAGAGCAAGAATAGGGCTCCACAGCCACATACGGACTCACAAGAATACTGGAAGACAATCCTCCTCGGAAAACGAGGGATCGCCTAAGTGAAGTGAATATAGAGCATCATATGTTCTTCTTCACTGATAACTTTTGGTCACACCTTTTTTACCTTATTATTATTATTATTATTATTATTATTATTATTATTATTAACACAACAAGATGAGTCCACAGCAGACAAGATATTATTATTATTATTATTATTATTATTATTATTATTATTATTATTATTTGAAACACAACAAGATGAGTCCACAGCAGACAAGATCAGTCTGCTGCCTGTTATATTGGATCAGACGTCGGATACTTCCCAAGTGTCTAGGACTGTGTGGTGTATCGGCGAAAAATGCATGCAGATCCCAGTAAGGTGGCCTTCTGCAGCTGGCAGATGGTAATTTTGTTATTTAATTTATTATTATTACTAGCTTTACCTGCTACGCGTTGCGGTGGCCAACCTTCTCTCCCTCTTTCTCTCCTTCTTTCAGTCCTTCCTTCATTTCCTTTTCTTCTTTCCTTTCTTCCTTCTCTACCTGTTTACTTCCTTCCTTAGCTTTTTGCTCCCATCCTTCCTTCTCTTTATTTCTTTCCTTCCCTCCCTCTTTCTCTCCTTCTTTCTCTTCTTCCTTTGCTCCATCTTTCCTCCCCTTTTTTCTTTCCTTCTCTCCTTCCTTCTCTTCCTCTTTCCTTCCTCCTCCCTTTTTATTTTCCTTCCTCTTTCTCTCCTTTCTTCCCTCTCTATCTCTTTCCTTCCTTCCTTCGCTCTTGACTTCCAGTCTTCCTTTTCTTTCTTTCTTTTCTTCCCTCCCTTTCTCTTCTTCCTTCGCTTTTTTCCCTCTCTTCCCCTTCCCAAATTCCCCTTCCTTCCTTCATTTTGACACCTTCCCTTCCCCTTCCCTTTCTTCTTTTTTTTCTATCTTTCTTTCCTTTCCTCCTTCCTTTCTCCCTTCTTTCCCATCCTCCTTCTCTCTCTGTATTTTTTCTTTCCTACCTTTCTTCTTTCATATACCTTCTCATCTTCTCCTTCCTTCCTTCCTTCCTTGCTATTTACACCCCTTCCCCTCATTTCCATCCTTCCTTCCCTCTCCCGCTTCCTTCCCTTCTTCCCCTTCCTCACCAATGGCCGGGCGTTGCGGTGGCCGATGGGCTGTCTTCGGCAGAGCCGGGCCGCGGCCTCTTCCGGCCAGGCCAGGAAGGGGCACAGCGGGGGCCTCCCGGACAGCCTCCGCTGGTCGCACAGCATCCTGGCCCCCAGCGAGCACAGCCGGCCGAGCTCCAACTCCCAGGCCAGGGCTTCAGTGTCAGCGGGGAGGTCGCGTTCTAGAACTACAGTTCCCAAAGTGCATTGCATGTGTACTTCCTCTCCTGGGCACTGCGCATGCTCAGTTGGTTTTTGTAATTGTGAGTTTGTTGAAATGTTGTTTGGAATTTTGATGAGTGTTGTGCATACCTTGTGGGTTGAGGTATGTGCATGGCAAATTTGGTGAGTTTTCGTCGGGGTTTTTTTGTGTTTTGCTGTCCCGTTGAATGCCCTTTCCCTTTTTATATATATAGATGATGATGATGATGATGATGAGTAGTAGTAGTAGTAGTAGTAGTAGTATACAGCTCTATCGCCCCAGAGGGACTCAGGATGGTTTCAAACATAAGCCAAAGCCTTCAATTACCAACACAAAACCATACAACATGACCATTATAAAACATAGACATAATACTATTACTGGTTTTTGCCAGTGAAATGTTGGAGAGAATGGGATTGAAATCTGTATCTGAGGTATATCATAGAATCATTGTGCCGAAAGGGACTGCAAAGCACATCTAGTGAAGAAGGAAACCATTTTACTGTGGTGGAGAAACTGCTGTACATGATTTATTTGCTACACTTTGATGGGATCGCCTTTAGCAAACAACGGTAATGAGGAGTAAGCTGTTTCCTTGCAAACCTTATGGTGGAGCAAGACTGCAGATAATATATAGATGTATGTGCGAGTGTCAGATCAGAAACTAGAATGAGAGATGGTAGTATAGAAAGCATAGCAGTGAAAGTAACATGAAGTGGAACATAACATTTCTCGGCTGAAAAGCTCTTAAATAATGGTTTGGATTGAATACATTTTGTTTGAAGTGGCCACGTCAAAACCTATTTGAGCCACTATAGTGCTCAACCCTCTGTAGGAGGACAAGGAAAACAAAAACAAATTAAAGGGTGATTTATGCATGACAATCCATTGTCCAGGACTATGAAAAACAATGCACTCTTTAAGGCTATAGGATTTACCATGGAATAAATCAACATTAAAACTCCAACCATCACCCAAGTCAAAAAAGAAGCACCATTAAAGCCTTGGCAGACTGTGCAAAAAGAATCTGTGAATCCCACCTCCTCCAAGATGAACTGAACCACCTCAACTGGGCTCTCCAATTGAGACTCCACCTTAGACATCAGAAAAGCTGCAAGACAACTGAGAACAAGCCATGAGAATAAAGACGAAGAGCCACCCAGAGGAAAAGTGTTCTTGCCAGACATCAAGGGAACCACTGACCGCAGAGGGAAGCTGATGAGGAAACACAACATACAAACTATCTACAAACCCACCAAGAAAATCCAACAAATGCTCCGTTCAGCAAAGGACAAGAGGGATCTTCTCACTTCTGCAGGAGTCTACCATGTACCATGCAGCTGTGGACAAGTCTACAGAGGGACCACCAAACGCAGCGTTGCCCAGACACGAATCAAGGGACATGAAAGGCTCTGCAGACTACTTCAACCAGAGAAGTCAGCCATAGCAGAGCACCTGAGGAACCAACCTGGACACAGCATATTATTTGAGAACACAGAAGTGCTGGACCACTCTCACAACCACCATGTCAGATTACACAGAGAAGCCATTGAAATCCACAAGCATGTGGACAATTTCAACAGAAAGGAAGAGACCATGAAAATGAACAAAATCTGGCTACCAGTAGATTTAAAAGCAAAAAAGCCAAGAATACATTACAACGCACACGCAAAACCACATATATATACAGAAACACACATATATACTAACATATATGCATGTACACATACACAGAAAGGAGGAAGGAAGCAGAGAAGGAGGGAGAGAAGGAAAGAAAGAAGGGTAGACAAGGAAGGAAGGAGAGAAAGAAGGAAAGAAAGAAAGACAGAGAAGGAAGGAGTGAGAGAAAGGGGGAGAGAAGAAGAGAAATAAGGAGGGAAGGAGGGAAAAAAGAAGAATAGAAAAGGAAGGAGGGAGAGCAAGAGGGAAGGCGAGAAGGAAAGAAAGAAGGGTAGAGAAGGAAGGAAGGAGAGAAGGAGGGAAAGAAGGAGGGAAGAAAGAAAGGTAGAGACGGAAGGAAGGAGAGAAAGAGGGGGAGAAAGAGGGAAAGAAGGAGGGAAGGAGAGAAGAAAGAAAGGTAGAGAAGGAAGGAAGCAGAGAAGGAAGGAGAGAATGAAATAAGTGAAAGAGGGAAGGAGAGAGAGAAGAAACGAAAGAGAGAAAGAGGGAGAGAAGGAAGGAAGGAAAGATACAAGGAAGGATGGAACCAAAGAGCAAAGGACGCAAGAAAAGAAACAGGTAGAGAAGAAAGAAGAAGGAAAAGAAAAAGAGGGAAGGAAAGAAGGAGGGAAGGAAGGAAGGAGAGAAAGAAAAAAGGACAGAAAAAAGGAGGGAAGGTTGGCCACAGCAACGCGTGGTGGGTACAGCTAGTAACAAAATATAAAAGCAGACATTGACCAACAACCAATTAATCTGCAGTAATGATCAGTTTCTGGGCATGGGTGGGTGCACTGGTGCAAATCAATTGTGGGGACAGGACTGATGGATACAATGCGTAAGTCTATTGACAGCAGCAAAGATGGAAGGCAATGTAAGATAGAGTGTTATAACTTTGGGTACAGAACCATAGTAAAGTGTGAAGACAAGATTTTGGGTCCTAGATGGGGCCAAGTTATCAGGGAATTGTCTAGATGTAATTAAGGCATGGACCATCATGGCCAAGTCAGGCTGTAGTTACCCATCAAGGTTTAGAAAACAGTCAAAACTCAAAAACAAGATAACCTCAGGCATAGCAGAGCACCTGATGAACCAACCTGGACGGAGCATATTATTTGAGAGCCCAGAAATGCTGGACCACCCCAACAACCACCATGACAGACTACACAGAGAAGCCATTGAAATCCACAAGCATGTGGACAATTTCAACAGAAAGGATGAAACCATGAAAATAAACAAAATCTGGCTACCAGTATTAAAAAACTCTAAACTTAAAACAGCAAAACAGCAGAGGGAAAACAATCAGGGACATCTAACCACCTCTCAACAAAAGATTCCTTCAGGCACTTCCAGGCTATCAAATGCTAATCAAGGTGGTCAGTTGAAACATTCACACCCAGCTCTAGCAGACAAGAGACCTTTGTCCCACCTTGGTCTTTCCACAGATATATAAACCCATTTTCCTAATTCCAACAGAGCTCACTACCTCTGAGGATGCTTGCCATAGATACAGGCAAAACGTCAGGAGAGAATGCCTCTGGACCATGGCCATATAGCCCAAAAAAACCTACAGCAACCCAGTGATTCCAGCCATGAAAGCCTTCAACAGTACAAAGTTAACCTCTATATCAGTGGTTCTCAACCTTCCTAATGCAGCGACCCCTTAATACAGTTCCTCATGTTGTGTTGACCCCCAACCATAACATTATTTCCATTCCTACTTCATAACTGTAATTTTGCAACTGTTATGTATTGTCATATGAATATCTGATATGCAGGATATATTTTCATTCACTGGACCAAATTTGGCACAAATATCTGATATGCCCAAATATGAATACTGGTGAGGTTAGGGAGGATTGATTTTGTCATTTGGAAGTTGTAGTTGCTGGGATTTATAGTTCACCTACAATCAAAGAGCATTCTGGACTCCACCAATGATGGAATTGAAACAGACTTGGCACACATCACTCCCATGAACAAGAGAAAATACTGGAAGGGTTTGGTGGGCATTGACCTTGAGTATTGGAGTTGTAGTTCACCTACATCCTGAGAGCACTGTGGACTCAAACAATGATGGATCTGGACCAAACTTGGCACAAATCCTCAATATGCTCAAATGTGAACACTAGTTGAGTTTGGGGAAAATAGACCTTGTCATTTGGGAGTTGTAGTTGCTGGGATTTATAGTTCACCTACAATCAAAGAGCATTCTGGACTCCACCAATGATGGAATTGAAACAGACTTGGCACACATCACTCCCATGAACAAGAGAAAATACTGGAAGGGTTTGGTGGGCATTGACCTTGAGTATTGGAGTTGTAGTTCACCTACATCCTGAGAGCACTGTGGACTCAAACAATGATGGATCTGGACCAAACTTGGCACAAATCCTCAATATGCTCAAATGTGAACACTAGTTGAGTTTGGGGAAAATAGACCTTGTCATTTGGGAGTTGTAGTTGCTGGGATTTATAGTTCACCTACAATCAAAGAGCATTCTGGACTCCACCAATGATGGAATTGAAACAGACTTGGCACACATCACTCCCATGAACAAGAGAAAATACTGGAAGGGTTTGGTGGGCATTGACCTTGAGTATTGGAGTTATAGTTCACCTACATCCTGAGAGCACTGTGGACTCAAACAATGATGGATCTGGACCAAACTTGGCACAAATCCTCAATATGCTCAAATGTGAACACTAGTTGAGTTTGGGGAAAATAGACCTTGTCATTTGGGAGTTGTAGTTGCTGGGATTTATAGTTCACCTACAATCAAAGAGCATTCTGGACTCCACCAATGATGGAATTGAAACAGACTTGGCACACATCACTCCCATGAACAAGAGAAAATACTGGAAGGGTTTGGTGGGCATTGACCTTGAGTATTGGAGTTGTAGTTCACCTACATCCTGAGAGCACTGTGGACTCAAACAATGATGGATCTGGACCAAACTTGGCACAAATACTCAATATGCTCAAATGTCAACACTACTAGAGTTTGGGGAAAATATACCTTGTCATTTGGGAGTTGTAGTTGCTGGGATTTATAGTTCACCTACAATCAAAGGATATTCTGAACCTCACCAACGACAGAATTGGGCCAGACTTCCCACACAGAACCCCCATGACCAGCAGAAAATACTGTGCTTTCTGATGGTCTTTGGCAACCCCTCTGACACCCCCTCGCGACCCCCCTCGGGTCGAGAACTACTGCACTATATGCTAAGACAAACAGAAAAATTCTGCTTCGTGAAAGGGAAATTTACAAAGACTTCTTTCACGAAAATATGCAGAACTGGAATGTTATAGAGACAGATTAATTCACTATCTTAGTTTTAAAAAAACAAAAACTAAGCCTGCCACTCGAGTACTTGTGAACCACCACTAAATGGTCATGCCAGCATGACTGTACATAGTTTGAAAGCATAATTGATTAATTGATTAAACAATTACTCAGCCGATGCTTGGAACGGGACCGTGATTTTAATCAATGATTAGTGTGAGGTGCTGAGAATAATTCATTGGTGCACCAAACTAATACATGCATGCGCTGATTACCACTTTCGTCTTTCATATTTGATTAAAGCCAAGCTTTGGAATGACTTTGACTCTGTTGATTAGAACTTAGGAAGGATGCAAAGTACAGTTTATTCTTTTAGAAACAGGGTAGGAGGTAGTTAGTTATCACACAGACCTTGCTCATCTGTTATTAATGTCAGTAATAACACTAATAATCCTTGACTTTTAAAAAAAATTTCAAAGTGCCTTCTTCCTGAGGATCTCTACACTATATTCAGTCTCACTGAATAGTACTTTCAGACAAAGAAAGAATGCTTACTCAATACCTCACTACCTCTGAGGATGCTTGCCATAGATGCAGGCGAAACGTCAGGAGAGAATGCCTCTAGACCATGGCCATATAGCCCGAAAAAACCTACAACAACCCAAATAATGCTTATTTAGTAGTTATATTTGCAGACTTCCTTCCTTTGATCAAATTCTTTAGACCAGTGGTTCTCAACTTTCCTAACGCCACGACCCCTTAATACAGTTCCTCATGTGGTGGTGACCCCCAACCATAATATTATTTCCGTTGCTACTTCATAATTGCGATTTTGCTACTGTTATGAATCATAAAGTAAATATCTGATATGCAGGATGTATTTTCAGTCACTGGACCAAATTTGGCACAAATACTCGATACACCCAAATTTGAATACTGATGGGGTGGAGGTTGATTTTGTCATTTGGGTGTTGTAGTTGATTTATTTATTTATTTATTTAGCCGTGTCAGGAGCAACTTGAGAAACTGCAAATTGCTTCTGGTGTGAGAGAATTGGCTGTCTATAAGGACGTTGCCTAGGGGACACCCGGATGTTTTGATGTTTTTATCATCCTTGTGGGAGGCTTCTCTCATGTCCATGCATGAGGAGCTGGAGCTGATAGAGGGAGCTCATCCACGCTCTCCCTGGATTTGAACATGCGACCTGTTGGTCTTCAGTCCTACTGGCACAGGGGTTTAACCCACTGCACCACTGGGGGCTCCAGTTGATTTATAGTTCACCTACAATGAAAGCATTCTGAATTTCATCAATGATGGAGTTGAACCAAACTTGGCACACAGAACTCCCATGACCAACAGAAAATAGTGGAAGAGTTTGGTGAGCACTGACCTTCAGTTTTGGAGTTGTAGTTCACCTACACCCAGAGAGCACTGTGGACTCAAACAATGATGGCTCTGGACCAAATTTGGCACAAATAATATGTCCAGATGTGAACACTGGTGGAGTTTGGGGAAAATAGACCTTGACATTTGGGAGTTGTAGTTGCTAGAACTTATAGTTCACCTACAATCAAAGAGCATTGTGAACCTCACCAATGATAGAACTGGGCCAAACTTCCCATACAAAACCCCCAAGATGAACAGAAAATACTGGAAAGGTTTGGTGGGCATTGACCTTGATTTTTGGAGTTGTAGTTCACCTACTTCCAGAGAGCACTGTGGACTCAAACAATGATGGATCTGGACCAAACTTGGCATGAATACTCAATATGTCCAAATGTGAACATTGGTGAAGTTTGGGGGAAATGGGCCTTGATGTGGGAGTTCTAGCTGCTGGGGTTTATAGTTCATCTATAATCAAAGAGCATTCTGAACTCTACCAATGATAGAATTGGGTCAAACATCCCCCATGAGCAACAAAAATACTGGAGGGATTTGAGATGAATTGACAGTGATTTAAGGAAGATGTAGTTCACCTAGGAGGAGCTGAGGAGCCTTCTAATCAAGGTGAAAGAAGAAAGTGCAAAGGCCGGGTTGCAGCTAAACATAAAAAAAACAAGATTATGGCAACAAGAATGACTGACAACTGGAAAATAGAGGGAGAAAATGTGGAGGCCGTGACAGACTTTGTATTTCTAGTTGCAAAGATGACTGCAGATGCAGACTGTGGCCAGGAAATCAGAGGATGCTTCCTTCTTGGGAGGAGAGCAATGTCCAATCTCGATAAAATAGTAAAGAGTAGAGACATCACACTGGCAACCAAGATCCATTGCATAGTCAAAGCCATGGTCTTCCCTGTAGTCACCTCCGGATGTGAGAGCTGGACCTTAGGGAAGGCTGAGCGAAGGAAGAGAGAGGCTTTTGAGCTGTGGTGTTGGAGGAAAGTTCTGAGAGTGCCTTGGACTGCGAGAAGATCCAACCAGTCCGTCCTCCAGGAAATACAGCCCGACTGCTCATTGGAGGGAAGGATACTAGAGACAAAGTTGAAGTCCTTTGGCCACATCATGAGGAGACAGCAAAGCCTAGAGAAGACAATGATGTTGGGTGAAATGGAAGGAAAAAGGAAGAGGGGCCGACCAAGGGCAAGATGGATGGATGGCATCCTTGAAGTGACTGGACTGACCTTGAAGGGGCTGGGGGTGGTGACGGCTGACAGGGAGCTCTGGTGTGGGCTGGTCCATGAGGTCACGAAGAGTCGGAGATGACTGAACGAATGAACAACATCAGTTCACCTGCATCCAGAGAATACTGTGAACCCAAATGACTATGCCAAAGTGATTCCTAAGACCATCAGAAATATGTGATTTCTAATAATCTTTGGTGACCCCTCTGAAACCCCCTTGCGACCCTCCCAGGGGTCCTGACCCCTAGGTTGGGAAATACTACTTTATACTTTTAAAAAGACATCTTGCCATTAACTTCAGTTTTGTAATAAACTGATTAACATGTTATGTGCTATAGAATAAATCAAGTCTGTAACTTAATTGCTTGGCATGGACACTAGGCCTGGGTAACAACGCAAAAATTTGTTTCTAAAATCGATTTGTATTTGGGGGGGGGGGGGGATTGCGTTTTGTTATTTAAAATAATTACAAATTTTCCCTTAAAAAAAAGTTCAGTATTTACGAAATTTCGTTAATATTTACAAAACGTTTTGTAAAGATGGTGCCCGCGGTTGCGCATGCGCAAAGCATCAACGAAATTTTTCCCAATGTTTTTTCAATATTTTTTTAATTTAATTATTAATTTTTTTAATAATAAAAAAAAATATTTGGCAGAAAATGCTTGCCAAAAAGAGCCACAGGGCAAACAGACTGAGCCTCCCTGCTGCTCCCAGCTCCGTCCCACCCTCCTGAGTCCTGCGGGCTCTCGCTTTCTCTCTTTCTCTCTCCACCAAGAGGAGGGAAAGGAGAAGAAAGAAAAGAGGAAGGGAAAGGAGGGAAGGCAGGCACTCACTCTGGCGGGCCCTCAAGCGCTGAGTCGGGCCAGGCTCCTCCGAAGCTAAGGTTTCAGTGCGGAATTGGGAGAAGGGGGTCCCCAAAGGCCATCTAGTCCAGCCCTCTGCTAAGGTTTGGATGTGGAATTGGAGGAAGGGGCTCCTCAAAGGCCATCTAGTCCAGCCCCTCCTAAGGTTTCAATGCGGAATTGGGAAAAGGGCTCTCCAAAGGCCATCTAGCCCAGCCCTCCGCTAAGCTTTCAGTGCGGAATTGGGAGAACAAAGCACACCCACCACAAAGGTGAGGAAGGAGGGACGGGGCCGCCTTCCCGCTGAGGGTCGCTCGCCCTCTCGCTCGCTTGCTCAGCCGGCGCCTTCCCCGCCCTCTCCTCCTCCTCCTCCTCCTCCTCTTTCAGGCTCTGACTGGCTAAGGAGAGGAGAGAGAGGAGAGCTCCCAGCAAGCATCTAGCCAATTACGTATTTCCGAAATGGACGGAAATACAAAAATATTTGGCGCATGCTGTTTCGATATTGAAAAACACTTCCGGGTTTGAAAATATGTTTTGTATTCATTTTGTAATTGTTAAAAAATAACGAATATTTAACGAATTACAAAATTAACGAACGAAACCGCCCAGGCCTAATGGACACATATGTTACAATTCCCAAGACAAAATGGGACCTCGCTTACTGAACGTGAAGAAGTGATACTGCAATTAGTGATGTTGCCAGAGTTTAAAATTATCTGGCACAAAGAATGAGTTAATTCAGGCTATAATGCTGGGATATATTACCAATGGAGTATCACTTCACTCAGATGTGTTCCTTTGACTTGGGACATAAAGCAAGATTTATTTCTTGCACGGTCAGCATTCAGGTTGACCAGGTTACTTCCCAAAGGCTTTAAAATTACTCTTTCGTTTTTGCAAAGCTGGAAGTAGTGCATAGGATTTGGAGAGGAAACCTATGAAATTCTAAGATCAAAGACAGACCTCAGGAAAAACAAGAGAAACTTGGTATTTTTCAAAGTATTGTTCAGAAGGTCAGAACTGCTGAGTCAGTTCCAAACTTAACAGAAGCTGTTCATCACTAGTTCCAGTGGGAAAGTAATGCCACCATTTTTAAAACATAGGAACATAAGATGCTGATCGTCTGGGATTCTGTCAGTCTAACTACTTCATAGAATCATAGATTTGGAAGAGACCTCGTGGGTCATCCAGTCCAACCTGCTGCCAAGAAAATTGCATTCAAAGCACCCCCAACAGATGGCCATCTAGCCTTTATTTAAAAGACTCCAAAGAAGGAGCCGGGGTGGTCCATGCCTTAGTCACCTCTAGACTGGACTACTGTAATGCGCTCTACGTGGGGCTGCCCTTGAAAACGGCTCGGAAATTCCAACTGGTCCAACGGGCGGCAGCCAGGTTGTTAACTGGTGCTCCTTACAGAGAGAGGTCAACCCTCCTGTTTAAGGAGCACCATTCATCTAGATCTAGGGAAGTCATGCTCCCCATGCTCTATTCCGCTTTGGTTACACCACACCTGGAATATTGTGTCCAATTCTGGGCACCACAATTCAAGAGAGATATTGACAAGCTGGAATGTGTCCAGAGGAGGGCGACTAAAATGATCAAGGGTCTGGAGAACAAGTCCTATGAGGAGCGGCTTAAAGAGCTGGGCATGTTTAGCCAGAAGAAAAGAAGGCTGAGAGGAGACATGATAGCCATGTATAAATATGTGAGAGGAAGTCACAGAGAGGAGGGAGCAAGCTTTTTTTCTGCTGCCCTGGAGACTAGGACGTGGAACAATGGCTTCAAACGACAAGAAAGCAGATTCCATCTGAACATTAGGAAGAACTTCCTGACTGTGAGAGCTGTTTAGCAGTGGAACTTTCTGCATCAGAGTGTGGTGGAGGCTCCTTCTTTGGAGGCTTTTAAACAGAGGCTGGATTGCCATCTGTCAGGGGTGCTTTGAATGCAATTTTCCTGCTTCTTGGCAGAATGGGGTTGGATGGGATGGCCCATGAGGTCTCTTCCAACTCTTTGATTCTATGATTCCTTAAAAGCAATGTGACAGACAGTTATGGGAAATGGTTACTTCAGTCTGTGTTTGCACAAGGGGATGTACTGGTTGTTAACTGGCGCTCCTTACAGAGAGAGGTCAACCCTCCTGTTTAAGGAGCTCCATTGGCTGCCGTTCATCTTCCGGTCCCAGTTCAAGGTGCAGGTGCTCACCTACAAAGCCCTAAACGGTTTGGGACCCGCCTACCTGCGTGACCGCATCTCCATATATGAACCCACACTTTCCCTTCGATCATCTGGAGAGGCCCTGCTCATGATCCCACCTGCGCATTTGGTGGGGACGAGGGACAGGGCCTTCTCTGTGGTGGTCCCCCGACTCTGGAACTCTCTTCCCAAGGACATCAGACAAGCCCCAACTCTGGCAGTCTCTAGGAAGAGCCTAAAGACCTGGCTGTTCCAGTGTGCCTTTCCAGATTAAGAAACTCCTGGCATCATGTCCCAAATGCACTTTGTTAGAGATTTAGGATTGTCTGCACATTGCACCTACCTCCAAAAACCTCTACATATCACCTGTCAAGTTCAGCACTTTTTAAATTTTGTCCATTACATTTGGTTTTAAATGCTTCATGGTGTCATTGTTTTAATGTTTTATTGTTTTGCTTGATGTTTTATTATTTGCTTTATGAGTTTTACTGTTGTATTTGTATGCTGTTGTTATGTTGATGGCCTTGGCCTTTGTAAGCCGCATCAAGTCCTTCGGGAGATTTTAGCGGGGTATAAATAAAGATAATAATAATAATAATAATAATAATAATAATAATAATAATAATAATAATCACACTCCAGGGCAGGGAGTCCCACTGCTGAACAACTCTCACAGTTAGGAAGTTGATTGATTGATTGATTGATTGATTTACAGTATTTATATTCCACCCTTCTCACCCTGCAGGGGACTTGGGGCAGATTACAATGTACATATACGTGGCAAACATTCAATGCCATAGACACAGCACATATAGACATACAGTCAGAGGCTATTTAACATTCCAACTTTTTCTGGCCACCAGGGGAGCTGTCGCTTTACCACCCACCTGCGGCATTGATGGAGTACTTCCTCATTCCCCACATGCTTGCCGGAGATTTTTATGGCGTTGTAAATTAGATAAATTAGCCTCCCCACATATACTGATGGGGTGGGGGTGGGGTTGATTTTGTCATTTGGGTGTTGTAGTTGATTTATAGTTCACCTACAAGCAAAGAGCATTCTGAATTACACCAATGATGGAGTTGAATCGAACTTGGCACACAGAACTCCCATGACCAACAGAAAATACTGGAAGGGTTTGGTGAGCATTGACCTTGAGTTTTGGAGTTGTAGTTCACCTACATCCAGAGAGCACTGTGGACTCAAACTATGATGGTTCTGGACCAAACTTGGCATGAATACTCAGTATGCCCAAATGTGGACACTAGTAGCATTTGGGGCAAATAGACCTTGAAATTTGGAAGTTGTAGTTGCTGGGATTTATAGTTCACCTCCAATGAAAGAGCATTCTGAACCCCACCAACGACATAATTGGGCCAAACTTCCCACAGAGAACCCCCATGACCAACAGAAAATACAGTGCTTGCTGATGGTCTCTGGTGACCCCTCTGACATCCCCTCATGACCCCCACAGGGGTCTTAACCCCCAGGTTGAGAAACGCTGTTCTAACCCTTCATCTAAGTCAGGAATCCTCAAAATAAGGTCCGAGGGCTGAATACATCCCTCCAAGGTCATTTACCTGGCCCTCGCTCAGGGTCAACCTAAGTCTGAAGCGACTTGAAAGCACACAACAACAACAACAACAACAATCCTATCTCAGCAGCCAAGAGCAGGCTCACACTTCTCACTGAAATACTAATAAGTTTATATTTGTTAAAATTGTTCTTCATTTTAATGATTGTATTGTTTTTAAGTGGGGTTTTTTTTGTGCTACAAATAAGATATGTGCCATGTGCATAGGAATTCATTCATTAAAAAAAAAATAATCTGGCCCTCCAACAGTTTGAGGGACTGTGACCTGGCCCTCTGTTTAGAAAGTTTGAGGACTCCTTCTCTAAGTCATTATTTGTTTCAAGGAAACGTGTTATGAAGTAGTCCTTTTAGATTTGTTTCTTACTATGTGCTGTCGCACGCTGGGCCTGTGCATAAGACTGTAGACAGGACATAAATTCTGTGTGCCCAACGGGACGCCGGGGCTGCCTCAGATTAAAGGCCCTTGTATTTCCTTAAAACAAAGTCTTTAGATTGCTTAAAGGTTCAATAAAGTTCTTTATTAATGAAAGCAAACAGGTATTTCAAGGCTTTCTTAAGAGTCTATAGGCTCTTTCAATCTTGTCCACAGGGAACAGGCACTATCTTCATGACTGGTATTTTAACTAATGGGGAAATCCTTAACTTTTAATCTGGGCAGTCATTCTTTGCCTCTGTTGGTGTGGAGCCCCTACAACCGGGACCAGCTGTGTCTGGCTTCCGCGAGCGACCCTTACCAAGCAGAGCTTTGTAGACTTCCAAGGGAAAAGGAGTTCAGGTTTCGGTAATGGCTGGCTGAAGTCCCTCAGCAAAGGAGCTGTAAGGCTATATGATCCTCGGCCAAGCTGTGGGGCTGTAGCCTCCTGGCCAAGCCGTAGAAGACGAAGCTTTCTACAGGAGCTCTTGGTATTATGTCCTGCATGGAAAGCTTCTTTGTGTGGACTGAACCAAAAAGGCTCCTATTCCCTCCAAAAACCCAAAGGGGGCGGGACCAGGGAGCCTAACTATAATTGACAGGTGGCTTGCCCTATGATTGCAGCCAAAAGAAACCACCTATCTGCAGAGTCCCTGATACTTAGGACTAAAACATTAAATGCAAAGCAAACAAAATTGGAGCTCCTAGTACAGCTGTACCTGCACATACTATAATTATAATTGGCAATGGTACGAGAAAGAGAAACGTCAAAAAAATGTTTGAAAGCCACCTCTTTCATAAATTTGAAAAATGTACTGGGGATTTGCAAAGTACTGATTTTGACTGAATTGCTTCACAAAATATCAAGCAAGGGGAAAAAAACAGAGTTCAAAAACCATATTCCATAGGCCTCTTCTGCTATGATGTGGTTACTGGGAGGATGTATTTAAAGAAATTCTCTTTGCCTGATGTTTTAAAAAGGCACATGCAAGACACGGAAGAAGGTAGAGATACAAATGCATAGCCAACACTTGTAGAGAGACATTCAGGAAAGGTAACGCTCAGGCTTGCTAAATGGTGAGAAATACTTTTAAAATGCGGGAGAAGTTTGCTATGTTCAAAGCCCAAAGAAGAAGAAAAATATATATGGTGAAATGCGAAGAGAAAATAGAAAGAGTACCTTCTATTGTACATTCTTTCCTGAAAAAGGAACAGTGCTGCACCCGGTGAAAATAGAAGAAATGATATATGTGCAGCAAATAGACTTTGGGTCAAGGTAGGTGAAATGGTAGTGCAGGGCTGCCTCGCATCTCCAAATGAATTTAAGATTCCAGGGCCAGCAAAAATCCATCCAATGGTACTAAAGGAACATGAAGATGAAATTGCAAAGCACTGCCAAACATTGAATTACTGGAGAATAGAAGAGGTCCCAGCAGAATGGAGGAGGGCAAATGTTATCCCCATTTTCAAAAGGCAGGGAGGGACACTCAGGAAACAACTCAGGAGTCAGTTTAATGTCAATACAAGAACAGGATCAAAAACAGATCATTAAATATTATATGAACATTTAGAAATCTATTGTCGAAGGCTTTCATGGCTGGAATCACTAGGTTCTTGTGGTTTTTTTCAGGCTATAGGGCCATGTTCTAGAGGCATTTCTCCTGACATTTCGCCTGCATCTATGGCAAGCATCCTCAAAGGTAGTGAGGTCTGTTGGAAATAGGACAATGGGTTTATATATCTGTGGAATGGCTGGGGTGGGGCAAAGAGCTCTTCTCTGCTGGAGCTAGGTGTGAATGTTTCAACTGACCACCTTCTTTAGCATTTGAAGGCCTGGCTGAGCCTGGGAAAATCTTTTGTTGAGAGGTGTTAAGATGTGCCTGGTTGTTTCCTCTCTGCTGTTTTGCTGTTGTAATTTTAGAGTTTTTTAATACTGGTAGCCAGATTTTGTTCATTTTCATGGTCTCTTCCTTTCTGTTGAAATTGTCCACATGCTTGTGGATTTCAATGGCTTCTCTGTGTAGTCTGACATGGTGATTGTTGGTGTGGTCCAGCATTTCTGTGTTCTCAAATAATATGCTGTGTCCAGGCTGGTTCATCAGGTGCTCTGCTATGGCTGACTTCTCTGGTTGAAGGAGTCTGCAGTGCCTTTCATGTTCCTTGATTCGTATTTTGGCAACACTGCGTTTGGTGGTCCACAGCTGCATGGTATATGGTAGACTCCTGCAGAGGTGAGAGGATCCCTCTTGTCCTTTGCTGAACGGAGCATTTGTTGGATTTTCTTGGTGGGTCTGGAGATAGTTTGTATGTTGTGTTTCCTCATCAGCTTCCCTCTGCGGTCAGTGGTTCCCTTGATGTATGGCAGGAACACTTTTCCTCTGGGTGGATCTTCATCTTGACTCTCGTGGCTTCTTCTCGGTTCCCTTGCAGCTCTTCTGATGTCTGAGGTAGAGTCTCCATTGGCCTGTAGAGCCCAGTTTCGGTGGTTCAGTTCATCTTGGAGGAGGTGGGCTTCGCAGATTCTTTTGCACGGTCTGCCAAGGCTTTAATGGGGCTTCTTTTGTGACTTGGGTGATGGTTGGAGTTTTTATGTAGATATCTATTCAGAAATCTGTTTTCTAATTCCGAAGAGCCAGCATGGGTTTCCCAAATACAGTTATACAAGATAGGGTGTAGAATAAAGAGGGGAAGGGAAAAGTGGAAGATATAAAGAAATAATAATAATAATAATAATAATAATAATGATAAGACAAAGAGGGAACACCATAAAAACACAATCTAGAGCAGAAGAGGAAACTGGCAAAAGAAGCCACTCCATGGATAGTTTCTGGCAAAAAATGAGAGCCAAATTGACAAAGAAAAAACATGGCTGTGGCTCAAAAATAGAACTCTGAAAAAAGAGACAAAGGAGGGCCTGATTCTGGCAGCCCAAGAACAAGCCATTCGAACCAATGCCATCAAAGCCAGAATTGAGAAATCGACAACAGATCCCAAGTGTAGACTCTGCAAGGAAGCAGATGAAACAATAGATCCCATCCTCAGCTGCTGCAAGAAGATCGCACAGACAGACTACAAGCAGAGGCACAACACCATTGCTCAGATGGGTTGTTGTAGGTTTTTCCGGGCTATATGGCCATGTTCTGGAGGCAATTTTTCTCCTGACGTTTCGCCTGAATCTATGGCAAGCATCCTCAGAAGTAGTAAGGTCTGTTGGAAGTAGGAAAAATGGGTTTATATATCTGTGGAATGACCAGGGTGAGACAAAGGACTTTTGTCTGCTGGGGCTAGGTGTGAATGTTTCAGCTGGTGTGGTCAGAAATTCTGGACCACACCAACAACCACCATGTCAGACTACACAGAGAAGCCATTGATTAGCATATAATGGCCTGACAGTGCCCGGAGCAAACTTCAACCAGAGAAATCAGCCATAGCAGACATGGTCACCAAGTAAATACAATTTTTGTTTCCATATTCAAAATATATCAAGCCAGGAAAAAAGAGGAAAGACTGTAAACACTAAAGCAAGGTGGTCAGTTGAAACATTCACACCTAGCTCCAGCAGACAAAAGTCCTTTGTCTCACCCTGGTCATTCCACAGATATATAAACCCATTTTTCCTGCTTCTAACAGACCTCACTACCTCTGAGGATGCTTGCCATAGATGCAGGCGAAATGTCAGGAGAAAAATTGCCTCCAGAACATGGCCATATAGCCGGGAAAAACCTACAACAACCCAGTTATTCCGGCCATGAAAGCCTTCGACAATACATTGCTCAGCTGATTCATTGGAACTTGTGCCACAAATACCATCTGCCTGCGACAAAGAACTGGTGGGATCACAAGCCAGAAAGAGTTACAGAGAATGAATACGCTAAACTCCTCTGGGATTTTCGGATTCAGACTGACCGAGTTTTGGAGCATAATACTCCTGACCTCACAATCGTGTTGAAAAACAAAGTATGGATCATCGATGTTGCAATCCCAGGTGACAGCAGGATTGAAGAGAAACAACTGGAAAAGCTGACACAATATGAGGATTTAAAGATCGAACTGCAAAGACTCTGGCACAAGCCAGTCAAGGTGGTCCCAGTGGTGATCGGCACACTGGGTGCAGTGCCTAAAGATCTTGGCCTGCACTTAAACACAATCGGAGCTGACAAAATAACCATCTGCCAGCTGCAGAAGGCCACCAATGTCCAATGCGTGATCCAATACAACAGCCGGTAGAGTGTCTGCTGTGGCTCATCTTGTTGTGTTTCTAATAATAATAATAATAATAATAATAATAATAATAATCGCATTGAGGAAAAACTACAGGAAAAACTCAGCCGCTATCAAGACCTCAAAATCGAATTGCAAAGACTCTGGCATAAACCAGTACAGGTGGTCACAGTGGTCATTGGTGCACTGGTTGTCGTGCCAAAAGATCTCAACTGGCATTTGGAAACAATAAACATTGACAAAATCATGATCTGTCAACTGCAAAAGGCCACCTTACTTGGATCTGTGCACATCATTCGAAAATACATCACACAGTCCTAGATGCTTGGGAAGTGTTTGACTTGTGATTTTGTGATACGAAATCCAACATATAAATCTCGTTTGCTGTGACATACTGTGTTTTTGGTGTCAGTAAAAGAATAACAACAACAACAACAACAACAACTAACTGGTGGGATCACAAGCCTGAAAAGGGTACAGAAAATGAGCAGGTCAAATTCCTCTGGGACTTCTGAATTCAGACAGACAGAGTTCTGGAGCATAATACTCCTGACCTGACAATCATGTTAAAAAACAAAGTATGGATCATTCACCCCTGTGCTCCCCTTCTTCTGTGCCATCGCACCTGGGGGCTATAACTCTTAGTGAAAGAGGCATGGACGTGACGTCTTTCCCACAGGGGATTGCTTCTTGCCCTCCTTTAGGAAACTGGAACTCTCAAAGACCCAAACACTGTACAAAACTCAAAATAAGCTTTATTGTTCACAAAGAGTTATCTCTTTAAGGCAATAAGCTGGAAGTTTCAAAGGGGTGAAGGAAAATATACATCATAGTCTCTGTTTGTCTTGGGTCCAAAGAGTTTGCAGCTGAGAAGCTTTTCCAAGTTTCCTCTTTCCTCAACGGCTGTGAATATCGGAATAATCACAACCCCAATTCCAATGGCCTATATCTGAAGGAACAAGGCCTTCCTCTGGTGCCAAAGGAACTGGTTTGAAGGCGCTTGAGACTTCCCAATGTCGTTCAGGTTGATCTGAACATGAAGCATAAGTCTCAAGGGTAAAAACCTCAGAACTGGTGCTGAGAGGTAACTTAATCAGGGGCTTTTAGAGCCAAGTCTCTTACTCACGTCCATCTGGTACGAAATCTAGCATATAGATCTTGTTTGCTCTGACATACTGTGCTTTTGTCAGTAAAATAACAACAACAACAACAACAACAACAACAACAACAACAACAACAACTTTATTTTTGTATCCTGCCACCATCTTCCAGAAGGGACTTGGGGTGGCATACATGGGGACCAAGTCCAGTCAACAAAGTTAAAATATAACACAATAAGAACACATATACACTCAGACATCATAGAAACATAATTAAAAACATAATTCATCATTCAACAACCAGTAGCTGAGTATAGTGGACATTTCCAAACTAAGGATCAAGTCAGAAGCTTATGCAATACAACTGCAAGGACAAAACTGATAGCAAAGTGCAAGAGACAGATGATTAAATTTAGGCTGGAAGGGCCAAGTCAGATCAGCGCAGTACAATTAGTAACTTCTTCTGGCTTGACTCATTTCTCAAAAAGCTCCAATAGCCATCAGAATGAACCTCACTTTCTCCATGCTGCTGATGGCTAAAATAGATGGAAGAAGAAAGAAGAGTTACAGTGTTTGCGATAGTGCTTCCATTGCCACTAAATAGCTCTCATGGATACAAAACAGTTACCAGGCTGTTTTCTACGTTGTTTGATTTGCAAAACAACCATAACCAAAATTTGCGCAGACGGAATCTTGAATTGCAATAGGTTTCAAAAGTGGCGTGTGCTTTTGAAAAGGGAAATAAAATTGCTAAAATTACTTGTTGCTGCATTTGAGAAGAAAATTAGTGTAAAATCACACCTTTATAGGGTAAGCACCTTTAAATATTCAAGTGGATATTGTGTAGGAGATGGAATGTGCATATCATGTGCTGCTCCAGAGATGAGAACATGAACCAGTGGTTTAAAATTACAGGAACAGAGATTCTTCAGAAATGTTTAGAAGAACATTCATAACATAAGATCTCTCCAACAGTGGAAAATACTGCCTTAGAGAGTGGTTGGCTTCCATTCTTGGAAGCAATTAAACAGATTTTGGAAGAGTACAAGCTGGGTTGATTTGTTTTTTTTAATCAACTTATATCGCCATACCAAAAAAGGGAAATGCGAAAGACTGCTCAAACTTCCTTACAGTGGCCCTTATTTCTCATGCCAGTAAGGTAATGCTCAAGATCCTGCAAGGAAGACTCCAGCAATATATGGAGCGAGAGTTGCCAGACGTTCAAGCTGGGTTCAGAAAAGGCAGAGGAACGAGAGACCAGATTGCCAATATCCCAATGCTGGAGAATGGAGAAAGGCAGGGAGTTTCAGAAAAACATCTATTTCTGCTTCATTGACTACTCTAAAGCCTTTGACTGTGTGGATCATAATAAATTGTGGCAAGTTCTTGGTGGGATGGGCATCCCAAGCCCCCTTCCCTCTCTCCTGAGGAATCTGTACAAGGACCAAGTAGCAACAGTCAGGACTGACCACGGAACAGGAGACTGGCTCAAGATTGGGAAAGGCGTACGGCAAGGCTGCATCCTCTCACCCAACCTTTTTAACTTGTATGCAGAACACATCATGCGAGGGTGTGCGGGGCTTGAGGAATGCAAAGCTGGGGTGAAAATGGCTGGAAGAAACATTAACAACCTCAGATATGCAGATGACACCACTCTGATGGCCGAAAGCGAGGAGGAGCTGAGGAGCCTTCTAATCAAGGTGAAAGAAGAAAGCGCAAAAGCTGGGTTGCAGCTAAACATCAAAAAAACCAAGATTATGGCAACAAGGATGATTGACAACTGGAAAATAGAGGGAGAAACCGTGGAGGCCGTGACAGACTTTGCATTTCTAGGCGCAAAGATTACTGCAGATGCAGACTGTGGCCAGGAAATCAGAAGACACTTACTTCTTGGGAGGAGAGCAATGTCCAGTCTTGATAAAATAGTAAAGAGTAGAGACATCAGACTGGCAACCAAGATCCATTGCCTAGTCAAAGCCATGGTCTTCGCTGTCGTCACCTACGGATGTGAGAGCTGGACCTTAGGGAAGGCTGAGCGAAGGAAGATCGATGCTTTTGAGCTGTGGTGTTGGAGGAAAGTGCTGAGAGTGCCTTGCACTGCGAGAAGATCCAACCAGTCCATCCTCCAGGAAATAAAGCCCGACTGCTCATTGGAGGGAAGGAGACTAGAGACAAAGTTGAAGTCCTTTGGCCACATCATGAGGAGACAGCAAAGCCTAGAAAAGACAATTATGCTGGGGAAAGTGGAAGACAAAAGGAAGAGGGGCCGACCAAGGGCAAGATGGATGGATGGCATCCTTGAAGTGACTGGACTGACCTTGAAGGAGCTGGGGGTGGTGACGGCCGACAGGGAGCTCTGGCGTGGGCTGGTCTATGAGGTCACGAAGAGTCGGAGACGACTGAATGAATGAACAACAATACTGGACTGGTTGCTCTGACACGACAAATAAATATGGGAGTGCTTTAAATGGGATTTTCCTGCTTGGCAGTAGGTTGGATTGGATGGCCCACAAGGTCTCTTCCAACTCTATGATTCTATGATTATATCTAAGGAGTGCTTCAACTGTTTATTCATGCATGGCAGGATGTTGGACAAGATGTCTCTTGCAGTCCCTTTTAACTCTTTTAGAATTTGAAGGAAAGTGCTTTGCAGTAAGAGCACACTTAACTCTTCCATTTTGTACTCCTTTTAAATTGCAACATTAATACCATCCAACCTGATGTATTCCCATAAAACAGCTCTGATTTTAAAGCAAAATGTCTTGCAACAAGCATAATAAAACTTTTAAAGCACATAGTCATGGAATCTTTTCTTCTTCTCCCACTCATTGTTTGTGACTCACTTCAACTAACTTTAATGTATGCAAGAGCTTTTTCACAAATCTCACTAAAAAGGTTTATTCATTCATTAGAATCATAGAATCATAGAATCAAAGAGAGTCTCCTCTCAGCCTTCTCTTCTTCAGGCTAAACATGTCCAGCAACCCTTTAATACAGTTCCTCATGTGGTGGTGACCCCTCAACCATAACATTATTTCTGTTGCTATGTCATAACATTCGGAAGCAACTGTAATTTTGCTATTGTTCTGAATCGTAATGTAAATATACGATATGCAGGACGTATTTTCATTCTCTGGATCAAATTTGGCACAAATACACAATATGCCCAAAACTGAATACTGGTGGGGTTGGGGGTCGGATTTATTTTGTCATATGTGAGTTGTAGTTGCAGAGATTTATAGTTAACTTACAATCAAAGAGCATTCTGAAATCCCCCAATGATTTCATTGAACCAAACTCCACCAATGATGAAATAGAACCAAGCTTGGCACACCAAACTCCCATGACAACAGGAAACTGAAAGGGCTTGGTGAGAATTGACTTTGAGTTTTTAAGCTGTAGTTCGCCTACATCCAGAGAGCACTGTGGACTCAAGCAATGATGGATCAGGACCAAATTTGGCATAAATACTCAACATGCCCAAATGTGAACACTGGTAGAGTTTGGGCGAAATAGACCTTGGGAGTTGTGATACAGTTCCTCATGTGGTAGTGACCCCTCAACCATAACATTATTTCTGTTGCTATGTCATAACATTCGGAAGCAACTGTAATTTTGCTATTGTTCACCTACAATCAAAGAGCATTCTGAACCCAATGACTGAATTGAATTGAACCAAACTTGGCAAACAGAACTCCCATGATCAACAAGACGAGTTTGGTGGACATTGACTTTGAGTTTTGGAATTGTAGTTCACCTTCATCCCAAGAACACTGTGGATTTAAACAATGATGGATCAGGACCAAATTTGGCATGAATACACAATAGGCCCAAATGTGAACACTGGTGGAATTTGGGGAAAATTGACCTTGACATTTGGGAGTTGTGATTGCTTCAATTTATAGTTTACCTACAATCAAAGTACCACAGTTCAACTGCTGGAGGAAAATTCTGAGAGTGTCTTGGACTCCTAGAAGATCCAACCAGTCCATACTTCGGGAAATAAAGCCTAAATGCTTATTGGAGGGAAGGAGATTTGAAGCCAAAATGAAGGATTTTGGCCACATCACGAAAAGACAGGAAAGCTTAGAGAGAAGAATGATGCTAGGGAAAATGGAAGGAAAAAGGAAGAGGGGCTGACCAAGAGCAAGATGAATGGATGGTATCCTTGAAGTGACTGACTTGACTTTGAAGGAGCTGGGGGTGGTGACAGTCAATGGGGAGCTCTGGCATGGGCTGGTTCAGGAGGTCACGAAAATTCGGAAGCAACTGAACGAATAAATAAAACAATCAAGGAGCATTCTGAACACCAACTATAGAATTGGACCAAATTTCCCACACAGAACCCCCATGACTAATGGAAAATACTGTGTTTTCTGATGGTCTTTGGCGACTCTTCTGACACCCTCTCACAACCTCTCCAGGGGTTCCAACCCCAGTTTGGAAAACACTGATGAAGATGCTCACAGGCTGATATGACCCCCCACACCAACCAAAATGCTCAGTGTAGAACAGGCACCCTCAAACTGTGGCCTTCCATCTGTTTCAGACTCCAACTCCCAGAATTCCTGACCATTGAACAAGCTAGCTAGGGATTCTCAGAGTTGGAGACTCAAACAGTGGAGGGCCAAGTTTGAGGTTACCTGGTGTAGAACCTTCCTGAAATTCATTTTGGGCCAATTTGCAATTATGAACATATAAGCATAATATAAGTAGAAGTATTAGAAAGATTAAATCCGCAAGTAACAAAACCTCATAGAATGCAAATAATATCTTACTTACTTAAGCGATCCCTCATTGATCAAGTAAGATTGTCTTCCAAGTTCAGTGTACTGGCGGTGGGAACAAAGGTGGCTGTGGAGCCCTATTCTTGACCTGCATGTTCTCCTGCAGTGAGGACATTGCTTTCCAGATTGAAGGTAGTCCCGGTCTGGGTTGGCTTGATGCGCCTTCCTCTTGTCACGTTTCTCTCTTTTGCCCTCCATTCGTGCCTCTTCAAATTCTACAGCACTGCTGATCACAGCTGACCTCCAGCTGAAGCACTCAAGGACCAGGGCTTCCCAATTCTCAGTGTCTATGCCAGAGTTTTTAAGGTTGGCTTTGAGCCCATCTTTAAATCTCTTTTCCTGCCCACCAACATTCTGTTTTCCATTCTTGATCTCAGAGTAGAGCAACTGCTTTGGGAGACGGTGATCAGGCATTTGGACAACGTGGCCGGTCCAGCGGAGTTGATGACGGAGGACTATCATTTCAATGCTGGTAGTCTTTGCTTCTTCCAGCACGCTGACGTTTGTCCACCTGTCTTCCCAGGAGATTTCCAAGATTTTTCAGAGGCAATGCTGATGAAAACGTTCCAGGAGTTGCATGTGACATCTGTAGATAGTCCACGTCTAAATCCACATAGATAGTCCACGTTTGAATAATATCACCCCCTATATGGCATATGTAGTAGGCTTGGGTAACCACGGAAAAATTTGGTTCTAAACTCGTTTCGTTTTTAGGGGGGCCCTTGCATTTCGTTTTTTTAAAGAATTCCGAAATTTTCCTTTAAAAAAGTTCTAAATATACGAAATTTCGTAAAATTACGAATCGATTCGTTAATGGCGGACGCGATTGCGCAATACGCTAAAAAACCCTCCAAATGGGACAGGGAGAACTTCTGAAGCTTCCCTCTCCCTCTGTTGTTGACTGTTGGTGTGATAATTTATTTTTTATCACTGATAAAACAAACAACAACAATAAAACCTGCACCAGACATATGGAAATAATTACGAAACAATTTCGAAACAATTTCGAAACAATTACGAAGCAATTACGAAGCAATTACGAAACAATTACGAAACAATTACGAAACAATACGAAATAATTGGAAAAATTGTTTCGATTTTTAATTACTCCTCACAGTAGTCCTGCATGGCTCAATATTGGATCGTAAGCTAATTTAAATACGAATTAATAACGAATTACGAAATTAACGAACGAAACCGCCCAAGCCTAATATGTAGTGTCACTGAGTTCAGTTTTTCTCTCTCTTTCCTTCTCATTTCTTTCTAAATTTAATAGCAGTGCCTCATAGGCATCTTCCACCAGGTGGATTTTCTCATTGTTAGTTTTCCATACCATTGAGCTCCTATTAAAGGAAAATCGAAAATCTTTGTTTCAGAATATAATGAGTGACAGAGTGGGACTCATATTAAATTGATGTGTGGGCAATTCAAATAACTGATTGGGGAGATCCATGGTATCCAAGATGCACTGCAATGCTGTATATATGCTCAAGGTCAAGACTACCATGCCGAAACGCTCTTCCTTTGATTAAGAATTGGCAGGTGGCAAATTATGTGGGAATTACCGCCACATAATTATGGACTTGATTTATATGTAATAGCATTGGGTGATTATGTGCTTTTTCCTCTCCCTCCTTTGTGATCATTAAATCAGCTTTGTTGTTTTACATTTCAATGGTGGTGGAAAGTTTGACTAACACCAGAGCTCAGCAGTGGTCCCTTGACATTACATCCCTGTATTCAGCAGCTATTAATGAAAAACTGATGAGTTGCATTTTTACCAGATCTGGCCTGGGGTTCACAGGTAAATCAGGCTGTAACAAAAGTCCCTTAATAGCGCTCTCGATCTGGTAATGAGAACAAGCAAGGCCACTATTTGAATTTATAAGGGCCAAGTACTAAGATTTATTGCTGAAATTCCCAATGGAATTTTCTATTGACACAAGTTTGACAGAAGTGTTAAAGGGACTTACTGTGGACAGAAATCATAGTCACTGAAAAGGAGCCCCTGGTGGCACAATGGGTTAAACCTTTGTACCAGCAGGACTGAAGACTGACAGGTCTGAGGTTCAAATCCTGGAAGAGTACAGATGAGCTCCCTCTTTCTATTGGTCTCTTCCCAGAGATATAAAGTTCACCCTAAATTGCCCTTTATCCCCAATTTTGTCATCTGGTATTTGCACTTTATTCATTAGCCCTGTTCTCACAATGAAGTCGATAGGAACTTTAGGAGGGTCTTCCCCAGGAGGAGGGACCCTGAGACCCCACCAAAGAAGGATTGCTACTTTGGCGAGCTAAGAGAAGCCTGATTTCAGCAAATTTTATTTCTTTAAAAATTCAAAAGAAATCTCACCAAAGTTGAAGATGCGGCACCGAGGTGTTTTATTAGCGATGCAGCTGAAAAGGATGCAATGTAGCGACCATTCGCCTACAGAGCATGTGGTTACAGAGATCAGAGACATTTTTTATAGGAAAAAACAGGCTCAGAAGTTTCAAAATTCCCGCCCTCCGCCCTCCTCCAGGCTCGCCGGGGATTGGCTGACACGATAACAGCTGGGAGGAGGCCCACCCTGCACCAGAGCCAATCACAGAGCTTCTCCGCAATGCAGGAACCAATCGGAGAGCTCCTACCACCTCAGCGCTCTGGCGAATCAGGAGAAGGGAGGTGGGACAAAGAAGAAACAATGAGTTTGTGAGTGGATTAATGGATTTCATGTCTTGGGGGTCCTGAGTCCAAGAAATCCGGTCTGCGAAGGATGCCCAGTCTATTGTCTTTTGATGGGTCTATTGATTGCTTTATCCGAGCTTTCCTGTCGCCATCAGATATGACACAATGAAGAAACTGAGGTGTATGTCCATTGTGACAAGTTTTGAAAGAATATGGTAATTTTGGGGGAAAGACTGTTCGAAGGTCTTTTGTCCCCAATGGGAAGTGATCAAAAGTTTGCCAGACGAACCTCTTGGTTTGGTGGCCCAACTCCGAGACCAAACAAAAGGCTCTTTATGTTATGGTTCTATGTACAAGTATCGAGATAAGGATTCTTTTGTGGTCGCTGATTGCCTCCTCAGAACAGCTGGTAGCTTCTTTGTTGATCTTTCCCCGAAAGGGGGGGAGGGAGGGGCAGTGGGCTTGGAGTCAGGGCAAGAATGAGGAAAAAATACATGGGGGAATATAGGAACCACAAGAATTTCATAGCAAGCTTCCCCTATCCCCCCCCCCCCCCCCCGGCCAGAGAAATTGATTAAAATAATAATTTTAATAAAACATGTGTCCATGGTTCATACTGGGGAAGTTCATATGTGAAAATGAGTTCATTAGAGCCAAAAATGATGTGTAGAAAGTTCAACAGTCATAAGAGGAGCCTGGTGATTTCCACTGAGTCAAGGAATGAATTCCTGCAGTGCCAAGATCAAGCTGGTCCTTGGGAAACTATAACTTCCTCCAAGGACTGGGACCCCAAGGCCAGGCTCTTCCCTGAAAGCCTCATGGGGTCCTTGTTGTTGTTAGTGTCTTGGCAAATTGACCAAGACTTAACCCCTTTGTGGAGTCTGGTACCCTTGCCCTTTGCAGAACTATAAGTTACCATCCCTTATTTGAGGGAGGGGCATGCTCGACTTCAACAACTGATTTGCATCAGCCCGCCCACCCGAGACAAGAAACTGCTTCTATTTCAGGGCACAGTTTGTTTCTCGATGGTTGTTTTTATATTGTGCTATGTATTTGTTTGTTTTATATTGTTTATGAAGCATTTTATAAATTGTAATGTGTAATATTTTAACTATATTGATCGGACTTGTCTCCATGTAAGCTGCCCCAAGTCCCTTCGGGGAGATGGAGACGAAGTAGAAAAATAGTTTTTACAAGTTTTTTTCTTCTGCTCTGGATTGTGTTTTTACAGTATTCACTCTTTGTCTTTTGCACTTGAAGCAGTTTACTACTATTGACTTCCTTCGATGTTGGTTCTTGACTGCCTTTCAATTATTATTATTATTATTATTATTATTATTATTATTATTATTGATTAGCCCTTAGGCGATATCACAATACAAAACCAAACAACAAGGCCTGATATGACTTGATTGCACTCTATGTAGTAAGTTAAAATTAAGACTAGGTTCTTGTGAGTTTTTTCGGGCTATAGAGCCATGTTCTAGAGGCATTTCTCCTGACGTTTCGCCTGCATCTATGGCAAGCATCCTCAGAGGTTGAGAAGGTCTGTTGGAAGTAGGAAAATGGGTTTATATATCTGTGGAATGGCTGGGGTGGGGCAAGGAGCTCTTCCCTGCTGCAGTTAGGTGTGAATGTTTAGCTGATCACCTTCATTAGCATTTGAAGGCCTGCCTGAGCCTGGGAAAATCTGTTGCTGGGAGGTGTTAATCTGTGCCTGGTTTTTTTCCTCTCTGTTGTTTAGCTGTTATAATTTTAGAGTTAAAATTAAGATTTTAAAATTAAGACACTTATAACAATACTTCAAATAAATTTGATAAGATATAATAAAACCGAGCATATACATCATATTTCCTTATCACCCCTACAACTTACCCTGATCAGCTCCACATATGTGGTTCTCAAATGTATTGTTTTGCTTAAATACAGAGCTGTTTATATGTTGGGTTGTTGTAGGTTTTTCGGGCTATATGGCCATTGTCTAGAGGCATTCTCTCCTGACGTTTTGCCTGCATCTATGGCAAGCATCCTCAGCGGTAGTGAGGTCTGTTGGAAGTAGAAAAAGGGGTTTATATTAGGCCTGGGTAACAACGGAAAAATTTGTTTATAAACTTGTTTCGTTTTTAGGGGGTCCATTGCGTTTCGTTTTTTAAAAGAATTCCAAATTTTTCTTTTAAAAAAATCGTTATTTACGAAATTTCGTAAATTTCGAATTGATTCGTTAATGGCGGACGTGATTGCGCAATACGCTAAAAAAACCTCCAAATGGGACAGGGGGAACTTCTGAAGCTTCCCTCTCCCTCTGTTGTTGACCGTTGGTGTAATAATTTATTTTTTTATCACTGATAAAACAAACAACTATAAAATTTGCACCAGACATACGGAAATAATAACGAAACAATTTCGAAATAAATTGAAAAATTCGTTTCGATTTTTAGTTGCTCCTGCATGGCTCAATATCAGATTGTAAGCTAATTTAAATACGAATCAATAACGAATTACGAAATTAACGAACGAAACCGCCCAGCCCTAGTTTATATATCTGTGGAATGACCAGGGTGAGACAAAGGACTCCTGTCTGCTGGAGCTAGATGTGAATGTTTCAACTGACCACCTTGATTAGCATACAATGGCCTGACTGTGCCTGGGGCAAACTTTTGTGGAGAGGTAATTAGATGTCCTTGCCTGCTTTCCCCCTGTTGTTGTGCTGTTGCAATTTTAGAGTTTTTTTTAATACTGGTAGCCAAATTTTGTTCATTTTCATGGTTTCCTCCTTTCTTGTGTATTTCAATGGCTTCTCTGTGTAGCCTGACATGGTGGTTGTGAGAGTGGTCCAGCATTTCTGTGTTCTCAAATAAAATGCTGTGTCCATATGTTTATATGTTATTTTTTGGGTCTTGGCCACACATAAAATATGTTGTTCTGATGTGAGATTCCCAATACATTGTCTGTTTGAAGACTTTCACCTTCTGATACAATTTACAATCAAATAATATGTGTGGGTTGTTGTAGGTTTTTCCGGGCTATATGGCCATGTTCTGGAGGCAATTTTTCTCCTGACGTTTCACCTGCATCTATGGCAAGCATCCTCAGAGGTAGTGAGGTCTGTTGGAAGTAGGAAAAATGGGTTTATATATCTGTGGAATGACCAGGGTGGGACAAAGGACTTTTGTTTGCTGGGGCTACCTGTGAATGTTTCAGCTGATCACCTTGATTAGCATTCAATGGCTTGGAAGCTCCTGGGGGGAATCTTTTGTTTATTTATTTATTTATTTACAGTTCTTATATTCCGCCCTTCTCACCCCGCAGGGGACTCAGGGCGGATTACAGTAAACACATATATGGCAAACATTCAATGCCAGTTTGACAAACAACATTTAACAGACAAAGGCTATTTAACTTTTTTTTTCTGACCGCCAGGGGAGCTGCTGCTTTTCATCGTCCATCAACGACACCGACGAAGTTCTTCTGCATTCCACATTCCCCGGAGTCTTCTTTCTTTATGGCCTCATAAATTAGTTAAATTTAGCCTCCCACACAAGGTGGTCCCTTATTTTCCTACTTGACAGATGCAACTGTCTTTCGGGTTGCAAAGGTCGACAACGGGCTACACAATGGCTGGACACCCACTCCAGCCCGGGCTGGCTTCGAACTCATGACCTTTTGGTCAGAGTGATCTTAATGCAGCTGACACTCAGCCAGCTGCGCCACAATCCCGTTCTCGTTACCTCTGAGGATGCTTGCCATAGATGCAGGCGAAACGTCAGGAGAAAAATTGCCTCCAGAACATGGCCATATAACCCGGAAAAACCTACAACAACCCATGGATTCCGGCCATGAAAGCCTTCGACAAATAATATGTGTGCTATATTTATTTGTTTTTTCGTATTGTGATGTTGCCTAGGTTTACTTTCCATCCCTGAAAATATGCCTGGGAGGGAAAATTGGACATTTGCATTCTTGGCTACCTTACATTGCTTTTACGAACATTCAAATATGTGAATTTATTTAACCAACATCTTTCGGGATTCAACTAGTTTAGTTAAATCTGGCTATGTTCATGAAAAGTAGACTTCTCATTCACTGAGCACCTCACTTGTTCCCTTTGATGGCATTACATTTTGTATTCGAATGCTTTGTAAAAAATTATCATATATACTTTGAAGGCGTTCATTAATTCTAAGCCTATTTGATAAATGCTAAGCTTCAGTGGGGATAACTCTCTGGAAACATTAGAAAAAAGGGCAAACAATGGGAATTATGTTTGCCTGTAAGCTCCGGCAAGTCAAAATCCAGTTCGTTATCTTAAAGATATTCTACCTTGAAGGTAGTGGAAGAAAGGCTGGATGTGCAGGGTGTTTCATTAAATTCTTCAAAAAATTTGATCTCCTTATAAACACAGCAATAGTTCCAACACTGAAGATGGAGCATTTTAACATAGTTTGTCTTCTTTGGAACCCCAGAATCCTTAGAACAAGGATTCTTGCATCAAAATACCAACTAGACCAGCATTTCTTAACTTTTTTAATGCCGTGACCCCTTAATACAGTTCCTCAGATTTTGGTGACCCCCAACCAGGGGCGGCTCAACCCATTACGCAGAGTAAGCATTCGCAGTATAGTTGATTTTGCCTAGGGGCGCTCCTGAGGTGCTCTTGGGGGAAAACAGACCTTGACATATGCAAGTTGTAGTTACTGGGATGTATAGTTCACCTACAATCAAAGCGCATTCTGAACTCCACCAATGATGGAATTGAACCAAATATGGCACACAGAACTCCCATGATGAACAGAAAATATATATCAATGATTTGTCAGGATTAATTTAGTTATGTATGTGTTTTAAATGTGCTTCTATATCCGTGATGGCGAACCTATGACACGCGTGTCAGTACTGACACGCGTAGCCATTTCTACTGACATGCGCCTGCCGGATATTATTTGTTTGTTTATTTTATGCCATTTTAAAAAAATAAATAGGAAAGAACTTATTATAAATAAATAGGAAAGAACCTGCTACTAAGGAGGCTGTCCAGGTCCTGAACCGGTGCTTGGCCGCTGTGACGGTCTGGATGAGGGCGAACAAATTGAAATTGAATCCAGACAAGACAGAGGTACTCCTGGTCAGTCGCAAGGCCGAACAGGGCATAGGGTTACAGCCTGTGTTGGATGGGGTCGTACTCCCCCTGAAGACGCAGGTTCGCAGCTTGGGTGTGACCCTGGACTCATCGCTGAACCTGGAACCCCAGGTTTCGGCGGTGACCAGGGGAGCATTTGCACAGCTAAAGCTTGTGCGCCAGCTGCACCCGTACCTTGGGAAGTCTGACTTGGCCACGGTAGTCCACGCTCTGGTTACATCCCGTTTAGACTACTACAACGCTCTCTACGTGGGGTTGCCTTTGAAGACAGCTCGGAAGCTCCAACTAGTCCAACGCTCGGCAGCCATGATTTTAACAGGAGCGGAGCGCAGGGAGCATACAACCCCCCTGTTGCGCCAACTCCACTGGCTACCGATCTGCTACCGGGCTGAATTCAAAGTGCTGGCTTTGGCCTTTAAAGCCCTAAACGGTTCCGGCCCAAGCTACCTATCCGACCGCATCTCTGCCTATGAACCCACCAGGACTTTGAGGTCTTCCGGGGAGACCCTGCTCTCGATCCCGCCTGCTTCTCAAGCTCGGCTGGCGGGGACGAGAGATAGGGCCTTCTCGGTGGTGGCTCCTCGGCTGTGGAACGCCCTTCCTACGGACATTAGACTAGCACCATCTCTAATGGTATTCCGCAAAAAGGTGAAGACCTGGATGTTTGTGCAGGCGTTTGAGTAATTTAGTGCAATCTGGTAACGGAACATAGGAATGGAACAATGGACGACGAACCTGGACTACGCTTGGGTGATGAGAAGATTGGGTACGGTTGTTTTTTGTAATAATTGTGCATTGTAATTGCTTATTGGTAATTTATGGATAATGTGTTAAGTCAATTGTTATATGTTGTATGGAACCACTGCTGTTTCTACTGTTTTTACTGTTTGTGAACCGCTGTGAGTCGCCTTCGGGCTTGAGATACAGCGGTATAGAAGCAAAGTAAATAAATAAATAAATATTATTTTGCAATGTTACCTAAATATTAAGGAGTTTCATATTTAAAGTGAATGATAAATACTATTACTTTGCTATATTATTCAAATATTAAAATGCATTAAATTAAATGTAAAATTTAAAAATATTTAATTATTATTAATATTTAGGTAACATTGCAAAATAATATTGGTTTATTTAATTATTAAGTAAGCGAATATTATTTTGCATTGTTTCCTAAATATTAAGGAGTTACGTATTTAAATTAAATTAAATGATAAATAATACTTTGCTATATTACTCAAATATTTCAGAATGCCTTAAATGAAATGGTAAATTGAATTTTGAGAGGTATAATTAGCAAAATTTATAGGATACTAATTGAAATGAAGGATGGAAAAATAAAAAAGTGTACCCTTAAGGAGATTTGGGAAGAGGATTTAGGGATGAAAATAAGTGAAACAGAGTGGCAACAGTTATGGGGACAAAGACATTAAAAAAAATATCGATACGAGTTAAAGAAAATTATTACAAGTTAATACAAGCATATATGAGTAAAAATTACAAGCATATATGAGTAAAAATAACTCAATAAATTGTTGGAGAGGGTGTCAAGAACCAGGAACATAAATACACATGTGGTGGCAATGTAAATACGTAAATAATTTTTGGGAGAAAGTATTTAGAGAAATAGAAACTATAATGAATATGAAAATAGATAAAAGTCCTAGTATAGCCTTACTATCATTATATAACAATAAGCAATTGAAAAAGGAGGTTAAAGAAGCGACAACAAACTTACTACCTATAGCAAGACTGCTCATAGCAAGGAATTGGAAAAAAGAAATGAATATACAAATAGAGGAGTGATATAAGGAAGCGTGGAAAATAGCAATAAATGATAAACTGACATGTATATTAAAGGTTAAAAAAGGTATATGGTAAATTGAATTTTAATTTGACTTTTAATTTAATGCATTTTAAATATTTTTCATATATGCCTATATATATATATATATATATATATATATATATATATGCCTTAAATGAAATGGTAAATTAAATATCAAAATAATATTTTGCAATGTTACTTTATTGCTATTGCATTATTATTAGTATTAGAAATACATTAAATAACATATTAAATGCTAGAAATACATTTAAATTAAATTAAAAATAAATAATATTTTGTTGGGTTTTTAAAATTATATTTTTATTAAACACTCCAAAAAGGATATTATTTACATAAAGAGAGGTAGAACAACATGATAAGAGAGAAAGTGGGAATTACAATTATATATTTTTTGTTATTTAAACTAAATATTGCAAAATTATGGGTTTTTTTTCTTGAAGTGACACATCCCCTGAATTCTGCTCAGTTTTTTGGCAAATTTTGACATACCATGCTCAAAAGGTTGCCCATCACTGTTCTATGCATTGCCAAGATGGATTCCACTGTGTATTAGAAATACTGTGCAGAATGTTCATACCATGAGGCTGTGATTATGTGACCTTTAGAGAAGTAAGATAAGGTTTGCTCTTGCTGGGAACAGAAGGGAGTAGCTAGTCTCAGCAAGAGAGAGATAAGCAGATGTGAAGAGGCTTTCGTTTTGACTAGTTCCTGAATTGTAGCTCGCTGTAGTAAGACGTGTCTATTGATTGTGCTAAGTAAACTTAGTTTCTTTTGTAACTCAAAGCCTGCAGAGTCCTTATTTTGCAACACAGTTTCTGCTGATCTAGCAATCCTTCTGCTGTGCACCGCCAAACTCTGACATGATTGGTTGGGGGGGGGGGCGTGCGCCAAAACACTGTTTGCTTACCATTGAAAATTACCTATGCCCCCAACCATAAAATTATTTTTGTTACTACTTCATAACTGTACTTTTGCTACTGTTATAAATTGTAATTTATATATCTGATATGCAGGATGTATTTTCATTCACTGGAGCAAATTTGGCACAAATACTAGGCCTGGGTAACAACGCAAAAATTTGTTTCTAAAATCGATTTGTATTTGGGGTTTTTTTTTTGTTTCGATATTTAAAATAATTACAAAATTTTCCTTTTAAAAAGTTTGATATTTACGAAATTTCGTAAATGGTAAAAAATTAACGAATCGATTTCCGAAACAATAACGAATCGATTCGTTAATGGCGGACGCGACCGCGAAATACGCTAAAAAACCTCCAAAAACTTCTGAAGCTTCCCTCTCCCTCTGTTCTTGACTGTTGGTGTGATATTATAATTTTTTTCACTAATTAAACCATAAAACTGGCCCAGACATGCGGAAATAATAACGAAACGACCTCAGAACAATAACGAAATGAATACAATAACGAAATACGAAGCATTTACAAAACGTGTTTAAAAATTCGTTTTTTTTAATGATTGCTCCAGAATGGTTCGTTATCGTTTTGTAATTGGAAAAATTAATGAATTATTAACGAATTACGAATTAACGAAACGAAACCGCCCAGGCCTAACAAATACCCAATACACCCACATTTGAATACTGGTGGGGTTGGGGGGTGGGTTGATTTTGTCATTTGTGAGTTGTAGTTGCTAGGATTTATAATTAACCTACAATCATAGAGCATTCTGTACTCTATCAATGATGGAATTGAACCAAACATGGCACACAGAACTCCCATGGCCAACAGAAAATACTGGAAATGTTTGGTGGGCATTGACCTTGAGTTTTGGAGTTGTAGTTCACCTACATCCAGAGAGTATTATGGACTCAAACAATGACAGATCTATACCAAACTTGGCACAAATACTCAATGTACCTGAATGTGAGCAGTGGTGGAGTTTGGGGAAAGTAGACCTTGACATTTGGGAGTTGTAGTTGCTGGCGTTTATAGTTAACCTACAACCATAGAGCATTCTGCACTCCATCAGTGATGGAATTGAACCAAACTTGGTACACAGAACTCCCATGGCCAACAGAAAATACTGGTAGGATTTGTAGGCATTAACCTTGAGTTTTGGAATTGTAGTTCACCCACATCTAGAGAGTATTATGGACTCAAACAATGATAGCTGTGGACCAAACTTGGCACAAATGCTCAACATACCCAAATGTGAACAGTGGTGGATTTTGGGGAAAACAGACCTTGACATTTGGGAGTTGCAGTTGCTGGGATTTGTAGTTCACCTATATTCAAAGAGCATTGTGAATCTCACCAATGATAGAATTGGGCCAAACTTCCCACACAAAATCCCCATGCCTTGAAAGGACTTGCTGCATCGAGCCTCCCTCCAACCTTATACTCTCCCTTGCCTGCACATGCGCACTAGGCTGCCATGCGCCAAGCACATCTGCTCTGCGCTCCCTGAAACAGCCCTCCCCTTGGCTGAGAGGTTGGCCAAGAGGCCAGCCAATCACAGCAGTGGAGAGCTTTTGGTGGGAGGGTTCGTTGTCTGTTTCCAAAAAAAGAAGAGAAGGACAGAGATATCTTCAGCTTTTCTGTCAAAGGGGTTCCTAAGACCATCAGTAATACATGTTTTCTGGTGGTCTTTGGCGATCCTTATGAAACCCCCATGTGACCCACCCCCCCAGGTATCCCGACCCCCAGATTGAGAAATGCTGAACTAGACAAAGCTTCATAGCATTTATTGCTTGATGAGTAAAATCTAATAGTTTTGCTCATCTATCCAAGGATCCCATAGTATTGGGCCATTGAGGTTTAAAGTGCCAAACTGCATTAATTATACAGTGTAACTGTACCCTTAGCCATTGTGCTATATTCTCCTAAGAGTATACTACTCTGCCAAATTTCTTTTTGCTGCTTTTGGCACTTTATCTGCACATATTTTACCTACATCTTGAAGGCAAAACGAAACAAAGCAAAACAACACTGCCTTCTTGTGAATGCTCAAATATTTGCAGCAAAGCTTCCTTACTCTAGAGGTTGCTGTTATTGATTGATTCGAGGGGATGAAAAGAACTGTGAGTCATTCAATGAGTGGCAAGTTATGGAGTTGTTTAGGAGGCTGCCAAATGCTGATGCGGAAATGTGTGTATGTGCTACTTCTTGATACGTGCCAACATAATGTTTAGTTTATTAACAAAGTTTTTTCCCCCTTCAGGATCCTGCCAGCATTTGGAAAATCAGCTAGAAATACATATTTGAGAGGAATTATAAACCTCCTTAAGATTGGCATTCCAGGAATGTCCCGGGCTCTGAGGTTTCTGGGTCAAAACATGCAACTTAGGTCATCAGCACATTGACTTCTGGCTCCCTTCCAAGATGAATCCAGGACCGAGCCCTCTGGACCCCTGTGGGGCTGAGTTCTGGCTCTGTCCTGGAAGTTACCTGAGAACATGGGTGGCTAGCTACTAGGCTTGAATACGTTCGTTCGTTAGTTTCTAAAATCGTAATTAATTCGGATTAAATTACCTTTTGAACCAATTTCCAGCCATGCAGGTGTGGTGAATCTAACCTTTTGCCAGGAAGGCCGAAGCCTGGAAAGTCAGTAGCTGACATGTTGAGAGATAGGCAGGAGAGCTAAGAGGCAAGAGGGAGGAGTCAGCTGACTCCTGATTGGCTAGAGCAGTCAGGGGAGGAGCTAGCTTTTAGAGGGGAAAAAGGCAGCATCATTTTGACAAGCTGGGGGGAGGAGCTTTAAAACATTGAAGAGTGTAGAAGGATAGTTAGGAAGAGGGAGCTGAGAGGAATTTAGACAGGGAGAACTTTTGAAGTGAGCCTTGGGGGTTAGAGCATAGGAAAGGCAAAGGTTCCTGGTTCACTGTACATAGAAGGGTCAGTGAAGGAAAGCCTATTTTGCTCTGTGAGGCAGTCAGTGGGCTGTTCTCAAGGACACACTGTGTCAGTGTAAGGGCCAGTGTGAAGCAAGGAACTCACAGGAAACAAAAGTTAAAGTATTAAAGAAAGACTGCTTGTCTAACCAGCTAAGCTTCAAGAAACCGCATTACGCTTTTGTACCACTCTTGTTAAGAGTTGATTTATTCACCAAGTTTAAATAAACCTGTTTGTATTTCATCTTTAAACTGGTGTCTGCCTCGGTCTATTACAATCGTTAGGTCTCAGCTAGCCTAAAGAAGATTACTTTCAGTCCAGTCAGTGAGAGAAACAGCCATTGAAGAAGAACAAAGGGCTTGAACCTAATTTACCAATTTCACATTCACACTTATGTTTTCCTCAGACATATAAAATTGAGGTGGTGGCAGTGAAACTACCAATTACATCAGTAATTAACATCGTTAATACAGTTGGTCACTCAACAATATTACTGAGGTGGGATAAGAGAGTCTTCCCCTTTGTCATAGTTGTTTATCGTCGTTAAAGTAGTGTCCAGCTGAACGTTAACATCTTTACACTGCTGGCAGAGGGTGGATTGCTTGTCCACCTGCCCAGTGTGTCATTGATCATTATTATATTGGTGGCAGCGGTGGGATTGCTTGTCCCCCCTGCCCAAAAGAACGCTTATCTCCTTTACAGCAGGAATAGTGGAAGGAGAAATTCCGAACTGAAAAAACTTGCCCATTGTTTGGAATTATTTTCGGATGTGGCTTTGCACGCCCGGTTTGTGACTCTCCTACCTGCGTGACCGCATTTCTGTGTACGAACCCACACGATCTCTTCAATTATCTGGAGAGGCCCTGCTCACGCTCCTACCTCTATCGCAGGTGTGATTGGTGGGGACGAGGGAGAGGGCCTTCTTGGTGGTGACCTCGACTCTGGAATTCACTGCCTAAGGACATCAGACATGCCCCAACGCTGGCAGTCTTTAGGAGGAGCCTGAAAACTGGTTGTTCCAGTGTGCCTTCCCAGAATAAGGAAAAATCTTAGCAATGTGTCCTCAAATGCACTTTAATATTGACTTAGGATTGTCTGCGCGCCCTCATCTTTCTTTGAAAACCCTATCCTAATTTGCCTTACCTTGTTCATGCCCAGCACTTTTTGATTTTAAACTTGAATTATTACATTTGGCCCAGCCATAGGTTTTTAAATGCTGTATGTTTTGCTATTGTTATTGCTTATTGTATATTTTCTGTTTGAGTTTATTTTAACTGTTTTGTATTGATTATTGTTATTGCTTTTGCTTATTGATGTGCTGTGGGCTTGGCCTCATGCAACCCGCACCGAGTCCCTTGGGGAGATGGTAGCAGGGTACAAATAAAGTTTATTATTATTATTATTATTATTATTATTATTATTATTGGGTTGTTGTAGGTTTTTGCGGGCTATATGGTCATGGTCTAGAGGCATTCTCTCCTGACGTTTCGCCTGCATCTATGGCAAGCATCCTCAGAGGTAATGAGGTCTGTTGGAACTAGGAAAATGGGTTTATATATCTGTGGAAAGACCAGGGTGAGACAAAGGACTCTTGTCTGTTGGAGCTAGGTGTGAATGTTTCAACTGACCACCTTGATTAGCATTTGATTGCCTGGCAGTGCCTGGAGCAATCTTTTGTTGAGAGGTGATTAGATGTCCTTGTTTGTTTCCTCTCTGTTGTGCTGTTGTAATTTTAGAGTTTTTTAATACTGGTAGCCATCTTTTGTTCCTTTTCATGGTTTCCTCCTTTCTGTTGAAATTGTCCACATGCTTGTGGATTTCAGTGGTTTCTCTGTGTAGTCTGACATGGTGGTTGTGAGAGTGGTCCAACATTTCTGTGTTCTCAGATAATATGTTGTGTGCAGGTTGGTTCATCAGGTGCTCTGCTATGGCTGACTTCTCTGGTTGAAGTAGTCTGCAGCGCCTTTCATGTTCCTTGATTTGTGTTTGGGCAATGCTGCGTTTGGTGGATACTCCAATTCAGACATCAGAAGAGCAGTTGATTCTGAGCATGTTCAGCTGGATATGTAGAATTTCCAAATACACCTTTGATCTTCATGCTGAAGTCATAAAGGTTTCTGGCAGGATGGGGAGGTGGTTGTTGAACATACAACCCTTCTGCCCCCTTCTCTCTTAACTCTTACAAATTGTTACAGCTACCAATCAAGCTTTTTTTAATTGTGTCAGAAGCAAATTGAGAACATCCTGCAAGTTGCTTCTGGTGTGAGAGAATCAGCCATCTACAGAGATGTTGCCCAGGGGATGCCCGGATGTGTTACCATTCTGTGGGAGGCTTCTCTCATGTCCCCGCATGGGAAGCTGAGGCTGCAGATGGATCTCACTCTGTCTTGCAGATTTGAACCCCAACCTTTGGGTCAGCAGTTTGGTCAGCACAAGGGTTTAACCCATTGCATCACCACAGCTCCCACCCACTTGGCTGAGCAACAGCAACTTTGCTTGGTCCTATACACTCACCAGCAGAAGACAGCTTGAAGCACGTGTAATGCAGGCGGACAGCTGGTAATATTTTTGTTCTTATCTGGAGGCTGAGTTGCAGTCAAAAATGCAGTGCCGTGGCTAACTAATGTAATAGATTTGGACAACTGGCCAATGCTCTTTTCTATGTTATGTCTTGACTCATTCTATAATATGAGGTGATCTTTTTCTTCTGACTCATCCTGACTCCCATGCAAATCAACATGTACATGAAGTTATTACTGCACTGAAATTTTCTGAGAATACCAAAAGCATGTTCTTTTAAAAATGTTCTCAAACATTGCCTAAATTAATGCATTTCGGCAGTTTTGGTACCATTTAATGTTGTAAATGTTGCTTTTGATTTTACAGTACAACCCTGCATCCATGAGGGGTTATATTCCAAGACCACCTATGGATACCTAAAACTGTGGTTAATAGTTAGCTTTAAATTTGACTATATTTGGAATTAAAATATACCACAATGTGCTGGTACGGCTGTACCAGGAGCTCCAACTTTATTTCTTTCTGTTAAAGTTTGCAGTTATAGGGCAGGCCTCCTGTCCATCTTAATTAAACTTTGGTTCTGCCCCTTGTTCAGGCTTCTGGGAGGGAAAGGAGCCATTTTGGGTAGTCTCGCACAAGGTAGCTAAGCTATAGGACGTAGACCGGCTCATCCCGTAAAAAAGCTTCCTTTCTTAAGAGCATCCAGGGAAAAGGAACGTCTGGAGATACAGAAACAGAAATTCCAGGGGAAAGGTCCCAAAAAGCTCTGGCTGAGAGCTCACAGCCTCTCAGCCTCACAGCATCAGAGGGAAACAGCCTTGAAGTTCTCATACTTGAGTCAACAAGCTGTCCTAGTTTTTTGTGGTAAAATTAAGTGCCTCGGGTTATATTCAGGTTGGCTTATACTCAAGTATATATAGTAAGTATGAATGTTCATTTATGACAATAAAAGAGAAATAGAGAAATGGGCAGTACACCAGGGATTCAATATCCATGGCTTTACTGACCAACACAACAAAAAATACCGCCCCGCCCCTCTTCAAGTGTTTTTGGGCTTCTTGAAATATTTTAGTGCAATCTTGTGTGTTCCGTCGCGTAACAGCTGTACTTTTCTATAGGACATATACTTTAAGCCCAGCGGGAAGCCAGGGCGCCTCAAAGAGAGGTTCTCAGGGATTTTTCTGAAGTGATGGTCTTTAGAGTTTTTGATGATGCAACAAAGTCTTTATTATGGAACAAACAACAAATCTTCAATAGTTCAAACAACACTTCAAGGTTTCCTTAGTCTAGTCCTCAATGGACTGGTACCTGACTTTGATCCACTGAACCTTCTCTGTAGGAAAAACCCTTTTTAACCTCTCCCAGGCTGCTTTCTATCTATGCCTCATCGGTGTGGGTGCTACTACCGAATCCAAGTGCATCTGGGTATCGAGTAGTCCTACCAGCTGAGGCTTGAAGATATTTCAGCTGGAGCTCAGTGGATCTGTAATGCTGTCCTCCCTCTGAGAATTATTGGCTACTCTTGATCTCATCCTAACAAATGCGGAGGACCTGATCGATGCGGTCGAAGTGGTAGGATCCTTAGGGGCAAGTGACCATGTGCTCTTGCAATTTGAGGTACAAAGGAAGGCCAAAACTAAGACAAGTCAAACCCGCATTTTGGACTTTAGGAGAGCTGATTTCCAAAAAATGAAGGAAACGCTGAGCAGCATTCCATGGACACAGATACTAAAAGACAAGGGAGTTACGGAGGGATGGGAATTTCTCAAGAGTGAAATACTCAAGGCGCAATTGCAAACTGTGCCAACAAAGAGAAAAAATAGGACAAGTGCAAAGAAGCCAGAATGGATGTCATACAATTACAAAAGCCAGGTCGTCAGAATAAAATTACAAATTCATCACCATCCGCCCCTGTGGTCAGCTGTTATTGACTCGATCGTCATTCTGCAAATGCTATATTCCAAAGCCAAGATTTTACCAGCTTTCTTTTTTTTTAATGAGAATTTTATTAATTTTATTCTGACGACCTGGCTTTTGTAATTCGGTCGTTAATTTCGTAATTCGTTATTAATTCGTTAATTTTTTTATAACGAAGCGATATTGAACCATTCAGGAGCAACTAAAAAACGAAACGAATTTTTCAATTCATTTCGTAATTGTTTCGTTATTGTTTCGAAATCGTTTCGAAATCATTTCGAAATCATTTCTTTATTATTTCCGCATGTCTGGTGCAAGTTTTATAGTTGATGTTTGTTTTATCAGTGATAAAAAAATAAATTATCACACCAACAGTCAACAACAGAGGGAGAGGGAAGCTTCAGAAGTTCCCCCTGTCCCATTTGGAGGTTTTTTTTAGCATATTGCGCAATCGCGTCCACCATTAACGAATCAATTCGTAATAGATTTGTAATTGATTCGTAATTTCTGAAATTTCGTAAATTTTGAACTTTTTTTAAGGAAAATTTTGGAATTCTTTTAAAAATCGAAACGCAAAAACCCCCTAAAAACTAATCGAGTTTCGAAACAAATTTTTCCGTGGTTGCCCAGCCCTAGTATTTTTGTATTAATGTATTATGATGCTATTACGTTTATTCTATGTGCGTATGAATTATCTGCTGTTAGCCGGCCTGAGTCCCTCTTCGGAGGTCGAGAAGACCGGGTTATAAAAGCTTTAAATAATAATAAATAAAGCACAAACAGAAGAGCCCTACATTACAACATTTTTAAAGTTACTTAAAAGAAAACTGCTGATGGGCAGTCTAAACAAATGTAATTAGTAGGCCTGGGTAACAACAGAAAAATTTGTTTCTAATATCGTTTCATTTTTAGGGTGCCTCAGCATTTTGTATTTAAAAATATATCCGAAATTTTCCATAAAAAATGTTTGGTATTTACGAAATTTCGTTAATATTTACAAAATGTTTTGTAAAGATGGCGCCCACGGTTGTGCATGCGCAAAGCATCAACAAAATTTTTTTCCAATATTTTTTCAATATTTTTTAATTTAATTATTAATTTTTTTAATAATAAAAAAAATATTTGGCAGAAAATGCTTGCCAAAAAGAGCCACAGGGCAAACAGACTGAGCCTCCCCGCTGCTCCCAGCTCCGTCCCACCCTCCTGAGTCCTGCGGGCTCTCTCTCTCTCTCTTTCTCTCTCCACCAAGAGGAGGGAAAGGAGAAGAAAGAAAAGAGGAAGGGAAAGGAGGGAAGGCAGGCACTCACTCTGGCGGGCCCTCAAGCGCTGCCGCCGAGTCGGGCCCGGCTCCTCCGAAGCTAAGGGTTCAGTGCGGAATTGGGAGAAGGGGGTTCCCAAAGGCCATCTAGTCCAGGCCTCTGCTAAGGTTTGAATGCGGAATTGGAGGAAGGGGCTCCCCAAAGGCCATCTAGTCCAGCCCCCTCCTAAGGTTTCAATGCGGAATTGGGAAAAGGGGCTCCCCAAAGGCCATCTAGCCCAGCCCTCCACTAAGGTTTCAGTGCGGAATTGGGAGAACGAAGCACACCCACCGCAAAGGTGAGGAAGGAGGGACGGGGCCGCCTTCCCGCTGAGGGTCGCTCGCCCTCTCGCTCACTTGCTCCGCCCTCTCCTCCTCCTCCTCCTCCTCCTCCTCCTCCTCCTCTTTCAGGCTCTGACTGGCTAAGGAGAGGAGAGAGTGGAGAGCTCCCAGCAAGCATCTAACCATCTTACGTATTTCTGAAATGGACGGAAATACAAAAATATTTGGCGCATGCTGTTTCGATTTTGAAAATACACTTCCGGGTTTGGAAAAAAGTTTGATATCGTTTCGTATATGGGAAATTAACGGGGAAAAAACGATATACAAAATTAACGAACGAAACCGCCCAGCCCTAGTAATTAGATGTTGCTTGTAGAATGGGTTATAATCTCAAGAAAGGAAGAAGAGATATCAGTGTAAAGTTATAATTGCAAAGATGCCTACTTCAGGTTCAATACATTCCACAATACCTGGATCTCCTCTCCTCCCTTACTCTCTCTCTCTTTTTAATTGCTAAGCCCCCCCTTTTACAGTGACTGTCAACATTCTCCGTTGAACTGAATAATTTACCCTTTTAAACTGACAGGAGCTGTCATTATAAAAATTGCAGGGCCACATTTGACAGGATTCGCACAATAGAGGAAAACTTAAAACTTTTAACAGGCTCCACGACAGCCGAGACTTTTCGGCATGTCTTGTCAGTCTGTGCATGATCTCATCTCTGCCTTGTGAGAAGTTGGCAGATTAGAAGATTATATCTGACAGATCTGAAGTGGCATTGATGATATCCTTCGACAATAATATCGTAAGAGGGGAGGGAAACCACAGGAGGAAACAAAAATGGTAGCGTAATGAAAAATCATCTATTGAAATTTTGTAAGCAGTTTACAAATTGAGCCGTGTTTGGCTTTTTGCAGAGAACTGTTTACAATTTATTTATTTGTCATGTCAGAGCAACCAGTCCATTATATTACATTTCTAACAGAACAAAGCAAACAAACAGAAAAATACACAACTTGTGAGTTTGGTAGCTGGCTAAATGTCCTTTGACCAGTATCTGGCCACTTGGAGTGCTTCTGGTGTTGCTGCAAGAAAACTTGGCACAGTTACGAATCCTTCTCAACATAGGTTTATTTATTTATCATGTCAGGAGCAACCTGACAATTGTATTACATTTTTAACAAAACAAACAGACAAAACACAAAGTATGCAAGCTTGGTAGTTGATTAAATGTCCTTTGACCAGTATCTGGCCACTTGGAGTGCCTCTGGTGTTGCTGCAAGAAGGTCCTCCATTGTGCATGTGGCAGGGCTCAGGTTGCATTGCAGCAGGTGGTCAGTGGTTTGCTCTTCTCCACACTCGCATGTCATGGATTCCACTTTGTGGCCCAATTTCTGAAGGTTGACTCTGCATCTCGTGGTGCCACAGCGCAGTCTGTTCAGCGCCTTCCAAGTCACCCAGTCTTCTGTGTGCCCTGGGGGGGAGTCTCTCATTTGGTCTCAGCCATTGGTTGAGGTTCTGGGTTTGAGCCTGCCACTTTTGGACTCTTGCTTGCTGAGATGTTTCAGTGAGTGTCTCTGTAGATCTTAGAAAACTATTTCTTGATTTAACTCGACATGCTGGCTGATACCCAAACAAGGGATGGGCTGGAGATGTCTCTGCCTTGGTCTTTTCACTATTGGCTGCTACTTCCCGGCAGATGTCAGGTGGTGCAAAACTGGCTAGACAGTGTAATTTCTCCAGTGGTGAAGGGCACAGACACCCCGTTATAATGCGGCATGTCTCATTAAAAGCCACATCGACTGTTTTAGCATGGTGAGATATGTTCCACACTGGGCATGCATACTCAGCAGCAGAGTAGCATATTGCAAGGGCAGATGTCTTCACTGTGTCTGGTTGTGATCCCCAGGTTGTGCCAGTCAGCTTTCGTACGATATTGTTTCTAGCACCCACTTTTTGCTTGATGTTCAGGCAGTGCTTCTTGTAGGTCAGAGCACGGTCCAGAATGACTCCCAGGTATTTGGGTGCGCTGCAATGCTCCAGTGGGATTCCTTCCCAGGTGATACTCAGAGCTTGGGATGCTTATTATTCAATAGAATAATGGATAAAGCAAAGCTACAGATAGAAGCAATGTTCATGAGAAGAGCAGATAAGGAGGAGGCTCAGTTACCTACAGAGAGGAATAAAATGGATCACTATGTGGTCATGGCAACATATAGAGATGGAATGAAGGCACTGAAGATTTTTAAATTGATTGTTGGGTTCTTGCATGTAGCCTGTTCTCACCTCATGCCCTTAAGGAAATAAAAATGTTGTGATCCAATATTAACACATCACAAATTGGATTCCAGTGCCACGTTGGGTTTTGAGCCTGCTGCTATAGAATCAGACAGGGTTCCTGGGTAGCTAAGTATATTTTGAGAAGGCATGAAAACATCTGATTCCTATTCCTCGGTCTCATTTTGAAACATCATTGTGAGCCGATGATAGCACTGACTTACATCAGTCTTAAGATCTTAACACACAATGGTATGCTCATTCTTATAGTTATGAATTGGTATGGAGGCCAAGAGCCCCCGGTGACACAGTGGGTTAAACCACTGATCTACTAAACTTGTTGACCAAAAGGTCACAGGTTCAAATCCAAGAGCGGCATGAGCTTCTGCTGTCAGCCACAGCTTCTGCCAACCTACGGGTTTGAAAACATGCAAATGTGAGATCAGTAGGTAGTGCTACTGTGAGAAGGTAATGGCACTCCATGCAGTTATGCTGGCCACATGACCTTGGAGGTGTCTATGGACAACACTGGCTCTTTGGCTTAGAAATGGAGATGAGCACCCAGAGGCAGCCCTAGGTAATTTTCAATGGTAAGCAAACAGTATTTTGCCCCCCCCCCCCCAACCAATCATTGATATATATTTTCTGTTCATCGTGGGAGTTCTGTGTGCCATATTTGGTTCAATTCCATCATTGGTGGAGTTCAGAATGCTCTTTGATTGTAGGTGAACTATACATCCCAGTAACTACACTTGCCTCACTTGCTCCCTTGCCTGGCCCGCTTTGGGTCTGGAGGCGTGCCTGAAGACCCCGGCATGTGCACCAAAAGTCACGTCTTCTCCTGACTTTCTTTTCAGCCATTGGGACTGAGAGAGAGAGAGACAGAGAGACAGAGGTGGAAATGCCCACCTTTCCTGAAGGTAGGCGCAAAAACAAAGTAGGGAGCGGAGGTGGGAGATACCTCCAGCCGGAAGGGCTGGCTCTCTCTCTCTCTCTCTCTCTCTTGGTCCCAATGGCTGAAGAGAAAGTCAGGAGAAGAGGTGAATTTTGGTGCGCACGCTGGTGTCTTCAGACACGCCTCCGGACCCGAAGCGGGCCAGGTGCAGTGGCTCCACCTCTTGGCCCACCCGCGGATTGGGGAGAGGAGAGGAGGCGGGTGGAGCGCCGGGGGATCGGGAAAGGGAGCCGGTCATGGGGAAGGGATCAAACGCGGAAAATGATTGAGCGCCAGCTCTGCTCGCGCACCCAGTGGCCGGGTGGAGCAGGAACGAGGCGAGGCTCAAGGGCCCGGCCCCTTTGGGAAGAGGATCGCCCGGCAGCGAGACAAGAAAGCCGAGGCTTCCCCCGGACTGCTAGGGCTGTTGTGAGCTGAGGGGGCGCTCCTCAAGTGGTGGTCGAGGGGCATTTACAGAGGCGCTTCTGCACCCCTGGCAAAAAAAAGTGTTCTGCGACCGCTTACTTCGCGTAATGGACGAGCCGCCCCTGTGAGCACCAACCCCCAGAGTTGGACACGACTGGACTTAATGTCAGGGGGAAACCTTTACCTTTACTATGGAGGCCAAGCTCAATGAACTCAGATGTGTATATGATTTCCATTTTCAACTGCCATGCTTCCCTGAAAATAAGACATATCCATAAAGTAAGCCATAGCATTTTAAGCATTTGTGCAATATACCATACCCTGTAAATAAGACATAGTGATAGGTGTTAGAGGAAGGATGGATGTTGTGACTCCGCTGACTAGGTTTACCCCAGGAGAAGAAGCCTGCTCCTAACAAAGGTTTGGAGCTAAAGCGTGAGAGCAGGGGACAATCCTTGGCTCCTTGTATTGCTCCCCTGGGTACTCCTTGGTGGTTCTTTGTTCCCTCCTTTGTCCCCCAGTGCCCTCCTTCTTGGGATACAGCATGCACTTCCGCTGCAGCACTCCCAGCACTCTCCCTCATTGAAGGCAACAGACAGCGTTGGGGGTGGGGGAGGGACTCCTTGGGGTGTGTGCCACCGCTGCCGCCTCTTCTGCTCTTACTGCCACCTCTTTGGCCCTCCCAGCGCTCTCCCTCATTGGAGGCAACAGCTGGGGGGCTCCTTGGGGTGTGCACCACCACTGCCCTTTCTGCTCTCGCCACCACCTCTTCGGCCCTCCCAGCACTCTCAATCATTGAAGGCAACTGACGGAGGGGGGCTCCTTGAAGTGCGCACTGCTTCCACTGCCTCTTCTGCTCTCGCCACTGCCCCCACAGTCCTCCCAGCACTCTCCCTCATTGATGGCAACTGACTGAGGGGGCTCCTTGGAGTGCGTACTACTTCCACTGCCTCTTCTGCTCTTGCCACTGCCCCCACAGTCCTCCCAGTACTCTCCCTCATTGATGGCAACTGACGGAGGGGGGTTCCTTGGGGTGCACGCTTCTTCCACTGCCTCTTCTGCTCTCGCCACTGCCCCCACAGTCCTCCCAGCACTCTCCCTCATTGGAGGCAACAGGCGGGGCACTACTTGGGGCATGCACTGCCTCCAGTGCCTCTTTTGCTGTTGCTTCACCTCCTTGGCCCTCCCAGCACTCTCCCTCATTGAAGGCAACTGACAGGAGGGTTCCTTGGGGCACGTGCTGCTACCAGTGCCTCTTCTGCTCTCGCCACTGCCCCCACAGTCCTCCCAACACTCTCCCTCATTGAAGGCAACTGACAGGAGGGCTCCTTGGGCCACGTGCTGTCGCCAGTGCCTTTTCTGCTCTCGCAACTGCCTCCTCGGCCCTCCCAGCACTCTCCCTCATTGAAGGCAACTGACAGGAGGGCTCCTCGGGCCACGTGCTGTCGCCAGTGCCTCTTCTGCTCTCGCAACTGCCTCCTCGGCCCTCCCAGCAATCTCCCTCATTGAAGGCAACTGACGGGAGGGGAGGGCTCCTTGGGGGGCGTGTCACTGCTGCCACCTCTACAGCCCCACTAGGACTGGGTAGCCTCTTACCTTTTTGTAGACAGCTTCTCTCTCCCCTTCCACGAGGTGTGCTTTGCCGCCGCTGCCTCTACTGCTCTCACCACAGCCTCCTTGCTCTCCTATCCTCTTTCAGGCCATAGCTAACTGCGAGGAGTGAGGTTCCTGCTCCCCAACACAGACTAGCAACAGTAGACTTAATAAAAAATAAAGACATCCCCTTAAAATAAGCCATAGTGGATAAATAAATATAAGACAGTGTCTTATTTTCAGGGGAAGCACGGTATGACATGGACCATATGTAAAACCTTTGCAGGCTAGCTATAAATGTCTTCTGTGAAGCTATGGTTAAGCATTCCTTGAATTCTTACTCTACCAATCTGTGAATAGACATGCCATTCAGCTACAATAAGTAATCTTCAATTTTCATTTCAAGATTCTCATCAAATCCAAGAGCATCTCTAATCAGAGCCATCATTAAACATTAGAGAGGATGACGTTCCTGTTTTCTGGGGGAAGTTTACAATGAAAGAAGCATATAAGCAAACAAAGAAACAAACAACTAAGCAACACCAGAAGTTGCAATAACGCCCTGTTCCTTAAAAACTCTATAATATTTGACCTTGTAGTATTGTGTGGTATTTATCCATGCATTCTGCTCTGCCCACACACATTATTCTTCTCCTTCTTTTCATAAGCTCACAATAAGCCTTTCTGTAACATTTTCTTAATTAATGAAGTCGTAACAGCTTTTTTATTTTCATGTAATATTATGGTGAGCAATAGCATTGAACAAATAATTATGAATACACTAGAAATAAATGAACCCACTCCCTTCTGTTTTTTCTCTCTCTTTGTGTGCGTGCGTGTTTCATTACCCTTTGCAGGGAAAAACAGTAATGCATTTTTGTGTGGGCTTGTCTTTGTTTTTAAATGTATTCCATGGTCTTGTGAATTTTCTTCCAGCATTAGTTAACACAGCAAACATTCCACTCAGAATATCCGGTTCCCCTTGACAAACAATGAGATTCATAGAGGGTTAGTTCAGATGTCTGGCCTAAGAAACGCACCTCAAGGTCAATAGCAATAGTGGTTATATGGAAAGTATTAGATTGTATTAGAATGTTGTGATACTAAAGATTAGGGTTGTGTGCAGAATCGTTTCCCTTCATTTCATCCTTTTCTTTGTTACTTTCGGGAAATCATAATGGAAAGCCCCCTCTCAGTACAAAAATCAGCTCAACACAAAAGCAAACGGGAGCCAACCCTGACTCCATTCCAGCTTTTTGTGAACAGCCTCCTTGCCTTGGAAAGAGAGTTTGTGTGGCATGCAGTTCAGAAAGTGCACACGGCTGCCTGCAACCAGGCACCTACTGTGAAATGGATCTTGCCTCCTTTTCTTGAAGATTGCATGTGTGGTGTGCAAGCCTAGAAAGTACATGTGTCGCCATGCACCCAAGTGTCTCTTCTGAAACAGAACTTGCCTCCTTGCCTTGGAGAGTGCATGTGTTGTGGCATGCAGGCCTAAAAGGCGCATGCGCCAAAATGCACCTAAGTGCATCTTCCAAACAGAACTTGCCTCCTTGCCTTGCAGAGAGCGTGTGTGGTGGCATGCACACACACCACTCTGTAGTGTGCATGCCGCTGTAGCTGAATGACTCCTCTAGAGTAAGAAACAGAACTTGCTTCCTTGCCCCAGAGAGTGTGTGTGTGGTGGTGTGCAGGCCCAGAAAGCATGCATGCCCACCTGCAGCTGAGTGCCTCTGAAACAGAACTTGCTTCTTTACCTTGGAGAGTGTGTGTGTGTTGTGCAGGGCCAGAAAACGCATGCGCCAAAATGTACCCAAGTGCATCTTCCAAACAGAACATGCCTCCTTGCCTTGTGGTGACATGCAGGCCCACAAAGTGCTCCCTTGTCTGTAGCTGAATGCCTCCTCTAGAGTAAGAAACAGAACTTGTCTCCTTGCCTTGTACAGTGCATGTGTGGTGGTGTGCAGGCCCAGAAAGCATGCATGCCCGCCTGTAGCTGAGTACCTCTGAAACAGAACTTGCCTCTTTGCCTTGGAGAGTGCATGTGTGGTGTGCAGGGCCAGAAAGCGCATGCGCCAAAATGCACCCAAGTGCATCTTCCGAACAGAACGTGCCTCATTGCCTTGTGGTGACATGCAGGCCCACAAAGTGCTCCCTTGTCTGTAGCTGAATGCCTCCTCTAGAGTAAGAAACAGAACTTGCCTCCTTGCCTTGTACAGTGCATGTGTGGTGGTGTGCAGGCCCAGAAAGCATGCATGCCCACCTGCAGCTGAGTGCCTCTGAAACAGAACTTGCCTCTTTGCCTTGGAGAGTGCATGTGTGGTGTGCAGGGCCAGAAAGCGCATGCGCCAATATGCACCTTGCCTATGATGCACCTTGCCTATGAGAGTGTGTGTGTGATGGCATGCAGGTCCAGAAAGTGCTCCCCTGCCTGTAGCTGAATGCCTCCTCTAGAATAAGAAGCAGAACTTGCCTCCTTGCCTTGTACAGTGCGTGTGTGGTGGTGTGCAGGCCCAGAAAGCATGCATGCCCACCTGTAGCTGAGTGCCTCTGAAACAGAACTTGCCTCCTTGCCTTTGAGAGTGTGTGTGTGATGGCATGCAGGTCCAGAAACTGCTCCCTTGCCTGTAGCTGAATGCCTCCTCTAGAGTAAGAAACAGAACTTGCCTCCTTGCCCCAGAGAGTGCATGTGTGGTGGTGTGCAGGCCCAGAAAGCATGCATGCTATAAAGTATCACAGATTATATCTCAGAATAAATCACGCCACTGCCACTAATTATATATCTGTTTCGACAAGCCTTTGATCTCTGATATTGTTGTTTTTAAATTGTTTTTAAATTGTTTTAAATTGTTTTTAAAAGGCAAGGAGGCAAGTTCTGTTTGGAAGATGCACTTGGGTGCATTTTGGCACATGCGCTTTCTGGCCCTGCACACCACACACACACTCTCCAAGGTAAAGAGGCAAGTTCTGTTTTAGCCTGTTCTTGTAAGCCGCTCCGAGCCAAAGGGGAGTGGCAACATATAAGTTTGAATTATAAATAAATAAATAAATAAAGAACTACGATAGATAAAGGGACCTTTAATACTGTCAGGGGGAAATATATCACTTCCCACCTGCTGACACCACTTTAAAGGATCGTAGTTACTAGGGCTGGATGGTTTCGTTTCGTTAATTCGTAATTCGTTAATAATTCGTTAATTTTTTAAATTACAAAACGATAACGAACCATTCTGGAGCAATTTTTTTTAAAAAAACGAATTTTTAAATAGTTTTGTAAATGCTTCGTATTTCGTTATTGTATTCCTTTCGTTATTGTTTTGAGGTCGTTTTGTTATTATTTCCGCATGTCTGGGGCAAGTTTTATGGTTGTTTTTTGTTTAATTAGTGAAAAAAAATTATAATATCACACCAACAGTCAACAACAGAGGGAGAGGGAAGCTTCAGAAGTTTTTGGAGGTTTTTTAGCGTATTTCGCGGTCGCGTCCGCCATTAACGAATCGATTCGTTATTGTTTCGGAAATCGATTCGTTAATGTTTTGTAATTTTTTTCACATTTACGAAATTTCGTAAATATCGAACTTTTTAAAAGGAAAATTTTGTAATTATTTTAAATAACGAAACGCAAAAAACCCCAAAAAACGAATCGATTTTAGAAACAAATTTTTCCGTTGTTACCCAGGCCTAGTAATTACTAATCCCACAGCTGGACATTAATCTAAAGGAATTTGATTCTTGGCACGGAGTGTTTATTTATATATTAGGCTTGGTTGATCGTGATCGTTAGTTTCTAAACTTGTTATGAATTCGTATTTAAATTAGCTTTCGATCCAATATCGAGCCATGCAGGAATAGTGTGAGGAGTAATTAAGAATCGAAACAATTTTTCCATTTTTCGTAATTATTTTCGTATGTCTGATGTAAGTTTTACAATTTCGCAGTTTCTCTTCCCTCTCCGGTAGCAAGCTGCGCATTTACCCCACTTCCGGTCCCTGGCCTCAGCTTAAGCCGATTAATTTCCTCTCTCTCTCCCCTCCTGCCGGCCACCTTTGCTCTGCTGCTTCCCTCCTCTTTCCTCATGCTTCTTCTTGCCTTACTCTGGGCTGCACTGGGCTTCCTTCCTTCTTTCCTTCCTTCCTTCCTTCCTTCCTTCCTTCCTTCCTTCTTTCCTTCCTTCCTTCCTTCCTTCCAGCTGGCAAATCCCACATCCCCCCCCCCTCTTTCTCCTGGCATCCTTCTTGCCCAAAATTTCTCATTACTTTATTTTTCATACCGTCACTCTGTGCCACAGCCATGCGTTGCCAGGTACGCATGTATAATATATAATATATATATATATATATATATATATATATATATATATATAATATTATAATATAATATACAATTATAATATAATATAGTAATATAGTAATATTATATATAATAATATAATATAATATACAATACTATAATATAATAATATCATAATAATCAGACTGGCAACAAAGATCCGCCTAGTCAAAGCCATGGTATTCCCTGTAGTAACCTACGGATGTGAGAGCTGGACCTTAGGGAAGGCAGAGTGAAGGAAGATCGATGCTTTTGAGCTGTGGTGTTGGAGGAAAGTGCTGAGAGTGCCTTGGACTGCGAGAAGATCCAACCAGTCCATCCTTCAGGAAATAAAGCCCAACTGCTCGCTGGAGGGAAAGATACTAGAGACAAAGTTGAAGTACTTTGGCCACATCATGAGGAGAGAGGAAAGCCTAGAGAAGACAATTATGCTGGGGAAAGTGGAAGGCAAAAGGAAGAGGGGCCGACCAAGGGCAAGATGGATGGATGGCATCCTTGAAGTGACTGGACTGACCTTGAGGGAGCTGGGGGTGGTAACGGCCGACAGGGAGCTCTGGCGTGGGCTGGTCCATGAGGTCACGAAGAGTCGGAGACGACTGAACGAATGAACAATAACATAATATATTGTATTATTATTAAACATGCAGGTCCAGAAAGTGCTCCCCTGCCTGTAGCTGAATGCCTGCTCTAGAGTAAGAAACAGAACTTGCCTCCTTGCCTTGTACAGTGCGTGTGTGGTGGTGTGCAGGCCCAGACAGCATGCATACCCACCTGCAGCTGAGTGCCTCTGAAACAGAACTTGCCTCCTTGCCTATGAGAGTGTGTGTGTGATGGCATGCAGGTCCAGAAAGTGCTCCCCTGCCTGTAGCTGAATGCCTCCTCTAGAGTAAGAAACAGAACTTGCCTCAGAAAGAGTGTGTGCATCTGTGGTGGCATACAGGCCCAGAAAGCATGTGCGCCTGCCTGCAGCCAAGCACCTTTTCTCTAGAGTAGAGAAATAGGTAAGAAGCCTCCTTAAAGTATGTGCCTGCCTTCAGCTGAGTGCCTCACCTCTAGAGTAGAAACACTAACAGCTTAAATGCCTAAAATGATGGGAAAGGGAGCCTGGGAAGCCCTCCTCTCATAATGAACTAATAGAAAATGGATATTTCAGCACCCCAGAGCAAAAACAGATATCTGCCCTCACAATTTTAGAATGCTCCCAAAAATGGACCGAAAGCCAGGACACAAATGGGTCAAGATTTACCCAGATTGCACAACTCTACTGAAGATTCTTGTACTTCAGGGTATGAGACAGTCATGTATTTTTCTAGTAAAGCTGGATGCTTGATTTCTTTGGTCTTCTAATTTCTCCTGCAGTTACCAGAGAAAATAATCTCTCCTGCTGGTTACTTTATTCCACCTTTAATTTATCTGTGCAGAAAATGCTGATTTCTGTGCAAAACAACCACATGGGATTTTTTGCAGAATATGTCCTGAACTGTGAATAGCCTTCCAAAGCTGTGTGGTTTTCAAAGACTTTCTCTCAGCAGGAAGAAAATTACAGAAATTACTCATTGCTACCTTCCAGAAGAAACTTAGTGAGGAATTACATCTTTATCTATATCAGTGGTTCTCAACCTGGGGTCCCCAGATGTTTTTGGCCTACTACTCCCAGAACTCCCAGCCAGTTTACCAGCTGGGTTGTTGTAGGTTTTTCCGGGCTATATGGCCATGTTCTGGAGGCAATTTTTCTCCTGACGTTTCGCCTGCATCCAACCCTACTTCCGACAGACCTCACTACCTCTGAGGATGCTTCCCATAGATGCAGGCGAAATGTCAGGAGAAAAATTGCCTCCAGAACATGGCCATATAGCCCGGAAAAACCTACAACAACTCAGTGATCCCGGCCATGAAAGCCTTCGACAGTTTACCAGCTGTTAGGATTTCTGGGAGTTGGAGGAAAAAAATATCTGGGGACCCCAGGTTGAGAACCACCGATCTAGATCTCCTTTTAGATTTCCCAGTAATATAACACATAGATCCAGATCTAGTTCCAATTCTAAATCCATGTGACATCTTTTTTTGAGGATCTAAATGTCACCTCTTTCATTTTATTCAATTTGAGATTTGATGAACCAACCTGGACACAGCATTTTATTTGAGAACACAGAAGTGCTGAATCACTCTTACAACCACCATGTCAGACTACACAGAGAAGCCACTGAAATACACAAGCATGTGGGCAATTTCAACAGAAAGTAGGAAACCATGAAAATGAACAAAATCTGGCTACCAGTATTAAAAAGCTCCAGGCACGGTCAGCCCAATTGTATGCTAATCAAGGTGGTCAGTTGAAACATTCACACCTAGCTCCAGCAGACAAGAGTCCTTTGTCCCACCCTGGTCATTCCACAGATATATAAACCCTCTTTCCTAGTTCCAACAGACCTCGCTACCTCTGAGGATGCTTGCCATAGATGCAGGCGAAACGTCAGGAGAGAATGCCTCTAGATCATGGCCATATAGCCCGAAAAAACCTAAACAACCCAATTTGAGATTTATTTATTTATTTACTAGCGGTCCCCTGCCGGGCATTGCTGTGGCCCAGTCTGGTGATCTGCAGAATAAAGTAATGAGAAAGTGTTGGTTTCTAATATATATAATGTCTTTATGTTTGTGGGTAAACAGTATTTCTTGCTATTTCTTTGCCAGTGTTGATGTGGAGATTGTCTGGTTTGCCTACTCTGGAACATACAACATATGAACATATCATTATTTATTATTATTATTTATTTATTTAAGACTTTTATACTCCAGTCTTCTCAACCTCTATAGGGGGACTCAGGCTGGCTTACAGCATAAAATGGTACACAAATACAATTAAAAGCGTAATCACATCAAAAAGTGAAATATGTGCGTGTGAATGGCTGGATGGCCCTTTGTCAGGAGGGCTTTGATTATGTTTTCTTGCCCTGGTGTTTTAAGGTACTCATTACGCACAGAGCATATATATATATATATAGAGAGAGAGAGAGAGAGAGAGAGAGAGACAGAGAGAGAGCGAGAGAGAGAGAGAGAGATTTAGTGCAAAAGAAACTGAAGAAGTTTGACAATAACACTATGTAACTTTTAAAAAAAATCTGTTCCTGGTTTGAAAGTGTTATTTCCTGTTTCATTGTGTGATATTTGCTTTGAAAGTACTTGTTATACTCCAGAAACTTCATTTTTGGAATACCCACCGGTATTCCAGGGCGTTGTATCCATAGAATACTTTCAACATGGCTGGTTTTTCTTATCTTTTATGCCTACAAGATTTTATTGAATGATATGATAATGGCACCATATTACCTGGCTTTTAAAAGAGTATTAAATAAGGAGACAATTTCAAACTGGCCGGGTTCAAGATCTCAGGTTAAATAAAGCAGAGGTAATTTTCATGTCGAAAGTAATGTACTGACATGAAATCAATCTCCTTACTGTAATAAAATTAGCTTGATCCCCACTCTCATTATTTTTCACAGCTGAAGCTTGACTTATCTAAGTTAGAGCAGTTTTATAGCCTAATTTATTTTACATTGTAAACCGGTGTAAAACACAAGGAATCTTTTAAAAAAGGATTTAAAAAGCCCTCCTACACATCTTAAATGACTTGCCCAGGCTTTAACCTGTATGGGCATTGTGAAATGCTTTGACTAATGTGTAATTACTTACTAGCTGTAATACTTGTCAGTGAGATCAGAAAACACTACAGCTCAGTGGGTTGTTGTAGGTTTTTCTGGGCTATAGGGCCATGGTCTAGAAGCATTCTCTCCTGACGGTTTGCCTGCATCTATGGCAAGCATCCTCAGAGGTAGTGAGGTCTGTTGGAAGTAGAAAAATGGGTTTATATATCTGTGGAATGACCAGGGTGGGACAAAGGACTCTTGTGTGCTGGAGCTAGGTGTGAATGGGAGCCCCCGGTGGTGCAGTGGGTTAAACCCCTGTGCCGGCAGGACTGAAGACCGACAGGTCGCAGGTTCGAATCCGGGGCGAGGCGGATGAGCTCCCTCTATCAGCTCCAGCTCCTCATGCGGGGACATGAGAGAAGCCTCCCACAAGGATGATAAAAACATCAAATCATCCAGGCGTCCCCTCTGCAACCTCCTTGCAGACGGCCAATTCTCTCACAACAGGAGTCACTCCTGACAGGACCCAAAAAAAAAAAGGTGTGAATGTTCCAATTGACCACCTTGATTAGCATTTGATGGCTTGGAAGTGCCTGAGGGAATCTTTTTTTGAGAGGTGAATTGATGTGCCTGATTGTTTCCTCTCTGTTGTTTTGCTGTTGTAATTTTTGAGTTTTTTAATACTGTTTGCCAGATTTTGTTCATTTTCATGGTCTCTTCCTTTCTGTTGAAATTGTCCACCTGCTTGTGGATTTCAAGGGCTTCTCTGTGTAGTCTGACATGGTGGTTGTGAGAGTGGTCCAACATTTCTGTGTTCTCAAATAAAATGCTGTGTCCAGGTTGGTTCATGAGGTGCTCTGCTATGGCTGACTTCTCTGGTTGAAGTAGTCTGCAGTGCCTTTCATGTTCCTTGACTCGTGTCTGGGCAATGCTGCTGCGTTTGGTGGTCCCTATGTAGACTTGTCCACAGCTGCATGGTACACGGTAGACTCCTGCAGAGGTGAGAGGATCCCTCTTGTCCTTTGCTGAACGTAGCATTTGTTGGATTTTCTTGATGGGTCTGGAGATAGTTTTTATGTTGTGTTTCCTCATCAGCTTCCCTCTGCGGTCAGTGGCTCCCTTGATGTATGGCAGGAAGACTTTCCCTCTGGGTGGATCTTGGTCTTGACTCTCGTGGCTTGTTCTCGGTGGTCTTGCAGCTGTTCTGATGCCTGAGGTGGAGTCTCCCTTGGCCTGGAGAGCCCAGTTGAGGTGGTTCAGTTCATCTTGGAGGAGGTGGGGTTCGCAGATTCTTTTTGCACAGTCTGCCAAGGCTTTAATGGTGCTTCTTTTTTGGCTTGGGTGATGGTTGGAGTTCTTATGCAGATATCTATCTCTGTGTGTGGGGGTTTTCTGTAAACGGTGTGACCCAATTGTTGATCTGGTTTGCGGATGACTAGGACATCTAGAAAAGGCAGTCTTCCTTCATTTTCTTTTTCCATAGTGAACTGGATGTTTGGGTGGATGCTGTTAAGATGGTCCAGGAACCTGTTGAGTTCTTCTTCTCCATGGCTCCAAATAGTGAGTCATCCACATCTCTGAACCATATCGTGGGCTTTTTGGTTGCTGTTTCCAGGGCTTGTTTTTCAAAGTGTTCCGTGTAGAAATTAGCTATGACCGGGCTGAGAGGGCTCCCCATATCTCACCTTGCATAGTTCACCTAAATGAAACAGAATTATATTTGGAGAGCTATTGGTTAAGAGATTATCACTCTCTACCATTTTTTCACATTTTCTGTGTTCATTAATTTTCTTCAGTCATACTGCGAGATTCTATCTTGTTGGAGTTTCCTTATCATGCATTTCCTTTTACTGTGTGTAGATAAATTCCTCTGTTCAAATCTGATAGCCCATGCCATCATTCACTATAGTACAAAAATAAAACAGGGTATCTATTAACTGCATCAATTCAATTCAAATGCTTCTAAAGCAGAATGTGGGGGGAAATGGAAGAGGGAAAATGTTTGGGGTAATCACGAAGTAGAATGAGAGAGGTTTAATCAGGATTGGGTTGTTGTAGGCTTTTTCGGGCTGTATGGCCATGGTCTAGAGGCATTTTCTCCTGACGTTTCGCCTGCATCTATGGCAAGCATCCTCAGAGGTAGTGAGGTCTGTTGGAACTAGGAAAAAGGGTTTATATATCTGTGGAAAGACCAGGGTGGGACAAAGGACTCTTGTATTATTGTTATATTATTGATAGTTATGTTGATATTCTGTTGTGTTATTGCCTTTATTGTAAACTGTTTTTATATGTTGTACACCGCCGTGAGTCGCCCTAGGGCTGAGAACGGCGGTCAACAAATGCAATAAATAAATAAATAAATAAATAAATAAATAATTGTCTGCTGAAGCTAGGTGTGAATATTTCAACTGATCACCTTGATTAGCATTTGATTGCCTGGCAGTGCCTGGAGCAATCTTTTGTTGAGAGGTAATTAGATGTCCTTGTTTGTTTCCTCTTTGTTGTTGTGCTGTTCTAATTTTAGAGTTTTTTAATACTGGTAGTCTGTCTGACATGGTGGTTGTTGGTGTGGTCCAGCATTTCTGTGTTCTCAAATAAAATGCAGTGACCAGGTTGGTTCATCAGGTGCTCTGCTATGGCTGACTTCTCTGGTTGAAGTAGTCTGCAGCGCCTTCCATGTTCCTTGATTCGTGTTTGGGCAATGTTGCTGTGTTTGGTGGTCTGTAGACTTGTCCATAGCTGAATGGTACACTGTAGACTCCTGCAGAAGTGAGAGGATCCCTCTTGTCCTTTGCTGAATGGAGCATTTGTTGGATTTTCTTGGTGGGTCTGTAGATAGTTTGTGTGTTGTGTTTCCTCATCAGCATCCCTCTGCGGTCAGTGGTTCCCTTGATGTATGGCAGGAACACTTTTCCTCCGGGTAGATCTTCATCTTTACTCTCGTGGCTTGTTCTCGGCCTTGCAGCTCTTCTGATGTCTGAGGTGGAGTCTCCATTGGCCTGGAGAGCTCAGTTGAGGTGGTTCAGTTCATCTTGGAGGAGGAAGTGGGCTTCGCAGATTCTTTTTGCACGAACACAGAAATGCTGGACCGCTCCAACAACCACCATGTCAGACTACACAGAGAAGCCATTGAAATCCACAAGCATGTGGACAATTTCAACAGAAAGGAGGAAACCATGAAAATGAACAAAAATCTGGCTACCAGTATTAAAAAAACCCACTAAAATTAGATGACTAAACCTTGGAAGCAAAAATATATGGAGACCCAAAGACCTGGGACAGCAGCATTCGTAAAAATATGAATTTCAATATGCAAGTATGTTCTGGTTCACTTATTAGGCCTGGGTAACAATGGAAAAATTTGTTTCTAAAATCGATTTGTATTTGGGGTTTTTTTTTGTTTCGATATTTAAAATAATTACAAAATTTTCCTTTTAAAAAGTTCAATATTTACGAAATTTCGTAAATGGTAAAAAATTAACGAATCGATTTCCGAAACAATAACGAATCGATTCGTTAATGGCGGACGCGACCGCGAAATACGCTAAAAATCCTCCAAAACCTTCTGAAGCTTCCCTCTCCCTCTGTTCTTGACTGTTGGTGTGATATTATAATTTTTTTCACTAATTAAACCATAAAACTGGCCCAGACATGCGGAAATAACGAAACGACCTCAAAACAATAACGAAATGAATACAATATCGAAATACGAAGCATTTACAAAACGTTTTTGAAAATTCGTTTTTTTAATAATTGCTCCAGAATGGTTCGTTATCGTTTTGTAATTGAAAAAAATAACGAATTATTAACGAATTACGAATTAACGAAACGAAACCGCCCAGCCATATCACTTATGTCTTGTCCACGTTTGGCTTGTTCATACAACTACTTGGGGCTTATAAAAGAGAAAGTCAAAAAGAAATGGAGAGAGGAGAGTCTGTATCCAGTGACCCCATGGTCCCATTAATTTAGGAAAGAGCAGAGGAGGATATGGGGAAAATGTAATGGTTGTGTCCATATGCATAGTTGGTGGACACAGGTATATTCTCAGGCCATGTCCTCCACTCCACAGAAGCTCTGAACCACTTGTTAGGGATAAGAAACAAAATCTCACCATGGAACAGAGTGAATTAATTAATGATGGGATGTTCATTCCATGCCTAACCTACATTTATTATTTCTTTTGTGCAATGTTCTTGGCATTCTTAATCTTTAAATAAGGTCATGTAAGTTAACCCTGGGAACAGACTGATCTGGGAAACAGGTACTTCTGGGAGCTGTGAAATCCATTTTTAAACATTCTGGTTTGTTAATAGCACCAAACCTGGTGTTATTTATTGAATGAGATGTCTCGTGTCAACCAGTATTCACTTTCAATAGTTAAATGCTGCTTTTGTCAGGGGGGACAAAAATGCACTCTTTAAATCAAGAGGGTAATTAATTTTCCTGACAAGCTTTCAAAGTGCTCGATTGAGATTTTAGGCATCATATATATAACTTGACAGTTTGCATTTGCTTGGGTTATTTTTTTTCTCCCCTTTATTCCCTGGAGCTAAAAAAGAAAGAAAGAGAGTTAAAAAAAGAGAGAAGGGGAGCTGAAAATCCAGCTAAGCGGCATTGTTAATGTGTATAGATCTTCATGAACTCCAAGAAATTGGCTTACAGCTATAAAGAAACAGATCTATTTTTATATTCATTTGGCATTTGCATCCTCCACGGCAAATAAATAAATAAAAATCAGAACTCAGCAGCCTTCTGAAATTGTTGTTGTTAAATTAGTTTAAACTTCTAAAGAACCTGCTCTAAAAGAATTAAGTATGCAATGTTGACTGTGAAAAAGAAAATCCTACTGCTAAATTACTGGAGGAAAGCATGATGCGACTGTACATAGGATCGCAAGAACCACACTACAAGAAAGTGTTTAATAGTAATGCACACAATAGAAACCTGTGAAGGGAAATCAGAGGTGTATTCAAGTCCATTCGGAGTTGTGTTCAAGTCCAGCCAAAGGTGTATTCAAGCCCAAACAGAGTTAAATACTGAGTCCATCTTAGAAACAGTTGAACACCATACAAGAAAGAGACAATAAGAAGAAATAAAGATTTGAGAGCCTCCGTTTAGCCAGAACTGTGTTATTAGGCCTGGGTAACAACGGAAAAATTTGTTTCTAATAGCGATTCGTTTTTTGGGGTTTTTTGTGTTTCGATATTTAAAAGAATTCCGAATTTTTTTTTAAAAAAAAAGTTCGATATTTACAAAATTTCGTAAATGGTAAAAAATTACAAAATAATAACGAAACAATAACGAATCGATTCGTTAATGGCGGACGCGACCGTGCAATACGCTAAAAAACCTCCAAATGGGACAGAGGGAACTTCTGAAGCTTCCCTCTCCCTCTGTTGTTGACTGTGGTGTGATATTATATTTTTTTCCACTAATTAAACAAAAAACAACTATAAAACTTGCCCCAGACATGCGGAAATAATAACGAAACAACCTCAAACCAATAACGAAACGAATACATAACGGAATACAAAGCATTTGCGAAACGAATTGAAAAAATTGTTTCATTTTTAAGTTGCTCCAGAATAGTTCGTTATTGCTTCGTTAAAAAAAAATAACGAATTTTTAACGAATTACGAATTAACGAAACAAAACCGCCCAGCCCTAGTGTCTATCTCTCAAAGATTTTACCTCTCCTCATAAAAACTTAGTAGTAAGACTCAGGAGGGCTCCTTGTTGTTGTTGTTGTTGTTGTTGTTTTAGTGTTAGTTTTTTATGATATTGCTATATGTTATCACTTTAACTAGTAATCTTCTGTTGTGAACCAGAAGCCTTAAAGGAGCCAAACACAAGTAAAAGGTCCAAACAAGGTTTATTAAAGTAACAAAAATAGCTTAGAAACACTTAACTCAGTGTATCTAGCAAGAAAACAAAGTCTGTAGCCAACTGCTATGCAAGAAACACAACTTTGAGAATAATCCAAATTACACAGGAATATAATCTGGGGTAAAAAAAACTTTAAGCAAACTGCTTCAGAATCACAGAGTTCAATAAACACAATGTAATAAAGTGGGAGCAAGCAGAAACATAGTCAGGAAACAGTCCAAAGTCGAGGCACGTCCAAAAGCAGAAGTTAAGTCCAAAATACGATGTCGTCATCCCAAAAACAATCTGAAGTCAGCAAGGAAGTAGAAGTCAGCACTTACAGGATTCCAGTCAGTAGAAGCACGAAAGCACAGCGATCTGCAGCCCAGGACCCAAGGCAAGAGTAATGGCAGCAACAAAGTCCCAAGCCCAATACAACACTTTGCCTACTGCAAAGTTCCAATAGTTTGATACCTTACTTTTATCCTATAACTCCTCATCAGAGGTGGAGCTGGACTCCACCCTGTCTTCATCACTCTCAGGTGCCTTTGCTTCCACAGCTGCTCGCCACCGCCCATCCCTCCAGCTCTTCCAGCATCTATCAAGACTTAGATCACCCCATGTATTTCCAGGTTGCCAGTCTCCCGAAAACCCTTCAAACTCCTCACTTGATGTGGGTTGGGTACATATTTCCCTGATCACTTGTACATAGGTCCAATCTAACCCATCCTCCTCCCCATCATCACTCCCAGTCCCATCACTCCCCGTGAACCCCATGAAGTCTTCCTCCTAAGTTGGAGCATTAAGTATTTCACGGATCCGCTTCCTTTCTCTCTCTTCACCTGACTCTTGATCCCGAGTAACCCGCTTCAAACCTCTACATTCCTCTCCCTCCTCCTCCATTTCAGAGTCAGTGAACCCTTCGAATGACTCAGTATCTGTAGGTGTAATGAATATTTCCCTATTTCGCTTTCTTTGCTGCTCTTGATCCAATACCTGAGCAGCCCTCTTTGCCCTTCTACTACTCGTAGCTTGCTCAGCACACTCTACTACAGCATCTTCCTTGAGTCCTAGTTGGAGATTCAAAACTGTGGGATATGGATAAAGTACATGGTGATAATTACAACCCAAATATCAAACTCGTCTTCAGAAGTCTGAATAACTTTGTCAAATAGAGTGATTAGACAAGGAACTGTTCAGAACTTTATTCTGTGTTTTTCTAATTTTATAATCTTCTCAAAGAAATGTGGGGAAAAATGAAAGATGGATAAAGTTTGGGGGTAATCATGATCCATTGGCTACTCCCAGAATTGCTGACAATAGGTGATTTTTCCATATTCAAATGAACAACCACCCAACCATTCGTTATCCTGGGATTATATGTCTGTTTTGGATAACAGGATCATACGTCTTTGACTATTATCTATGAAGAGTCATGGATTCCTCTAACAATTTGAGTCCTTTTATACGGGCTACTACCTTCTTAAAATCCAGCCACAATTAAGCATTTTGACTACAATTGGACAAGTGTTTTAATTGAAGATAAGAGATGAAGTCTACTGATATCGGCTGTAGCAAGGAGGCTTGCATTTAGAATGCCTCCCACTGACACATAATACATCATTTGGGCTGCATAACCAAGATAAGTTTATAAGAGACACAAAAGCAGTTTGGTTAAAGGAGGATAAATCTGCAATTAAACACATTCTCTGGTGGCTATTAGCTGTGGGATGATTACTGGAAAGAAAGGGAGTCTAAATGAAGAATGGAGCCATGATACCATAAACAGAAACACCGACATTCATTAGCATGGATACTTACATTATAGGTATATCTTGAGCCTCTTATTGTATTTCCCAACATTTCCAAATGGAGTCCCCGATGCGCAATGGGTTAAACCCTTGTGCTGGCAGGACTCCTGACCAACAGGTCAGAGGTTCGAATCTAAGGAAAGCGTGGATGAGCTCCCTCTGTCAGCTCCAGCTCCCCCTATGGAGACATGAGAGAAGCCTACCACAAGGATGGCAAAACTCAAAACATTCAGACATCCTCTGGGCAACGTCCTTGCAGATGGCCAATTCTCTCACACCAGAAGCGACTTGCGGTTTCTCAAGTTGCTCCTGACATGAAAAAAAATCCAAATGACCTTACTCTGAGCAGCATATCTCTGTATTTTTTTGCCAGCCAAATGAACCAAATGGTTAGACCACACCTGGAATACTGTGTCCAATTCTGGGCACCACAATTGAAGAGAGATATTGACAAGCTGGAATGTGTCCAGAGGAGGGTGACTAAAATGATCAAGGGTCTGGAGAATAAGCCCTATGAGGAGTGGCTTGGAGAGCTGGGCATGTTTATCCTGGAGAAGAGAAGGCCGAGAGGAGACATGATAGCCATATATAAATATGTGAGAGGTAGGCTTGGGCGGTTTCGTTCATTAATTTCGTAATTCGTTATTAATTCGTATTTAAATTAGCTTACGATCCAATATTGAGCCATGCAGGAATACTGTGAGGAGTAAATTAGATTTGAAACATTTTTTTCAATTTATTTCGTAATTATTTTGTAATTATTTCATAATTATTTTGTAATTATTTCGTAATTATTTTGTAATTATTTCGTAATTATTTTGTAATTATTTCGTAATTATTTTTGCATGTCTGGTGCAAGTTTTATAGTTGTGTGTTTTCTCACACCAACAGTCAACAACAGAGGCAGAGGGAAGCTTCAGAAGTTCCCCCTGTCCCATTGGGAGGTTTTTTTTTTTAGCATATTGCGCAATCGCGTCTGCCATTAACGAATCGATTCGTAATTATGCGAAATTTCGTATATTTCGAAATTTTTAAAAGGAAAATTTCAAAATTATTTAAAAAAAGAAACGCAAGGGCCCCCTAAAAACAAAACGAGTTTAGAACCAAATTTTTCCGTGGTTACCCAGGCCTAGTGAGAGGAAGTCATAGGGAGGAGGAGGCAAGCTTGTTTTCTGCTGCCCTGGAGACTAGGATGCAATGGAGCAATGGCTTCAAACTACAAGAAAGGGGATACCACCTGAACTTAGGAAGAACTTCCTGAATAATGTCGAAGGCATTCATGGCTGGAATCATGGGGTTGTTGTAGGTTTTTCGGACTATATGGGAATGTTCTAGAATAGGCTTGGTTGATCAAGCTCGTTAATTTCTAATCTCGTTATGAAATCGTAAGTAAAATACCTTTAGAAGCGATATCGACGTGTTTTGGCAACTCGGAAGTGTTTTTGTCATATTGAAGCTGCGTCCGCCATCTTCCTTACGACTTCCGGCAGTGAATCGTAAATGCTGGGGGTGTGGCCTTCAGGAACAGCTGTTCTTACCCACTGCCACCTCCTTCCTCTTTGCATCGGCGGCTTTGCGAGGTGGGCGTGGCTACCTCCCTGGTGACAAGTGGCAATGTGGAAGAGCTGGGCGTAGCCACGCCCACCTCACAAAGCCCACCTCGCAAAGCCGCCGATGCATAGAAGAAGGAGGTGAGCGTGGGTAAGAACAGCTGTTCCTGAAGGCCATGCCCCCAGCAACATCCAAGGAGGGCTGTGCTTGGGCACGCCCACCTCTCTCTTCTGCATGACTGACAGCTTGCTTGAAGGGAAGGAAAGGTAGGGAAGGAAAGAGAAGCTCGCCGCAAGGGAAGAAAGGGAAACTGCGAGATTTTAATGGTTCTGGAGGGAGGGAGGAGCACCTTCCATTAACGAAACAAAGGAAGCGATTCATATTTCCTGGTATTTCTGATCTTTTTTAAAAGAAAATTTCAGAAATAATTTCATAATCGAACCACCAGCGCCCCCTAGATACGAAACGAGTTTAGAACCATTTTTTTCTTGATCAACCAAGCCTATTCTAGAAGCATGATCTCCTGATGTTTTGCCTGCATCTATGGCAACCATCCTCAAGACCTCACAAAGCCTGAAAAACCCACAACAACTTCCTGATTGTGAAAGCTGTTTAATAGTGGAACTCTCTGACCTAGAGTGTGGTGGAGGCTCCTTCTTTGGAGGTTTTTAAACAGAGGTTGGATGGCCATCTGTCAGGGGTGATTTGAATGCAATATTCCTGCTTCTTGGCAGAATGGGGTTGGACTGGACGGCCAATGAGGTCTCTTCCAACTCAAGGATTCTATGATTCTATGAACTTGATCCAGAGTTTGGATTGAGAGAACGGCCTTCCTGAAAGATCTTTGAGATCCAGATTGAATCCTCATCTCTCCACCACTTATTAATGTGCCAACCGCCACCCCGCTTCTTGAACACATGTTCATAGGCACACATTCTTTCACTTATGGGGTACAATTGTAAAAGACAATTTTGATGATGAAGAGAGAAGTTGCTTAATGGTGCATGGCTTTTCAATTAAAGCACTGAGTGGTTTACTGCTACGTTGTTGAATGCTAAAACTTGTTTGTCATTAGCACCAGGGCTAGCACCTGATTAATGAAAACTGAAATGATTAATCCATGGTATCCTCACGACTGATTGATTGATTGACTGACTGATCAATTAAAACTGCATATGTTTGTATCTTGCATCTGTCGAGAAGCAAAAAACATACATTGTTTTTGTAGGGGATTTTTTTTCTTACCATGCTATGTAAAATTTCAATTTGACAGGGGGTGATTTGCCCTATTTCATTTTCCCCACATGCTACGAAATGTGAGAAATCCAGCTTTTCCAAGGGACAGATGCACAAACAATCGGAAACCAAGAAATCTACCGTTATAAATTGAAGGGGAATGGAAACAAGACTAGAGATGGGAAGGCTTGGAAGAAAACTGGGAAAATGGGGGAGAAGATTACAGGGAAAATGCAGAAAAATTGAGAGAAAATTGAAAAACAGAAAACAACAGTTTTTTCTCAGTTTTCCTATGTTTTTTTCCAGGCCTTCTGTTCTGTCGCGCACTGGGCTTGAAACAAATTGCTTTTAAAACAGGACGTGCAACTTTAGCCCAGCGGGAAGCCAGGGGGCCCGAAGAGAAATTCTTAAGGATTTTCACCATAAACAGTCTTTAGAGGGCTTGTGAAATATTACAAAGTCTTTATTGGTGAACAATCAACAGAAACTTCTTTTGTCTTCAAAAGGTTAAACAAATGCTTCCAGGCTTTTGTGCAACTGGTGGCTTCTATCTGTTACTTTACTCTAAAGGAAAATTCCTTTCCAAACTTCTCCCAGGCTGACTGTGAGCCTAAACCTAACTGATGTGGGCGCCACTACCGGGTTGAACTGCATCTCAAAGCACTGAGTGGACCTACCAGTAGGACTGTAGTCACTTCAGCTGGAGTTCTTAGATATTCAAAGCTGTTTTTCCCTCCGAAATTCCTCAAAGCTTTAGGGCTGTTTCCCTGGGAATCTTTGGAAATCCTTTTGCTCTTAAGACTGTTCTCCCCCGGGAAGTCTTAAGGGTTGAAGCCTTTGTACAGGAGAAGTCTGTACACGTCCTGTACATTGACTTTCCTTGCTGAGACTGACTGAAAATGACTCCCTTCCCTTCTCAATTGTCCTGAACAGGGGCAGAACCAAACTTAACTATGATGGACAGGGGGCCTGCCCTATAACTGCAAACTTTAACAGGAAGCCACCCTCTGCAGAATCCCAGACCTTCGACTGCAAGCAAACACTTAATACAGGGCAAATAAAGTGGGAGCTTCTAGTACAGCTATACCAGCACACCTTCCCATCTCTAAACAAGACTGTTCTTTAGTCTGTTTGAACATTGGCTTCATTGGAGTACCCTGTCAAGACTATTAACTGTTACAATACTTACTTACTTACTTACTTACTTACTTACTTAGGCGATCCCTCGTAGTCCGAGGATGATGGTCCTCCAAGTTCGGTGTCCTGGTGGTGGGTCCATAGGTGACTGTAGAGCCCTATTCTTGATCTGCATCTTCTCCCGCAGTGAGGGCATTGGTTTCCAGGTGGAAGGCGGTCTCGGAAGGGGTTGGCTTGATGCGCCTTCCTCTTGGCACGTTTCTCTCTTTCACCCTCCATTCATGCCTCTTCAAATTCTGCAGCACTGCTGGTCACAGCTGACCTCCAGCTGGAGCGCTCAAGGGCCAGGGCTTCCCGGTTCTCAGTGTCTATGCCAGAGTTTTTAAGGTTGGCTTTGGGCCCATCTTTAAATCTGTTACAATATGCTGTAGCCGAAAGAAATTGGAAGAATTCCCATTCCAGTTTCAAAGGGTTTTCCCCCTCCTTTTATTTGTTCCATTTAGATATTTAAATGCTTATATTTGTTAAATGCTTGTTTTCTTTTCCACACCTTATTTTCCATTCATGTTGTGTCTTTCCAGTTGTGTGTCTGTCCTCTTTCCCAGATTGCTGCCATCTTCCATGGCTCAACATTTAGAACTATGCTAGGCTGAACCATTTCATCTGGTTTACTTTTTTCTCACATCTCCATGCTACTCAGATGAAAGATCCCTATTCACTAGGCCTGGGTAACAACGCAAAAATTTGTTTCTAAAATCGATTTGTAATTGGGTTTTTTTTTTGTTTCGATATTTAAAATAATTACAAAATTTTCCAAAAAAAAAGTTCGGTATTTACGAAATTTCGTAAATATTTACAAAACATTTTGTAAAGATGGCGCCCGCCCTTTTTTTTTCAATATTTTTTAAATATTTTTTAAATTTAATTATTAATTTAGTAGAATAGGGAGGAGAAATTAAAATTATTATTAAGGAGGGAAGGCAAGCACTCACTCTGGCGGGCCCTCTCGCTCACCCCTCTCGCTCGCCCTCTTGCTCGCTTGCTCAGCCGGCGCTGAGAGAGGAGAGCTCCCAGCAAGCATCGGCAGGCGGCCATCTTACGTATTTCCGAAATGGACGGAAATACAAATTTTTTTGGCGCCTGCCGTTTTGATATTTAAAAACACTTCCAGGTTAAAAAAAAAGTTTTGTAATCGTTTCGTAATTCAAAAATTAACGAATTTTTTAACGAATTACGAATTAACGAAACGAATTGACCAGCCCTACTATTCACCTTTTAAACATAATAAACCAAGTAAACATGCAAATATAGTTCCACAGCATTGCTGCTTTCTTTGGGATGTAACTTGACATCTGCGTGAGACCTCTTGTCCAGTCTTACAAATGGGGCCATGCAGATATCAATATTTTGATATCACACCAGACTTCCCCTCTCTCCCTGTCCCCAGCATCTTTGTTTTTGACCCATTTTGCATAAGAAAAAGGACTAGAGATCTTGAGAATCTACCTACAATATTGTGCATATTTGGTCACTCCCAATAACTGTATTGACTAACTGGATTTCAGAATGTTTCTAAAGTCATCTCAAAGTATCTTGACAACCTTTGTGTAACTGTGTGCAAGGAAAAGCAAACTTGTTGAAGGCTTTCATGGCCGGAACCACTGGGTTGCTGTAACTTTTTTTGGGCTGTTCCAGAAGAATTCCCTCCTGATGTTTTGCATGCATCTATGGCAGGCATCCTCAGAGGTTGTGATCTCACAACCTCTGAGGATACCTGCCATAGATGCAGGTGAAATGTCAGGAGAGAATGCTTCTAGAACATGGTCACAAACTCCGAAAAACTTGCAGCAACCCAAAAACAAACTTGGGTAATAGTATGATAGCTGGATCCAGAAGATCTGAGCATTATGGAAATGCCGCATTGCTCCTTCGGGAGCGCTGTTTGTGCAAGAGAGACTTAGCTACTTAGCTACTGTAAACCAGGCTGTAGACAGATAATATAGAAGGAATGTAAGAGTTTTTTAATGGTGAAACCATAATCCTTACCCTAACCCTGAACTGTACCGTAACCCTAAGCCTAACCCCTTACCCAAACCCTTACCCTAACCCAAATCCTAAACCTTACTCTAACCTTTTCCCTTACCCTAACTCTGAACTGTACTGTAACCCTAAGCCTAACCGCTTACCCAAACCCTTACCCTAACCCAAACCTAAACATTACTCTAACCCTTAGCCTAACTCTGAACTGTACTGTAAGCCTAAGATTAACCCCTTACCCAAACCCTTACCCTAACCCAAACCCTAAACATTACTCTAACCCTTACCCTAACTCTGAACTGTACTGTAAGCCTAAGATTAACCCCTTACCCAAACCCTTACCCTAACCCAAACCCTAAACCTTACTTTAACCCTTACCCTAACCCTGAACCATACTGTAAGCCTAAGCCTAACTTCTTACCTTACTTTAACCCTTACCCTAACCCAAACCCTTAACCTTACTCTAACCCTGAACCGTACCATAAGTCTAAACTTAACCCTTTACCCTAACCCTTACCCTAACCCTAACCCAAACCCTAATCCTTACTGTGCTGGTACGGCTGTACCAGGAGCTCCAACTTTATTTGCTTTGTATCGAGTGTTTGCTTGCAGTCCAGGGTTTCAGACGTTCTGCGGAAAGGTGGTTTCCTTTGGTTGCAGTCATAGGGCAAGTCACCTGTCCATCATCATTAAGTTTTGGTTCCGCCCCTTGTTCAAGGCAATTGGGAAGGGAAGAGAGCCATTTTTAGTTAGTCTTAGTAAGGAAAGCTAATTTAGAGGACGTGTACAAGCTTCTCCTGTACAAAAGCTTCAACCCTTAAGACTTTCCGGGGGAGAACAGTCTTAAGAGCATCCAAAGATTTCCAGGGAAACAGCCCTAAAGCTTTGAGGAATTTCGGAAGGTAAACAGTTTGGAAGACCAAAGAACTCCAGCTGGAGAATCTACTGGCCTTACTGGTAGGTCTACTAGGTGCTCGAGACGCAGTTCGACCCGGTATCGGAGCCCACATCAGTAAGGCTTAGATTACAGTCAGCCTGGGAGAAGTTAAAAAGGGGATTTTCCTTTAAAGTAAAGAAACAGTTATTGAAGACAATTGCCTGTCCCTTGTGGACATGATTAGGAAGCCACCAGTTGCATAAAAGCCTGGAAGTATTTGTTTAACTTTTTTGAAGACAATAAAAGTTTCTGTTTGATTGTTCATTAATAAAGGACTTTGTTATGCTTTACAAGCCATCTAAAGACCATTTGTGGTGGAAAATCCTTGAGAACTTCTCTTCGGGGGCCCCTGCCTTCCCGCTGGGCTCAAGTTGCACGTCCTATTTTAAAGGCAATTCTTTACAGGCCCAGCGCGTGACAGAACACTTACCCTTACCTAACCCTTACCCTAACCCTGAGCCTAACTCCTTACCCAAACCCTTACCCTAACCCAAACCCTAATTCTTACTCTAACCCTTACCTTAATCCTTACCCTATCTCTGAACTGTACCATAAGCCTAAGCCTTACCTTACCCTATCTCTGAACCGTACTGTAAGCCTAAGCCTAAACCCTTACCCAAACCCTAAACCTTACTCTAACCCTGAACTGTACCATAAGCCTAAGCCTAACCCCTTAACCAAACCCTTACCCTAACCCTTACCCTTAGCCTAAACCATACTCTATCCGTAATCCCTAACCCTTACCCTCTGTAACCCTAACCCAAACCCTAACCCTTGCCCTAACCCCTACTCTAAGTGTCCCCCCTTTCTATACTTCCTTCACTCTCTCCACTCTTACTCCGCCCCCTCTCTTCTCTTATTCACAACCGCCATTGTGGCATCTCCGTAACACTTTGAGCTTCTGGGCCCAGCTATCATACTATCAACCAAACTTGTTTGGCAGAATCAGTTTTCAGAAGAATGTACAGAAGTTCATCACGATTTGTTCACCTCCCCATTTATAATGCATTTGGAAAGATCTCGGATCTATTCTTTGGAAGGGAATGAAGCCAGTGGGCCTCTCGATAATGTCGGGCCACAGATGTTCTTTCTGCATAATGGCTTGGTTGCTTGGCTAGCAAGACCAGAACAAACCACTCATTATACACATTTGGTGGCAGAGGTCAGGCTGGAAGAAGGATATGCCTTGATTTGCCAGAAATGAAATTGCTCAACTAAACTAATCAAGGGTGGGTTAATGAGAAATCTGGCAAATTATTGTTTAAACAGCTTCCATAGTTACAATTTACAGTAAATGTCTTGTAGCTTAGAAGGACTGCATATTTTGAACGAATAATAATGGAGCTGCATATTGTTTCCTTGTCATTATCTTCTCAGCTCTCCGGAGAAGTCCTGTTTCAAAAAGGAATTGTCATGGATGATTGTGCAGTGAATAAGGTAGGAATTCATTATCGCTAAGGCATTCTTCTTATTGTTATTCCTTATTATTTCATATTGATGAAGGCCACCTGAGGGTCATGGGTGAGATGACCTTGCATTTTCCTGGAGGGCTTATTCCTTCTTTTGCACTAGTAAATAATATCCGTAACAGAGAACATAACCATGATTATCCTAAAATAACAAGAGGTGACAAACTGACAGCATCTCTTGTTTAGTTACATGAACTAATTCTCTTGAGAGTTATTTGTGCTCAAATTGCCAGTTTTCAGACAGATATCCATGTGTCTTCTCCAGTGTAACTAAAATAGTAAGAGAATAACTGATTATGTCCTGGTTCAAAGTAATTTCATATACGAATATTCCATCTTGATGCTGAATCTATATATATAAAAAGGGAAAGGTCATTCAACGGGACAGCAAAATGCGAAAAACCCCTGACGGAAATTCACCAAATTTGCCATGCACATACCACAACCCACAAGGTATGCATGACACTCATTAAAATTCCAAACAACATTTCAACAAACGCACAATTACAAAAACCGAGCATGCGCAGTGCCCAGGGGAGGAAGTACACACGCAATGCACTCTGGGAACTGTAGTTCTAGAACGCGGCCTACCCGCTGACGCTGAAGCCCCAGCCTGGGAGTTGGAGTTCGGCCGGCTGTGCTCACTGGGGGCCAGGATGCTGCGCGACCAGTGGAGGCTGCCCGGGAGGCCCCCCCGGGCACCTTCCTGGCCCAGCCGGGAGAGGCCGCGGCCTGGCTCTGCTGAGGACAGCCCATTGGCCACCGCAATGCCCGGCCCAGGCCACCTCCGCACACCACCGTCTGGCTCCACCATCGGTGAGGAAGGGGAAGGAGGGAAGGAAGCGGGAGAGGGAAGGAAGGATGGAAATGAGGGGAAGGGGTGTAAGTAGCAAGGAAGGAAGGAAGGAAGGAAGGAAGGAAGGAAGGAAGGAAAGAAGGAAAGAAGGAAAGAAGGAAAGAAGGAAAGAAGGAAAGAAGGAAAGAAGGAAAGAAGGAAAGAAGGAAAGAAGGAAAGAAGGAAAGAAGGAAAGAAAGAAGAAAAGTGGGAAGGGGAAGGGAAGGTGAAGGAAGGAAGGAAGGAAGGAAGGAAGGAAGGAAGGAGAAGTTGAGAAGATATATGAAACAAGAAAGGAAGAAAAGAAAGAAGAAAGGGAGAGAAGAAGATGGGAAAGAAGGGAGAAAGGAAGGAAGAAGAAAGGCGGGAAGGGGAGATGTATGAAGGAAGTAAGGAAGGAGAAGTTGAAAAGATATATGAAAGAATAAAGGAAGGAAAGAAAGAAAGAAGAAAGGGAGAGAAGGAGGATGGGAAAGAATGGAGAAAGGAAGGAAGGAAAGAAAGGAAGGGAGGGAAGGTGTATGAAGGGAGGAAGGAGAAGTTGAGAAGGTATATGAAAGAAGAAAGGTGGGAAAGAAAGAATACAGAGAGAGAAGGAGGATGGGAAAGAAGGGAGAAAGGAAGGAAGGAGGAAAGGAAAGAAAGATAGAAAAAAGAAGAAAGGGAAGGGGAAGGGAAGGTGTCAAAAGGAAGGAAGGAAGGAAGTAAGTAAGGAAGGAAGGGGAATTTGGGAAGGGGAAGAGAGGAAAAAACCAAGGAAGAAGAGAAAGGGAGGGAAGAAAAGAAAAGAAAGAAAGAAAAGGAAGACTGGAAGTCAAAAGCGAAGGAAGGAAGGAAAGAGATAGAGAGGGAAGAAAGGAGAGAAAGAGGAAGGAAAATAAAAAGGGAGGAGGAAGGAAAGAGGAAGAGAAGGAAGGAGGAGAGAAGGAAAGAAAAAAGGGAAGGGAGGAAAGACGGAGCAAAGGAAGAAGAGAAAGAAGGAGAGAAAGAGGGAGGAAAGGAAAGAAATAAAGAGAAGGAAGGATGGGAGCAAAAAGCTAAGGAAGGAAGTAAACAGGTAGAGATGGAAGAGAGGAAATAAGAAAAGGAAATGAAGGAAGGACTGAAAGAAGGAGAGAAAGAGGGAGAGAAGGTTGGCCACAGCAACGCGTGGCAGGTAAAGCTAGTGGATTATATGGCAGTGTGCCGTCACACCCAGACACCTTAAAAAAATAAAACTGAGATGTGCTGCTCTCTGTCTGGGCGGACCGCTGGGATCTTTCTTTAGAAGCTTGAACTTTTTGAGTAACTGAGTCCACTCCAGGTATGAAACAGCAAGCAGGGTATTATTAACAAAGTCTTTGTAGACTTGGCAAGGCTTATCAACGTTACAAGCAGTCAACTGGTAAAGCATAGAGATGAGCTTTGTTGCATTCAGAGATTGAGTTAGCTTTCCTCCAAAGGTATAGTGAATTCTGAAATTCTTCTACCCTAACCCTGAGACCCTATGGTTGGAAAAAAAACAGGTCTTTCTTCCCTATCTCTGGCTTAGAGGTAGCGAGGCCTGTTGGAGCTAGGCAAAAGGGTTTATATATCTGTGGATATATCTGTCATTTTCTCCAACAGGCCTCACTACCTCTGAGGATGCTTGCCAAAGTGCAGGCGAAACGTCAGGAGAGAATGCCTCTAGACCATGGCCATACAGCCCGAAAAAACCTACAACAACCCATTTTTTTCTCTGTTTGAAGGATTTTGTCCCAGGTTGTGACTTTCAAATTGAAACCAACCTTTTTATCGTGTTTATAATAATCATTTATTTGCATATAATGTAGCCAAGTAGTAGTTTTGAATTCTTTTTTAATATTTTCATAAGATTTTAAGATTGTTGTGTTTTTAATTAATAAATCCTTATATGTTGGCCATAACGTCCAACCCAGTAATCTCCTCTGGTTCACTTCCATGGGAGATATCCATAGTGGAGTTTCCGAGTAGAAATTTTCTTTGTACTTTAACCATGTCCTCAATAGCGCTGATCTTATAAAGTGATTGCCAAAACCTTTCTCCTTCTTTTCACGATTATACCAAACTAAGAGTGCCATCCTGCCCTTAAATCAAAACCTTCTAGGGAGAGTAACTTCTCATTTTTTTTAATTTCATCCACTCTAGTGTCCATAATAAGGCACTCGCTTCATGATACAAACTTAAGTCCGGGAGACCAAAGCCACCCCGTGTTTTTTTATCTGTAAGCACCTTGAACTTAATTCAGAAACAAATCTTGACAAACTAATAAAATGGAAAGTTGAGAAGGAGAAAGGAATCGTGGGATTTATATACAAAATAATCGCGGAAATACAATACAACACAAAACACCTGATAGAAGTCTGGAAGGAGGAATTAAGTTGCAGTGAGAGAGAAATAGACAATTGGATAAAGTCAATTAATAAAATAAAACATCTAAAGATTAAGGAAATGCAACGGAAAATACTGACAAAATGGTATAGAACTCCTGTGCAATTGGCACATATTATGAGAACCTGCCCAAAACTATGTTGGCATAATTGCGGAAAAACTAGAACATACACCCACATGTGGTGGGAATGTGAAAAAATACTAAAGCTACATAAAATAATTAAGAAGGAAATGGAGGAGCAATTAGGGATAAATATAGAATGGAACAAGACTCATTTTTTCACTCAGAAAATAGAAGGCAAAGGGGGATTTAAAGAACGGGAGGAAATAATAAAATATATGATGGATGCAATTAAAGCCTCAGTTGCCCTAGACTGGAAGGACCACAAGAAATGGAAAATAAAAACTTAATATAAATATCTAGCTGACTACCTACTCCAAGATTATATTAGTGAAAGGAAAAGTTATTATAAGACAGCCCAAATCAGAAGGACCTGGGAGGCAAAATGGAAGAGTTTCATTTCCAGAATAAAGGGGAAAGATAGATATAAGGCGTTAAATAAGACTATCCTCATGATTGAACAATTGTATTAAGTATAGCAAGAGTAGTAAACTGTTCCTTGGTGGGTTGGTGGGGGGGGGGGATGGGGATGTGGTGGTGGTGGGATTGGGGAAAATACTTGTATTTTGACTGCTGAATTTTGAAGATTGTATGTTTCTGTGTGTGTGTGTGTGCATGTCTTAGGTGATCCAAAAAAAAAGGTTCAAAACTAGTTTCGGATGATTTCGGATGATTTTGAAATGATTTCCGAAATTTTAATGAAAAAAGATAGGAAATATCAGGAAATCCGAATTGCTTCATTTGCTTTGTTAATGGGAGGTGCCCCTCCCTCCCTCCAGAACCGTTGAGCAATTTTGGCAAAGCCTAACAAATAGTTTTAAAATCTCGCTGTTTCCCTTCCTTCCATTGTGGCGAGCTGTGATGCAGAGGGACGAGGTGGGTGTGGCTAAGCACAGCTCTACTTGAAGGCCGCTGGGGGCGTGGCCTTCAAGAAGAGCTGTGCTTAGCCACACCCACCTCATCCCTCTGCATCGTAGCTCGCCGCCAGGGAAGGAAGGGAAACCGCGAGATTTTAAAACCGTTTGTTAGGCTTTACCAAAATTGCTTAATGGTCTTAAAATTAAAATAACTGTGGGAGACATCTGAAAATAATTCTGAACAATGGGTAAGTGGTTTCAGTTCGGAACTGCTCCTCCCACTATTCCTGCATGGCACAAAATTGATTCAAAAGTGAATTTAATCCAAATTAATTACGATTTTAGAAGATTCCAAACGAACTTGCCCAAGCTTATATATATATATATATATATATATATATATATATATATATATATATATTAGGCTTGGGTAACCATGGAAAAATTTGGTTCTAAACTCGTTTCGTTTTTAGGGGGGCCCTTGTGTTTCGTTTTTTTAAAGAATTCCGAAATTTTCCTTTAAAAAAGTTCGAAATATACGAAATTTCATAAAATTACGAATCGATTCATTAATGGCGGACGCAATTGCACAATATGCTAAAAAACCCTCCAAATGGGACAGGGGGAACTTCTGAAGCTTCCCTCTCCCTCTGTTGTTGACTGTTGGTGTGATAATTTATTTTTTTATCACTGTTAAAACAAACAACAACTATAAAACTTGCACCAGACATACGGAAATAATTACAAAACAATTATGAAACAATTTCGAAACAATTTTGAACCAATAATGAAACAATTACGAAACAATACGAAATAAATTGGAAAAATTGTTTCGATTTTTAATTACTCCTCACACTATTCCTGCATGGCTCAATATTGGATTGTAAGCTAATTTAAATACGAATTAATAACGAATTACGAAATTAACGAACGAAACCGCCCAAGCCTAATACATACATATATATATATATATATATATATATATATATATATATATATTAAAAGCAATTAAAAATGTAAGCTACCTTGAGTCCCCTTTGGGATAGAGAAAGGCAAGATATAAATAGGGCAAATACATACACATACATATATAAATTCAGAAACCGGATCTCTATAATGAAGAAGCAAGATCCTGGGATTTAATATTTGTTTTTTAATATGTCTGGTGGATTATTAGGGGTGGTGATCTTATTAGGAATGCAATGAAGTAGCATGCGCCATACTGTCTATTCCAGCATTAGAAATCTTACATATTTCTTTAGGTTCTGTTGTTCCAATGACGAAACCAGTGAAAGCTCTGGAATGAGGTTTATTCTAGCCTGGAGTGCAAAGGAATTCAGTGGCTTCATCATTCTCACCCCAATTACCCTTTGCACTCTTTTGAGGACTTCTTACGAGTCAGAATGCACCTTGCCCCATTAATCTGCACATTTGCAAAGCTTTCAGTGAATCCTACAGAAAGGGAATACATACAAAGCCTGGCATGTCCTTTTAAAGAGCTAAAACGCTTGCAGCTGAAAAATTTACAAAACATACTTTGACCAGTGGGGGAAATACATGCAAACAATGTGGTCTTCAAAGAGTGTTGGTAAACACACACATTATGGAAGAGGTATAGGGAAATGTGTACTAATTAGGCTTGGGCGGTTTCGTTCGTTAATTTCGTAATTCGTTATTAATTTGTATTTAAATTAGCTTACAATCCAATATTGAGCCATGCTGGAATAGTGTGAGGAGTAATTAAGATTCGAAACAATTTTTTCAATTTATTTCGTAATTATTTCAAAATTATTTCGTAATTAATTCGTAATTAATTCGTAATTATTTCGTAATTATTTTCGCATGTCTGGTGCAAGTTTTATAGTTGTTGTTTGTTTTATCACACCAACAGTCAACAACAGAGGGAGAGGGAAGTTTCAGAAGTTCCCCCTGTCCCATTTGGAGGTTTTTTTAGCATATTGTGCAATCTCGTCCGCCATTAACGAATCGATTTGTAATTTTACGAAATTTCATAAATTTCGAATTTTTTTAAAGGAAATTTTCAGAATTATTTTTAAAAAATGAAACACAAGGGCCCCCTAAAAACAAAACGAGTTTAGAACCAAATTTTTCCGTGGTTACCCAAGCCTAGTACTAATGCAGGATGAAGGGAAAAAAAAACGGTTTTAGACTGATATAACATGACATGGAAATAGAATATGGAGCAATATAGTAACAGGATGTCATGAATGACTTTTCAATAACTTTGAAACGTACGTACTTTTTATTGCAATTTCCAGTGTGGGAGAGTACATCAGATTACAGAAAAACATTTAGACAAAAAATTACATTGAACATACAGATTCTATGCAACTACATTGTATTCACAAACATTGGTTAACAAACAAAAAAAGGGGGGAATTACATTTTTACTCAACATTCACACACATGTTCATCCTCATGCACCCAAATATTCTCCCTCCTTGGAAAAGCACCTGTTAGGCCAGACCCTGCTTTCCTGTAGTCTGTCAATGCATAGTTCCATAACACCAATATTTCAAAACGCCAAAATGCCAAAAATTATTTCCCTAAGAACTAGGGCTGGGTAACCATGGAAAAATTTGTTTCTAAACTCGATTCGTTTCCAGGGAGCACTAGCGTTTCCAAATTCTAAATACTTCCAAAATTTTGAGATTTCAAAGTTTCGTTATTTACGAAATTTCGTTAATTTCGAATCGATTCATTAATGGCGGACACGATTGCGCAATATGCTAAAAAAAACCCCCTCCAAATGGGACAGGGGGAACTTCTGAAGCTTCCCTCTCCCTCTGTTGTTGACTGTTGGTGTGATAAAACAAACAACAACTATAAAAATTGCACCAGACATGCGAAAATAATTATGAAATAATTACGAAAAAATTACGAAATAATTTCGAAATAATAACAAAATAATTACGAAATAAATTGAAAAAATTGTTTCCAATCTAATTTACTCCTCACACTATTCCTGCATGGCTCAATATTGGATCGTAAGCTAATTTAAATACGAATTAATAATGAATTACGAAATTAACGAACGAAACCGCCCAGCCCTACTAAGAACAATGTTAAGGGCCAGATAGCTGTTTTCCATACAGCAGAATCTGACTACCTGCACAAAACCTAATACCCCAAAAGCGCACTTCTTCCTCTTCCCTTGAGAAAGAAGCCCCAAAGTGACCAGATTGCTCCCGTGCAAATCTGCCACTATCCATAGTACACTATCTCTCTCCTTCCCATGGAGCAGAGCATAGTGGGTGAACCAGACTCCTCAGGTTAGTCACACTTTGAGCATTATTAGTCTTTTATAAGAATATTCTGCAGAGCATGGCACGTGGATGTTGCACCTCAGAATAGATTCACCTTGCTGAAATCACCAGAACTGCACACAGACTGAATTCTATGTAGTTTATTAAAAAGTGAAAGATGAAAAGTTTAAAAAGCAAATACAATAAAACTGTAAAGCACTGTAAAGCAGAATTCCAAATGGCACCAATGAAACAAAGTCCTATGAGAACATGACAAATCCCAAGACTATGGACACAGGAAAATGAGCACAAGCTGCTTGGTTGAGTGAGAAGTTGGTCTGACAAAGGTTTGTTTTCAAACACACTGCTTAATTTATTTATTTATTTATTTACAGCTTTTATATTCCGCCCTTCTCACCCCGCAGGGGACTCAGGGCGGATTACAGTGTACACGTATATGGCAAACATTCAATGCCTATTTTTGACATACAAACATATACAGACACACACAGAGGCTATTTAACTTTTTCTGGCCACCAGGGGAGCTGTTGCTTTCATAGTTCATCAGCGACGCTGATGAAGCACTTCTGCATTCCCCGCATGGTTCCCCGTTGGAATGCTTTGCTGGAGTCTTCTTTATGGCCTCATAAATCGGTTAAGTTAACTTCCCACACTTTTAGGTGGTACCTAATTTTCCTACTTGTCAGATGCAACTGTCTTTCGGGTTGTAAAGGTCGACAACAGACTACACACAATTGGTTGGAAACCCACTCCAACCTGGGCTGGCTTCAAACTCATGACCTTTTGGTCAGAGTGATCTTAATGCAGCTGACACTCAGCCAGCTGCGCCACAATACCCTTTGCAATACATGAAAGCATTTCTTTAGCCTCTGACCTCCTTCTTGTTGGCTATTCTCACACTCCTTCGAACTCTGAATTCCAAATGGTCAGCCCGATCTAAGATTCCTGTTTCATCAAGATCAGGCTGCTCATTAGTGTCAGCCTGGTTGCCTTCCTGCTTACTATCAGGCTGAGAACTGTCCTCCTTTTCTGAGTCAATTTGCACCTGGCTAGTTTCAGTATTAAAAACATCATTCCCTGCTGTGGGAAACTGAACTTGCACACCCTGTTCCTCATTGTCTACAACAGGAACATTTTGAACCTGATTGTGAACTTGAATCCCATCATCCTCGTCAGAGTCACTCTGAAACCTCATCTGAGTCACAACACTATCAGTCTGTGTCTGTGGTTCCAGCTGAGTCACAACAGTGGAACAAACTCCTCAGTCTGCCACACTTTAATCATTATTAGATTGAGTCTTTTATAGGGATATTCTGCTGATGTAGTCCCAAAATTGTAAATTAATGATAGACGTCTTCCATCCTGGATCCATCTCAGTTTCCTGGCCAGATGTTGATCTTATTGATTGATGTTGATCTTATGTTGACTTTAGGCCTGTGCGGTTTCGTTCGTTAATTCGTTATTTCGTAATTAAATCGTTATTTTTACCATATCCGACGCGATTTCAAAACACATTTTCAAACCCGGAAGGGTTTAAAAATATCGAAACAGCAGCCCCATATATTTTACAAGCTTCAGCTCGTGTCGTTAATGGGATGGAGGCTGCTGAGTGCTGCTGGTGCTTGGGAGCCAATCCGGCGCTCCCAAGCACCCCAGCAGTGCACCGTGGCAGGAGCCGGAGCCGATTGGATGGCGCGCGCGCGCTCACCCTTACAACCGGCCTCCGCGCGCCATCCAATCGGCTCCGGCTCCTGCGCCCTCCTCCTCCTCCTCCCAGCTGTGTTGCAGGAAGTGTCAGGAGGAGGAGGAGGAGGAGGAGGAGGAGGAGGATGGCGCGCGGAGGCCGGTTGTAAGGGTGAGCGCGCGCGCGCCATCCAATCGGCTCCGGCTCCTGCGCCCTCCTCCTCCTCCTCCCAGCTGTGTTGCAGGAAGTGTCAGGAGGAGGAGGAGGAGGACGCAGGAGCCGGAGCCGATTGGATGGCGCGCGCGCGCTCACCCTTACAACCGGCCTCCGCGCGCCATCCTCCTCCTCCTCCTCCTCCTCCTCCTCCTCCTCCTGACACTTCCTGCAACACAGCTGGGAGGAGGAGGAGGAGGAGGAGGAGGAGGAGGATGGCGCGCGGAGGCCGGTTGTAAGGGTGAGCGCGCGCGCGCCATCCAATCGGCTCCGGCTCCTGCGCCCTCCTCCTCCTCCTCCCAGCTGTGTTGCAGGAAGTGTCAGGAGGAGGAGGAGTAGGAGGAGGACGCAGGAGCCGGAGCCGATTGGATGGCGCGCGCGCGCTCACCCTTACAACCGGCCTCTGCGCGCCATCCAATCGGCTCCGGCTCCTGCGCCCTCCTCCTCCTCCTCCTCCTCCTGACACTTCCTGCAACACAGCTGGGAGGAGGAGGAGGAGGAGGATGGCGCGCGGAGGCCGGTTGTAAGGGTGAGCGCGCGCGCGAGGAGGAGGAGGAGGAGGGCGCAGGAGCCGGAGCCGATTGGATGGCGCGCGGAGGCCGGTTGTGTGAGTTTTCAGGGCTGTATGTATGACCATGTTCCAGAAGCATTCTCTCCTGACATTTTGCCCACATCTATGGCAGGCATCCTCAGAGGTCTGTTGGAAACTAGGCAAATGGAGTTTAAAAAATGTTTTGTAAATATTTACAAAATTTCGTAAATAACAAAACATTTTTTTTGGAAAGTTTTGTAAATATTTTAAATAACGAAACAAAAAAACACCCCAATTACAAATCGATTTTAGAAACAAATTTTTTCTTGATCAAACAGGCCTAGTTGACTTCCTTCTTAACATTGTAAACATTTCTGCTTTCCCTGTCCCAATTCTTATCAGAGTTTTCAGGTCTTATTAGCAACTTTTAATTACAGCCCAGCAAGCAGGAAGTTAGTTATTGCAGGCCTGGGTCTTTTACTGCTGTTTCCAAAATTATTAGCTCCTTGCATCCATTCATCTTCCATTCTTCCATTCATTCCCACACATCATATTAAATAAATTCACAGTTATAAAATCTGCACATTATTTTTTGTGACAAGGATATTTATATTCTAGTTCTTGTAATTTTGAAGGGAAAGGAACAATGAATGCAGCTCCATAAACATGTTATAAACATAACCTTTCTTCCCACATGAGTTTTCTTCTATATTTAGGGAGTTTCAAATGCCTTGGTCTCATTTCCACTCACCACTGAGTTAACTATTATGCATCAGTATCACTTTGCTCATAGAGACCACAAGGGTCATTGTGCTGTTGCATGCTGGGCCTGTGCATAAGACTGTGGACAGGACATAAATTCTGTGTGCCCAACAGGACGCCGGGGCTACCTCAGATTAAAGGCTTTTGGATTTCCTTAAAACAGAGTCTTTTGATTGCTTAAAGGTTCAACAAAGTTCTTTATTACTGAAAACAAAGACGTACTTTAAGGCTTTCTTAACAGTCTATTGGCTCTCTCTTAATCTTGTCCACAGGGAACAGGCACTATCTTCATAACTAACTAATGGGGAAATCCTTAACCTCTTATCTGGGCAGTCTGTCTTTTCCTTTGTTGGTGTGGAGCCCCTACACCCGGTACCAACTGCTTCTGGCTGCCGCGAGTGACCCTTACCAAGCAGAGCTTTGTAGACTTCCAAGGGAAAAGAAGGTGTTCAGGTTTCTGTGATGGCTGACTGAAGTCCCTCAGCAAAGAAGCTGTAGGGCTGCATGACCCCGGCCAAGCTGTGGGCTGTATATCTCCCTGGCCAAGCCGTAAAAGACGAAGCTTTCTACAGGAGCTCTTGGTTTTATGTCCTGTGTGAAAGGCTTCTCTGTGTGGACTGAACTCAAAATGCCTCCTATTTCCTCCAAAACCCAAAAAGGGGGTGGGACCAGGGAACCTAACTATAATTGACAGGTGGTTTGCCCTATGATTGCAGCCAAAAGAAGCCACCTATCTGCAGAATCCCTGAAACTTAGGACTATAGCAAACATTAAATGCAACGCAAACAAAATTGGAGCTCCTGGTGCAGTTGTACCTGCACAGTCATTGAATCCAATCCCATGTCATTCAGGAATACACAACCAATTCCCCAACCAACCCAACATGGGCATCCAGTATATGTTTGAAAACCTCCAAAAGAAGCAGTTGAGATTCACTCTGGCTGCACCTTTTTTTAATAATTCACAAATCTAGAGCTCAACAACAGGAAGGTTATTCTTATACAAACAAATTTGGAAGAACGATCAAATGGTAATCCTTATTCCTTCATAACAAACATGCTCACAGTTATATTCTGTTTGATTATTTAGATTGCTCCACATCTGCATTTTTTCAGATGCTTTCAAACATTTATTTTCTTTATAAAGCCATCATTGTCTGTCAGCTAATTAATATTTCTCTTAGTAAGATTTGCTGTGGCCCAGTCTGTGTATATGTGTTTTGTGTGTGTATATATGTGTGTGTGTATGTTTGTGTATATGTATATATTAGGGCTGGGCGGTTTCATTCGTTAATTTCGTAATTTGTTATTAATCCGTATTTAAATTAGCTTACGATCTGATATTGAGCCATGCAGGAGCAATTAAAAATCGAAACAAATTTTTCAATTTATTTCGTAATTGTTTCGTAATTGGTTTGAAATTGTTTCGAAATTGTTTCGAAATTGTTTCGAAATTGTTTCGTAATTGTTTCCGTATGTCTGGTGCAAGTTTTAGGGTTGTTGTTTGTTTTATCAGTGATTAAAAATAAATTATCACACCAACAGTCAACAACAGAGGGAGAGGGAAGCTTCAGAAGTTCCTCCTGTACCATTTGGAGGGTTTTTTTTGCATATTGCGCAATCGCGTCCACCATTAACGAATCGATTCGTAATTGTTTCGTAATTTACAAAATTTAGTATATTTCGAACTTTTTTAAAGAAAAAATTTGGAATACTTTTAAAAAACGAAACGCAAAAAACCCCTAAAAACAAATTGAGTTTAGAAACAAATTTTTCTGTGGTTACCCAGCCCTAGTATATATGTGTGTGTTTGTGTATGTATGTGATTATGTGCATGCGTTGTAATTCATTTTTGTTTCTTTGGCTTTTTAAGTCTCTTCTGATGAGTTTTTATGAGTGATGGTCGCTCGTTGGCCTGATAGGTGTATTGTGTCCAAATTTGGTCTTATTTTGTCTGCTGGTTTTTGAGTTATGATAATCCCACAAACTAACATTACATTTTTATTTATATAGATAAGCTGAAAGCTGTACAATTTGTCCTAGGTCAGTAACTTCATATTTGAGGCTTATTTACTTGTTAATTGTATCAGAAGTGAACCAAGAGTACAGTTGTAATGTATTTAAAAAGCGCAAAGTTTAAAAAATTGGCATTATATTAAATGTCCTTTGACCAGTAGCAGCAGTGCCTCTGTTGTTGCTATAAGGAGGTCCTCCATGATGCATATGGCAGGGCTCAGACTGCATTGTAATAGGTGGTCTGTGGACATGAGAGAAGCCTCCCTGCAGGACTCTAATACATCCGGGCGTCCCCTGGGTAACATCTTTGTAAACACACAAGAAGTGACCAGAAGCGACTTGCAGCATATCTGAGGCTGAAGGTCATTGATACCATTTTGAATGTTTAGTTTCCCAGTAAACAGAAGGTTGAGACAAGCACATTCTACATTGTCATTGGTAAGTGATTGTGGGAATCATAGTCTAAAATGCCCAAATAGCCAATAGTTTCCTTGTTTTGTTGTAAAGCCCTTCCTCTTCTCACTACCTTTTATCTCAGTTTTTTTAATTTTTCTTTTCATACTCGTTTTCATTTTAATCTTCTTCGTTTTCTTATTTCTGTCCATTATATGGATGGAGGCTACTAGGGGGAACTAGAGAGAGAAGGATAGTCCATTTTACAGGGGGGAGTTGAAAGATCGAAATCATTTCCCTTGTTTTTACTGGTTATGCTCCCTCCCCATATCATAAACAAGGATTGTTTCCACAACAGGGACATGGGTGGGGAGAATAACAGAAAAACAGGGAAAATGGTTTTCCTCCTTCAGACCACCCACCACTCCCCATAAAATGGACCATCTTTCTCTCTCCAGTGCCCTCTTGTGGCCTCCACCTGGATAATGATACTGTCCTAGTTGAGCTATTTTCTGACGATGAGGATGATGGGATTCAGATTCCTGCTGGGATTCAGCTTCCTAGCTCTTTGTCTGTGCCTCAAATCTCTGGACCTGCTTCTGAGGCTCCCAAAGACAGTGCAGTGTCAACACAGCCATTTCCACCAGAAAGGAATTTTAACGAAGGAGATAGCGAGCATGTGCCTTCCCATGCTGATACAAAAAGTATAGATAGTGACTTGACCCGGCAAGCTCGCCTTGATCTCCGGGTTAGGCAGAGTCCTCGTCTGGCCAGCAGACGAGAAGCCAGCTTGGTGAAAGGTTGTCGCAATGCTTTTATGATGACAAGAGCCTTATGTTTTCATGTTAGAAAGGTATTTAGGCCTTTTGCAAACTCGGAGAAAGCGTCAGTTCAACGTAGCTTACTAGCCTAGAAGCTTCATGGAATAACCTTAGCCTGGAAAGCAGCATGCTTGGGATTTCTTGCATTGTGATTCATGGGGCAATTGTTTCCTTGCTTGTACCTGGGACTCTGGTTTGAACTTTGCCAATAGGCTTGTGTCTCCTGCTTTTACCTGAAGATCTTTGGAACTATATTCTGCATTTAACCTTACTCTTTGGAACTTTGCAATGCTTATTCTTTATTTTGACTTGGATTTTTTCCTCAATTTATATATATATAAATGCTCTGTGCATAATGAGTACCTTAAAAACAAAAGTACCAATGAACGAAATCACACCAAATTGGGCAACAAAACATCTCACAACACAAGGAGTGACCATCACACAAAAAATTATTATTTTGTCATTTGGGAGTTGTAATTGCTGGGATTTATAGTTCACCTATAATCAAAGAGCATTCTGAACTCCACCAACGATGGAATTGAACCAAACTTGGCACACAGGCCTCCCATGACCAACAGAAAATACTAGCAGCATATGGTGGGCATTGACCTTGAGTTTGGAAGTTGTAGTTCACCTACATCCAGAGAGCACTGTGGACTCAAACAATGATAGATCTGGACCAAACTTGGCATGAATATTCCATATGCCCAAATAGGAACACAGAAGGAGTTTGTGGGAAATAGAACTTGGCATTTGGAAGTTATAGTTACTGGGATTTATAGTTCACCTACAATTAAAGACTATTCTGAATGAACCCCACGAATGACGGAACTGGGGCAAACTTCCACACAGAACCCCCATGACCAACAGAAAATACTTAAGGGCATCCAGTCCAACCCCCTTCACCAGGGCAAGGAAACGTAATCAAAGCCCTCCTGACAGAGAGCCATCCAGCCATAGATATAGATAGGTATATATGATTCACACACACACACACACACACACACAGAGAGATGAAAGGGACTCCTAAAGATGGACAATTATATGTTGCATGTTCCAGAGTAGGCAAACCAGAAAATCTCTATGTCAACATTGTCAAAGAAACACCAAGAAATGCTGTTTACCCACAAGCATAAAGACATTACATAGATTAGAAACCAGCACTTTCTAATTACTTTATTTTCCATATCACCAGACTGGGCCACAGCAATGCGTGGCAGGGGACTGCCACGCATTTATAAACTACAGCTCTTGTGTGGTGGTGTTTGGAAGCAAGGCGAAGCTTACTCTGAGTTGCAGCAGATACAATGCCTTCTGTCCTACTTTGGGCCCTTCCACACAGCCCTATATCCCAGAATATCAAGGCAGGAAATGCCATATTATCTGAGGGTGGACTCAGATAATCCAGTTCAAAGCAGATATTGTGGGATATCCTGCCTTGATATTCTAAGATATAGGGCAGTGTGGAAGGGCCCTTGATCTCTCTATAAAAAGAGATCCAAAGCAGCTAACAGTAAAAGAAATGCAATATATTAAAATCTAGAAAATGTACAAACTTTAAAATAGAATTAAACATTGAAACTATTAAAAACAAATTATGAAAAACATCAATGCCAATGTAAAAACTATACATTTCACAGCATTGATGGGGGGTGATTGACTATATTCCTTATCCAGGATCAGAACCACTTCCAGCATAAAGTAACCCATTCTTGCCCTGAACATGACTACATATATACTTCTTATAAAAATATCTATGTCACTGCTCTTTTAATTATAACATGTATTGCAAATACAACATTAATTAAAGTCTAATTGATATGAAGATTGACAACTCAAAAATCACATTTTGAGGACGATATATATAGAGAAACATCAATTTACAAAGGAAAAAAGTCAACCGAAATATCCGATTCAACTGCCAATCAGGAGAGAAAGAAAAACGTGGTTGTAATTTTGCTATTAAGTCTGTTTAAATTCTAACCCAAACGAATAATACGTAAATGGCATGGAATGATGTGGGCTTGTTGTACGTTTTCCAGCGAGAAGGAATTTGTTTCAAAGTGGGCCATCAAATTACAGCTGTTTTTTGGAGTTCCCCTTTCGACTTGGTCATCATTGCAACTTTGGCTGCCAGTAAAATATTTGATTGCTTTGGGCAGGCAACCCTCGGAGTCATTTCTTTTACACTCTGGCATGTTAAAATATTGCGGCACTGCCGAGCCAGCTCTCCTGGTCCTTGAACCATGGCAAACAGATGCCTTTGATATTTTCTTGGGAAATAACCTCCATAAATCTCGTCCAGACAAATGGTCCCTGATCCTGAAAATAACTCTGGCATTATTGGTGCTAGAAACCAACCTGCTGCTTCAGCCTTTGCTCAGATATCCATCTGGAGCCAGTTAGCCAATCTTATGCCATTCTCTAATGGCTAGGAGAGAGAATTTGCAGTTCAGCATATGTTCTCTGTGTGTAGACACATTTATATTGACCCCAGAAGAACTTTGAAGAACTATTGACAAATAATGCGAAGCTCAGGCCTCGGCAGTGGCTGGGAGTGCTGTTGTCTCACCAAACTGTCTGTCACTCCTTCCCACCTGCTACTAAGGAGGCTGTCGAGGTCCTGAACCGGTGCTTGGCCGCTGTGATGGTCTGGATGAGGGCGAACAAATTGAAATTGAATCCAGACAAGACAGAGGGACTCCTGGTCAGTCGCAAGGCCGAACAGGGCATAGGGTTACAGCCTGTGTTGGATGGGGTCGCACTCCCCCTGAAGTCGCAGGTTCGCAGTTTGGGTGTGATCCTGGACTCATCGCTGAGCCTGGAACCTCAGGTTTCGGCGGTGACCAGGGGAGCATTTGCACAGTTAAAACTCGTGCGCCAACTGCGCCTGTACCTTGGGAAGTCTGACTTGGCCACGGTAGTCCACGCTCTGGTCACATCCCGTTTAGACTACTGCAACGCGCTCTACGTGGGGTTGCCTTTGAAGACGGCTCGGAAGCTTCAGCTAGTCCAACGGTCGGCAGCCATGATACTAACAAGAGCGAAGCGCAGGGAGCATACAACTCCTCTGCTGCACCAGCTCCACTGGCTGCCGATTTGCTACCGGGCTCAATTCAAAGTGCTGGCGTTGGCCTATAAAGCCCTAAACGGTTCTGGCCCAAGTTACCTATCCGAACGTATCTCTGCCTATCAGCCCACCAGGACCCTAAGATCTTCTGGGGAGGCCCTGCTCTCTATCCCGCCTGCTTCACAGGTGCGGCTGGCGGGGACGAGAGACAGGGCCTTTTCTGTGGTGGCCCCCTGGCTGTGGAATGCCCTTCCTATGGAAGTAAGATCAGCCCCCTCGCTGATGGTGTTTCGAAGAAGACTAAAAACTTGGATGTTTGAACGGGCATTCGGTTAACAGTGCAATCAATGTGAATGATTACAGGAACTGGAAAATCGGACGACAAATTGGATCATGATTTTAGTTATGAGTTGTATCGGGTTAACTATTGTTGTGCTAATATTGTGTATTATGCTTTTGTGATCTTATATTGTATACTGTTTGTTGATTTTATTCTTGTTGTAAACCGCGTTGAGTCGCCGGCCAGGCTGAGAAACTGCAGTATACAAGTAAAGTAATAATAAATAAATAAATAAACTACAACTTCCATGATTCCACAACACTGAGCCATGGCAGTTAAACTGCATTACTTCTCTTGTGTGCTAGCTGCACCCATACCTTGGGAAATGTGACTTGGCCATGGTAGTCCACGCTCTGGTTACATCCCGTATAGACTACTGCAACGCTCTCTACGTGGGGTTGCCTTTGAAGACTGCTCGGAAGCTTCAAATGGTCCAACGCTCGGCAGCCAGGATTCTAACAGGAGCGGCACTCAGGGAGCACATGTCTCCCTTGTTGCGCCAGCTCCACTGGCTCCCAGTCTGCTACCGGGCACAATTCAAAGTTCTGGCATTGGCCTATAAAGCCCTAAACGGTTCTGGCCCAACTTACCTTTCCGAACGTATCTCCTCCTATGAGACGCTAATGAGATGTTATATTGATGTTTAACTGTTTATTATGTTGTTGTTTAATTGTTTTTAACTGCTTTTATATGTCAAGCATTGATTTTTTTGCTATTGTTAACCGCTTTGAGTCGCCCAAGGGCTGAGAAAAGTGGTACATATATATATATATATATATATATATATATATATATATGAAAAGCAGTATATAATTTTTATTTATTTTTTTTGTCGACGTAAATAAATAAAATAAATAAACCAGTGTCTTGCATTATGCTTTGGGCTCCTTCATGCTCAATTGTATGCATTTGTTTACAATGCTGTCCTAAGCCAGCGAAGATGTGTTTTGTACCATAGGCTAGGGGCATGTAGCATCCAAGAAAATGCTTTAAAAGAACCCAAAGGAACCATTTAGTTAATCCCAGATGGCATTCCGGTTCTCGGTTCCTTTAGGCTGAAAGAAAATGCATACGACTTGAAATTGACATGTAATTTGGCCTGGAGAAATTCCTGTTGGTCCCTGCTGGTTAATGGCTGAACAGCTTTGTAAGTCAGCTTGAAGCCTATTGATTCCACTCCGAAGACCTCCTGAAGAACAGTTGGGAGTGTTACGGCCCAATTCTGGAAGGACATAAATGCACATACATATTCTCTGGCAGTGATAATGGAAAATCAGGATTTCCCATTGATAATAATAATAACAGTAAACCTTTATTTATACCCCGCTACCATCTCCCGAAGGCCTCGGTGCGGCTTACAAGAGGTCGAGCCCAAATACATCACTTACTTACTTACCTACTTAGGTGATCCCTCGTTGGACGAGTAAGATTGTCTTCCTTGATGACTATTTTTGTGGATTCGTAGGTGGCTGTGGAGCCCTATTCTTGACCCGCATCTTCTCCCACAGTGAAGGCATTGGTTTCCAGGTGGAAGGTGGACCCAGTTGGCTTGATGCGCCTTCCTCCTGGCACGTTTTTCTCTTTCACCCTCCACTCGTGCCTCCTCGAATTCTGCAGCACTACTGGTCACAGCTGACCTCCAGCTGGAGCACTCAAGGGCCAGGGCTTCCCAGTTCTCAGTGTCTATGCCAGAGTTTTTAAGGTTGGCTTTGAGCCCATCTTTATATCTCTTTTCCTGCCCACCAACGTTCCATTTTCCGTTCTTAAGTTCAGAGTAGAGCAACTGCTTTGGGAGGCGGTGGTCAGGCATCCGGACAATGTGGACGGTCCAGCGGAGTTGATGTTGGAGGACCATCGCTTCAATGCTGATGGTCTTTGCTTCTTCCAGCATGCTTACGTTTGTCCGCTTGTCTTCCCAAGAGATTTGCAGGATTTTCCGGAGGCAGCGCTGATGGAATCGTTCCAGGTGTTGCATGTGATGTCTGTAGACAGTCCACGTTTCGCAGGCATATAGCAGGGTTGGGAGGACAATAGCTTTATAGAGAAGCACCTTGGTATCCCTACGGATGTCCCGGTCCTCAAACACTCTCTGCTTCATTCGGGAAAATGCTGCAATCGCAGAGCTCAGGCGGTGTTGTATTTCGGTGTCGATGTTGATTTTGGTGGAGAGGTGGCTGCCAAGGGAGCGGAAATGGTCAACATTTTCTAATGTTACACCATTAAGTTGTATCACTGGCATTAGGGAGGGGATGGCTGGTGACTGCTGGAACAGCACTTTGGTTTTCTCAATGTTCAATAACAGGCCAAGCTTCGTGTATGCTTCTGCGAAGGTGTTTAGAGTGGCTTGTAGATCTTCTTCTGAATGCGCACAGACAACATTGTCCAAATACATTAGTAAAAGCAACAACAGCAATATAGACAATAAATAAACTCAAAAACAAAGCAATAAACAGTAACAATAACACCACGACGCATTAAAAACCTATGGCAGGGCCAGTTGTAATAATTAAAATTTAAAAAATGCTGGGCATGACAAGGTGACATATAACTACGATGGGTATTTGGAGAGAGATGGAGCGAGCAGACAATCCTAGATCATTAGTAAAGTACGATTAGGGACATGTTGCTTAGGGTTTCCTTATTCTGGGAAGGCACACTGGAACAACCATGTTTTCAGGCTCCTCTTAAAGACTGCCAAAGTTGGGGCATGCCTAATGTCCTTGGGGAGTGAGTTCCAGAGTTGAGGGGCCACCACCAAGAAGGCCCTGTCCCTCGTCCCCAACAATCGTGTTTGCGAGGAAGGTGGGATCGTGAGTAGGGCCTCTCCAGATGAAGAAAGAGATCATGTGGGTTCGTATACAGAGATGCGGTCACGCAGGTAGGCGGGTCCCAAACCATTTACGGCTTTGTAGGTAAGCACCTGCACCTTGAATTGGGTCCAGAGAATGAACGGCAGCCAATGGAGCTCCTTAAACAGGAGGGTTGACCTCTCCCTGTAAGGAGCACCAGTTAACAACCTGCGGTCAACCCTCCTGTTCAAGAGCTCCACTGGCTGCCATTCATTTTCCAGACCCAATTCAAGCTGCAGGTTCTTACCTACAAATCAATCAATCAAAATATTTATTTCGGTCATTGACCAGCACAGGAAATAGTGTCACATTTCCAGACAAATCTGGCATGCTTGGTACATTAAAAATATAAATATAACTACTAAAAACACAATATGGGTGAGGGAGCAGAAGGGAAGGGGAAACAGGGTAAAAACATACAATGCCCAGATCCATCACCAAATTGCAGATTCAGGGAAGAAGATCACCGGACACACAGTTGACTTTTGGAACTAGTCATTCCCTGGCGGACTCTGCATGCTGCTGCACAGAACCTCGCAACACTGTAGGTTGTAGCTGAATTAGCATCTGCAAGTAGCAGGGAGGTATAAAATTGTCCCGAATGGCCTGGGTGCTTGTCTATGAGAGGTAAGATAAGCCTGGCACGGATATCCCTGTAGAATGGGCACTGAAGGAGCACATGTTCTATTGTTTCTACGTGACCCGAGTCACAGGGGCAGAGCCTCTCTGGGAAAGGGATCTTCCGGTAGCGGCCTTCAAGTACAGCTGATGGGAGAGCATGGCATCGGGCCAGGGTGAAAGCCCTTCGATGAATAGGAACCTCTAGGTATGTTAAATATGCCATAGGGGAGGCAAGGTATCTGCTGTCTTCACTGATAAGGAAGCTTGGAGCCGAGGCCAGATCTAGTTGGCGCTCTGTGTCTGTGATACGTTGTTTAATAAGTGCTTTGGCTTGATTGTAATCCATAGCTAATAGTAGATCTGGAGAAAATCCCAATGAGGAGATTTTGGATGCTACCGCCTGCTTCCATGTGGATTGGAAGTCATCCTCCATGGTTAGTGGGGCAAGGCCAAGGGGTACACGGGACAGTCGGAGCCAGAGGTTAAGTATGGCCACCCACACCCTGGCCTCCACTCTCATAAAACCCGTCTCTAGTCGCAGGGTGGCATTAGAAACGCATTTAGGTACCTGCAAGGCCGATCTCAGAAACTTGGACTGAACCACCTCTAATGGGGCAAAACTGGGGAAGGGGCCCAACTGAGCACCATACAAGAGTTGGGCTAATGACTTGGCTTCAAACAGCTTGAGCGCTGCTGGTGTGAAGTGACCCCCTCTTGTCCTGAGATATTTAAGAATGGCAATTGAGCTCCCCTGCGCGGTGTTGGATACTTGATCCCCATGAGCTCTTCTGCTACCATTAGATTGGAAAACTACACCTAGATATTTGAAGGATGTAACTTGTTCAATTTTATGTCCATCTATGCTCCAAGGGTAAGTCCTGGGCCTATTAGCGAAAGCCATGATTTTGGTTTTATTGTAATTGAGTTGGAGCTGCTCTGTGTTGCAATGTTGTATTAATGCTCTCAAAGCTCTTTTGAGCCCAATGGGTGTTCTAGAGAGTACAGCAGCATCATCTGCATAAAGCAGGATGGAGATGTGTCTTCCCGCCAGCTTTGGGGGGTGTTCTTACCTACAAAGCCCTGAATGGTTTGGGACCCGCCTACCTGTGTGACCCCTTCTCTGTATACGAACCCACACGATCTCTTCAATCATCTGGAGAGGCCCTGCTCTTGATCCCATCAGCATCGCAGGCGCGATTGGTGGGGATGAGAGAGAGAGGGCCTTTTCGGTGGTGACCCCTCGACTCTGGAACTCACTTCCTAAGGACGTCAGGCATGCCCCAACTCTGGCAGTCTTTAGGAGGAGCTTTAAGACATGGTTGTTCCAGTGTGCCTTCCCAGAATAATGATCCCATAGCACTTTGTCCTCCAAAGCACTTTACATTGTTTTAGGCCTGCTTGTATGTTTTCCACAAACGTCCCATCACTTTTTCGTCTTTCTTCCAGCATTATTTTCAATTTCATTTTTACATTTGGCCTTCCCACAGTTTTATTTGTGTGGTATCTTAGTGTTAATGTTTCATTATTTTATTGTCCATGTTTTATTTTTAATCGCCTGTATTGTTGTTATTATTGCTTGTATTGTTGTGTTTGGGCTTGGCCTCATGTAAGCCGCACCAAGTCCCTTGCGGAGATGGTAGCGGGGTACAAATAAAGTATTATTATTATTATTATTATTATTATTATTATTATTATTACAATCAAAGAGCATTCTGAACCCCACCAGCAATAGAATTGGGCCAAACTTCCCACACAGAACCCCCATGACAAACAGAAAATACTGTGTTTTCCGATGGGCTTTGGCGACCCCTCTGAAACACCCCTCGTGACTCCCCCCCCTGGGGTCCCAACCCCCAGGTGGAGAAACACTGACCTATTTATTTATTTTATTTATTTTGCGCATTTCTACCCCGCCCTTCTCAACTCCCGAGGGGGGACTCAGGGCGGCTTACAAGGCACAATTCGATGCCAGCATAAACATAACAATGGATAAAACATGTAAACAGCAATTATAGCAATTAAGACAGTCAATATATACATCAAAATCAATAAAAACAATCTAATGCTCAGCGTTCGCCATCTCAGAGTCCTTAAATTCATTCCACATTGTCAAGTACTATCGATTCTGGTCGTCATTGTCCTTATCTAACCGCCAGATTGCCCGAAAGCCTGGTCCCACAACCATGTTTTTAGTTTCCTTCTGAAAGAGAGGAGGGATGTCGATGACCTAATTTCCCCAGGGAGTGAATTCCACAGGTGAGGGGCCACCACTGAGAAGGCCCTGCTCCTCGTCCCCACCAATCTCACTTGTGATAGAGGTGGGGTCGAGAGCAGGGCCTCCCCCGAAGATCTCAAACTCTGAGGTGGGATGTAGAGGGAGATGCGTTCGGACAGGTACGCTGGGCTGGAACCGTATAGGGTTTTGTAGGTCATGACCAGCATTTTGAATTGTACTCGGAACTGGATCGGCAGCCAGTGTAGCTGACATAACAGAGGGGTGGTATGCTCCCTGTATGACGCTCCGGTGAGTAATCTGGCTGCCGCCCGCTGGACTAATTGAAGTTTCTGAACAGTCTTCAAGGGCAACCCCACGTAGAGTGCGTTGCAGTAATCTATTCTGGATGTAACAAGAGCATGGACCACTGTGGCCAGATCCGACTTCCCAAGGTACGGGCACAACTGGTGCACAAGTTTTAATTGTGCAAAAGCTCTCCCGGCCACCGCTGAGACCTGGGGTTCAGGCTCAGCGATAAGTCCAGGATCACTCCTAAGCTGCGAACCTGCGTCTTCAGGGTGAGTGTAACCTCGTCCAGCACAGGCTGTAACCCTATGCCCTGTTCGGCCTTACGACTGACCAGTAGGACCTCTGTCTTGTCTGGATTCAGTTTCAATTTGTTAGCTCTCATCCAGACCGACACAGCAGCCAAGCACAGGTTCAAGGTTTGGACAGCCTCCTTGGTGACAGGACCTATGATGTCTCTACTTTTTTGGAGAGAAAAACATATATTTTTGACAGGGAAATTCATTTTGCATATATCTGAGGCAACCTCGAGGAGGGAAAATTGCCCCAGCATTATCCTAATCAGCATCTCAGGAATCATAATATACACAGTAGCAGGAAATCTTTAGCTGATTTAGGAACTTGGTGCTTTTTTTCGAAACGAAAGGCTCTCCTGTATATTTCACATTAGTTAATCAGTTCAGTGTGGGGAAGCAATATTTAAGCGAGCAGAAAATCATTAGATGATTTACAAAATGCTGAAAACACACATTGAGAATATGTGGCTTCTTTTGAAAGGGAAGATGATTTAATTATTCCGTGCTGCTCAAAACATTCATCTTGGTAAAAATTAAAGCATTTGCGGCAGGCAGAAAATTGTCTTCCGTGTTAATATTTGCTGAAAATGATCAAATGGCACATTGTCAATTGGTTTCTAGTTCAGACACTAAAAATGTATTCTCCTTTTAACATGGCACCGTTTTTCAACGCTAATAAGGAAAAATTCTATAAATCTGCAAATAGTTTATGGTTTAATTTGAGAATTCTGTATCTTCGTCTTGTAGAATTATTCTCAAGGAAGCCTCTAGAAATCATCAGGGTCTTTCCTCCCTCTTGGTTAAGGCATTTTCCTCAAAATCGTTCATAGCATCATAGAATCATAGAATCCTAGAGTTGGAAGAGACCTCATGGGCCATCCAGTCCAACCCCCTGCCAAGAAGCAGGAATATTGCATTCAAATCACCCCTGACAGATGGCCATCCAGCCTCTGTTTAAAAGCTTCCAAAGAAGGAGCCTTCACCACAATCCGGGGCAGAGAGTTCCACTGCTGAACGGCTCTCACAGTCAGGAAGTTCTTCCTCGTGTTCAGATGGAATCTCCTCTCTTGTAGCCTGAAGCCATTGCTCCGCGTCCTAGTCTCCATGGAAGCAGAAAACAAGCTTGTTCCCTCCTCCCTGTGGCTTCCTTTCACATATTTATACATGGCTATCATATGCCCTCTCAGCCTTCTCTTCTTCAGGATAAACATGCCCAGCTCCTTCAGCCGCTCCTCATAGGGCTTGTTCTCCAGACCTTTTATCATTTTAGTTGCTCTCCTCTGGACACATTCCAGCTTGTCAATATCTCTCTTGAATTGTGGTGCCCAGAATTGGACACAATATTCCAGGTGTGGTCTGACCAAGGCAGAATAGAGGGGTAGCATTACTTCCCTAGATCTAGACACTATGCTCTAGGGCTGGGCAACCACGGAAAAATTTGTTTCTAAACTCGATTCGTTTTTAGGGGGTTTTTGCGTTTCGATTTTTAAAAGAATTCCGAAATTTTTCTTTAAAAAAGTTCGAAATTTATGAATTTTCGGAAATTACGAAACAATTACGAAACAATTACGAATCAATTCGTTAATGGCGGACGCGACCGCGCAATACGCTAAAAAAACCTCCAAATGGGACAGGGGGAACTTCTGAAGCTTCCCTCTCCCTCTGTTGTTGACTGTTGGTGTGATAATTTATTTTTTATCACTGATAAAACAAACAACAACTATAAAACTTGCACCAGACATACGGAAATAATAACAAAACAATTTCGAAACGATTTCGAAACAATTACGAAACAATTGCTCTTTGGTTACATCCTTCCTTCCTTCCTGCCTTCCTTCCCTATCTTTCATTCCTTCTCTCCTTCCTTCCCTCTCTTTTTCCTTTCACTTTTTTAATTTCCTTCTCTCCTTCCTTGCTTCTCTATATGTCTTCCTTCTTTCCCTCCCTCCTTCTCTCCTTCCTTCCTTCCCTCTTTCCCTCCTTCTCTCGTGACTTCTTGACTGTCCCTTCCATTTAATATTGTATTTATATCTTACATAGAAAGAATGAAAGGAAGAAGGAAGGAAGGAGGGACAGGAAAGAAGGAAGGAAAAAGGAAGGGGGGAGGGAAAGAAGGGAAGGAAGGAAAAGAAAGAAGGAGGGACAGGAAGGGAGGGAGGGAGGAAAGAGAGGAAGGAAGGAGGGAAAGAAAGGAGGGGGTGAAGAAAGGAGGGAGGGAAGGAGATGAAGGGGAAGGAAATGAAGAAAGGGGAAGAAGCAGGAAAGGGAGGAAGGAAGGAAAAGAAGGAAAGAAAGGAAAGGAAGAAGGAAGGAGGGACAGGAAGGAAAGGAAGGAGGGAAAGAAGAAAAGGAAAGAGAAGGAAGGAAGAAAAGGAAAGAAAGAGAGGAAGGGAGGGAAGAAGGGAAGGGAACCTATTGCCCTTAGAACCAGGGGTTATCTGAAGAATCATAGAATCAAAAAGTTGGAAGAGACCTCATGGGCCATCCAGTCCAACCCCATTCTGCCAAGAAGCAGGAATATTGCATTCAAATCACCCCTGACAGATGGCCATCCAGCCTCTGTTTAAAAGCTTCCAAAGAAGGAGCCTCCACCACGCTCCGGGGCAGAGAGTTCCACTGCTGAACAGCTCTCACAGTCAGGAAGTTCTTCCTCATGTTCAGATGGAATCTCCTCTCTTGTAGTTTGAAGCCATTGTTCCTTGTCCTAATCTCCATGGAAGCAGTAAACAAGCTTGCTCCGTCCTCCCTGTGGCTTTCTCTCACACAGGCCAGTAACCAGGATTTTGATTCGGGGGGGTACTGAGTTTGATTTGGGAGGGGGCTGAGTTTGATTCAAGGGGGGAGGCTGAGGATCTACCCTAGCAAACCTTTTGTATCATTATCCCAATAGCCCCATGCATATGGGATATTACTTACATACTTAGGCGATGCCTCGTTTTCCAAGGAGGATTGTCTTCCAGTATTCTTGTGGGTCCGTATGTGGCTGTGGAGCCCTATTCTTGCTCTGTATCTTCTTCCACAGTGAGGGCATTGGTTTCCAGGTGGAAGGCGGTCTCGGACGGGGTGGGCTTGATGCACCTTCCTCTTGGCACGCTTCTCCCTTTCGCCCTCCATTCGTGCCTCTTCAAATTCTGCAGCACTGCTGGTCACAGCTGACCTCCAGCTGGAGCACTCAAGGGCCAGGGCTTCCCAGTTCTCAGTGTCTATGCCAGAGTTTTTAAGATTGGCTTTGAGCCCATCTTTCAATCTCTTTTCCTGTCCACCAACATTTCGTTTTCCGTTCTTGAGTTCGGAGTAGACCAACTGCTTTGGGACACGGTGGTCAGGCATCCGGACAACGTGGCCAGTCCAGCGGAGTTGATGGCGGAGGACCATCGCTTCAATGCTGGTGGTCTTTGCTTCTTCCAGCACGCTGACGTTTGTCCACTTGTCTTCCCAAGAGATTTGCAAGATTTTCCGGAGGCAGCGCTGATGGAATCGTTCCAGGAGTTGCATGTGACATCTGTAGACAGTCCATGTTTTGCAGGCATATAGCAGGGTTGGAATATGGGATATATTGAGCATGGTAATCAAATCATGATATGAATAAACATTTTAATAATGTACCAGTAAGGCCCTCTTGCAGACCACCCTGAGCATTTCAGGAGAGGGGGGGGGCTGAAGCCCCTCAAGCTCCCCCCCCCCCCCAGCTACATGCCTGCTCTCACATATTTATACATGGCTATCATATCTCCTCTCAGCCTTCTCTTCTTCAGGCTAAACATGCCCAGCTCCTTAAGCTGTTCCTCATAGGGCTTGTTCTCCAGACCTTTGATCATTTTAGTCGCCTTCCTCTGGACACATTCCAGCTTGTCAATATCTCTCTTGAATTGTGGTGCCCAGAATTGGACACAATATTCCAGGTGTGAAAACCCCCACCCCACCCCACCCCCCATAGCATGCCTTCTGTTGTACTTTTACCAATAGCTGCACATCCACAGCTTGGTGGTGGTAAGGATTCGTGGCAGTGTTTGCTTTTATTACTGACATTTATCCCGGTGACAGTGTTTCAGACCTGTCACACATGAATCAAAGATCCCATTTCAAAGAGATAAATATTTTGTTTTGGATTTGTGTCTTTGTCACTTTTTATAACTTATAGAGTGACATGTTTACCACTGTTTTGAGTCTTGTGGGGAATTTCAAATCCAGCAAACAATGACCCCCTGACAGGTTTCGTTGTTTGCAGAATACTTCCTGACTGCCAAGTATCCTGCGCACATTGCTTGTGTGTGTCTGTAAAAGCAAAATAATGTTATCTACTAAATACTAAAGAACCTAGTAAAATGTGCAGGTTGCAATGAGACAGGGCGGGCATTCCCAAGGGGCTGTATACCAAGACCTTGGATATCCCACCTCTGCCTATATTGAACATATATGTATGTGTGCACATGAGGCGATGAGGCTATATAAGGAGAGTGAGGAACTGAACCTCATAAACAAAGTGACTCGTAGTTCACACTATCTTTGACTCTGTGTTGCCTTTCTTTATATGTGTTTGTTACAGGATGCAACAAGTTTGAGTTTGTCTAACTCAAACCTGGAGTCAGTATGTAGCTTTCAACTTCTCCTCACAGGTTACATCAATGTAATCTCCAAATAATTTCCTAATTTTGAATTACATTCTACCAGAAGGCTTCATTTACAATCCTAGGGTGTATCTGCTATTAACGCAGCTTGACACTACTTTATTTATGTATTTATTTATTTATTTACAGCTTTTATATTCCGCCCTTCTCACCCCGCAGGGGACTCAGGGCGGATTACAGTGCATACATATATGGCAAACATTCAATGCCAATTTTGACATGCAAACATATACAGACATACACAGAAGCTATTTAACTTTCTCTGGCCCCCAGGGGAGCTGTCGCTTTCATCGTCCATCTGCGACGCTGATGAAGCACTTCCGCATTCCCCGCATGCTTTTGCTGAAATCTTTATGGCCTCATAAATTAGTTAATTTAGCCTCCCCACACTTTAAGGTGGTACCTTATTTTTCTACTTGACAGATGCAACTGTCTTTCGGGTTGCAAAGGTCGACAACGGGCTACACAATTGGTTGGAAACCCACTCCAACCCGGGCTGGCTTCGAACTCATGACCTTTTGGTCAGAGTGGTGCAGCTGACTGGGAGTCAGTTACATTAAGATCACTACTAATCGAAGGGTCATGAGTTCGAAGCCAGTCCGGGTCATGAGTTCGAAGCCAGAACGGGTCGGAATTTAACTAATTTACAAGGTCATAAAAATCTCCAGCAAGTATGCAAAGAATGAGGAGGTACTTCATCAGTGTCACAAATGGACAGTGAAGCGACAGTTCCCTTAATGGCCAGAAGTTGGAATGTTAAATAACCTCTGAGTGTCTGTCTATATATGTTGTGTGTCTATGGCATTGAATGCTTGCCATGTATGTGTACATTGTAATCCGCCCTGAGTCCCCTGCAGAGTGAGAAGGGTGGAATATAAACACTTCATTACGGTCAATCACGGTATCCTTCTGGGACGCCTCGCGAGAATGGGCCTCGGGAGTACTGCTTTCTAGTGGCTCCAGTCCTTCCTTGAGGGTCGCTCCCAAAAGGTGCCACTAGGGGACTCTTACTCAACCCTACGGCCATTGTACTGTGAGGTCCCGCAGGGTTCAGTACTGTCCCCTATGTTGTTTAACATATACATGAAGCCGTTGGGAGAGATCATCCGGAGTTTCAGGGTTCGGTGTCATCTGTACGCAGATGATGTCCAACTCTGTTGCTCCTTCCCACCTGCTACTAAGGAGGCTGTTCAAGTTCTGAACCGGTGCTTGGGCGCGGTAATGGACTGGATGAGGGCCAACAGATTGAAATGGGGGACATGAGAGAAGCCTCCTCGCAGGATTGCAAGACATCCGGGCATCCCCTGGGCACTCAGAAGACTGGGCGACTTGGAAGGCGCTGAACAGATTGCGCTCTGGCACCACGAGATGCAGAGCCAATCTTAAGAAATGGGGCTACAGGGTGGAATCCTCGGCATGCGAGTGCGGAGAAGAACAAACCACTGACCACCTGCTGCAATGCACCCTGAGCCCAGTCACATGCACGATGGAGGACCTTCTTGTGGCAACCCCAGAGGCACTCCAAGTGGCCAGATACTGGTCAAAGGACATTTAACCAAATACCAAATTTACAAAATCTGTGTGGTTTTTTTTTCTTTTTCTTTTTAATCTCTGTGTTTGTTTTGCTCTGTTAGAATTGTAAAACAATGGTTGCTGATGACACGATAAATAAACAGATTGAAACTAAATCCAGACAAGACAGAGGTCCTCCTGGTCAGTCGAAAGGCCGAACAGGGCATAGGGTTACAGCCTGTGTTAGACGGGGTTACACTCCCCCTGAAGACGCAGGTTCGTAGCTTGGGAGTGATCCTGGACTCATCGCTGAGCCTGGGACCCCAGGTCTCGGCGGTGGTCAGGGGAGCTTTTGCACAATTAAAACTTGTGCGCCAGCTGCGCCCGTACCTTGGGAAGTCTGACTTGGCCATGGTGGTCCACGCTCTAGTTACATCCCGTATAGACTACTGCAACACTCTCTATGTGGGGTTGCCTCTGAAGACTGCCCGGAAGCTTCAACTAGTCCAACGAGCGGCAGCCAGATTACTAACAGGAGCGGGGTACAGGGAGCATACTACTCCTCTGTTGCGCCAGCTCTACTGGCTGCCAATTAGCTTCCGAGCACAAATCAATGTGGTGGGGCTGACCTATAAATCCCTAAATGGCTCCGGCCCAGTTTACCTGTCCGAACGGATTCTCCCCTACAAACCATCAAGGTTGTTAAGATCTTCTGGAGGGGCCCAGCTCTCAGTCCCACCACCCTCGCAATTGCGTCTGGTGGGGACGAGGGACAGGGCCTTCTCGGTGGTGGCCCCTCGGCTCTGGAACTCTCTCCCACTGGAGATTAGAACTGCCCCTTCCCTCCTGACTTTTAGAAAGTTGGTGAAAACTTGGCTCTGGAATTTAGCATTTGATGAGTGAGTCAATAACTCTTGACCATATGGACGGATGGTGATGAATTGTGATTTCATTTTGACGACTTGGCCTTATGAAATTTATGATTGCTTTTTAATGTATTTTATGAATTAGTGTGTTATGGGGTGTGACGTTTTAAACGATTGTTTATGAATCTTGTTGTAAACCGGCCGGAGTCCCTCTCCGGAGGTCGAGAAGACCGGGATATAAAAGTTCTAAATAAATAAATAAATAAATAAATAATATTAAACCTGTTTGGGAACCAGTTGCAAGTGGCCATATGCTAATTATTCAATGCTAGAGCATTGACAGAGTTTTCAATTTCACAGAATAAAAAAAAGTCTAACTTTAATACTCCTAGAATTAAATACAAACAACCCTGGCTGCATGACGAATTTTTTGTTTGATGGGTAAATGGTGATTTTCAATTGCGTTCCACTTGTGGAACAGATGGAATTTTAAATCATTGAGGCGATATGCAGGCAGGAAACACCAAAATAAATTGCTTGGAAGGTAGGGAATCTAGTTCTGGTACTACAATCACAACATTTCAGCACCAGTGGGAGTTGGACATATTTCGCTCTCTAGCTGAGATCATTGTTCAGTAATGTAAATCTTGATATATTGAACCATATGTGATTAATAAATGTTGGGGAAGGGGAAATTAGATGTGGATCGCAGGCTGTTTTGTTCCAGCGCAAGCTTGTGCTTAATAGAGAATGTCCAGTTTCTCTGTCTTTGTTCATAAACCATACAATCTCCAAATATATGTAAAGCTTTGCATAAATTCTTGACACCTTTGGTGTAAGATTGGATGTATTTATGGTACCTGGGAGGGAAAGAGTTCCAAATCTCCCATAGCAGTGTTGTAGATCCCATTTTGTGGATAATTGATGTTCAGAATTGTTTCCTAGGGTCCATCTACACTGCAGAACCATGATTGTTGCTAAAATGGAATAGTGTTAAAACACTATGGAATCATGAGAGTTGTATTTTTTTTTACAAGGCCTTCAGCCTTCTTCGCCAAAGGGTGGTGGTTTGTTGTTGTTTATTCGTTCAGTCCTGACGCTTTGTGACCTCATGGACCAGTTCATGCCAGAGCTCCCTGTCGGCCGTCACCACACCCAGCTCCTTCAAGGTCAGTCCAGTCACTTCAAGGATACCATCCATCCATCTTGCCCTTGGTTGGCCTTTTCCTTCATTTCCCCCCTTCATCATTATCTTGTCCTCTCATGATGTGGATAATTGATGTCTAGAATTGTCCAGAAGCTCTCTTGTCTTCATCTTTGCCTCTAATATCCTTCTCTATAGTGAACAATTAGGCTTTATTTCCTGGAGGATGGACTGGTTGGATCTTCTGGCGGTCCAAGGCACTCTCAGAATTTTCCTCCAACACCACAGCTCAAAAGCATCTCTCTTCCTTCGCTCAGCCTTCCCTAAGGTCCAGCTCTCACATCTGTAGGTTACTACAGGGAATCCCATTGCTTTAACTATGTGGATCTTCGTTGCCAGTGTGATGTCTCTACTCTTCACTATTTTGTCGAGATTGGACATTGCTCTCCTCCCAAGAAGGAAACGTCTTCTGATTTCATGGCTGCAGTCTGCGTCTACAGTCATCTTTGCGCCTAGAAATGCAAACCCTGTTTTCTCCCTCTATTTCCCAGTTATCAATCCGTCCGGTTGCCAGATTCTTGTTTTCTTTTATGTTTAATTGCAACCCTTCTTTTGCACTTTCTTCTTTCAACTTGGTTAAAAGCAGGGGTGGCTCAACCTATTACGCAAAGTAAGGATTTGCTGTATAGTTGATTTTGCCCAGGGGCGCTTTTGAGGCACTCTTGGGGGAAAATAGACCTTGACATACGCGAGTTGTAGTTACTGGGATGTATAGTTCACCTACAATCAAAAAGCATTCTGAACTCCACCAATGATGGAATTGAACCAAATATGGCACACAGTACTCCCACGACGAGCAGAAAATATATATCGGTGATTGGTTGTGGGGGGTGCCAAAATACTGTTTGCTTACCGTTGAAAATTACCTCGGGCTGCCGCTGCTTAAAAGGCATCTCAGCTCCTCCTCGCTTTCGGCCATCAAAGTGGTGTCATCTGCATATCTAAGGTTGGTAAGGTTTCTTCCAGCAATTTTAACCACAGCCTTGCATTCGTCAAGCCCCGAACACCGCATGATGTGTTCTGCATGCAAGTTGAATAGGTTGGGTCCCAGCTTCTGCCAAGCTAGCAGTTTGAAAATATGCAAATGTGAGTAGATCAATAGGTACCGCTCCGGCAGGAAGGTAATGGCGCTCCATGCAGCCATGCCAGTTACATGAGATTGGAGGTGTCTATAGAGTGCCCCCCCCCCCCCCAGGGTGTTGAGAAGGGCAGGGTACAAATATTCAAGATAAATAAATAAATATGGACAACGCTGGCTCTTTGGCTTAGAAATGGAGATGAGCACCAACCCCCAGGGTCAGACGCAACTGGACTTAATGTCAGGGGAAAACCTTTACCTTTACCTAGAGGACTGAGGAGGAGATACATCATTTCCACTAAGAAAATTTCTCATAATGGCCAAAAAATATGTTCCATTCAGTTGTACAATGGAGCATACACAATACTGTCTTGCTGAAATTTAGATGTACCACTGTTTAATTCATTCAATTGGCTGGACATATCTCTGTCATTTTCCTAAAGTCTAAAAGATCATTGATGCCCAAGAGAGCATCACAGAATCATAGAATCAAAGAATTGGAGGAGACCTCATGGACCATCCAGTCCAACCCCCTGCCAAGAAGCAGGAATGTTGCATTCAAATCACCCTTGACAGATGGCCATCCAGCCTCTGCTTAAAAGCTTCCAAAGAAGGAGCCTCCACCACACTCCGGGGCAGAGAGTTCCACTGCTGAACGGCTCTCACAGTCAGGAAGTTCTTCCTCATGTTCAGATGGAATCTCCTCTCTTGTAGTTTGAAGCCATTGTTTCGTGTCCTAGTCTCCAAGGAAGCAGAAAACAAGCTTGCTCCCTCCTCCCTGTGGCTTCCTCTCACATATTTATACATGGCTATCATATCTCCTCTCAGCCTTCTCTTCTTCAGGCTAAACATGCCCAGCTCCTTAAGCCGCTCCTCATAGGGCTTGTTCTCCAGACTCTTGATCATTTTAGTCGCCCTCCTCTGGACACATTCCAGCTTGTCAATATCTCTCTTGAATTGTGGTGCCCAGAATTGGACACAATATTCCAGGTGTGGTCTAACCAAAGCGGAATAGAGCATGGGGAGCATGACTTCCCTAGATTTATTTATTTATTTATTTATTTACTTTGCTTGTATACCGTAGTTTCTCAGCCAGTAGGCGACTCAACGCGGTTCACAACACGAGCAAAAGGCAATGAAACAACATACAAATTTAAAACCATTAACAGCACAAAATACAAAATAATGACACATCAATACAACACATTAGCATCTCATAACTAAAATCGTGATCCAATTCGTCATCCATAAATTCCGTTCCTATATTCATCGTTCATTGCACTATTTATCCAAACGCCTGTTCAAACAGCCAGGTTTTTAGTTTTCTTCGAAACACCATTAACGAAGGGGCTGATCTAATGTCCCTGGGAAGGGCGTTCCACAGCCGAGGGGCCACCACAGAGAAGGCCCTGTCTCTCGTCCCCGCCAGCCGTGCTTGTGATGCAGGCGGGATCGAGAGCAGGGCCTCCCCAGAAGATCTCAGAGTCCTGGTGGGTTCGTAGGCAGAGATACGTTCAGATAGGTAGCTTGATCTAGATCTAGACACTATGCTCCTATTGATGCAGGCCAAAATCCCATTGGCTTTTTTTGCCGCCACATCACATTGTTGGCTCATGTTTAACTTGTTGTCCACAAAGACTCCAAGATCTTTTTCACAGGTACTGCTCTCGAGCCAGGTCTCATCGTCCCCCATTTTGTATCTTTGCACTTCGTTTTTCCTGCCAAAGTGGAGTATCTTGCATTTGTCCCCGTTGAACTTCATTTTGTTAGTTTTGGCCCATCATCTCTCTAATCTGTGAAGATCGTTTTGAATTCTGCTCCTGTCCTCTGGAGTATTGGCTATCCCTCCCAATTTGGTGTCGTCTGCATCACTCACATTGGATGCATCACTTCTCCCAGAATAAAGCATAAGCACATTAGCACTCCCATTATTATACTGGATCATCTCCATGGGTATGTTCAGAGCACTTGGTTGCTCTTCTGACAAGTGGAGAAAAATACCACCCAGAGCATCAGTTGTTAAAATGTTGAACAATTGTCAGGGAATGTCCAGGGCATGCTGTGAGGTTATTGATCTCTAATACTTTTTCACAAGCTGAATTGTAATGTGTAAGGTTGTCATATCTCTCTGACAGCCGGAATACAGTTCTTTTTAAAGCACATAACAGTAATGTCATGTGAACCACTGTTATATTTTATTTTGCGGGAGACATGGGTGTTATTTTCTTTGGGTTCCCCCCAGCGAATATATTACTGGTCTACAGACCTTGAATACACCAACCAATCCTTTTCTCTAAGCTCGACGCAGTGACTTTAAATGAGAACAGCATGCTTGTTTTGCTAAATACATCGGAATACTAGAGATTGTCTTTCAAAATGGATCTTGGCATTGTCTGACATCGGTTTTAGCTTGCACAATTTTGGTTTGAACTTTTGTCATGCATGGCCTTGAATAGACCAAAGAGAAATAGCAGAATAGAGTGCCTGCTGTTTAGATATGATGAATTGTTAGTAAAATGTTGAAAGGGAAACTTTAACAGACTGAATTTTAATCTTGAACATTTCAGTGCATTCTCTCTCTCTCTCTCTCTCTCTCTCTCTCTCTGTGTGTGTGTGTGTATGTATGTATGTTCAGAGGCGACCCTAGGTAATTTTCAATGGTAAGCAAACAGTATATTGGTGCCCCCCCCCCCCCCAACCAATTACTGATATATATTTTCTGTTCGTCGTTGGAGTTCTGTGTGCCATATTTGGTTCAATTCCATCATTGGTGGAGTTCAGAATGCTCTTTGATTGTAGGTGAACTATACATCCCAGTAACTACAACTCGCATATGTCAAGGTGTATTTTCTAGGGCTGGGCGGTTTCGTTCGTTAATTTTGTAATTCGTTAATAATTCGTATTTAAAGTAGCTTACGATCCGATATTGAACCATTCAGGAGCAACTAAAAATAGAAACGAATTTTTAAAATTTATTTCGTATTGTTTCGTAATTGTTTCGTAATTGTTTCGAAATCGTTTCGAAATCGTTTCGTTATTATTTCGTTATTATTTCCGTATGTCTGGTGCAAGTTTTATAGTCGTTTGTTTTATCAGTGATAAAATAATAAATTATCACACCAACAGTCAACAACAGAGGGAGAGGGAAGCTTCAGAAGTTCCCCCTCTCCCATTTGGAGGGTTTTTTAGCATATTGCACAATTGCGTCCGCCATTAACGAATCGATTTGTTATTGTTTCGAAATTGTTTCGTAATTTCCGAAATTTCGTAAATATCGAACTTTTTTAAAGAAAAATTTCGGAATTCTTTTAAAAAACGA